>NC_140750.1:88322500-89792500 GCF_051527215.1 Medicago sativa | reverse complement strand
GTAAAAAAGGGTCGAAAACGAGTAATGTCCCAAATTAACGAGGAGATTTTCTTAACCTCCATTTTGGCCGAATTTTTAGTGAATGCAAAAATATCCCATGGAAGTCTTAGTTATGTTGTTTACCTATCCTACGAATTGTCGCATGCTAAGATTCAATACAAATCGGCCACTTTATGGCCTTCCTAGTAAAAAAGGGTCGAAAACGAGTAATGTCCCAAATTAACGAGGAGATTTTCTTAACCTCCATTCTCGCCGAATTTTTAGAGAAAGCAAAAATATCCCATGGAAGTCGTAGTTATGTTGTTTACCTATCCAACGAAATGTCACACGCTAAGATTCAATGCAAATCGGCCACATTATGGCCTTCCTGGTAAAAAAGGGTCGAAAACGAGTAATGTCCCAAATTAACGAGGAGATTTTCTTAACCTCCATTTTGGCTGAATTTTTAGAGAATGCAAAAATATCCCATGGAAGTCGTAGTTATGTTGTTTACCTATCCAACGAATTGTCGCACGCTAAGATTCAATGCAAATCGGCCACTTTATGGCCTTCCTACTAAAAATGGGTCGAAAACGAGTAATGTCCCAAATTAACGAGGAGATTTTCTTAACCTCCATTTTGGCTGAATTTTTAGAGAATGCAAAAATATCCCATGGAAGTCGTAGTTATGTTGTTTACCTATCCAACGAATTGTCGCACGCTAAGATTCAATGCAAATCGGCCACTTTATGGCCTTCCTACTAAAAATGGGTCGAAAACGAGTAATGTCCCAAATTAACGAGGAGATTTTCTTAACCTCCATTTTGGCTGAATTTTTAGAGAATGCAAAAATATCCCATGGAAGTCGTAGTTATGTTGTTTACCTATCCAACGAATTGTCACACGCTAAGATTTAATGCAAATCGGCAACATTATGGCCTTCGTGGTAAAAAAGGGTCGAAAACGAGTAATGTCCTAAATTAACGAGGAGATTTTCTTAACCTCCATTCTGGCCGAATTTTTAGAGAATGCAAAAATATCCCATGGAAGTCGTAGTTATGTTGTTTACCTATCCAACGAATTGTCGCATGCTAAGATTCAATGCAAATCGGCCACATTATGGCCATCCTGGTAAAAAAGGGTCGAAAACGAGTAATGTCCCAAATTAAGGAGGAGATTTTCTTAACCTCCATTTTGGCTGAATTTTTAGAGAATGCAAAAATATCCCATGGAAGTCGTAGTTATGTTGTTTACCTATCCAACGAATTGTCACACGCTAAGATTTAATGCAAATCGGCCACATTATGGCCTTCCTGGTAAAAAAGGGTCGAAAACGAGTAATGTCCCAAATTAACGAGGAGATTTTCTTAACCTCCATTTTGGCTGAATTTTTAGAGAATGCAAAAATATCCCATGGAAGTCGTAGTTATGTTGTTTACCTATCCAACGAATTGTCGCACGCTAAGATTCAATGCAAATCGGCCACTTTATGGCCTTCCTACTAAAAATGGGTCGAAAACGAGTAATGTCCCAAATTAACGAGGAGATTTTCTTAACCTCCATTTTGGCTGAATTTTTAGAGAATGCAAAAATATCCCATGGAAGTCGTAGTTATGTTGTTTACCTATCCAACGAATTGTCGCACGCTAAGATTCAATGCAAATCGGCCACTTTATGGCCTTCCTACTAAAAATGGGTCGAAAACGAGTAATGTCCCAAATTAACGAGGAGATTTTCTTAACCTCCATTTTGGCTGAATTTTTAGAGAATGCAAAAATATCCCATGGAAGTCGTAGTTATGTTGTTTACCTATCCAACGAATTGTCACACGCTAAGATTTAATGCAAATCGGCAACATTATGGCCTTCGTGGTAAAAAAGGGTCGAAAACGAGTAATGTCCTAAATTAACGAGGAGATTTTCTTAACCTCCATTCTGGCCGAATTTTTAGAGAATGCAAAAATATCCCATGGAAGTCGTAGTTATGTTGTTTACCTATCCAACGAATTGTCGCATGCTAAGATTCAATGCAAATCGGCCACATTATGGCCTTCCTGGTAAAAAAGGGTCGAAAACGAGTAATGTCCCAAATTAAGGAGGAGATTTTCTTAACCTCCATTTTGGCTGAATTTTTAGAGAATGCAAAAATATCCCATGGAAGTCGTAGTTATGTTGTTTACCTATCCAACGAATTGTCACACGCTAAGATTTAATGCAAATCGGCCACATTATGGCCTTCGTGGTAAAAAAGGGTCGAAAACGAGTATTGTCCCAAATTAACGAGGAGATTTTATTAACCTCCATTTTGGCCGAATTTTTAGAGAGTGCAAAAATATCCCATGGAAGTCGTAGTTATGTTGTTTACCTATCCAACAAATTGTCACACGCTAAGATTTAATGCAAATCGGCAACATTATGGCCTTCCTAGTAAAAAAGGGTCGAAAACGAGTAATGTCCCAAATTAACGAGGAGATTTTCTTAACCTCCATTTTGGCCGAATTTTTAGTGAATGCAAAAATATCCCATGGAAGTCTTAGTTATGTTGTTTACCTATCCTACGAATTGTCGCATGCTAAGATTCAATACAAATCGGCCACTTTATGGCCTTCCTAGTAAAAATGGGTCGAAAACGAGTAATGTCCCAAATTAACGAGGAGATTTTCTTAACCTCCATTCTCGCCGAATTTTTAGAGAAAGCAAAAATATCCCATGGAAGTCGTAGTTATGTTGTTTACCTATCCAACGAAATGTCACACGCTAAGATTCAATGCAAATCGGCCACATTATGGCCTTCCTGGTAAAAAAGGGTCGAAAACGAGTAATGTCCCAAATTAACGAGGAGATTTTCTTAACCTCCATTTTGGCTGAATTTTTAGAGAATGCAAAAATATCCCATGGAAGTCGTAGTTATGTTGTTTACCTATCCAACGAATTGTCGCACGCTAAGATTCAATGCAAATCGGCCACTTTATGGCCTTCCTACTAAAAATGGGTCGAAAACGAGTAATGTCCCAAATTAACGAGGAGATTTTCTTAACCTCCATTTTGGCTGAATTTTTAGAGAATGCAAAAATATCCCATGGAAGTCGTAGTTATGTTGTTTACCTATCCAACGAATTGTCACACGCTAAGATTTAATGCAAATCGGCAACATTATGGCCTTCGTGGTAAAAAAGGGTCGAAAACGAGTAATGTCCTAAATTAACGAGGAGATTTTCTTAACCTCCATTCTGGCCGAATTTTTAGAGAGTGCAAAAATATCCCATGGAAGTCGTAGTTATGTTGTTTACCTATCCAACAAATTGTCACACGCTAAGATTTAATGCAAATCGGCAACATTATGGCCTTCCTAGTAAAAAAGGGTCGAAAACGAGTAATGTCCCAAATTAACGAGGAGATTTTCTTAACCTCCATTTTGGCCGAATTTTTAGTGAATGCAAAAATATCCCATGGAAGTCTTAGTTATGTTGTTTACCTATCCTACGAATTGTCGCATGCTAAGATTCAATACAAATCGGCCACTTTATGGCCTTCCTAGTAAAAATGGGTCGAAAACGAGTAATGTCCCAAATTAACGAGGAGATTTTCTTAACCTCCATTCTCGCCGAATTTTTAGAGAAAGCAAAAATATCCCATGGAAGTCGTAGTTATGTTGTTTACCTATCCAACGAAATGTCACACGCTAAGATTCAATGCAAATCGGCCACATTATGGCCTTCCTGGTAAAAAAGGGTCGAAAACGAGTAATGTCCCAAATTAACGAGGAGATTTTCTTAACCTCCATTTTGGCTGAATTTTTAGAGAATGCAAAAATATCCCATGGAAGTCGTAGTTATGTTGTTTACCTATCCAACGAATTGTCGCACGCTAAGATTCAATGCAAATCGGCCACTTTATGGCCTTCCTACTAAAAATGGGTCGAAAACGAGTAATGTCCCAAATTAACGAGGAGATTTTCTTAACCTCCATTTTGGCTGAATTTTTAGAGAATGCAAAAATATCCCATGGAAGTCGTAGTTATGTTGTTTACCTATCCAACGAATTGTCACACGCTAAGATTTAATGCAAATCGGCAACATTATGGCCTTCGTGGTAAAAAAGGGTCGAAAACGAGTAATGTCCTAAATTAACGAGGAGATTTTCTTAACCTCCATTCTGGCCGAATTTTTAGAGAATGCAAAAATATCCCATGGAAGTCGTAGTTATGTTGTTTACCTATCCAACGAATTGTCGCATGCTAAGATTCAATGCAAATCGGCCACATTATGGCCTTCCTGGTAAAAAAGGGTCGAAAACGAGTAATGTCCCAAATTAAGGAGGAGATTTTCTTAACCTCCATTTTGGCTGAATTTTTAGAGAATGCAAAAATATCCCATGGAAGTCGTAGTTATGTTGTTTACCTATCCAACGAATTGTCGCACGCTAAGATTCAATGCAAATCGGCCACTTTATGGCCTTCCTACTAAAAATGGGTCGAAAACGAGTAATGTCCCAAATTAACGAGGAGATTTTCTTAACCTCCATTTTGGCTGAATTTTTAGAGAATGCAAAAATATCCCATGGAAGTCGTAGTTATGTTGTTTACCTATCCAACGAATTGTCACACGCTAAGATTTAATGCAAATCGGCAACATTATGGCCTTCGTGGTAAAAAAGGGTCGAAAACGTGTAATGTCCTAAATTAACGAGGATATTTTCTTAACCTCCATTCTGGCCGAATTTTTAGAGAATGCAAAAATATCCCATGGAAGTCGTAGTTATGTTGTTTACCTATCCAACAAATTGTCGCATGCTAAGATTCAATGCAAATCGGCCACATTATGGCCTTCCTGGTAAAAAAGGGTCGAAAACGAGTAATGTCCCAAATTAAGGAGGAGATTTTCTTAACCTCCATTTTGGCTGAATTTTTAGAGAATGCAAAAATATCCCATGGAAGTCGTAGTTATGTTGTTTACCTATCCAACGAATTGTCACACGCTAAGATTTAATGCAAATCGGCCACATTATGGCCTTCGTGGTAAAAAAGGGTCGAAAACGAGTATTGTCCCAAATTAACGAGGAGATTTTCTTAACCTCCATTTTGGCCGAATTTTTAGAGAGTGCAGAAATATCCCATGGAAGTCGTAGTTATGTTGTTTACCTATCCAACAAATTGTCACACGCTAAGATTTAATGCAAATCGGCAACATTATGGCCTTCCTAGTAAAAAAGGGTCGAAAACGAGTAATGTCCCAAATTAACGAGGAGATTTTCTTAACCTCCATTTTGGCCGAATTTTTAGTGAATGCAAAAATATCCCATGGAAGTCTTAGTTATGTTGTTTACCTATCCTACGAATTGTCGCATGCTAAGATTCAATACAAATCGGCCACTTTATGGCCTTCCTAGTAAAAATGGATCGAAAACGAGTAATGTCCCAAATTAACGAGGAGATTTTCTTAACCTCCATTCTCGCCGAATTTTTAGAGAAAGCAAAAATATCCCATGGAAGTCGTAGTTATGTTGTTTACCTATCCAACGAAATGTCACACGCTAAGATTCAATGCAAATCGGCCACATTATGGCCTTCCTGGTAAAAAAGGGTCGAAAACGAGTAATGTCCCAAATTAACGAGGAGATTTTCTTAACCTCCATTTTGGCTGAATTTTTAGAGAATGCAAAAATATCCCATGGAAGTCGTAGTTATGTTGTTTACCTATCCAACGAATTGTCGCACGCTAAGATTCAATGCAAATCGGCCACTTTATGGCCTTCCTACTAAAAATGGGTCGAAAACGAGTAATGTCCCAAATTAACGAGGAGATTTTCTTAACCTCCATTTTGGCTGAATTTTTAGAGAATGCAAAAATATCCCATGGAAGTCGTAGTTATGTTGTTTACCTATCCAACGAATTGTCACACGCTAAGATTTAATGCAAATCGGCAACATTATGGCCTTCGTGGTAAAAAAGGGTCGAAAACGTGTAATGTCCTAAATTAACGAGGATATTTTCTTAACCTCCATTCTGGCCGAATTTTTAGAGAATGCAAAAATATCCCATGGAAGTCGTAGTTATGTTGTTTACCTATCCAACAAATTGTCGCATGCTAAGATTCAATGCAAATCGGCCACATTATGGCCTTCCTGGTAAAAAAGGGTCGAAAACGAGTAATGTCCCAAATTAAGGAGGAGATTTTCTTAACCTCCATTTTGGCTGAATTTTTAGAGAATGCAAAAATATCCCATGGAAGTCGTAGTTATGTTGTTTACCTATCCAACGAATTGTCACACGCTAAGATTTAATGCAAATCGGCCACATTATGGCCTTCGTGGTAAAAAAGGGTCGAAAACGAGTATTGTCCCAAATTAACGAGGAGATTTTCTTAACCTCCATTTTGGCCGAATTTTTAGAGAGTGCAAAAATATCCCATGGAAGTCGTAGTTATGTTGTTTACCTATCCAACAAATTGTCACACGCTAAGATTTAATGCAAATCGGCAACATTATGGCCTTCCTAGTAAAAAAGGGTCGAAAACGAGTAATGTCCCAAATTAACGAGGAGATTTTCTTAACCTCCATTTTGGCCGAATTTTTAGTGAATGCAAAAATATCCCATGGAAGTCTTAGTTATGTTGTTTACCTATCCTACGAATTGTCGCATGCTAAGATTCAATACAAATCGGCCACTTTATGGCCTTCCTAGTAAAAATGGGTCGAAAACGAGTAATGTCCCAAATTAACGAGGAGATTTTCTTAACCTCCATTCTCGCCGAATTTTTAGAGAAAGCAAAAATATCCCATGGAAGTCGTAGTTATGTTGTTTACCTATCCAACGAAATGTCACACGCTAAGATTCAATGCAAATCGGCCACATTATGGCCTTCCTGGTAAAAAAGGGTCGAAAACGAGTAATGTCCCAAATTAACGAGGAGATTTTCTTAACCTCCATTTTGGCTGAATTTTTAGAGAATGCAAAAATATCCCATGGAAGTCGTAGTTATGTTGTTTACCTATTCAACGAATTGTCGCACGCTAAGATTCAATGCAAATCGGCCACTTTATGGCCTTCCTACTAAAAATGGGTCGAAAACGAGTAATGTCCCAAATTAATGAGGAGATTTTCTTAACCTCCATTTTGGCTGAATTTTTAGAGAATGCAAAAATATCCCATGGAAGTCGTAGTTATGTTGTTTACCTATCCAACAAATTGTCACACGCTAAGATTTAATGCAAATCGGCAACATTATGGCCTTCCTAGTAAAAAAGGGTCGAAAACGAGTAATGTCCCAAATTAACGAGGAGATTTTCTTAACCTCCATTTTGGCCGAATTTTTAGTGAATGCAAAAATATCCCATGGAAGTCTTAGTTATGTTGTTTACCTATCCTACGAATTGTCGCATGCTAAGATTCAATACAAATCGGCCACTTTATGGCCTTCCTAGTAAAAATGGGTCGAAAACGAGTAATGTCCCAAATTAACGAGGAGATTTTCTTAACCTCCATTCTCGCCGAATTTTTAGAGAAAGCAAAAATATCCCATGGAAGTCGTAGTTATGTTGTTTACCTATCCAACGAAATGTCACACGCTAAGATTCAATGCAAATCGGCCACATTATGGCCTTCCTGGTAAAAAAGGGTCGAAAACGAGTAATGTCCCAAATTAACGAGGAGATTTTCTTAACCTCCATTTTGGCTGAATTTTTAGAGAATGCAAAAATATCCCATGGAAGTCGTAGTTATGTTGTTTACCTATCCAACGAATTGTCGCACGCTAAGATTCAATGCAAATCGGCCACTTTATGGCCTTCCTACTAAAAATGGGTCGAAAACGAGTAATGTCCCAAATTAACGAGGAGATTTTCTTAACCTCCATTTTGGCTGAATTTTTAGAGAATGCAAAAATATCCCATGGAAGTCGTAGTTATGTTGTTTACCTATCCAACGAATTGTCGCACGCTAAGATTCAATGCAAATCGGCCACTTTATGGCCTTCCTACTAAAAATGGGTCGAAAACGAGTAATGTCCCAAATTAACGAGGAGATTTTCTTAACCTCCATTTTGGCTGAATTTTTAGAGAATGCAAAAATATCCCATGGAAGTCGTAGTTATGTTGTTTACCTATCCAACGAATTGTCGCATGCTAAGATTCAATGCAAATCGGCCACATTATGGCCTTCCTGGTAAAAAAGGGTCGAAAACGAGTAATGTCCCAAATTAAGGAGGAGATTTTCTTAACCTCCATTTTGGCTGAATTTTTAGAGAATGCAAAAATATCCCATGGAAGTCGTAGTTATGTTGTTTACCTATCCAACGAATTGTCGCACGCTAAGATTCAATGCAAATCGGCCACTTTATGGCCTTCCTACTAAAAATGGGTCGAAAACGAGTAATGTCCCAAATTAACGAGGAGATTTTCTTAACCTCCATTTTGGCTGAATTTTTAGAGAATGCAAAAATATCCCATGGAAGTCGTAGTTATGTTGTTTACCTATCCAACGAATTGTCACACGCTAAGATTTAATGCAAATCGGCAACATTATGGCCTTCGTGGTAAAAAAGGGTCGAAAACGTGTAATGTCCTAAATTAACGAGGATATTTTCTTAACCTCCATTCTGGCCGAATTTTTAGAGAATGCAAAAATATCCCATGGAAGTCGTAGTTATGTTGTTTACCTATCCAACAAATTGTCGCATGCTAAGATTCAATGCAAATCGGCCACATTATGGCCTTCCTGGTAAAAAAGGGTCGAAAACGAGTAATGTCCCAAATTAAGGAGGAGATTTTCTTAACCTCCATTTTGGCTGAATTTTTAGAGAATGCAAAAATATCCCATGGAAGTCGTAGTTATGTTGTTTACCTATCCAACGAATTGTCACACGCTAAGATTTAATGCAAATCGGCCACATTATGGCCTTCGTGGTAAAAAAGGGTCGAAAACGAGTATTGTCCCAAATTAACGAGGAGATTTTCTTAACCTCCATTTTGGCCGAATTTTTAGAGAGTGCAAAAATATCCCATGGAAGTCGTAGTTATGTTGTTTACCTATCCAACAAATTGTCACACGCTAAGATTTAATGCAAATCGGCAACATTATGGCCTTCCTAGTAAAAAAGGGTCGAAAACGAGTAATGTCCCAAATTAACGAGGAGATTTTCTTAACCTCCATTTTGGCCGAATTTTTAGTGAATGCAAAAATATCCCATGGAAGTCTTAGTTATGTTGTTTACCTATCCTACGAATTGTCGCATGCTAAGATTCAATACAAATCGGCCACTTTATGGCCTTCCTAGTAAAAATGGATCAAAAACGAGTAATGTCCCAAATTAACGAGGAGATTTTCTTAACCTCCATTCTCGCCGAATTTTTAGAGAAAGCAAAAATATCCCATGGAAGTCGTAGTTATGTTGTTTACCTATCCAACGAAATGTCACACGCTAAGATTCAATGCAAATCGGCCACATTATGGCCTTCCTGGTAAAAAAGGGTCGAAAACGAGTAATGTCCCAAATTAACGAGGAGATTTTCTTAACCTCCATTTTGGCTGAATTTTTAGAGAATGCAAAAATATCCCATGGAAGTCGTAGTTATGTTGTTTACCTATCCAACGAATTGTCGCACGCTAAGATTCAATGCAAATCGGCCACTTTATGGCCTTCCTACTAAAAATGGGTCGAAAACGAGTAATGTCCCAAATTAACGAGGAGATTTTCTTAACCTCCATTTTGGCTGAATTTTTAGAGAATGCAAAAATATCCCATGGAAGTCGTAGTTATGTTGTTTACCTATCCAACGAATTGTCACACGCTAAGATTTAATGCAAATCGGCAACATTATGGCCTTCGTGGTAAAAAAGGGTCGAAAACGTGTAATGTCCTAAATTAACGAGGATATTTTCTTAACCTCCATTCTGGCCGAATTTTTAGAGAATGCAAAAATATCCCATGGAAGTCGTAGTTATGTTGTTTACCTATCCAACAAATTGTCGCATGCTAAGATTCAATGCAAATCGGCCACATTATGGCCTTCCTGGTAAAAAAGGGTCGAAAACGAGTAATGTCCCAAATTAAGGAGGAGATTTTCTTAACCTCCATTTTGGCTGAATTTTTAGAGAATGCAAAAATATCCCATGGAAGTCGTAGTTATGTTGTTTACCTATCCAACGAATTGTCACACGCTAAGATTTAATGCAAATCGGCCACATTATGGCCTTCGTGGTAAAAAAGGGTCGAAAACGAGTATTGTCCCAAATTAACGAGGAGATTTTCTTAACCTCCATTTTGGCCGAATTTTTAGAGAGTGCAAAAATATCCCATGGAAGTCGTAGTTATGTTGTTTACCTATCCAACAAATTGTCACACGCTAAGATTTAATGCAAATCGGCAACATTATGGCCTTCCTAGTAAAAAAGGGTCGAAAACGAGTAATGTCCCAAATTAACGAGGAGATTTTCTTAACCTCCATTTTGGCCGAATTTTTAGTGAATGCAAAAATATCCCATGGAAGTCTTAGTTATGTTGTTTACCTATCCTACGAATTGTCGCATGCTAAGATTCAATACAAATCGGCCACTTTATGGCCTTCCTAGTAAAAATGGGTCGAAAACGAGTAATGTCCCAAATTAACGAGGAGATTTTCTTAACCTCCATTCTCGCCGAATTTTTAGAGAAAGCAAAAATATCCCATGGAAGTCGTAGTTATGTTGTTTACCTATCCAACGAAATGTCACACGCTAAGATTCAATGCAAATCGGCCACATTATGGCCTTCCTGGTAAAAAAGGGTCGAAAACGAGTAATGTCCCAAATTAACGAGGAGATTTTCTTAACCTCCATTTTGGCTGAATTTTTAGAGAATGCAAAAATATCCCATGGAAGTCGTAGTTATGTTGTTTACCTATTCAACGAATTGTCGCACGCTAAGATTCAATGCAAATCGGCCACTTTATGGCCTTCCTACTAAAAATGGGTCGAAAACGAGTAATGTCCCAAATTAACGAGGAGATTTTCTTAACCTCCATTTTGGCTGAATTTTTAGAGAATGCAAAAATATCCCATGGAAGTCGTAGTTATGTTGTTTACCTATCCAACGAATTGTCACACGCTAAGATTTAATGCAAATCGGCAACATTATGGCCTTCGTGGTAAAAAAGGGTCGAAAACGAGTAATGTCCTAAATTAACGAGGAGATTTTCTTAACCTCCATTCTGGCCGAATTTTTAGAGAATGCAAAAATATCCCATGGAAGTCGTAGTTATGTTGTTTACCTATCCAACGAATTGTCGCATGCTAAGATTCAATGCAAATCGGCCACATTATGGCCTTCCTGGTAAAAAAGGGTCGAAAACGAGTAATGTCCCAAATTAAGGAGGAGATTTTCTTAACCTCCATTTTGGCTGAATTTTTAGAGAATGCAAAAATATCCCATGGAAGTCGTAGTTATGTTGTTTACCTATCCAACGAATTGTCACACGCTAAGATTTAATGCAAATCGGCCACATTATGGCCTTCGTGGTAAAAAAGGGTCGAAAACGAGTATTGTCCCAAATTAACGAGGAGATTTTCTTAACCTCCATTTTGGCCGAATTTTTAGAGAGTGCAAAAATATCCCATGGAAGTCGTAGTTATGTTGTTTACCTATCCAACAAATTGTCACACGCTAAGATTTAATGCAAATCGGCAACATTATGGCCTTCCTAGTAAAAAAGGGTCGAAAACGAGTAATGTCCCAAATTAACGAGGAGATTTTCTTAACCTCCATTTTGGCCGAATTGTTAGTGAATGCAAAAATATCCCATGGAAGTCTTAGTTATGTTGTTTACCTATCCTACGAATTGTCGCATGCTAAGATTCAATACAAATCGGCCACTTTATGGCCTTCCTAGTAAAAATGGGTCGAAAACGAGTAATGTCCCAAATTAACGAGGAGATTTTCTTAACCTCCATTCTCGCCGAATTTTTAGAGAAAGCAAAAATATCCCATGGAAGTTGTAGTTATGTTGTTTACCTATCCAACGAAATGTCACACGCTAAGATTCAATGCAAATCGGCCACATTATGGCCTTCCTGGTAAAAAAGGGTCGAAAACGAGTAATGTCCCAAATTAACGAGGAGATTTTCTTAACCTCCATTTTGGCTGAATTTTTGGAGAATGCAAAAATATCCCATGGAAGTCGTAGTTATGTTGTTTACCTATCCAACGAATTGTCGCACGCTAAGATTCAATGCAAATCGGCCACTTTATGGCCTTCCTACTAAAAATGGGTCGAAAACGAGTAATGTCCCAAATTAACGAGGAGATTTTCTTAACCTCCATTTTGGCTGAATTTTTAGAGAATGCAAAAATATCCCATGGAAGTCGTAGTTATGTTGTTTACCTATCCAACAAATTGTCACACGCTAAGATTTAATGCAAATCGGCAACATTATGGCCTTCCTAGTAAAAAAGGGTCGAAACCCCAAACCCCAAACCCCAAACCCCAAACCCGAACCCCAAACCCTAAACCCCAAACCCGAAACCCCAAACCCCAAACCCGAAACCCGAAACCCTAAACCCCAAACTCCAAACCCTAAACCCCAAACCCTAAACCCCAAACCCTAAACCCTAAACTTCAATGCAAATCGGCCACTTTATGGCCTTTCTGGTAAAAATGGGTCGAAAACGAGTAATGTCCCAAATTAACGAGGAGATTTTCTTAATCTCCATTTTGGCTGAATTTTTAGAGAATGCAAAAATATCCCATGGAAGTCGTAGTTATGTTGTTTACCTATCCAACGAATTGTCACACGCTAAGATTCAATGCAAATCGACCACATTATGGCCTTCCTACTAAAAAAGGGTCGAAAACGAGTAATGTCCCAAATTAACGAGGAGATTTTCTTAACCTCCACTTTGGCTGAATTTTTAGAGAATGCAAAAATATCCCATGGAAGTCGTAGTTATGTTGTTTACCTATCCAACAAATTGTCACACGCTAAGATTTAATGAAAATCGGCAACATTATGGCCTTCCTAGTAAAAAAGGGTCGAAAACGAGTAATGTCCCAAATTAACGAGGAGATTTTCTTAACCTCCATTTTGGCCGAATTTTTAGAGAATGCAAAAATGTCCCATGGAAGTCTTAGTTATGTTGTTTACCTATCCTACGAATTGTCGCATGCTAAGATTCAATACAAATCGGCCACTTTATGGCCTTCCTAGTAAAAATGGGTTGAAAACGAGTAATGTCCCAAATTAACAAGGAGATTTTCTTAACCTCCATTCTGGCCGAATTTTTAGAGAAAGCAAAAATATCCCATGGAAGTCGTAGTTATGTTGTTTACCTATCCAACGAAATGTCACACGCTAAGATTCAATGCAAATCGGCCACATTATGGCCTTCCTGGTAAAAAAGGGTCGAAAACGAGTAATGTCCCAAATTAACGAGGAGATTTTCTTAACCTCCATTTTGGCTGAATTTTTAGAGAATGCAAAAATATCCCATGGAAGTCGTAGTTATGTTGTTTACCTATCCAACGAATTGTCGCACGCTAAGATTCAATGCAAATCGGCCACTTTATGGCCTTCCTACTAAAAATGGGTCGAAAAAGAGTAATGTCCCAAATTAACGAGGAGATTTTCTTAACCTCCATTTTGGCTGAATTTTTAGAGAATGCAAAAATATCCCATGGAAGTCGTAGTTATGTTGTTTACCTATCCAACGAATTGTCACACGCTAAGATTTAATGCAAATCGGCAACATTATGGCCTTCTTGGTAAAAAAGGGTCGAAAACGAGTAATGTCCTAAATTAACGAGGAGATTTTCTTAACCTCCATTCTGGCCGAATTTTTAGAGAATGCAAAAATATCCCATGGAAGTCGTAGTTATGTTGTTTACCTATCCAACGAATTGTCACACGCTAAGATTCAATGCAAATCGGCAACATTATGGCCTTCCTGGTAAAAAAGGGTCGAAAACGAGTAATGTCCCAAATTAACGAGGAGATTTTCTTAACCTCCATTTTGGCTGAATTTTTAGAGAATGCAAAAATATCCCATGGAAGTCGTAGTTATGTTGTTTACCTATCCAACGAATTGTCGCACGCTAAGATTCAATGCAAATCGGCCACTTTATGGCCTTCCTACTAAAAATGGGTCGAAAACGAGTAATGTCCCAAATTAACGAGGAGATTTTCTTAACCTCCATTTTGGCTGAATTTTTAGAGAATGCAAAAATATCCCATGGAAGTCGTAGTTATGTTGTTTACCTATCCAACGAATTGTCACACGCTAAGATTTAATACAAATCGGCAACATTATGGCCTTCGTGGTAAAAAAGGGTCGAAAACGAGTAATGTCCTAAATTAACGAGGAGATTTTCTTAACCTCCATTCTGGCCGAATTTTTAGAGAATGCAAAAATATCCCATGGAAGTCGTAGTTATGTTGTTTACCTATCCAACGAATTGTCGCATGCTAAGATTCAATGCAAATCGGCCACATTATGGCCTTCCTGGTAAAAAAGGGTCGAAAACGAGTAATGTCCCAAATTAACGAGGAGATTTTCTTAACCTCCATTTTGGCTGAATTTTTAGAGAATGCAAAAATATCCCATGGAAGTCGTAGTTATGTTGTTTACCTATCCAACGAATTGTCACACGCTAAGATTTAATGCAAATCGGCCACATTATGGCCTTCGTGGTAAAAAAGGGTCGAAAACGAGTATTGTCCCAAATTAACGAGGAGATTTTCTTAACCTCCATTTTGGCCGAATTTTTAGAGAATGCAAAAATATCCCATGGAAGTCGTAGTTATGTTGTTTACCTATCCAACAAATTGTCACACGCTAAGATTTAATGAAAATCGGCAACATTATGGCCTTCCTAGTAAAAAAGGGTCGAAAACGAGTAATGTCCCAAATTAACGAGGAGATTTTCTTAACCTCCATTTTGGCCGAATTTTTAGAGAATGCAAAAATATCCCATGGAAGTCTTAGTTATGTTGTTTACCTATCCTACGAATTGTCGCATGCTAAGATTCAATACAAATCGGCCACTTTATGGCCTTCCTAGTAAAAATGGGTTGAAAACGAGTAATGTCCCAAATTAACAAGGAGATTTTATTAACCTCCATTCTGGCCGAATTTTTAGAGAAAGCAAAAATATCCCATGGAAGTCGTAGTTATGTTGTTTACCTATCCAACGAAATGTCACACGCTAAGATTCAATGCAAATCGGCCACATTATGGCCTTCCTGGTAAAAAAGGGTCGAAAACGAGTAATGTCCCAAATTAACGAGGAGATTTTCTTAACCTCCATTTTGGCTGAATTTTTAGAGAATGCAAAAATATCCCATGGAAGTCGTAGTTATGTTGTTTACCTATCCAACGAATTGTCGCACGCTAAGATTCAATGCAAATCGTCCACTTTATGGCCTTCCTACTAAAAATGGGTCGAAAAAGAGTAATGTCCCAAATTAACGAGGAGATTTTCTTAACCTCCATTTTGGCTGAATATTTAGAGAATGCAAAAATATCCCATGGAAGTCGTAGTTATGTTGTTTACCTATCCAACGAATTGTCACACGCTAAGATTTAATGCAAATCGGCAACATTATGGCCTTCTTGGTAAAAAAGGGTCGAAAACGAGTAATGTCCTAAATTAACGAGGAGATTTTCTTAACCTCCATTCTGGCCGAATTTTTAGAGAATGCAAAAATATCCCATGGAAGTCGTAGTTATGTTGTTTACCTATCCAACGAATTGTCGCACGCTAAGATTCAATGCAAATCGGCCACTTTATGGCCTTCCTACTAAAAATGGGTCGAAAACGAGTAATGTCCCAAATTAACGAGGAGATTTTCTTAACCTCCATTTTGGCTGAATTTTTAGAGAATGCAAAAATATCCCATGGAAGTCGTAGTTATGTTGTTTACCTATCCAACGAATTGTCACACGCTAAGATTTAATACAAATCGGCAACATTATGGCCTTCGTGGTAAAAAAGGGTCGAAAACGAGTAATGTCCTAAATTAACGAGGAGATTTTCTTAACCTCCATTCTGGCCGAATTTTTAGAGAATGCAAAAATATCCCATGGAAGTCGTAGTTATGTTGTTTACCTATCCAACGAATTGTCGCATGCTAAGATTCAATGCAAATCGGCCACATTATGGCCTTCCTGGTAAAAAAGGGTCGAAAACGAGTAATGTCCCAAATTAACGAGGAGATTTTCTTAACCTCCATTTTGGCTGAATTTTTAGAGAATGCAAAAATATCCCATGGAAGTCGTAGTTATGTTGTTTACCTATCCAACGAATTGTCACACGCTAAGATTTAATGCAAATCGGCCACATTATGGCCTTCGTGGTAAAAAAGGGTCGAAAACGAGTATTGTCCCAAATTAACGAGGAGATTTTCTTAACCTCCATTTTGGCCGAATTTTTAGAGAATGCAAAAATATCCCATGGAAGTCGTAGTTATGTTGTTTACCTATCCAACAAATTGTCACACGCTAAGATTTAATGAAAATCGGCAACATTATGGCCTTCCTAGTAAAAAAGGGTCGAAAACGAGTAATGTCCCAAATTAACGAGGAGATTTTCTTAACCTCCATTTTGGCCGAATTTTTAGAGAATGCAAAAATATCCCATGGAAGTCTTAGTTATGTTGTTTACCTATCCTACGAATTGTCGCATGCTAAGATTCAATACAAATCGGCCACTTTATGGCCTTCCTAGTAAAAATGGGTTGAAAACGAGTAATGTCCCAAATTAACAAGGAGATTTTATTAACCTCCATTCTGGCCGAATTTTTAGAGAAAGCAAAAATATCCCATGGAAGTCGTAGTTATGTTGTTTACCTATCCAACGAAATGTCACACGCTAAGATTCAATGCAAATCGGCCACATTATGGCCTTCCTGGTAAAAAAGGGTCGAAAACGAGTAATGTCCCAAATTAACGAGGAGATTTTCTTAACCTCCATTTTGGCTGAATTTTTAGAGAATGCAAAAATATCCCATGGAAGTCGTAGTTATGTTGTTTACCTATCCAACGAATTGTCGCACGCTAAGATTCAATGCAAATCGGCCACTTTATGGCCTTCCTACTAAAAATGGGTCGAAAAAGAGTAATGTCCCAAATTAACGAGGAGATTTTCTTAACCTCCATTTTGGCTGAATATTTAGAGAATGCAAAAATATCCCATGGAAGTCGTAGTTATGTTGTTTACCTATCCAACGAATTGTCACACGCTAAGATTTAATGCAAATCGGCAACATTATGGCCTTCTTGGTAAAAAAGGGTCGAAAACGAGTAATGTCCTAAATTAACGAGGAGATTTTCTTAACCTCCATTCTGGCCGAATTTTTAGAGAATGCAAAAATATCCCATGGAAGTCGTAGTTATGTTGTTTACCTATCCAACGAATTGTCGCATGCTAAGATTCAATGCAAATCGGCCACATTATGGCCTTCCTGGTAAAAAAGGGTCGAAAACGAGTAATGTCCCAAATTAACGAGGAGATTTTCTTAACCTCCATTTTGGCTGAATTTTTAGAGAATGCAAAAATATCCCATGGAAGTCGTAGTTATGTTGTTTACCTATCCAACGAATTGTCACACGCTAAGATTTAATGCAAATCGGCCACATTATGGCCTTCGTGGTAAAAAAGGGTCGAAAACGAGTATTGTCCCAAATTAACGAGGAGATTTTCTTAACCTCCATTTTGGCCGAATTTTTAGAGAATGCAAAAATATCCCATGGAAGTCGTAGTTATGTTGTTTACCTATCCAACAAATTGTCACACGCTAAGATTTAATGAAAATCGGCAACATTATGGCCTTCCTAGTAAAAAAGGGTCGAAAACGAGTAATGTCCCAAATTAACGAGGAGATTTTCTTAACCTCCATTTTGGCCGAATTTTTAGAGAATGCAAAAATATCCCATGGAAGTCTTAGTTATGTTGTTTACCTATCCTACGAATTGTCGCATGCTAAGATTCAATACAAATCGGCCACTTTATGGCCTTCCTAGTAAAAATGGGTTGAAAACGAGTAATGTCCCAAATTAACAAGGAGATTTTATTAACCTCCATTCTGGCCGAATTTTTAGAGAAAGCAAAAATATCCCATGGAAGTCGTAGTTATGTTGTTTACCTATCCAACGAAATGTCACACGCTAAGATTCAATGCAAATCGGCCACATTATGGCCTTCCTGGTAAAAAAGGGTCGAAAACGAGTAATGTCCCAAATTAACGAGGAGATTTTCTTAACCTCCATTTTGGCTGAATTTTTAGAGAATGCAAAAATATCCCATGGAAGTCGTAGTTATGTTGTTTACCTATCCAACGAATTGTCGCACGCTAAGATTCAATGCAAATCGGCCACTTTATGGCCTTCCTACTAAAAATGGGTCGAAAAAGAGTAATGTCCCAAATTAACGAGGAGATTTTCTTAACCTCCATTTTGGCTGAATATTTAGAGAATGCAAAAATATCCCATGGAAGTCGTAGTTATGTTGTTTACCTATCCAACGAATTGTCACACGCTAAGATTTAATGCAAATCGGCAACATTATGGCCTTCTTGGTAAAAAAGGGTCGAAAACGAGTAATGTCCTAAATTAACGAGGAGATTTTCTTAACCTCCATTCTGGCCGAATTTTTAGAGAATGCAAAAATATCCCATGGAAGTCGTAGTTATGTTGTTTACCTATCCAACGAATTGTCGCATGCTAAGATTCAATGCAAATCGGCCACATTATGGCCTTCCTGGTAAAAAAGGGTCGAAAACGAGTAATGTCCCAAATTAACGAGGAGATTTTCTTAACCTCCATTTTGGCTGAATTTTTAGAGAATGCAAAAATATCCCATGGAAGTCGTAGTTATGTTGTTTACCTATCCAACGAATTGTCACACGCTAAGATTTAATGCAAATCGGCCACATTATGGCCTTCGTGGTAAAAAAGGGTCGAAAACGAGTATTGTCCCAAATTAACGAGGAGATTTTCTTAACCTCCATTTTGGCCGAATTTTTAGAGAATGCAAAAATATCCCATGGAAGTCGTAGTTATGTTGTTTACCTATCCAACAAATTGTCACACGCTAAGATTTAATGAAAATCGGCAACATTATGGCCTTCCTAGTAAAAAAGGGTCGAAAACGAGTAATGTCCCAAATTAACGAGGAGATTTTCTTAACCTCCATTTTGGCCGAATTTTTAGAGAATGCAAAAATATCCCATGGAAGTCTTAGTTATGTTGTTTACCTATCCTACGAATTGTCGCATGCTAAGATTCAATACAAATCGGCCACTTTATGGCCTTCCTAGTAAAAATGGGTTGAAAACGAGTAATGTCCCAAATTAACAAGGAGATTTTATTAACCTCCATTCTGGCCGAATTTTTAGAGAAAGCAAAAATATCCCATGGAAGTCGTAGTTATGTTGTTTACCTATCCAACGAAATGTCACACGCTAAGATTCAATGCAAATCGGCCACATTATGGCCTTCCTGGTAAAAAAGGGTCGAAAACGAGTAATGTCCCAAATTAACGAGGAGATTTTCTTAACCTCCATTTTGGCTGAATTTTTAGAGAATGCAAAAATATCCCATGGAAGTCGTAGTTATGTTGTTTACCTATCCAACGAATTGTCGCACGCTAAGATTCAATGCAAATCGGCCACTTTATGGCCTTCCTACTAAAAATGGGTCGAAAAAGAGTAATGTCCCAAATTAACGAGGAGATTTTCTTAACCTCCATTTTGGCTGAATATTTAGAGAATGCAAAAATATCCCATGGAAGTCGTAGTTATGCTGTTTACCTATCCAACGAATTGTCACACGCTAAGATTTAATGCAAATCGGCAACATTATGGCCTTCTTGGTAAAAAAGGGTCGAAAACGAGTAATGTCCTAAATTAACGAGGAGATTTTCTTAACCTCCATTCTGGCCGAATTTTTAGAGAATGCAAAAATATCCCATGGAAGTCGTAGTTATGTTGTTTACCTATCCAACGAATTGTCACACGCTAAGATTCAATGCAAATCGGCCACATTATGGCCTTCCTGGTAAAAAAGGGTCGAAAACGAGTAATGTCCCAAATTAACGAGGAGATTTTCTTAACCTCCATTTTGGCTGAATTTTTAGAGAATGCAAAAATATCCCATGGAAGTCGTAGTTATGTTGTTTACCTATCCAACGAATTGTCACACGCTAAGATTTAATGCAAATCGGCAACATTATGGCCTTCTTGGTAAAAAAGGGTCGAAAACGAGTAATGTCCTAAATTAACGAGGAGATTTTCTTAACCTCCATTCTGGCCGAATTTTTAGAGAATGCAAAAATATCCCATGGAAGTCGTAGTTATGTTGTTTACCTATCCAACGAATTGTCACACGCTAAGATTCAATGCAAATCGGCCACATTATGGCCTTCCTGGTAAAAAAGGGTCGAAAACGAGTAATGTCCCAAATTAACGAGGAGATTTTCTTAACCTCCATTTTGGCTGAATTTTTAGAGAATGCAAAAATATCCCATGGAAGTCGTAGTTATGTTGTTTACCTATCCAACGAATTGTCGCACGCTAAGATTCAATGCAAATCGGCCACTTTATGGCCTTCCTACTAAAAATGGGTCGAAAACGAGTAATGTCCCAAATTAACGAGGAGATTTTCTTAACCTCCATTTTGGCTGAATTTTTAGAGAATGCAAAAATATCCCATGGAAGTCGTAGTTATGTTGTTTACCTATCCAACGAATTGTCACACGCTAAGATTTAATGCAAATCGGCAACATTATGGCCTTCGTGGTAAAAAAGGGTCGAAAACGAGTAATGTCCTAAATTAACGAGGAGATTTTCTTAACCTCCATTCTGGCCGAATTTTTAGAGAATGCAAAAATATCCCATGGAAGTCGTAGTTATGTTGTTTACCTATCCAACGAATTGTCGCATGCTAAGATTCAATGCAAATCGGCCACATTATGGCCTTCCTGGTAAAAAAGGGTCGAAAACGAGTAATGTCCCAAATTAAGGAGGAGATTTTCTTAACCTCCATTTTGGCTGAATTTTTAGAGAATGCAAAAATATCCCATGGAAGTCGTAGTTATGTTGTTTACCTATCCAACGAATTGTCGCACGCTAAGATTCAATGCAAATCGGCCACTTTATGGCCTTCCTACTAAAAATGGGTCGAAAACGAGTAATGTCCCAAATTAACGAGGAGATTTTCTTAACCTCCATTCTGGCCGAATTTTTAGAGAATGCAAAAATATCCCATGGAAGTCGTAGTTATGTTGTTTACCTATCCAACGAATTGTCGCACGCTAAGATTCAATGCAAATCGGCCACTTTATGGCCTTCCTACTAAAAATGGGTCGAAAAAGAGTAATGTCCCAAATTAACGAGGAGATTTTCTTAACCTCCATTTTGGCTGAATATTTAGAGAATGCAAAAATATCCCATGGAAGTCGTAGTTATGTTGTTTACCTATCCAACGAATTGTCACACGCTAAGATTTAATGCAAATCGGCAACATTATGGCCTTCTTGGTAAAAAAGGGTCGAAAACGAGTAATGTCCTAAATTAACGAGGAGATTTTCTTAACCTCCATTCTGGCCGAATTTATAGAGAATGCAAAAATATCCCATGGAAGTCGTAGTTATGTTGTTTACCTATCCAACGAATTGTCACACGCTAAGATTCAATGCAAATCGGCCACATTATGGCCTTCCTGGTAAAAAAGGGTCGAAAACGAGTAATGTCCCAAATTAACGAGGAGATTTTCTTAACCTCCATTTTGGCTGAATTTTTAGAGAATGCAAAAATATCCCATGGAAGTCGTAGTTATGTTGTTTACCTATCCAACGAATTGTCGCACGCTAAGATTCAATGCAAATCGGCCACTTTATGGCCTTCCTACTAAAAATGGGTCGAAAACGAGTAATGTCCCAAATTAACGAGGAGATTTTCTTAACCTCCATTTTGGCTGAATTTTTAGAGAATGCAAAAATATCCCATGGAAGTCGTAGTTATGTTGTTTACCTATCCAACGAATTGTCACACGCTAAGATTTAATGCAAATCGGCAACATTATGGCCTTCGTGGTAAAAAAGGGTCGAAAACGAGTAATGTCCTAAATTAACGAGGAGATTTTCTTAACCTCCATTCTGGCCGAATTTTTAGAGAATGCAAAAATATCCCATGGAAGTCGTAGTTATGTTGTTTACCTATCCAACGAATTGTCGCATGCTAAGATTCAATGCAAATCGGCCACATTATGGCCTTCCTGGTAAAAAAGGGTCGAAAACGAGTAATGTCCCAAATTAAGGAGGAGATTTTCTTAACCTCCATTTTGGCTGAATTTTTAGAGAATGCAAAAATATCCCATGGAAGTCGTAGTTATGTTGTTTACCTATCCAACGAATTGTCGCACGCTAAGATTCAATGCAAATCGGCCACTTTATGGCCTTCCTACTAAAAATGGGTCGAAAACGAGTAATGTCCCAAATTAACGAGGAGATTTTCTTAACCTCCATTTTGGCTGAATTTTTAGAGAATGCAAAAATATCCCATGGAAGTCGTAGTTATGTTGTTTACCTATCCAACGAATTGTCACACGCTAAGATTTAATGCAAATCGGCAACATTATGGCCTTCGTGGTAAAAAAGGGTCGAAAACGTGTAATGTCCTAAATTAACGAGGATATTTTCTTAACCTCCATTCTGGCCGAATTTTTAGAGAATGCAAAAATATCCCATGGAAGTCGTAGTTATGTTGTTTACCTATCCAACAAATTGTCGCATGCTAAGATTCAATGCAAATCGGCCACATTATGGCCTTCCTGGTAAAAAAGGGTCGAAAACGAGTAATGTCCCAAATTAAGGAGGAGATTTTCTTAACCTCCATTTTGGCTGAATTTTTAGAGAATGCAAAAATATCTCATGGAAGTCGTAGTTATGTTGTTTACCTATCCAACGAATTGTCACATGCTAAGATTTAATGCAAATCGGCCACATTATGGCCTTCGTGGTAAAAAAGGGTCGAAAACGAGTATTGTCCCAAATTAACGAGGAGATTTTCTTAACCTCCATTTTGGCCGAATTTTTAGAGAATGCAAAAATATCCCATGGAAGTCGTAGTTATGTTGTTTACCTATCCAACAAATTGTCACACGCTAAGATTTAATGAAAATCGGCAACATTATGGCCTTCCTAGTAAAAAAGGGTCGAAAACGAGTAATGTCCCAAATTAACGAGGAGATTTTCTTAACCTCCATTTTGGCCGAATTTTTAGAGAATGCAAAAATATCCCATGGAAGTCTTAGTTATGTTGTTTACCTATCCTACGAATTGTCGCATGCTAAGATTCAATACAAATCGGCCACTTTATGGCCTTCCTAGTAAAAATGGGTTGAAAACGAGTAATGTCCCAAATTAACAAGGAGATTTTATTAACCTCCATTCTGGCCGAATTTTTAGAGAAAGCAAAAATATCCCATGGAAGTCGTAGTTATGTTGTTTACCTATCCAACGAAATGTCACACGCTAAGATTCAATGCAAATCGGCCACATTATGGCCTTCCTGGTAAAAAAGGGTCGAAAACGAGTAATGTCCCAAATTAACGAGGAGATTTTCTTAACCTCCATTTTGGCTGAATTTTTAGAGAATGCAAAAATATCCCATGGAAGTCGTAGTTATGTTGTTTACCTATCCAACGAATTGTCACACGCTAAGATTTAATGCAAATCGGCAACATTATGGCCTTCTTGGTAAAAAAGGGTCGAAAACGAGTAATGTCCTAAATTAACGAGGAGATTTTCTTAACCTCCATTCTGGCCGAATTTTTAGAGAATGCAAAAATATCCCATGGAAGTCGTAGTTATGTTGTTTACCTATCCAACGAATTGTCACACGCTAAGATTCAATGCAAATCGGCCACATTATGGCCTTCCTGGTAAAAAATGGTCGAAAACGAGTAATGTCCCAAATTAACGAGGAGATTTTCTTAACCTCCATTTTGGCTGAATATTTAGAGAATGCAAAAATATCCCATGGAAGTCGTAGTTATGTTGTTTACCTATCCAACGAATTGTCACACGCTAAGATTTAATGCAAATCGGCAACATTATGGCCTTCTTGGTAAAAAAGGGTCGAAAACGAGTAATGTCCTAAATTAACGAGGAGATTTTCTTAACCTCCATTCTGGCCGAATTTTTAGAGAATGCAAAAATATCCCATGGAAGTCGTAGTTATGTTGTTTACCTATCCAACGAATTGTCACACGCTAAGATTCAATGCAAATCGGCCACATTATGGCCTTCCTGGTAAAAAAGGGTCGAAAACGAGTAATGTCCCAAATTAACGAGGAGATTTTCTTAACCTCCATTTTGGCTGAATTTTTAGAGAATGCAAAAATATCCCATGGAAGTCGTAGTTATGTTGTTTACCTATCCAACGAATTGTCGCACGCTAAGATTCAATGCAAATCGGCCACTTTATGGCCTTCCTACTAAAAATGGGTCGAAAACGAGTAATGTCCCAAATTAACGAGGAGATTTTCTTAACCTCCATTTTGGCTGAATTTTTAGAGAATGCAAAAATATCCCATGGAAGTCGTAGTTATGTTGTTTACCTATCCAACGAATTGTCACACGCTAAGATTTAATACAAATCGGCAACATTATGGCCTTCGTGGTAAAAAAGGGTCGAAAACGAGTAATGTCCTAAATTAACGAGGAGATTTTCTTAACCTCCATTCTGGCCGAATTTTTAGAGAATGCAAAAATATCCCATGGAAGTCGTAGTTATGTTGTTTACCTATCCAACGAATTGTCGCATGCTAAGATTCAATGCAAATCGGCCACATTATGGCCTTCCTGGTAAAAAAGGGTCGAAAACGAGTAATGTCCCAAATTAACGAGGAGATTTTCTTAACCTCCATTTTGGCTGAATTTTTAGAGAATGCAAAAATATCCCATGGAAGTCGTAGTTATGTTGTTTACCTATCCAACGAATTGTCACACGCTAAGATTTAATGCAAATCGGCCACATTATGGCCTTCGTGGTAAAAAAGGGTCGAAAACGAGTATTGTCCCAAATTAACGAGGAGATTTTCTTAACCTCCATTTTGGCTGAATTTTTAGAGAATGCAAAAATATCCCATGGAAGTCGTAGTTATGTTGTTTACCTATCCAACGAATTGTCACACGCTAAGATTTAATGCAAATCGGCCACATTATGGCCTTCGTGGTAAAAAAGGGTCGAAAACGAGTATTGTCCCAAATTAACGAGGAGATTTTCTTAACCTCCATTTTGGCCGAATTTTTAGAGAATGCAAAAATATCCCATGGAAGTCGTAGTTATGTTGTTTACCTATCCAACAAATTGTCACACGCTAAGATTTAATGAAAATCGGCAACATTATGGCCTTCCTGGTAAAAAAGGGTCGAAAACGAGTAATGTCCCAAATTAACGAGGAGATTTTCTTAACCTCCATTTTGGCCGAATTTTTAGAGAATGCAAAAATATCCCATGGAAGTCTTAGTTATGTTGTTTACCTATCCTACGAATTGTCGCATGCTAAGATTCAATACAAATCGGCCACTTTATGGCCTTCCTAGTAAAAATGGGTTGAAAACGAGTAATGTCCCAAATTAACAAGGAGATTTTCTTAACCTCCATTCTGGCCGAATTTTTAGAGAAAGCAAAAATATCCCATGGAAGTCGTAGTTATGTTGTTTACCTATCCAACGAAATGTCACACGCTAAGATTCAATGCAAATCGGCCACATTATGGCCTTCCTGGTAAAAAAGGGTCGAAAACGAGTAATGTCCCAAATTAACGAGGAGATTTTCTTAACCTCCATTTTGGCTGAATTTTTAGAGAATGCAAAAATATCCCATGGAAGTCGTAGTTATGTTGTTTACCTATCCAACGAATTGTCGCACGCTAAGATTCAATGCAAATCGGCCACTTTATGGCCTTCCTACTAAAAATGGGTCGAAAACGAGTAATGTCCCAAATTAACGAGGAGATTTTCTTAACCTCCATTTTGGCTGAATTTTTAGAGAATGCAAAAATATCCCATGGAAGTCGTAGTTATGTTGTTTACCTATCCAACGAATTGTCACACGCTAAGATTTAATACAAATCGGCAACATTATGGCCTTCGTGGTAAAAAAGGGTCGAAAACGAGTAATGTCCTAAATTAACGAGGAGATTTTCTTAACCTCCATTCTGGCCGAATTTTTAGAGAATGCAAAAATATCCCATGGAAGTCGTAGTTATGTTGTTTACCTATCCAACGAATTGTCGCATGCTAAGATTCAATGCAAATCGGCCACATTATGGCCTTCCTGGTAAAAAAGGGTCGAAAACGAGTAATGTCCCAAATTAACGAGGAGATTTTCTTAACCTCCATTTTGGCTGAATTTTTAGAGAATGCAAAAATATCCCATGGAAGTCGTAGTTATGTTGTTTACCTATCCAACGAATTGTCACACGCTAAGATTTAATGCAAATCGGCCACATTATGGCCTTCGTGGTAAAAAAGGGTCGAAAACGAGTATTGTCCCAAATTAACGAGGAGATTTTCTTAACCTCCATTTTGGCTGAATTTTTAGAGAATGCAAAAATATCCCATGGAAGTCGTAGTTATGTTGTTTACCTATCCAACGAATTGTCACACGCTAAGATTTAATGCAAATCGGCCACATTATGGCCTTCGTGGTAAAAAAGGGTCGAAAACGAGTATTGTCCCAAATTAACGAGGAGATTTTCTTAACCTCCATTTTGGCCGAATTTTTAGAGAATGCAAAAATATCCCATGGAAGTCGTAGTTATGTTGTTTACCTATCCAACAAATTGTCACACGCTAAGATTTAATGAAAATCGGCAACATTATGGCCTTCCTAGTAAAAAAGGGTCGAAAACGAGTAATGTCCCAAATTAACGAGGAGATTTTCTTAACCTCCATTTTGGCCGAATTTTTAGAGAATGCAAAAATATCCCATGGAAGTCTTAGTTATGTTGTTTACCTATCCTACGAATTGTCGCATGCTAAGATTCAATACAAATCGGCCACTTTATGGCCTTCCTAGTAAAAATGGGTTGAAAACGAGTAATGTCCCAAATTAACAAGGAGATTTTATTAACCTCCATTCTGGCCGAATTTTTAGAGAAAGCAAAAATATCCCATGGAAGTCGTAGTTATGTTGTTTACCTATCCAACGAAATGTCACACGCTAAGATTCAATGCAAATCGGCCACATTATGGCCTTCCTGGTAAAAAAGGGTCGAAAACGAGTAATGTCCCAAATTAACGAGGAGATTTTCTTAACCTCCATTTTGGCTGAATTTTTAGAGAATGCAAAAATATCCCATGGAAGTCGTAGTTATGTTGTTTACCTATCCAACGAATTGTCGCACGCTAAGATTCAATGCAAATCGGCCACTTTATGGCCTTCCTACTAAAAATGGGTCGAAAAAGAGTAATGTCCCAAATTAACGAGGAGATTTTCTTAACCTCCATTTTGGCTGAATATTTAGAGAATGCAAAAATATCCCATGGAAGTCGTAGTTATGTTGTTTACCTATCCAACGAATTGTCACACGCTAAGATTTAATGCAAATCGGCAACATTATGGCCTTCTTGGTAAAAAAGGGTCGAAAACGAGTAATGTCCTAAATTAACGAGGAGATTTTCTTAACCTCCATTCTGGCCGAATTTTTAGAGAATGCAAAAATATCCCATGGAAGTCGTAGTTATGTTGTTTACCTATCCAACGAATTGTCACACGCTAAGATTCAATGCAAATCGGCCACATTATGGCCTTCCTGGTAAAAAAGGGTCGAAAACGAGTAATGTCCCAAATTAACGAGGAGATTTTCTTAACCTCCATTTTGGCTGAATTTTTAGAGAATGCAAAAATATCCCATGGAAGTCGTAGTTATGTTGTTTACCTATCCAACGAATTGTCGCACGCTAAGATTCAATGCAAATCGGCCACTTTATGGCCTTCCTACTAAAAATGGGTCGAAAACGAGTAATGTCCCAAATTAACGAGGAGATTTTCTTAACCTCCATTTTGGCCGAATTTTTAGAGAATGCAAAAATATCCCATGGAAGTCTTAGTTATGTTGTTTACCTATCCTACGAATTGTCGCATGCTAAGATTCAATACAAATCGGCCACTTTATGGCCTTCCTAGTAAAAATGGGTTGAAAACGAGTAATGTCCCAAATTAACAAGGAGATTTTATTAACCTCCATTCTGGCCGAATTTTTAGAGAAAGCAAAAATATCCCATGGAAGTCGTAGTTATGTTGTTTACCTATCCAACGAAATGTCACACGCTAAGATTCAATGCAAATCGGCCACATTATGGCCTTCCTGGTAAAAAAGGGTCGAAAACGAGTAATGTCCCAAATTAACGAGGAGATTTTCTTAACCTCCATTTTGGCTGAATTTTTAGAGAATGCAAAAATATCCCATGGAAGTCGTAGTTATGTTGTTTACCTATCCAACGAATTGTCGCACGCTAAGATTCAATGCAAATCGGCCACTTTATGGCCTTCCTACTAAAAATGGGTCGAAAAAGAGTAATGTCCCAAATTAACGAGGAGATTTTCTTAACCTCCATTTTGGCTGAATATTTAGAGAATGCAAAAATATCCCATGGAAGTCGTAGTTATGTTGTTTACCTATCCAACGAATTGTCACACGCTAAGATTTAATGCAAATCGGCAACATTATGGCCTTCTTGGTAAAAAAGGGTCGAAAACGAGTAATGTCCTAAATTAACGAGGAGATTTTCTTAACCTCCATTCTGGCCGAATTTTTAGAGAATGCAAAAATATCCCATGGAAGTCGTAGTTATGTTGTTTACCTATCCAACGAATTGTCACACGCTAAGATTCAATGCAAATCGGCCACATTATGGCCTTCCTGGTAAAAAAGGGTCGAAAACGAGTAATGTCCCAAATTAACGAGGAGATTTTCTTAACCTCCATTTTGGCTGAATTTTTAGAGAATGCAAAAATATCCCATGGAAGTCGTAGTTATGTTGTTTACCTATCCAACGAATTGTCGCACGCTAAGATTCAATGCAAATCGGCCACTTTATGGCCTTCCTACTAAAAATGGGTCGAAAACGAGTAATGTCCCAAATTAACGAGGAGATTTTCTTAACCTCCATTTTGGCCGAATTTTTAGAGAATGCAAAAATATCCCATGGAAGTCTTAGTTATGTTGTTTACCTATCCTACGAATTGTCGCATGCTAAGATTCAATACAAATCGGCCACTTTATGGCCTTCCTAGTAAAAATGGGTTGAAAACGAGTAATGTCCCAAATTAACAAGGAGATTTTATTAACCTCCATTCTGGCCGAATTTTTAGAGAAAGCAAAAATATCCCATGGAAGTCGTAGTTATGTTGTTTACCTATCCAACGAAATGTCACACGCTAAGATTCAATGCAAATCGGCCACATTATGGCCTTCCTGGTAAAAAAGGGTCGAAAACGAGTAATGTCCCAAATTAACGAGGAGATTTTCTTAACCTCCATTTTGGCTGAATTTTTAGAGAATGCAAAAATATCCCATGGAAGTCGTAGTTATGTTGTTTACCTATCCAACGAATTGTCGCACGCTAAGATTCAATGCAAATCGGCCACTTTATGGCCTTCCTACTAAAAATGGGTCGAAAAAGAGTAATGTCCCAAATTAACGAGGAGATTTTCTTAACCTCCATTTTGGCTGAATATTTAGAGAATGCAAAAATATCCCATGGAAGTCGTAGTTATGTTGTTTACCTATCCAACGAATTGTCACACGCTAAGATTTAATGCAAATCGGCAACATTATGGCCTTCTTGGTAAAAAAGGGTCGAAAACGAGTAATGTCCTAAATTAACGAGGAGATTTTCTTAACCTCCATTCTGGCCGAATTTTTAGAGAATGCAAAAATATCCCATGGAAGTCGTAGTTATGTTGTTTACCTATCCAACGAATTGTCACACGCTAAGATTCAATGCAAATCGGCCACATTATGGCCTTCCTGGTAAAAAAGGGTCGAAAACGAGTAATGTCCCAAATTAACGAGGAGATTTTCTTAACCTCCATTTTGGCTGAATTTTTAGAGAATGCAAAAATATCCCATGGAAGTCGTAGTTATGTTGTTTACCTATCCAACGAATTGTCGCACGCTAAGATTCAATGCAAATCGGCCACTTTATGGCCTTCCTACTAAAAATGGGTCGAAAACGAGTAATGTCCCAAATTAACGAGGAGATTTTCTTAACCTCCATTTTGGCTGAATTTTTAGAGAATGCAAAAATATCCCATGGAAGTCGTAGTTATGTTGTTTACCTATCCAACGAATTGTCACACGCTAAGATTTAATACAAATCGGCAACATTATGGCCTTCGTGGTAAAAAAGGGTCGAAAACGAGTAATGTCCTAAATTAACGAGGAGATTTTCTTAACCTCCATTCTGGCCGAATTTTTAGAGAATGCAAAAATATCCCATGGAAGTCGTAGTTATGTTGTTTACCTATCCAACGAATTGTCGCATGCTAAGATTCAATGCAAATCGGCCACATTATGGCCTTCCTGGTAAAAAAGGGTCGAAAACCAGTAATGTCCCAAATTAACGAGGAGATTTTCTTAACCTCCATTTTGGCTGAATTTTTAGAGAATGCAAAAATATCCCATGGAAGTCGTAGTTATGTTGTTTACCTATCCAACGAATTGTCACACGCTAAGATTTAATGCAAATCGGCCACATTATGGCCTTCGTGGTAAAAAAGGGTCGAAAACGAGTATTGTCCCAAATTAACGAGGAGATTTTCTTAACCTCCATTTTGGCTGAATTTTTAGAGAATGCAAAAATATCCCATGGAAGTCGTAGTTATGTTGTTTACCTATCCAACGAATTGTCACACGCTAAGATTTAATGCAAATCGGCCACATTATGGCCTTCGTGGTAAAAAAGGGTCGAAAACGAGTATTGTCCCAAATTAACGAGGAGATTTTCTTAACCTCCATTTTGGCCGAATTTTTAGAGAATGCAAAAATATCCCATGGAAGTCGTAGTTATGTTCTTTACCTATCCAACAAATTGTCACACGCTAAGATTTAATGAAAATCGGCAACATTATGGCCTTCCTAGTAAAAAAGGGTCGAAAACGAGTAATGTCCCAAATTAACGAGGAGATTTTCTTAACCTCCATTTTGGCCGAATTTTTAGAGAATGCAAAAATATCCCATGGAAGTCTTAGTTATGTTGTTTACCTATCCTACGAATTGTCGCATGCTAAGATTCAATACAAATCGGCCACTTTATGGCCTTCCTAGTAAAAATGGGTTGAAAACGAGTAATGTCCCAAATTAACAAGGAGATTTTCTTAACCTCCATTCTGGCCGAATTTTTAGAGAAAGCAAAAATATCCCATGGAAGTCGTAGTTATGTTGTTTACCTATCCAACGAAATGTCACACGCTAAGATTCAATGCAAATCGGCCACATTATGGCCTTCCTGGTAAAAAAGGGTCGAAAACGAGTAATGTCCCAAATTAACGAGGAGATTTTCTTAACCTCCATTTTGGCTGAATTTTTAGAGAATGCAAAAATATCCCATGGAAGTCGTAGTTATGTTGTTTACCTATCCAACGAATTGTCGCACGCTAAGATTCAATGCAAATCGGCCACTTTATGGCCTTCCTACTAAAAATGGGTCGAAAACGAGTAATGTCCCAAATTAACGAGGAGATTTTCTTAACCTCCATTTTGGCTGAATTTTTAGAGAATGCAAAAATATCCCATGGAAGTCGTAGTTATGTTGTTTACCTATCCAACGAATTGTCACACGCTAAGATTTAATACAAATCGGCAACATTATGGCCTTCGTGGTAAAAAAGGGTCGAAAACGAGTAATGTCCTAAATTAACGAGGAGATTTTCTTAACCTCCATTCTGGCCGAATTTTTAGAGAATGCAAAAATATCCCATGGAAGTCGTAGTTATGTTGTTTACCTATCCAACGAATTGTCGCATGCTAAGATTCAATGCAAATCGGCCACATTATGGCCTTCCTGGTAAAAAAGGGTCGAAAACGAGTAATGTCCCAAATTAACGAGGAGATTTTCTTAACCTCCATTTTGGCTGAATTTTTAGAGAATGCAAAAATATCCCATGGAAGTCGTAGTTATGTTGTTTACCTATCCAACGAATTGTCACACGCTAAGATTTAATGCAAATCGGCCACATTATGGCCTTCGTGGTAAAAAAGGGTCGAAAACGAGTATTGTCCCAAATTAACGAGGAGATTTTCTTAACCTCCATTTTGGCTGAATTTTTAGAGAATGCAAAAATATCCCATGGAAGTCGTAGTTATGTTGTTTACCTATCCAACGAATTGTCACACGCTAAGATTTAATGCAAATCGGCCACATTATGGCCTTCGTGGTAAAAAAGGGTCGAAAACGAGTATTGTCCCAAATTAACGAGGAGATTTTCTTAACCTCCATTTTGGCCGAATTTTTAGAGAATGCAAAAATATCCCATGGAAGTCGTAGTTATGTTGTTTACCTATCCAACAAATTGTCACACGCTAAGATTTAATGAAAATCGGCAACATTATGGCCTTCCTAGTAAAAAAGGGTCGAAAACGAGTAATGTCCCAAATTAACGAGGAGATTTTCTTAACCTCCATTTTGGCCGAATTTTTAGAGAATGCAAAAATATCCCATGGAAGTCTTAGTTATGTTGTTTACCTATCCTACGAATTGTCGCATGCTAAGATTCAATACAAATCGGCCACTTTATGGCCTTCCTAGTAAAAATGGGTTGAAAACGAGTAATGTCCCAAATTAACAAGGAGATTTTCTTAACCTCCATTCTGGCCGAATTTTTAGAGAAAGCAAAAATATCCCATGGAAGTCGTAGTTATGTTGTTTACCTATCCAACGAAATGTCACACGCTAAGATTCAATGCAAATCGGCCACATTATGGCCTTCCTGGTAAAAAAGGGTCGAAAACGAGTAATGTCCCAAATTAACGAGGAGATTTTCTTAACCTCCATTTTGGCTGAATTTTTAGAGAATGCAAAAATATCCCATGGAAGTCGTAGTTATGTTGTTTACCTATCCAACGAATTGTCGCACGCTAAGATTCAATGCAAATCGGCCACTTTATGGCCTTCCTACTAAAAATGGGTCGAAAAAGAGTAATGTCCCAAATTAACGAGGAGATTTTCTTAACCTCCATTTTGGCTGAATTTTTAGAGAATGCAAAAATATCCCATGGAAGTCGTAGTTATGTTGTTTACCTATCCAACGAATTGTCACACGCTAAGATTTAATGCAAATCGGCAACATTATGGCCTTCTTGGTAAAAAAGGGTCGAAAACGAGTAATGTCCTAAATTAACAAGGAGATTTTCTTAACCTCCATTCTGGCCGAATTTTTAGAGAATGCAAAAATATCCCATGGAAGTCGTAGTTATGTTGTTTACCTATCCAACGAATTGTCACACGCTAAGATTCAATGCAAATCGGCCACATTATGGCCTTCCTGGTAAAAAAGGGTCGAAAACGAGTAATGTCCCAAATTAACGAGGAGATTTTCTTAACCTCCATTTTGGCTGAATTTTTAGAGAATGCAAAAATATCCCATGGAAGTCGTAGTTATGTTGTTTACCTATCCAACGAATTGTCGCACGCTAAGATTCAATGCAAATCGGCCACTTTATGGCCTTCCTACTATAAATGGGTCGAAAACGAGTAATGTCCCAAATTAACGAGGAGATTTTCTTAACCTCCATTTTGGCTGAATTTTTAGAGAATGCAAAAATATCCCATGGAAGTCGTAGTTATGTTGTTTACCTATCCAACGAATTGTCACACGCTAAGATTTAATACAAATCGGCAACATTATGGCCTTCGTGGTAAAAAAGGGTCGAAAACGAGTAATGTCCTAAATTAACGAGGAGATTTTCTTAACCTCCATTCTGGCCGAATTTTTAGAGAATGCAAAAATATCCCATGGAAGTCGTAGTTATGTTGTTTACCTATCCAACGAATTGTCGCATGCTAAGATTCAATGCAAATCGGCCACATTATGGCCTTCCTGGTAAAAAAGGGTCGAAAACGAGTAATGTCCCAAATTAACGAGGAGATTTTCTTAACCTCCATTTTGGCTGAATTTTTAGAGAATGCAAAAATATCCCATGGAAGTCGTAGTTATGTTGTTTACCTATCCAACGAATTGTCACACGCTAAGATTTAATGCAAATCGGCCACATTATGGCCTTCGTGGTAAAAAAGGGTCGAAAACGAGTATTGTCCCAAATTAACGAGGAGATTTTCTTAACCTCCATTTTGGCCGAATTTTTAGAGAATGCAAAAATATCCCATGGAAGTCGTAGTTATGTTGTTTACCTATGAAACAAATTGTCACACGCTAAGATTTAATGCAAATCGGCAACATTATGGCCTTCCTAGTAAAAAAGGGTTGAAAACGAGTAATGTCCCAAATTAACAAGGAGATTTTCTTAACCTCCATTCTGGCCGAATTTTTAGAGAAAGCAAAAATATCCCATGGAAGTCGTAGTTATGTTGTTTACCTATCCAACGAATTGTCACACGCTAAGATTTAATGCAAATCGGCAACATTATGGCCTTCGTGGTAAAAAAGGGTCGAAAACGAGTAATGTCCCAAATTAACGAGGAGATTTTCTTAACCTCCATTCTCGCCGAATTTTTAGAGAAAGCAAAAATATCCCATGGAAGTCGTAGTTATGTTGTTTACCTATCCAACAAAATGTCACACGCTAAGATTCAATGCAAATCGGCCACATTATGGCCTTCCTGGTAAAAAAGGGTCGAAAACGAGTAATGTCCCAAATTAACGAGGAGATTTTCTTAACCTCCATTTTGGCTGAATTTTTAGAGAATGCAAAAATATCCCATGGAAGTCGTAGTTATGTTGTTTACCTATCCAACGAATTGTCACACGCTAAGATTTAATGCAAATCGGCAACATTATGGCCTTCGTGGTAAAAAAGGGTCGAAAACGAGTAATGTCCCAAATTAACGAGGAGATTTTCTTAACCTCCATTCTCGCCGAATTTTTAGAGAAAGCAAAAATATCCCATGGAAGTCGTAGTTATGTTGTTTACCTATCCAACGAAATGTCACACGCTAAGATTCAATGCAAATCGGCCACATTATGGCCTTCCTGGTAAAAAAGGGTCGAAAACGAGTAATGTCCCAAATTAACGAGGAGATTTTCTTAACCTCCATTTTGGCTGAATTTTTAGAGAATGCAAAAATATCCCATGGAAGTCGTAGTTATGTTGTTTACCTATCCAACGAATTGTCACACGCTAAGATTTAATGCAAATCGGCAACATTATGGCCTTCGTTGTAAAAAAGGGTCGAAAACGAGTAATGTCCCAAATTAACGAGGAGATTTTCTTAACCTCCATTCTCGCCGAATTTTTAGAGAAAGCAAAAATATCCCATGGAAGTCGTAGTTATGTTGTTTACCTATCCAACGAATTGTCGCACGCTAAGATTCAATGAAAATCGGCCACTTTATGGCCTTCCTACTAAAAATGGGTCGAAAACGAGTAATGTCCCAAATTAACGAGGAGATTTTCTTAACCTCCATTTTGGCTGAATTTTTAGAGAATGCAAAAATATCCCATGGAAGTCGTAGTTATGTTGTTTACCTATCCAACGAATTGTCACACGCTAAGATTTAATGCAAATCGGCAACATTATGGCCTTCGTGGTAAAAAAGGGTCGAAAACGAGTAATGTCCTAAATTAACGAGGAGATTTTCTTAACCTCCATTCTGGCCGAATTTTTAGAGAATGCAAAAATATCCCATGGAAGTCGTAGTTATGTTGTTTACCTATCCAACGAATTGTCGCATGCTAAGATTCAATGCAAATCGGCCACATTATGGCCTTCCTGGTAAAAAAGGGTCGAAAACGAGTAATGTCCCAAATTAACGAGGAGATTTTCTTAACCTCCATTTCTGCTGAATTTTTAGAGAATGCAAAAATATCCCATGGAAGTCGTAGTTATGTTGTTTACCTATCCAACGAATTGTCACACGCTAAGATTTAATGAAAATCGGCAACATTATGGCCTTCGTAGTAAAAAAGGGTCGAAAATGAGTAATGTCCCAAATTAACGAGGAGATTTTCTTAACCTCCATTTTGGCCGAATTTTTAGAGAATGCAAAAATATCCCATGCAAGTCTTAGTTATGTTGTTTACCTATCCTACGAATTGTCGCATGCTAAGATTCAATACAAATCGGCCACTTTATGGCCTTCCTAGTAAAAATGGGTTGAAAACGAGTAATGTCCCAAATTAACAAGGAGATTTTCTTAACCTCCATTCTGGCCGAAATTTTAGAGAAAGCAAAAATATCCCATGGAAGTCGTAGTTATGTTGTTTACCTATCCAACGAAATGTCACACGCTAAGATTCAATGCAAATCGGCCACATTATGGCCTTCTTGGTAAAAAAGGGTCGAAAACGAGTAATGTCCCAAATTAACGAGGAGATTTTCTTAACCTCCATTTTGGCTGAATTTTTAGAGAATGCAAAAATATCCCATGGAAGTCGTAGTTATGTTGTTTACCTATCCAACGAATTGTCACACGCTAAGATTTAATGCAAATCGGCAACATTATGGCCTTCGTGGTAAAAAAGGGTCGAAAACGAGTAATGTCCCAAATTAACGAGGAGATTTTCTTAACCTCCATTCTCGCCGAATTTTTAGAGAAAGCAAAAATATCCCATGGAAGTCGTAGTTATGTTGTTTACCTATCCAACGAAATGTCACACGCTAAGATTCAATGCAAATCGGCCACATTATGGCCTTCCTGGTAAAAAAGGGTCGAAAACGAGTAATGTCCCAAATTAACGAGGAGATTTTCTTAACCTCCATTTTGGCTGAATTTTTAGAGAATGCAAAAATATCCCATGGAAGTCGTAGTTATGTTGTTTACCTATCCAACGAATTGTCACACGCTAAGATTTAATGCAAATCGGCAACATTATGGCCTTCGTGGTAAAAAAGGGTCGAAAACGAGTAATGTCCCAAATTAACGAGGAGATTTTCTTAACCTCCATTCTCGCCGAATTTTTAGAGAAAGCAAAAATATCCCATGGAAGTCGTAGTTATGTTGTTTACCTATCCAACGAAATGTCACACGCTAAGATTCAATGCAAATCGGCCACATTATGGCCTTCCTGGTAAAAAAGGGTCGAAAACGAGTAATGTCCCAAATTAACGAGGAGATTTTCTTAACCTCCATTTTGGCTGAATTTTTAGAGAATGCAAAAATATCCCATGGAAGTCGTAGTTATGTTGTTTACCTATCCAACGAATTGTCACACGCTAAGATTTAATGCAAATCGGCAACATTATGGCCTTCGTTGTAAAAAAGGGTCGAAAACGAGTAATGTCCCAAATTAACGAGGAGATTTTCTTAACCTCCATTCTCGCCGAATTTTTAGAGAAAGCAAAAATATCCCATGGAAGTCGTAGTTATGTTGTTTACCTATCCAACGAATTGTCGCACGCTAAGATTCAATGAAAATCGGCCACTTTATGGCCTTCCTACTAAAAATGGGTCGAAAACGAGTAATGTCCCAAATTAACGAGGAGATTTTCTTAACCTCCATTTTGGCTGAATTTTTAGAGAATGCAAAAATATCCCATGGAAGTCGTAGTTATGTTGTTTACCTATCCAACGAATTGTCACACGCTAAGATTTAATGCAAATCGGCAACATTATGGCCTTCGTGGTAAAAAAGGGTCGAAAACGAGTAATGTCCTAAATTAACGAGGAGATTTTCTTAACCTCCATTCTGGCCGAATTTTTAGAGAATGCAAAAATATCCCATGGAAGTCGTAGTTATGTTGTTTACCTATCCAACGAATTGTCGCATGCTAAGATTCAATGCAAATCGGCCACATTATGGCCTTCCTGGTAAAAAAGGGTCGAAAACGAGTAATGTCCCAAATTAACGAGGAGATTTTCTTAACCTCCATTTCTGCTGAATTTTTAGAGAATGCAAAAATATCCCATGGAAGTCGTAGTTATGTTGTTTACCTATCCAACGAATTGTCACACGCTAAGATTTAATGAAAATCGGCAACATTATGGCCTTCGTAGTAAAAAAGGGTCGAAAATGAGTAATGTCCCAAATTAACGAGGAGATTTTCTTAACCTCCATTTTGGCCGAATTTTTAGAGAATGCAAAAATATCCCATGCAAGTCTTAGTTATGTTGTTTACCTATCCTACGAATTGTCGCATGCTAAGATTCAATACAAATCGGCCACTTTATGGCCTTCCTAGTAAAAATGGGTTGAAAACGAGTAATGTCCCAAATTAACAAGGAGATTTTCTTAACCTCCATTCTGGCCGAAATTTTAGAGAAAGCAAAAATATCCCATGGAAGTCGTAGTTATGTTGTTTACCTATCCAACGAAATGTCACACGCTAAGATTCAATGCAAATCGGCCACATTATGGCCTTCTTGGTAAAAAAGGGTCGAAAACGAGTAATGTCCCAAATTAACGAGGAGATTTTCTTAACCTCCATTTTGGCTGAATTTTTAGAGAATGCAAAAATATCCCATGGAAGTCGTAGTTATGTTGTTTACCTATCCAACGAATTGTCGCACGCTAAGATTCAATGCAAATCGGCCACTTTATGGCCTTCCTACTAAAAATGGGTCGAAAAAGAGTAATGTCCCAAATTAACGAGGAGATTTTCTTAACCTCCATTTTGGCTGAATTTTTAGAGAATGCAAAAATATCCCATGGAAGTCGTAGTTATGTTGTTTACCTATCCAACGAATTGTCACACGCTAAGATTTAATGCAAATCGGCAACATTATGGCCTTCGTGGTAAAAAAGGGTCGAAAACGAGTAATGTCCTAAATTAACGAGGAGATTTTCTTAACCTCCATTCTGGCCGAATTTTTAGAGAATGCAAAAATATCCCATGGAAGTCGTAGTTATGTTGTTTACCTATCCAACAAATTGTCACACGCTAAGATTTAATGCAAATCGGCAACATTATGGCCTTCCTAGTAAAAAAGGGTCGAAAACGAGTAATGTCCCAAATTGACGAGGAGATTTTCTTAACCTCCATTTTGGCCGAATTTTTAGAGAAAGCAAAAATATCCCATGGAAGTCGTAGTTATGTTGTTTACCTATCCAACGAATTGTCACACGCTAAGATTCAATGCAAATCGGCCACTTTATGGCCTTCCTGGTAAAAATGGGTCGAAAACGAGTATTGTCCCAAATTAACGAGGAGAATTTCTTAACCTCCATTTTGGCCGAATTTTTAGAGAAAGCAAAAATATCCCAGGGAAGTCGTAGTTATGTTGTTTACCTATCCAACGAAATTTAACATGCTAAGATTCAATGCAAATCGGCCACTTTATGGCCTTCCTGGTAAAAATGGGTCGAAAACGAGTATTGTCCTAAATTAACGAGGAGATTTTCTTAACCTCCATTCTGGCCGAATTTTTAGAGAATGCAAAAATATCCCATGGAAGTCGTAGTTATGTTGTTTACCTATCCAACGAATTGTCACATGCTAAGATTCAATGTAAATCGGCAACATTATGGCCTTCCTGGTAAAAATGGGTCGAAAACGAGTATTGTCCCAAATTAACGAGGAGATTTTCTTAACCTCCATTTTGGCCGAATTTTTAGAGAATGCAAAAATATCCCATGGAAGTCTTAGTTATGTTGTTTACCTATCCTACGAATTGTCGCATGCTAAGATTCAATACAAATCGGCCACATTATGGCCTTCCTGGTAAAAAAGGGTCGAAAACGAGTAATGTCCCAAATTAACGAGGAGATTTTCTTAACCTCCATTTCTGCTGAATTTTTAGAGAATGCAAAAATATCCCATGGAAGTCGTAGTTATGTTGTTTACCTATCCAACGAATTGTCACACGCTAAGATTTAATGAAAATCGGCAACATTATGGCCTTCGTAGTAAAAAAGGGTCGAAAATGAGTAATGTCCCAAATTAACGAGGAGATTTTCTTAACCTCCATTTTGGCCGAATTTTTAGAGAATGCAAAAATATCCCATGCAAGTCTTAGTTATGTTGTTTACCTATCCTACGAATTGTCGCATGCTAAGATTCAATACAAATCGGCCACTTTATGGCCTTCCTAGTAAAAATGGGTTGAAAACGAGTAATGTCCCAAATTAACAAGGAGATTTTCTTAACCTCCATTCTGGCCGAAATTTTAGAGAAAGCAAAAATATCCCATGGAAGTCGTAGTTATGTTGTTTACCTATCCAACGAAATGTCACACGCTAAGATTCAATGCAAATCGGCCACATTATGGCCTTCTTGGTAAAAAAGGGTCGAAAACGAGTAATGTCCCAAATTAACGAGGAGATTTTCTTAACCTCCATTTTGGCTGAATTTTTAGAGAATGCAAAAATATCCCATGGAAGTCGTAGTTATGTTGTTTACCTATCCAACGAATTGTCGCACGCTAAGATTCAATGCAAATCGGCCACTTTATGGCCTTCCTACTAAAAATGGGTCGAAAAAGAGTAATGTCCCAAATTAACGAGGAGATTTTCTTAACCTCCATTTTGGCTGAATTTTTAGAGAATGCAAAAATATCCCATGGAAGTCGTAGTTATGTTGTTTACCTATCCAACGAATTGTCACACGCTAAGATTTAATGCAAATCGGCAACATTATGGCCTTCGTGGTAAAAAAGGGTCGAAAACGAGTAATGTCCTAAATTAACGAGGAGATTTTCTTAACCTCCATTCTGGCCGAATTTTTAGAGAATGCAAAAATATCCCATGGAAGTCGTAGTTATGTTGTTTACCTATCCAACGAATTGTCGCATGCTAAGATTCAATGCAAATCGGCCACATTATGGCCTTCCTGGTAAAAAAGGGTCGAAAACGAGTAATGTCCCAAATTAACGAGGAGATTTTCTTAACCTCCATTTCTGCTGAATTTTTAGAGAATGCAAAAATATCCCATGGAAGTCGTAGTTATGTTGTTTACCTATCCAACGAATTGTCACACGCTAAGATTTAATGAAAATCGGCAACATTATGGCCTTCGTAGTAAAAAAGGGTCGAAAATGAGTAATGTCCCAAATTAACGAGGAGATTTTCTTAACCTCCATTTTGGCCGAATTTTTAGAGAATGCAAAAATATCCCATGCAAGTCTTAGTTATGTTGTTTACCTATCCTACGAATTGTCGCATGCTAAGATTCAATACAAATCGGCCACTTTATGGCCTTCCTAGTAAAAATGGGTTGAAAACGAGTAATGTCCCAAATTAACAAGGAGATTTTCTTAACCTCCATTCTGGCCGAAATTTTAGAGAAAGCAAAAATATCCCATGGAAGTCGTAGTTATGTTGTTTACCTATCCAACGAAATGTCACACGCTAAGATTCAATGCAAATCGGCCACATTATGGCCTTCTTGGTAAAAAAGGGTCGAAAACGAGTAATGTCCCAAATTAACGAGGAGATTTTCTTAACCTCCATTTTGGCTGAATTTTTAGAGAATGCAAAAATATCCCATGGAAGTCGTAGTTATGTTGTTTACCTATCCAACGAATTGTCGCACGCTAAGATTCAATGCAAATCGGCCACTTTATGGCCTTCCTACTAAAAATGGGTCGAAAAAGAGTAATGTCCCAAATTAACGAGGAGATTTTCTTAACCTCCATTTTGGCTGAATTTTTAGAGAATGCAAAAATATCCCATGGAAGTCGTAGTTATGTTGTTTACCTATCCAACAAATTGTCACACGCTAAGATTTAATGCAAATCGGCAACATTATGGCCTTCGTGGTAAAAAAGGGTCGAAAACGAGTAATGTCCCAAATTAACGAGGAGATTTTCTTAACCTCCATTCTCGCCGAATTTTTAGAGAAAGCAAAAATATCCCATGGAAGTCGTAGTTATGTTGTTTACCTATCCAACGAAATGTCACACGCTAAGATTCAATGCAAATCGGCCACATTATGGCCTTCCTGGTAAAAAAGGGTCGAAAACGAGTAATGTCCCAAATTAACGAGGAGATTTTCTTAACCTCCATTTTGGCTGAATTTTTAGAGAATGCAAAAATATCCCATGGAAGTCGTAGTTATGTTGTTTACCTATCCAACGAATTGTCACACGCTAAGATTTAATGCAAATCGGCAACATTATGGCCTTCGTGGTAAAAAAGGGTCGAAAACGAGTAATGTCCCAAATTAACGAGGAGATTTTCTTAACCTCCATTCTCGCCGAATTTTTAGAGAAAGCAAAAATATCCCATGGAAGTCGTAGTTATGTTGTTTACCTATCCAACGAAATGTCACACGCTAAGATTCAATGCAAATCGGCCACATTATGGCCTTCCTGGTAAAAAAGGGTCGAAAACGAGTAATGTCCCAAATTAACGAGGAGATTTTCTTAACCTCCATTTTGGCTGAATTTTTAGAGAATGCAAAAATATCCCATGGAAGTCGTAGTTATGTTGTTTACCTATCCAACGAATTGTCACACGCTAAGATTTAATGCAAATCGGCAACATTATGGCCTTCGTTGTAAAAAAGGGTCGAAAACGAGTAATGTCCCAAATTAACGAGGAGATTTTCTTAACCTCCATTCTCGCCGAATTTTTAGAGAAAGCAAAAATATCCCATGGAAGTCGTAGTTATGTTGTTTACCTATCCAACGAATTGTCGCACGCTAAGATTCAATGAAAATCGGCCACTTTATGGCCTTCCTACTAAAAATGGGTCGAAAACGAGTAATGTCCCAAATTAACGAGGAGATTTTCTTAACCTCCATTTTGGCTGAATTTTTAGAGAATGCAAAAATATCCCATGGAAGTCGTAGTTATGTTGTTTACCTATCCAACGAATTGTCACACGCTAAGATTTAATGCAAATCGGCAACATTATGGCCTTCGTGGTAAAAAAGGGTCGAAAACGAGTAATGTCCTAAATTAACGAGGAGATTTTCTTAACCTCCATTCTGGCCGAATTTTTAGAGAATGCAAAAATATCCCATGGAAGTCGTAGTTATGTTGTTTACCTATCCAACGAATTGTCGCATGCTAAGATTCAATGCAAATCGGCCACATTATGGCCTTCCTGGTAAAAAAGGGTCGAAAACGAGTAATGTCCCAAATTAACGAGGAGATTTTCTTAACCTCCATTTCTGCTGAATTTTTAGAGAATGCAAAAATATCCCATGGAAGTCGTAGTTATGTTGTTTACCTATCCAACGAATTGTCACACGCTAAGATTTAATGAAAATCGGCAACATTATGGCCTTCGTAGTAAAAAAGGGTCGAAAATGAGTAATGTCCCAAATTAACGAGGAGATTTTCTTAACCTCCATTTTGGCCGAATTTTTAGAGAATGCAAAAATATCCCATGCAAGTCTTAGTTATGTTGTTTACCTATCCTACGAATTGTCGCATGCTAAGATTCAATACAAATCGGCCACTTTATGGCCTTCCTAGTAAAAATGGGTTGAAAACGAGTAATGTCCCAAATTAACAAGGAGATTTTCTTAACCTCCATTCTGGCCGAAATTTTAGAGAAAGCAAAAATATCCCATGGAAGTCGTAGTTATGTTGTTTACCTATCCAACGAAATGTCACACGCTAAGATTCAATGCAAATCGGCCACATTATGGCCTTCTTGGTAAAAAAGGGTCGAAAACGAGTAATGTCCCAAATTAACGAGGAGATTTTCTTAACCTCCATTTTGGCTGAATTTTTAGAGAATGCAAAAATATCCCATGGAAGTCGTAGTTATGTTGTTTACCTATCCAACGAATTGTCGCACGCTAAGATTCAATGCAAATCGGCCACTTTATGGCCTTCCTACTAAAAATGGGTCGAAAAAGAGTAATGTCCCAAATTAACGAGGAGATTTTCTTAACCTCCATTTTGGCTGAATTTTTAGAGAATGCAAAAATATCCCATGGAAGTCGTAGTTATGTTGTTTACCTATCCAACGAATTGTCACACGCTAAGATTTAATGCAAATCGGCAACATTATGGCCTTCGTGGTAAAAAAGGGTCGAAAACGAGTAATGTCCTAAATTAACGAGGAGATTTTCTTAACCTCCATTCTGGCCGAATTTTTAGAGAATGCAAAGATATCCCATGGAAGTCGTAGTTATGTTGTTTACCTATCCAACAAATTGTCACACGCTAAGATTTAATGCAAATCGGCAACATTATGGCCTTCCTAGTAAAAAAGGGTCGAAAACGAGTAATGTCCCAAATTGACGAGGAGATTTTCTTAACCTCCATTTTGGCCAAATTTTTAGAGAAAGCAAAAATATCCCATGGAAGTCGTAGTTATGTTGTTTACCTATCCAACGAATTGTCACACGCTAAGATTCAATGCAAATCGGCCACATTATGGCCTTCCTGGTAAAAAAGGGTCGAAAACGAGTAATGTCCCAAATTAATGAGGAGATTTTCTTAACCTCCATTTTGGCTGAATTTTTAGAGAATGCAAAAATATCCCATGGAAGTCGTAGTTATGTTGTTTACCTATCCAACGAATTGTCACACGCTAAGATTTAATGCAAATCGGCCACATTATGGCCTTCGTGGTAAAAAAGGGTCGAAAACGAGTATTGTCCCAAATTAACGAGGAGATTTTCTTAACCTCCATTTTGGCCGAATTTTTAGAGAATGCAAAAATATCCCATGGAAGTCGTAGTTATGTTGTTTACCTATCCAACAAATTGTCACACGCTAAGATTTAATGCAAATCGGCAACATTATGGCCTTCCTAGTAAAAAAGGGTCGAAAACGAGTAATGTCCCAAATTGACGAGGAGATTTTCTTAACCTCCATTTTGGCCGAATTTTTAGAGAAAGCAAAAATATCCCATGGAAGTCGTAGTTATGTTGTTTACCTATCCAACGAATTGTCACACGCTAAGATTCAATGCAAATCGGCCACTTTATGGCCTTCCTGGTAAAAATGGGTCGAAAACGAGTATTGTCCCAAATTAACGAGGAGAATTTCTTAACCTCCATTTTGGCCGAATTTTTAGAGAAAGCAAAAATATCCCTGGGAAGTCGTAGTTATGTTGTTTACCTATCCAACGAAATTTAACATGCTAAGATTCAATGCAAATCGGCCACTTTATGGCCTTCCTGGTAAAAATGGGTCGAAAACGAGTATTGTCCTAAATTAACGAGGAGATTTTCTTAACCTCCATTCTGGCCGAATTTTTAGAGAAAGCAAAAATATCCCAGGGAAGTCGTAGTTATGTTGTTTACCTATCCAACGAAATTTAACATCCTAAGATTCAATGCAAATCGGCCACTTTATGGCCTTCCTGGTAAAAATGGGTCGAAAACGAGTATTGTCCTAAATTAACGAGGAGATTTTCTTAACCTCCATTTTGGCCGAATTTTTAGAGAATGCAAATATATCCCATGGAAGTCGTAGTTATGTTGTTTACCTATCCAACGAATTGTCGCATGTTAAGATTCAATGCAAATCGGCCACTTTATGGCCTTCCTGGTAAAAATGGGTCGAAAACGAGTATTGTCCTAAATTAACGAGGAGATTTTCTTAACCTCCATTCTGGCCGAATTTTTAGAGAATGCAAAAATATCCCATGGAAGTCGTAGTTATGTTGTTTACCTATCCAACGAATTGTCACATGCTAAGATTCAATGTAAATCGGCAACATTATGGCCTTCCTGGTAAAAATGGGTCGAAAACGAGTATTGTCCCAAATTAACGAGGAGATTTTCTTAACCTCCATTCTGGCCGAATTTTTAGAGAATGCAAAAATATCCCATGGAAGTCGTAGTTATGTTGTTTACCTATCCAACAAATTGTCGCATGCTAAGATTCAATGCAAATCGGCAACATTATGGCCTTCCTGGTAAAAAAGGGTCGAAAATGAGTAATGTCCCAAATTAACGAGGAGATTTTCTTAACCTCCATTCTGGCTGAATTTTTAGAGAATGCAAAAATATCCCATGGAAGTCGTAGTTATGTTGTTTACCTATCCAACGAATTGTCGCACGCTAAGATTGAATGCAAATCAGCAACATTATGGCCTTCCTGGTAAAAAAGGGTCGAAAACGAGTAATGTCCCAAATTAACGAGGAGATTTTCTTAACCTCCATTCTGGCCGAATTTTTAGAGAATGCAAAAATATCCCATGGAAGTCGTAGTTATGTTGTTTACCTATCCAACGAATTGTCACATGCTAAGATTCAATGTAAATCGGCAACATTATGGCCTTCCTGGTAAAAATGGGTCGAAAACGAGTATTGTCCCAAATTAACGAGGAGATTTTCTTAACCTCCATTCTGGCCGAATTTTTAGAGAATGCAAAAATATCCCATGGAAGTCGTAGTTATGTTGTTTACCTATCCAACAAATTGTCGCATGCTAAGATTCAATGCAAATCGGCAACATTATGGCCTTCCTGGTAAAAAAGGTTCGAAAACGAGTAATGTCCCAAATTAACGAGGAGATTTTCTTAACCTCCATTCTGGCCGAATTTTTAGAGAATGCAAAAATATCCCATGGAAGTCGTAGTTATGTTGTTTACCTATCCAACGAATTGTCGCACGCTAAGATTTAATGCAAATCAGCAACATTATGGCCTTCCTGGTAAAAAAGGGTCGAAAACGAGTAATGTCCCAAATTAACGAGGAGATTTTCTTAACCTCCATTTTGGCCGAATTTTTAGAGAATGCAAAAATATCCCATGGAAGTCGTAGTTATGTTGTTTACCTATCCAACGAATTGTCACATGCTAAGATTCAATGTAAATCGGCAACATTATGGCCTTCCTGGTAAAAATGGGTCGAAAACGAGCATTGTCCCAAATTAACGAGGAGATTTTCTTAACCTCCATTTTGGCCGAATTTTTAGAGAAAGCAAAAATATCCCATGGAAGTCGTAGTTATGTTGTTTACCTATCCAACGAATTGTCACACGCTAAGATTCAATGCAAATCGGCCACTTTATGGCCTACCTGGTAAAAATGGGTCGAAAACGAGTATTGTCCTAAATTAACGAGGAGATTTTCTTAATCTCCATTTTGGCCGAATTTTTAGAGAATGCAAAAATATCCCATGGAAGTCGTAGTTATGTTGTTTACCTATCCAACGAATTGTCGCATGCTAAGATTCAATGCAAATCGGCCACTTTATGGCCTTCCTAGTAAAAATGGATCGAAAACGAGTATTGTCCCAAATTAACGAGGAGAATTTCTTAACCTCCATTTTGGCCGAATTTTTAGAGAATGCAAAAATATCCCATGCAAGTCTTAGTTATGTTGTTTACCTATCCTACGAATTGTCGCATGCTAAGATTCAATACAAATCGGCCACTTTATGGCCTTCCTAGTAAAAATGGGTTGAAAACGAGTAATGTCCCAAATTAACAAGGAGATTTTCTTAACCTCCATTCTGGCCGAAATTTTTAGAGAATGCAAAAATATCCCATGGAAGTCGTAGTTATGTTGTTTACCTATCCAACGAATTGTCGCATGCTAAGATTCAATGCAAATCGGCCACTTTATGGCCTTCCTAGTAAAAAAGGGTCGAAAACGAGTAATGTCCCAAATTAACGAGGAGATTTTCTTAACCTCCATTTTGGCCGAATTTTTAGAGAATGCAAAAATATCCCATGGAAGTCGTAGTTATGTTGTTTACCTATCCAACGAATTGTCACATGCTAAGATTCAATGTAAATCGGCAACATTATGGCCTTCCTGGTAAAAATGGGTCGAAAACGAGCATTGTCCCAAATTAACGAGGAGATTTTCTTAACCTCCATTTTGGCCGAATTTTTAGAGAAAGCAAAAATATCCCATGGAAGTCGTAGTTATGTTGTTTACCTATCCAACGAATTGTCACACGCTAAGATTCAATGCAAATCGGCCACTTTATGGCCTACCTGGTAAAAATGGGTCGAAAACGAGTATTGTCCTAAATTAACGAGGAGATTTTCTTAATCTCCATTTTGGCCGAATTTTTAGAGAATGCAAAAATATCCCATGGAAGTCGTAGTTATGTTGTTTACCTATCCAACGAATTGTCACACGCTAAGATTTAATGAAAATCGGCAACATTATGGCCTTCGTAGTAAAAAAGGGTCGAAAATGAGTAATGTCCCAAATTAACGAGGAGATTTTCTTAACCTCCATTTTGGCCGAATTTTTAGAGAATGCAAAAATATCCCATGCAAGTCTTAGTTATGTTGTTTACCTATCCTACGAATTGTCGCATGCTAAGATTCAATACAAATCGGCCACTTTATGGCCTTCCTAGTAAAAATGGGTTGAAAACGAGTAATGTCCCAAATTAACAAGGAGATTTTCTTAACCTCCATTCTGGCCGAAATTTTAGAGAAAGCAAAAATATCCCATGGAAGTCGTAGTTATGTTGTTTACCTATCCAACGAAATGTCACACGCTAAGATTCAATGCAAATCGGCCACATTATGGCCTTCTTGGTAAAAAAGGGTCGAAAACGAGTAATGTCCCAAATTAACGAGGAGATTTTCTTAACCTCCATTTTGGCTGAATTTTTAGAGAATGCAAAAATATCCCATGGAAGTCGTAGTTATGTTGTTTACCTATCCAACGAATTGTCGCACGCTAAGATTCAATGCAAATCGGCCACTTTATGGCCTTCCTACTAAAAATGGGTCGAAAAAGAGTAATGTCCCAAATTAACGAGGAGATTTTCTTAACCTCCATTTTGGCTGAATTTTTAGAGAATGCAAAAATATCCCATGGAAGTCGTAGTTATGTTGTTTACCTATCCAACAAATTGTCACACGCTAAGATTTAATGCAAATCGGCAACATTATGGCCTTCGTGGTAAAAAAGGGTCGAAAACGAGTAATGTCCCAAATTAACGAGGAGATTTTCTTAACCTCCATTCTCGCCGAATTTTTAGAGAAAGCAAAAATATCCCATGGAAGTCGTAGTTATGTTGTTTACCTATCCAACGAAATGTCACACGCTAAGATTCAATGCAAATCGGCCACATTATGGCCTTCCTGGTAAAAAAGGGTCGAAAACGAGTAATGTCCCAAATTAACGAGGAGATTTTCTTAACCTCCATTTTGGCTGAATTTTTAGAGAATGCAAAAATATCCCATGGAAGTCGTAGTTATGTTGTTTACCTATCCAACGAATTGTCACACGCTAAGATTTAATGCAAATCGGCAACATTATGGCCTTCGTGGTAAAAAAGGGTCGAAAACGAGTAATGTCCCAAATTAACGAGGAGATTTTCTTAACCTCCATTCTCGCCGAATTTTTAGAGAAAGCAAAAATATCCCATGGAAGTCGTAGTTATGTTGTTTACCTATCCAACGAAATGTCACACGCTAAGATTCAATGCAAATCGGCCACATTATGGCCTTCCTGGTAAAAAAGGGTCGAAAACGAGTAATGTCCCAAATTAACGAGGAGATTTTCTTAACCTCCATTTTGGCTGAATTTTTAGAGAATGCAAAAATATCCCATGGAAGTCGTAGTTATGTTGTTTACCTATCCAACGAATTGTCACACGCTAAGATTTAATGCAAATCGGCAACATTATGGCCTTCGTTGTAAAAAAGGGTCGAAAACGAGTAATGTCCCAAATTAACGAGGAGATTTTCTTAACCTCCATTCTCGCCGAATTTTTAGAGAAAGCAAAAATATCCCATGGAAGTCGTAGTTATGTTGTTTACCTATCCAACGAATTGTCGCACGCTAAGATTCAATGAAAATCGGCCACTTTATGGCCTTCCTACTAAAAATGGGTCGAAAACGAGTAATGTCCCAAATTAACGAGGAGATTTTCTTAACCTCCATTTTGGCTGAATTTTTAGAGAATGCAAAAATATCCCATGGAAGTCGTAGTTATGTTGTTTACCTATCCAACGAATTGTCACACGCTAAGATTTAATGCAAATCGGCAACATTATGGCCTTCGTGGTAAAAAAGGGTCGAAAACGAGTAATGTCCTAAATTAACGAGGAGATTTTCTTAACCTCCATTCTGGCCGAATTTTTAGAGAATGCAAAAATATCCCATGGAAGTCGTAGTTATGTTGTTTACCTATCCAACGAATTGTCGCATGCTAAGATTCAATGCAAATCGGCCACATTATGGCCTTCCTGGTAAAAAAGGGTCGAAAACGAGTAATGTCCCAAATTAACGAGGAGATTTTCTTAACCTCCATTTCTGCTGAATTTTTAGAGAATGCAAAAATATCCCATGGAAGTCGTAGTTATGTTGTTTACCTATCCAACGAATTGTCACACGCTAAGATTTAATGAAAATCGGCAACATTATGGCCTTCGTAGTAAAAAAGGGTCGAAAATGAGTAATGTCCCAAATTAACGAGGAGATTTTCTTAACCTCCATTTTGGCCGAATTTTTAGAGAATGCAAAAATATCCCATGCAAGTCTTAGTTATGTTGTTTACCTATCCTACGAATTGTCGCATGCTAAGATTCAATACAAATCGGCCACTTTATGGCCTTCCTAGTAAAAATGGGTTGAAAACGAGTAATGTCCCAAATTAACAAGGAGATTTTCTTAACCTCCATTCTGGCCGAAATTTTAGAGAAAGCAAAAATATCCCATGGAAGTCGTAGTTATGTTGTTTACCTATCCAACGAAATGTCACACGCTAAGATTCAATGCAAATCGGCCACATTATGGCCTTCTTGGTAAAAAAGGGTCGAAAACGAGTAATGTCCCAAATTAACGAGGAGATTTTCTTAACCTCCATTTTGGCTGAATTTTTAGAGAATGCAAAAATATCCCATGGAAGTCGTAGTTATGTTGTTTACCTATCCAACGAATTGTCGCACGCTAAGATTCAATGCAAATCGGCCACTTTATGGCCTTCCTACTAAAAATGGGTCGAAAAAGAGTAATGTCCCAAATTAACGAGGAGATTTTCTTAACCTCCATTTTGGCTGAATTTTTAGAGAATGCAAAAATATCCCATGGAAGTCGTAGTTATGTTGTTTACCTATCCAACGAATTGTCACACGCTAAGATTTAATGCAAATCGGCAACATTATGGCCTTCGTGGTAAAAAAGGGTCGAAAACGAGTAATGTCCTAAATTAACGAGGAGATTTTCTTAACCTCCATTCTGGCCGAATTTTTAGAGAATGCAAAGATATCCCATGGAAGTCGTAGTTATGTTGTTTACCTATCCAACAAATTGTCACACGCTAAGATTTAATGCAAATCGGCAACATTATGGCCTTCCTAGTAAAAAAGGGTCGAAAACGAGTAATGTCCCAAATTGACGAGGAGATTTTCTTAACCTCCATTTTGGCCGAATTTTTAGAGAAAGCAAAAATATCCCATGGAAGTCGTAGTTATGTTGTTTACCTATCCAACGAATTGTCACACGCTAAGATTCAATGCAAATCGGCCACATTATGGCCTTCCTGGTAAAAAAGGGTCGAAAACGAGTAATGTCCCAAATTAACGAGGAGATTTTCTTAACCTCCATTTTGGCTGAATTTTTAGAGAATGCAAAAATATCCCATGGAAGTCGTAGTTATGTTGTTTACCTATCCAACGAATTGTCACACGCTAAGATTTAATGCAAATCGGCCACATTATGGCCTTCGTGGTAAAAAAGGGTCGAAAACGAGTATTGTCCCAAATTAACGAGGAGATTTTCTTAACCTCCATTTTGGCCGAATTTTTAGAGAATGCAAAAATATCCCATGGAAGTCGTAGTTATGTTGTTTACCTATCCAACAAATTGTCACACGCTAAGATTTAATGCAAATCGGCAACATTATGGCCTTCCTAGTAAAAAAGGGTCGAAAACGAGTAATGTCCCAAATTGACGAGGAGATTTTCTTAACCTCCATTTTGGCCGAATTTTTAGAGAAAGCAAAAATATCCCATGGAAGTCGTAGTTATGTTGTTTACCTATCCAACGAATTGTCACACGCTAAGATTCAATGCAAATCGGCCACTTTATGGCCTTCCTGGTAAAAATGGGTCGAAAACGAGTATTGTCCCAAATTAACGAGGAGAATTTCTTAACCTCCATTTTGGCCGAATTTTTAGAGAAAGCAAAAATATCCCTGGGAAGTCGTAGTTATGTTGTTTACCTATCCAACGAAATTTAACATGCTAAGATTCAATGCAAATCGGCCACTTTATGGCCTTCCTGGTAAAAATGGGTCGAAAACGAGTATTGTCCTAAATTAACGAGGAGATTTTCTTAACCTCCATTCTGGCCGAATTTTTAGAGAAAGCAAAAATATCCCAGGGAAGTCGTAGTTATGTTGTTTACCTATCCAACGAAATTTAACATCCTAAGATTCAATGCAAATCGGCCACTTTATGGCCTTCCTGGTAAAAATGGGTCGAAAACGAGTATTGTCCTAAATTAACGAGGAGATTTTCTTAACCTCCATTTTGGCCGAATTTTTAGAGAATGCAAATATATCCCATGGAAGTCGTAGTTATGTTGTTTACCTATCCAACGAAATGTCACACGCTAAGATTCAATGCAAATCGGCCACATTATGGCCTTCTTGGTAAAAAAGGGTCGAAAACGAGTAATGTCCCAAATTAACGAGGAGATTTTCTTAACCTCCATTTTGGCTGAATTTTTAGAGAATGCAAAAATATCCCATGGAAGTCGTAGTTATGTTGTTTACCTATCCAACGAATTGTCGCACGCTAAGATTCAATGCAAATCGGCCACTTTATGGCCTTCCTACTAAAAATGGGTCGAAAAAGAGTAATGTCCCAAATTAACGAGGAGATTTTCTTAACCTCCATTTTGGCTGAATTTTTAGAGAATGCAAAAATATCCCATGGAAGTCGTAGTTATGTTGTTTACCTATCCAACGAATTGTCACACGCTAAGATTTAATGCAAATCGGCAACATTATGGCCTTCGTGGTAAAAAAGGGTCGAAAACGAGTAATGTCCTAAATTAACGAGGAGATTTTCTTAACCTCCATTCTGGCCGAATTTTTAGAGAATGCAAAGATATCCCATGGAAGTCGTAGTTATGTTGTTTACCTATCCAACAAATTGTCACACGCTAAGATTTAATGCAAATCGGCAACATTATGGCCTTCCTAGTAAAAAAGGGTCGAAAACGAGTAATGTCCCAAATTGACGAGGAGATTTTCTTAACCTCCATTTTGGCCGAATTTTTAGAGAAAGCAAAAATATCCCATGGAAGTCGTAGTTATGTTGTTTACCTATCCAACGAATTGTCACACGCTAAGATTCAATGCAAATCGGCCACATTATGGCCTTCCTGGTAAAAAAGGGTCGAAAACGAGTAATGTCCCAAATTAACGAGGAGATTTTCTTAACCTCCATTTTGGCTGAATTTTTAGAGAATGCAAAAATATCCCATGGAAGTCGTAGTTATGTTGTTTACCTATCCAACGAATTGTCACACGCTAAGATTTAATGCAAATCGGCCACATTATGGCCTTCGTGGTAAAAAAGGGTCGAAAACGAGTATTGTCCCAAATTAACGAGGAGATTTTCTTAACCTCCATTTTGGCCGAATTTTTAGAGAATGCAAAAATATCCCATGGAAGTCGTAGTTATGTTGTTTACCTATCCAACAAATTGTCACACGCTAAGATTTAATGCAAATCGGCAACATTATGGCCTTCCTAGTAAAAAAGGGTCGAAAACGAGTAATGTCCCAAATTGACGAGGAGATTTTCTTAACCTCCATTTTGGCCGAATTTTTAGAGAAAGCAAAAATATCCCATGGAAGTCGTAGTTATGTTGTTTACCTATCCAACGAATTGTCACACGCTAAGATTCAATGCAAATCGGCCACTTTATGGCCTTCCTGGTAAAAATGGGTCGAAAACGAGTATTGTCCCAAATTAACGAGGAGAATTTCTTAACCACCATTTTGGCCGAATTTTTAGAGAAAGCAAAAATATCCCTGGGAAGTCGTAGTTATGTTGTTTACCTATCCAACGAAATTTAACATGCTAAGATTCAATGCAAATCGGCCACTTTATGGCCTTCCTGGTAAAAATGGGTCGAAAACGAGTATTGTCCTAAATTAACGAGGAGATTTTCTTAACCTCCATTCTGGCCGAATTTTTAGAGAAAGCAAAAATATCCCAGGGAAGTCGTAGTTATGTTGTTTACCTATCCAACGAAATTTAACATCCTAAGATTCAATGCAAATCGGCCACTTTATGGCCTTCCTGGTAAAAATGGGTCGAAAACGAGTATTGTCCTAAATTAACGAGGAGATTTTCTTAACCTCCATTTTGGCCGAATTTTTAGAGAATGCAAATATATCCCATGGAAGTCGTAGTTATGTTGTTTACCTATCCAACGAATTGTCGCATGTTAAGATTCAATGCAAATCGGCCACTTTATGGCCTTCCTGGTAAAAATGGGTCGAAAACGAGTATTGTCCTAAATTAACGAGGAGATTTTCTTAACCTCCATTCTGGCCGAATTTTTAGAGAATGCAAAAATATCCCATGGAAGTCGTAGTTATGTTGTTTACCTATCCAACGAATTGTCACATGCTAAGATTCAATGTAAATCGGCAACATTATGGCCTTCCTGGTAAAAATGGGTCGAAAACGAGTATTGTCCCAAATTAACGAGGAGATTTTCTTAACCTCCATTCTGGCCGAATTTTTAGAGAATGCAAAAATATCCCATGGAAGTCGTAGTTATGTTGTTTACCTATCCAACAAATTGTCGCATGCTAAGATTCAATGCAAATCGGCAACATTATGGCCTTCCTGGTAAAAAAGGGTCGAAAATGAGTAATGTCCCAAATTAACGAGGAGATTTTCTTAACCTCCATTCTGGCTGAATTTTTAGAGAATGCAAAAATATCCCATGGAAGTCGTAGTTATGTTGTTTACCTATCCAACGAATTGTCGCACGCTAAGATTGAATGCAAATCAGCAACATTATGGCCTTCCTGGTAAAAAAGGGTCGAAAACGAGTAATGTCCCAAATTAACGAGGAGATTTTCTTAACCTCCATTCTGGCCGAATTTTTAGAGAATGCAAAAATATCCCATGGAAGTCGTAGTTATGTTGTTTACCTATCCAACGAATTGTCACATGCTAAGATTCAATGTAAATCGGCAACATTATGGCCTTCCTGGTAAAAATGGGTCGAAAACGAGTATTGTCCCAAATTAACGAGGAGATTTTCTTAACCTCCATTCTGGCCGAATTTTTAGAGAATGCAAAAATATCCCATGGAAGTCGTAGTTATGTTGTTTACCTATCCAACAAATTGTCGCATGCTAAGATTCAATGCAAATCGGCAACATTATGGCCTTCCTGGTAAAAAAGGTTCGAAAACGAGTAATGTCCCAAATTAACGAGGAGATTTTCTTAACCTCCATTCTGGCCGAATTTTTAGAGAATGCAAAAATATCCCATGGAAGTCGTAGTTATGTTGTTTACCTATCCAACGAATTGTCGCACGCTAAGATTTAATGCAAATCAGCAACATTATGGCCTTCCTGGTAAAAAAGGGTCGAAAACGAGTAATGTCCCAAATTAACGAGGAGATTTTCTTAACCTCCATTTTGGCCGAATTTTTAGAGAATGCAAAAATATCCCATGGAAGTCGTAGTTATGTTGTTTACCTATCCAACGAATTGTCACATGCTAAGATTCAATGTAAATCGGCAACATTATGGCCTTCCTGGTAAAAATGGGTCGAAAACGAGCATTGTCCCAAATTAACGAGGAGATTTTCTTAACCTCCATTTTGGCCGAATTTTTAGAGAAAGCAAAAATATCCCATGGAAGTCGTAGTTATGTTGTTTACCTATCCAACGAATTGTCACACGCTAAGATTCAATGCAAATCGGCCACTTTATGGCCTACCTGGTAAAAATGGGTCGAAAACGAGTATTGTCCTAAATTAACGAGGAGATTTTCTTAATCTCCATTTTGGCCGAATTTTTAGAGAATGCAAAAATATCCCATGGAAGTCGTAGTTATGTTGTTTACCTATCCAACGAATTGTCGCATGCTAAGATTCAATGCAAATCGGCCACTTTATGGCCTTCCTAGTAAAAATGGATCGAAAACGAGTATTGTCCCAAATTAACGAGGAGAATTTCTTAACCTCCATTTTGGCCGAATTTTTAGAGAAAGCAAAAATATCCCAGGGAAGTCGTAGTTATGTTGTTTACGAGGAGATTTTCTTAACCTCCATTCTGGCTGAATTTTTAGAGAATGCAAAAATATCCCATGGACGTCGTAGTTATGTTGTTTACCTATCCAACGAATTGTCGCACGCTAAGATTGAATGCAAATCAGCAACATTATGGCCTTCCTGGTAAAAAAGGGTCGAAAACGAGTAATGTCCCAAATTAACGAGGAGATTTTCTTAACCTCCATTTTGGCCGAATTTTTAGAGAATGCAAATATATCCCATGGAAGTCGTAGTTATGTTGTTTACCTATCCAACGAATTGTCGCATGCTAAGATTCAATGCAAATCGGCCACTTTATGGCCTTCCTGGTAAAAAAGGGTCGAAAACGAGTAATGTCCTAAATTAACGAGGAGATTTTCTTAACCTCCATTTTGGCCGAATTTTTAGAGAATGCAAATATATCCCATGGAAGTCGTAGTTATGTTGTTTACCTATCCAACGAATTGTCGCATGCTAAGATTCAATGCAAATCGGCCACTTTATGGCCTTCCTAGTAAAAATGGATCGAAAACGAGTATTGTCCCAAATTAACGAGGAGATTTTCTTAACCTCCATTTTGGCCGAATTTTTAGAGAATGCAAATATACCCCATGGAAGTCGTAGTTATGTTGTTTACCTATCCAACGAATTGTCGCATGCTAAGATTCAATGCAAATCGGCCACTTTATGGCCTTCCTGGTAAAAAAGGGTCGAAAACGAGTAATGTCCTAAATTAACGAGGAGATTTTCTTAACCTCCATTCTGGCCGAATTTTTAGAGAATGCAAAAATACCCCATGGAAGTCGTAGTTATGTTGTTTACCTATCCAACGAAATGTCGCATGCTAAGATTCAATGCAAATCGGCCACATTATGGCCTTCCTACTAAAAAAGGGTCGAAAACGAGTATTGTCCTAAATTAACGAGGAGATTTTCTTAACCCCCATTTTGGCCAAATTTTTAGAGAATGCAAAAATATTCTATGGAAGTCGTAGTTATGTTGTTTACCTATCCAACGAATTGTCACACGCTAATATTCAATGCAAATCGGCAACATTATGGCCTTCCTGGTAAAAAAGGGTCGAAAACGAGTAATGTCCCAAACTAACGAGGAGATTTTCTTAACCCCCATTTTGGCTGAATTTTTAGAGAATGCAAAAATATCCCATGGAAGTCGTAGTTAAGTTGTTTACCTATCCAAGGAATTGTCACACGCTCAGATTCAATGCAAATCGGCAACATTATGGCCTTCCTACTAAAAAAGTGTCGAAAACGAGTAATGTCCCAAATTATTGAGGATATTTTCTTAACCCCCATTTTGGCTGAATTTTTAGAGAATGCAAAAATATCTCATGGAAGTCGTAGTTATGTTGTTTACCTATCCAACAAATTGTCACACGCTAAGATTTAATGCAAATCGGCAACATTATGGCCTTCCTAGTAAAAAAGGGTCGAAAACGAGTAATGTCCCAAATTAACGAGGAGATTTTCTTAACCTCCATTCTGGCCGAATTTTTAGAGAAAGCAAAAATATCCCATGGAAGTCGTAGTTATGTTGTTTACCTATCCAACGAAATGTCACACGCTAAGATTCAATGCAAATCGGCCACATTATGGCCTTCCTGGTAAAAAAGGGTCGAAAACGAGTAATGTCCCAAATTAACGAGGAGATTTTCTTATCCTCCATTTTGGCTGAATTTTTAGAGAATGCAAAAATATCCCATGGAAGTCGTAGTTATGTTGTTTACCTATCCAACGAATTGTCACACGCTAAGATTTAATGCAAATCGGCAACATTATGGCCTTCGTGGTAAAAAAGGGTCGAAAACGAGTAATGTCCTAAATTAACGAGGAGATTTTCTTAACCTCCATTCTGGCCGAATTTTTAGAGAATGCAAAAATATCCCCTGGAAGTCGTAGTTATGTTGTTTACCTATCCAACGAATTGTCACACGCTAAGATTTAATGCAAATCGGCAACATTATGGCCTTCGTGGTAAAAAAGGGTCGAAAAAGAGTAATGTCCTAAATTAACGAGGAGATTTTCTTAACCTCCATTCTGACCGAATTTTTAGAGAATGCAAAAATATCCCATGGAAGTCGTAGTTATGTTGTTTACCTATCCAACGAATTGTCGCATGCTAAGATTCAATGCAAATCGGCCACATTATGGCCTTCCTGGTAAAAAAGGGTCGAAAACGAGTAATGTCCCAAATTAACGAGGAGATTTTCTTAACCTCCATTTTGGCTGAATTTTTAGAGAATGCAAAAATATCCCATGGAAGTCGTAGTTATGTTGTTTACCTATCCAACAAATTGTCACACGCTAAGATTTAATGCAAATCGGCAACATTATGGCCTTCGTGGTAAAAAAGGGTCGAAAACGAGTAATGTCCTAAATTAACGAGGAGATTTTCTTAACCTCCATTCTGGCCGAATTTTTAGAGAATGCAAAAATATCCCATGGAAGTCGTAGTTATGTTGTTTACCTATCCAACGAATTGTCGCATGCTAAGATTCAATGCAAATCGGCCACATTATGGCCTTCCTGGTAAAAAAGGGTCGAAAACGAGTAATGTCCCAAATTAATGAGGATATTTTCTTAACCCCCATTTTGGCTGAATTTTTAGAGAATGCAAAAATATCTCATGGAAGTCGTAGTTATGTTGTTTACCTATCCAACAAATTGTCACACGCTAAGATTTAATGCAAATCGGCAACATTATGGCCTTCCTAGTAAAAAAGGGTCGAAAACGAGTAATGTCCCAAATTAACGAGGAGATTTTCTTAACCTCCATTCTGGCCGAATTTTTAGAGAAAGCAAAAATATCCCATGGAAGTCGTAGTTATGTTGTTTACCTATCCAACGAAATGTCACACGCTAAGATTCAATGCAAATCGGCCACATTATGGCCTTCCTGGTAAAAAAGGGTCGAAAACGAGTAATGTCCCAAATTAACGAGGAGATTTTCTTAACCTCCATTTTGGCTGAATTTTTAGAGAATGCAAAAATATCCCATGGAAGTCGTAGTTATGTTGTTTACCTATCCAACGAATTGTCACACGCTAAGATTTAATGCAAATCGGCAACATTATGGCCTTCGTGGTAAAAAAGGGTCGAAAACGAGTAATGTCCTAAATTAACGAGGAGATTTTCTTAACCTCCATTCTGGCCGAATTTTTAGAGAATGCAAAAATATCCCATGGAAGTTGTAGTTATGTTGTTTACCTATCCAACGAATTGTCACACGCTAAGATTTAATGCAAATCGGCAACATTATGGCCTTCGTGGTAAAAAAGGGTCGAAAACGAGTAATGTCCTAAATTAACGAGGAGATTTTCTTAACCTCCATTCTGGCCGAATTTTTAGAGAATGCAAAAATATCCCATGGAAGTCGTAGTTATGTTGTTTACCTATCCAACGAATTGTCGCATGCTAAGATTCAATGCAAATCGGCCACATTATGGCCTTCCTGGTAAAAAAGGGTCGAAAACGAGTAATGTCCCAAATTAACGAGGAGATTTTCTTAACCTCCATTTTGGCTGAATTTTTAGAGAATGCAAAAATATCCCATGGAAGTCGTAGTTATGTTGTTTACCTATCCAACAAATTGTCACACGCTAAGATTAAATGCAAATCGGCAACATTATGGCCTTCGTGGTAAAAAAGGGTCGAAAACGAGTAATGTCCTAAATTAACGAGGAGATTTTCTTAACCTCCATTCTGGCCGAATTTTTAGAGAATGCAAAAATATCCCATGGAAGTCGTAGTTATGTTGTTTACCTATCCAACGAATTGTCGCATGCTAAGATTCAATGCAAATCGGCCACATTATGGCCTTCCTGGTAAAAAAGGGTCGAAAACGAGTAATGTCCCAAATTAATGAGGATATTTTCTTAACCCCCATTTTGGCTGAATTTTTAGAGAATGCAAAAATATCTCATGGAAGTCGTAGTTATGTTGTTTACCTATCCAACGAATTGTCACACGCTAAGATTCAATGCAAATCGGCCACTTTATGGCCTTCCTGGTAAAAATGGGTCGAAAACGAGTATTGTCCTAAATTAACGAGGAGATTTTCTTAATCTCCATTTTGGCCGAATTTTTAGAGAATGCAAAAATATCCCATGATTTTCTTAATCTCCATTTTGGCCGAATTTTTAGAGAATGCAAAAATATCCCATGGAAGTCGTAGTTATGTTGTTTACCTATCCAACGAATTGTCGCATGCTAAGATTCAATGCAAATCGGCCACTTTATGGCCTTCCTAGTAAAAATGGATCGAAAACGAGTATTGTCCCAAATTAACGAGGAGATTTTCTTAACCTCCATTTTGGCCGAATTTTTAGAGAAAGCAAAAATATCCCAGGGAAGTCGTAGTTATGTTGTTTACCTATCCAACGAATTGTCGCATGCTAAGATTCAATGCAAATCGGCCACTTTATGGCCTTCCTGGTAAAAAAGGGTCGATTTGTATTGAATCTTAGCATGTGACAATTCGTTGGATAGGTAAACAACATAGCTACGACTTCCATGGGATATTTTTGCATTCTCTAAAAATTCGGCCAAAATGGAGGTTAAGAAAATCTCCTCGTTAATTTAGGACATTACTCGTTTTCGACCCTTTTTTACTAGGAAGGTCATAATGTGGCCGATTTGCATTGAATCTTAGCATGTGACAATTCGTTGGATAGGTAAACAACATAGCTACGACTTCCATGGGATATTTTTGCATTCTCTAAAAATTCGGCCAAAATGGAGGTTAAGAAAATCTCCTCGTTAATTTAGGACATTACTCGTTTTCGACCCATTTTTACTAGGAAGGCCATAAAGTGGCCGATTTGTATTGAATCTTAGCATGTGACAATTTGTTGGATAGGTAAACAACATAACTACGTCTTCCATGGCATATTTTTGCATTCTCTAAAAATTCGGCCAAAACGGAGGTTAAGAAAATCTCCTCGTTAATTTAGGACATTACTCGTTTTCGACCCTTTTTTAGTAGGAAGGCCATAATGTGGCCGATTTGCATTGAATCTTAGCGTGTGACAATTCGTTGGATAGGTAAACAACATAACTACGACTTCCATGGGATATTTTTGCTTTCTCTAAAAATTCGGCCAAAATGGAGGTTAAGAAAATCTCCTCGTTAATTTAGGACATTACTCGTTTTCGACCCATTTTTACTAGGAAGGCCATAAAGTGGCCGATTTGTATTGAATCTTAGCATGTGACAATTCGTTGGATAGGTAAACAACATAGCTACGACTTCCATGGGATATTTTTGCATTCTCTAAAAATCCGGCCAAAATGGAGGTTAAGAAAATCTCCTCGTTAATTTAGGACATTACTCGTTTTCGACCCATTTTTACTAGGAAGGCCATAAAGTGGCCGATTTGTATTGAATCTTAGCATGTGACAATTTGTTGGATAGGTAAACAACATAACTACGTCTTCCATGGGATATTTTTGCATTCTCTAAAAATTCGGCCAAAACGGAGGTTAAGAAAATCTCCTCGTTAATTTAGGACATTACTCGTTTTCGACCCTTTTTTAGTAGGAAGGCCATAATGTGGCCTATTTGCATTGAATCTTAGCGTGTGACAATTCGTTGGATAGGTAAACAACATAACTACGACTTCCATGGGATATTTTTGCATTCTCTAAAAATTCGGCCAAAATGGAGGTTAAGAAAATCTCCTCGTTAATTTAGGACATTACTCGTTTTCGACCCATTTTTACTAGGAAGGCCATAAAGTGGCCGATTTGTATTTAATCTTAGCATGTGACAATTCGTTGGAAAGGTAAACAACATAACTACGACTTCCATGGGATATTTTTGCATTCTCTAAAAATTCGGCCAAAACGGAGGTTAAGAAAATCTCCTCGTTAATTTAGGACATTACTCGTTTTCGACCCTTTTTTAGTAGGAAGGCCATAATGTGGCCGATTTGCATTGAATCTTAGCGTGTGACAATTCGTTGGATAGGTAAACAACATAACTACGACTTCCATGGGATATTTTTGCATTCTCTAAAAATTCGGCCAAAATGGAGGTTAAGAAAATCTCCTCGTTAATTTAGGACATTACTCGTTTTCGACCCATTTTTACTAGGAAGGCCATAAAGTGGCCGATTTGTATTGAATCTTAGCATGTGACAATTCGTTGGATAGGTAAACAACATAACTACGACTTCGATGGGATATTTTTGCATTCTCTAAAAATTCGGCCAAAACGGAGGTTAAGAAAATCTCCTCGTTAATTTAGGACATTACTCGTTTTCGACCCATTTTTACTAGGAAGGCCATAAAGTGGCCGATTTGTATTGAATCTTAGCATGTGACAATTTGTTGGATAGGTAAACAACATAACTACGTCTTCCATGGCATATTTTTGCATTCTCTAAAAATTCGGCCAAAACGGAGGTTAAGAAAATCTCCTCGTTAATTTAGGACATTACTCGTTTTCGACCCTTTTTTAGTAGGAAGGCCATAATGTGGCCGATTTGCATTGAATCTTAGCGTGTGACAATTCGTTGGATAGGTAAACAACATAACTACGACTTCCATGGGATATTTTTGCTTTCTCTAAAAATTCGGCCAAAATGGAGGTTAAGAAAATCTCCTCGTTAATTTAGGACATTACTCGTTTTCGACCCATTTTTACTAGGAAGGCCATAAAGTGGCCGATTTGTATTGAATCTTAGCATGTGACAATTCGTTGGATAGGTAAACAACATAGCTACGACTTCCATGGGATATTTTTGCATTCTCTAAAAATCCGGCCAAAATGGAGGTTAAGAAAATCTCCTCGTTAATTTAGGACATTACTCGTTTTCGACCCATTTTTACTAGGAAGGCCATAAAGTGGCCGATTTGTATTGAATCTTAGCATGTGACAATTTGTTGGATAGGTAAACAACATAACTACGTCTTCCATGGGATATTTTTGCATTCTCTAAAAATTCGGCCAAAACGGAGGTTAAGAAAATCTCCTCGTTAATTTAGGACATTACTCGTTTTCGACCCTTTTTTAGTAGGAAGGCCATAATGTGGCCTATTTGCATTGAATCTTAGCGTGTGACAATTCGTTGGATAGGTAAACAACATAACTACGACTTCCATGGGATATTTTTGCATTCTCTAAAAATTCGGCCAAAATGGAGGTTAAGAAAATCTCCTCGTTAATTTAGGACATTACTCGTTTTCGACCCATTTTTACTAGGAAGGCCATAAAGTGGCCGATTTGTATTTAATCTTAGCATGTGACAATTCGTTGGAAAGGTAAACAACATAACTACGACTTCCATGGGATATTTTTGCATTCTCTAAAAATTCGGCCAAAACGGAGGTTAAGAAAATCTCCTCGTTAATTTAGGACATTACTCGTTTTCGACCCTTTTTTAGTAGGAAGGCCATAATGTGGCCGATTTGCATTGAATCTTAGCGTGTGACAATTCGTTGGATAGGTAAACAACATAACTACGACTTCCATGGGATATTTTTGCATTCTCTAAAAATTCGGCCAAAATGGAGGTTAAGAAAATCTCCTCGTTAATTTAGGACATTACTCGTTTTCGACCCATTTTTACTAGGAAGGCCATAAAGTGGCCGATTTGTATTGAATCTTAGCATGTGACAATTCGTTGGATAGGTAAACAACATAACTACGACTTCGATGGGATATTTTTGCATTCTCTAAAAATTCGGCCAAAACGGAGGTTAAGAAAATCTCCTCGTTAATTTAGGACATTACTCGTTTTCGACCCTTTTTTAGTAGGAAGGCCATAATGTGGCCGATTTGCATTGAATCTTAGCGTGTGACAATTCGTTGGATAGATAAACAACATAACTACGACTTCCATGGGATATTTTTGCATTCTCTAAAAAGTTGGCCAAAATGGAGGTTAAGAAAATCTCCTCGTTAATTTAGGACATTACTCGTTTTCGACCCATTTTTACTAGGAAGGCCATAAAGTGGCCGATTTGTATTTAATCTTAGCATGTGACAATTCGTTGGAAAGGTAAACAACATAACTACGACTTCCATGGGATATTTTTGCATTCTCTAAAAATTCGGCCAAAACGGAGGTTAAGAAAATCTCCTCGTTAATTTAGGACATTACTCGTTTTCGACCCTTTTTTAGTAGGAAGGCCATAATGTGGCCGATTTGCATTGAATCTTAGCGTGTGACAATTCGTTGGATAGGTAAACAACATAACTACGACTTCCATGGGATATTTTTGCATTCTCTAAAAATTCGGCCAAAATGGAGGTTAAGAAAATCTCCTCGTTAATTTAGGACATTACTCGTTTTCGACCCATTTTTACTAGGAAGGCCATAAAGTGGCCGATTTGTATTGAATCTTAGCATGTGACAATTCGTTGGATAGGTAAACAACATAACTACGACTTCCATGGGATATTTTTGCATTCTCTAAAAATTCGGCCAAAATGGAGGTTAAGAAAATCTCCTCGTTAATTTAGGACATTACTCGTTTTCGACCCTTTTTTAGTAGGAAGGCCATAATGTGGCCGATTTGCATTGAATCTTAGCGTGTGACAATTCGTTGGATAGATAAACAACATAACTACGACTTCCATGGGATATTTTTGCATTCTCTAAAAATTCGGCCAAAATGGAGGTTAAGAAAATCTCCTCGTTAATTTAGGACATTACTCGTTTTCGACCCATTTTTACTAGGAAGGCCATAAAGTGGCCGATTTGTATTTAATCTTAGCATGTGACAATTCGTTGGAAAGGTAAACAACATAACTACGACTTCCATGGGATATTTTTGCATTCTCTAAAAATTCGGCCAAAACGGAGGTTAAGAAAATCTCCTCGTTAATTTAGGACATTACTCGTTTTCGACCCTTTTTTAGTAGGAAGGCCATAATGTGGCCGATTTGCATTGAATCTTAGCGTGTGACAATTCGTTGGATAGGTAAACAACATAACTACGACTTCCATGGGATATTTTTGCATTCTCTAAAAATTCGGCCAAAATGGAGGTTAAGAAAATCTCCTCGTTAATTTAGGACATTACTCGTTTTCGACCCATTTTTACTAGGAAGGCCATAAAGTGGCCGATTTGTATTGAATCTTAGCATGTGACAATTCGTTGGATAGGTAAACAACATAACTACGACTTCCATGGGATATTTTTGCATTCTCTAAAAATTCGGCCAAAATGGAGGTTAAGAAAATCTCCTCGTTAATTTAGGACATTACTCGTTTTCGACCCTTTTTTAGTAGGAAGGCCATAATGTGGCCGATTTGCATTGAATCTTAGCGTGTGACAATTCGTTGGATAGATAAACAACATAACTACGACTTCCATGGGATATTTTTGCATTCTCTAAAAATTCGGCCAAAATGGAGGTTAAGAAAATATCCTCGTTAATTTAGGACATTACTCGTTTTCGACCCATTTTTACTAGGAAAGCCATAAAGTGGCCGATTTGTATTGAATCTTAGCAAGTGACAATTCGTTGGATAGGTAAACAACATAACTACGACTTCCATGGGATATTTTTGCATTCTCTAAAAATTCAGCCACAATGGAGGTTAAGAAAATCTCCTCGTTAATTTGGGACATTACTCGTTTTCGACCCTTTTTTAGTAGGAAGGCCATAATGTGGCCGATTTGCATTGAATCTTAGCGTGTGACAATTCGTTGGATAGGTAAACAACATAACTACGACTTCCATGGGATATTTTTGCATTCTCTAAAAATTCGGCCAAAATGGAGGTTAAGAAAATCTCCTCGTTAATTTAGGACATTACTCGTTTTTGACCCATTTTTACTAGGAAGGCCATAAAGTGGCCGATTTGTATTGAATCTTAGCATGTGACAATTCGTTGGATAGGTAAACAACATAACTACGACTTCCATGGGATATTTTTGCATTCTCTAAAAATTCGGCCAAAACGGAGGTTAAGAAAATCTCCTCGTTAATTTAGGACATTACTCGTTTTCGACCCTTTTTTAGTAGGAAGGCCATAATGTGGCCGATTTGCATTGAATCTTAGCGTGTGACAATTCGTTGGATAGATAAACAACATAACTACGACTTCCATGGGATATTTTTGCATTCTCTAAAAATTCGGCCAAAATGGAGGTTAAGAAAATCTCCTCGTTAATTTAGGACATTACTCGTTTTCGACCCATTTTTACTAGGAAAGCCATAAAGTGGCCGATTTGTATTGAATCTTAGCAAGTGACAATTCGTTGGATAGGTAAACAACATAACTACGACTTCCATGGGATATTTTTGCATTCTCTAAAAATTCAGCCACAATGGAGGTTAAGAAAATCTCCTCGTTAATTTGGGACATTACTCGTTTTCGACCCTTTTTTAGTAGGAAGGCCATAATGTGGCCGATTTGCATTGAATCTTAGCGTGTGACAATTCGTTGGATAGGTAAACAACATAACTACGACTTCCATGGGATATTTTTGCATTCTCTAAAAATTCGGCCAAAATGGAGGTTAAGAAAATCTCCTCGTTAATTTAGGAAATTACTCGTTTTCGACCCTTTTTTACTAGGAAGGCCATAATGTGGCCGATTTGCATTGAATCTTAGCATGTGACAATTCGTTGGAAAGGTAAACAACAAAACTACGACTTCCATGGGATATTTTTGCATTCTCTAAAAATTCGGCCAAAATGGAGGTTAAGAAAATCTCCTCGTTAATTTAGGACATTACTCGTTTTCGACCCTTTTTTACTAGGAAGGCCATAATGTGGCCGATTTGCATTGAATCTTAGCATGTGACAATTCGTTGGATAGGTAAACAACATAGCTACGACTTCCATGGGATATTTTTGCATTCTCTAAAAATTCGGCCAAAATGGAGGTTAAGAAAATCTCCTCGTTAATTTAGGACATTACTCGTTTTCGACCCATTTTTACTAGGAAGGCCATAAAGTGGCCGATTTGTATTGAATCTTAGCATGTGACAATTTGTTGGATAGATAAACAACATAACTACGTCTTCCATGGGATATTTTTGCATTCTCTAAAAATTCGGCCAAAACGGAGGTTAAGAAAATCTCCTCGTTAATTTAGGACATTACTCGTTTTCGACCCTTTTTTAGTAGGAAGGCCATAATGTGGCCGATTTGCATTGAATCTTAGCGTGTGACAATTCGTTGGATAGGTAAACAACATAACTACGACTTCCATGGGATATTTTTGCATTCTCTAAAAATTCGGCCAAAATGGAGGTTAAGAAAATCTCCTCGTTAATTTAGGACATTACTCGTTTTCGACCCATTTTTACTAGGAAGGCCATAAAGTGGCCGATTTGTATTGAATCTTAGCATGTGACAATTCGTTGGATAGGTAAACAACATAACTACGACTTCCATGGGATATTTTTGCATTCTCTAAAAATTCGGCCAAAACGGAGGTTAAGAAAATCTCCTCGTTAATTTAGGACATTACTCGTTTTCGACCCTTTTTTAGTAGGAAGGCCATAATGTGGCCGATTTGCATTGAATCTTAGCGTGTGACAATTCGTTGGATAGATAAACAACATAACTACGACTTCCATGGGATATTTTTGCATTCTCTAAAAATTCGGCCAAAATGGAGGTTAAGAAAATCTCCTCGTTAATTTAGGACATTACTCGTTTTCGACCCATTTTTACTAGGAAAGCCATAAAGTGGCCGATTTGTATTGAATCTTAGCAAGTGACAATTCGTTGGATAGGTAAACAACATAACTACGACTTCCATGGGATATTTTTGCATTCTCTAAAAATTCAGCCACAATGGAGGTTAAGAAAATCTCCTCGTTAATTTAGGACATTACTCGTTTTTGACCCATTTTTACTAGGAAGGCCATAAAGTGGCCGATTTGTATTGAATCTTAGCGTGTGACAATTCGTTGGATATGTAAACAACATAACTACGACTTCCATGGGATATTTTTGCATTCTCTAAAAATTCGGCCAAAATGGAGGTTAAGAAAATCTCCTCGTTAATTTAGGAAATTACTCGTTTTCGACCTTTTTTTACTAGGAAGGCCATAATGTGGCCGATTTGCATTGAATCTTAGCATGTGACAATTCGTTGGAAAGGTAAACAACAAAACTACGACTTCCATGGGATATTTTTGCATTCTCTAAAAATTCGGCCAAAATGGAGGTTAAGAAAATCTCCTCGTTAATTTAGGACATTACTCGTTTTCGACCCATTTTTACTAGGAAAGCCATAAAGTGGCCGATTTGTATTGAATCTTAGCAAGTGACAATTCGTTGGATAGGTAAACAACATAACTACGACTTCCATGGGATATTTTTGCATTCTCTAAAAATTCAGCCACAATGGAGGTTAAGAAAATCTCCTCGTTAATTTGGGACATTACTCGTTTTCGACCCTTTTTTAGTAGGAAGGCCATAATGTGGCCGATTTGCATTGAATCTTAGCGTGTGACAATTCGTTGGATAGGTAAACAACATAACTACGACTTCCATGGGATATTTTTGCATTCTCTAAAAATTCGGCCAAAATGGAGGTTAAGAAAATCTCCTCGTTAATTTAGGAAATTACTCGTTTTCGACCCTTTTTTACTAGGAAGGCCATAATGTGGCCGATTTGCATTGAATCTTAGCATGTGACAATTCGTTGGAAAGGTAAACAACAAAACTACGACTTCCATGGGATATTTTTGCATTCTCTAAAAATTCGGCCAAAATGGAGGTTAAGAAAATCTCCTCGTTAATTTAGGACATTACTCGTTTTCGACCCTTTTTTACTAGGAAGGCCATAATGTGGCCGATTTGCATTGAATCTTAGCATGTGACAATTCGTTGGATAGGTAAACAACATAGCTACGACTTCCATGGGATATTTTTGCATTCTCTAAAAATTCGGCCAAAATGGAGGTTAAGAAAATCTCCTCGTTAATTTAGGACATTACTCGTTTTCGACCCATTTTTACTAGGAAGGCCATAAAGTGGCCGATTTGTATTGAATCTTAGCATGTGACAATTTGTTGGATAGATAAACAACATAACTACGTCTTCCATGGGATATTTTTGCATTCTCTAAAAATTCGGCCAAAACGGAGGTTAAGAAAATCTCCTCGTTAATTTAGGACATTACTCGTTTTCGACCCTTTTTTAGTAGGAAGGCCATAATGTGGCCGATTTGCATTGAATCTTAGCGTGTGACAATTCGTTGGATAGGTAAACAACATAACTACGACTTCCATGGGATATTTTTGCATTCTCTAAAAATTCGGCCAAAATGGAGGTTAAGAAAATCTCCTCGTTAATTTAGGACATTACTCGTTTTCGACCCATTTTTACTAGGAAGGCCATAAAGTGGCCGATTTGTATTGAATCTTAGCATGTGACAATTCGTTGGATAGGTAAACAACATAACTACGACTTCCATGGGATATTTTTGCATTCTCTAAAAATTCGGCCAAAACGGAGGTTAAGAAAATCTCCTCGTTAATTTAGGACATTACTCGTTTTCGACCCTTTTTTAGTAGGAAGGCCATAATGTGGCCGATTTGCATTGAATCTTAGCGTGTGACAATTCGTTGGATAGATAAACAATATAACTACGACTTCCATGGGATATTTTTGCATTCTCTAAAAATTCGGCCAAAATGGAGGTTAAGAAAATCTCCTCGTTAATTTAGGACATTACTCGTTTTCGACCCATTTTTACTAGGAAAGCCATAAAGTGGCCGATTTATATTGAATCTTAGCAAGTGACAATTCGTTGGATAGGTAAACAACATAACTACGACTTCCATGGGATATTTTTGCATTCTCTAAAAATTCAGCCACAATGGAGGTTAAGAAAATCTCCTCGTTAATTTGGGACATTACTCGTTTTCGACCCTTTTTTAGTAGGAAGGCCATAATGTGGCCGATTTGCATTGAATCTTAGCGTGTGACAATTCGTTGGATAGGTAAACAACATAACTACGACTTCCATGGGATATTTTTGCATTCTCTAAAAATTCGGCCAAAATGGAGGTTAAGAAAATCTCCTCGTTAATTTAGGACATTACTCGTTTTTGACCCATTTTTACTAGGAAGGCCATAAAGTGGCCGATTTGTATTGAATCTTAGCATGTGACAATTCGTTGGATAGGTAAACAACATAACTACGACTTCCATGGGATATTTTTGCATTCTCTAAAAATTCGGCCAAAACGGAGGTTAAGAAAATCTCCTCGTTAATTTAGGACATTACTCGTTTTCGACCCTTTTTTAGTAGGAAGGCCATAATGTGGCCGATTTGCATTGAATCTTAGCGTGTGACAATTCGTTGGATAGATAAACAACATAACTACGACTTCCATGGGATATTTTTGCATTCTCTAAAAATTCGGCCAAAATGGAGGTTAAGAAAATCTCGTTAATTTAGGACATTACTCGTTTTCGACCCATTTTTACTAGGAAAGCCATAAAGTGGCCGATTTGTATTGAATCTTAGCAAGTGACAATTCGTTGGATAGGTAAACAACATAACTACGCCTTCCATGGGATATTTTTGCATTCTCTAAAAATTCAGCCACAATGGAGGTTAAGAAAATCTCCTCGTTAATTTGGGACATTACTCGTTTTCGACCCTTTTTTAGTAGGAAGGCCATAATGTGGCCGATTTGCATTGAATCTTAGCGTGTGACAATTCGTTGGATAGGTAAACAACATAACTACGACTTCCATGGGATATTTTTGCATTCTCTAAAAATTCGGCCAAAATGGAGGTTAAGAAAATCTCCTCGTTAATTTAGGACATTACTCGTTTTCGACCCTTTTTTACTAGGAAGGCCATAATGTGGCCGATTTGCATTGAATCTTAGCATGTGACAATTCGTTGGATAGGTAAACAACATAGCTACGACTTCCATGGGATATTTTTGCATTCTCTAAAAATTCGGCCAAAATGGAGGTTAAGAAAATCTCCTCGTTAATTTAGGACATTACTCGTTTTCGACCCATTTTTACTAGGAAGGCCATAAAGTGGCCGATTTGTATTGAATCTTAGCATGTGACAATTTGTTGGATAGATAAACAACATAACTACGTCTTCCATGGGATATTTTTGCATTCTCTAAAAATTCGGCCAAAACGGAGGTTAAGAAAATCACCTCGTTAATTTAGGACATTACTCGTTTTCGACCCTTTTTTAGTAGGAAGGCCATAATGTGGCCGATTTGCATTGAATCTTAGCGTGTGACAATTCGTTGGATAGGTAAACAACATAACTACGACTTCCATGGGATATTTTTGCATTCTCTAAAAATTCGGCCAAAATGGAGGTTAAGAAAATCTCCTCGTTAATTTAGGACATTACTCGTTTTCGACCCATTTTTACTAGGAAGGCCATAAAGTGGCCGATTTGTATTGAATCTTAGCATGTGACAATTCGTTGGATAGGTAAACAACATAACTACGACTTCCATGGGATATTTTTGCATTCTCTAAAAATTCGGCCAAAACGGAGGTTAAGAAAATCTCCTCGTTAATTTAGGACATTACTCGTTTTCGACCCTTTTTTAGTAGGAAGGCCATAATGTGGCCGATTTGCATTGAATCTTAGCGTGTGACAATTCGTTGGATAGGTAAACAACATAACTACGACTTCCATGGGATATTTTTGCATTCTCTAAAAATTCAGCCACAATGGAGGTTAAGAAAATCTCCTCGTTAATTTGGGACATTACTCGTTTTCGACCCTTTTTTAGTAGGAAGGCCATAATGTGGCCGATTTGCATTGAATCTTAGCGTGTGACAATTCGTTGGATAGGTAAACAACATAACTACGACTTCCATGGGATATTTTTGCATTCTCTAAAAATTCGGCCAAAATGGAGGTTAAGAAAATCTCCTCGTTAATTTAGGACATTACTCGTTTTTGACCCATTTTTACTAGGAAGGCCATAAAGTGGCCGATTTGTATTGAATCTTAGCGTGTGACAATTCGTTGGATATGTAAACAACATAACTACGACTTCCATGGGATATTTTTGCATTCTCTAAAAATTCGGCCAAAATGGAGGTTAAGAAAATCTCCTCGTTAATTTAGGAAATTACTCGTTTTCGACCTTTTTTTACTAGGAAGGCCATAATGTGGCCGATTTGCATTGAATCTTAGCATGTGACAATTCGTTGGAAAGGTAAACAACAAAACTACGACTTCCATGGGATATTTTTGCATTCTCTAAAAATTCGGCCAAAATGGAGGTTAAGAAAATCTCCCCGTTAATTTAGGACATTACTCGTTTTCGACCCATTTTTACTAGGAAAGCCATAAAGTGGCCGATTTGTATTGAATCTTAGCAAGTGACAATTCGTTGGATAGGTAAACAACATAACTACGACTTCCATGGGATATTTTTGCATTCTCTAAAAATTCAGCCACAATGGAGGTTAAGAAAATCTCCTCGTTAATTTGGGACATTACTCGTTTTCGACCCTTTTTTAGTAGGAAGGCCATAATGTGGCCGATTTGCATTGAATCTTAGCGTGTGACAATTCGTTGGATAGGTAAACAACATAACTACGACTTCCATGGGATATTTTTGCATTCTCTAAAAATTCGGCCAAAATGGAGGTTAAGAAAATCTCCTCGTTAATTTAGGAAATTACTCGTTTTCGACCCTTTTTTACTAGGAAGGCCATAATGTGGCCGATTTGCAATGAATCTTAGCATGTGACAATTCGTTGGAAAGGTAAACAACAAAACTACGACTTCCATGGGATATTTTTGCATTCTCTAAAAATTCGGCCAAAATGGAGGTTAAGAAAATATCCTCGTTAATTTAGGACATTACTCGTTTTCGACCCTTTTTTACTAGGAAGGCCATAATGTGGCCGATTTGCATTGAATCTTAGCATGTGACAATTCGTTGGATAGGTAAACAACATAGCTACGACTTCCATGGGATATTTTTGCATTCTCTAAAAATTCGGCCAAAATGGAGGTTAAGAAAATCTCCTCGTTAATTTAGGACATTACTCGTTTTCGACCCATTTTTACTAGGAAGGCCATAAAGTGGCCGATTTGTATTGAATCTTAGCATGTGACAATTTGTTGGATAGATAAACAACATAACTACGTCTTCCATGGGATATTTTTGCATTCTCTAAAAATTCGGCCAAAACGGAGGTTAAGAAAATCTCCTCGTTAATTTAGGACATTACTCGTTTTCGACCCTTTTTTAGTAGGAAGGCCATAATGTGGCCGATTTGCATTGAATCTTAGCGTGTGACAATTCGTTGGATAGGTAAACAACATAACTACGACTTCCATGGGATATTTTTGCATTCTCTAAAAATTCGGCCAAAATGGAGGTTAAGAAAATCTCCTCGTTAATTTAGGACATTACTCGTTTTCGACCCATTTTTACTAGGAAGGCCATAAAGTGGCCGATTTGTATGGAATCTTAGCATGTGACAATTCGTTGGATAGGTAAACAACATAACTACGACTTCCATGGGATATTTTTGCATTCTCTAAAAATTCGGCCAAAACGGAGGTTAAGAAAATCTCCTCGTTAATTTAGGACATTACTCGTTTTCGACCCTTTTTTAGTAGGAAGGCCATAATGTGGCCGATTTGCATTGAATCTTAGCGTGTGACAATTCGTTGGATAGATAAACAACATAACTACGACTTCCATGGGATATTTTTGCATTCTCTAAAAATTCGGCCAAAATGGAGGTTAAGAAAATCTCCTCGTTAATTTAGGACATTACTCGTTTTCGACCCATTTTTACTAGGAAAGCCATAAAGTGGCCGATTTGTATTGAATCTTAGCAAGTGACAATTCGTTGGATAGGTAAACAACATAACTACGACTTCCATGGGATATTTTTGCATTCTCTAAAAATTCAGCCACAATGGAGGTTAAGAAAATCTCCTCGTTAATTTGGGACATTACTCGTTTTTGACCCTTTTTTAGTAGGAAGGCCATAATGTGGCCGATTTGCATTGAATCTTAGCGTGTGACAATTCGTTGGATAGGTAAACAACATAACTACGACTTCCATGGGATATTTTTGCATTCTCTAAAAATTCGGCCAAAATGGAGGTTAAGAAAATCTCCTCGTTAATTTAGGACATTACTCGTTTTTGACCCATTTTTACTAGGAAGGCCATAAAGTGGCCGATTTGTATTGAATCTTAGCGTGTGACAATTCGTTGGATATGTAAACAACATAACTACGACTTCCATGGGATATTTTTGCATTCTCTAAAAATTCGGCCAAAATGGAGGTTAAGTAAATCTCCTCGTTAATTTAGGAAATTACTCGTTTTCGACCTTTTTTTACTAGGAAGGCCATAATGTGGCCGATTTGCATTGAATCTTAGCATGTGACAATTCGTTGGAAAGGTAAACAACAAAACTATGACTTCCATGGGATATTTTTGCATTCTCTAAAAATTCGGCCAAAATGGAGGTTAAGAAAATCTCCTCGTTAATTTAGGACATTACTCGTTTTCGACCCTTTTTTACTAGGAAGGCCATAATGTGGCCGATTTGCATTGAATCTTAGCATGTGACAATTCGTTGGATAGGTAAACAACATAGCTACGACTTCCATGGGATATTTTTGCATTCTCTAAAAATTCGGCCAAAATGGAGGTTAAGAAAATATCCTCGTTAATTTAGGACATTACTCGTTTTCGACCCATTTTTACTAGGAAGGCCATAAAGTGGCCGATTTGTATTGAATCTTAGCATGTGACAATTTGTTGGATAGATAAACAACATAACTACGTCTTCCATGGGATATTTTTGCATTCTCTAAAAATTCGGCCAAAACGGAGGTTAAGAAAATCACCTCGTTAATTTAGGACATTACTCGTTTTCGACCCTTTTTTAGTAGGAAGGCCATAATGTGGCCGATTTGCATTGAATCTTAGCATGTGACAATTCGTTGGATAGGTAAACAACATAACTACGACTTCCATGGGATATTTTTGCATTCTCTAAAAATTCGTCCAAAATGGAGGTTAAGAAAATCTCCTCGTTAATTTAGGACATTACTCGTTTTCGACCCATTTTTACTAGGAAGGCCATAAAGTGGCCGATTTGTATTGAATCTTAGCATGTGACAATTCGTTGGATAGGTAAACAACATAACTACGACTTCCATGGGATATTTTTGCATTCTCTAAAAATTCGGCCAAAACGGAGGTTAAGAAATCCTCCTCGTTAATTTAGGACATTACTCGTTTTCGACCCTTTTTTAGTAGGAAGGCCATAATGTGGCCGATTTGCATTGAATCTTAGCGTGTGACAATTCGTTGGATAGGTAAACAACATAACTACGACTTCCATGGGATATTTTTGCATTCTCTAAAAATTCGGCCAAAATGGAGGTTAAGAAAATCTCCTCGTTAATTTAGGACATTACTCGTTTTCGACCCATTTTTACTAGGAAGGCCATAAAGTGGCCGATTTGTATTGAATCTTAGCATGTGACAATTCGTTGGATAGGTAAACAACATAGCTACGACTTCCATGGGATATTTTTGCATTCTCTAAAAATCCGGCCAAAATGGAGGTTAAGAAAATCTCCTCGTTAATTTAGGACATTACTCGTTTTCGACCCATTTTTACTAGGAAGGCCATAAAGTGGCCGATTTGTATTGAATCTTAGCATGTGACAATTTGTTGGATAGGTAAACAACATAACTACGTCTTCCATGGGATATTTTTGCATTCTCTAAAAATTCGGCCAAAACGGAGGTTAAGAAAATCTCCTCGTTAATTTAGGACATTACTCGTTTTCGACCCTTTTTTAGTAGGAAGGCCATAATGTGGCCGATTTGCATTGAATCTTAGCGTGTGACAATTCGTTGGATAGGTAAACAACATAACTACGACTTCCATGGGATATTTTTGCATTCTCTAAAAATTCGGCCAAAATGGAGGTTAAGAAAATCTCCTCGTTAATTTAGGACATTACTCGTTTTCGACCCATTTTTAATAGGAAGGCCATAAAGTGGCCGATTTGTATTGAATCTTAGCATGTGACAATTCGTTGGAAAGGTAAACAACATAACTACGACTTCCATGGGATATTTTTGCATTCTCTAAAAATTCGGCCAAAACGGAGGTTAAGAAAATCTCCTCGTTAATTTAGGACATTACTCGTTTTCGACCCTTTTTTACTAGGAAGGCTATAATGTGGCCGATTTGCATTGAATCTTAGCATGTGACAATTCGTTGGATAGATAAACAACATAACTGCGACTTCCATGGGATATTTTCGCATTCTCTAAAAATTAGGCCAAAATGGAGGTTAAGAAAATCTCCTCGTTAATTTAGGACATAACTCGTTTTCAACCCTTTTTTAGTAGGAAGGCCATAATGTGGCCGATTTGCATTGAATCTTAGCGTGTGACAATTCGTTGGATAGGTAAACAACATAACTACGACTTCCATGGGATATTTTTGCATTCTCTAAAAATTCGGCCAAAATGGAGGTTAAGAAAATCTCCTCGTTAATTTAGGACATTACTCGATTTCGACCCATTTTTACTAGGAAGGCCATAAAGTGGCCGATTTGTATTGAATCTTAGCATGTGACAATTTGTTGGATAGGTAAACAACATAACTACGTCTTCCATGGGATATTTTTGCATTCTCTAAAAATTCGGCCAAAACGGAGGTTAAGAAAATCTCCTCGTTAATTTAGGACATTACTCGTTTTCGACCCTTTTTTAGTAGGAAGGCCATAATGTGGCCGATTTGCATTGAATCTTAGCGTGTGACAATTCGTTGGATAGGTAAACAACATAACTACCACTTCCATGGGATATTTTTGCATTCTCTAAAAATTCGGCCAAAATGGAGGTTAAGAAAATCTCCTCGTTAATTTAGGACATTACTCGTTTTCGACCCATTTTTAATAGGAAGGCCATAAAGTGGCCGATTTGTATTGAATCTTAGCATGTGACAATTCGTTGGAAAGGTAAACAACATAACTACGACTTCCATGGGATATTTTTGCATTCTCTAAAAATTCGGCCAAAACGGAGGTTAAGAAAATCTCCTCGTTAATTTAGGACATTACTCGTTTTCGACCCATTTTTACTAGGAAGGCCATAAAGTGGCCGATTTGTATTGAATCTTAGCATGTGACAATTCGTTGGATAGGTAAACAACATAACTACGACTTCCATGGGATATTTTTGCATTCTCTAAAAATTCGGCCAAAATGGAGGTTAAGAAAATCTCCTCGTTAATTTAGGACATTACTCGTTTTCGACCCATTTTTACTAGGAAGGCCATAAAGTGGCCGATTTGTATTGAATCTTAGCATGTGACAATTCGTTGGATAGGTAAACAACATAACTACGACTTCCATGGGATATTTTTGCATTCTCTAAAAATTCGGCCAAAATGGAGGTTAAGAAAATCTCCTCGTTAATTTAGGACATTACTCGTTTTCGACCCATTTTTAATAGGAAGGCCATAAAGTGGCCGATTTGTATTGAATCTTAGCATGTGACAATTCGTTGGAAAGGTAAACAACATAACTACGACTTCCATGGGATATTTTTGCATTCTCTAAAAATTCGGCCAAAACGGAGGTTAAGAAAATCTCCTCGTTAATTTAGGACATTACTCGTTTTCGACCCTTTTTTACTAGGAAGGCTATAATGTGGCCGATTTGCATTGAATCTTAGCATGTGACAATTCGTTGGATAGATAAACAACATAACTACGACTTCCATGGGATATTTTCGCATTCTCTAAAAATTAGGCCAAAATGGAGGTTAAGAAAATCTCCTCGTTAATTTAGGACATAACTCGTTTTCAACCCTTTTTTAGTAGGAAGGCCATAATGTGGCCGATTTGCATTGAATCTTAGCGTGTGACAATTCGTTGGATAGGTAAACAACATAACTACGACTTCCATGGGATATTTTTGCATTCTCTAAAAATTCGGCCAAAATGGAGGTTAAGAAAATCTCCTCGTTAATTTAGGACATTACTCGATTTCGACCCATTTTTACTAGGAAGGCCATAAAGTGGCCGATTTGTATTGAATCTTAGCATGTGACAATTTGTTGGATAGGTAAACAACATAACTACGTCTTCCATGGGATATTTTTGCATTCTCTAAAAATTCGGCCAAAACGGAGGTTAAGAAAATCTCCTCGTTAATTTAGGACATTACTCGTTTTCGACCCTTTTTTAGTAGGAAGGCCATAATGTGGCCGATTTGCATTGAATCTTAGCGTGTGACAATTCGTTGGATAGGTAAACAACATAACTACGACTTCCATGGGATATTTTTGCATTCTCTAAAAATTCGGCCAAAATGGAGGTTAAGAAAATCTCCTCGTTAATTTAGGACATTACTCGTTTTCGACCCATTTTTACTAGGAAGGCCATAAAGTGGCCGATTTGTATTGAATCTTAGCATGTGACAATTCGTTGGATAGGTAAACAACATAACTACGACTTCCATGAGATATTTTTGCATTCTCTAAAAATTCGGCCAAAACGGAGGTTAAGAAAATCTCCTCGTTAATTTAGGACATTACTCGTTTTCGACCCTTTTTTAGTAGGAAGGCCATAATGTGGCCGATTTGCATTGAATCTTAGCGTGTGACAATTCGTTGGATAGATAAACAACATAACTACGACTTCCATGGGATATTTTTGCATTCTCTAAAAATTCGGCCAAAATGGAGGTTAAGAAAATCTCCTCGTTAATTTAGGACATTACTCGTTTTCGACCCATTTTTACTAGGAAGGCCATAAAGTGGCCGATTTGTATTGAATCTTAGCAAGTGACAATTCGTTGGATAGGTAAACAACATAACTACGACTTCCATGGGATATTTTTGCATTCTTTAAAAATTCAGCCACAGTGGAGGTTAAGAAAATATCCTCGTTAATTTGGGACATTACTCGTTTTTGACCCATTTTTACTAGGAAGGCCATAAAGTGGCCGATTTGTATTGAATCTTAGCGTGTGACAATTCGTTGGATATGTAAACAACATAACTACAACTTCCATGGGATATTTTTGCATTCTCTAAAAATTCGGCCAAAATGGAGGTTAAGAAAATCTCCTCGTTAATTTAGGACATTACTCGTTTTCGACCCTTTTTTACTAGGAAGGCCATAAAGTGGCCGATTTGTATTGAATCTTAGCATGTGACAATTTGTTGGATAGGTAAACAACATAACTACGTCTTCCATGGGATATTTTTGCATTCTCTAAAAATTCGGCCAAAACGGAGGTTAAGAAAATCTCCTCGTTAATTTAGGACATTACTCGTTTTCGACCCTTTTTTAGTAGGAAGGCCATAATGTGGCCGATTTGCTTTGAATCTTAGCGTGTGACAATTCGTTGGATAGGTAAACAACATAACTACGACTTCCATGGGATATTTTTGCATTCTCTAAAAATTCGGCCAAAATGGAGGTTAAGAAAATCTCCTCGTTAATTTAGGACATTACTCGTTTTCGACCCATTTTTACTAGGAAGGCCATAAAGTGGCCGATTTGTATTGAATCTTAGCATGTGACAATTCGTTGGAAAGGTAAACAACATAACTACGACTTCCATGGGATATTTTTGCATTCTCTAAAAATTCGGCCAAAATGGAGGTTAAGAAAATCTCCTCGTTAATTTAGGACATTACTCGTTTTCGACCCATTTTTACTAGGAAGGCCATAAAGTGGCCGATTTGTATTGAATCTTAGCATGTGACAATTCGTTGGAAAGGTAAACAACATAACTACGACTTCCATGGGATATTTTTGCATTCTCTAAAAATTCGGCCAAAACGGAGGTTAAGAAAATCTCCTCGTTAATTTAGGACATTACTCGTTTTCGACCCTTTTTTACTAGGAAGGCTATAATGTGGCCGATTTGCATTGAATCTTAGCATGTGACAATTCGTTGGATAGATAAACAACATAACTACGACTTCCATGGGATATTTTCGCATTCTCTAAAAATTAGGCCAAAATGGAGGTTAAGAAAATCTCCTCGTTAATTTAGGACATAACTCGTTTTCAACCCTTTTTTAGTAGGAAGGCCATAATGTGGCCGATTTGCATTGAATCTTAGCGTGTGACAATTCGTTGGATAGGTAAACAACATAACTACGACTTCCATGGGATATTTTTGCATTCTCTAAAAATTCGGCCAAAATGGAGGTTAAGAAAATCTCCTCGTTAATTTAGGACATTACTTGATTTCGACCCATTTTTACTAGGAAGGCCATAAAGTGGCCGATTTGTATTGAATCTTAGCATGTGACAATTTGTTGGATAGGTAAGCAACATAACTACGTCTTCCATGGGATATTTTTGCATTCTCTAAAAATTCGGCCAAAACGGAGGTTAAGAAAATCTCCTCGTTAATTTAGGACATTACTCGTTTTCGACCCTTTTTTAGTAGGAAGGCCATAATGTGGCCGATTTGCATTGAATCTTAGCGTGTGACAATTAGTTGGATAGGTAAACAACATAACTACGACTTCCATGGGATATTTTTGCATTCTCTAAAAATTCGGCCAAAATGGAGGTTAAGAAAATCTCCTCGTTAATTTAGGACATTACTCGTTTTCGACCCATTTTTACTAGGAAGGCCATAAAGTGGCCGATTTGTATTGAATCTTAGCATGTGACAATTCGTTGGATAGGTAAACAACATAACTACGACTTCCATGAGATATTTTTGCATTCTCTAAAAATTCGGCCAAAACGGAGGTTAAGAAAATCTCCTCGTTAATTTAGGACATTACTCGTTTTCGACCCTTTTTTAGTAGGAAGGCCATAATGTGGCCGATTTGCATTGAATCTTAGCGTGTGACAATTCGTTGGATAGATAAACAACATAACTACGACTTCCATGGGATATTTTTGCATTCTCTAAAAATTCGGCCAAAATGGAGGTTAAGAAAATCTCCTCGTTAATTTAGGACATTACTCGTTTTCGACCCATTTTTACTAGGAAGGCCATAAAGTGGCCGATTTGTATTGAATCTTAGCAAGTGACAATTCGTTGGATAGGTAAACAACATAACTACAACTTCCATGGGATATTTTTGCATTCTTTAAAAATTCAGCCACAATGGAGGTTAAGAAAATATCCTCGTTAATTTGGGACATTACTCGTTTTTGACCCATTTTTACTAGGAAGGCCATAAAGTGGCCGATTTGTATTGAATCTTAGCGTGTGACAATTCGTTGGATATGTAAACAACATAACTACAACTTCCATGGGATAATTTTGCATTCTCTAAAAATTCGGCCAAAATGGAGGTTAAGAAAATCTCCTCGTTAATTTAGGACATTACTCGTTTTCGACCCATTTTTACTAGGAAGGCCATAAAGTGGCCGATTTGTATTGAATCTTAGCAAGTGACAATTCGTTGGATAGGTAAACAACATAACTACGACTTCCATGGGATATTTTTGCATTCTTTAAAAATTCAGCCACAGTGGAGGTTAAGAAAATATCCTCGTTAATTTGGGACATTACTCGTTTTTGACCCATTTTTACTAGGAAGGCCATAAAGTGGCCGATTTGTATTGAATCTTAGCGTGTGACAATTTGTTGGATATGTAAACAACATAACTACAACTTCCATGGGATATTTTTGCATTCTCTAAAAATTCGGCCAAAATGGAGGTTAAGAAAATCTCCTCGTTAATTTAGGACATTACTCGTTTTCGACCCTTTTTTACTAGGAAGGCCATAAAGTGGCCGATTTGTATTGAATCTTAGCATGTGACAATTTGTTGGATAGGTAAACAACATAACTACGACTTCCATGGGATATTTTTGCATTCTCTAAAAATTCGGCCAAAATGGAGGTTAAGAAAATCTCCTCGTTAATTTAGGACATTACTCGTTTTCGACCCATTTTTACTAGGAAGGCCATAAAGTGGCCGATTTGTATTGAATCTTAGCATGTGACAATTCGTTGGATAGGTAAACAACATAACTACGACTTCCATGAGATATTTTTGCATTCTCTAAAAATCCGGCCAAAACGGAGGTTAAGAAAATCTCCTCGTTAATTTAGGACATTACTCGTTTTCGACCCTTTTTTAGTAGGAAGGCCATAATGTGGCCGATTTGCATTGAATCTTAGCGTGTGACAATTCGTTGGATAGATAAACAACATAACTACGACTTCCATGGGATATTTTTGCATTCTCTAAAAATTCGGCCAAAATGGAGGTTAAGAAAATCTCCTCGTTAATTTAGGACATTACTCGTTTTCGACCCATTTTTACTAGGAAGGCCATAAAGTGGCCGATTTGTATTGAATCTTAGCAAGTGACAATTCGTTGGATAGGTAAACAACATAACTACGACTTCCATGGGATATTTTTGCATTCTTTAAAAATTCAGCCACAATGGAGGTTAAGAAAATATCCTCGTTAATTTGGGACATTACTCGTTTTCGACCCATTTTTACTAGGAAGGCCATAAAGTGGCCGATTTGTATTGAATCTTAGCAAGTGACAATTCGTTGGATAGGTAAACAACATAACTACGACTTCCATGGGATATTTTTGCATTCTTTAAAAATTCAGCCACAGTGGAGGTTAAGAAAATATCCTCGTTAATTTGGGACATTACTCGTTTTTGACCCATTTTTACTAGGAAGGCCATAAAGTGGCCGATTTGTATTGAATCTTAGCGTGTGACAATTTGTTGGATATGTAAACAACATAACTACAACTTCCATGGGATATTTTTGCATTCTCTAAAAATTCGGCCAAAATGGAGGTTAAGAAAATCTCCTCGTTAATTTAGGACATTACTCGTTTTCGACCCTTTTTTACTAGGAAGGCCATAAAGTGGCCGATTTGTATTGAATCTTAGCATGTGACAATTTGTTGGATAGGTAAACAACATAACTACGTCTTCCATGGGATATTTTTGCATTCTCTAAAAATTCGGCCAAAACGGAGGTTAAGAAAATCTCCTCGTTAATTTAGGACATTACTCGTTTTCGACCCTTTTTTAGTAGGAAGGCCATAATGTGGCCGATTTGCATTGAATCTTAGCGTGTGACAATTCGTTGGATAGGTAAACAACATAACTACGACTTCCATGGGATATTTTTGCATTCTCTAAAAATTCGGCCAAAACGGAGGTTAAGAAAATCTCCTCGTTAATTTAGGACATTACTCGTTTTCGACCCTTTTTTACTAGGAAGGCTATAATGTGGCCGATTTGCATTGAATCTTAGCATGTGACAATTCGTTTGATAGATAAACAACATAACTACGACTTCCATGGGATATTTTTGCATTCTCTAAAAATTCGGCCAAAATGGAGGTTAAGAAAATCTCCTCGTTAATTTAGGACATTACTCGTTTTCGACCCATTTTTACTAGGAAGGCCATAAAGTGGCCGATTTGTATTGAATCTTAGCATGTGACAATTCGTTGGAAAGGTAAACAACATAACTACGACTTCCATGGGATATTTTCGCATTCTCTAAAAATTAGGCCAAAATGGAGGTTAAGAAAATCTCCTCGTTAATTTAGGACATAACTCGTTTTCAACCCTTTTTTAGTAGGAAGGCCATAATGTGGCCGATTTGCATTGAATCTTAGCATGTGACAATTCGTTTGATAGATAAACAACATAACTACGACTTCCATGGGATATTTTTGCATTCTCTAAAAATTCGGCCAAAATGGAGGTTAAGAAAATCTCCTCGTTAATTTAGGACATTACTCGTTTTCGACCCTTTTTTACTAGGAAGGCCATAAAGTGGCCGATTTGTATTGAATCTTAGCATGTGACAATTTGTTGGATAGGTAAACAACATAACTACGACTTCCATGGGATATTTTTGCATTCTCTAAAAATTCGGCCAAAATGGAGGTTAAGAAAATCTCCTCGTTAATTTAGGACATTACTCGTTTTCGACCCATTTTTACTAGGAAGGCCATAAAGTGGCCGATTTGTATTGAATCTTAGCATGTGACAATTCGTTGGATAGGTAAACAACATAACTACGACTTCCATGAGATATTTTTGCATTCTCTAAAAATTCGGCCAAAACGGAGGTTAAGAAAATCTCCTCGTTAATTTAGGACATTACTCGTTTTCGACCCTTTTTTAGTAGGAAGGCCATAATGTGGCCGATTTGCATTGAATCTTAGCGTGTGACAATTCGTTGGATAGATAAACAACATAACTACGACTTCCATGGGATATTTTTGCATTCTCTAAAAATTCGGCCAAAATGGAGGTTAAGAAAATCTCCTCGTTAATTTAGGACATTACTCGTTTTCGACCCATTTTTACTAGGAAGGCCATAAAGTGGCCGATTTGTATTGAATCTTAGCAAGTGACAATTCGTTGGATAGGTAAACAACATAACTACGACTTCCATGGGATATTTTTGCATTCTTTAAAAATTCAGCCACAATGGAGGTTAAGAAAATATCCTCGTTAATTTGGGACATTACTCGTTTTCGACCCATTTTTACTAGGAAGGCCATAAAGTGGCCGATTTGTATTGAATCTTAGCAAGTGACAATTCGTTGGATAGGTAAACAACATAACTACGACTTCCATGGGATATTTTTGCATTCTTTAAAAATTCAGCCACAGTGGAGGTTAAGAAAATATCCTCGTTAATTTGGGACATTACTCGTTTTTGACCCATTTTTACTAGGAAGGCCATAAAGTGGCCGATTTGTATTGAATCTTAGCGTGTGACAATTTGTTGGATATGTAAACAACATAACTACAACTTCCATGGGATATTTTTGCATTCTCTAAAAATTCGGCCAAAATGGAGGTTAAGAAAATCTCCTCGTTAATTTAGGACATTACTCGTTTTCGACCCTTTTTTACTAGGAAGGCCATAAAGTGGCCGATTTGTATTGAATCTTAGCATGTGACAATTTGTTGGATAGGTAAACAACATAACTACGTCTTCCATGGGATATTTTTGCATTCTCTAAAAATTCGGCCAAAACGGAGGTTAAGAAAATCTCCTCGTTAATTTAGGACATTACTCGTTTTCGACCCTTTTTTAGTAGGAAGGCCATAATGTGGCCGATTTGCATTGAATCTTAGCGTGTGACAATTCGTTGGATAGGTAAACAACATAACTACGACTTCCATGGGATATTTTTGCATTCTCTAAAAATTCGGCCAAAATGGAGGTTAAGAAAATCTCCTCGTTAATTTAGGACATTACTCGTTTTCGACCCATTTTTACTAGGAAGGCCATAAAGTGGCCGATTTGTATTGAATCTTAGCATGTGACAATTCGTTGGAAAGGTAAACAACATAATTACGACTTCCATGGGATATTTTCGCATTCTCTAAAAATTAGGCCAAAATGGAGGTTAAGAAAATCTCCTCGTTAATTTAGGACATAACTCGTTTTCAACCCTTTTTTAGTAGGAAGGCCATAATGTGGCCGATTTGCATTGAATCTTAGCATGTGACAATTCGTTTGATAGATAAACAACATAACTACGACTTCCATGGGATATTTTTGCATTCTCTAAAAATTCGGCCAAAATGGAGGTTAAGAAAATCTCCTCGTTAATTTAGGACATTACTCGTTTTCGACCCATTTTTACTAGGAAGGCCATAAAGTGGCCGATTTGTATTGAATCTTAGCATGTGACAATTCGTTGGAAAGGTAAACAACATAACTACGACTTCCATGGGATATTTTCGCATTCTCTAAAAATTAGGCCAAAATGGAGGTTAAGAAAATCTCCTCGTTAATTTAGGACATAACTCGTTTTCAACCCTTTTTTACTAGGAAGGCTATAATGTGGCCGATTTGCATTGAATCTTAGCATGTGACAATTCGTTTGATAGATAAACAACATAACTACGACTTCCATGGGATATTTTTGCATTCTCTAAAAATTCGGCCAAAATGGAGGTTAAGAAAATCTCCTCGTTAATTTAGGACATTACTCGTTTTCGACCCATTTTTACTAGGAAGGCCAGAAAGTGGCCGATTTGTATTGAATCTTAGCATGTGACAATTCGTTGGAAAGGTAAACAACAAAACTACGACTTCCATGGGATATTTTTGCATTCTCTAAAAATTCGGCCAAAACGGAGGTTAAGAAAATCTCCTCGTTAATTTAGGACATTACTCGTTTTCGACCCTTTTTTACTAGGAAGGCTATAATGTGGCCGATTTGCATTGAATCTTAGCATGTGACAATTCGTTTGATAGATAAACAACATAACTACGACTTCCATGGGATATTTTTGCATTCTCTAAAAATTCGGCCAAAATGGAGGTTAAGAAAATCTCCTCGTTAATTTAGGACATTACTCGTTTTCGACCCATTTTTACTAGGAAGGCCATAAAGTGGCCGATTTGTATTGAATCTTAGCATGTGACAATTCGTTGGAAAGGTAAACAACATAACTACGACTTCCATGGGATATTTTCGCATTCTCTAAAAATTAGGCCAAAATGGAGGTTAAGAAAATCTCCTCGTTAATTTAGGACATAACTCGTTTTCAACCCTTTTTTAGTAGGAAGGCCATAATGTGGCCGATTTGCATTGAATCTTAGCGTGTGACAATTCGTTGGATAGGTAAACAACATAACTACGACTTCCATGGGATATTTTTGCATTCTCTAAAAATTCGGCCAAAATGGAGGTTAAGAAAATCTCCTCGTTAATTTAGGACATTACTCGATTTCGACCCATTTTTACTAGGAAGGCCATAAAGTGGCCGATTTGTATTGAATCTTAGCATGTGACAATTTGTTGGATAGGAAAACAACATAACTACGTCTTCCATGGGATATTTTTGCATTCTCTAAAAATTCGGCCAAAACGGAGGTTAAGAAAATCTCCTCGTTAATTTAGGACATTACTCGTTTTCGACCCTTTTTTAGTAGGAAGGCCATAATGTGGCCGATTTGCATTGAATCTTAGCGTGTGACAATTCGTTGGATAGGTAAACAACATAACTACGACTTCCATGGGATATTTTTGCATTCTCTAAAAATTCGGCCAAAATGGAGGTTAAGAAAATCTCCTCGTTAATTTAGGACATTACTCGTTTTCGACCCATTTTTACTAGGAAGGCCATAAAGTGGCCGATTTGTATTGAATCTTAGCATGTGACAATTCGTTGGAAAGGTAAACAACATAACTACGACTTCCATGGGATATTTTCGCATTCTCTAAAAATTAGGCCAAAATGGAGGTTAAGAAAATCTCCTCGTTAATTTAGGACATAACTCGTTTTCAACCCTTTTTTAGTAGGAAGGCCATAATGTGGCCGATTTGCATTGAATCTTAGCGTGTGACAATTCGTTGGATAGGTAAACAACATAACTACGACTTCCATGGGATATTTTTGCATTCTCTAAAAATTCGGCCAAAATGGAGGTTAAGAAAATCTCCTCGTTAATTTAGGACATTACTCGATTTCGACCCATTTTTACTAGGAAGGCCATAAAGTGGCCGATTTGTATTGAATCTTAGCATGTGACAATTTGTTGGATAGGAAAACAACATAACTACGTCTTCCATGGGATATTTTTGCATTCTCTAAAAATTCGGCCAAAACGGAGGTTAAGAAAATCTCCTCGTTAATTTAGGACATTACTCGTTTTCGACCCTTTTTTAGTAGGAAGGCCATAATGTGGCCGATTTGCATTGAATCTTAGCGTGTGACAATTCGTTGGATAGGTAAACAACATAACTACGACTTCCATGGGATATTTTTGCATTCTCTAAAAATTCGGCCAAAATGGAGGTTAAGAAAATCTCCTCGTTAATTTAGGACATTACTCGTTTTCGACCCATTTTTACTAGGAAGGCCATAAAGTGGCCGATTTGTATTGAATCTTAGCATGTGACAATTCGTTGGATAGGTAAACAACATAACTACGACTTCCATGAGATATTTTTGCATTCTCTAAAAATTCGGCCAAAACGGAGGTTAAGAAAATCTCCTCGTTAATTTAGGACATTACTCGTTTTCGACCCTTTTTTAGTAGGAAGGCCATAATGTGGCCGATTTGCATTGAATCATAGCGTGTGACAATTCGTTGGATAGATAAACAACATAACTACGACTTCCATGGGATATTTTTGCATTCTCTAAAAATTCGGCCAAAATGGAGGTTAAGAAAATCTCCTCGTTAATTTAGGACATTACTCGTTTTCGACCCATTTTTACTAGGAAGGCCATAAAGTGGCCGATTTGTATTGAATCTTAGCATGTGACAATTCGTTGGAAAGGTAAACAACATAACTACGACTTCCATGGGATATTTTCGCATTCTCTAAAAATTAGGCCAAAATGGAGGTTAAGAAAATCTCCTCGTTAATTTAGGACATAACTCGTTTTCAACCCTTTTTTACTAGGAAGGCTATAATGTGGCCGATTTGCATTGAATCTTAGCATGTGACAATTCGTTTGATAGATAAACAACATAACTACGACTTCCATGGGATATTTTTGCATTCTCTAAAAATTCGGCCAAAATGGAGGTTAAGAAAATCTCCTCGTTAATTTAGGACATTACTCGTTTTCGACCCATTTTTACTAGGAAGGCCATAAAGTGGCCGATTTGTATTGAATCTTAGCATGTGACAATTCGTTGGAAAGGTAAACAACAAAACTACGACTTCCATGGGATATTTTTGCATTCTCTAAAAATTCGGCCAAAACGGAGGTTAAGAAAATCTCCTCGTTAATTTAGGACATTACTCGTTTTCGACCCTTTTTTACTAGGAAGGCTATAATGTGGCCGATTTGCATTGAATCTTAGCATGTGACAATTCGTTTGATAGATAAACAACATAACTACGACTTCCATGGGATATTTTTGCATTCTCTAAAAATTCGGCCAAAATGGAGGTTAAGAAAATCTCCTCGTTAATTTAGGACATTACTCGTTTTCGACCCATTTTTACTAGGAAGGCCATAAAGTGGCCGATTTGTATTGAATCTTAGCATGTGACAATTCGTTGGAAAGGTAAACAACATAACTACGACTTCCATGGGATATTTTTGCATTCTCTAAAAATTCGGCCAAAATGGAGGTTAAGAAAATCTCCTCGTTAATTTAGGACATTACTCGTTTTCGACCCATTTTTACTAGGAAGGCCATAAAGTGGCCGATTTGTATTGAATCTTAGCATGTGACAATTCGTTGGATAGGTAAACAACATAACTACGACTTCCATGAGATATTTTTGCATTCTCTAAAAATTCGGCCAAAACGGAGGTTAAGAAAATCTCCTCGTTAATTTAGGACATTACTCGTTTTCGACCCTTTTTTAGTAGGAAGGCCATAATGTGGCCGATTTGCATTGAATCATAGCGTGTGACAATTCGTTGGATAGATAAACAACATAACTACGACTTCCATGGGATATTTTTGCATTCTCTAAAAATTCGGCCAAAATGGAGGTTAAGAAAATCTCCTCGTTAATTTAGGACATTACTCGTTTTCGACCCATTTTTACTAGGAAGGCCATAAAGTGGCCGATTTGTATTGAATCTTAGCATGTGACAATTCGTTGGAAAGGTAAACAACATAACTACGACTTCCATGGGATATTTTCGCATTCTCTAAAAATTAGGCCAAAATGGAGGTTAAGAAAATCTCCTCGTTAATTTAGGACATAACTCGTTTTCAACCCTTTTTTACTAGGAAGGCTATAATGTGGCCGATTTGCATTGAATCTTAGCATGTGACAATTCGTTTGATAGATAAACAACATAACTACGACTTCCATGGGATATTTTTGCATTCTCTAAAAATTCGGCCAAAATGGAGGTTAAGAAAATCTCCTCGTTAATTTAGGACATTACTCGTTTTCGACCCATTTTTACTAGGAAGGCCATAAAGTGGCCGATTTGTATTGAATCTTAGCATGTGACAATTCGTTGGAAAGGTAAACAACAAAACTACGACTTCCATGGGATATTTTTGCATTCTCTAAAAATTCGGCCAAAACGGAGGTTAAGAAAATCTCCTCGTTAATTTAGGACATTACTCGTTTTCGACCCTTTTTTACTAGGAAGGCTATAATGTGGCCGATTTGCATTGAATCTTAGCATGTGACAATTCGTTTGATAGATAAACAACATAACTACGACTTCCATGGGATATTTTTGCATTCTCTAAAAATTCGGCCAAAATGGAGGTTAAGAAAATCTCCTCGTTAATTTAGGACATTACTCGTTTTCGACCCATTTTTACTAGGAAGGCCATAAAGTGGCCGATTTGTATTGAATCTTAGCATGTGACAATTCGTTGGAAAGGTAAACAACATAACTACGACTTCCATGGGATATATTCGCATTCTCTAAAAATTAGGCCAAAATGGAGGTTAAGAAAATCTCCTCGTTAATTTAGGACATAACTCGTTTTCAACCCTTTTTTAGTAGGAAGGCCATAATGTGGCCGATTTGCATTGAATCTTAGCGTGTGACAATTCGTTGGATAGGTAAACAACATAACTACGACTTCCATGGGATATTTTTGCATTCTCTAAAAATTCGGCCAAAATGGAGGTTAAGAAAATCTCCTCGTTAATTTAGGACATTACTCGATTTCGACCCATTTTTACTAGGAAGGCCATAAAGTGGCCGATTTGTATTGAATCTTAGCATGTGACAATTTGTTGGATAGGAAAACAACATAACTACGTCTTCCATGGGATATTTTTGCATTCTCTAAAAATTCGGCCAAAACGGAGGTTAAGAAAATCTCCTCGTTAATTTAGGACATTACTCGTTTTCGACCCTTTTTTAGTAGGAAGGCCATAATGTGGCCGATTTGCATTGAATCTTAGCGTGTGACAATTCGTTGGATAGGTAAACAACATAACTACGACTTCCATGGGATATTTTTGCATTCTCTAAAAATTCGGCCAAAATGGAGGTTAAGAAAATCTCCTCGTTAATTTAGGACATTACTCGATTTCGACCCATTTTTACTAGGAAGGCCATAAAGTGGCCGATTTGTATTGAATCTTAGCATGTGACAATTTGTTGGATAGGAAAACAACATAACTACGTCTTCCATGGGATATTTTTGCATTCTCTAAAAATTCGGCCAAAACGGAGGTTAAGAAAATCTCCTCGTTAATTTAGGACATTACTCGTTTTCGACCCTTTTTTAGTAGGAAGGCCATAATGTGGCCGATTTGCATTGAATCTTAGCGTGTGACAATTCGTTGGATAGGTAAACAACATAACTACGACTTCCATGGGATATTTTTGCATTCTCTAAAAATTCGGCCAAAATGGAGGTTAAGAAAATCTCCTCGTTAATTTAGGACATTACTCGTTTTCGACCCATTTTTACTAGGAAGGCCATAAAGTGGCCGATTTGTATTGAATCTTAGCATGTGACAATTCGTTGGAAAGGTAAACAACATAACTACGACTTCCATGGGATATTTTCGCATTCTCTAAAAATTAGGCCAAAATGGAGGTTAAGAAAATCTCCTCGTTAATTTAGGACATAACTCGTTTTCAACCCTTTTTTAGTAGGAAGGCCATAATGTGGCCGATTTGCATTGAATCTTAGCGTGTGACAATTCGTTGGATAGGTAAACAACATAACTACGACTTCCATGGGATATTTTTGCATTCTCTAAAAATTCGGCCAAAATGGAGGTTAAGAAAATCTCCTCGTTAATTTAGGACATTACTCGATTTCGACCCATTTTTACTAGGAAGGCCATAAAGTGGCCGATTTGTATTGAATCTTAGCATGTGACAATTTGTTGGATAGGAAAACAACATAACTACGTCTTCCATGGGATATTTTTGCATTCTCTAAAAATTCGGCCAAAACGGAGGTTAAGAAAATCTCCTCGTTAATTTAGGACATTACTCGTTTTCGACCCTTTTTTAGTAGGAAGGCCATAATGTGGCCGATTTGCATTGAATCTTAGCGTGTGACAATTCGTTGGATAGGTAAACAACATAACTACGACTTCCATGGGATATTTTTGCATTCTCTAAAAATTCGGCCAAAATGGAGGTTAAGAAAATCTCCTCGTTAATTTAGGACATTACTCGTTTTCGACCCATTTTTACTAGGAAGGCCATAAAGTGGCCGATTTGTATTGAATCTTAGCATGTGACAATTCGTTGGATAGGTAAACAACATAACTACGACTTCCATGAGATATTTTTGCATTCTCTAAAAATTCGGCCAAAACGGAGGTTAAGAAAATCTCCTCGTTAATTTAGGACATTACTCGTTTTCGACCCTTTTTTAGTAGGAAGGCCATAATGTGGCCGATTTGCATTGAATCATAGCGTGTGACAATTCGTTGGATAGATAAACAACATAACTACGACTTCCATGGGATATTTTTGCATTCTCTAAAAATTCGGCCAAAATGGAGGTTAAGAAAATCTCCTCGTTAATTTAGGACATTACTCGTTTTCGACCCATTTTTACTAGGAAGGCCATAAAGTGGCCGATTTGTATTGAATCTTAGCAAGTGACAATTCGTTGGATAGGTAAACAACATAACTACGACTTCCATGGGATATTTTTGCATTCTTTAAAAATTCAGCCACAGTGGAGGTTAAGAAAATATCCTCGTTAATTTGGGACATTACTCGTTTTTGACCCATTTTTACTAGGAAGGCCATAAAGTGGCCGATTTGTATTGAATCTTAGCGTGTGACAATTCGTTGGATATGTAAACAACATAACTACAACTTCCATGGGATAATTTTGCATTCTCTAAAAATTCGGCCAAAATGGAGGTTAAGAAAATCTCCTCGTTAATTTAGGACATTACTCGTTTTCGACCCATTTTTACTAGGAAGGCCATAAAGTGGCCGATTTGTATTGAATCTTAGCAAGTGACAATTCGTTGGATAGGTAAACAACATAACTACGACTTCCATGGGATATTTTTGCATTCTTTAAAAATTCAGCCACAGTGGAGGTTAAGAAAATATCCTCGTTAATTTGGGACATTACTCGTTTTTGACCCATTTTTACTAGGAAGGCCATAAAGTGGCCGATTTGTATTGAATCTTAGCGTGTGACAATTTGTTGGATATGTAAACAACATAACTACAATATCCATGGGATATTTTTGCATTCTCTAAAAATTCGGCCAAAATGGAGGTTAAGAAAATCTCCTCGTTAATTTAGGACATTACTCGTTTTCGACCCTTTTTTACTAGGAAGGCCATAAAGTGGCCGATTTGTATTGAATCTTAGCATGTGACAATTTGTTGGATAGGTAAACAACATAACTACGTCTTCCATGGGATATTTTTGCATTCTCTAAAAATTCGGCCAAAACGGAGGTTAAGAAAATCTCCTCGTTAATTTAGGACATTACTCGTTTTCGACCCTTTTTTAGTAGGAAGGCCATAATGTGGCCGATTTGCATTGAATCTTAGCGTGTGACAATTCGTTGGATAGGTAAACAACATAACTACGACTTCCATGGGATATTTTTGCATTCTCTAAAAATTCGGCCAAAACGGAGGTTAAGAAAATCTCCTCGTTAATTTAGGACATTACTCGTTTTCGACCCTTTTTTACTAGGAAGGCTATAATGTGGCCGATTTGCATTGAATCTTAGCATGTGACAATTCGTTTGATAGATAAACAACATAACTACGACTTCCATGGGATATTTTTGCATTCTCTAAAAATTCGGCCAAAATGGAGGTTAAGAAAATCTCCTCGTTAATTTAGGACATTACTCGATTTCGACCCATTTTTACTAGGAAGGCCATAAAGTGGCCGATTTGTATTGAATCTTAGCATGTGACAATTTGTTGGATAGGAAAACAACATAACTACGTCTTCCATGGGATATTTTTGCATTCTCTAAAAATTCGGCCAAAACGGAGGTTAAGAAAATCTCCTCGTTAATTTAGGACATTACTCGTTTTCGACCCTTTTTTAGTAGGAAGGCCATAATGTGGCCGATTTGCATTGAATCTTAGCGTGTGACAATTCGTTGGATAGGTAAACAACATAACTACGACTTCCATGGGATATTTTTGCATTCTCTAAAAATTCGGCCAAAATGGAGGTTAAGAAAATCTCCTCGTTAATTTAGGACATTACTCGTTTTCGACCCATTTTTACTAGGAAGGCCATAAAGTGGCCGATTTGTATTGAATCTTAGCATGTGACAATTCGTTGGAAAGGTAAACAACATAACTACGACTTCCATGGGATATTTTCGCATTCTCTAAAAATTAGGCCAAAATGGAGGTTAAGAAAATCTCCTCGTTAATTTAGGACATAACTCGTTTTCAACCCTTTTTTAGTAGGAAGGCCATAATGTGGCCGATTTGCATTGAATCTTAGCGTGTGACAATTCGTTGGATAGGTAAACAACATAACTACGACTTCCATGGGATATTTTTGCATTCTCTAAAAATTCGGCCAAAATGGAGGTTAAGAAAATCTCCTCGTTAATTTAGGACATTACTCGATTTCGACCCATTTTTACTAGGAAGGCCATAAAGTGGCCGATTTGTATTGAATCTTAGCATGTGACAATTTGTTGGATAGGAAAACAACATAACTACGTCTTCCATGGGATATTTTTGCATTCTCTAAAAATTCGGCCAAAACGGAGGTTAAGAAAATCTCCTCGTTAATTTAGGACATTACTCGTTTTCGACCCTTTTTTAGTAGGAAGGCCATAATGTGGCCGATTTGCATTGAATCTTAGCGTGTGACAATTCGTTGGATAGGTAAACAACATAACTACGACTTCCATGGGATATTTTTGCATTCTCTAAAAATTCGGCCAAAATGGAGGTTAAGAAAATCTCCTCGTTAATTTAGGACATTACTCGTTTTCGACCCATTTTTACTAGGAAGGCCATAAAGTGGCCGATTTGTATTGAATCTTAGCATGTGACAATTCGTTGGATAGGTAAACAACATAACTACGACTTCCATGAGATATTTTTGCATTCTCTAAAAATTCGGCCAAAACGGAGGTTAAGAAAATCTCCTCGTTAATTTAGGACATTACTCGTTTTCGACCCTTTTTTAGTAGGAAGGCCATAATGTGGCCGATTTGCATTGAATCATAGCGTGTGACAATTCGTTGGATAGATAAACAACATAACTACGACTTCCATGGGATATTTTTGCATTCTCTAAAAATTCGGCCAAAATGGAGGTTAAGAAAATCTCCTCGTTAATTTAGGACATTACTCGTTTTCGACCCATTTTTACTAGGAAGGCCATAAAGTGGCCGATTTGTATTGAATCTTAGCAAGTGACAATTCGTTGGATAGGTAAACAACATAACTACGACTTCCATGGGATATTTTTGCATTCTTTAAAAATTCAGCCACAGTGGAGGTTAAGAAAATATCCTCGTTAATTTGGGACATTACTCGTTTTTGACCCATTTTTACTAGGAAGGCCATAAAGTGGCCGATTTGTATTGAATCTTAGCGTGTGACAATTCGTTGGATATGTAAACAACATAACTACAACTTCCATGGGATAATTTTGCATTCTCTAAAAATTCGGCCAAAATGGAGGTTAAGAAAATCTCCTCGTTAATTTAGGACATTACTCGTTTTCGACCCATTTTTACTAGGAAGGCCATAAAGTGGCCGATTTGTATTGAATCTTAGCAAGTGACAATTCGTTGGATAGGTAAACAACATAACTACGACTTCCATGGGATATTTTTGCATTCTTTAAAAATTCAGCCACAGTGGAGGTTAAGAAAATATCCTCGTTAATTTGGGACATTACTCGTTTTTGACCCATTTTTACTAGGAAGGCCATAAAGTGGCCGATTTGTATTGAATCTTAGCGTGTGACAATTTGTTGGATATGTAAACAACATAACTACAATATCCATGGGATATTTTTGCATTCTCTAAAAATTCGGCCAAAATGGAGGTTAAGAAAATCTCCTCGTTAATTTAGGACATTACTCGTTTTCGACCCTTTTTTACTAGGAAGGCCATAAAGTGGCCGATTTGTATTGAATCTTAGCATGTGACAATTTGTTGGATAGGTAAACAACATAACTACGTCTTCCATGGGATATTTTTGCATTCTCTAAAAATTCGGCCAAAACGGAGGTTAAGAAAATCTCCTCGTTAATTTAGGACATTACTCGTTTTCGACCCTTTTTTAGTAGGAAGGCCATAATGTGGCCGATTTGCATTGAATCTTAGCGTGTGACAATTCGTTGGATAGGTAAACAACATAACTACGACTTCCATGGGATATTTTTGCATTCTCTAAAAATTCGGCCAAAACGGAGGTTAAGAAAATCTCCTCGTTAATTTAGGACATTACTCGTTTTCGACCCTTTTTTACTAGGAAGGCTATAATGTGGCCGATTTGCATTGAATCTTAGCATGTGACAATTCGTTTGATAGATAAACAACATAACTACGACTTCCATGGGATATTTTTGCATTCTCTAAAAATTCGGCCAAAATGGAGGTTAAGAAAATCTCCTCGTTAATTTAGGACATTACTCGTTTTCGACCCATTTTTACTAGGAAGGCCATAAAGTGGCCGATTTGTATTGAATCTTAGCATGTGACAATTCGTTGGAAAGGTAAACAACATAACTACGACTTCCATGGGATATTTTCGCATTCTCTAAAAATTAGGCCAAAATGGAGGTTAAGAAAATCTCCTCGTTAATTTAGGACATAACTCGTTTTCAACCCTTTTTTAGTAGGAAGGCCATAATGTGGCCGATTTGCATTGAATCTTAGCATGTGACAATTCGTTTGATAGATAAACAACATAACTACGACTTCCATGGGATATTTTTGCATTCTCTAAAAATTCGGCCAAAATGGAGGTTAAGAAAATCTCCTCGTTAATTTAGGACATTACTCGTTTTCGACCCATTTTTACTAGGAAGGCCATAAAGTGGCCGATTTGTATTGAATCTTAGCATGTGACAATTCGTTGGAAAGGTAAACAACATAACTACGACTTCCATGGGATATTTTCGCATTCTCTAAAAATTAGGCCAAAATGGAGGTTAAGAAAATCTCCTCGTTAATTTAGGACATAACTCGTTTTCAACCCTTTTTTACTAGGAAGGCTATAATGTGGCCGATTTGCATTGAATCTTAGCATGTGACAATTCGTTTGATAGATAAACAACATAACTACGACTTCCATGGGATATTTTTGCATTCTCTAAAAATTCGGCCAAAATGGAGGTTAAGAAAATCTCCTCGTTAATTTAGGACATTACTCGTTTTCGACCCATTTTTACTAGGAAGGCCATAAAGTGGCCGATTTGTATTGAATCTTAGCATGTGACAATTCGTTGGAAAGGTAAACAACAAAACTACGACTTCCATGGGATATTTTTGCATTCTCTAAAAATTCGGCCAAAACGGAGGTTAAGAAAATCTCCTCGTTAATTTAGGACATTACTCGTTTTCGACCCTTTTTTACTAGGAAGGCTATAATGTGGCCGATTTGCATTGAATCTTAGCATGTGACAATTCGTTTGATAGATAAACAACATAACTACGACTTCCATGGGATATTTTTGCATTCTCTAAAAATTCGGCCAAAATGGAGGTTAAGAAAATCTCCTCGTTAATTTAGGACATTACTCGTTTTCGACCCATTTTTACTAGGAAGGCCATAAAGTGGCCGATTTGTATTGAATCTTAGCATGTGACAATTCGTTGGAAAGGTAAACAACATAACTACGACTTCCATGGGATATATTCGCATTCTCTAAAAATTAGGCCAAAATGGAGGTTAAGAAAATCTCCTCGTTAATTTAGGACATAACTCGTTTTCAACCCTTTTTTAGTAGGAAGGCCATAATGTGGCCGATTTGCATTGAATCTTAGCGTGTGACAATTCGTTGGATAGGTAAACAACATAACTACGACTTCCATGGGATATTTTTGCATTCTCTAAAAATTCGGCCAAAATGGAGGTTAAGAAAATCTCCTCGTTAATTTAGGACATTACTCGATTTCGACCCATTTTTACTAGGAAGGCCATAAAGTGGCCGATTTGTATTGAATCTTAGCATGTGACAATTTGTTGGATAGGAAAACAACATAACTACGTCTTCCATGGGATATTTTTGCATTCTCTAAAAATTCGGCCAAAACGGAGGTTAAGAAAATCTCCTCGTTAATTTAGGACATTACTCGTTTTCGACCCTTTTTTAGTAGGAAGGCCATAATGTGGCCGATTTGCATTGAATCTTAGCGTGTGACAATTCGTTGGATAGGTAAACAACATAACTACGACTTCCATGGGATATTTTTGCATTCTCTAAAAATTCGGCCAAAATGGAGGTTAAGAAAATCTCCTCGTTAATTTAGGACATTACTCGTTTTCGACCCATTTTTACTAGGAAGGCCATAAAGTGGCCGATTTGTATTGAATCTTAGCATGTGACAATTCGTTGGATAGGTAAACAACATAACTACGACTTCCATGAGATATTTTTGCATTCTCTAAAAATTCGGCCAAAACGGAGGTTAAGAAAATCTCCTCGTTAATTTAGGACATTACTCGTTTTCGACCCTTTTTTAGTAGGAAGGCCATAATGTGGCCGATTTGCATTGAATCATAGCGTGTGACAATTCGTTGGATAGATAAACAACATAACTACGACTTCCATGGGATATTTTTGCATTCTCTAAAAATTCGGCCAAAATGGAGGTTAAGAAAATCTCCTCGTTAATTTAGGACATTACTCGTTTTCGACCCATTTTTACTAGGAAGGCCATAAAGTGGCCGATTTGTATTGAATCTTAGCAAGTGACAATTCGTTGGATAGGTAAACAACATAACTACGACTTCCATGGGATATTTTTGCATTCTTTAAAAATTCAGCCACAGTGGAGGTTAAGAAAATATCCTCGTTAATTTGGGACATTACTCGTTTTTGACCCATTTTTACTAGGAAGGCCATAAAGTGGCCGATTTGTATTGAATCTTAGCGTGTGACAATTCGTTGGATATGTAAACAACATAACTACAACTTCCATGGGATAATTTTGCATTCTCTAAAAATTCGGCCAAAATGGAGGTTAAGAAAATCTCCTCGTTAATTTAGGACATTACTCGTTTTCGACCCATTTTTACTAGGAAGGCCATAAAGTGGCCGATTTGTATTGAATCTTAGCAAGTGACAATTCGTTGGATAGGTAAACAACATAACTACGACTTCCATGGGATATTTTTGCATTCTTTAAAAATTCAGCCACAGTGGAGGTTAAGAAAATATCCTCGTTAATTTGGGACATTACTCGTTTTTGACCCATTTTTACTAGGAAGGCCATAAAGTGGCCGATTTGTATTGAATCTTAGCGTGTGACAATTTGTTGGATATGTAAACAACATAACTACAACTTCCATGGGATATTTTTGCATTCTCTAAAAATTCGGCCAAAATGGAGGTTAAGAAAATCTCCTCGTTAATTTAGGACATTACTCGTTTTCGACCCTTTTTTACTAGGAAGGCCATAAAGTGGCCGATTTGTATTGAATCTTAGCATGTGACAATTTGTTGGATAGGTAAACAACATAACTACGTCTTCCATGGGATATTTTTGCATTCTCTAAAAATTCGGCCAAAACGGAGGTTAAGAAAATCTCCTCGTTAATTTAGGACATTACTCGTTTTCGACCCTTTTTTAGTAGGAAGGCCATAATGTGGCCGATTTGCATTGAATCTTAGCGTGTGACAATTCGTTGGATAGGTAAACAACATAACTACGACTTCCATGGGATATTTTTGCATTCTCTAAAAATTCGGCCAAAACGGAGGTTAAGAAAATCTCCTCGTTAATTTAGGACATTACTCGTTTTCGACCCTTTTTTACTAGGAAGGCTATAATGTGGCCGATTTGCATTGAATCTTAGCATGTGACAATTCGTTTGATAGATAAACAACATAACTACGACTTCCATGGGATATTTTTGCATTCTCTAAAAATTCGGCCAAAATGGAGGTTAAGAAAATCTCCTCGTTAATTTAGGACATTACTCGTTTTCGACCCATTTTTACTAGGAAGGCCATAAAGTGGCCGATTTGTATTGAATCTTAGCATGTGACAATTCGTTGGAAAGGTAAACAACATAACTACGACTTCCATGGGATATTTTCGCATTCTCTAAAAATTAGGCCAAAATGGAGGTTAAGAAAATCTCCTCGTTAATTTAGGACATAACTCGTTTTCAACCCTTTTTTAGTAGGAAGGCCATAATGTGGCCGATTTGCATTGAATCTTAGCATGTGACAATTCGTTTGATAGATAAACAACATAACTACGACTTCCATGGGATATTTTTGCATTCTCTAAAAATTCGGCCAAAATGGAGGTTAAGAAAATCTCCTCGTTAATTTAGGACATTACTCGTTTTCGACCCATTTTTACTAGGAAGGCCATAAAGTGGCCGATTTGTATTGAATCTTAGCATGTGACAATTCGTTGGAAAGGTAAACAACATAACTACGACTTCCATGGGATATTTTCGCATTCTCTAAAAATTAGGCCAAAATGGAGGTTAAGAAAATCTCCTCGTTAATTTAGGACATAACTCGTTTTCAACCCTTTTTTAGTAGGAAGGCCATAATGTGGCCGATTTGCATTGAATCTTAGCATGTGACAATTCGTTTGATAGATAAACAACATAACTACGACTTCCATGGGATATTTTTGCATTCTCTAAAAATTCGGCCAAAATGGAGGTTAAGAAAATCTCCTCGTTAATTTAGGACATTACTCGTTTTCGACCCATTTTTACTAGGAAGGCCATAAAGTGGCCGATTTGTATTGAATCTTAGCATGTGACAATTCGTTGGAAAGGTAAACAACATAACTACGACTTCCATGGGATATTTTCGCATTCTCTAAAAATTAGGCCAAAATGGAGGTTAAGAAAATCTCCTCGTTAATTTAGGACATAACTCGTTTTCAACCCTTTTTTACTAGGAAGGCTATAATGTGGCCGATTTGCATTGAATCTTAGCATGTGACAATTCGTTTGATAGATAAACAACATAACTACGACTTCCATGGGATATTTTTGCATTCTCTAAAAATTCGGCCAAAATGGAGGTTAAGAAAATCTCCTCGTTAATTTAGGACATTACTCGTTTTCGACCCATTTTTACTAGGAAGGCCATAAAGTGGCCGATTTGTATTGAATCTTAGCATGTGACAATTCGTTGGAAAGGTAAACAACAAAACTACGACTTCCATGGGATATTTTTGCATTCTCTAAAAATTCGGCCAAAACGGAGGTTAAGAAAATCTCCTCGTTAATTTAGGACATTACTCGTTTTCGACCCTTTTTTACTAGGAAGGCTATAATGTGGCCGATTTGCATTGAATCTTAGCATGTGACAATTCGTTTGATAGATAAACAACATAACTACGACTTCCATGGGATATTTTTGCATTCTCTAAAAATTCGGCCAAAATGGAGGTTAAGAAAATCTCCTCGTTAATTTAGGACATTACTCGTTTTCGACCCATTTTTACTAGGAAGGCCATAAAGTGGCCGATTTGTATTGAATCTTAGCAAGTGACAATTCGTTGGATAGGTAAACAACATAACTACGACTTCCATGGGATATTTTTGCATTCTTTAAAAATTCAGCCACAGTGGAGGTTAAGAAAATATCCTCGTTAATTTGGGACATTACTCGTTTTTGACCCATTTTTACTAGGAAGGCCATAAAGTGGCCGATTTGTATTGAATCTTAGCGTGTGACAATTCGTTGGATATGTAAACAACATAACTACAACTTCCATGGGATAATTTTGCATTCTCTAAAAATTCGGCCAAAATGGAGGTTAAGAAAATCTCCTCGTTAATTTAGGACATTACTCGTTTTCGACCCATTTTTACTAGGAAGGCCATAAAGTGGCCGATTTGTATTGAATCTTAGCAAGTGACAATTCGTTGGATAGGTAAACAACATAACTACGACTTCCATGGGATATTTTTGCATTCTTTAAAAATTCAGCCACAGTGGAGGTTAAGAAAATATCCTCGTTAATTTGGGACATTACTCGTTTTTGACCCATTTTTACTAGGAAGGCCATAAAGTGGCCGATTTGTATTGAATCTTAGCGTGTGACAATTTGTTGGATATGTAAACAACATAACTACAACTTCCATGGGATATTTTTGCATTCTCTAAAAATTCGGCCAAAATGGAGGTTAAGAAAATCTCCTCGTTAATTTAGGACATTACTCGTTTTCGACCCTTTTTTACTAGGAAGGCCATAAAGTGGCCGATTTGTATTGAATCTTAGCATGTGACAATTTGTTGGATAGGTAAACAACATAACTACGTCTTCCATGGGATATTTTTGCATTCTCTAAAAATTCGGCCAAAACGGAGGTTAAGAAAATCTCCTCGTTAATTTAGGACATTACTCGTTTTCGACCCTTTTTTAGTAGGAAGGCCATAATGTGGCCGATTTGCATTGAATCTTAGCGTGTGACAATTCGTTGGATAGGTAAACAACATAACTACGACTTCCATGGGATATTTTTGCATTCTCTAAAAATTCGGCCAAAACGGAGGTTAAGAAAATCTCCTCGTTAATTTAGGACATTACTCGTTTTCGACCCTTTTTTACTAGGAAGGCTATAATGTGGCCGATTTGCATTGAATCTTAGCATGTGACAATTCGTTTGATAGATAAACAACATAACTACGACTTCCATGGGATATTTTTGCATTCTCTAAAAATTCGGCCAAAATGGAGGTTAAGAAAATCTCCTCGTTAATTTAGGACATTACTCGTTTTCGACCCATTTTTACTAGGAAGGCCATAAAGTGGCCGATTTGTATTGAATCTTAGCATGTGACAATTCGTTGGAAAGGTAAACAACATAACTACGACTTCCATGGGATATTTTCGCATTCTCTAAAAATTAGGCCAAAATGGAGGTTAAGAAAATCTCCTCGTTAATTTAGGACATAACTCGTTTTCAACCCTTTTTTAGTAGGAAGGCCATAATGTGGCCGATTTGCATTGAATCTTAGCATGTGACAATTCGTTTGATAGATAAACAACATAACTACGACTTCCATGGGATATTTTTGCATTCTCTAAAAATTCGGCCAAAATGGAGGTTAAGAAAATCTCCTCGTTAATTTAGGACATTACTCGTTTTCGACCCATTTTTACTAGGAAGGCCATAAAGTGGCCGATTTGTATTGAATCTTAGCATGTGACAATTCGTTGGAAAGGTAAACAACATAACTACGACTTCCATGGGATATTTTCGCATTCTCTAAAAATTAGGCCAAAATGGAGGTTAAGAAAATCTCCTCGTTAATTTAGGACATAACTCGTTTTCAACCCTTTTTTACTAGGAAGGCTATAATGTGGCCGATTTGCATTGAATCTTAGCATGTGACAATTCGTTTGATAGATAAACAACATAACTACGACTTCCATGGGATATTTTTGCATTCTCTAAAAATTCGGCCAAAATGGAGGTTAAGAAAATCTCCTCGTTAATTTAGGACATTACTCGTTTTCGACCCATTTTTACTAGGAAGGCCATAAAGTGGCCGATTTGTATTGAATCTTAGCATGTGACAATTCGTTGGAAAGGTAAACAACAAAACTACGACTTCCATGGGATATTTTTGCATTCTCTAAAAATTCGGCCAAAACGGAGGTTAAGAAAATCTCCTCGTTAATTTAGGACATTACTCGTTTTCGACCCTTTTTTACTAGGAAGGCTATAATGTGGCCGATTTGCATTGAATCTTAGCATGTGACAATTCGTTTGATAGATAAACAACATAACTACGACTTCCATGGGATATTTTTGCATTCTCTAAAAATTCGGCCAAAATGGAGGTTAAGAAAATCTCCTCGTTAATTTAGGACATTACTCGTTTTCGACCCATTTTTACTAGGAAGGCCATAAAGTGGCCGATTTGTATTGAATCTTAGCATGTGACAATTCGTTGGAAAGGTAAACAACATAACTACGACTTCCATGGGATATATTCGCATTCTCTAAAAATTAGGCCAAAATGGAGGTTAAGAAAATCTCCTCGTTAATTTAGGACATAACTCGTTTTCAACCCTTTTTTAGTAGGAAGGCCATAATGTGGCCGATTTGCATTGAATCTTAGCGTGTGACAATTCGTTGGATAGGTAAACAACATAACTACGACTTCCATGGGATATTTTTGCATTCTCTAAAAATTCGGCCAAAATGGAGGTTAAGAAAATCTCCTCGTTAATTTAGGACATTACTCGATTTCGACCCATTTTTACTAGGAAGGCCATAAAGTGGCCGATTTGTATTGAATCTTAGCATGTGACAATTTGTTGGATAGGAAAACAACATAACTACGTCTTCCATGGGATATTTTTGCATTCTCTAAAAATTCGGCCAAAACGGAGGTTAAGAAAATCTCCTCGTTAATTTAGGACATTACTCGTTTTCGACCCTTTTTTAGTAGGAAGGCCATAATGTGGCCGATTTGCATTGAATCTTAGCGTGTGACAATTCGTTGGATAGGTAAACAACATAACTACGACTTCCATGGGATATTTTTACATTCTCTAAAAATTCGGCCAAAATGGAGGTTAAGAAAATCTCCTCGTTAATTTAGGACATTACTCGTTTTCGACCCATTTTTACTAGGAAGGCCATAAAGTGGCCGATTTGTATTGAATCTTAGCATGTGACAATTCGTTGGATAGGTAAACAACATAACTACGACTTCCATGAGATATTTTTGCATTCTCTAAAAATTCGGCCAAAACGGAGGTTAAGAAAATCTCCTCGTTAATTTAGGACATTACTCGTTTTCGACCCTTTTTTAGTAGGAAGGCCATAATGTGGCCGATTTGCATTGAATCTTAGCGTGTGACAATTCGTTGGATAGATAAACAACATAACTACGACTTCCATGGGATATTTTTGCATTCTCTAAAAATTCGGCCAAAATGGAGGTTAAGAAAATCTCCTCGTTAATTTAGGACATTACTCGTTTTCGACCCATTTTTACTAGGAAGGCCATAAAGTGGCCGATTTGTATTGAATCTTAGCAAGTGACAATTCGTTGGATAGGTAAACAACATAACTACGACTTCCATGGGATATTTTTGCATTCTTTAAAAATTCAGCCACAATGGAGGTTAAGAAAATATCCTCGTTAATTTGGGACATTACTCGTTTTTGACCCATTTTTACTAGGAAGGCCATAAAGTGGCCGATTTGTATTGAATCTTAGCGTGTGACAATTCGTTGGATATGTAAACAACATAACTACAACTTCCATGGGATATTTTTGCATTCTCTAAAAATTCGGCCAAAATGGAGGTTAAGAAAATCTCCTCGTTAATTTAGGACATTACTCGTTTTCGACCCTTTTTTACTAGGAAGGCCAGAATGTGGCCGATTTGCATTGAATCTTAGCATGTGACAATTCGTTGGAAAGGTAAACAACAAAACTACGACTTCCATGGGATATTTTTGCATTCTCTAAAAATTCGGCCAAAATGGAGGTTAAGAAAATCTCCTCGTTAATTTGGGACATTACTCGTTTTCGACCCTTTTTTAGTAGGAAGGCCATAAAGTGGTCGATTTGTATTGAATCTTAGCGTGTGACAATTCGTTGGATATGTAAACAACATAACTACGACTTCCATGGGATATTTTTGCATTCTCTAAAAATTCGGCCAAAATGGAGGTTAAGAAAATCTCCTCGTTAATTTAGGACATTACTCGTTTTCGACCCTTTTTTACTAGGAAGGCCATAATGTGGCCGATTTGCATTGAATCTTAGCATGTGACAATTCGTTGGATAGGTAAACAACATAGCTACGACTTCCATGGGATATTTTTGCATTCTCTAAAAATTCGGCCAAAATGGAGGTTAAGAAAATCTCCTCGTTAATTTAGGACATTACTCGTTTTCGACCCATTTTTACTAGGAAGGCCATAAAGTGGCCGATTTGTATTGAATCTTAGCTTGTGACCATTTGTTGGATAGGTAAACAACATAACTACGTCTTCCATGGGATATTTTTGCATTCTCTAAAAATTCGGCCAAAACGGAGGTTAAGAAAATCTCCTCGTTAATTTGGGACATTACTCGTTTTCGACCCTTTTTTAGTAGGAAGGCCATAATGTGGCCGATTTGCATTGAATCTTAGCGTGTGACAATTCGTTGGATAGGTAAACAACATAACTACGACTTCCATGGGATATTTTTGCATTCTCTAAAAATTTGGCCAAAATGGAGGTTAAGAAAATCTCCTCGTTAATTTAGGACATTACTCGTTTTCGACCCTTTTTTAGTAGGAAGGCCATAATGTGGCCGATTTGCATTGAATCTTAGCGTGTGACAATTCGTTGGATAGATAAACAACATAACTACGACTTCCATGGGATATTTTTGCATTCTCTAAAAATTCGGCCAAAATGGAGGTTAAGAAAATCTCCTCGTTAATTTAGGACATTACTCGTTTTCAACCCTTTTTTAGTAGGAAGGCCATAAAGTGGTCGATTTGTATTGAATCTTAGCATGTGAAAATTCATTGGATAGGTAAACAAAATAGCTACGACTTCCATGGGATATTTTTGCATTCTCTAAAAATTCGGCCAAAATGGAGGTTAAGAAAATCCCCTCGTTAATTTAGGACATTACTCGTTTTCGACCCTTTTTATATAAGGAAGGCCATAAAGTGGCCGGTTTGTATTGAATCTTAGCGTGTGACAATTCGTTGGATAGGTAAACAACATAGCTACGACTTCCATGGGATATTTTTGCATTTTTTAAAAATTCGGCCAAAATGGAGGTTAAGAAAATCTCCTCGTTAATTTAGGACATTACTCGTTTTCGACCCATTTTTACTAGGAAGGCCATAAAGTGGCCGATTTGTATTGAATCTTAGCATGTGACAATTTGTTGGATAGGAAAACAAGATAACTACGTCTTCCATGGGATATTTTTGCATTCTCTAAAAATTCGGCCAAAACGGAGGTTAAGAAAATCTCCTCGTTAATTTAGGACATTACTCGTTTTCGACCCTTTTTTAGTAGGAAGGCCATAATGTGGCCGATTTGCATTGAATCTTAGCGTGTGACAATTCGTTGGATAGGTAAACAACATAACTACGACTTCCATGGGATATTTTTGCATTCTCTAAAAATTCGGCCAAAATGGAGGTTAAGAAAATCTCCTCGTTAATTTAGGACATTACTCGTTTTCGACCCATTTTTACTAGGAAGGCCATAAAGTGGCCGATTTGTATTGAATCTTAGCATGTGACAATTCGTTGGATAGGTAAACAACATAACTACGACTTCCATGAGATATTTTTGCATTCTCTAAAAATTCGGCCAAAACGGAGGTTAAGAAAATCTCCTCGTTAATTTAGGACATTACTCGTTTTCGACCCTTTTTTAGTAGGAAGGCCATAATGTGGCCGATTTGCATTGAATCTTAGCGTGTGACAATTCGTTGGATAGATAAACAACATAACTACGACTTCCATGGGATATTTTTGCATTCTCTAAAAATTCGGCCAAAATGGAGGTTAAGAAAATCTCCTCGTTAATTTAGGACATTACTCGTTTTCGACCCATTTTTACTAGGAAGGCCATAAAGTGGCCGATTTGTATTGAATCTTAGCAAGTGACAATTCGTTGGATAGGTAAACAACATAACTACGACTTCCATGGGATATTTTTGCATTCTTTAAAAATTCAGCCACAATGGAGGTTAAGAAAATATCCTCGTTAATTTGGGACATTACTCGTTTTTGACCCATTTTTACTAGGAAGGCCATAAAGTGGCCGATTTGTATTGAATCTTAGCGTGTGACAATTCGTTGGATATGTAAACAACATAACTACAACTTCCATGGGATATTTTTGCATTCTCTAAAAATTCGGCCAAAATGGAGGTTAAGAAAATCTCCTCGTTAATTTAGGACATTACTCGTTTTCGACCCTTTTTTACTAGGAAGGCCAGAATGTGGCCGATTTGCATTGAATCTTAGCATGTGACAATTCGTTGGAAAGGTAAACAACAAAACTACGACTTCCATGGGATATTTTTGCATTCTCTAAAAATTCGGCCAAAATGGAGGTTAAGAAAATCTCCTCGTTAATTTGGGACATTACTCGTGTTCGACCCTTTTTTAGTAGGAAGGCCATAAAGTGGTCTATTTGTATTGAATCTTAGCGTGTGACAATTCGTTGGATATGTAAACAACATAACTACGACTTCCATGGGATATTTTTGCATTCTCTAAAAATTCGGCCAAAATGGAGGTTAAGAAAATCTCCTCGTTAATTTAGGACATTACTCGTTTTCGACCCTTTTTTACTAGGAAGGCCATAATGTGGCCGATTTGCATTGAATCTTAGCATGTGACAATTCGTTGGATAGGTAAACAACATAGCTACGACTTCCATGGGATATTTTTGCATTCTCTAAAAATTCGGCCAAAATGGAGGTTAAGAAAGTCTCCTCGTTAATTTAGGACATTACTCGTTTTCGACCCATTTTTACTAGGAAGGCCATAATGTGGCCGATTTGCATTGAATCTTAGCGTGTGACAATTCGTTGGATAGATAAACAACATAACTACGACTTCCATGGGATATTTTTGCATTCTCTAAAAATTCGGCCAAAATGGAGGTTAAGAAAATCTCCTCGTTAATTTAGGACATTACTCGTTTTCAACCCTTTTTTAGTAGGAAGGCCATAAAGTGGTCGATTTGTATTGAATCTTAGCATGTGAAAATTCATTGGATAGGTAAACAAAATAGCTACGACTTCCATGGGATATTTTTGCATTCTCTAAAAATTCGGCCAAAATGGAGGTTAAGAAAATCCCCTCGTTAATTTAGGACATTACTCGTTTTCGACCCTTTTTATATAAGGAAGGCCATAAAGTGGCCGGTTTGTATTGAATCTTAGCGTGTGACAATTCGTTGGATAGGTAAACAACATAGCTACGACTTCCATGGGATATTTTTGCATTTTTTAAAAATTCAGCCAAAACGGAGGTTAAGAAAATCTCCTCGTTAATTTAGGACATTACTCGTTTTCGACCCATTTTTACTAGGAAGGCCATAAAGTGGCCGATTTGTATTGAATCTTAGCAAGTGACAATTCGTTGGATAGGTAAACAACATAACTACGACTTCCATGGGATATTTTTGCATTCTTTAAAAATTCAGCCACAATGGAGGTTAAGAAAATATCCTCGTTAATTTGGGACATTACTCGTTTTTGACCCATTTTTACTAGGAAGGCCATAAAGTGGCCGATTTGTATTGAATCTTAGCGTGTGACAATTCGTTGGATATGTAAACAACATAACTACAACTTCCATGGGATATTTTTGCATTCTCTAAAAATTCGGCCAAAATGGAGGTTAAGAAAATCTCCTCGTTAATTTAGGACATTACTCGTTTTCGACCCTTTTTTACTAGGAAGGCCATAATGTGGCCGATTTGCATTGAATCTTAGCATGTGACAATTCGTTGGAAAGGTAAACAACAAAACTACGACTTCCATGGGATATTTTTGCATTCTCTAAAAATTCGGCCAAAATGGAGGTTAAGAAAATCTCCTCGTTAATTTGGGACATTACTCGTTTTCGACCCTTTTTTAGTAGGAAGGCCATAAAGTGGTCGATTTGTATTGAATCTTAGCGTGTGACAATTCGTTGGATATGTAAACAACATAACTACGACTTCCATGGGATATTTTTGCATTCTCTAAAAATTCGGCCAAAATGGAGGTTAAGAAAATCTCCTCGTTAATTTAGGACATTACTCGTTTTCGACCCATTTTTACTAGGAAGGCCATAAAGTGGCCGATTTGTATTGAATCTTAGCTTGTGACCATTTGTTGGATAGGTAAACAACATAACTACGTCTTCCATGGGATATTTTTGCATTCTCTAAAAATTCGGCCAAAACGGAGGTTAAGAAAATCTCCTCGTTAATTTGGGACATTACTCGTTTTCGACCCTTTTTTAGTAGGAAGGCCATAATGTGGCCGATTTGCATTGAATCTTAGCGTGTGACAATTCGTTGGATAGGTAAACAACATAACTACGACTTCCATGGGATATTTTTGCATTCTCTAAAAATTTGGCCAAAATGGAGGTTAAGAAAATATCCTCGTTAATTTGGGACATTACTCGTTTTCGACCCTTTTTTAGTAGGAAGGCCATAATGTGGCCGATTTGCATTGAATCTTAGCGTGTGACAATTCGTTGGATAGGTAAACAACATAACTACGACTTCCATGGGATATTTTTGCATTCTCTAAAAATTCGGCCAAAATGGAGGTTAAGAAAATCTCCTCGTTAATTAAGGACATTACTCGTTTTCAACCCTTTTTTAGTAGGAAGGCCATAAAGTGGTCGATTTGTATTGAATCTTAGCATGTGAAAATTCATTGGATAGGTAAACAAAATAGCTACAACTTCCATGGGATATTTTTGCATTCTCTAAAAATTCGGCCAAAATGGAGGTTAAGAAAATCCCCTCGTTAATTTAGGACATTACTCGTTTTCGACCCTTTTTTACTAGGAAGGCCATAATGTGGCCGATTTGCATTGAATCTTAGCATGTGACAATTCGTTGGAAAGGTAAACAACAAAACTACGACTTCCATGGGATATTTTTGCATTCTCTAAAAATTCGGCCAAAATGGAGGTTAAGAAAATCTCCTCGTTAATTTGGGACATTACTCGTTTTCGACCCTTTTTTAGTAGGAAGGCCATAAAGTGGTCGATTTGTATTGAATCTTAGCGTGTGACAATTCGTTGGATATGTAAACAACATAACTACGACTTCCATGGGATATTTTTGCATTCTCTAAAAATTCGGCCAAAATGGAGGTTAAGAAAATCTCCTCGTTAATTTAGGACATTACTCGTTTTCGACCCTTTTTTACTAGGAAGGCCATAATGTGGCCGATTTGCATTGAATCTTAGCATGTGACAATTCGTTGGATAGGTAAACAACATAGCTACGACTTCCATGGGATATTTTTGCATTCTCTAAAAATTCGGCCAAAATGGAGGTTAAGAAAATCTCCTCGTTAATTTAGGACATTACTCGTTTTCGACCCATTTTTACTAGGAAGGCCATAAAGTGGCCGATTTGTATTGAATCTTAGCATGTGACAATTTGTTGGATAGGTAAACAACATAACTACGTCTTCCATGGGATATTTTTGCATTCTCTAAAAATTCGGCCAAAACGGAGGTTAAAAAAATCTCCTCGTTAATTTGGGACATTACTCGTTTTCGACCCTTTTTTAGTAGGAAGGCCATAATGTGGCCGATTTGCATTGAATCTTAGCGTGTGACAATTCGTTGGATATGTAAACAACATAACTACGACTTCCATGGGATATTTTTGCATTCTCTAAAAATTCGGCCAAAATGGAGGTTAAGAAAATCTCCTCGTTAATTTAGGACATTACTCGTTTTCGACCCTTTTTTACTAGGAAGGCCATAATGTGGCCGATTTGCATTGAATCTTAGCATGTGACAATTCGTTGGATAGGTAAACAACATAGCTACGACTTCCATGGGATATTTTTGCATTCTCTAAAAATTCGGCCAAAATGGAGGTTAAGAAAATCTCCTCGTTAATTTAGGACATTACTCGTTTTCGACCCATTTTTACTAGGAAGGCCATAAAGTGGCCGATTTGTATTGAATCTTAGCATGTGACAATTTGTTGGATAGGTAAACAACATAACTACGTCTTCCATGGGATATTTTTGCATTCTCTAAAAATTCGGCCAAAATGGAGGTTAAGAAAATCTCCTCGTTAATTTAGGACATTACTCGTTTTCGACCCATTTTTACTAGGAAGGCCATAAAGTGGCCGATTTGTATTGAATCTTAGCTTGTGACAATTTGTTGGATAGGTAAACAACATAACTACGTCTTCCATGGGATATTTTTGCATTCTCTAAAAATTCGGCCAAAACGGAGGTTAAGAAAATCTCCTCGTTAATTTGGGACATTACTCGTTTTCGACCCTTTTTTAGTAGGAAGGCCATAATGTGGCCGATTTGCATTGAATCTTAGCGTGTGACAATTCGTTGGATAGGTAAACAACATAACTACGACTTCCATGGGATATTTTTGCATTCTCTAAAAATTCGGCCAAAATGGAGGTTAAGAAAATCTCCTCGTTAATTTAGGACATTACTCGTTTTCAACCCTTTTTTAGTAGGAAGGCCATAAAGTGGTCGATTTGTATTGAATCTTAGCATGTGAAAATTCATTGGATAGGTAAACAAAATAGCTACGACTTCCATGGGATATTTTTGCATTCTCTAAAAATTCGGCCAAAATGGAGGTTAAGAAAATCCCCTCGTTAATTTAGGACATTACTCGTTTTCGACCCTTTTTATATAAGGAAGGCCATAAAGTGGCCGGTTTGTATTGAATCTTAGCGTGTGACAATTCGTTGGATAGGTAAACAACATAGCTACGACTTCCATGGGATATTTTTGCATTTTTTAAAAATTCAGCCAAAACGGAGGTTAAGAAAATCTCCTCGTTAATTTAGGACATTACTCGTTTTCGACCCATTTTTACTAGGAAGGCCATAAAGTGGCCGATTTGTATTGAATATTAGCATGTGATAATTCGTTGGATAGGTAAACAACATAACTACGACTTCCATGGGATATTTTTGCATTCTCTAAAAATTCGGCCAAAATGGAGGTTAAGAAAATCTCCTCGTTAATTTAGGACATTACTCGTTTTTGACCCATTTTTACTAGGAAGGCCATAAAGTGGCCGATTTGTATTGAATCTTAGCGTGTGACAATTCGTTGGATATGTAAACAACATAACTACGACTTCCATGGGATATTTTTTCATTCTCTAAAAATTCGGCCAAAATGGAGGTTAAGAAAATCTCCTCGTTAATTTAGGACATTACTAGTTTTCGACCCTTTTTTACTAGGAAGGCCATAATGTGGTCGATTTGCATTGAATCTTAGCATGTGACAATTCGTTGGAAAGGTAAACAACAAAACTACGACTTCCATGGGATATTTTTGCATTCTCTAAAAATTCGGCCAAAATGGAGGTTAAGAAAATCTCCTCGTTAATTTGGGACATTACTCGTTTTCGACCCTTTTTTAGTAGGAAGGCAATAAAGTGGTCGATTTGTATTGAATCTTAGCGTGTGACAATTCGTTGGATATGTAAACAACATAACTACGACTTCCATGGGATATTTTTGCATTCTCTAAAAATTCGGCCAAAATGGAGGTAAAGAAAATCTCCTCGTTAATTTAGGACATTACTCGTTTTCGACCCTTTTTTACTAGGAAGGCCATAATGTGGCCGATTTGCATTGAATCTTAGCATGTGACAATTCGTTGGAAAGGTAAACAACATAACTACGACTTCCATGGGATATTTTTGCATTCTCTAAAAATTCGGCCAAAATGGAGGTTAAGAAAATCTCCTCGTTAATTTGGGACATTACTCGTTTTCGACCCTTTTTTAGTAGGAAGGCCATAATGTGGCCGATTTGCATTGAATCTTAGCGTGTGACAATTCGTTGGATAGGTAAACAACATAACTACGACTTCCATGGGATATTTTTGCATTCTCTAAAAATTCGGCCAAAATGGAGGTTAAGAAAATCTCCTCGTTAATTTAGGACATTACTAGTTTTCGACCCTTTTTTACTAGGAAGGCCATAATGTGGTCGATTTGCATTGAATCTTAGCATGTGACAATTCGTTGGAAAGGTAAACAACAAAACTACGACTTCCATGGGATATTTTTGCATTCTCTAAAAATTCGGCCAAAATGGAGGTTAAGAAAATCTCCTCGTTAATTTGGGACATTACTCGTTTTCGACCCTTTTTTAGTAGGAAGGCAATAAAGTGGTCGATTTGTATTGAATCTTAGCGTGTGACAATTCGTTGGATATGTAAACAACATAACTACGACTTCCATGGGATATTTTTGCATTCTCTAAAAATTCGGCCAAAATGGAGGTAAAGAAAATCTCCTCGTTAATTTAGGACATTACTCGTTTTCGACCCTTTTTTACTAGGAAGGCCATAATGTGGCCGATTTGCATTGAATCTTAGCATGTGACAATTCGTTGGAAAGGTAAACAACATAACTACGACTTCCATGGGATATTTTTGCATTCTCTAAAAATTCGGCCAAAATGGAGGTTAAGAAAATCTCCTCGTTAATTTGGGACATTACTCGTTTTCGACCCTTTTTTAGTAGGAAGGCCATAATGTGGCCGATTTGCATTGAATCTTAGCGTGTGACAATTCGTTGGATAGGTAAACAACATAACTACGACTTCCATGGGATATTTTTGCATTCTCTAAAAATTCGGCCAAAATGGAGGTTAAGAAAATCTCCTCGTTAATTTAGGACATTACTCGTTTTCAACCCTTTTTTAGTAGGAAGGCCATAAAGTGGTCGATTTGTATTGAATCTTAGCATGTGAAAATTCGTTGGATAGGTAAACAACATAGCTACGACTTCCATGGGATATTTTTGCATTCTCTAAAAATTCGGCCAAAATGGAGGTTAAGAAAATCTCCTCGTTAATTTAGGACATTACTCGTTTTCGACCCATTTTTACTAGGAAGGCCATAATGTGGTCGATTTGCATTGAATCTTAGCATGTGACAATTCGTTGGAAAGGTAAACAACAAAACTACGACTTCCATGGGATATTTTTGCATTCTCTAAAAATTCGGCCAAAATGGAGGTTAAGAAAATCTCCTCGTTAATTTGGGACATTACTCGTTTTCGACCCTTTTTTAGTAGGAAGGCAATAAAGTGGTCGATTTGTATTGAATCTTAGCGTGTGACAATTCGTTGGATATGTAAACAACATAACTACGACTTCCATGGGATATTTTTGCATTCTCTAAAAATTCGGCCAAAATGGAGGTAAAGAAAATCTCCTCGTTAATTTAGGACATTACTCGTTTTCGACCCTTTTTTACTAGGAAGGCCATAATGTGGCCGATTTGCATTGAATCTTAGCATGTGACAATTCGTTGGAAAGGTAAACAACATAACTACGACTTCCATGGGATATTTTTGCATTCTCTAAAAATTCGGCCAAAATGGAGGTTAAGAAAATCTCCTCGTTAATTTGGGACATTACTCGTTTTCGACCCTTTTTTAGTAGGAAGGCCATAATGTGGCCGATTTGCATTGAATCTTAGCGTGTGACAATTCGTTGGATAGGTAAACAACATAACTACGACTTCCATGGGATATTTTTGCATTCTCTAAAAATTCGGCCAAAATGGAGGTTAAGAAAATCTCCTCGTTAATTTAGGACATTACTCGTTTTCAACCCTTTTTTAGTAGGAAGGCCATAAAGTGGTCGATTTGTATTGAATCTTAGCATGTGAAAATTCGTTGGATAGGTAAACAACATAGCTACGACTTCCATGGGATATTTTTGCATTCTCTAAAAATTCGGCCAAAATGGAGGTTAAGAAAATCTCCTCGTTAATTTAGGACATTACTCGTTTTCGACCCATTTTTACTAGGAAGGCCATAAAGTGGCCGATTTGTATTGAATCTTAGCATGTGACAATTCGTTGGATAGGTGAACAACATAGCTACGACTTCCATGGGATATTTTTGCATTCTCTAAAAATTCGGCCAAAATGGAGGTTAAGAAAATCTCCTCGTTAATTTAGGACATTACTCGTTTTCGACCCTTTTTTACTAGGAAGGCCATAATGTGGCCGATTTGTATTGAATCTTAGCGTGTGACAATTCGTTGGAAAGGTAAACAACATAACTACGACTTCCATGGGATATTTTTGCATTCTCTAAAAATTCGGCCAAAATGGAGGTTAAGAAAATCTCCTCGTTAATTTGGGACATTACTCGTTTTCGACCCTTTTTTAGTAGGAAGGCCATAATGTGGCCGATTTGCATTGAATCTTAGCGTGTGACAATTCGTTGGATAGGTAAACAACATAACTACGACTTCCATGGGATATTTTTGCATTCTCTAAAAATTCGGCCAAAATGGAGGTTAAGAAAATATCCTCGTTAATTTAGGACATTACTCGTTTTCGACCCTTTTTTACTAGGAAGGCCATAATGTGGCCGATTTGCATTGAATCTTAGCATGTGACAATTCGTTGGAAAGGTAAACAACATAACTACGACTTCCATGGGATATTTTTGCATTCTCTAAAAATTCGGCCAAAATGGAGGTTAAGAAAATCTCCTCGTTAATTTGGGACATTACTCGTTTTCGACCCTTTTTTAGTAGGAAGGCCATAATGTGGCCGATTTGCATTGAATCTTAGCGTGTGACAATTCGTTGGATAGGTAAACAACATAACTACGACTTCCATGGGATATTTTTGCATTCTCTAAAAATTCGGCCAAAATGGAGGTTAAGAAAATCTCCTCGTTAATTTAGGACATTACTCGTTTTCAACCCTTTTTTAGTAGGAAGGCCATAAAGTGGTCGATTTGTATTGAATCTTAGCATGTGAAAATTCGTTGGATAGGTAAACAACATAGCTACGACTTCCATGGGATATTTTTGCATTCTCTAAAAATTCGGCCAAAATGGAGGTTAAGAAAATCTCCTCGTTAATTTAGGACATTACTCGTTTTCGACCCATTTTTACTAGGAAGGCCATAAAGTGGCCGATTTGTATTGAATCTTAGCATGTGACAATTCGTTGGATAGGTGAACAACATAGCTACGACTTCCATGGGATATTTTTGCATTCTCTAAAAATTCGGCCAAAATGGAGGTTAAGAAAATCTCCTCGTTAATTTAGGACATTACTCGTTTTCGACCCTTTTTTACTAGGAAGGCCATAATGTGGCCGATTTGTATTGAATCTTAGCGTGTGACAATTCGTTGGAAAGGTAAACAACATAACTACGACTTCCATGGGATATTTTTGCATTCTCTAAAAATTCGGCCAAAATGGAGGTTAAGAAAATCTCCTCGTTAATTTGGGACATTACTCGTTTTCGACCCTTTTTTAGTAGGAAGGCCATAATGTGGCCGATTTGCATTGAATCTTAGCGTGTGACAATTCGTTGGATAGGTAAACAACATAACTACGACTTCCATGGGATATTTTTGCATTCTCTAAAAATTCGGCCAAAATGGAGGTTAAGAAAATATCCTCGTTAATTTAGGACATTACTCGTTTTCAACCCTTTTTTAGTAGGAAGGCCATAAAGTGGTCGATTTGTATTGAATCTTAGCATGTGAAAATTCGTTGGATAGGTAAACAACATAGCTACGACTTCCATGGGATATTTTTGCATTCTCTAAAAATTCGGCCAAAATGGAGGTTAAGAAAATCTCCTCGTTAATTTAGGACATTACTCGTTTTTGACCCATTTTTACTAGGAAGGCCATAAAGTGGCCGATTTGTATTGAATCTTAGCGTGTGACAATTCGTTGGATATGTAAACAACATACCTACGACTTCCATGGGATATTTTTGCATTCTCTAAAAATTCGGCCAAAATGGAGGTTAAGAAAATCTCCTCGTTAATTTAGGACATTACTCGTTTTCGACCCATTTTTACTAGGAAGGCCATAAAGTGGCCGATTTGTATTGAATCTTAGCATGTGACAATTCGTTGGATAGGTGAACAACATAGCTACGACTTCCATGGGATATTTTTGCATTCTCTAAAAATTCGGCCAAAATGGAGGTTAAGAAAATCTCCTCGTTAACTTAGGACATTACTCGTTTTCGACCCTTTTTTACTAGGAAGGCCATAATGTGGCCGATTTGCATTGAATCTTAGCATGTGACAATTCGTTGGAAAGGTAAACAACATAACTACGACTTCCATGGGATATTTTTGCATTCTCTAAAAATTCGGCCAAAATGGAGGTTAAGAAAATCTCCTCGTTAATTTGGGACATTACTCGTTTTCGACCCTTTTTTAGTAGGAAGGCCATAATGTGGCCGATTTGCATTGAATCTTAGCGTGTGACAATTCGTTGGATAGGTAAACAACATAACTACGACTTCCATGGGATATTTTTGCATTCTCTAAAAATTCGGCCAAAATGGAGGTTAAGAAAATATCCTCGTTAATTTAGGACATTACTCGTTTTCGACCCTTTTTTACTAGGAAGGCCATAATGTGGCCGATTTGCATTGAATCTTAGCATGTGACAATTCGTTGGAAAGGTAAACAACATAACTACGACTTCCATGGGATATTTTTGCATTCTCTAAAAATTCGGCCAAAATGGAGGTTAAGAAAATCTCCTCGTTAATTTGGGACATTACTCGTTTTCGACCCTTTTTTAGTAGGAAGGCCATAATGTGGCCGATTTGCATTGAATCTTAGCGTGTGACAATTCGTTGGATAGGTAAACAACATAACTACGACTTCCATGGGATATTTTTGCATTCTCTAAAAATTCGGCCAAAATGGAGGTTAAGAAAATCTCCTCGTTAATTTAGGACATTACTCGTTTTCAACCCTTTTTTAGTAGGAAGGCCATAAAGTGGTCGATTTGTATTGAATCTTAGCATGTGAAAATTCGTTGGATAGGTAAACAACATAGCTACGACTTCCATGAGATATTTTTGCATTCTCTAAAAATTCGGCCAAAATGGAGGTTAAGAAAATCTCCTCGTTAATTTAGGACATTACTCGTTTTCGACCCATTTTTACTAGGAAGGCCATAAAGTGGCCGATTTGTATTGAATCTTAGCATGTGACAATTCGTTGGATAGGTGAACAACATAGCTACGACTTCCATGGGATATTTTTGCATTCTCTAAAAATTCGGCCAAAATGGAGGTTAAGAAAATCTCCTCGTTAATTTAGGACATTACTCGTTTTCGACCCTTTTTTACTAGGAAGGCCATAATGTGGCCGATTTGTATTGAATCTTAGCGTGTGACAATTCGTTGGAAAGGTAAACAACATAACTACGACTTCCATGGGATATTTTTGCATTCTCTAAAAATTCGGCCAAAATGGAGGTTAAGAAAATCTCCTCGTTAATTTGGGACATTACTCGTTTTCGACCCTTTTTTAGTAGGAAGGCCATAATGTGGCCGATTTGCATTGAATCTTAGCGTGTGACAATTCGTTGGATAGGTAAACAACATAACTACGACTTCCATGGGATATTTTTGCATTCTCTAAAAATTCGGCCAAAATGGAGGTTAAGAAAATATCCTCGTTAATTTAGGACATTACTCGTTTTCAACCCTTTTTTAGTAGGAAGGCCATAAAGTGGTCGATTTGTATTGAATCTTAGCATGTGAAAATTCGTTGGATAGGTAAACAACATAGCTACGACTTCCATGGGATATTTTTGCATTCTCTAAAAATTCGGCCAAAATGGAGGTTAAGAAAATCTCCTCGTTAATTTAGGACATTACTCGTTTTTGACCCATTTTTACTAGGAAGGCCATAAAGTGGCCGATTTGTATTGAATCTTAGCGTGTGACAATTCGTTGGATATGTAAACAACATACCTACGACTTCCATGGGATATTTTTGCATTCTCTAAAAATTCGGCCAAAATGGAGGTTAAGAAAATCTCCTCGTTAATTTAGGACATTACTCGTTTTCGACCCATTTTTACTAGGAAGGCCATAAAGTGGCCGATTTGTATTGAATCTTAGCATGTGACAATTCGTTGGATAGGTGAACAACATAGCTACGACTTCCATGGGATATTTTTGCATTCTCTAAAAATTCGGCCAAAATGGAGGTTAAGAAAATCTCCTCGTTAACTTAGGACATTACTCGTTTTCGACCCTTTTTTACTAGGAAGGCCATAATGTGGCCGATTTGCATTGAATCTTAGCATGTGACAATTCGTTGGAAAGGTAAACAACATAACTACGACTTCCATGGGATATTTTTGCATTCTCTAAAAATTCGGCCAAAATGGAGGTTAAGAAAATCTCCTCGTTAATTTGGGACATTACTCGTTTTCGACCCTTTTTTAGTAGGAAGGCCATAATGTGGCCGATTTGCATTGAATCTTAGCGTGTGACAATTCGTTGGATAGGTAAACAACATAACTACGACTTCCATGGGATATTTTTGCATTCTCTAAAAATTCGGCCAAAATGGAGGTTAAGAAAATCTCCTCGTTAATTTAGGACATTACTCGTTTTCAACCCTTTTTTAGTAGGAAGGCCATAAAGTGGTCGATTTGTATTGAATCTTAGCATGTGAAAATTCGTTGGATAGGTAAACAACATAGCTACGACTTCCATGGGATATTTTTGCATTCTCTAAAAATTCGGCCAAAATGGAGGTAAAGAAAATCTCCTCGTTAATTTAGGACATTACTCGTTTTCGACCCTTTTTTACTAGGAAGGCCATAATGTGGCCGATTTGCATTGAATCTTAGCATGTGACAATTCGTTGGAAAGGTAAACAACATAACTACGACTTCCATGGGATATTTTTGCATTCTCTAAAAATTCGGCCAAAATGGAGGTTAAGAAAATCTCCTCGTTAATTTGGGACATTACTCGTTTTCGACCCTTTTTTAGTAGGAAGGCCATAATGTGGCCGATTTGCATTGAATCTTAGCGTGTGACAAATCGTTGGATAGGTAAACAACATAACTACGACTTCCATGGGATATTTTTGCATTCTCTAAAAATTCGGCCAAAATGGAGGTTAAGAAAATCTCCTCGTTAATTTAGGACATTACTCGTTTTCAACCCTTTTTTAGTAGGAAGGCCATAAAGTGGTCGATTTGTATTGAATCTTAGCATGTGAAAATTCGTTGGATAGGTAAACAACATAGCTACGACTTCCATGGGATATTTTTGCATTCTCTAAAAATTCGGCCAAAATGGAGGTTAAGAAAATCTCCTCGTTAATTTAGGACATTACTCGTTTTCGACCCATTTTTACTAGGAAGGCCATAATGTGGTCGATTTGCATTGAATCTTAGCATGTGACAATTCGTTGGAAAGGTAAACAACAAAACTACGACTTCCATGGGATATTTTTGCATTCTCTAAAAATTCGGCCAAAATGGAGGTTAAGAAAATCTCCTCGTTAATTTGGGACATTACTCGTTTTCGACCCTTTTTTAGTAGGAAGGCCATAATGTGGCCGATTTGCATTGAATCTTAGCGTGTGACAATTCGTTGGATAGGTAAACAACATAACTACGACTTCCATGGGATATTTTTGCATTCTCTAAAAATTCGGCCAAAATGGAGGTTAAGAAAATATCCTCGTTAATTTAGGACATTACTCGTTTTCAACCCTTTTTTAGTAGGAAGGCCATAAAGTGGTCGATTTGTATTGAATCTTAGCATGTGAAAATTCGTTGGATAGGTAAACAACATAGCTACGACTTCCATGGGATATTTTTGCATTCTCTAAAAATTCGGCCAAAATGGAGGTTAAGAAAATCTCCTCGTTAATTTAGGACATTACTCGTTTTTGACCCATTTTTACTAGGAAGGCCATAAAGTGGCCGATTTGTATTGAATCTTAGCGTGTGACAATTCGTTGGATATGTAAACAACATACCTACGACTTCCATGGGATATTTTTGCATTCTCTAAAAATTCGGCCAAAATGGAGGTTAAGAAAATCTCCTCGTTAATTTAGGACATTACTCGTTTTCGACCCATTTTTACTAGGAAGGCCATAAAGTGGCCGATTTGTATTGAATCTTAGCATGTGACAATTCGTTGGATAGGTGAACAACATAGCTACGACTTCCATGGGATATTTTTGCATTCTCTAAAAATTCGGCCAAAATGGAGGTTAAGAAAATCTCCTCGTTAACTTAGGACATTACTCGTTTTCGACCCTTTTTTACTAGGAAGGCCATAATGTGGCCGATTTGCATTGAATCTTAGCATGTGACAATTCGTTGGAAAGGTAAACAACATAACTACGACTTCCATGGGATATTTTTGCATTCTCTAAAAATTCGGCCAAAATGGAGGTTAAGAAAATCTCCTCGTTAATTTGGGACATTACTCGTTTTCGACCCTTTTTTAGTAGGAAGGCCATAATGTGGCCGATTTGCATTGAATCTTAGCGTGTGACAATTCGTTGGATAGGTAAACAACATAACTACGACTTCCATGGGATATTTTTGCATTCTCTAAAAATTCGGCCAAAATGGAGGTTAAGAAAATCTCCTCGTTAATTTAGGACATTACTCGTTTTCAACCCTTTTTTAGTAGGAAGGCCATAAAGTGGTCGATTTGTATTGAATCTTAGCATGTGAAAATTCGTTGGATAGGTAAACAACATAGCTACGACTTCCATGGGATATTTTTGCATTCTCTAAAAATTCGGCCAAAATGGAGGTAAAGAAAATCTCCTCGTTAATTTAGGACATTACTCGTTTTCGACCCTTTTTTACTAGGAAGGCCATAATGTGGCCGATTTGCATTGAATCTTAGCATGTGACAATTCGTTGGAAAGGTAAACAACATAACTACGACTTCCATGGGATATTTTTGCATTCTCTAAAAATTCGGCCAAAATGGAGGTTAAGAAAATCTCCTCGTTAATTTGGGACATTACTCGTTTTCGACCCTTTTTTAGTAGGAAGGCCATAATGTGGCCGATTTGCATTGAATCTTAGCGTGTGACAAATCGTTGGATAGGTAAACAACATAACTACGACTTCCATGGGATATTTTTGCATTCTCTAAAAATTCGGCCAAAATGGAGGTTAAGAAAATCTCCTCGTTAATTTAGGACATTACTCGTTTTCAACCCTTTTTAGTAGGAAGGCCATAAAGTGGTCGATTTGTATTGAATCTTAGCATGTGAAAATTCGTTGGATAGGTAAACAACATAGCTACGACTTCCATGGGATATTTTTGCATTCTCTAAAAATTCGGCCAAAATGGAGGTTAAGAAAATCTCCTCGTTAATTTAGGACATTACTCGTTTTCGACCCATTTTTACTAGGAAGGCCATAATGTGGTCGATTTGCATTGAATCTTAGCATGTGACAATTCGTTGGAAAGGTAAACAACAAAACTACGACTTCCATGGGATATTTTTGCATTCTCTAAAAATTCGGCCAAAATGGAGGTTAAGAAAATCTCCTCGTTAATTTGGGACATTACTCGTTTTCGACCCTTTTTTAGTAGGAAGGCAATAAAGTGGTCGATTTGTATTGAATCTTAGCGTGTGACAATTCGTTGGATATGTAAACAACATAACTACGACTTCCATGGGATATTTTTGCATTCTCTAAAAATTCGGCCAAAATGGAGGTAAAGAAAATCTCCTCGTTAATTTAGGACATTACTCGTTTTCGACCCTTTTTTACTAGGAAGGCCATAATGTGGCCGATTTGCATTGAATCTTAGCATGTGACAATTCGTTGGAAAGGTAAACAACATAACTACGACTTCCATGGGATATTTTTGCATTCTCTAAAAATTCGGCCAAAATGGAGGTTAAGAAAATCTCCTCGTTAATTTGGGACATTACTCGTTTTCGACCCTTTTTTAGTAGGAAGGCCATAATGTGGCCGATTTGCATTGAATCTTAGCGTGTGACAAATCGTTGGATAGGTAAACAACATAACTACGACTTCCATGGGATATTTTTGCATTCTCTAAAAATTCGGCCAAAATGGAGGTTAAGAAAATCTCCTCGTTAATTTAGGACATTACTCGTTTTCAACCCTTTTTTAGTAGGAAGGCCATAAAGTGGTCGATTTGTATTGAATCTTAGCATGTGAAAATTCGTTGGATAGGTAAACAACATAGCTACGACTTCCATGGGATATTTTTGCATTCTCTAAAAATTCGGCCAAAATGGAGGTTAAGAAAATCTCCTCGTTAATTTAGGACATTACTCGTTTTCGACCCATTTTTACTAGGAAGGCCATAATGTGGTCGATTTGCATTGAATCTTAGCATGTGACAATTCGTTGGAAAGGTAAACAACAAAACTACGACTTCCATGGGATATTTTTGCATTCTCTAAAAATTCGGCCAAAATGGAGGTTAAGAAAATCTCCTCGTTAATTTGGGACATTACTCGTTTTCGACCCTTTTTTAGTAGGAAGGCAATAAAGTGGTCGATTTGTATTGAATCTTAGCGTGTGACAATTCGTTGGATATGTAAACAACATAACTACGACTTCCATGGGATATTTTTGCATTCTCTAAAAATTCGGCCAAAATGGAGGTAAAGAAAATCTCCTCGTTAATTTAGGACATTACTCGTTTTCGACCCTTTTTTACTAGGAAGGCCATAATGTGGCCGATTTGCATTGAATCTTAGCATGTGACAATTCGTTGGAAAGGTAAACAACATAACTACGACTTCCATGGGATATTTTTGCATTCTCTAAAAATTCGGCCAAAATGGAGGTTAAGAAAATCTCCTCGTTAATTTGGGACATTACTCATTTTCGACCCTTTTTTAGTAGGAAGGCCATAATGTGGCCGATTTGCATTGAATCTTAGCGTGTGACAATTCGTTGGATAGGTAAACAACATAACTACGACTTCCATGGGATATTTTTGCATTCTCTAAAAATTCGGCCAAAATGGAGGTTAAGAAAATCTCCTCGTTAATTTAGGACATTACTCGTTTTCAACCCTTTTTTAGTAGGAAGGCCATAAAGTGGTCGATTTGTATTGAATCTTAGCATGTGAAAATTCGTTGGATAGGTAAACAACATAGCTACGACTTCCATGGGATATTTTTGCATTCTCTAAAAATTCGGCCAAAATGGAGGTTAAGAAAATCTCCTCGTTAATTTAGGACATTACTCGTTTTCGACCCATTTTTACTAGGAAGGCCATAAAGTGGCCGATTTGTATTGAATCTTAGCATGTGACAATTCGTTGGATAGGTGAACAACATAGCTACGACTTCCATGGGATATTTTTGCATTCTCTAAAAATTCGGCCAAAATGGAGGTTAAGAAAATCTCCTCGTTAATTTAGGACATTACTCGTTTTCGACCCATTTTTACTAGGAAGGCCATAAAGTGGCCGATTTGTATTGAATCTTGGCATGTGACAATTTGTTGGATAGGTAAACAACATAACTACGTCTTCCATGGGATATTTTTGCATTCTCTAAAAATTCGGCCAAAACGGAGGTAAAGAAAATCTCCTCGTTAATTTAGGACATTACTCGTTTTCGACCCTTTTTTACTAGGAAGGCCATAATGTGGCCGATTTGCATTGAATCTTAGCGTGTGACAATTCGTTGGATAGGTAAACAACATAACTACGACTTCCATGGGATATTTTTGCATTCTCTAAAAATTCGGCCAAAATGGAGGTTAAGAAAATCTCCTCGTTAATTTAGGACATTACTCGTTTTCAACCCTTTTTTAGTAGGAAGGCCATAAAGTGGTCGATTTGTATTGAATCTTAGCATGTGAAAATTCGTTGGATAGGTAAACAACATAGCTACGACTTCCATGGGATATTTTTGCATTCTCTAAAAATTCGGCCAAAATGGAGGTTAAGAAAATCTCCTCGTTAATTTAGGACATTACTCGTTTTCGACCCATTTTTACTAGGAAGGCCATAATGTGGTCGATTTGCATTGAATCTTAGCATGTGACAATTCGTTGGAAAGGTAAACAACAAAACTACGACTTCCATGGGATATTTTTGCATTCTCTAAAAATTCGGCCAAAATGGAGGTTAAGAAAATCTCCTCGTTAATTTGGGACATTACTCGTTTTCGACCCATTTTTACTAGGAAGGCCATAAAGTGGTCGATTTGTATTGAATCTTAGCGTGTGACAATTCGTTGGATATGTAAACAACATAACTACGACTTCCATGGGATATTTTTGCATTCTCTAAAAATTCGGCCAAAATGGAGGTAAAGAAAATGTCCTCGTTAATTTAGGACATTACTCGTTTTCGACCCTTTTTTACTAGGAAGGCCATAATGTGGCCGATTTGCATTGAATCTTAGCATGTGACAATTCGTTGTAAAGGTAAACAACATAACTACGACTTCCATGGGATATTTTTGCATTCTCTAAAAATTCGGCCAAAATGGAGGTTAAGAAAATCTCCTCGTTAATTTGGGACATTACTCGTTTTCGACCCTTTTTTAGTAGGAAGGCCATAATGTGGCCGATTTGCATTGAATCTTAGCATGGGACAATTCGTTGGATAGGTAAACAACATAGCTACGACTTCCATGGGATATTTTTGCATTTTTTAAAAATTCAGCCAAAACGGAGGTTAAGAAAATCTCCTCGTTAATTTAGGACATTACTCGTTTTCGACCCATTTTTACTAGGAAGGCCATAAAGTGGCCGATTTGTATTGAATCTTAGCATGTGACAATTCGTTGGATAGGTAAACAACATACCTACGATTTCCATGGGATATTTTTGCATTCTCTAAAAATTCGGCCAAAAGGGAGGTTAAGAAAATCCCCTCGTTAATTTAGGACATTACTCGTTTTCGACCCTTTTTTACTAGGAAGGCCATAATGTGGCCGATTTGCATTGAATCTTAGCATGTGACAATTCGTTGGAAAGGTAAACAACATAACTACGACTTCCATTGGATATTTTTGCATTCTCTAAAAATTCGGCCAAAATGGAGGTTAAGAAAATCTCCTCGTTAATTTGGGACATTACTCGTTTTCGACCCTTTTTTAGTAGGAAGGCCATAATGTGGCCGATTTGCATTGAATCTTAGCGTGTGACAATTCGTTGGATAGGTAAACAACATAACTACTACTTCCATGGGATATTTTTGCATTCTCTAAAAATTCGGCCAAAATGGAGGTTTAGAAAATCTCCTCGTTAATTTAGGACATTACTCGTTTTCAACCCTTTTTTAGTAGGAAAGCCATAAAGTGGTCGATTTGTATTGAATCTTAGCATGTGAAAATTCGTTGGATAGGTAAACAAAATAGCTACGACTTCCATGGGATATTTTTGCATTCTCTAAAAATTCGGCCAAAATGGAGGTTAAGAAAATCCCCTCGTTAATTTAGGACATTACTCGTTTTCGACCCTTTTTTTATAAGGAAGGCCATAAAGTGGCCGGTTTGTATTGAATCTTAGCATGGGACAATTCGTTGGATAGGTAAACAACATAGCTACGACTTCCATGGGATATTTTTGCATTTTTTAAAAATTCAGCCAAAACGGAGGTTAAGAAAATCTCCTCGTTAATTTAGGACATTACTCGTTTTCGACCCTTTTTTACTAGGAAGGCCATAATGTGGCCGATTTGCATTGAATCTTAGCATGTGACAATTCGTTGGATAGATAAACAAGATAACTACGACTTCCATGGCATATTTTCGCATTCTCTAAAAATTCGGCCAAAATGGAGGTTAAGAAAATCTCCTCGTTAATTTAGGACATAACTCGTTTTCAACCCTTTTTTAGTAGGAAGGCCATAATGTGGCCGATTTGCATTGAATCTTAGCGTTTGACAATTCGTTGGATAGGTAAACAACATAACTACTACTTCCATGGGATATTTTTGCATTCTCTAAAAATTCGGCCAAAATGGAGGTTTAGAAAATCTCCTCGTTAATTTAGGACATTACTCGTTTTCAACCCTTTTTTAGTAGGAAGGCCATAAAGTGGTCGATTTGTATTGAATCTTAGCATGTGAAAATTCGTTGGATAGGTAAACAAAATAGCTACGACTTCCATGGGATATTTTTGCATTCTCTAAAAATTCGGCCAAAATGGAGGTTAAGAAAATCCCCTCGTTAATTTAGGACATTACTCGTTTTCGACCCTTTTTTTATAAGGAAGGCCATAAAGTGGCCGGTTTGTATTGAATCTTAGCATGGGACAATTCGTTGGATAGGTAAACAACATAGCTACGACTTCCATGGGATATTTTTGCATTTTTTAAAAATTCAGCCAAAACGGAGGTTAAGAAAATCTCCTCGTTAATTTAGGACATTACTCGTTTTCGACCCATTTTTACTAGGAAGGCCATAAAGTGGCCGATTTGTATTGAATCTTAGCATGTGACAATTCGTTGGATAGGTAAACAACATACCTACGATTTCCATGGGATATTTTTGCATTCTCTAAAAATTCGGCCAAAAGGGAGGTTAAGAAAATCCCCTCGTTAATTTAGGACATTACTCGTTTTCGACCCTTTTTTACTAGGAAGGCCATAATGTGGCCGATTTGCATTGAATCTTAGCATGTGACAATTCGTTGGAAAGGTAAACAACATAACTACGACTTCCATGGGATATTTTTGCATTCTCTAAAAATTCGGCCAAAATGGAGGTTAAGAAAATCTCCTCGTTAATTTGGGACATTACTCGTTTTCGACCCTTTTTTAGTAGGAAGGCCATAATGTGGCCGATTTGCATTGAATCTTAGCGTGTGACAATTCGTTGGATAGGTAAACAACATAACTACGACTTCCATGGGATATTTTTGCATTCTCTAAAAATTCGGCCAAAATGGAGGTTAAGAAAATCTAATCGTTAATTTAGGACATTACTTGTTTACAACCCTTTTTTAGTAGGAAGGCCATAAAGTGGTCGATTTGTATTGAATCTTAGCATGTGAAAATTCGTTGGATTGGTAAACAAAATAGCTACGACTTCCATGGGATATTTTTGCATTCTCTAAAAATTCGGCCAAAAGGGAGGTTAAGAAAATCCCCTCGTTAATTTAGGACATTACTCGTTTTCGACCCTTTTTTACTAGGAAGGCCATAATGTGGCCGATTTGCATTGAATCTTAGCATGTGACAATTCGTTGGAAAGGTAAACAACATAACTACGACTTCCATGGGATATTTTTGCATTCTCTAAAAATTCGGCCAAAATGGAGGTTAAGAAAATCTCCTCGTTAATTTGGGACATTACTCGTTTTCGACCCTTTTTTAGTAGGAAGGCCATAATGTGGCCGATTTGCATTGAATCTTAGCGTGTGACAATTCGTTGGATAGGTAAACAACATAACTACGACTTCCATGGGATATTTTTGCATTCTCTAAAAATTCGGCCAAAATGGAGGTTAAGAAAATCTCCTCGTTAATTTGGGACATTACTCGTTTTCGACCCTTTTTTAGTAGGAAGGCCATAATGTGGCCGATTTGCATTGAATCTTAGCGTGTGACAATTCGTTGGATAGGTAAACAACATAACTACGACTTCCATGGGATATTTTTGCATTCTCTAAAAATTCGGCCAAAATGGAGGTTAAGAAAATCTCCTCGTTAATTTAGGACATTACTCGTTTTCGACCCATTTTTACTAGGAAGGCCGTAAAGTGGCCGATTTGTATTGAATCTTAGCATGTGACAATTCGTTGGATAGGTAAACAACATAACTACGACTTCCATGGGATATTTTTGCATTCTCTAAAAATTCAGCCACAATGGAGGTTAAGAAAATCTCCTCGTTAATATGGGACATTACTCGTTTTCGACCCTTTTTTAGTAGGAAGGCCATAATGTGGCCGATTTGCATTGAATCTTAGCGTGTGACAATTCGTTGGATAGGTAAACAACATAACTACGACTTCCATGGGATATTTTTGCATTCTCTAAAAATTCGGTCAAAATGGAGGTTAAGAAAATCTCCTCGTTAATTTAGGACATTACTTGTTTACAACCCTTTTTTACTAGGAAGGCCATAATGTGGCCGATTTGCATTGAATCTTAGCATGTGACAATTCGTTGGAAAGGTAAACAACATAACTACGACTTCCATGGGATATTTTTGCATTCTCTAAAAATTCGGCCAAAATGGAGGTTAAGAAAATCTCCTCGTTAATTTGGGACATTACTCGTTTTCGACCCTTTTTTAGTAGGAAGGCCATAATGTGGCCGATTTGCATTGAATCTTAGCGTGTGACAATTCTATGGATAGGTAAACAACATAACTACGACTTCCATGGGATATTTTTGCATTCTCTAAAACTTCGGCCAAAATGGAGGTTAAGAAAATCTCCTCGTTAATTTAGGACATTACTCGTTTTCGACCCATTTTTACTAGGAAGGCCGTAAAGTGGCCGATTTGTATTGAATCTTAGCATGTGACAATTCGTTGGATAGGTAACCAACATAACTACGACTTCCATGGGATATTTTTGCATTCTCTAAAAATTCAGCCACAATGGAGGTTAAGAAAATCTCCTCGTTAATATGGGACATTACTCGTTTTCGACCCTTTTTTTATAAGGAAGGCCATAAAGTGGCCGGTTTGTATTGAATCTTAGCATGGGACAATTCGTTGGATAGGTAAACAACATAGCTACGACTTCCATGGGATATTTTTGCATTTTTTAAAAATTCATCCAAAATGGAGGTTAAGAAAATCCTTGCGTTAATTTGGGACATTACTCGTTTTCGACCCTTTTTTACTAGGAAAGCCATAATGTGGCCGATTTGCATTGAATCTTAGCGTGTGACAATTCGTTGGATAGGTAAACAACATAACTACGACTTCCATGGGATATTTTTGCATTCTCTAAAAATTCGGCCAAAATGGAGGTTAAGAAAATCTCGTCGTTAATTTAGGACATTACTCGTTTTCGACCCATTTTTACTAGGAAGGCCATAAAGTGGCCGATTTGTATTGAATCTTAGCATGTGACAATTTGTTGGATAGGTAAACAACATAACTACGACTTCCATGGGATATTTTTGCATTCTCTAAAAATTCGGCCAAAATGGAGGTTAAGAAAATCTCCTCGTTAATTTAGGACATTACTCGTTTTCAACCCTTTTTTACTAGGAAGGCCATAATGTGGCCGATTTGCATTGAATCTTAGCATGTGACAATTCGTTGGAAAGGTAAACAACATAACTACGACTTCCATGGGATATTTTTGCATTCTCTAAAAATTCGGCCAAAATGGAGGTTAAGAAAATCTCCTCGTTAATTTGGGACATTACTCGTTTTCGACCCTTTTTTAGTAGGAAGGCCATAATGTGGCCGATTTGCATTGAATCTTAGCGTGTGACAATTCGTTGGATAGGTAAACAACATAACTACGACTTCCATGGGATATTTTTGCATTCTCTAAAAATTCGGCCAAAATGGAGGTTAAGAAAATCTCCTCGTTAATTTGGGACATTACTCGTTTTCGACCCTTTTTTAGTAGGAAGGCCATAATGTGGCCGATTTGCATTGAATCTTAGCGTGTGACAATTCGTTGGATAGGTAAACAACATAACTACGACTTCCATGGGATATTTTTGCATTCTCTAAAACTTCGGCCAAAATGGAGGTTAAGAAAATCTCCTCGTTAATTTAGGACATTACTCGTTTTCGACCCATTTTTACTAGGAAGGCCGTAAAGTGGCCGATTTGTATTGAATCTTAGCATGTGACAATTCGTTGGATAGGTAAACAACATAATTACGACTTCCATGGGATATTTTTGCATTCTCTAAAAATTCAGCCACAATGGAGGTTAAGAAAATCTCCTCGTTAATATGGGACATTACTCGTTTTCGACCCTTTTTTTATAAGGAAGGCCATAAAGTGGCCGGTTTGTATTGAATCTTAGCCTGGGACAATTCGTTGGATAGGTAAACAACATAGCTACGACTTCCATGGGATATTTTTGCATTTTTTAAAAATTCAGCCAAAATGGAGGTTAAGAAAATCCTTGCGTTAATTTGGGACATTACTCGTTTTCGACCCTTTTTTACTAGGAAAGCCATAATGTGGCCGATTTGCATTGAATCTTAGCGTGTGACAATTCGTTGGATAGGTAAACAACATAACTACGACTTCCATGGGATATTTTTGCATTCTCTAAAAATTCGGCCAAAATGGAGGTTAAGAAAATCTCGTCGTTAATTTAGGACATTACTCGTTTTCGACCCATTTTTACTAGGAAGGCCATAAAGTGGCCGATTTGTATTGAATCTTAGCATGTGACAATTTGTTGGATAGGTAAACAACATAACTACGACTTCCATGGGATATTTTTGCATTCTCTAAAAATTCGGCCAAAATGGAGGTTAAGAAAATCTCCTCGTTAATTTAGGACATTACTTGTTTACAACCCTTTTTTACTAGGAAGGCCATAATGTGGCCGATTTGCATTGAATCTTAGCATGTGACAATTCGTTGGAAAGGTAAACAACATAACTACGACTTCCATGGGATATTTTTGCATTCTCTAAAAATTCGGCCAAAATGGAGGTTAAGAAAATCTCCTCGTTAATTTGGGACATTACTCGTTTTCGACCCTTTTTTAGTAGGAAGGCCATAATGTGGCCGATTTGCATTGAATCTTAGCGTGTGACAATTCGTTGGATAGGTAAACAACATAACTACGACTTCCATGGGATATTTTTGCATTCTCTAAAAATTCGGCCAAAATGGAGGTTAAGAAAATCTCCTCGTTAATTTGGGACATTACTCGTTTTCGACCCTTTTTTAGTAGGAAGGCCATAATGTGGCCGATTTGCATTGAATCTTAGCGTGTGACAATTCGTTGGATAGGTAAACAACATAACTACGACTTCCATGGGATATTTTTGCATTCTCTAAAACTTCGGCCAAAATGGAGGTTAAGAAAATCTCCTCGTTAATTTAGGACATTACTCGTTTTCGACCCATTTTTACTAGGAAGGCCGTAAAGTGGCCGATTTGTATTGAATCTTAGCATGTGACAATTCGTTGGATATGTAAACAACATAATTACGACTTCCATGGGATATTTTTGCATTCTCTAAAAATTCAGCCACAATGGAGGTTAAGAAAATCTCCTCGTTAATATGGGACATTACTCGTTTTCGACCCTTTTTTTATAAGGAAGGCCATAAAGTGGCCGGTTTGTATTGAATCTTAGCCTGGGACAATTCGTTGGATAGGTAAACAACATAGCTACGACTTCCATGGGATATTTTTGCATTTTTTAAAAATTCAGCCAAAATGGAGGTTAAGAAAATCCTTGCGTTAATTTGGGACATTACTCGTTTTCGACCCTTTTTTACTAGGAAAGCCATAATGTGGCCGATTTGCATTGAATCTTAGCGTGTGACAATTCGTTGGATAGGTAAACAACATAACTACGACTTCCATGGGATATTTTTGCATTCTCTAAAAATTCGGCCAAAATGGAGGTTAAGAAAATCTCGTCGTTAATTTAGGACATTACTCGTTTTCGACCCATTTTTAGTAGGAAGGCCATAAAGTGGCCGATTTGTATTGAATCTTAGCATGTGACAATTTGTTGGATAGGTAAACAACATAACTACGACTTCCATGGGATATTTTTGCATTCTCTAAAAATTCGGCCAAAATGGAGGTTAAGAAAATCTCCTCGTTAATTTAGGACATTACTCGTTTTCAACCCTTTTTTAGTAGGAAGGCCATAAAGTGGTCGATTTGTATTGAATCTTAGCATGTGAAAATTCGTTGGATAGGTAAACAACATAGCTACGACTTCCATGGGATATTTTTGCATTCTCTAAAAATTCGGCCAAAATGGAGGTTAAGAAAATCTCCTCGTTAATTTAGGACATTACTCGTTTTCGACCCATTTTTACTAGGAAGGCCATAAAGTGGCCGATTTGTATTGAATCTTAGCATGTGACAATTCGTTGGATAGGTAAACAACATAGCTACGACTTCCATGGGATATTTTTGCATTCTCTAAAAATTCGGCCAAAATGGAGGTTAAGAAAATCTCCTCGTTAATTTAGGACATTACTCGTTTTCGACCCATTTTTACTAGGAAGGCCATAAAGTGGCCGATTTGTATTGAATCTTAGCATGTGACAATTCGTTGGATAGGTAAACAACATAACTACGACTTCCATGGGATATTTTTGCATTCTCTAAAAATTCGGCCAAAATGGAGGTTAAGAAAATCTCCTCGTTAATTTAGGACATTACTCGTTTTCGACCCATTTTTACTAGGAAGGCCATAAAGTGGCCGATTTGTATTGAATCTTAGCATGTGACAATTCGTTGGATAGGTAAACAACATAACTACGACTTCCATGGGATATTTTTGCATTCTCTAAAAATTCGGCCAAAATGGAGGTTAAGAAAATCTCCTCGTTAATTTAGGACATTACTCGTTTTCGACCCATTTTTACTAGGAAGGCCATAAAGTGGCCGATTTGTATTGAATCTTAGCATGTGACAATTTGTTGGATAGGTAAACAACATAACCACGACTTCCATGGGATATTTTTGCATTCTCTAAAAATTCGGCCAAAACGGAGGTTAAGAAAATCTCCTCGTTAATTTAGGACATTACTCGTTTTTGACCCTTTTTTACTAGGAAGGCCATAATGTGGCCGATTTGCATTGAATCTTAGCATGTGACAATTCGTTGGATAGATAAACAACATAACTACGACTTCCATGGGATATTTTCGCATTCTCTAAAAATTCGGCCAAAATGGAGGTTAAGAAAATCTCCTCGTTAATTTAGGACATTACTCGTTTTCAACCCTTTTTTACTAGGAAGGCCATAATGTGGCCGATTTGCATTGAATCTTAGCATGTGACAATTCGTTGGAAAGGTAAACAACATAACTACGACTTCCATGGGATATTTTTGCATTCTCTAAAAATTCGGCCAAAATGGAGGTTAAGAAAATCTCCTCGTTAATTTGGGACATTACTCGTTTTCGACCCTTTTTTAGTAGGAAGGCCATAATGTGGCCGATTTGCATTGAATCTTAGCGTGTGACAATTCGTTGGATAGGTAAACAACATAACTACGACTTCCATGGGATATTTTTGCATTCTCTAAAAATTCGGCCAAAATGGAGGTTAAGAAAATCTCCTCGTTAATTTGGGACATTACTCGTTTTCGACCCTTTTTTAGTAGGAAGGCCATAATGTGGCCGATTTGCATTGAATCTTAGCGTGTGACAATTCGTTGGATAGGTAAACAACATAACTACGACTTCCATGGGATATTTTTGCATTCTCTAAAAATTCGGCCAAAATGGAGGTTAAGAAAATCCTTGCGTTAATTTGGGACATTACTCGTTTTCGACCCTTTTTTACTAGGAAAGCCATAATGTGGCCGATTTGCATTGAATCTTAGCGTGTGACAATTCGTTGGATAGGTAAACAACATAACTACGACTTCCATGGGATATTTTTGCATTCTCTAAAAATTCGGCCAAAATGGAGGTTAAGAAAATCTCGTCGTTAATTTAGGACATTACTCGTTTTCGACCCATTTTTAGTAGGAAGGCCATAAAGTGGCCGATTTGTATTGAATCTTAGCATGTGACAATTTGTTGGATAGGTAAACAACATAACTACGACTTCCATGGGATATTTTTGCATTCTCTAAAAATTCGGCCAAAATGGAGGTTAAGAAAATCTCCTCGTTAATTTAGGACATTACTCGTTTTCAACCCTTTTTTAGTAGGAAGGCCATAAAGTGGTCGATTTGTATTGAATCTTAGCATGTGAAAATTCGTTGGATAGGTAAACAACATAGCTACGACTTCCATGGGATATTTTTGCATTCTCTAAAAATTCGGCCAAAATGGAGGTTAAGAAAATCTCCTCGTTAATTTAGGACATTACTCGTTTTCGACCCATTTTTACTAGGAAGGCCATAAAGTGGCCGATTTGTATTGAATCTTAGCATGTGACAATTCGTTGGATAGGTAAACAACATAGCTACGACTTCCATGGGATATTTTTGCATTCTCTAAAAATTCGGCCAAAATGGAGGTTAAGAAAATCTCCTCGTTAATTTAGGACATTACTCGTTTTCGACCCATTTTTACTAGGAAGGCCATAAAGTGGCCGATTTGTATTGAATCTTAGCATGTGACAATTCGTTGGATAGGTAAACAACATAACTACGACTTCCATGGGATATTTTTGCATTCTCTAAAAATTCGGCCAAAATGGAGGTTAAGAAAATCTCCTCGTTAATTTAGGACATTACTCGTTTTCGACCCATTTTTACTAGGAAGGCCATAAAGTGGCCGATTTGTATTGAATCTTAGCATGTGACAATTCGTTGGATAGGTAAACAACATAACTACGACTTCCATGGGATATTTTTGCATTCTCTAAAAATTCGGCCAAAATGGAGGTTAAGAAAATCTCCTCGTTAATTTAGGACATTACTCGTTTTCGACCCATTTTTACTAGGAAGGCCATAAAGTGGCCGATTTGTATTGAATCTTAGCATGTGACAATTTGTTGGATAGGTAAACAACATAACCACGACTTCCATGGGATATTTTTGCATTCTCTAAAAATTCGGCCAAAACGGAGGTTAAGAAAATCTCCTCGTTAATTTAGGACATTACTCGTTTTTGACCCTTTTTTACTAGGAAGGCCATAATGTGGCCGATTTGCATTGAATCTTAGCATGTGACAATTCGTTGGATAGATAAACAACATAACTACGACTTCCATGGGATATTTTCGCATTCTCTAAAAATTCGGCCAAAATGGAGGTTAAGAAAATCTCCTCGTTAATTTAGGACATTACTCGTTTTCAACCCTTTTTTACTAGGAAGGCCATAATGTGGCCGATTTGCATTGAATCTTAGCATGTGACAATTCGTTGGAAAGGTAAACAACATAACTACGACTTCCATGGGATATTTTTGCATTCTCTAAAAATTCGGCCAAAATGGAGGTTAAGAAAATCTCCTCGTTAATTTGGGACATTACTCGTTTTCGACCCTTTTTTAGTAGGAAGGCCATAATGTGGCCGATTTGCATTGAATCTTAGCGTGTGACAATTCGTTGGATAGGTAAACAACATAACTACGACTTCCATGGGATATTTTTGCATTCTCTAAAAATTCGGCCAAAATGGAGGTTAAGAAAATCTCCTCGTTAATTTGGGACATTACTCGTTTTCGACCCTTTTTTAGTAGGAAGGCCATAATGTGGCCGATTTGCATTGAATCTTAGCGTGTGACAATTCGTTGGATAGGTAAACAACATAACTACGACTTCCATGGGATATTTTTGCATTCTCTAAAAATTCGGCCAAAATGGAGGTTAAGAAAATCCTTGCGTTAATTTGGGACATTACTCGTTTTCGACCCTTTTTTACTAGGAAAGCCATAATGTGGCCGATTTGCATTGAATCTTAGCGTGTGACAATTCGTTGGATAGGTAAACAACATAACTACGACTTCCATGGGATATTTTTTCATTCTCTAAAAATTCGGCCAAAATGGAGGTTAAGAAAATCTCGTCGTTAATTTAGGACATTACTCGTTTTCGACCCATTTTTAGTAGGAAGGCCATAAAGTGGCCGATTTGTATTGAATCTTAGCATGTGACAATTTGTTGGATAGGTAAACAACATAACTACGACTTCCATGGGATATTTTTGCATTCTCTAAAAATTCGGCCAAAATGGAGGTTAAGAAAATCTCCTCGTTAATTTAGGACATTACTCGTTTTCAACCCTTTTTTAGTAGGAAGGCCATAAAGTGGTCGATTTGTATTGAATCTTAGCATGTGAAAATTCGTTGGATAGGTAAACAACATAGCTACGACTTCCATGGGATATTTTTGCATTCTCTAAAAATTCGGCCAAAATGGAGGTTAAGAAAATCTCCTCGTTAATTTAGGACATTACTCGTTTTCGACCCATTTTTACTAGGAAGGCCATAAAGTGGCCGATTTGTATTGAATCTTAGCATGTGACAATTTGTTGGATAGGTAAACAACATAACCACGACTTCCATGGGATATTTTTGCATTCTCTAAAAATTCGGCCAAAACGGAGGTTAAGAAAATCTCCTCGTTAATTTAGGACATTACTCGTTTTTGACCCTTTTTTACTAGGAAGGCCATAATGTGGCCGATTTGCATTGAATCTTAGCATGTGACAATTCGTTGGATAGATAAACAACATAACTACGACTTCCATGGGATATTTTCGCATTCTCTAAAAATTCGGCCAAAATGGAGGTTAAGAAAATCTCCTCGTTAATTTAGGACATTACTCGTTTTCAACCCTTTTTTACTAGGAAGGCCATAATGTGGCCGATTTGCATTGAATCTTAGCATGTGACAATTCGTTGGAAAGGTAAACAACATAACTACGACTTCCATGGGATATTTTTGCATTCTCTAAAAATTCGGCCAAAATGGAGGTTAAGAAAATCTCCTCGTTAATTTGGGACATTACTCGTTTTCGACCCTTTTTTAGTAGGAAGGCCATAATGTGGCCGATTTGCATTGAATCTTAGCGTGTGACAATTCGTTGGATAGGTAAACAACATAACTACGACTTCCATGGGATATTTTTGCATTCTCTAAAAATTCGGCCAAAATGGAGGTTAAGAAAATCTCCTCGTTAATTTGGGACATTACTCGTTTTCGACCCTTTTTTAGTAGGAAGGCCATAATGTGGCCGATTTGCATTGAATCTTAGCGTGTGACAATTCGTTGGATAGGTAAACAACATAACTACGACTTCCATGGGATATTTTTGCATTCTCTAAAAATTCGGCCAAAATGGAGGTTAAGAAAATCCTTGCGTTAATTTGGGACATTACTCGTTTTCGACCCTTTTTTACTAGGAAAGCCATAATGTGGCCGATTTGCATTGAATCTTAGCGTGTGACAATTCGTTGGATAGGTAAACAACATAACTACGACTTCCATGGGATATTTTTGCATTCTCTAAAAATTCGGCCAAAATGGAGGTTAAGAAAATCTCGTCGTTAATTTAGGACATTACTCGTTTTCGACCCATTTTTAGTAGGAAGGCCATAAAGTGGCCGATTTGTATTGAATCTTAGCATGTGACAATTTGTTGGATAGGTAAACAACATAACTACGACTTCCATGGGATATTTTTGCATTCTCTAAAAATTCGGCCAAAATGGAGGTTAAGAAAATCTCCTCGTTAATTTAGGACATTACTCGTTTTCAACCCTTTTTTAGTAGGAAGGCCATAAAGTGGTCGATTTGTATTGAATCTTAGCATGTGAAAATTCGTTGGATAGGTAAACAACATAGCTACGACTTCCATGGGATATTTTTGCATTCTCTAAAAATTCGGCCAAAATGGAGGTTAAGAAAATCTCCTCGTTAATTTAGGACATTACTCGTTTTCGACCCATTTTTACTAGGAAGGCCATAAAGTGGCCGATTTGTATTGAATCTTAGCATGTGACAATTTGTTGGATAGGTAAACAACATAACCACGACTTCCATGGGATATTTTTGCATTCTCTAAAAATTCGGCCAAAACGGAGGTTAAGAAAATCTCCTCGTTAATTTAGGACATTACTCGTTTTTGACCCTTTTTTACTAGGAAGGCCATAATGTGGCCGATTTGCATTGAATCTTAGCATGTGACAATTCGTTGGATAGATAAACAACATAACTACGACTTCCATGGGATATTTTCGCATTCTCTAAAAATTCGGCCAAAATGGAGGTTAAGAAAATCTCCTCGTTAATTTAGGACATTACTCGTTTTCAACCCTTTTTTACTAGGAAGGCCATAATGTGGCCGATTTGCATTGAATCTTAGCATGTGACAATTCGTTGGAAAGGTAAACAACATAACTACGACTTCCATGGGATATTTTTGCATTCTCTAAAAATTCGGCCAAAATGGAGGTTAAGAAAATCTCCTCGTTAATTTGGGACATTACTCGTTTTCGACCCTTTTTTAGTAGGAAGGCCATAATGTGGCCGATTTGCATTGAATCTTAGCGTGTGACAATTCGTTCGATAGGTAAACAACATAACTACGACTTCCATGGGATATTTTTGCATTCTCTAAAAATTCGGCCAAAATGGAGGTTAAGAAAATCTCCTCGTTAATTTGGGACATTACTCGTTTTCGACCCTTTTTTAGTAGGAAGGCCATAATGTGGCCGATTTGCATTGAATCTTAGCGTGTGACAATTCGTTGGATAGGTAAACAACATAACTACGACTTCCATGGGATATTTTTGCATTCTCTAAAAATTCGGCCAAAATGGAGGTTAAGAAAATCCTTGCGTTAATTTGGGACATTACTCGTTTTCGACCCTTTTTTACTAGGAAAGCCATAATGTGGCCGATTTGCATTGAATCTTAGCGTGTGACAATTCGTTGGATAGGTAAACAACATAACTACGACTTCCATGGGATATTTTTGCATTCTCTAAAAATTCGGCCAAAATGGAGGTTAAGAAAATCTCGTCGTTAATTTAGGACATTACTCGTTTTCGACCCATTTTTAGTAGGAAGGCCATAAAGTGGCCGATTTGTATTGAATCTTAGCATGTGACAATTTGTTGGATAGGTAAACAACATAACTACGACTTCCATGGGATATTTTTGCATTCTCTAAAAATTCGGCCAAAATGGAGGTTAAGAAAATCTCCTCGTTAATTTAGGACATTACTCGTTTTCAACCCTTTTTTAGAGGAAGGCCATAAAGTGGTCGATTTGTATTGAATCTTAGCATGTGAAAATTCGTTGGATAGGTAAACAACATAGCTACGACTTCCATGGGATATTTTTGCATTCTCTAAAAATTCGGCCAAAATGGAGGTTAAGAAAATCTCCTCGTTAATTTAGGACATTACTCGTTTTCGACCCATTTTTACTAGGAAGGCCATAAAGTGGCCGATTTGTATTGAATCTTAGCATGTGAAAATTCGTTGGATAGGTAAACAACATAGCTACGACTTCCATGGGATATTTTTGCATTCTCTAAAAATTCGGCCAAAATGGAGGTTAAGAAAATCTCCTCGTTAATTTAGGACATTACTCGTTTTCGACCCATTTTTACTAGGAAGGCCATAAAGTGGCCGATTTGTATTGAATCTTAGCATGTGACAATTCGTTGGATAGGTAAACAACATAACTACGACTTCCATGGGATATTTTTGCATTCTCTAAAAATTCGGCCAAAATGGAGGTTAAGAAAATCTCCTCGTTAATTTAGGACATTACTCGTTTTCGACCCATTTTTACTAGGAAGGCCATAAAGTGGCCGATTTGTATTGAATCTTAGCATGTGACAATTCGTTGGATAGGTAAACAACATAACTACGACTTCCATGGGATATTTTTGCATTCTCTAAAAATTCGGCCAAAATGGAGGTTAAGAAAATCTCCTCGTTAATTTAGGACATTACTCGTTTTCGACCCATTTTTACTAGGAAGGCCATAAAGTGGCCGATTTGTATTGAATCTTAGCATGTGACAATTTGTTGGATAGGTAAACAACATAACCACGACTTCCATGGGATATTTTTGCATTCTCTAAAAATTCGGCCAAAACGGAGGTTAAGAAAATCTCCTCGTTAATTTAGGACATTACTCGTTTTTGACCCTTTTTTACTAGGAAGGCCATAATGTGGCCGATTTGCATTGAATCTTAGCATGTGACAATTCGTTGGATAGATAAACAACATAACTACGACTTCCATGGGATATTTTCGCATTCTCTAAAAATTCGGCCAAAATGGAGGTTAAGAAAATCTCCTCGTTAATTTAGGACATTACTCGTTTTCAACCCTTTTTTACTAGGAAGGCCATAATGTGGCCGATTTGCATTGAATCTTAGCATGTGACAATTCGTTGGAAAGGTAAACAACATAACTACGACTTCCATGGGATAATTTTGCATTCTCTAAAAATTCGGCCAAAATGGAGGTTAAGAAAATCTCCTCGTTAATTTGGGACATTACTCGTTTTCGACCCTTTTTTAGTAGGAAGGCCATAATGTGGCCGATTTGCATTGAATCTTAGCGTGTGACAATTCGTTGGATAGGTAAACAACATAACTACGACTTCCATGGGATATTTTTGCATTCTCTAAAAATTCGGCCAAAATGGAGGTTAAGAAAATCTCCTCGTTAATTTGGGACATTACTCGTTTTCGACCCTTTTTTAGTAGGAAGGCCATAATGTGGCCGATTTGCATTGAATCTTAGCGTGTGACAATTCGTTGGATAGGTAAACAACATAACTACGACTTCCATGGGATATTTTTGCATTCTCTAAAACTTCGGCCAAAATGGAGGTTAAGAAAATCTCCTCGTTAATTTAGGACATTACTCGTTTTCGACCCATTTTTACTAGGAAGGCCGTAAAGTGGCCGATTTGTATTGAATCTTAGCATGTGACAATTCGTTGGATAGGTAAACAACATAATTACGACTTCCATGGGATATTTTTGCATTCTCTAAAAATTCAGCCACAATGGAGGTTAAGAAAATCTCCTCGTTAATATGGGACATTACTCGTTTTCGACCCTTTTTTTATAAGGAAGGCCATAAAGTGGCCGGTTTGTATTGAATCTTAGCCTGGGACAATTCGTTGGATAGGTAAACAACATAGCTACGACTTCCATGGGATATTTTTGCATTTTTTAAAAATTCAGCCAAAATGGAGGTTAAGAAAATCCTTGCGTTAATTTGGGACATTACTCGTTTTCGACCCTTTTTTACTAGGAAAGCCATAATGTGGCCGATTTGCATTGAATCTTAGCGTGTGACAATTCGTTGGATAGGTAAACAACATAACTACGACTTCCATGGGATATTTTTGCATTCTCTAAAAATTCGGCCAAAATGGAGGTTAAGAAAATCTCGTCGTTAATTTAGGACATTACTCGTTTTCGACCCATTTTTAGTAGGAAGGCCATAAAGTGGCCGATTTGTATTGAATCTTAGCATGTGACAATTTGTTGGATAGGTAAACAACATAACTACGACTTCCATGGGATATTTTTGCATTCTCTAAAAATTCGGCCAAAATGGAGGTTAAGAAAATCTCCTCGTTAATTTAGGACATTACTCGTTTTCAACCCTTTTTTAGTAGGAAGGCCATAAAGTGGTCGATTTGTATTGAATCTTAGCATGTGAAAATTCGTTGGATAGGTAAACAACATAGCTACGACTTCCATGGGATATTTTTGCATTCTCTAAAAATTCGGCCAAAATGGAGGTTAAGAAAATCTCCTCGTTAATTTAGGACATTACTCGTTTTCGACCCATTTTTACTAGGAAGGCCATAAAGTGGCCGATTTGTATTGAATCTTAGCATGTGACAATTCGTTGGATAGGTAAACAACATAGCTACGACTTCCATGGGATATTTTTGCATTCTCTAAAAATTCGGCCAAAATGGAGGTTAAGAAAATCTCCTCGTTAATTTAGGACATTACTCGTTTTCGACCCATTTTTACTAGGAAGGCCATAAAGTGGCCGATTTGTATTGAATCTTAGCATGTGACAATTCGTTGGATAGGTAAACAACATAACTACGACTTCCATGGGATATTTTTGCATTCTCTAAAAATTCGGCCAAAATGGAGGTTAAGAAAATCTCCTCGTTAATTTAGGACATTACTCGTTTTCGACCCATTTTTACTAGGAAGGCCATAAAGTGGCCGATTTGTATTGAATCTTAGCATGTGACAATTCGTTGGATAGGTAAACAACATAACTACGACTTCCATGGGATATTTTTGCATTCTCTAAAAATTCGGCCAAAATGGAGGTTAAGAAAATCTCCTCGTTAATTTAGGACATTACTCGTTTTCGACCCATTTTTACTAGGAAGGCCATAAAGTGGCCGATTTGTATTGAATCTTAGCATGTGACAATTTGTTGGATAGGTAAACAACATAACCACGACTTCCATGGGATATTTTTGCATTCTCTAAAAATTCGGCCAAAACGGAGGTTAAGAAAATCTCCTCGTTAATTTAGGACATTACTCGTTTTTGACCCTTTTTTACTAGGAAGGCCATAATGTGGCCGATTTGCATTGAATCTTAGCATGTGACAATTCGTTGGATAGATAAACAACATAACTACGACTTCCATGGGATATTTTCGCATTCTCTAAAAATTCGGCCAAAATGGAGGTTAAGAAAATCTCCTCGTTAATTTAGGACATAACTCGTTTTCAACCCTTTTTTAGTAGGAAGGCCATAATGTGGCCGATTTGCATTGAATCTTAGCGTGTGACAATTCGTTGGATAGGTAAACAACATAACTACGACTTCCATGGGATATTTTTGCATTCTCTAAAAATTCGGCCAAAATGGAGGTTAAGAAAATCTCCTCGTTAATTTAGGACATTACTCGTTTTCGACCCATTTTTAGTAGGAAGGCCATAAAGTGGCCGATTTGTATTGAATCTTAGCATGTGACAATTTGTTGGATAGGTAAACAACATAACTACGACTTCCATGGGATATTTTTGCATTCTCTAAAAATTCGGCCAAAATGGAGGTTAAGAAAATCTCCTCGTTAATTTAGGACATTACTCGTTTTCAACCCTTTTTTAGTAGGAAGGCCATAAAGTGGTCGATTTGTATTGAATCTTAGCATGTGAAAATTCGTTGGATAGGTAAACAACATAGCTACGACTTCCATGGGATATTTTTGCATTCTCTAAAAATTCGGCCAAAATGGAGGTTAAGAAAATCTCCTCGTTAATTTAGGACATTACTCGTTTTCGACCCATTTTTACTAGGAAGGCCATAAAGTGGCCGATTTGTATTGAATCTTAGCATGTGACAATTCGTTGGATAGGTAAACAACATAGCTACGACTTCCATGGGATATTTTTGCATTCTCTAAAAATTCGGCCAAAATGGAGGTTAAGAAAATCTCCTCGTTAATTTAGGACATTACTCGTTTTCGACCCATTTTTACTAGGAAGGCCATAAAGTGGCCGATTTGTATTGAATCTTAGCATGTGACAATTCGTTGGATAGGTAAACAACATAACTACGACTTCCATGGGATATTTTTGCATTCTCTAAAAATTCGGCCAAAATGGAGGTTAAGAAAATCTCCTCGTTAATTTAGGACATTACTCGTTTTCGACCCATTTTTACTAGGAAGGCCATAAAGTGGCCGATTTGTATTGAATCTTAGCATGTGACAATTCGTTGGATAGGTAAACAACATAACTACGACTTCCATGGGATATTTTTGCATTCTCTAAAAATTCGGCCAAAATGGAGGTTAAGAAAATCTCCTCGTTAATTTAGGACATTACTCGTTTTCGACCCTTTTTTTATAAGGAAGGCCATAAAGTGGCCGGTTTGTATTGAATCTTAGCATGGGACAATTCGTTGGATAGGTAAACAACATAGCTACGACTTCCATGGGATATTTTTGCATTCTCTAAAAATTCGACCAAAATGGAGGTTAAGAAAATCTCCTCGTTAATTTAGGACATTACTCGTTTTCAACCCTTTTTTAGTAGGAAGGCCATAAAGTGGCCGATTTGTATTGAATCTTAGCATGTGACAATTCGTTGGATAGGTAAACAACATACCTACGATTTCCATGGGATATTTTTGCATTCTCTAAAAATTCGGCCAAAATGGAGGTTAAGAAAATCCCCTCGTTAATTTAGGACATTACTCGTTTTCGACCCTTTTTTTATAAGGAAGGCCATAAAGTGGCCGGTTTGTATTGAATCTTAGCATGGGACAATTCGTTGGATAGGTAAACAACATAGCTACGACTTCCATGGGATATTTTTGCATTTTTTAAAAATTCAGCCAAAATGGAGGTTAAGAAAATCCTTGCGTTAATTTGGGACATTACTCGTTTTCGACCCTTTTTTACTAGGAAAGCCATAATGTGGCCGATTTGCATTGAATCTTAGCGTGTGACAATTCGTTGGATAGGTAAACAACATAGCTACGACTTCCATGGGATATTTTTGCATTCTCTAAAAATTCGGCCAAAATGGAGGTTAAGAAAATCTCCTCGTTAATTTAGGACATTACTCGTTTTCGACCCATTTTTACTAGGAAGGCCATAAAGTGGCCGATTTGTATTGAATCTTAGCATGTGACAATTCGTTGGATAGGTAAACAACATAACTACGACTTCCATGGGATATTTTTGCATTCTCTAAAAATTCGGCCAAAATGGAGGTTAAGAAAATCTCCTCGTTAATTTAGGACATTACTCGTTTTCGACCCATTTTTACTAGGAAGGCCATAAAGTGGCCGATTTGTATTGAATCTTAGCATGTGACAATTCGTTGGATAGGTAAACAACATAACTACGACTTCCATGGGATATTTTTGCATTCTCTAAAAATTCGGCCAAAATGGAGGTTAAGAAAATCTCCTCGTTAATTTAGGACATTACTCGTTTTCGACCCATTTTTACTAGGAAGGCCATAAAGTGGCCGATTTGTATTGAATCTTAGCATGTGACAATTTGTTGGATAGGTAAACAACATAACCACGACTTCCATGGGATATTTTTGCATTCTCTAAAAATTCGGCCAAAACGGAGGTTAAGAAAATCTCCTCGTTAATTTAGGACATTACTCGTTTTTGACCCTTTTTTACTAGGAAGGCCATAATGTGGCCGATTTGCATTGAATCTTAGCATGTGACAATTCGTTGGATAGATAAACAACATAACTACGACTTCCATGGGATATTTTCGCATTCTCTAAAAATTCGGCCAAAATGGAGGTTAAGAAAATCTCCTCGTTAATTTAGGACATAACTCGTTTTCAACCCTTTTTTAGTAGGAAGGCCATAATGTGGCCGATTTGCATTGAATCTTAGCGTGTGACAATTCGTTGGATAGGTAAACAACATAACTACGACTTCCATGGGATATTTTTGCATTCTCTAAAAATTCGGCCAAAATGGAGGTTAAGAAAATCTCCTCGTTAATTTAGGACGTTACTCGTTTTCGACCCATTTTTACTAGGAAGGCCATAAAGTGGCCGATTTGTATTGAATCTTAGCATGTGACAATTCGTTGGATAGGTAAACAACATACCTACGATTTCCATGGGATATTTTTGCATTCTCTAAAAATTCGGCCAAAAGGGAGGTTAAGAAAATCCCCTCGTTAATTTAGGACATTACTCGTTTTCGACCCTTTTTTACTAGGAAGGCCATAATGTGGCCGATTTGCATTGAATCTTAGCATGTGACAATTCGTTGGAAAGGTAAACAACATAACTACGACTTCCATGGGATATTTTTGCATTCTCTAAAAATTCGGCCAAAATGGAGGTTAAGAAAATCTCCTCGTTAATTTGGGACATTACTCGTTTTCGACCCTTTTTTAGTAGGAAGGCCATAATGTGGCCGATTTGCATTGAATCTTAGCGTGTGACAATTCGTTGGATAGGTAAACAACATAACTACGACTTCCATGGGATATTTTTGCATTCTCTAAAAATTCGACCAAAATGGAGGTTAAGAAAATCTCCTCGTTAATTTAGGACATTACTCGTTTTCAACCCTTTTTTAGTAGGAAGGCCATAAAGTGGCCGATTTGTATTGAATCTTAGCATGTGACAATTCGTTGGATAGGTAAACAACATAACTACGACTTCCATGGGATATTTTTGCATTCTCTAAAAATTCGGCCAAAATGGAGGTTAAGAAAATCTCCTCGTTAATTTAGGACATTACTCGTTTTCGACCCATTTTTACTAGGAAGGCCATAAAGTGGCCGATTTGTATTGAATCTTAGCATGTGACAATTCGTTGGATAGGTAAACAACATAACTACGACTTCCATGGGATATTTTTGCATTCTCTAAAAATTCGGCCAAAATGGAGGTTAAGAAAATCTCCTCGTTAATTTAGGACATTACTCGTTTTCGACCCATTTTTACTAGGAAGGCCATAAAGTGGCCGATTTGTATTGAATCTTAGCATGTGACAATTTGTTGGATAGGTAAACAACATAACCACGACTTCCATGGGATATTTTTGCATTCTCTAAAAATTCGGCCAAAACGGAGGTTAAGAAAATCTCCTCGTTAATTTAGGACATTACTCGTTTTTGACCCTTTTTTACTAGGAAGGCCATAATGTGGCCGATTTGCATTGAATCTTAGCATGTGACAATTCGTTGGATAGATAAACAACATAACTACGACTTCCATGGGATATTTTCGCATTCTCTAAAAATTCGGCCAAAATGGAGGTTAAGAAAATCTCCTCGTTAATTTAGGACATAACTCGTTTTCAACCCTTTTTTAGTAGGAAGGCCATAATGTGGCCGATTTGCATTGAATCTTAGCGTGTGACAATTCGTTGGATAGGTAAACAACATAACTACGACTTCCATGGGATATTTTTGCATTCTCTAAAAATTCGGCCAAAATGGAGGTTAAGAAAATCTCCTCGTTAATTTAGGACGTTACTCGTTTTCGACCCATTTTTACTAGGAAGGCCATAAAGTGGCCGATTTGTATTGAATCTTAGCATGTGACAATTCGTTGGATAGGTAAACAACATACCTACGATTTCCATGGGATATTTTTGCATTCTCTAAAAATTCGGCCAAAAGGGAGGTTAAGAAAATCCCCTCGTTAATTTAGGACATTACTCGTTTTCGACCCTTTTTTACTAGGAAGGCCATAATGTGGCCGATTTGCATTGAATCTTAGCATGTGACAATTCGTTGGAAAGGTAAACAACATAACTACGACTTCCATGGGATATTTTTGCATTCTCTAAAAATTCTGCCAAAATGGAGGTTAAGAAAATCTCCTCGTTAATTTAGGACATTACTCGTTTTCAACCCTTTTTTAGTAGGAAGGCCATAAAGTGGCCGATTTGTATTGAATCTTAGCATGTGACAATTCGTTGGATAGGTAAACAACATACCTACGATTTCCATGGGATATTTTTGCATTCTCTAAAAATTCGGCCAAAATGGAGGTTAAGAAAATCCCCTCGTTAATTTAGGACATTACTCGTTTTCGACCCTTTTTTTATAAGGAAGGCCATAAAGTGGCCGGTTTGTATTGAATCTTAGCATGGGACAATTCGTTGGATAGGTAAACAACATAGCTACGACTTCCATGGGATATTTTTGCATTTTTTAAAAATTCAGCCAAAATGGAGGTTAAGAAAATCCTTGCGTTAATTTGGGACATTACTCGTTTTCGACCCTTTTTTACTAGGAAAGCCATAATGTGGCCGATTTGCATTGAATCTTAGCGTGTGACAATTCGTTGGATAGGTAAACAACATAACTACGACTTCCATGGGATATTTTTGCATTCTCTAAAAATTCGGCCAAAATGGAGGTTAAGAAAATCTCGTCGTTAATTTAGGACATTACTCGTTTTCGACCCATTTTTACTAGGAATGCCATAAAGTGGCCGATTTGTATTGAATCTTAGCATGTGACAATTTGTTGGATAGGTAAACAACATAACTACGACTTCCATGGGATATTTTTGCATTCTCTAAAAATTCGGCCAAAATGGAGGTTAAGAAAATCTCGTCGTTAATTTGGGACATTACTCGTTTTCGACCCTTTTTTAGTAGGAAGGCCATAATGTGGCCGATTTGCATTGAATCTTAGCGTGTGACAATTCGTTGGATAGGTAAACAACATAACTACGACTTCCATGGGATATTTTTGCATTCTCTAAAAATTCGGCCAAAATGGAGGTTAAGAAAATCTCCTCGTTAATTTAGGACATTACTCGTTTTCAACCCTTTTTTAGTAGGAAGGCCATAAAGTGGTCGATTTGTATTGAATCTTAGCATGTGAAAATTCGTTGGATAGGTAAACAACATAGCTACGACTTCCATGGGATATTTTTGCATTCTCTAAAAATTCGGCCAAAATGGAGGTTAAGAAAATCTCCTCGTTAATTTAGGACATTACTCGTTTTCGACCCATTTTTACTAGGAAGGCCATAAAGTGGCCGATTTGTATTGAATCTTAGCATGTGACAATTCGTTGGATAGGTAAACAACATAGCTACGACTTCCATGGGATATTTTTGCATTCTCTAAAAATTCGGCCAAAATGGAGGTTAAGAAAATCTCCTCGTTAATTTAGGACATTACTCGTTTTCGACCCATTTTTACTAGGAAGGCCATAAAGTGGCCGATTTGTATTGAATCTTAGCATGTGACAATTCGTTGGATAGGTAAACAACATAACTACGACTTCCATGGGATATTTTTGCATTCTCTAAAAATTCGGCCAAAATGGAGGTTAAGAAAATCTCCTCGTTAATTTAGGACATTACTCGTTTTCGACCCATTTTTACTAGGAAGGCCATAAAGTGGCCGATTTGTATTGAATCTTAGCATGTGACAATTCGTTGGATAGGTAAACAACATAACTACGACTTCCATGGGATATTTTTGCATTCTCTAAAAATTCGGCCAAAATGGAGGTTAAGAAAATCTCCTCGTTAATTTAGGACATTACTCGTTTTCGACCCATTTTTACTAGGAAGGCCATAAAGTGGCCGATTTGTATTGAATCTTAGCATGTGACAATTTGTTGGATAGGTAAACAACATAACCACGACTTCCATGGGATATTTTTGCATTCTCTAAAAATTCGGCCAAAACGGAGGTTAAGAAAATCTCCTCGTTAATTTAGGACATTACTCGTTTTTGACCCTTTTTTACTAGGAAGGCCATAATGTGGCCGATTTGCATTGAATCTTAGCATGTGACAATTCGTTGGATAGATAAACAACATAACTACGACTTCCATGGGATATTTTCGCATTCTCTAAAAATTCGGCCAAAATGGAGGTTAAGAAAATCTCCTCGTTAATTTAGGACATAACTCGTTTTCAACCCTTTTTTAGTAGGAAGGCCATAATGTGGCCGATTTGCATTGAATCTTAGCGTGTGACAATTCGTTGGATAGGTAAACAACATAACTACAACTTCCATGGGATATTTTTGCATTCTCTAAAAATTCGGCCAAAATGGAGGTTAAGAAAATCTCCTCGTTAATTTAGGACGTTACTCGTTTTCGACCCATTTTTACTAGGAAGGCCATAAAGTGGCCGATTTGTATTGAATCTTAGCATGTGACAATTCGTTGGATAGGTAAACAACATACCTACGATTTCCATGGGATATTTTTGCATTCTCTAAAAATTCGGCCAAAAGGGAGGTTAAGAAAATCCCCTCGTTAATTTAGGACATTACTCGTTTTCGACCCTTTTTTACTAGGAAGGCCATAATGTGGCCGATTTGCATTGAATCTTAGCATGTGACAATTCGTTGGAAAGGTAAACAACATAACTACGACTTCCATGGGATATTTTTGCATTCTCTAAAAATTCGGCCAAAATGGAGGTTAAGAAAATCTCCTCGTTAATTTGGGACATTACTCGTTTTCGACCCTTTTTTAGTAGGAAGGCCATAATGTGGCCGATTTGCATTGAATCTTAGCGTGTGACAATTCGTTGGATAGGTAAACAACATAACTACGACTTCCATGGGATATTTTTGCATTCTCTAAAAATTCGACCAAAATGGAGGTTAAGAAAATCTCCTCGTTAATTTAGGACATTACTCGTTTTCAACCCTTTTTTAGTAGGAAGGCCATAAAGTGGCCGATTTGTATTGAATCTTAGCATGTGACAATTCGTTGGATAGGTAAACAACATACCTACGATTTCCATGGGATATTTTTGCATTCTCTAAAAATTCGGCCAAAATGGAGGTTAAGAAAATCCCCTCGTTAATTTAGGACATTACTCGTTTTCGACCCTTTTTTTATAAGGAAGGCCATAAAGTGGCCGGTTTGTATTGAATCTTAGCATGGGACAATTCGTTGGATAGGTAAACAACATAGCTACGACTTCCATGGGATATTTTTGCATTTTTTAAAAATTCAGCCAAAATGGAGGTTAAGAAAATCCTTGCGTTAATTTGGGACATTACTCGTTTTCGACCCTTTTTTACTAGGAAAGCCATAATGTGGCCGATTTGCATTGAATCTTAGCGTGTGACAATTCGTTGGATAGGTAAACAACATAACTACGACTTCCATGGGATATTTTTGCATTCTCTAAAAATTCGGCCAAAATGGAGGTTAAGAAAATCTCGTCGTTAATTTAGGACATTACTCGTTTTCGACCCATTTTTACTAGGAATGCCATAAAGTGGCCGATTTGTATTGAATCTTAGCATGTGACAATTTGTTGGATAGGTAAACAACATAACTACGACTTCCATGGGATATTTTTGCATTCTCTAAAAATTCGGCCAAAATGGAGGTTAAGAAAATCTCGTCGTTAATTTGGGACATTACTCGTTTTCGACCCTTTTTTAGTAGGAAGGCCATAATGTGGCCGATTTGCATTGAATCTTAGCGTGTGACAATTCGTTGGATAGGTAAACAACATAACTACGACTTCCATGGGATATTTTTGCATTCTCTAAAAATTCGGCCAAAATGGAGGTTAAGAAAATCTCCTCGTTAATTTAGGACATTACTCGTTTTCAACCCTTTTTTAGTAGGAAGGCCATAAAGTGGTCGATTTGTATTGAATCTTAGCATGTGAAAATTCGTTGGATAGGTAAACAACATAGCTACGACTTCCATGGGATATTTTTGCATTCTCTAAAAATTCGGCCAAAATGGAGGTTAAGAAAATCTCCTCGTTAATTTAGGACATTACTCGTTTTCGACCCATTTTTACTAGGAAGGCCATAAAGTGGCCGATTTGTATTGAATCTTAGCATGTGACAATTCGTTGGATAGGTAAACAACATAGCTACGACTTCCATGGGATATTTTTGCATTCTCTAAAAATTCGGCCAAAATGGAGGTTAAGAAAATCTCCTCGTTAATTTAGGACATTACTCGTTTTCGACCCATTTTTACTAGGAAGGCCATAAAGTGGCCGATTTGTATTGAATCTTAGCATGTGACAATTTGTTGGATAGGTAAACAACATAACTACGTCTTCCATGGGATATTTTTGCATTCTCTAAAATTTCGGCCAAAATGGAGGTTAAGAAAATCTCGTCGTTAATTTGGGACATTACTCGTTTTCGACCCTTTTTTAGTAGGAAGGCCATAATGTGGCCGATTTGCATTGAATCTTAGCGTGTGACAATTCGTTGGATAGGTAAACAACATAACTACGACTTCCATGGGATATTTTTGCATTCTCTAAAAATTCGGCCAAAATGGAGGTTAAGAAAATCTCCTCGTTAATTTAGGACATTACTCGTTTTCAACCCTTTTTTAGTAGGAAGGCCATAAAGTGGTCGATTTGTATTGAATCTTAGCATGTGAAAATTCGTTGGATAGGTAAACAACATAGCTACGACTTCCATGGGATATTTTTGCATTCTCTAAAAATTCGGCCAAAATGGAGGTTAAGAAAATCTCCTCGTTAATTTAGGACATTACTCGTTTCCGACCCATTTTTACTAGGAAGGCCATAAAGTGGCCGATTTGTATTGAATCTTAGCATGTGACAATTCGTTGGATAGGTAAACAACATAGCTACGACTTCCATGGGATATTTTTGCATTCTCTAAAAATTCGGCCAAAATGGAGGTTAAGAAAATCTCCTCGTTAATTTAGGACATTACTCGTTTTCGACCCATTTTTACTAGGAAGGCCATAAAGTGGCCGATTTGTATTGAATCTTAGCATGTGACAATGTGTTGGATAGGTAAACAACATAACTACGTCTTCCATGGGATATTTTTGCATTCTCTAAAAATTCGGCCAAAATGGAGGTTAAGAAAATCTCCTCGTTAATTTAGGACATTACTCGTTTTCGACCCTTTTTTAGTAGGAAGGCCGTAATGTGGCCGATTTGCATTGAATCTTAGCGTGTGACAATTCGTTGGATGGGTAAACAACATAACTACGACTTCCATGGGATATTTTTGCATTCTCTAAAAATTTAGCCAAAATGGAGGTTAAGAAAATCCCCTCGTTAATTTAGGACATTACTCATTTTCGACCCTTTTTTATAAGGAAGGCCATAAAGTGGCCGGTTTGTATTGAATCTTAGCATGGGACAATTCGTTGGATAGGTAAACAACATAGCTACGACTTCCATGGGATATTTTTGCATTTTTTACAAATTCAGCCAAAATGGAGGTTAAGAAAATCTCCTTGTTAATTTGGGACATTACTCGTTTTCGACCCTTTTTTACTAGGAAGGCCATAATGTGGCCGATTTGCATTGAATCTTAGCGTGTGACAATTCGTTGGATAGGTAAACAACATAACTATGACTTCCATGGGATATTTTTGCATTCTCTAAAAATTCGGCCAAAATGGAGGTTAAGAAAATCTCCTCGTTAATTTAGGACATTACTCGTTTCCGACCCATTTTTACTAGGAAGGCCATAAAGTGGCCGATTTGTATTGAATCTTAGCATGTGACAATTCGTTGGATAGGTAAACAACATAGCTACGACTTCCATGGGATATTTTTGCATTCTCTAAAAATTCGGCCAAAATGGAGGTTAAGAAAATCTCCTCGTTAATTTAGGACATTACTCGTTTTCGACCCATTTTTACTAGGAAGGCCATAAAGTGGCCGATTTGTATTGAATCTTAGCATGTGACAATTTGTTGGATAGGTAAACAACATAACTACGTCTTCCATGGGATATTTTTGCATTCTCTAAAAATTCGGCCAAAATGGAGGTTAAGAAAATCTCCTCGTTAATTTAGGACATTACTCGTTTTCGACCCTTTTTTAGTAGGAAGGCCGTAATGTGGCCGATTTGCATTGAATCTTAGCGTGTGACAATTCGTTGGATGGGTAAACAACATAACTACGACTTCCATGGGATATTTTTGCATTCTCTAAAAATTTAGCCAAAATGGAGGTTAAGAAAATCCCCTCGTTAATTTAGGACATTACTCATTTTCGACCCTTTTTTATAAGGAAGGCCATAAAGTGGCCGGTTTGTATTGAATCTTAGCATGGGACAATTCGTTGGATAGGTAAACAACATAGCTACGACTTCCATGGGATATTTTTGCATTTTTTACAAATTCAGCCAAAATGGAGGTTAAGAAAATCTCCTTGTTAATTTGGGACATTACTCGTTTTCGACCCTTTTTTACTAGGAAGGCCATAATGTGGCCGATTTGCATTGAATCTTAGCGTGTGACAATTCGTTGGATAGGTAAACAACATAACTATGACTTCCACGGGATATTTTTGCATTCTCTAAAAATTTGGCCAAAATAGAGGTTAAGAAAATCTCCTCGTTAATTTGGGACATTACTCGTTTTCGACCCTTTTTTACTAGGAAGGCCATAATGTGGCCGATTTGTATTGAATCTTAGCATGTGACAATTCGTTGGATAGGTAAACAACATAACTACGACTGCCATGGGATATTTTTGCATTCTCTAAAAATTCAGCCACAATGGAGGTTAAGAAAATCTCCTCGTTAATTTGGGACATTACTCGTTTTCGACCCTTTTTTAGTAGGAAGGCCATAATGTGGCCGATTTGCATTGAATCTTAGCGTGTGACAATTCGTTGGATAGGTAAACAACAAAACTACGACTTCCATGGGATATTTTTGCATTCTCTAAAAATTCGGCCAAAATGGAGGTTAAGAAAATCTCCTCGTTAATTTAGGACATTACTCGTTTTCGACCAATTTTTACTAGGAAGGCCATAAAGTGGCCGATTTGTATTGAATCTTAGCATGTGACAATTTGTTGGATAGGTAAACAACATAACTACGACTTCCATGGGATATTTTTGCATTCTCTAAAAATTCGGCTAAAACGGAGGTTAAGAAAATCTCCTCGTTAATTTAGGACGTTACTCGTTTTCGACCCATTTTTACTAGGAAGGCCATAAAGCGGCCGATTTGTATTGAATCTTAGCATGTGACAATTCGTTGGATAGGTAAACAACATACCTACGATTTCCATGGGATATTTTTGCATTCTCTAAAAATTCGGCCAAAAGGGAGGTTAAGAAAATCCCCTCGTTAATTTAGGACATTACTCGTTTTCGACCCTTTTTTACTAGGAAGGCCATAATGTGGCCGATTTGCTTTGAATCTTAGCATGTGACAATTCGTTGGAAAGGTAAACAACATAACTACGACTTCCATGGGATATTTTTGCATTCTCTAAAAATTCGGCCAAAATGGAGGTTAAGAAAATCTCCTCGTTAATTTGGGACATTACTCGTTTTCGACCCTTTTTTAGTAGGAAGGCCATAATGTGGCCGATTTGCATTGAATCTTAGCGTGTGACAATTCGTTGGATAGGTAAACAACATAACTATGACTTCCACGGGATATTTTTGCATTCTCTAAAAATTTGGCCAAAATAGAGGTTAAGAAAATCTCCTCGTTAATTTGGGACATTACTCGTTTTCGACCCTTTTTTACTAGGAAGGCCATAATGTGGCCGATTTGTATTGAATCTTAGCATGTGACAATTCGTTGGATAGGTAAACAACATAACTACGACTGCCATGGGATATTTTTGCATTCTCTAAAAATTCAGCCACAATGGAGGTTAAGAAAATCTCCTCGTTAATTTAGGACATTACTCGTTTTCAACCCTTTTTTAGTAGGAAGGCCATAAAGTGGTCGATTTGTATTGAATCTTAGCATGTGAAAATTCGTTGGATAGGTAAACAACATAGCTACGACTTCCATGGGATATTTTTGCATTCTCTAAAAATTCGGCCAAAATGGAGGTTAAGAAAATCTCCTCGTTAATTTAGGACATTACTCGTTTCCGACCCATTTTTACTAGGAAGGCCATAAAGTGGCCGATTTGTATTGAATCTTAGCATGTGACAATTCGTTGGATAGGTAAACAACATAGCTACGACTTCCATGGGATATTTTTGCATTCTCTAAAAATTCGGCCAAAATGGAGGTTAAGAAAATCTCCTCGTTAATTTAGGACATTACTCGTTTTCGACCCATTTTTACTAGGAAGGCCATAAAGTGGCCGATTTGTATTGAATCTTAGCATGTGACAATGTGTTGGATAGGTAAACAACATAACTACGTCTTCCATGGGATATTTTTGCATTCTCTAAAAATTCGGCCAAAATGGAGGTTAAGAAAATCTCCTCGTTAATTTAGGACATTACTCGTTTTCGACCCTTTTTTAGTAGGAAGGCCGTAATGTGGCCGATTTGCATTGAATCTTAGCGTGTGACAATTCGTTGGATGGGTAAACAACATAACTACGACTTCCATGGGATATTTTTGCATTCTCTAAAAATTTAGCCAAAATGGAGGTTAAGAAAATCCCCTCGTTAATTTAGGACATTACTCATTTTCGACCCTTTTTTATAAGGAAGGCCATAAAGTGGCCGGTTTGTATTGAATCTTAGCATGGGACAATTCGTTGGATAGGTAAACAACATAGCTACGACTTCCATGGGATATTTTTGCATTTTTTACAAATTCAGCCAAAATGGAGGTTAAGAAAATCTCCTTGTTAATTTGGGACATTACTCGTTTTCGACCCTTTTTTACTAGGAAGGCCATAATGTGGCCGATTTGCATTGAATCTTAGCGTGTGACAATTCGTTGGATAGGTAAACAACATAACTATGACTTCCATGGGATATTTTTGCATTCTCTAAAAATTCGGCCAAAATGGAGGTTAAGAAAATCTCCTCGTTAATTTAGGACATTACTCGTTTCCGACCCATTTTTACTAGGAAGGCCATAAAGTGGCCGATTTGTATTGAATCTTAGCATGTGACAATTCGTTGGATAGGTAAACAACATAGCTACGACTTCCATGGGATATTTTTGCATTCTCTAAAAATTCGGCCAAAATGGAGGTTAAGAAAATCTCCTCGTTAATTTAGGACATTACTCGTTTTCGACCCATTTTTACTAGGAAGGCCATAAAGTGGCCGATTTGTATTGAATCTTAGCATGTGACAATTTGTTGGATAGGTAAACAACATAACTACGTCTTCCATGGGATATTTTTGCATTCTCTAAAAATTCGGCCAAAATGGAGGTTAAGAAAATCTCCTCGTTAATTTAGGACATTACTCGTTTTCGACCCTTTTTTAGTAGGAAGGCCGTAATGTGGCCGATTTGCATTGAATCTTAGCGTGTGACAATTCGTTGGATGGGTAAACAACATAACTACGACTTCCATGGGATATTTTTGCATTCTCTAAAAATTTAGCCAAAATGGAGGTTAAGAAAATCCCCTCGTTAATTTAGGACATTACTCATTTTCGACCCTTTTTTATAAGGAAGGCCATAAAGTGGCCGGTTTGTATTGAATCTTAGCATGGGACAATTCGTTGGATAGGTAAACAACATAGCTACGACTTCCATGGGATATTTTTGCATTTTTTACAAATTCAGCCAAAATGGAGGTTAAGAAAATCTCCTTGTTAATTTGGGACATTACTCGTTTTCGACCCTTTTTTACTAGGAAGGCCATAATGTGGCCGATTTGCATTGAATCTTAGCGTGTGACAATTCGTTGGATAGGTAAACAACATAACTATGACTTCCACGGGATATTTTTGCATTCTCTAAAAATTTGGCCAAAATAGAGGTTAAGAAAATCTCCTCGTTAATTTGGGACATTACTCGTTTTCGACCCTTTTTTACTAGGAAGGCCATAATGTGGCCGATTTGTATTGAATCTTAGCATGTGACAATTCGTTGGATAGGTAAACAACATAACTACGACTGCCATGGGATATTTTTGCATTCTCTAAAAATTCAGCCACAATGGAGGTTAAGAAAATCTCCTCGTTAATTTGGGACATTACTCGTTTTCGACCCTTTTTTAGTAGGAAGGCCATAATGTGGCCGATTTGCATTGAATCTTAGCGTGTGACAATTCGTTGGATAGGTAAACAACAAAACTACGACTTCCATGGGATATTTTTGCATTCTCTAAAAATTCGGCCAAAATGGAGGTTAAGAAAATCTCCTCGTTAATTTAGGACATTACTCGTTTTCGACCAATTTTTACTAGGAAGGCCATAAAGTGGCCGATTTGTATTGAATCTTAGCATGTGACAATTTGTTGGATAGGTAAACAACATAACTACGACTTCCATGGGATATTTTTGCATTCTCTAAAAATTCGGCTAAAACGGAGGTTAAGAAAATCTCCTCGTTAATTTAGGACGTTACTCGTTTTCGACCCATTTTTACTAGGAAGGCCATAAAGCGGCCGATTTGTATTGAATCTTAGCATGTGACAATTCGTTGGATAGGTAAACAACATACCTACGATTTCCATGGGATATTTTTGCATTCTCTAAAAATTCGGCCAAAAGGGAGGTTAAGAAAATCCCCTCGTTAATTTAGGACATTACTCGTTTTCGACCCTTTTTTACTAGGAAGGCCATAATGTGGCCGATTTGCTTTGAATCTTAGCATGTGACAATTCGTTGGAAAGGTAAACAACATAACTACGACTTCCATGGGATATTTTTGCATTCTCTAAAAATTCGGCCAAAATGGAGGTTAAGAAAATCTCCTCGTTAATTTGGGACATTACTCGTTTTCGACCCTTTTTTAGTAGGAAGGCCATAATGTGGCCGATTTGCATTGAATCTTAGCGTGTGACAATTCGTTGGATAGGTAAACAACATAACTATGACTTCCACGGGATATTTTTGCATTCTCTAAAAATTTGGCCAAAATAGAGGTTAAGAAAATCTCCTCGTTAATTTGGGACATTACTCGTTTTCGACCCTTTTTTACTAGGAAGGCCATAATGTGGCCGATTTGTATTGAATCTTAGCATGTGACAATTCGTTGGATAGGTAAACAACATAACTACGACTGCCATGGGATATTTTTGCATTCTCTAAAAATTCAGCCACAATGGAGGTTAAGAAAATCTCCTCGTTAATTTGGGACATTACTCGTTTTCGACCCTTTTTTAGTAGGAAGGCCATAATGTGGCCGATTTGCATTGAATCTTAGCGTGTGACAATTCGTTGGATAGGTAAACAACATAACTACGACTTCCATGGGATATTTTTGCATTCTCTAAAAATTCGGCCAAAATGGAGGTTAAGAAAATCTCCTCGTTAATTTAGGACATTACTCGTTTTCGACCCATTTTTACTAGGAAGGCCATAAAGTGGCCAATTTGTATTGAATCTTAGCATGTGACAATTTGTTGGATAGGTAAACAACATAACTACGACTTCCATGGGATATTTTTGCATTCTCTAAAAATTCGGCTAAAACGGAGGTTAAGAAAATCTCCTCGTTAATTTAGGACGTTACTCGTTTTCGACCCATTTTTACTAGGAAGGCCATAAAGTGGCCGATTTGTATTGAATCTTAGCATGTGACAATTCGTTGGATAGGTAAACAACATACCTACGATTTCCATGGGATATTTTTGCATTCTCTAAAAATTCGGCCAAAAGGGAGGTTAAGAAAATCCCCTCGTTAATTTAGGACATTACTCGTTTTCGACCCTTTTTTACTAGGAAGGCCATAATGTGGCCGATTTGCTTTGAATCTTAGCATGTGACAATTCGTTGGAAAGGTAAACAACATAACTACGACTTCCATGGGATATTTTTGCATTCTCTAAAAATTCGGCCAAAATGGAGGTTAAGAAAATCTCCTCGTTAATTTGGGACATTACTCGTTTTCGACCCTTTTTTAGTAGGAAGGCCATAATGTGGCCGATTTGCATTGAATCTTAGCGTGTGACAATTCGTTGGATAGGTAAACAACATAACTATGACTTCCACGGGATATTTTTGCATTCTCTAAAAATTTGGCCAAAATAGAGGTTAAGAAAATCTCCTCGTTAATTTGGGACATTACTCGTTTTCGACCCTTTTTTACTAGGAAGGCCATAATGTGGCCGATTTGTATTGAATCTTAGCATGTGATAATTCGTTGGATAGGTAAACAACATAACTACGACTGCCATGGGATATTTTTACATTCTCTAAAAATTCAGCCACAATGGAGGTTAAGAAAATCTCCTCGTTAATTTGGGACATTACTCGTTTTCGACCCTTTTTTAGTAGGAAGGCCATAATGTGGCCGATTTGCATTGAATCTTAGCGTGTGACAATTCGTTGGATAGGTAAACAACATAAATACGACTTCCATGGGATATTTTTGCATTCTCTAAAAATTCGGCCAAAATGGAGGTTAAGAAAATCTCCTCGTTAATTTAGGACATTACTCGTTTTCGACCCATTTTTACTAGGAAGGCCATAAAGTGGCCGATTTGTATTGAATCTTAGCATGTGACAATTTGTTGGATAGGTAAACAACATAACTACGACTTCCATGGGATATTTTTGCATTCTCTAAAAATTCGGCTAAAACGGAGGTTAAGAAAATCTCCTCGTTAATTTAGGACGTTACTCGTTTTCGACCCATTTTTACTAGGAAGGCCATAAAGTGGCCGATTTGTATTGAATCTTAGCATGTGACAATTCGTTGGATAGGTAAACAACATACCTACGACTTCCATGGGATATTTTTGCATTCTCTAAAAATTCGGCCAAAAGGGAGGTTAAGAAAATCCCCTCGTTAATTTAGGACATTACTCGTTTTCGACCCTTTTTTACTAGGAAGGCCATAATGTGGCCGATTTGCTTTGAATCTTAGCATGTGACAATTCGTTGGAAAGGTAAACAACATAACTACGACTTCCATGGGATATTTTTGCATTCTCTAAAAATTCGGCCAAAATGGAGGTTAAGAAAATCTCCTCGTTAATTTGGGACATTACTCGTTTTCGACCCTTTTTAGTAGGAAGGCCATAATGTGGCCGATTTGCATTGAATCTTAGCGTGTGACAATTCGTTGGATAGGTAAACAACATAACTACGACTTCCATGGGATATTTTTGCATTCTCTAAAAATTCGGCGAGAATGGAGGTTAAGAAAATCTCCTCGTTAATTTAGGACATTACTCGTTTTCGACCCTTTTTTACCACGAAGGCCATAATGTTGCCGATTTGCATTAAATCTTAGCGTGTGACAATTCGTTGGATAGGTAAACAACATAACTACGACTTCCATGGGATATTTTTGCATTTTCTAAAAATTCAGCCAAAATGGAGGTTAAGAAAATCTCCTCGTTAATTTGGGACATTACTCGTTTTCGACCCATTTTTAGTAGGAAGGCCATAAAGTGGCCGATTTGCATTGAATCTTAGCGTGCGACAATTCGTTGGATAGGTAAACAACATAACTACGACTTCCATGGGATATTTTTGCATTCTCTAAAAATTCAGCCGAAATGGAGGTTAAGAAAATCTCCTCGTTAATTTGGGACATTACTCGTTTTCAACCCTTTTTTACCAGGAAGGCCATAATGTGGCCGATTTGCATTGAATCTTAGCGTGTGACATTTCGTTGGATAGGTAAACAACATAACTACGACTTCCATGGGATATTTTTGCTTTCTCTAAAAATTCGGCGAGAATGGAGGTTAAGAAAATCTCCTCGTTAATTTGGGACATTACTCGTTTTCGACCCATTTTTACTAGGAAGGCCATAAAGTGGCCGATTTGTATTGAATCTTAGCATGCGACAATTCGTAGGATAGGTAAACAACATAACTAAGACTTCCATGGGATATTTTTGCATTCACTAAAAATTTGGCCAAAATAGAGGTTAAGAAAATCTCCTCGTTAATTTGGGACATTACTCGTTTTCGACCCTTTTTTACTAGGAAGGCCATAATGTGGCCGATTTGTATTGAATCTTAGCATGTGACAATTCGTTGGATAGGTAAACAACATAACTACGACTGCCATGGGATATTTTTGCATTCTCTAAAAATTCAGCCACAATGGAGGTTAAGAAAATCTCCTCGTTAATTTGGGACATTACTCGTTTTCGACCCTTTTTTAGTAGGAAGGCCATAATGTGGCCGATTTGCATTGAATCTTAGCGTGTGACAATTCGTTGGATAGGTAAACAACATAACTACGACTTCCATGGGATATTTTTGCAATCTCTAAAAATTCGGCTAAAATGGAGGTTAAGAAAATCCCCTCGTTAATTTAGGACATTACTCGTTTTCGACCCTTTTTTTATAAGGAAGGCCATAATGTGGCCGATTTGCATTGAATCTTAGTGTGTGACAATTCGTTGGATAGGTAAACAACATAGCTACGACTTCCATGGGATATTTTTGCATTCTCTAAAAATTCGGCCAAAATGGAGGTTAAGAAAATCTCCTCGTTAATTTGGGACATTACTCGTTTTCGACCCTTTTTAAGTAGGAAGGCCATAATGTGGCCGATTTGCATTGAATCTTAGCGTGTGACAATTCGTTGGATAGGTAAACAACATAACTACGACTTCCATGGGATATTTTTGCATTCTCTAAAAATTCGACCAAAATGGAGGTTAAGAAAATCTCCTCGTTAATTTAGGACATTACTCGTTTTCAACCCTTTTTTAGTAGGAAGGCCATAAAATGGTCGATTTGTATTGAATCTTAGCATGTTAAAATTCGTTGGATAGGTAAACAAAATAGCTACGACTTCCATGGGATATTTTTGCATTCTCTAAAAATTCGGCCAAAATGGAGGTTAAGAAAATCCCCTCGTTAATTTAGGACATTACTCGTTTTCGACCCTTTTTTTATAAGGAAGGCCATAAAGTGGCCGGTTTGTATTGAATCTTAGCATGGGACAATTCGTTGGATAGGTAAACAACATAGCTACGACTTCCATGGGATATTTTTGCATTTTTTAAAAATTCAGCCAAAATGGAGGTTAAGAAAATCCTTGCGTTAATTTGGGACATTACTCGTTTTCGACCCTTTTTTACTAGGAAAGCCATAATGTGGCCGATTTGCATTGAATCTTATCGTGTGACAATTCGTTGGATAGGTAAACAACATAACTACGACTTCCATGGGATATTTTTGCATTCTCTAAAAATTCGGCCAAAACGGAGGTTAAGAAAATCTCCTCGTTAATTTAGGACATTACTCGTTTTCAACCCATTTTTACTAGGAAGGCCATAAAGTGGCCGATTTGTATTGAATCTTAGCATGTGACAATTCGTTGGATAGGTAAACAACATAGCTACGACTTCCATGGGATATTTTTGCATTCTCTAAAAATTCAGCCAAAATGGAGGTTAAGAAAATCTCCTCGTTAATTTGGGACATTACTCGTTTTCGACCCATTTTTAGTAGGAAGGCCATAAAGTGGCCGATTTGCATTGAATCTTAGCGTGCGACAATTCGTTGGATAGGTAAACAACATAACTACGACTTCCATGGGATATTTTTGCATTCTCTAAAAATTCAGTCAAAATGGAGGTTAAGAAAATCTCCTCGTTAATTTGGGACATTACTCGTTTTCAACCCTTTTTTACCAGGAAGGCCATAATGTGGCCGATTTGCATTGAATCTTAGCGTGTGACATTTCGTTGGATAGGTAAACAACATAACTACGACTTCCATGGGATATTTTTGCTTTCTCTAAAAATTCGGCGAGAATGGAGGTTAAGAAAATCTCCTCGTTAATTTAGGACATTACTCGTTTTCAACCCATTTTTACTAGGAAGGCCATAAAGTGGCCGATTTGTATTGAATCTTAGCATGTGACAATTCGTTGGATAGGTAAACAACATAGCTACGACTTCCATGGGATATTTTTGCATTCTCTAAAAATTCGGCCAAAATGGAGGTTAAGAAAATCTCCTCGTTAATTTGGGACATTACTCGTTTTCGACCCTTTTTAAGTAGGAAGGCCATAATGTGGCCGATTTGCATTGAATCTTAGCGTGTGACAATTCGTTGGATAGGTAAACAACATAACTACGACTTCCATGGGATATTTTTGCATTCTCTAAAAATTCGACCAAAATGGAGGTTAAGAAAATCTCCTCGTTAATTTAGGACATTACTCGTTTTCAACCCTTTTTTAGTAGGAAGGCCATAAAGTGGTCGATTTGTATTGAATCTTAGCATGTTAAAATTCGTTGGATAGGTAAACAAAATAGCTACGACTTCCATGGGATATTTTTGCATTTTTTAAAAATTCAGCCAAAATGGAGGTTAAGAAAATCCTTGCGTTAATTTGGGACATTACTCGTTTTCGACCCTTTTTTACTAGGAAAGCCATAATGTGGCCGATTTGCATTGAATCTTAGCGTGTGACAATTCGTTGGATAGGTAAACAACATAACTACGACTTCCATGGGATATTTTTGCATTCTCTAAAAATTCGGCCAAAACGGAGGTTAAGAAAATCTCCTCGTTAATTTAGGACATTACTCGTTTTCAACCCATTTTTACTAGGAAGGCCATAAAGTGGCCGATTTGTATTGAATCTTAGCATGTGACAATTCGTTGGATAGGTAAACAACATAGCTACGACTTCCATGGGATATTTTTGCATTCTCTAAAAATTTAGCCAAAATGGAGGTTAAGAAAATCCCCTCGTTAATTTAGGACATTACTCATTTTCGACCCTTTTTTATAAGGAAGGCCATAAAGTGGCCGGTTTGTATTGAATCTTAGCATGGGACAATTCGTTGGATAGGTAAACAACATAGCTACGACTTCCATGGGATATTTTTGCATTTTTTAAAAATTCAGCCAAAATGGAGGTTAAGAAAATCTCCTTGTTAATTTGGGACATTACTCGTTTTCGACCCTTTTTTACTAGGAAGGCCATAATGTGGCCGATTTGCATTGAATCTTAGCGTGTGACAATTCGTTGGATAGGTAAACAACATAACTATGACTTCCACGGGATATTTTTGCATTCTCTAAAAATTTGGCCAAAATAGAGGTTAAGAAAATCTCCTCGTTAATTTGGGACATTACTCGTTTTCGACACTTTTTTACTAGGAAGGCCATAATGTGGCCGATTTGCATTGAATCTTAGCGTGTGACAATTCGTTGGATAGGTAAACAACATAACTATGACTTCCACGGGATATTTTTGCATTCTCTAAAAATTTGGCCAAAATAGAGGTTAAGAAAATCTCCTCGTTAATTTGGGACATTACTCGTTTTCGACCCTTTTTTACTGGGAAGGCCATAATGTGGCCGATTTGTATTGAATCTTAGCATGTGACAATTCGTTGGATAGGTAAACAACATAACTACGACTTCCATGGGATATTTTTGCATTCTCTAAAAATTCGGCCAAATTGGAGGTTAAGAAAATCCCCTCGTTAATTTAGGACATTACTCGTTTTCGACCCTTTTTTTATAAGGAAGGCCATAGAGTGGCCGGTTTGTATTGAATCTTAGCATGGGACAATTCGTTGGATAGGTAAACAACATAGCTACGACTTCCATGGGATATTTTTGCATTTTTTAAAAATTCAGCCAAAATGGAGGTTAAGAAAATCCTTGCGTTAATTTGGGACATTACTCGTTTTCGACCCTTTTTTACTAGGAAAGCCATAATGTGGCCGATTTGCATTGAATCTTAGCGTGTGACAATTCGTTGGATAGGTAAACAACATAACTACGACTTCCATGGGATATTTTTGCATTCTCTAAAAATTCGGCCAAAACGGAGGTTAAGAAAATCTCCTCGTTAATTTAGGACATTACTCGTTTTCAACCCATTTTTACTAGGAAGGCCATAAAGTGGCCGAGTTGTATTGAATCTTAGCATGTGACAATTCGTTGGATAGGTAAACAACATAGCTACGACTTCCATGGGATATTTTTGCATTCTCTAAAAATTCGGCCAAAATGGAGGTTAAGAAAATCTCCTCGTTAATTTAGGACATTACTCGTTTTCGACCCATTTTTACTAGGAAGGCCATAAAGTGGCCGATTTGTATTGAATCTTAGCATGTGACAATTTGTTGGATAGGTAAACAACATAACTACGTCTTCCATGGGATATTTTTGCATTCTCTAAAAATTCGGCCAAAACGGAGGTTAAGAAAATCTCCTCGTTAATTTAGGACATTACTCGTTTTCGACCCTTTTTTAGTAGGAAGGCCATAATGTGGCCGATTTGCATTGAATCCTAGCGTGTGACAATTCGTTGGATGGGTAAACAACATAACTACGACTTCCATGGGATATTTTTGCATTCTCTAAAAATTTAGCCAAAATGGAGGTTAATAAAATCCCCTCGTTAATTTAGGACATTACTCATTTTCGACCCTTTTTTATAAGGAAGGCCATAAAGTGGCCGGTTTGTATTGAATCTTAGCATGGGACAATTCGTTGGATAGGTAAACAACATAGCTACGACTTCCATGGGATATTTTTGCATTTTTTAAAAATTCAGCCAAAATGGAGGTTAAGAAAATCTCCTTGTTAATTTGGGACATTACTCGTTTTCGACCCTTTTTTACTAGGAAGGCCATAATGTGGCCGATTTGCATTGAATCTTAGCGTGTGACAATTCGTTGGATAGGTAAACAACATAACTATGACTTCCACGGGATATTTTTGCATTCTCTAAAAATTTGGCCAAAATAGAGGTTAAGAAAATCTCCTCGTTAATTTGGGACATTACTCGTTTTCGACACTTTTTTACTAGGAAGGCCATAATGTGGCCGATTTGTATTGAATCTTAGCATGTGACAATTCGTTGGATAGGTAAACAACATAACTACGACTTCCATGGGATATTTTTGCATTCTCTAAAAATTCAGCCACAATGGAGGTTAAGAAAATCTCCTCGTTAATTTGGGACATTACTCGTTTTCGACCCTTTTTTAGTAGGAAGGCCATAATGTGGCCGATTTGCATTGAATCTTAGCGTGTGACAATTCGTTGGATAGGTAAACAACATAACTACGACTTCCATGGGATATTTTTGCATTCTCTAAAAATTCGGCCAAAATGGAGGTTAAGAAAATATCCTCGTTAATTTAGGACATTACTCGTTTTCGACCCATTTTTACTAGGAAGGCCATAAAGTGGCCGATTTGTATTGAATCTTAGCATGTGACAATTTGTTGGATAGGTAAACAACATAACTACGACTTCCATGGGATATTTTTGCATTCTCTAAAAATTCGGCAAAAACGGAGGTTAAGAAAATCTCCTCGTTAATTTAGGACGTTACTCGTTTTCGACCCATTTTTACTAGGAAGGCCATAAAGTGGCCGATTTGTATTGAATCTTAGCATGTGACAATTCGTTGGATAGGTAAACAACATACCTACGATTTCCATGGGATATTTTTGCATTCTCTAAAAATTCGGCCAAAAGGGAGGTTAAGAAAATCCCCTCGTTAATTTAGGACATTACTCGTTTTCGACCCTTTTTTACTAGGAAGGCCATAATGTGGCCGATTTGCATTGAATCTTAGCATGTGACAATTCGTTGGAAAGGTAAACAACATAACTACGACTTCCATGGGATATTTTTGCATTCTCTAAAAATTCGGCCAAAATGGAGGTTAAGAAAATCTCCTCGTTAATTTGGGACATTACTCGTTTTCGACCCTTTTTTAGTAGGAAGGCCATAATGTGGCCGATTTGCATTGAATCTTAGCGTGTGACAATTCGTTGGATAGGTAAACAACATAACTACGACTTCCATGGGATATTTTTGCATTCTCTAAAAATTCGGCCAAAATGGAGGTTAAGAAAATCTCCTCGTTAATTTAGGACATTACTCGTTTTCAACCCTTTTTTAGTAGGAAGGCCATAAAGTGGTCGATTTGTATTGAATCTTAGCATGTGAAAATTCGCTGGATAGGTAAACAAAATAGCTACGACTTCCATGGGATATTTTTGCATTCTCTAAAAATTCGGCCAAAATGGAGGTTAAGAAAATCCCCTCGTTAATTTAGGACATTACTCGTTTTCGACCCTTTTTTACTAGGAATGCCATAATGTGGCCGATTTGCATTGAATCTTAGCGTGTGACAATTCGTTGGATAGGTAAACAACATAACTACGACTTCCATGGGATATTTTTGCATTCTCTAAAAATTCGGCCAAAATGGAGGTTAAGAAAATCTCCTCGTTAATTTGGGACATTACTCGTTTTCGACCCTTTTTTAGTAGGAAGGCCATAATGTGGCCGATTTGCATTGAATCTTAGCGTGTGACAATTCGTTGGATAGGTAAACGACATAACTACGACTTCCATGGGATATTTTTGCATTCTCTAAAAATTCGGCCAAAACGGAGGTTAAGAAAATCTCCTCGTTAATTTAGGACATTACTCGTTTTTGACCCTTTTTTACTAGGAAGGCCATAGTGTGGCCGATTTGCATTGAATCTTAGCATGTGACAATTCGTTGGATAGATAAACAACATAACTACGACTTCCATGGGATATTTTCGCATTCTCTAAAAATTCGGCCAAAATGGAGGTTAAGAAAATCTCCTCGTTAATTTAGGACATAACTCGTTTTCAACCCTTTTTTAGTAGGAAAGCCATAATGTGGCCGATTTGCATTGAATCTTAGCGTGTCACAATTCGTTGGATAGGTAAACAACATAACTACGACTTCCATGGGATATTTTTGCATTCTCTAAAAATTCGGCCAAAATGGAGGTTAAGAAAATCTCCTCGTTAATTTGGGACATTACTCGTTTTCGACCCTTTTTTAGTAGGAAGGCCATAATGTGGCCGATTTGCATTGAATCTTAGCGTGTGACAATTCGTTGGATAGGTAAACGACATAACTACGACTTCCATGGGATATTTTTGCATTCTCTAAAAATTCGGCCAAAACGGAGGTTAAGAAAATCTCCTCGTTAATTTAGGACGTTACTCGTTTTCGACCCATTTTTACTAGGAAGGCCATAAAGTGGCCGATTTGTATTGAATCTTAGCATGTGACAATTCGTTGGATAGGTAAACAACATACCTACGATTTCCATGGGATATTTTTGCATTCTCTAAAAATTCGGCCAAAAGGGAGGTTAAGAAAATCCCCTCGTTAATTTAGGACATTACTCGTTTTCGACCCTTTTTTACTAGGAAGGCCATAATGTGGCCGATTTGCATTGAATCTTAGCGTGTGACAATTCGTTGGATAGGTAAACGACATAACTACGACTTCCATGGGATATTTTTGCATTCTCTAAAAATTCGGCCAAAATGGAGGTTAAGAAAATCTCCTCGTTAATTTGGGACATTACTCGTTTTCGACCCTTTTTTAGTAGGAAGGCCATAATGTGGCCGATTTGCATTGAATCTTAGCGTGTGACAATTCGTTGGATAGGTAAACAACATAACTACGACTTCCATGGGATATTTTTGCATTCTCTAAAAATTCGGCCAAAATGGAGGTTAAGAAAATCTCGTCGTTAATTTAGGACATTACTCGTTTTCAACCCTTTTTTAGTAGGAAGGCCATAAAGTGGTCGATTTGTATTGAATCTTAGCATGTGAAAATTCGCTGGATAGGTAAACAAAATAGCTACGACTTCCATGGGATATTTTTGCATTCTCTAAAAATTTGGCCAAAATGGAGGTTAAGAAAATCCCCTCGTTAATTTAGGACATTACTCGTTTTCGACCCTTTTTTACTAGGAATGCCATAATGTGGCCGATTTGCATTGAATCTTAGCGTGTGACAATTCGTTGGATAGGTAAACAACATAACTACGACTTCCATGGGATATTTTTGCATTCTCTAAAAATTCGGCCAAAATGGAGGTTAAGAAAATCTCCTCGTTAATTTGGGACATTACTCGTTTTCGACCCTTTTTTAGTAGGAAGGCCATAATGTGGCCGATTTGCATTGAATCTTAGCGTGTGACAATTCGTTGGATAGGTAAACAACATAACTACGACTTCCATGGGATATTTTTGCATTCTCTAAAAATTCGACCGAAATGTAGGTTAAGAAAATCTCCTCGTTAATTTAGGACATTACTCGTTTTCAACCCTTTTTTAGTAGGAAGGCCATAAAGTGGTCGATTTGTATTGAATCTTAGCATGTGAAAATTCGTTGGATAGGTAAACAAAATAGCTACGACTTCCATGGGATATTTTTGCATTCTCTAAAAATTCGGCCAAAATGGAGGTTAAGAAAATCCCCTCGTTAATTTAGGACATTACTCGTTTTCGACCCTTTTTTTATAAGGAAGGCCATAAAGTGGCCGGTTTGTATTGAATCTTAGCATGGGACAATTCGTTGGATAGGTAAACAACATAGCTACGACTTCCATGGGATATTTTTGCATTTTTTAAAAATTCAGCCAAAATGGAGGTTAAGAAAATCCTTGCGTTAATTTGGGACATTACTCGTTTTCGACCCTTTTTTACTAGGAAGGCCATAATGTGGCCGATTTGTATTGAATCTTAGCATGTGACAATTTGTTGGATAGGTAAACGACATAACTACGACTTCCATGGGATATTTTTGCATTCTCTAAAAATTCGGCCAAAACGGAGGTTAAGAAAATCTCCTCGTTAATTTAGGACATTACTCGTTTTTTACCCTTTTTTACTAGGAAGGCCATAATGTGGCCGATTTGCATTGAATCTTAGCATGTGACAATTCGTTGGATAGATAAACAACATAACTACGACTTCCATGGGATATTTTCGCATTCTCTAAAAATTCGGCCAAAATGGAGGTTAAGAAAATCTCCTCGTTAATTTAGGACATAACTCGTTTTCAACCCTTTTTTAGTAGGAAAGCCATAATGTGGCCGATTTGCATTGAATCTTAGCGTGTCACAATTCGTTGGATAGGTAAACAACATAACTACGACTTCAATGGGATATTTTTGCATTCTCTAAAAATTCGGCCAAAATGGAGGTTAAGAAAATCTCCTCGTTAATTTAGGACATTACTCGTTTTCGACCCATTTTTACTAGGAAGGCCATAAAGTGGCCGATTTGTATTGAATCTTAGCATGTGACAATTCGTTGGATAGGTAAACAACATAACTACGACTTCCATGGGATATTTTTGCATTCTCTAAAAATTCGGCCAAAATGGAGGTTAAGAAAATCTCCTCGTTAATTTAGGACATTACTCGTTTTCGACCCATTTTTACTAGGAAGGCCATAAAGTGGCCGATTTGTATTGAATCTTAGCATGTGACAATTTGTTGGATAGGTAAACGACATAACTACGACTTCCATGGGATATTTTTGCATTCTCTAAAAATTCGGCCAAAACGGAGGTTAAGAAAATCTCCTCGTTAATTTAGGACATTACTCGTTTTTTACCCTTTTTTACTAGGAAGGCCATAATGTGGCCGATTTGCATTGAATCTTAGCATGTGACAATTCGTTGGATAGATAAACAACATAACTACGACTTCCATGGGATATTTTCGCATTCTCTAAAAATTCGGCCAAAATGGAGGTTAAGAAAATCTCCTCGTTAATTTAGGACATAACTCGTTTTCAACCCTTTTTTAGTAGGAAAGCCATAATGTGGCCGATTTGCATTGAATCTTAGCGTGTCACAATTCGTTGGATAGGTAAACAACATAACTACGACTTCAATGGGATATTTTTGCATTCTCTAAAAATTCGGCCAAAATGGAGGTTAAGAAAATCTCCTCGTTAATTTAGGACATTACTCGTTTTCGACCCATTTTTACTAGGAAGGCCATAAAGTGGCCGATTTGTATTGAATCTTAGCATGTGACAATTCGTTGGATAGGTAAACAACATAACTACGACTTCCATGGGATATTTTTGCATTCTCTAAAAATTCGGCCAAAATGGAGGTTAAGAAAATCTCCTCGTTAATTTAGGACATTACTCGTTTTCGACCCATTTTTACTAGGAAGGCCATAAAGTGGCCGATTTGTATTGAATCTTAGCATGTGACAATTTGTTGGATAGGTAAACGACATAACTACGACTTCCATGGGATATTTTTGCATTCTCTAAAAATTCGGCCAAAACGGAGGTTAAGAAAATCTCCTCGTTAATTTAGGACATTACTCGTTTTTGACCCTTTTTTACTAGGAAGGCCATAATGTGGCCGATTTGCATTGAATCTTAGCATGTGACAATTCGTTGGATAGATAAACAACATAACTACGACTTCCATGGGATATTTTCGCATTCTCTAAAAATTCGGCCAAAATGGAGGTTAAGAAAATCTCCTCGTTAATTTAGGACATAACTCGTTTTCAACCCTTTTTTAGTAGGAAAGCCATAATGTGGCCGATTTGCATTGAATCTTAGCGTGTCACATTTCGTTGGATAGGTAAACAACATAACTACGACTTCAATGGGATATTTTTGCATTCTCTAAAAATTCGGCCAAAATGGAGGTTAAGAAAATCTCCTCGTTAATTTAGGACATTACTCGTTTTCGACCCATTTTTACTAGGAAGGCCATAAAGTGGCCGATTTGTATTGAATCTTAGCATGTGACAATTCGTTGGATAGGTAAACAACATAACTACGACTTCCATGGGATATTTTTGCATTCTCTAAAAATTCGGCCAAAATGGAGGTTAAGAAAATCTCCTCGTTAATTTAGGACATTACTCGTTTTCGACCCATTTTTACTAGGAAGGCCATATAGTGGCCGATTTGTATTGAATCTTAGCATGTGACAATTTGTTGGATAGGTAAACAACATAACTACGACTTCCATGGGATATTTTTGCATTCTCTAAAAATTCGGCCAAAATGGAGGTTAAGAAAATCTCCTCGTTAATTTAGGACATTACTCGTTTTCGACCCATTTTTACTAGGAAGGCCATAAAGTGGCCGATTTGTATTGAATCTTAGCATGTGACAATTTGTTGGATAGGTAAACAACATAACTACGACTTCCATGGGATATTTTTGCATTCTCTAAAAATTCGGCCAAAACGGAGGTTAAGAAAATCTCCTCGTTAATTTAGGACATTACTCGTTTTTGACCCTTTTTTACTAGGAAGGCCATAATGTGGCCGATTTGCATTGAATCTTAGCATGTGACAATTCGTTGGATAGATAAACAACATAACTACGACTTCCATGGGATATTTTCGCATTCTCTAAAAATTCGGCCAAAATGGAGGTTAAGAAAATCTCCTCGTTAATTTAGGACATTACTCGTTTTCAACCCTTTTTTAGTAGGAAGGCCATAATGTGGCCGATTTGCATTGAATCTTAGCGTGTGACAATTCGTTGGATAGGTAAACAACATAACTACGACTTCCATGGGATATTTTTGCATTCTCTAAAAATTCGGCCAAAATGGAGGTTAAGAAAATCTCCTCGTTAATTTAGGACATTACTCGTTTTCAACCCTTTTTTAGTAGGAAGGCCATAAAGTGGTCGATTTGTATTGAATCTTAGCATGTGAAAATTCGCTGGATAGGTAAACAAAATAGCTACGACTTCCATGGGATATTTTTGCATTCTCTAAAAATTTGGCCAAAATGGAGGTTAAGAAAATCCCCTCGTTAATTTAGGACATTACTCGTTTTCGACCCTTTTTTTACTAGGAATGCCATAATGTGGCCGATTTGCATTGAATCTTAGCGTGTGACAATTCGTTGGATAGGTAAACAACATAACTACGACTTCCATGGGATATTTTTGCATTCTCTAAAAATTCGGCCAAAATGGAGGTTAAGAAAATCTCCTCGTTAATTTGGGACATTACTCGTTTTCGACCCTTTTTTAGTAGGAAGGCCATAATGTGGCCGATTTGCATTGAATCTTAGCGTGTGACAATTCGTTGGATAGGTAAACAACATAACTACGACTTCCATGGGATATTTTTGCATTCTCTAAAAATTCGACCGAAATGGAGGTTAAGAAAATCTCCTCGTTAATTTAGGACATTACTCGTTTTCAACCCTTTTTTAGTAGGAAGGCCATAAAGTGGTCGATTTGTATTGAATCTTAGCATGTGAAAATTCGTTGGATAGGTAAACAAAATAGCTACGACTTCCATGGGATATTTTTGCATTCTCTAAAAATTCGGCCAAAATGGAGGTTAAGAAAATCCCCTCGTTAATTTAGGACATTACTCGTTTTCGACCCTTTTTTTATAAGGAAGGCCATAAAGTGGCCGGTTTGTATTGAATCTTAGCATGGGACAATTCGTTGGATAGGTAAACAACATAGCTACGACTTCCATGGGATATTTTTGCATTTTTTAAAAATTCAGCCAAAATGGAGGTTAAGAAAATCCTTGCGTTAATTTGGGACATTACTCGTTTTCGACCCTTTTTTACTAGGAAGGCCATAATGTGGCCGATTTGCATTGAATCTTAGCGTGTGACAATTCGTTGGATAGGTAAACAACATAACTACGACTTCCATGGGATATTTTTGCATTCTCTAAAAATTCGGCCAAAATGGAGGTTAAGAAAATCTCGTCGTTAATTTAGGACATTACTCGTTTTCGACCCATTTTTACTAGGAAGGCCATAAAGTGGCCGATTTGTATTGAATCTTAGCATGTGACAATTTGTTGGATAGGTAAACGACATAACTACGACTTCCATGGGATATTTTTGCATTCTCTAAAAATTCGGCCAAAACGGAGGTTAAGAAAATCTCCTCGTTAATTTAGGACATTACTCGTTTTTGACCCTTTTTTACTAGGAAGGCCATAATGTGGCCGATTTGCATTGAATCTTAGCATGTGACAATTCGTTGGATAGATAAACAACATAACTACGACTTCCATGGGATATTTTCGCATTCTCTAAAAATTCGGCCAAAATGGAGGTTAAGAAAATCTCCTCGTTAATTTAGGACATAACTCGTTTTCAACCCTTTTTTAGTAGGAAAGCCATAATGTGGCCGATTTGCATTGAATCTTAGCGTGTCACAATTCGTTGGATAGGTAAACAACATAACTACGACTTCAATGGGATATTTTTGCATTCTCTAAAAATTCGGCCAAAATGGAGGTTAAGAAAATCTCCTCGTTAATTTAGGACATTACTCGTTTTCAACCCTTTTTTACTAGGAAGGCCATAAAGTGGCCGATTTGTATTGAATCTTAGCATGTGACAATTCGTTGGATAGGTAAACAACATAACTACGACTTCCATGGGATATTTTTGCATTCTCTAAAAATTCGGCCAAAATGGAGGTTAAGAAAATCTCCTCGTTAATTTAGGACATTACTCGTTTTCGACCCATTTTTACTAGGAAGGCCATAAAGTGGCCGATTTGTATTGAATCTTAGCATGTGACAATTTGTTGGATAGGTAAACGACATAACTACGACTTCCATGGGATATTTTTGCATTCTCTAAAAATTCGGCCAAAACGGAGGTTAAGAAAATCTCCTCGTTAATTTAGGACATTACTCGTTTTTGACCCTTTTTTACTAGGAAGGCCATAATGTGGCCGATTTGCATTGAATCTTAGCATGTGACAATTCGTTGGATAGATAAACAACATAACTACGACTTCCATGGGATATTTTCGCATTCTCTAAAAATTCGGCCAAAATGGAGGTTAAGAAAATCTCCTCGTTAATTTAGGACATAACTCGTTTTCAACCCTTTTTTAGTAGGAAAGCCATAATGTGGCCGATTTGCATTGAATCTTAGCGTGTCACATTTCGTTGGATAGGTAAACAACATAACTACGACTTCAATGGGATATTTTTGCATTCTCTAAAAATTCGGCCAAAATGGAGGTTAAGAAAATCTCCTCGTTAATTTAGGACATTACTCGTTTTCGACCCATTTTTACTAGGAAGGCCATAAAGTGGCCGATTTGTATTGAATCTTAGCATGTGACAATTCGTTGGATAGGTAAACAACATAACTACGACTTCCATGGGATATTTTTGCATTCTCTAAAAATTCGGCCAAAATGGAGGTTAAGAAAATCTCCTCGTTAATTTAGGACATTACTCGTTTTCGACCCATTTTTACTAGGAAGGCCATATAGTGGCCGATTTGTATTGAATCTTAGCATGTGACAATTTGTTGGATAGGTAAACAACATAACTACGACTTCCATGGGATATTTTTGCATTCTCTAAAAATTCGGCCAAAATGGAGGTTAAGAAAATCTCCTCGTTAATTTAGGACATTACTCGTTTTCGACCCATTTTTACTAGGAAGGCCATAAAGTGGCCGATTTGTATTGAATCTTAGCATGTGACAATTTGTTGGATAGGTAAACAACATAACTACGACTTCCATGGGATATTTTTGCATTCTCTAAAAATTCGGCCAAAACGGAGGTTAAGAAAATCTCCTCGTTAATTTAGGACATTACTCGTTTTCGACCCATTTTTACTAGGAAGGCCATAAAGTGGCCGATTTGTATTGAATCTTAGCATGTGACAATTTGTTGGATAGGTAAACGACATAACTACGACTTCCATGGGATATTTTTGCATTCTCTAAAAATTCGGCCAAAACGGAGGTTAAGAAAATCTCCTCGTTAATTTAGGACATTACTCGTTTTTGACCCTTTTTTACTAGGAAGGCCATAATGTGGCCGATTTGCATTGAATCTTAGCATGTGACAATTCGTTGGATAGATAAACAACATAACTACGACTTCCATGGGATATTTTCGCATTCTCTAAAAATTCGGCCAAAATGGAGGTTAAGAAAATCTCCTCGTTAATTTAGGACATAACTCGTTTTCAACCCTTTTTTAGTAGGAAAGCCATAATGTGGCCGATTTGCATTGAATCTTAGCGTGTCACAATTCGTTGGATAGGTAAACAACATAACTACGACTTCAATGGGATATTTTTGCATTCTCTAAAAATTCGGCCAAAATGGAGGTTAAGAAAATCTCCTCGTTAATTTAGGACATTACTCGTTTTCAACCCTTTTTTACTAGGAAGGCCATAAAGTGGCCGATTTGTATTGAATCTTAGCATGTGACAATTCGTTGGATAGGTAAACAACATAACTACGACTTCCATGGGATATTTTTGCATTCTCTAAAAATTCGGCCAAAATGGAGGTTAAGAAAATCTCCTCGTTAATTTAGGACATTACTCGTTTTCGACCCATTTTTACTAGGAAGGCCATAAAGTGGCCGATTTGTATTGAATCTTAGCATGTGACAATTTGTTGGATAGGTAAACGACATAACTACGACTTCCATGGGATATTTTTGCATTCTCTAAAAATTCGGCCAAAACGGAGGTTAAGAAAATCTCCTCGTTAATTTAGGACATTACTCGTTTTTGACCCTTTTTTACTAGGAAGGCCATAATGTGGCCGATTTGCATTGAATCTTAGCATGTGACAATTCGTTGGATAGATAAACAACATAACTACGACTTCCATGGGATATTTTCGCATTCTCTAAAAATTCGGCCAAAATGGAGGTTAAGAAAATCTCCTCGTTAATTTAGGACATAACTCGTTTTCAACCCTTTTTTAGTAGGAAAGCCATAATGTGGCCGATTTGCATTGAATCTTAGCGTGTCACATTTCGTTGGATAGGTAAACAACATAACTACGACTTCAATGGGATATTTTTGCATTCTCTAAAAATTCGGCCAAAATGGAGGTTAAGAAAATCTCCTCGTTAATTTAGGACATTACTCGTTTTCGACCCATTTTTACTAGGAAGGCCATAAAGTGGCCGATTTGTATTGAATCTTAGCATGTGACAATTCGTTGGATAGGTAAACAACATAACTACGACTTCCATGGGATATTTTTGCATTCTCTAAAAATTCGGCCAAAATGGAGGTTAAGAAAATCTCCTCGTTAATTTAGGACATTACTCGTTTTCGACCCATTTTTACTAGGAAGGCCATATAGTGGCCGATTTGTATTGAATCTTAGCATGTGACAATTTGTTGGATAGGTAAACAACATAACTACGACTTCCATGGGATATTTTTGCATTCTCTAAAAATTCGGCCAAAATGGAGGTTAAGAAAATCTCCTCGTTAATTTAGGACATTACTCGTTTTCGACCCATTTTTACTAGGAAGGCCATAAAGTGGCCGATTTGTATTGAATCTTAGCATGTGACAATTTGTTGGATAGGTAAACAACATAACTACGACTTCCATGGGATATTTTTGCATTCTCTAAAAATTCGGCCAAAACGGAGGTTAAGAAAATCTCCTCGTTAATTTAGGACATTACTCGTTTTTGACCCTTTTTTACTAGGAAGGCCATAATGTGGCCGATTTGCATTGAATCTTAGCATGTGACAATTCGTTGGATAGATAAACAACATAACTACGACTTCCATGGGATATTTTCGCATTCTCTAAAAATTCGGCCAAAATGGAGGTTAAGAAAATCTCCTCGTTAATTAAGGACATAACTCGTTTTCAACCCTTTTTTAGTAGGAAGGCCATAATGTGGCCGATTTGCATTGAATCTTAGCGTGTGACAATTCGTTGGATAGGTAAACAACATAACTACGACTTCCTTGGGATATTTTTGCATTCTCTAAAAATTCGGCCAAAATGGAGGTTAAGAAAATCTCCTCGTTAATTTAGGACGTTACTCGTTTTCGACCCATTTTTACTAGGAAGGCCATAAAGTGGCTGATTTGTATTGAATCTTAGCATGTGACAATTCGTTGGATAGGTAAACAACATACCTACGATTTCCATGGCATATTTTTGCATTCTCTAAAAATTCGGCCAAAAGGGAGGTTAAGAAAATCCCCTCGTTAATTTAGGACATTACTCGTTTTCAACCCTTTTTTAGTAGGAAGGCCATAAAGTGGTCGATTTGTATTGAATCTTAGCATGTGAAAATTCGTTGGATAGGTAAACAAAATAGCTACGATTTCCATGGGATATTTTTGCATTCTCTAAAAATTCGGCCAAAATGGAGGTTAAGAAAACCCCCTCGTTAATTTAGGACATTACTCGTTTTCGACCCTTTTTTTATAAGGAAGGCCATAAAGTGGCCGGTTTGTATTGAATCTTAGCATGGGACAATTCGTTGGATAGGTAAACAACATAGCTACGACTTCCATGGGATATTTTTGCATTTTTTAAAAATTCAGCCAAAATGGAGGTTAAGAAAATCCTTGCGTTAATTTGGGACATTACTCGTTTTCGACCCTTTTTTACTAGGAAAGCCATAATGTGGCCGATTTGCATTGAATCTTAGCGTGTGACAATTCGTTGGATAGGTAAACAACATAACTACGACTTCCATGGGATATTTTTGCATTCTCTAAAAATTCGGCCAAAATGGAGGTTAAGAAAATCTCGTCGTTAATTTAGGACATTACTCGTTTTCGACCCATTTTTACTAGGAAGGCCATAAAGTGGCCGATTTGTATTGAATCTTAGCATGTGACAATTTGTTGGATAGGTAAACAACATAACTACGACTTCCATGGGATATTTTTGCATTCTCTAAAAATTCGGCCAAAATGGAGGTTAAGAAAATCTCGTCGTTAATTTGGGACATTACTCGTTTTCGACCCTTTTTTAGTAGGAAGGCCATAATGTGGCCGATTTGCATTGAATCTTAGCGTGTGACAATTCGTTGGATAGGTAAACAACATAACTACGACTTCCATGGGATATTTTTGCATTCTCTAAAAATTCGGCCAAAATGGAGGTTAAGAAAATCTCCTCGTTAATTAAGGACATAACTCGTTTTCAACCCTTTTTTAGTAGGAAGGCCATAATGTGGCCGATTTGCATTGAATCTTAGCATGTGACAATTCGTTGGATAGATAAACAACATAACTACGACTTCCATGGGATATTTTCGCATTCTCTAAAAATTCGGCCAAAATGGAGGTTAAGAAAATCTCCTCGTTAATTAAGGACATAACTCGTTTTCAACCCTTTTTTAGTAGGAAGGCCATAATGTGTCCGATTTGCATTGAATCTTAGCGTGTGACAATTCGTTGGATAGGTAAACAACATAACTACGACTTCCATGGGATATTTTTGCATTCTCTAAAAATTCGGCCAAAATGGAGGTTAAGAAAATCTCCTCGTTAATTTAGGACGTTACTCGTTTTCGACCCATTTTTACTAGGAAGGCCATAAAGTGGCCGATTTGTATTGAATCTTAGCATGTGACAATTCGTTGGATAGGTAAACAACATACCTACGATTTCCATGGCATATTTTTGCATTCTCTAAAAATTCGGCCAAAAGGGAGGTTAAGAAAATCCCCTCGTTAATTTAGGACATTACTCGTTTTCAACCCTTTTTTAGTAGGAAGGTCATAAAGTGGTCGATTTGTATTGAATCTTAGCATGTGAAAATTCGTTGGATAGGTAAACAAAATAGCTACGATTTCCATGGGATATTTTTGCATTCTCTAAAAATTCGGCCAAAATGGAGGTTAAGAAAACCCCCTCGTTAATTTAGGACATTACTCGTTTTCGACCCTTTTTTTATAAGGAAGGCCATAAAGTGGCCGGTTTGTATTGAATCTTAGCATGGGACAATTCGTTGGATAGGTAAACAACATAGCTACGACTTCCATGGGATATTTTTGCATTTTTTAAAAATTCAGCCAAAATGGAGGTTAAGAAAATCCTTGCGTTAATTTGGGACATTACTCGTTTTCGACCCTTTTTTACTAGGAAAGCCATAATGTGGCCGATTTGCATTGAATCTTAGCGTGTGACAATTCGTTGGATAGGTAAACAACATAACTACGACTTCCATGGGATATTTTTGCATTCTCTAAAAATTCGGCCAAAATGGAGGTTAAGAAAATCTCGTCGTTAATTTAGGACATTACTCGTTTTCGACCCATTTTTACTAGGAAGGCCATAAAGTGGCCGATTTGTATTGAATCTTAGCATGTGACAATTTGTTGGATAGGTAAACAACATAACTACGACTTCCATGGGATATTTTTGCATTCTCTAAAAATTCGGCCAAAATGGAGGTTAAGAAAATCTCGTCGTTAATTTGGGACATTACTCGTTTTCGACCCTTTTTTAGTAGGAAGGCCATAATGTGGCCGATTTGCATTGAATCTTAGCGTGTGACAATTCGTTGGATAGGTAAACAACATAACTACGACTTCCATGGGATATTTTTGCATTCTCTAAAAATTCGGCCAAAATGGAGGTTAAGAAAATCTCCTCGTTAATTTAGGACATTACTCGTTTTCAACCCTTTTTTAGTAGGAAGGCCATAAAGTGGTCGATTTGTATTGAATCTTAGCATGTGAAAATTCGTTGGATAGGTAAACAAAATAGCTACGATTTCCATGGGATATTTTTGCATTCTCTAAAAATTCGGCCAAAATGGAGGTTAAGAAAACCCCCTCGTTAATTTAGGACATTACTCGTTTTCGACCCTTTTTTTATAAGGAAGGCCATAAAGTGGCCGGTTTGTATTGAATCTTAGCATGGGACAATTCGTTGGATAGGTAAACAACATAGCTACGACTTCCATGGGATATTTTTGCATTTTTTAAAAATTCAGCCAAAATGGAGGTTAAGAAAATCCTTGTGTTAATTTGGGACATTACTCGTTTTCGACCCTTTTTTACTAGGAAAGCCATAATGTGGCCGATTTGCATTGAATCTTAGCGTGTGACAATTCGTTGGATAGGTAAACAACATAACTACGACTTCCATGGGATATTTTTGCATTCTCTAAAAATTCGGCCAAAATGGAGGTTAAGAAAATCTCGTCGTTAATTTAGGACATTACTCGTTTTCGACCCATTTTTACTAGGAAGGCCATAAAGTGGCCGATTTGTATTGAATCTTAGCATGTGACAATTTGTTGGATAGGTAAACAACATAACTACGACTTCCATGGGATATTTTTGCATTCTCTAAAAATTCGGCCAAAATGGAGGTTAAGAAAATCTCGTCGTTAATTTGGGACATTACTCGTTTTCGACCCTTTTTTAGTAGGAAGGCCATAATGTGGCCGATTTGCATTGAATCTTAGCGTGTGACAATTCGTTGGATAGGTAAACAACATAACTACGACTTCCATGGGATATTTTTGCATTCTCTAAAAATTCGGCCAAAATGGAGGTTAAGAAAATCTCCTCGTTAATTTAGGACATTACTCGTTTTCAACCCTTTTTTAGTAGGAAGGCCATAAAGTTGTCGATTTGTATTGAATCTTAGCATGTGAAAATTCGTTGGATAGGTAAACAACATAGCTACGACTTCCATGGGATATTTTTGCATTCTCTAAAAATTCGGCCAAAATGGAGGTTAAGAAAATCTCCTCGTTAATTTAGGACATTACTCGTTTTCGACCCATTTTTACTAGGAAGGCCATAAAGTGGCCGATTTGTATTGAATCTTAGCATGTGACAATTCGTTGGATAGGTAAACAACATAGCTACGACTTCCATGGGATATTTTTGCATTCTCTAAAAATTCGGCCAAAATGGAGGTTAAGAAAATCTCCTCGTTAATTTAGGACATTACTCGTTTTCGACCCATTTTTACTAGGAAGGCCATAAAGTGGCCGATTTGTATTGAATCTTAGCATGTGACAATTTGTTGGATAGGTAAACAACATAACTACGTCTTCCATGGGATATTTTTGCATTCTCTAAAAATTCGGCCAAAACGGAGGTTAAGAAAATCTCCTCGTTAATTTAGGACATTACTCGTTTTCGACCCTTTTTTAGTAGGAAGGCCATAATGTGGCCGATTTGCATTGAATCTTAGCGTGTGACAATTCGTTGGATGGGTAAACAACATAACTACGACTTCCATGGGATATTTTTGCATTCTCTAAAAATTTAGCCAAAATGGAGGTTAAGAAAATCCCCTCGTTAATTTAGGACATTACTCATTTTCGACCCTTTTTTATAAGGAAGGCCATAAAGTGGCCGGTTTGTATTGAATCTTAGCATGTGACAATTCGTTGGATAGGTAAACAACATAGCTACGACTTCCATGGGATATTTTTGCATTTTTTAAAAATTCAGCCAAAATGGAGGTTAAGAAAATCTCCTTGTTAATTTGGGACATTACTCGTTTTCGACCCTTTTTTACTAGGAAGGCCATAATGTGGCCGATTTGCATTGAATCTTAGCGTGTGACAATTCGTTGGATAGGTAAACAACATAACTATGACTTCCACGGGATATTTTTGCATTCTCTAAAAATTTGGCCAAAATAGAGGTTAAGAAAATCTCCTCGTTAATTTGGGACATTACTCGTTTTCGACCCTTTTTTACTAGGAAGGCCATAATGTGGCCGATTTGTATTGAATCTTAGCATGTGACAATTCGTTGGATAGGTAAACAACATAACTACGACTTCCATGGGATATTTTTGCATTCTCTAAAAATTCAGCCACAATGGAGGTTAAGAAAATCTCCTCGTTAATTTGGGACATTACTCGTTTTCGACCCTTTTTTAGTAGGAAAGCCATAATGTGGCCGATTTGCATTGAATCTTAGCGTGTGACAATTCGTTGGATAGGTAAACAACATAACTACGACTTCCATGGGATATTTTTGCATTCTCTAAAAATTCGGCCAAAATGGAGGTGAAGAAAATCTCCTCGTTAATTTAGGACGTTACTCGTTTTCGACCCATTTTTACTACGAAGGCCATAAAGTGGCCGATTTGTATTGAATCTTAGCATGTGACAATTCGTTGGATAGGTAAACAACATACCTACGATTTCCATGGGATATTTTTGCATTCTCTAAAAATTCGGCCAAAAGGGAGGTTAAGAAAATCCCCTCGTTAATTTAGGACATTACTCGTTTTCGACCCTTTTTTACTAGGAAGGCCATAATGTGGCCGATTTGCATTGAATCTTAGCATGTGACAATTCGTTGGATAGGTAAACAACATAACTACGACTTCCATGGGATATTTTTGCATTCTCTAAAAATTCGGCCAAAATGGAGGTTAAGAAAATCTCCTCGTTAATTTAGGACATTACTCGTTTTCGACCCATTTTTACTAGGAAGGCCATAAAGTGGCCGATTTGTATTGAATCTTAGCATGTGACAATTTGTTGGATAGGTAAACAACATAACTACGTCTTCCATGGGATATTTTTGCATTCTCTAAAAATTCGGCCAAAACGGAGGTTAAGAAAATCTCCTCGTTAATTTAGGACATTACTCGTTTTCGACCCTTTTTTAGTAGGAAGGCCATAATGTGGCCGATTTGCATTGAATCTTAGCGTGTGACAATTCGTTGGATGGGTAAACAACATAACTACGACTTCCATGGGATATTTTTGCATTCTCTAAAAATTTAGCCAAAATGGAGGTTAAGAAAATCCCCTCGTTAATTTAGGACATTACTCATTTTCGACCCTTTTTTATAAGGAAGGCCATAAAGTGGCCGGTTTGTATTGAATCTTAGCATGTGACAATTCGTTGGATAGGTAAACAACATAGCTACGACTTCCATGGGATATTTTTGCATTTTTTAAAAATTCAGCCAAAATGGAGGTTAAGAAAATCTCCTTGTTAATTTGGGACATTACTCGTTTTCGACCCTTTTTTACTAGGAAGGCCATAATGTGGCCGATTTGCATTGAATCTTAGCGTGTGACAATTCGTTGGATAGGTAAACAACATAACTATGACTTCCACGGGATATTTTTGCATTCTCTAAAAATTTGGCCAAAATAGAGGTTAAGAAAATCTCCTCGTTAATTTGGGACATTACTCGTTTTCGACCCTTTTTTACTAGGAAGGCCATAATGTGGCCGATTTGTATTGAATCTTAGCATGTGACAATTCGTTGGATAGGTAAACAACATAACTACGACTTCCATGGGATATTTTTGCATTCTCTAAAAATTCAGCCACAATGGAGGTTAAGAAAATCTCCTCGTTAATTTGGGACATTACTCGTTTTCGACCCTTTTTTAGTAGGAAAGCCATAATGTGGCCGATTTGCATTGAATCTTAGCGTGTGACAATTCGTTGGATAGGTAAACAACATAACTACGACTTCCATGGGATATTTTTGCATTCTCTAAAAATTCGGCCAAAATGGAGGTGAAGAAAATCTCCTCGTTAATTTAGGACATTACTCGTTTTCGACCCATTTTTACTACGAAGGCCATAAAGTGGCCGATTTGTATTGAATCTTAGCATGTGACAATTCGTTGGATAGGTAAACAACATACCTACGATTTCCATGGGATATTTTTGCATTCTCTAAAAATTCGGCCAAAAGGGAGGTTAAGAAAATCCCCTCGTTAATTTAGGACATTACTCGTTTTCGACCCTTTTTTACTAGGAAGGCCATAATGTGGCCGATTTGCATTGAATCTTAGCATGTGACAATTCGTTGGATAGGTAAACAACATAACTACGACTTCCATGGGATATTTTTGCATTCTCTAAAAATTCGGCCAAAATGGAGGTTAAGAAAATCTCCTCGTTAATTTGGGACATTACTCGTTTTCGACCCTTTTTTAGTAGGAAGGCCATAATGTGGCCGATATGCATTGAATCTTAGCGTGTGACAATTCGTTGGATAGGTAAACAACATAACTACGACTTCCATGGGATATTTTTGCATTCTCTAAAAATTCGGCCAAAATGGAGGTTAAGAAAATCTCCTCGTTAATTTAGGACATTACTCGTTTTCAACCCTTTTTTAGTAGGAAGGCCATAAAGTGGTCGATTTGTATTGAATCTTAGCATGTGAAAATTCGCTGGATAGGTAAACAAAATAGCTACGACTTCCATGGGATATTTTTGCATTCTCTAAAAATTCGGCCAAAATGGAGGTTAAGAAAATCCCCTCGTTAATTTAGGACATTACTCGTTTTCGACCCTTTTTTTATAAGGAAGGCCATAAAGTGGCCGGTTTGTATTGAATCTTAGCATGGGACAATTCGTTGGATAGGTAAACAACATAGCTACGACTTCCATGGGATATTTTTGCATTTTTTAAAAATTCAGCGAAAATGGAGGTTAAGAAAATCCTCGCGTTAATTTGGGACATTACTCGTTTTCGACCCTTTTTTACTAGGAATGCCATAATGTGGCCGATTTGCATTGAATCTTAGCGTGTGACAATTCGTTGGATAGGTAAACAACATAACTACGACTTCCATGGGATATTTTTGCATTCTCTAAAAATTCGGCCAAAATGGAGGTTAAGAAAATCTCGTCGTTAATTTGGGACATTACTCGTTTTCGACCCTTTTTTAGTAGGAAGGCCATAATGTGGCCGATTTGCATTGAATCTTAGCGTGTGACAATTCGTTGGATAGGTAAACAACATAACTACGACTTCCATGGGATATTTTTGCATTCTCTAAAAATTCGGCCAAAATGGAGGTTAAGAAAATCTCGTCGTTAATTTGGGACATTACTCGTTTTCGACCCTTTTTTAGTAGGAAGGCCATAATGTGGCCGATTTGCATTGAATCTTAGCGTGTGACAATTCCTTGGATAGGTAAACAACATAACTACGACTTCCATGGGATATTTTTGCATTCTCTAAAAATTCGGCCAAAATGGAGGTTAAGAAAATCTCCTCGTTAATTTAGGACATTACTCGTTTTCAACCCTTTTTTAGTAGGAAGGCCATAAAGTGGTCGATTTGTATTGAATCTTAGCATGTGAAAATTCGCTGGATAGGTAAACAAAATAGCTACGACTTCCATGGGATATTTTTGCATTCTCTAAAAATTCGGCCAAAATGGAGGTTAAGAAAATCCCCTCGTTAATTTAGGACATTACTCGTTTTTGACCCTTTTTTTATAAGGAAGGCCATAAAGTGGCCGGTTTGTATTGAATCTTAGCATGGGACAATTCGTTGGATAGGTAAACAACATAGCTACGACTTCCATGGGATATTTTTGCATTTTTTAAAAATTCAGCCAAAATGGAGGTTAAGAAAATCCTTGCGTTAATTTGGGACATTACTCGTTTTCGACCCTTTTTTACTAGGAATGCCATAATGTGGCCGATTTGCATTGAATCTTAGCGTGTGACAATTCGTTGGATAGGTAAACAACATAACTACAACTTCCATGGGATATTTTTGCATTCTCTAAAAATTCGGCCAAAATGGAGGTTAAGAAAATCTCGTCGTTAATTTAGGACATTACTCGTTTTCGACCCATTTTTACTAGGAAGGCCATAAAGTGGCAGATTTGTATTGAATCTTAGCATGTGACAATTCGTTGGATAGGTAAACAACATAGCTACGACTTCCATGGGATATTTTTGCATTCTCTAAAAATTCGGCCAAAATGGAGGTTAAGAAAATCTCCTCGTTAATTTAGGACATTACTCGTTTTCGACCCATTTTTACTAGGAAGGCCATAAAGTGGCCGATTTGTATTGAATCTTAGCATGTGACAATTTGTTGGATAGGTAAACAACATAACTACGTCTTCCATGGGATATTTTTGCATTCTCTAAAAATTCGGCCAAAATGGAGGTTAAGAAAATCTCCTCGTTAATTTAGGACATTACTCGTTTTCAACCCTTTTTTAGTAGGAAGGCCATAAAGTGGTCGATTTGTATTGAATCTTAGCATGTGAAAATTCGCTGGATAGGTAAACAAAATAGCTACGACTTCCATGGGATATTTTTGCATTCTCTAAAAATTCGGCCAAAATGGAGGTTAAGAAAATCCCCTCGTTAATTTAGGACATTACTCGTTTTTGACCCTTTTTTTATAAGGAAGGCCATAAAGTGGCCGGTTTGTATTGAATCTTAGCATGGGACAATTCGTTGGATAGGTAAACAACATAGCTACGACTTCCATGGGATATTTTTGCATTTTTTAAAAATTCAGCCAAAATGGAGGTTAAGAAAATCCTTGCGTTAATTTGGGACATTACTCGTTTTCGACCCTTTTTTACTAGGAATGCCATAATGTGGCCGATTTGCATTGAATCTTAGCGTGTGACAATTCGTTGGATAGGTAAACAACATAACTACAACTTCCATGGGATATTTTTGCATTCTCTAAAAATTCGGCCAAAATGGAGGTTAAGAAAATCTCGTCGTTAATTTAGGACATTACTCGTTTTCGACCCATTTTTACTAGGAAGGCCATAAAGTGGCAGATTTGTATTGAATCTTAGCATGTGACAATTCGTTGGATAGGTAAACAACATAGCTACGACTTCCATGGGATATTTTTGCATTCTCTAAAAATTCGGCCAAAATGGAGGTTAAGAAAATCTCCTCGTTAATTTAGGACATTACTCGTTTTCGACCCATTTTTACTAGGAAGGCCATAAAGTGGCCGATTTGTATTGAATCTTAGCATGTGACAATTTGTTGGATAGGTAAACAACATAACTACGTCTTCCATGGGATATTTTTGCATTCTCTAAAAATTCGGCCAAAACGGAGGTTAAGAAAATCTCCTCGTTAATTTAGGACATTACTCGTTTTCGACCCTTTTTTAGTAGGAAGGCCATAATGTGGCCGATTTGCATTGAATCTTAGCGTGTGACAATTCGTTGGATGGGTAAACAACATAACTACGACTTCCATGGGATATTTTTGCATTCTCTAAAAATTTAGCCAAAATGGAGGTTAAGAAAATCCCCTCGTTAATTTAGGACATTACTCATTTTCGACCCTTTTTTATAAGGAAGGCCATAAAGTGGCCGGTTTGTATTGAATCTTAGCATGGGACAATTCGTTGGATAGGTAAACAACATAGCTACGACTTCCATGGGATATTTTTGCATTTTTTAAAAATTCAGCCAAAATGGAGGTTAAGAAAATCTCCTTGTTAATTTGGGACATTACTCGTTTTCGACCCTTTTTTACTAGGAAGGCCATAATGTGGCCGATTTGCATTGAATCTTAGCGTGTGACAATTCGTTGGATAGGTAAACAACATAACTATGACTTCCACGGGATATTTTTGCATTCTCTAAAAATTTGGCCAAAATAGAGGTTAAGAAAATCTCCTAGTTAATTTGGGACATTACTCGTTTTCGACCCTTTTTTAGTAGGAAGGCCATAATGTGGCCGATTTGCATTGAATCTTAGCATGTGACAATTCGTTGGATAGGTAAACAACATAACTATGACTTCCACGGGATATTTTTGCATTCTCTAAAAATTTGGCCAAAATAGAGGTTAAGAAAATCTCCTCGTTAATTTGGGACATTACTCGTTTTCGACCCTTTTTTACTAGGAAGGCCATAATGTGGCCGATTTGTATTGAATCTTAGCATGTGACAATTCGTTGGATAGGTAAACAACATAACTACGACTTCCATGGGATATTTTTGCATTCTCTAAAAATTCAGCCACAATGGAGGTTAAGAAAATCTCCTCATTAATTTGGGACATTACTCGTTTTCGACCCTTTTTTAGTAGGAAGGCCATAATGTGGCCGATTTGCATTGAATCTTAGCGTGTGACAATTCGTTGGATAGGTAAACAACATAACTACGACTTCCATGGGATATTTTTGCATTCTCTAAAAATTCGGCCAAAATGGAGGTTAAGAAAATCTCCTCGTTAATTTAGGACATTACTCGTTTTCGACCCATTTTTACTAGGAAGGCCATAAAGTGGCAGATTTGTATTGAATCTTAGCATGTGACAATTCGTTGGATAGGTAAACAACATAGCTACGACTTCCATGGGATATTTTTGCATTCTCTAAAAATTCGGCCAAAATGGAGGTTAAGAAAATATCCTCGTTAATTTAGGACATTACTCGTTTTCGACCCATTTTTACTAGGAAGGCCATAAAGTGGCCGATTTGTATTGAATCTTAGCATGTGACAATTTGTTGGATAGGTAAACAACATAACTACGACTTCCACGGGATATTTTTGCATTCTTTAAAAATTCGGCCAAAACGGAGGTTAAGAAAATCTCCTCGTTAATTTAGGACATTACTCGTTTTCGACCCTTTTTTACTAGGAAGGCCATAATGTGGCCGATTTGCATTGAATCTTAGCATGTGACAATTCGTTGGATAGGTAAACAACATACCTACGATTTCCATGGGATATTTTTGCATTCTCTAAAAATTCGGCCAAAAGGGTGGTTAAGAAAATCCCCTCGTTAATTTAGGACATTACTCGTTTTCGACCCTTTTTTACTAGGAAGGCCATAATGTGGCCGATTTGCATTGAATCTTAGCATGTGACAATTCGTTGGAAAGGTAAACAACATAACTACGACTTCCATGGGATATTTTTGCATTCTCTAAAAATTCGGCCAAAATGGAGGTTAAGAAAATCTCCTCGTTAATTTGGGACATTACTCGTTTTCGACCCTTTTTTAGTAGGAAGGCCATAATGTGGCCGATTTGCATTGAATCTTAGCGTGTGACAATACGTTGGGTAGGTAAACAACATAACTACGACTTCCATGGGATATTTTTGCATTCTCTAAAAATTCGGCCAAAATGGAGGTTAAGAAAATTTTCTCGTTAATTTAGGACATTACTCGTTTTCAACCCTTTTTTAGTAGGAAGGCCATAAAGTGGTCGATTTGTATTGAATCTTAGCATGTGAAAATTCCTTGGATAGGTAAACAAAATAGCTACGACTTCCATGGGATATTTTTGCATTCTCTAAAAATTCGGCCAAAATGGAGGTTAAGAAAATCCCCTCGTTAATTTTGGACATTACTCGTTTTCGACCCTTTTTTTATAAGTAAGGCCATAAAGTGGCCGGTTTGTATTGAATCTTAGCATGGGACAATTCGTTGGATAGGTAAACAACATAGCTACGACTTCCATGGGATATTTTTGCATTTTTTAAAAATTCAGCCAAAATGGAGGTTAAGAAAATCCTTGCGTTAATTTGGGACATTACTCGTTGTCGACCCTTTTTTACTAGGACGGCCATAATATGGCCGATTTGCATTGAATCTTAGCGTGTGACAATTCGTTGGATAGGTAAACAACATAACTACGACTTCCATGGGATATTTTTGCATTCTCTAAAAATTCGGCCAAAACGGAGGTTAAGAAAATCTCCTCGTTAATTTAGGACATTACTCGTTTTCGACCCTTTTTTACTAGGAAGGCCATAATGTGGCCGATTTGCATTGAATCTTAGCCTGTGACAATTCGTTGGATAGATAAACAACATAACTACGACTTCCATGGGATATTTTCGCATTCTCTAAAAATTCGGCCAAAATGGAGGTTAAGAAAATCACCTCGTTAATTTAGGACATAACTCGTTTTAAACCCTTTTTTAGTAGGAAAGCCATAATGTGGCCGATTTGCATTGAATCTTAGCGTGTGACAATTCGTTGGATAGGTAAACAACATAACTATGACTTCCACGGGATATTTTTGCATTCTCTAAAAATTTGGCCAAAATAGAGGTTAAGAAAATCTCCTCGTTAATTTGGGACATTACTCGTTTTCGACCCTTTTTTAGTAGGAAGGCCATAATGTGGCCGATTTGCATTGAATCTTAGCGTGTGACAATTCGTTGGATAGGTAAACAACATAACTATGACTTCCACGGGATATTTTTGCATTCTCTAAAAATTTGGCCAAAATAGAGGTTAAGAAAATCTCCTCGTTAATTTGGGACATTACTCGTTTTCGACCCTTTTTTACTAGGAAGGCCATAATGTGGCCGATTTGTATTGAATCTTAGCATGTGACAATTCGTTGGATAGGTAAACAACATAACTACGACTTCCATGGGATATTTTTGCATTCTCTAAAAATTCAGCCACAATGGAGGTTAAGAAAATCTCCTCATTAATTTGGGACATTACTCGTTTTCGACCCTTTTTTAGTAGGAAGGCCATAAAGTGGTCGATTTGTATTGAATCTTAGCATGTGAAAATTCGTTGGATAGGTAAACAAAATAGCTACGACTTCCATGGGATATTTTTGCATTCTCTAAAAATTCGGCCAAAATGGAGGTTAAGAAAATCCCCTCGTTAATTTTGGACATTACTCGTTTTCGACCCTTTTTTTATAAGTAAGGCCATAAAGTGGCCGGTTTGTATTGAATCTTAGCATGGGACAATTCGTTGGATAGGTAAACAACATAGCTACGACTTCCATGGGATATTTTTGCATTTTTTAAAAATTCAGCCAAAATGGAGGTTAAGAAAATCCTTGCGTTAATTTGGGACATTACTCGTTGTCGACCCTTTTTTACTAGGACGGCCATAATATGGCCGATTTGCATTGAATCTTAGCGTGTGACAATTCGTTGGATAGGTAAACAACATAACTACGACTTCCATGGGATATTTTTGCATTCTCTAAAAATTCGGCCAAAACGGAGGTTAAGAAAATCTCCTCGTTAATTTAGGACATTACTCGTTTTCGACCCTTTTTTACTAGGAAGGCCATAATGTGGCCGATTTGCATTGAATCTTAGCATGTGACAATTCGTTGGATAGATAAACAACATAACTACGACTTCCATGGGATATTTTCGCATTCTCTAAAAATTCGGCCAAAATGGAGGTTAAGAAAATCACCTCGTTAATTTAGGACATAACTCGTTTTAAACCCTTTTTTAGTAGGAAAGCCATAATGTGGCCGATTTGCATTGAATCTTAGCGTGTGACAATTCGTTGGATAGGTAAACAACATAACTATGACTTCCACGGGATATTTTTGCATTCTCTAAAAATTTGGCCAAAATAGAGGTTAAGAAAATCTCCTCGTTAATTTGGGACATTACTCGTTTTCGACCCTTTTTTAGTAGGAAGGCCATAATGTGGCCGATTTGCATTGAATCTTAGCGTGTGACAATTCGTTGGATAGGTAAACAACATAACTATGACTTCCACGGGATATTTTTGCATTCTCTAAAAATTTGGCCAAAATAGAGGTTAAGAAAATCTCCTCGTTAATTTGGGACATTACTCGTTTTCGACCCTTTTTTACTAGGAAGGCCATAATGTGGCCGATTTGTATTGAATCTTAGCATGTGACAATTCGTTGGATAGGTAAACAACATAACTACGACTTCCATGGGATATTTTTGCATTCTCTAAAAATTCAGCCACAATGGAGGTTAAGAAAATCTCCTCATTAATTTGGGACATTACTCGTTTTCGACCCTTTTTTAGTAGGAAGGCCATAATGGGGCCGATTTGCATTGAATCTTAGCGTGTGACAATTCGTTGGATAGGTAAACAACATAACTACGACTTCCATGGGATATTTTTGCATTCTCTAAAAATTCGGCCAAAATGGAGGTTAAGAAAATCTCCTCGTTAATTTAGGACATTACTCGTTTTCGACCCATTTTTACTAGGAAGGCCATAAAGTGGCAGATTTGTATTGAATCTTAGCATGTGACAATTCGTTGGATAGGTAAACAACATAGCTACGACTTCCATGGGATATTTTTGCATTCTCTAAAAATTCGGCCAAAATGGAGGTTAAGAAAATATCCTCGTTAATTTAGGACATTACTCGTTTTCGACCCATTTTTACTAGAAAGGCCATAAAGTGGCCGATTTGTATTGAATCTTAGCATGTGACAATTTGTTGGATAGGTAAACAACATAACTACGACTTCCACGGGATATTTTTGCATTCTTTAAAAATTCGGCCAAAACGGAGGTTAAGAAAATCTCCTCGTTAATTTAGGACATTACTCGTTTTCGACCCTTTTTTACTAGGAAGGCCATAATGTGGCCGAATTGCATTGAATCTTAGCATGTGACAATTCGTTGGATAGATAAACAACATAACTACGACTTCCATGGGATATTTTCGCATTCTCTAAAAATTCGGCCAAAATGGAGGCTAAGAAAATCTCCTCGTTAATTTAGGACATAACCCGTTTTCAACCCTTTTTTAGTAGGAAGGACATAATGTGGCCGATTTGCATTGAATCTTAGCGTGTGACAATTTGTTGGATAGGTAAACAACATAACTACGACTTCCATGGGATATTTTTGCATTCTCTAAAAATTCGGCCAAAATGGAGGTTAAGAAAATCTCCTCGTTAATTTAGGACGTTACTCGTTTTCGACCCATTTTTACTAGGAAGGCCATAAAGTGGCCGATTTGTATTGAATCTTAGCATGTGACAATTCGTTGGATAGGTAAACAACATACCTACGATTTCCATGGGATATTTTTGCATTCTCTAAAAATTCGGCCAAAAGGGTGGTTAAGAAAATCCCCTCGTTAATTTAGGACATTACTCGTTTTCGACCCTTTTTTACTAGGAAGGCCATAATGTGGCCGATTTGCATTGAATCTTAGCATGTGACAATTCGTTGGAAAGGTAAACAACATAACTACGACTTCCATGGGATATTTTTGCATTCTCTAAAAATTCGGCCAAAATGGAGGTTAAGAAAATCTCCTCGTTAATTTGGGACATTACTCGTTTTCGACCCTTTTTTAGTAGGAAGGCCATAATGTGGCCGATTTGCATTGAATCTTAGCGTGTGACAATTCGTTGGATAGGTAAACAACATAACTACGACTTCCATGGGATATTTTTGCATTCTCTAAAAATTCGGCCAAAATGGAGGTTAAGAAAATTTTCTCGTTAATTTAGGACATTACTCGTTTTCAACCCTTTTTTAGTAGGAAGGCCATAAAGTGGTCGATTTGTATTGAATCTTAGCATGTGAAAATTCGTTGGATAGGTAAACAAAATAGCTACGACTTCCAGGGGATATTTTTGCATTCTCTAAAAATTCGGCCAAAATGGAGGTTAAGAAAATCCCCTCGTTAATTTAGGACATTACTCGTTTTCGACCCTTTTTTTATAAGTAAGGCCATAAAGTGGCCGGTTTGTATTGAATCTTAGCATGGGACAATTCGTTGGATAGGTAAACAACATAGCTACGACTTCCATGGGATATTTTTGCATTTTTTAAAAATTCAGCCAAAATGGAGGTTAAGAAAATCCTTGCGTTAATTTGGGACATTACTCGTTGTCGACCCTTTTTTACTAGGACGGCCATAATATGGCCGATTTGCATTGAATCTTAGCGTGTGACAATTCGTTGGATAGGTAAACAACATAACTACGACTTCCATGGGATATTTTTGCATTCTCTAAAAATTCGGCCAAAACGGAGGTTAAGAAAATCTCCTCGTTAATTTAGGACATTACTCGTTTTCGACCCTTTTTTACTAGGAAGGCCATAATGTGGCCGATTTGCATTGAATCTTAGCATGTGACAATTCGTTGGATAGATAAACAACATAACTACGACTTCCATGGGATATTTTCGCATTCTCTAAAAATTCGGCCAAAATGGAGGTTAAGAAAATCTCCTCGTTAATTTAGGACATAACTCGTTTTAAACCCTTTTTTAGTAGGAAAGCCATAATGTGGCCGATTTGCATTGAATCTTAGCGTGTCACAATTCGTTGGATAGGTAAACAACATAACTACGACTTCAATGGGATATTTTTGCATTCTCTAAAAATTCGGCCAAAATGGAGGTTAAGAAAATCTCCTCGTTAATTTAGGACATTACTCGTTGTCGACCCATTTTTACTAGGAAGGCCATAAAGTGGCCGATTTGTATTGAATCTTAGCATGTGACAATTTGTTGGATAGGTAAACAACATAACTACGACTTCCATGGGATATTTTTGCATTCTCTAAAAATTCGGCCAAAACGGAGGTTAAGAAAATCTCCTCGTTAATTTAGGACATTACTCGTTTTCGACCCTTTTTTGCTAGGAAGGCCATAATGTGGCCGATTTGCATTGAATCTTAGCATGTGACAATTCGTTGGATAGATAAACAACATAACTACGACTTCCGTGGGATATTTTCGCATTCTCTAAAAATTCGGCCAAAATGGAGGTTAAGAAAATCTCCTCGTTAATTTAGGACATAACTCGTTTTAAACCCTTTTTTAGTAGGAAAGCCATAATGTGGCCGATTTGCATTGAATCTTAGCGTGTCACAATTCGTTGGATAGGTAAACAACATAACTACGACTTCAATGGGATATTTTTGCATTCTCTAAAAATTCGGCCAAAATGGAGGTTAAGAAAATCTCCTCGTTAATTTAGGACATTACTCGTTTTCGACCCATTTTTACTAGGAAGGCCATAAAGTGGCCGATTTGTATTGAATCTTAGCATGTGACAATTCGTTGGATAGGTAAACAACATAACTACGACTTCCATGGGATATTTTTGCATTCTCTAAAAATTCGGCCAAAATGGAGGTTAAGAAAATCTCCTCGTTAATTTAGGACATTACTCGTTTTCGACCCATTTTTACTAGGAAGGCCATAAAGTGGCCGATTTGTATTGAATCTTAGCATGTGACAATTTGTTGGATAGGTAAACAACATAACTACGACTTCCATGGGATATTTTTGCATTCTCTAAAAATTCGGCCAAAACGGAGGTTAAGAAAATCTCCTCGTTAATTTAGGACATTACTCGTTTTCGACCCTTTTTTGCTAGGAAGGCCATAATGTGGCCGATTTGCATTGAATCTTAGCATGTGACAATTCGTTGGATAGATAAACAACATAACTACGACTTCCATGGGATATTTTCGCATTCTCTAAAAATTCGGCCAAAATGGAGGTTAAGAAAATCTCCTCGTTAATTTAGGACATAACTCGTTTTCAACCCTTTTTTAGTAGGAAGGCCATAATGTGGCCGATTTGCATTGAATCTTAGCGTGTGACAATTCGTTGGATAGGTAAACAACATAACTATGACTTCCATGGGATATTTTTGCATTCTCTAAAAATTCGGCCAAAATGGAGGTTAAGAAAATCTCCTCGTTAATTTAGGACGTTACTCGTTTTCGACCCATTTTTACTAGGAAGGCCATAAAGTGGCCGATTTGTATTGAATCTTAGCATGTGACAATTAGTTGGATAGGTAAACAACATACCTACGATTTCCATGGGATATTTTTGCATTCCCTAAAAATTCGGCCAAAAGGGAGGTTAAGAAAATCCCCTCGTTAATTTAGGACATTACTCGTTTTCGACCCTTTTTTACTAGGAAGGCCATAATGTGGCCGATTTGCATTGAATCTTAGCATGTGACAATTCGTTGGAAAGGTAAACAACATAACTACGACTTCCATGGGATATTTTTGCATTCTCTAAAAATTCGGCCAAAATGGAGGTTAAGAAAATCTCCTCGTTAATTTGGGACATTACTCGTTTTCGACCCATTTTTAGTAGGAAGGCCATAATGTGGCCGATTTGCATTGAATCTTAGCGTGTGACAATTCGTTGGATAGGTAAACAACATAACTACGACTTCAATGGGATATTTTTGCATTCTCTAAAAATTCGGCCAAAATGGAGGTTAAGAAAATCTCCTCGTTAATTTAGGACATTACTCGTTTTCGACCCATTTTTACTAGGAAGGCCATAAAGTGGCCGATTTGTATTGAATCTTAGCATGTGACAATTCGTTGGATAGGTAAACGACATAACTACGACTTCCATGGGATATTTTTGCATTCTCTAAAAATTCGGCCAAAATGGAGGTTAAGAAAATCTCCTCGTTAATTTAGGACATTACTCGTTTTCGACCCATTTTTACTAGGAAGGCCATAAAGTGGCCGATTTGTATTGAATCTTAGCATGTGACAATTTGTTGGATAGGTAAACAACATAACTACGACTTCCATGGGATATTTTTGCATTCTCTAAAAATTCGGCCAAAACGGAGGTTAAGAAAATCTCCTCGTTAATTTAGGACATTACTCGTTTTCGACCCTTTTTTGCTAGGAAGGCCATAATGTGGCCGATTTGCATTGAATCTTAGAATGTGACAATTCGTTGGATAGATAAACAACATAACTACGACTTCCATGGGATATTTTTGCATTCTCGAAAAATTCGGCCAAAATGGAGGTTAAGAAAATCTCCTCGTTAATTTAGGACATAACTCGTTTTCAACCCTTTTTTAGTAGGAAGGCCATAATGTGGCCGATTTGCATTGAATCTTAGCGTGTGACAATTCGTTGGATAGGTAAACAACATAACTACGATTTCCATGGGATATTTTTGCATTCTCTAAAAATTCGGCCAAAATGGAGGTTAAGAAAATCTCCTCGTTAATTTAGGACGTTACTCGTTTTCGACCCATTTTTACTAGGAAGGCCATAAAGTGGCCGATTTGTATTGAATCTTAGCATGTGACAATTCGTTGGATAGTTTAACAACATACCTACGATTTCCATGGGATATTTTTGCATTCCCTAAAAATTCGGCCAAAAGGGAGGTTAAGAAAATCCCCTCGTTAATTTAGGACATTACTCGTTTTCGACCCTTTTTTACTAGGAAGGCCATAATGTGGCCGATTTGCATTGAATCTTAGCATGTGACAATTCGTTGGAAAGGTAAACAACATAACTACGACTTCCATGGGATATTTTTGCATTCTCTAAAAATTCGGCCAAAATGGAGGTTAAGAAAATCTCCTCGTTAATTTGGGACATTACTCGTTTTCGACCCTTTTTTAGTAGGAAGGCCATAATGTGGCCGATTTGCATTGAATCTTAGCGTGTGACAATTCGTTGGATAGGTAAACAACATAACTACGACTTCCATGGGATATTTTTGCATTCTCTAAAAATTCGACCAAAATGGAGGTTAAGAAAATCTCCTCGTTAATTTAGGACATTACTCGTTTTCAACCCTTTTTTAGTAGGAAGGCCATAAAGTGGTCGATTTGTATTGAATCTTAGCATGTGAAAATTCGTTGGATAGGTAAACAAAATAGCTACGACTTCCATGGGATATTTTTGCATTCTCTAAAAATTCGGCCAAAATGGAGGTTAAGAAAATCCCCTCGTTAATTTAGGACATTACTCGTTTTCGACCCTTTTTTTATAAGGAAAGCCATAAAGTGGCCGGTTTGTATTGAATCTTAGCATGGGACAATTCGTTGGATAGGTAAACAACATAGCTACGACTTCCATAGGATATTTTTGCATTTTTTAAAAATTCAGCCAAAATGGAGGTTAAGAAAATCCTTGCGTTAATTTGGGACATTACTCGTTTTCGACCCTTTTTTACTAGGAAGGCCATAATGTGGCCGATTTGCATTGAATCTTAGCGTGTGACAATTCGTTGGATAGGTAAACAACATAACTACGACTTCCATGGGATATTTTTGCATTCTCTAAAAATTCGGCCAAAACGGAGGTTAAGAAAATCTCCTCGTTAATTTAGGACATTACTCGTTTTCGACCCTTTTTTACTAGGAAGGCCATAATGTGGCCGATTTGCATTGAATCTTAGCATGTGACAATTCGTTGGATAGATAAACAATATAACTACGACTTCCATGGGATATTTTCGCATTCTCTAAAAATTCGGCCAAAATGGAGGTTAAGAAAATCTCCTCGTTAATTTAGGACATAACTCGTTTTCAACCCTTTTTTAGTAGGAAAGCCATAATGTGGCCGATTTGCATTGAATCTTAGCGTGTCACAATTCGTTGGATAGGTAAACAACATAACTACGACTTCAATGGGATATTTTTGCATTCTCTAAAAATTCGGCCAAAATGGAGGTTAAGAAAATCTCCTCGTTAATTTAGGACATTACTCGTTTTCGACCCATTTTTACTAGGAAGGCCATAAAGTGGCCGATTTGTATTGAATCTTAGCGTGTGACAATTCGTTGGATAGGTAAACAACATAACTACGACTTCCATGGGATATTTTTGCATTCTCTAAAAATTCGGCCAAAATGGAGGTTAAGAAAATCTCCTCGTTAATTTAGGACATTACTCGTTTTCGACCCATTTTTACTAGGAAGGCCATAAAGTGGCCGATTTGTATTGAATCTTAGCATGTGACAATTCGTTGGATAGGTAAACAACATAACTACGACTTCCATGGGATATTTTTGCATTCTCTAAAAATTCGGCCAAAATGGAGGTTAAGAAAATCTCCTCGTTAATTTAGGACATTACTCGTTTTCGACCCATTTTTACTAGGAAGGCCATAAAGTGGCCGATTTGTATTGAATCTTAGCATGTGACAATTTGTTGGATAGGTAAACAACATAACTACGACTTCCATGGGATATTTTCGCATTCTCTAAAAATTCGGCCAAAATGGAGGTTAAGAAAATCTCCTCGTTAATTTAGGACATAACTCGTTTTCAACCCTTTTTTAGTAGGAAGGCCATAATGTGGCCGATTTGCATTGAATCTTAGCATGTGACAATTCGTTGGATAGGTAAACAACATAACTACGATTTCCATGGGATATTTTTGCATTCTCTAAAAATTCGGCCAAAATGGAGGTTAAGAAAATCTCCTCGTTAATTTAGGACGTTACTCGTTTTCGACCCATTTTTACTAGGAAGGCCATAAAGTGGCCGATTTGTATTGAATCTTAGCATGTGACAATTCGTTGGATAGTTTAACAACATACCTACGATTTCCATGGGATATTTTTGCATTCCCTAAAAATTCGGCCAAAAGGGAGGTTAAGAAAATCCCCTCGTTAATTTAGGACATTACTCGTTTTCGACCCTTTTTTACTAGGAAGGCCATAATGTGGCCGATTTGCATTGAATCTTAGCGTGTGACAATTCGTTGGATAGGTAAACAACATAACTACGACTTCCATGGGATATTTTTGCATTCTCTAAAAATTCGACCAAAATGGAGGTTAAGAAAATCTCCTCGTTAATTTAGGACATTACTCGTTTTCAACCCTTTTTTAGTAGGAAGGCCATAAAGTGGTCGATTTGTATTGAATCTTAGCATGTGAAAATTCGTTGGATAGGTAAACAAAATAGCTACGACTTCCATGGGATATTTTTGCATTCTCTAAAAATTCGGCCAAAATGGAGGTTAAGAAAATCCCCTCGTTAATTTAGGACATTACTCGTTTTCGACCCTTTTTTTATAAGGAAAGCCATAAAGTGGCCGGTTTGTATTGAATCTTAGCATGGGACAATTCGTTGGATAGGTAAACAACATAGCTACGACTTCCATGGGATATTTTTGCATTTTTTAAAAATTCAGCCAAAATGGAGGTTAAGAAAATCCTTGCGTTAATTTGGGACATTACTCGTTTTCGACCCTTTTTTACTAGGAAGGCCATAATGTGGCCGATTTGCATTGAATCTTAGCGTGTGACAATTCGTTGGATAGGTAAACAACATAACTACGACTTCCATGGGATATTTTTGCATTCTCTAAAAATTCGGCCAAAACGGAGGTTAAGAAAATCTCCTCGTTAATTTAGGACATTACTCGTTTTCGACCCTTTTTTACTAGGAAGGCCATAATGTGGCCGATTTGCATTGAATCTTAGCATGTGACAATTCGTTGGATAGATAAACAATATAACTACGACTTCCATGGGATATTTTCGCATTCTCTAAAAATTCGGCCAAAATGGAGGTTAAGAAAATCTCCTCGTTAATTTAGGACATAACTCGTTTTCAACCCTTTTTTAGTAGGAAAGCCATAATGTGGCCGATTTGCATTGAATCTTAGCGTGTCACAATTCGTTGGATAGGTAAACAACATAACTACGACTTCAATGGGATATTTTTGCATTCTCTAAAAATTCGGCCAAAATGGAGGTTAAGAAAATCTCCTCGTTAATTTAGGACATTACTCGTTTTCGACCCATTTTTACTAGGAAGGCCATAAAGTGGCCGATTTGTATTGAATCTTAGCGTGTGACAATTCGTTGGATAGGTAAACAACATAACTACGACTTCCATGGGATATTTTTGCATTCTCTAAAAATTCGGCCAAAATGGAGGTTAAGAAAATCTCCTCGTTAATTTAGGACATTACTCGTTTTCGACCCATTTTTACTAGGAAGGCCATAAAGTGGCCGATTTGTATTGAATCTTAGCATGTGACAATTCGTTGGATAGGTAAACAACATAACTACGACTTCCATGGGATATTTTTGCATTCTCTAAAAATTCGGCCAAAATGGAGGTTAAGAAAATCTCCTCGTTAATTTAGGACATTACTCGTTTTCGACCCATTTTTACTAGGAAGGCCATAAAGTGGCCGATTTGTATTGAATCTTAGCATGTGACAATTTGTTGGATAGGTAAACAACATAACTACGACTTCCATGGGATATTTTCGCATTCTCTAAAAATTCGGCCAAAATGGAGGTTAAGAAAATCTCCTCGTTAATTTAGGACATAACTCGTTTTCAACCCTTTTTTAGTAGGAAGGCCATAATGTGGCCGATTTGCATTGAATCTTAGCGTGTGACAATTCGTTGGATAGGTAAACAACATAACTACGATTTCCATGGGATATTTTTGCATTCTCTAAAAATTCGGCCAAAATGGAGGTTAAGAAAATCTCCTCGTTAATTTAGGACGTTACTCGTTTTCGACCCATTTTTACTAGGAAGGCCATAAAGTGGCCGATTTGTATTGAATCTTAGCATGTGACAATTCGTTGGATAGTTTAACAACATACCTACGATTTCCATGGGATATTTTTGCATTCCCTAAAAATTCGGCCAAAAGGGAGGTTAAGAAAATCCCCTCGTTAATTTAGGACATTACTCGTTTTCGACCCTTTTTTACTAGGAAGGCCATAATGTGGCCGATTTGCATTGAATCTTAGCATGTGACAATTCGTTGGAAAGGTAAACAACATAACTACGACTTCCATGGGATATTTTTGCATTCTCTAAAAATTCGGCCAAAATGGAGGTTAAGAAAATCTCCTCGTTAATTTGGGACATTACTCGTTTTCGACCCTTTTTTAGTAGGAAGGCCATAATGTGGCCGATTTGCATTGAATCTTAGCGTGTGACAATTCGTTGGATAGGTAAACAACATAACTACGACTTCCATGGGATATTTTTGCATTCTCTAAAAATTCGACCAAAATGGAGGTTAAGAAAATCTCCTCGTTAATTTAGGACATTACTCGTTTTCAACCCTTTTTTAGTAGGAAGGCCATAAAGTGGTCGATTTGTATTGAATCTTAGCATGTGAAAATTCGTTGGATAGGTAAACAAAATAGCTACGACTTCCATGGGATATTTTTGCATTCTCTAAAAATTCGGCCAAAATGGAGGTTAAGAAAATCCCCTCGTTAATTTAGGACATTACTCGTTTTCGACCCTTTTTTTATAAGGAAAGCCATAAAGTGGCCGGTTTGTATTGAATCTTAGCATGGGACAATTCGTTGGATAGGTAAACAACATAGCTACGACTTCCATGGGATATTTTTGCATTTTTTAAAAATTCAGCCAAAATGGAGGTTAAGAAAATCCTTGCGTTAATTTGGGACATTACTCGTTTTCGACCCTTTTTTACTAGGAAGAACATAATGTGGCCGATTTGCATTGAATCTTAGCGTGTGACAATTCGTTGGATAGGTAAACAACATAACTACGACTTCCATGGGATATTTTTGCATTCTCTAAAAATTCGGCCAAAATGGAGGTTAAGAAAATCTCGTCGTTAATTTAGGACATTACTCGTTTTCGACCCATTTTTACTAGGAAGGCCATAAAGTGGCCGATTTGTATTGAATCTTAGCATGTGACAATTTGTTGGATAGGTAAACAACATAACTACGACTTCCATGGGATATTTTTGCATTCTCTAAAAATTCGGCCAAAACGGAGGTTAAGAAAATCTCCTCGTTAATTTAGGACATTACTCGTTTTCGACCCTTTTTTACTAGGAAGGCCATAATGTGGCCGATTTGCATTGAATCTTAGCATGTGACAATTCGTTGGATAGATAAACAATATAACTACGACTTCCATGGGATATTTTCGCATTCTCTAAAAATTCGGCCAAAATGGAGGTTAAGAAAATCTCCTCGTTAATTTAGGACATAACTCGTTTTCAACCCTTTTTTAGTAGGAAAGCCATAATGTGGCCGATTTGCATTGAATCTTAGCGTGTCACAATTCGTTGGATAGGTAAACAACATAACTACGACTTCAATGGGATATTTTTGCATTCTCTAAAAATTCGGCCAAAATGGAGGTTAAGAAAATCTCCTCGTTAATTTAGGACATTACTCGTTTTCGACCCATTTTTACTAGGAAGGCCATAAAGTGGCCGATTTGTATTGAATCTTAGCGTGTGACAATTCGTTGGATAGGTAAACAACATAACTACGACTTCCATGGGATATTTTTGCATTCTCTAAAAATTCGGCCAAAATGGAGGTTAAGAAAATCTCCTCGTTAATTTAGGACATTACTCGTTTTCGACCCATTTTTACTAGGAAGGCCATAAAGTGGCCGATTTGTATTGAATCTTAGCATGTGACAATTCGTTGGATAGGTAAACAACATAACTACGACTTCCATGGGATATTTTTGCATTCTCTAAAAATTCGGCCAAAATGGAGGTTAAGAAAATCTCCTCGTTAATTTAGGACATTACTCGTTTTCGACCCATTTTTACTAGGAAGGCCATAAAGTGGCCGATTTGTATTGAATCTTAGCATGTGACAATTTGTTGGATAGGTAAACAACATAACTACGACTTCCATGGGATATTTTTGCATTCTCTAAAAATTCTGCCAAAACGGAGGTTAAGAAAATCTCCTCGTTAATTTAGGACATTACTCGTTTTCGACCCTTTTTTGCTAGGAAGGCCATAATGTGGCCGATTTGCATTGAATCTTAGCATGTGACAATTCGTTGGATAGATAAACAACATAACTACGACTTCCATGGGATATTTTCGCATTCTCTAAAAATTCGGCCAAAATGGAGGTTAAGAAAATCTCCTCGTTAATTTAGGACATAACTCGTTTTCAACCCTTTTTTAGTAGGAAGGCCATAATGTGGCCGATTTGCATTGAATCTTAGCGTGTGACAATTCGTTGGATAGGTAAACAACATAACTACGACTTCCATGGGATATTTTTGCATTCTCTAAAAATTCGGCCAAAATGGAGGTTAAGAAAATCTCCTCGTTAATTTAGGACGTTACTCGTTTTCGACCCATTTTTACTAGGAAGGCCATAAAGTGGCCGATTTGCATTGAATCTTAGCATGTGACAATTCGTTGGATAGGTAAACAACATACCTACGATTTCCATGGGATATTTTTGCATTCTCTAAAAATTCGGCCAAAAGGGAGGTTAAGAAAATCCCCTCGTTAATTTAGGACATTACTCGTTTTCGACCCTTTTTTACTAGGAAGGCCATAATGTGGCCGATTTGCATTGAATCTTAGCATGTGACAATTCGTTGGAAAGGTAAACAACATAACTACGACTTCCATGGGATATTTTTGCATTCTCTAAAAATTCGGCCAAAATGGAGGTTAAGAAAATCTCCTCGTTAATTTGGGACATTACTCGTTTTCGACCCTTTTTTAGTAGGAAGGCCATAATGTGGCCGATTTGCATTGAATCTTAGCGTGTGACAATTCGTTGGATAGGTAAACAACATAACTACGACTTCCATGGGATATTTTTGCATTCTCTAAAAATTCGGCCAAAATGGAGGTTAAGAAAATCTCGTCGTTAATTTAGGACATTACTCGTTTTCGACCCATTTTTAGTAGGAAGGCCATAAAGTGGTCGATTTGTATTGAATCTTAGCATGTGACAATTTGTTGGATAGGTAAACAACATAACTACGACTTCCATGGGATATTTTTGCATTCTCTAAAAATTCGGCCAAAACGGAGGTTAAGAAAATCCCCTCGTTAATTTAGGACATTACTCGTTTTCGACCCTTTTTTTATAAGGAAGGCCATAAAGTGGCCGGTTTGCATTGAATCTTAGCATGGGACAATTCGTTGGATAGGTAAACAACATAGCTACGACTTCCATGGGATATTTTTGCATTTTTTAAAAATTCAGCCAAAATGGAGGTTAAGAAAATCCTTGCGTTAATTTGGGACATTACTCGTTTTCGACCCTTTTTTACTAGGAAGGCCATAATGTGGCCGATTTGCATTGAATCTTAGCGTGTGACAATTCGTTGGATAGGTAAACAACATAACTACGACTTCCATGGGATATTTTTGCATTCTCTAAAAATTCGGCCAAAATGGAGGTTAAGAAAATCTCCTCGTTAATTTAGGACGTTACTCGTTTTCGACCCATTTTTACTAGGAAGGCCATAAAGTGGCCGATTTGTATTGAATCTTAGCATGTGACAATTCGTTGGATAGTTTAACAACATACCTACGATTTCCATGGGATATTTTTGCATTCCCTAAAAATTCGGCCAAAAGGGAGGTTAAGAAAATCCCCTCGTTAATTTAGGACATTACTCGTTTTCGACCCTTTTTTACTAGGAAGGCCATAATGTGGCCGATTTGCATTGAATCTTAGCATGTGACAATTCGTTGGAAAGGTAAACAACATAACTACGACTTCCATGGGATATTTTTGCATTCTCTAAAAATTCGGCCAAAATGGAGGTTAAGAAAATCTCCTCGTTAATTTGGGACATTACTCGTTTTCGACCCTTTTTTAGTAGGAAGGCCATAATGTGGCCGATTTGCATTGAATCTTAGCGTGTGACAATTCGTTGGATAGGTAAACAACATAACTACGACTTCCATGGGATATTTTTGCATTCTCTAAAAATTCGACCAAAATGGAGGTTAAGAAAATCTCCTCGTTAATTTAGGACATTACTCGTTTTCAACCCTTTTTTAGTAGGAAGGCCATAAAGTGGTCGATTTGTATTGAATCTTAGCATGTGAAAATTCGTTGGATAGGTAAACAAAATAGCTACGACTTCCATGGGATATTTTTGCATTCTCTAAAAATTCGGCCAAAATGGAGGTTAAGAAAATCCCCTCGTTAATTTAGGACATTACTCGTTTTCGACCCTTTTTTTATAAGGAAAGCCATAAAGTGGCCGGTTTGTATTGAATCTTAGCATGGGACAATTCGTTGGATAGGTAAACAACATAGCTACGACTTCCATGGGATATTTTTGCATTTTTTAAAAATTCAGCCAAAATGGAGGTTAAGAAAATCCTTGCGTTAATTTGGGACATTACTCGTTTTCGACCCTTTTTTACTAGGAAGAACATAATGTGGCCGATTTGCATTGAATCTTAGCGTGTGACAATTCGTTGGATAGGTAAACAACATAACTACGACTTCCATGGGATATTTTTGCATTCTCTAAAAATTCGGCCAAAATGGAGGTTAAGAAAATCTCGTCGTTAATTTAGGACATTACTCGTTTTCGACCCATTTTTACTAGGAAGGCCATAAAGTGGCCGATTTGTATTGAATCTTAGCATGTGACAATTTGTTGGATAGGTAAACAACATAACTACGACTTCCATGGGATATTTTTGCATTCTCTAAAAATTCGGCCAAAACGGAGGTTAAGAAAATCTCCTCGTTAATTTAGGACATTACTCGTTTTCGACCCTTTTTTACTAGGAAGGCCATAATGTGGCCGATTTGCATTGAATCTTAGCATGTGACAATTCGTTGGATAGATAAACAATATAACTACGACTTCCATGGGATATTTTCGCATTCTCTAAAAATTCGGCCAAAATGGAGGTTAAGAAAATCTCCTCGTTAATTTAGGACATAACTCGTTTTCAACCCTTTTTTAGTAGGAAAGCCATAATGTGGCCGATTTGCATTGAATCTTAGCGTGTCACAATTCGTTGGATAGGTAAACAACATAACTACGACTTCAATGGGATATTTTTGCATTCTCTAAAAATTCGGCCAAAATGGAGGTTAAGAAAATCTCCTCGTTAATTTAGGACATTACTCGTTTTCGACCCATTTTTACTAGGAAGGCCATAAAGTGGCCGATTTGTATTGAATCTTAGCGTGTGACAATTCGTTGGATAGGTAAACAACATAACTACGACTTCCATGGGATATTTTTGCATTCTCTAAAAATTCGGCCAAAATGGAGGTTAAGAAAATCTCGTCGTTAATTTAGGACATTACTCGTTTTCGACCCATTTTTACTAGGAAGGCCATAAAGTGGCCGATTTGTATTGAATCTTAGCATGTGACAATTTGTTGGATAGGTAAACAACATAACTACGACTTCCATGGGATATTTTTGCATTCTCTAAAAATTCGGCCAAAATGGAGGTTAAGAAAATCTCGTCGTTAATTTAGGACATTACTCGTTTTCGACCCATTTTTACTAGGAAGGCCATAAAGTGGCCGATTTGTATTGAATCTTAGCATGTGACAATTTGTTGGATAGGTAAACAACATAACTACGACTTCCATGGGATATTTTTGCATTCTCTAAAAATTCGGCCAAAACGGAGGTTAAGAAAATCTCCTCGTTAATTTAGGACATTACTCGTTTTCGACCCATTTTTACTAGGAAGGCCATAAAGTGGCCGATTTGTATTGAATCTTAGCATGGGACAATTCGTTGGATAGGTAAACAACATAGCTACGACTTCCATGGGATATTTTTGCATTTTTTAAAAATTCAGCCAAAATGGAGGTTAAGAAAATCTCCTCGTTAATTTGGGACATTACTCGTTTTCGACCCTTTTTTACTAGGAAGGCCATAATGTGGCCGATTTGCATTGAATCTTAGTGTGTGACAATTCGTTGGATAGGTAAACAACATAACTATGACTTCCATGGGATATTTTTGCATTCTCTAAAAATTCGGCCAAAATGGAGGTTAAGAAAATCTCGTCGTTAATTTAGGACATTACTCGTTTTCGACCCTTTTTTACTAGGAAGAACATAATGTGGCCGATTTGCATTGAATCTTAGCGTGTGACAATTCGTTGGATAGGTAAACAACATAACTACGACTTCCATGGGATATTTTTGCATTCTCTAAAAATTCGGCCAAAATGGAGGTTAAGAAAATCTCGTCGTTAATTTAGGACATTACTCGTTTTCGACCCATTTTTACTAGGAAGGCCATAAAGTGGCCGATTTGTATTGAATCTTAGCATGTGACAATTTGTTGGATAGGTAAACAACATAACTACGACTTCCATGGGATATTTTTGCATTCTCTAAAAATTCGGCCAAAACGGAGGTTAAGAAAATCTCCTCGTTAATTTAGGACATTACTCGTTTTCGACCCTTTTTTACTAGGAAGGCCATAATGTGGCCGATTTGCATTGAATCTTAGCATGTGACAATTCGTTGGATAGATAAACAATATAACTACGACTTCCATGGGATATTTTCGCATTCTCTAAAAATTCGGCCAAAATGGAGGTTAAGAAAATCTCCTCGTTAATTTAGGACATAACTCGTTTTCAACCCTTTTTTAGTAGGAAAGCCATAATGTGGCCGATTTGCATTGAATCTTAGCGTGTCACAATTCGTTGGATAGGTAAACAACATAACTACGACTTCAATGGGATATTTTTGCATTCTCTAAAAATTCGGCCAAAATGGAGGTTAAGAAAATCTCCTCGTTAATTTAGGACATTACTCGTTTTCGACCCATTTTTACTAGGAAGGCCATAAAGTGGCCGATTTGTATTGAATCTTAGCGTGTGACAATTCGTTGGATAGGTAAACAACATAACTACGACTTCCATGGGATATTTTTGCATTCTCTAAAAATTCGGCCAAAATGGAGGTTAAGAAAATCTCGTCGTTAATTTAGGACATTACTCGTTTTCGACCCATTTTTACTAGGAAGGCCATAAAGTGGCCGATTTGTATTGAATCTTAGCATGTGACAATTTGTTGGATAGGTAAACAACATAACTACGACTTCCATGGGATATTTTTGCATTCTCTAAAAATTCGGCCAAAACGGAGGTTAAGAAAATCTCCTCGTTAATTTAGGACATTACTCGTTTTCGACCCTTTTTTACTAGGAAGGCCATAATGTGGCCGATTTGCATTGAATCTTAGCATGTGACAATTCGTTGGATAGATAAACAATATAACTACGACTTCCATGGGATATTTTCGCATTCTCTAAAAATTCGGCCAAAATGGAGGTTAAGAAAATCTCCTCGTTAATTTAGGACATAACTCGTTTTCAACCCTTTTTTAGTAGGAAAGCCATAATGTGGCCGATTTGCATTGAATCTTAGCGTGTCACAATTCGTTGGATAGGTAAACAACATAACTACGACTTCAATGGGATATTTTTGCATTCTCTAAAAATTCGGCCAAAATGGAGGTTAAGAAAATCTCCTCGTTAATTTAGGACATTACTCGTTTTCGACCCATTTTTACTAGGAAGGCCATAAAGTGGCCGATTTGTATTGAATCTTAGCGTGTGACAATTCGTTGGATAGGTAAACAACATAACTACGACTTCCATGGGATATTTTTGCATTTTTTAAAAATTCAGCCAAAATGGAGGTTAAGAAAATCTCCTCGTTAATTTGGGACATTACTCGTTTTCGACCCTTTTTTACTAGGAAGGCCATAATGTGGCCGATTTGCATTGAATCTTAGTGTGTGACAATTCGTTGGATAGGTAAACAACATAACTATGACTTCCATGGGATATTTTTGCATTCTCTAAAAATTCGGCCAAAATGGAGGTTAAGAAAATCTCGTCGTTAATTTAGGACATTACTCGTTTTCGACCCTTTTTTACTAGGAAGAACATAATGTGGCCGATTTGCATTGAATCTTAGCGTGTGACAATTCGTTGGATAGGTAAACAACATAACTACGACTTCCATGGGATATTTTTGCATTCTCTAAAAATTCGGCCAAAATGGAGGTTAAGAAAATCTCGTCGTTAATTTAGGACATTACTCGTTTTCGACCCATTTTTACTAGGAAGGCCATAAAGTGGCCGATTTGTATTGAATCTTAGCATGTGACAATTTGTTGGATAGGTAAACAACATAACTACGACTTCCATGGGATATTTTTGCATTCTCTAAAAATTCGGCCAAAACGGAGGTTAAGAAAATCTCCTCGTTAATTTAGGACATTACTCGTTTTCGACCCTTTTTTACTAGGAAGGCCATAATGTGGCCGATTTGCATTGAATCTTAGCATGTGACAATTCGTTGGATAGATAAACAATATAACTACGACTTCCATGGGATATTTTCGCATTCTCTAAAAATTCGGCCAAAATGGAGGTTAAGAAAATCTCCTCGTTAATTTAGGACATAACTCGTTTTCAACCCTTTTTTAGTAGGAAAGCCATAATGTGGCCGATTTGCATTGAATCTTAGCGTGTCACAATTCGTTGGATAGGTAAACAACATAACTACGACTTCAATGGGATATTTTTGCATTCTCTAAAAATTCGGCCAAAATGGAGGTTAAGAAAATCTCCTCGTTAATTTAGGACATTACTCGTTTTCGACCCATTTTTACTAGGAAGGCCATAAAGTGGCCGATTTGTATTGAATCTTAGCGTGTGACAATTCGTTGGATAGGTAAACAACATAACTACGACTTCCATGGGATATTTTTGCATTCTCTAAAAATTCGGCCAAAATGGAGGTTAAGAAAATCTCGTCGTTAATTTAGGACATTACTCGTTTTCGACCCATTTTTACTAGGAAGGCCATAAAGTGGCCGATTTGTATTGAATCTTAGCATGTGACAATTTGTTGGATAGGTAAACAACATAACTACGACTTCCATGGGATATTTTTGCATTCTCTAAAAATTCGGCCAAAACGGAGGTTAAGAAAATCTCCTCGTTAATTTAGGACATTACTCGTTTTCGACCCTTTTTTACTAGGAAGGCCATAATGTGGCCGATTTGCATTGAATCTTAGCATGTGACAATTCGTTGGATAGATAAACAATATAACTACGACTTCCATGGGATATTTTCGCATTCTCTAAAAATTCGGCCAAAATGGAGGTTAAGAAAATCTCCTCGTTAATTTAGGACATAACTCGTTTTCAACCCTTTTTTAGTAGGAAAGCCATAATGTGGCCGATTTGCATTGAATCTTAGCGTGTCACAATTCGTTGGATAGGTAAACAACATAACTACGACTTCAATGGGATATTTTTGCATTCTCTAAAAATTCGGCCAAAATGGAGGTTAAGAAAATCTCCTCGTTAATTTAGGACATTACTCGTTTTCGACCCATTTTTACTAGGAAGGCCATAAAGTGGCCGATTTGTATTGAATCTTAGCGTGTGACAATTCGTTGGATAGGTAAACAACATAACTACGACTTCCATGGGATATTTTTGCATTCTCTAAAAATTCGGCCAAAATGGAGGTTAAGAAAATCTCCTCGTTAATTTAGGACATTACTCGTTTTCGACCCATTTTTACTAGGAAGGCCATAAAGTGGCCGATTTGTATTGAATCTTAGCATGTGACAATTCGTTGGATAGGTAAACAACATAACTACGACTTCCATGGGATATTTTTGCATTCTCTAAAAATTCGGCCAAAATGGAGGTTAAGAAAATCTCCTCGTTAATTTAGGACATTACTCGTTTTCGACCCATTTTTACTAGGAAGGCCATAAAGTGGCCGATTTGTATTGAATCTTAGCATGTGACAATTTGTTGGATAGGTAAACAACATAACTACGACTTCCATGGGATATTTTTGCATTCTCTAAAAATTCTGCCAAAACGGAGGTTAAGAAAATCTCCTCGTTAATTTAGGACATTACTCGTTTTCGACCCTTTTTTGCTAGGAAGGCCATAATGTGGCCGATTTGCATTGAATCTTAGCATGTGACAATTCGTTGGATAGATAAACAACATAACTACGACTTCCATGGGATATTTTCGCATTCTCTAAAAATTCGGCCAAAATGGAGGTTAAGAAAATCTCCTCGTTAATTTAGGACATAACTCGTTTTCAACCCTTTTTTAGTAGGAAGGCCATAATGTGGCCGATTTGCATTGAATCTTAGCGTGTGACAATTCGTTGGATAGGTAAACAACATAACTACGACTTCCATGGGATATTTTTGCATTCTCTAAAAATTCGGCCAAAATGGAGGTTAAGAAAATCTCCTCGTTAATTTAGGACGTTACTCGTTTTCGACCCATTTTTACTAGGAAGGCCATAAAGTGGCCGATTTGCATTGAATCTTAGCATGTGACAATTCGTTGGATAGGTAAACAACATACCTACGATTTCCATGGGATATTTTTGCATTCTCTAAAAATTCGGCCAAAAGGGAGGTTAAGAAAATCCCCTCGTTAATTTAGGACATTACTCGTTTTCGACCCTTTTTTACTAGGAAGGCCATAATGTGGCCGATTTGCATTGAATCTTAGCATGTGACAATTCGTTGGAAAGGTAAACAACATAACTACGACTTCCATGGGATATTTTTGCATTCTCTAAAAATTCGGCCAAAATGGAGGTTAAGAAAATCTCCTCGTTAATTTGGGACATTACTCGTTTTCGACCCTTTTTTAGTAGGAAGGCCATAATGTGGCCGATTTGCATTGAATCTTAGCGTGTGACAATTCGTTGGATAGGTAAACAACATAACTACGACTTCCATGGGATATTTTTGCATTCTCTAAAAATTCGGCCAAAATGGAGGTTAAGAAAATCTCGTCGTTAATTTAGGACATTACTCGTTTTCGACCCATTTTTAGTAGGAAGGCCATAAAGTGGTCGATTTGTATTGAATCTTAGCATGTGACAATTTGTTGGATAGGTAAACAACATAACTACGACTTCCATGGGATATTTTTGCATTCTCTAAAAATTCGGCCAAAACGGAGGTTAAGAAAATCCCCTCGTTAATTTAGGACATTACTCGTTTTCGACCCTTTTTTTATAAGGAAGGCCATAAAGTGGCCGGTTTGCATTGAATCTTAGCATGGGACAATTCGTTGGATAGGTAAACAACATAGCTACGACTTCCATGGGATATTTTTGCATTTTTTAAAAATTCAGCCAAAATGGAGGTTAAGAAAATCCTTGCGTTAATTTGGGACATTACTCGTTTTCGACCCTTTTTTACTAGGAAGGCCATAATGTGGCCGATTTGCATTGAATCTTAGCGTGTGACAATTCGTTGGATAGGTAAACAACATAACTACGACTTCCATGGGATATTTTTGCATTCTCTAAAAATTCGGCCAAAATGGAGGTTAAGAAAATCTCCTCGTTAATTTAGGACGTTACTCGTTTTCGACCCATTTTTACTAGGAAGGCCATAAAGTGGCCGATTTGTATTGAATCTTAGCATGTGACAATTCGTTGGATAGTTTAACAACATACCTACGATTTCCATGGGATATTTTTGCATTCCCTAAAAATTCGGCCAAAAGGGAGGTTAAGAAAATCCCCTCGTTAATTTAGGACATTACTCGTTTTCGACCCTTTTTTACTAGGAAGGCCATAATGTGGCCGATTTGCATTGAATCTTAGCATGTGACAATTCGTTGGAAAGGTAAACAACATAACTACGACTTCCATGGGATATTTTTGCATTCTCTAAAAATTCGGCCAAAATGGAGGTTAAGAAAATCTCCTCGTTAATTTGGGACATTACTCGTTTTCGACCCTTTTTTAGTAGGAAGGCCATAATGTGGCCGATTTGCATTGAATCTTAGCGTGTGACAATTCGTTGGATAGGTAAACAACATAACTACGACTTCCATGGGATATTTTTGCATTCTCTAAAAATTCGACCAAAATGGAGGTTAAGAAAATCTCCTCGTTAATTTAGGACATTACTCGTTTTCAACCCTTTTTTAGTAGGAAGGCCATAAAGTGGTCGATTTGTATTGAATCTTAGCATGTGAAAATTCGTTGGATAGGTAAACAAAATAGCTACGACTTCCATGGGATATTTTTGCATTCTCTAAAAATTCGGCCAAAATGGAGGTTAAGAAAATCCCCTCGTTAATTTAGGACATTACTCGTTTTCGACCCTTTTTTTATAAGGAAAGCCATAAAGTGGCCGGTTTGTATTGAATCTTAGCATGGGACAATTCGTTGGATAGGTAAACAACATAGCTACGACTTCTATGGGATATTTTTGCATTTTTTAAAAATTCAGCCAAAATGGAGGTTAAGAAAATCCTTGCGTTAATTTGGGACATTACTCGTTTTCGACCCTTTTTTACTAGGAAGGCCATAATGTGGCCGATTTGCATTGAATCTTAGCGTGTGACAATTCGTTGGATAGGTAAACAACATAACTACGACTTCCATGGGATATTTTTGCATTCTCTAAAAATTCGGCCAAAATGGAGGTTAAGAAAATCTCGTCGTTAATTTAGGACATTACTCGTTTTCGACCCATTTTTACTAGGAAGGCCATAAAGTGGCCGATTTGTATTGAATCTTAGCATGTGACAATTTGTTGGATAGGTAAACAACATAACTACGACTTCCATGGGATATTTTTGCATTCTCTAAAAATTCGGCCAAAACGGAGGTTAAGAAAATCTCCTCGTTAATTTAGGACATTACTCGTTTTCGACCCTTTTTTACTAGGAAGGCCATAATGTGGCCGTTTGCATTGAATCTTAGCATGTGACAATTCGTTGGATAGATAAACAATATAACTACGACTTCCATGGGATACTTTCGCATTCTCTAAAAATTCGGCCAAAATGGAGGTTAAGAAAATCTCCTCGTTAATTTAGGACATAACTCGTTTTCAACCCTTTTTTAGTAGGAAAGCCATAATGTGGCCGATTTGCATTGAATCTTAGCGTGTCACAATTCGTTGGATAGGTAAACAACATAACTACGACTTCAATGGGATATTTTTGCATTCTCTAAAAATTCGGCCAAAATGGAGGTTAAGAAAATCTCCTCGTTAATTTAGGACATTACTCGTTTTCGACCCATTTTTACTAGGAAGGCCATAAAGTGGCCGATTTGTATTGAATCTTAGCGTGTGACAATTCGTTGGATAGGTAAACAACATAACTACGACTTCCATGGGATATTTTTGCATTCTCTAAAAATTCGGCCAAAATGGAGGTTAAGAAAATCTCCTCGTTAATTTAGGACATTACTCGTTTTCGACCCATTTTTACTAGGAAGGCCATAAAGTGGCCGATTTGTATTGATTCTTAGCATGTGACAATTCGTTGGATAGGTAAACAACATAACTACGACTTCCATGGGATATTTTTGCATTCTCTAAAAATTCGGCCAAAATGGAGGTTAAGAAAATCTCCTCGTTAATTTAGGACATTACTCGTTTTCGACCCATTTTTACTAGGAAGGCCATAAAGTGGCCGATTTGTATTGAATCTTAGCATGTGACAATTTGTTGGATAGGTAAACAACATAACTACGACTTCCATGGGATATTTTTGCATTCTCTAAAAATTCTGCCAAAACGGAGGTTAAGAAAATCTCCTCGTTAATTTAGGACATTACTCGTTTTCGACCCTTTTTTGCTAGGAAGGCCATAATGTGGCCGATTTGCATTGAATCTTAGCATGTGACAATTCGTTGGATAGATAAACAACATAACTACGACTTCCATGGGATATTTTCGCATTCTCTAAAAATTCGGCCAAAATGGAGGTTAAGAAAATCTCCTCGTTAATTTAGGACATAACTCGTTTTCAACCCTTTTTTAGTAGGAAGGCCATAATGTGGCCGATTTGCATTGAATCTTAGCGTGTGACAATTCGTTGGATAGGTAAACAACATAACTACGACTTCCATGGGATATTTTTGCATTCTCTAAAAATTCGGCCAAAATGGAGGTTAAGAAAATCTCCTCGTTAATTTAGGACGTTACTCGTTTTCGACCCATTTTTACTAGGAAGGCCATAAAGTGGCCGATTTGTATTGAATCTTAGCATGTGACAATTCGTTGGATAGGTAAACAACATACCTACGATTTCCATGGGATATTTTTGCATTCTCTAAAAATTTGGCCAAAAGGGAGGTTAAGAAAATCCCCTCGTTAATTTAGGACATTACTCGTTTTCGACCCTTTTTTACTAGGAAGGCCATAATGTGGCCGATTTGCATTGAATCTTAGCATGTGACAATTCGTTGGAAAGGTAAACAACATAACTACGACTTCCATGGGATATTTTTGCATTCTCTAAAAATTCGGCCAAAATGGAGGTTAAGAAAATCTCCTCGTTAATTTGGGACATTACTCGTTTTCGACCCTTTTTTAGTAGGAAGGCCATAATGTGGCCGATTTGCATTGAATCTTAGCGTGTGACAATTCGTTGGATAGGTAAACAACATAACTACGACTTCCATGGGATATTTTTGCATTCTCTAAAAATTCGACCAAAATGGAGGTTAAGAAAATCTCCTCGTTAATTTAGGACATTACTCGTTTTCAACCCTTTTTTAGTAGGAAGGCCATAAAGTGGTCGATTTGTATTGAATCTTAGCATGTGAAAATTCGTTGGATAGGTAAACAAAATAGCTACGACTTCCATGGGATATTTTTGCATTCTCTAAAAATTCGGCCAAAATGGAGGTTAAGAAAATCCCCTCGTTAATTTAGGACATTACTCGTTTTCGACCCTTTTTTTATAAGGAAGGCCATAAAGTGGCCGGTTTGTATTGAATCTTAGCATGGGACAATTCGTTGGATAGGTAAACAACATAGCTACGACTTCCATGGGATATTTTTGCATTTTTTAAAAATTCAGCCAAAATGGAGGTTAAGAAAATCCTTGCGTTAATTTGGGACATTACTCGTTTTCGACCCTTTTTTACTAGGAAGGCCATAATGTGGCCGATTTGCATTGAATCTTAGCGTGTGACAATTCGTTGGATAGGTAAACAACATAACTACGACTTCCATGGGATATTTTTGCATTCTCTAAAAATTCGGCCAAAATGGAGGTTAAGAAAATCTCGTCGTTAATTTAGGACATTACTCGTTTTCGACCCATTTTTACTAGGAAGGCCATAAAGTGGCCAATTTGTATTGAATCTTAGCATGTGACAATTTGTTGGATAGGTAAACAACATAACTACGACTTCCATGGGATATTTTTGCATTCTCTAAAAATTCGGCCAAAACGGAGGTTAAGAAAATCTCCTCGTTAATTTAGGACATTACTCGTTTTCGACCCTTTTTTACTAGGAAGGCCATAATGTGGCCGATTTGCATTGAATCTTAGCATGTGACAATTCGTTGGATAGATAAACAATATAACTACGACTTCCATGGGATATTTTCGCATTCTCTAAAAATTCGGCCAAAATGGAGGTTAAGAAAATCTCCTCGTTAATTTAGGACATAACTCGTTTTCAACTCTTTTTTAGTAGGAAAGCCATAATGTGGCCGATTTGCATTGAATCTTAGCGTGTCACAATTCGTTGGATAGGTAAACAACATAACTACGACTTCAATGGGATATTTTTGCATTCTCTAAAAATTCGGCCAAAATGGAGGTTAAGAAAATCTCCTCGTTAATTTAGGACATTACTCGTTTTCGACCCATTTTTACTAGGAAGGCCATAAAGTGGCCGATTTGTATTGAATCTTAGCGTGTGACAATTCGTTGGATAGGTAAACAACATAACTACGACTTCCATGGGATATTTTTGCATTCTCTAAAAATTCGGCCAAAATGGAGGTTAAGAAAATCTCCTCGTTAATTTAGGACATTACTCGTTTTCGACCCATTTTTACTAGGAAGGCCATAAAGTGGCCGATTTGTATTGAATCTTAGCATGTGACAATTCGTTGGATAGGTAAACAACATAACTACGACTTCCATGGGATATTTTTGCATTCTCTAAAAATTCGGCCAAAATGGAGGTTAAGAAAATCTCCTCGTTAATTTAGGACATTACTCGTTTTCGACCCATTTTTACTAGGAAGGCCATAAAGTGGCCGATTTGTATTGAATCTTAGCATGTGACAATTTGTTGGATAGGTAAACAACATAACTACGACTTCCATGGGATATTTTTGCATTCTCTAAAAATTCTGCCAAAACGGAGGTTAAGAAAATCTCCTCGTTAATTTAGGACATTACTCGTTTTCGACCCTTTTTTGCTAGGAAGGCCATAATGTGGCCGATTTGCATTGAATCTTAGCATGTGACAATTCGTTGGATAGATAAACAACATAACTACGACTTCCATGGGATATTTTCGCATTCTCTAAAAATTCGGCCAAAATGGAGGTTAAGAAAATCTCCTCGTTAATTTAGGACATAACTCGTTTTCAACCCTTTTTTAGTAGGAAGGCCATAATGTGGCCGATTTGCATTGAATCTTAGCGTGTGACAATTCGTTGGATAGGTAAACAACATAACTACGACTTCCATGGGATATTTTTGCATTCTCTAAAAATTCGGCCAAAATGGAGGTTAAGAAAATCTCCTCGTTAATTTAGGACGTTACTCGTTTTCGACCCATTTTTACTAGGAAGGCCATAAAGTGGCCGATTTGCATTGAATCTTAGCATGTGACAATTCGTTGGATAGGTAAACAACATACCTACGATTTCCATGGGATATTTTTGCATTCTCTAAAAATTCGGCCAAAAGGGAGGTTAAGAAAATCCCCTCGTTAATTTAGGACATTACTCGTTTTCGACCCTTTTTTACTAGGAAGGCCATAATGTGGCCGATTTGCATTGAATCTTAGCATGTGACAATTCGTTGGAAAGGTAAACAACATAACTACGACTTCCATGGGATATTTTTGCATTCTCTAAAAATTCGGCCAAAATGGAGGTTAAGAAAATCTCCTCGTTAATTTGGGACATTACTCGTTTTCGACCCTTTTTTAGTAGGAAGGCCATAATGTGGCCGATTTGCATTGAATCTTAGCGTGTGACAATTCGTTGGATAGGTAAACAACATAACTACGACTTCCATGGGATATTTTTGCATTCTCTAAAAATTCGGCCAAAATGGAGGTTAAGAAAATCTCGTCGTTAATTTAGGACATTACTCGTTTTCGACCCATTTTTAGTAGGAAGGCCATAAAGTGGTCGATTTGTATTGAATCTTAGCATGTGACAATTTGTTGGATAGGTAAACAACATAACTACGACTTCCATGGGATATTTTTGCATTCTCTAAAAATTCGGCCAAAACGGAGGTTAAGAAAATCCCCTCGTTAATTTAGGACATTACTCGTTTTCGACCCTTTTTTTATAAGGAAGGCCATAAAGTGGCCGGTTTGCATTGAATCTTAGCATGGGACAATTCGTTGGATAGGTAAACAACATAGCTACGACTTCCATGGGATATTTTTGCATTTTTTAAAAATTCAGCCAAAATGGAGGTTAAGAAAATCCTTGCGTTAATTTGGGACATTACTCGTTTTCGACCCTTTTTTACTAGGAAGGCCATAATGTGGCCGATTTGCATTGAATCTTAGCGTGTGACAATTCGTTGGATAGGTAAACAACATAACTACGACTTCCATGGGATATTTTTGCATTCTCTAAAAATTCGGCCAAAATGGAGGTTAAGAAAATCTCCTCGTTAATTTAGGACGTTACTCGTTTTCGACCCATTTTTACTAGGAAGGCCATAAAGTGGCCGATTTGTATTGAATCTTAGCATGTGACAATTCGTTGGATAGTTTAACAACATACCTACGATTTCCATGGGATATTTTTGCATTCCCTAAAAATTCGGCCAAAAGGGAGGTTAAGAAAATCCCCTCGTTAATTTAGGACATTACTCGTTTTCGACCCTTTTTTACTAGGAAGGCCATAATGTGGCCGATTTGCATTGAATCTTAGCATGTGACAATTCGTTGGAAAGGTAAACAACATAACTACGACTTCCATGGGATATTTTTGCATTCTCTAAAAATTCGGCCAAAATGGAGGTTAAGAAAATCTCCTCGTTAATTTGGGACATTACTCGTTTTCGACCCTTTTTTAGTAGGAAGGCCATAATGTGGCCGATTTGCATTGAATCTTAGCGTGTGACAATTCGTTGGATAGGTAAACAACATAACTACGACTTCCATGGGATATTTTTGCATTCTCTAAAAATTCGACCAAAATGGAGGTTAAGAAAATCTCCTCGTTAATTTAGGACATTACTCGTTTTCAACCCTTTTTTAGTAGGAAGGCCATAAAGTGGTCGATTTGTATTGAATCTTAGCATGTGAAAATTCGTTGGATAGGTAAACAAAATAGCTACGACTTCCATGGGATATTTTTGCATTCTCTAAAAATTCGGCCAAAATGGAGGTTAAGAAAATCCCCTCGTTAATTTAGGACATTACTCGTTTTCGACCCTTTTTTTATAAGGAAAGCCATAAAGTGGCCGGTTTGTATTGAATCTTAGCATGGGACAATTCGTTGGATAGGTAAACAACATAGCTACGACTTCTATGGGATATTTTTGCATTTTTTAAAAATTCAGCCAAAATGGAGGTTAAGAAAATCCTTGCGTTAATTTGGGACATTACTCGTTTTCGACCCTTTTTTACTAGGAAGGCCATAATGTGGCCGATTTGCATTGAATCTTAGCGTGTGACAATTCGTTGGATAGGTAAACAACATAACTACGACTTCCATGGGATATTTTTGCATTCTCTAAAAATTCGGCCAAAATGGAGGTTAAGAAAATCTCGTCGTTAATTTAGGACATTACTCGTTTTCGACCCATTTTTACTAGGAAGGCCATAAAGTGGCCGATTTGTATTGAATCTTAGCATGTGACAATTTGTTGGATAGGTAAACAACATAACTACGACTTCCATGGGATATTTTTGCATTCTCTAAAAATTCGGCCAAAACGGAGGTTAAGAAAATCTCCTCGTTAATTTAGGACATTACTCGTTTTCGACCCTTTTTTACTAGGAAGGCCATAATGTGGCCGTTTGCATTGAATCTTAGCATGTGACAATTCGTTGGATAGATAAACAATATAACTACGACTTCCATGGGATACTTTCGCATTCTCTAAAAATTCGGCCAAAATGGAGGTTAAGAAAATCTCCTCGTTAATTTAGGACATAACTCGTTTTCAACCCTTTTTTAGTAGGAAAGCCATAATGTGGCCGATTTGCATTGAATCTTAGCGTGTCACAATTCGTTGGATAGGTAAACAACATAACTACGACTTCAATGGGATATTTTTGCATTCTCTAAAAATTCGGCCAAAATGGAGGTTAAGAAAATCTCCTCGTTAATTTAGGACATTACTCGTTTTCGACCCATTTTTACTAGGAAGGCCATAAAGTGGCCGATTTGTATTGAATCTTAGCGTGTGACAATTCGTTGGATAGGTAAACAACATAACTACGACTTCCATGGGATATTTTTGCATTCTCTAAAAATTCGGCCAAAATGGAGGTTAAGAAAATCTCCTCGTTAATTTAGGACATTACTCGTTTTCGACCCATTTTTACTAGGAAGGCCATAAAGTGGCCGATTTGTATTGATTCTTAGCATGTGACAATTCGTTGGATAGGTAAACAACATAACTACGACTTCCATGGGATATTTTTGCATTCTCTAAAAATTCGGCCAAAATGGAGGTTAAGAAAATCTCCTCGTTAATTTAGGACATTACTCGTTTTCGACCCATTTTTACTAGGAAGGCCATAAAGTGGCCGATTTGTATTGAATCTTAGCATGTGACAATTTGTTGGATAGGTAAACAACATAACTACGACTTCCATGGGATATTTTTGCATTCTCTAAAAATTCTGCCAAAACGGAGGTTAAGAAAATCTCCTCGTTAATTTAGGACATTACTCGTTTTCGACCCTTTTTTGCTAGGAAGGCCATAATGTGGCCGATTTGCATTGAATCTTAGCATGTGACAATTCGTTGGATAGATAAACAACATAACTACGACTTCCATGGGATATTTTCGCATTCTCTAAAAATTCGGCCAAAATGGAGGTTAAGAAAATCTCCTCGTTAATTTAGGACATAACTCGTTTTCAACCCTTTTTTAGTAGGAAGGCCATAATGTGGCCGATTTGCATTGAATCTTAGCGTGTGACAATTCGTTGGATAGGTAAACAACATAACTACGACTTCCATGGGATATTTTTGCATTCTCTAAAAATTCGGCCAAAATGGAGGTTAAGAAAATCTCCTCGTTAATTTAGGACGTTACTCGTTTTCGACCCATTTTTACTAGGAAGGCCATAAAGTGGCCGATTTGTATTGAATCTTAGCATGTGACAATTCGTTGGATAGGTAAACAACATACCTACGATTTCCATGGGATATTTTTGCATTCTCTAAAAATTCGGCCAAAAGGGAGGTTAAGAAAATCCCCTCGTTAATTTAGGACATTACTCGTTTTCGACCCTTTTTTACTAGGAAGGCCATAATGTGGCCGATTTGCATTGAATCTTAGCATGTGACAATTCGTTGGAAAGGTAAACAACATAACTACGACTTCCATGGGATATTTTTGCATTCTCTAAAAATTCGGCCAAAATGGAGGTTAAGAAAATCTCCTCGTTAATTTGGGACATTACTCGTTTTCGACCCTTTTTTAGTAGGAAGGCCATAATGTGGCCGATTTGCATTGAATCTTAGCGTGTGACAATTCGTTGGATAGGTAAACAACATAACTACGACTTCCATGGGATATTTTTGCATTCTCTAAAAATTCGACCAAAATGGAGGTTAAGAAAATCTCCTCGTTAATTTAGGACATTACTCGTTTTCAACCCTTTTTTAGTAGGAAGGCCATAAAGTGGTCGATTTGTATTGAATCTTAGCATGTGAAAATTCGTTGGATAGGTAAACAAAATAGCTACGACTTCCATGGGATATTTTTGCATTCTCTAAAAATTCGGCCAAAATGGAGGTTAAGAAAATCCCCTCGTTAATTTAGGACATTACTCGTTTTCGACCCTTTTTTTATAAGGAAGGCCATAAAGTGGCCGGTTTGTATTGAATCTTAGCATGGGACAATTCGTTGGATAGGTAAACAACATAGCTACGACTTCCATGGGATATTTTTGCATTTTTTAAAAATTCAGCCAAAATGGAGGTTAAGAAAATCCTTGCGTTAATTTGGGACATTACTCGTTTTCGACCCTTTTTTACTAGGAAGGCCATAATGTGGCCGATTTGCATTGAATCTTAGCGTGTGACAATTCGTTGGATAGGTAAACAACATAACTACGACTTCCATGGGATATTTTTGCATTCTCTAAAAATTCGGCCAAAATGGAGGTTAAGAAAATCTCGTCGTTAATTTAGGACATTACTCGTTTTCGACCCATTTTTACTAGGAAGGCCATAAAGTGGCCAATTTGTATTGAATCTTAGCATGTGACAATTTGTTGGATAGGTAAACAACATAACTACGACTTCCATGGGATATTTTTGCATTCTCTAAAAATTCGGCCAAAACGGAGGTTAAGAAAATCTCCTCGTTAATTTAGGACATTACTCGTTTTCGACCCTTTTTTACTAGGAAGGCCATAATGTGGCCGATTTGCATTGAATCTTAGCATGTGACAATTCGTTGGATAGATAAACAACATAACTACGACTTCCATGGGATATTTTCGCATTCTCTAAAAATTCGGCCAAAATGGAGGTTAAGAAAATCTCCTCGTTAATTTAGGACATAACTCGTTTTCAACCCTTTTTTAGTAGGAAAGCCATAATGTGGCCGATTTGCATTGAATCTTAGCGTGTCACAATTCGTTGGATAGGTAAACAACATAACTACGACTTCCATGGGATATTTTTGCATTCTCTAAAAATTCGGCCAAAATGGAGGTTAAGAAAATCTCCTCGTTAATTTAGGACATTACTCGTTTTCGACCCATTTTTACTAGGAAGGCCATAAAGTGGCCGATTTGTATCGAATCTTAGCATGTGACAATTTGTTGGATAGGTAAACAACATAACTACGACTTCCATGGGATATTTTTGCATTCTCTAAAAATTCGGCCAAAACGGAGGTTAAGAAAATCTCCTCGTTAATTTGGGACATTACTCGTTTTCGACCCTTTTTTAGTAGGAAGGTCATAATGTGGCCGATTTGCATTGAATCTTAGCGTGTGACAATTCGTTGGATAGGTAAACAACATAACTATGACTTCCATGGGATATTTTTGCATTCTTTAAAAATTCAGCCAAAATGGGGGTTAAGAAAATATCCTCGTTAATTTGGGACATTACTCGTTTTCGACCCTTTTTTAGTAGGAAGGCCATAATGTGGCCGATTTGCATTGAATCTTAGCGTGTGACAATTCGTTGGATAGGTAAACAACATAACTACGACTTCCATGGGATATTTTTGCATTCTCTAAAAATTCGACCAAAATGGAGGTTAAGAAAATCTCCTCGTTAATTTAGGACATTACTCGTTTTCAACCCTTTTTTAGTAGGAAGGCCATAAAGTGGTCGATTTGTATTGAATCTTAGCATGTGAAAATTCGTTGGATAGGTAAACAAAATAGCTACGACTTCCATGGGATATTTTTGCATTCTCTAAAAATTCGGCCAAAATGGAGGTTAAGAAAATCCCCTCGTTAATTTAGGACATTACTCGTTTTCGACCCTTTTTTTATAAGGAAGGCCATAAAGTGGCCGGTTTGTATTGAATCTTAGCATGGGACAATTCGTTGGATAGGTAAACAACATAGCTACGACTTCCATGGGATATTTTTGCATTTTTTAAAAATTCAGCCGAAATGGAGGTTAAGAAAATCCTTGCGTTAATTTGGGACATTACTCGTTTTCGACCCTTTTTTACTAGGAAGGCCATAATGTGGCCGATTTGCATTGAATCTTAGCGTGTGACAATTCGTTGGATAGGTAAACAACATAACTACGACTTCCATGGGATATTTTTGCATTCTCTAAAAATTCGGCCAAAATGGAGGTTAAGAAAATCTCGTCGTTAATTTAGGACATTACTCGTTTTCGACCCATTTTTACTAGGAAGGCCATAAAGTGGCCGATTTGTATTGAATCTTAGCATGTGACAATTTGTTGGATAGGTAAACAACATAACTACGACTTCCATGGGATATTTTTGCATTCTCTAAAAATTCGGCCAAAACGGAGGTTAAGAAAATCTCCTCGTTAATTTAGGACATTACTCGTTTTCGACCCTTTTTTACTAGGAAGGCCATAATGTGGCCGATTTGCATTGAATCTTAGCATGTGACAATTCGTTGGATAGATAAACAACATAACTACGACTTCCATGGGATATTTTCGCATTCTCTAAAAATTCGGCCAAAATGGAGGTTAAGAAAATCTCCTCGTTAATTTAGGACATAACTCGTTTTCAACCCTTTTTTAGTAGGAAAGCCATAATGTGGCCGATTTGCATTGAATCTTAGCGTGTCACAATTCGTTGGATAGGTAAACAACATAACTACGACTTCCATGGGATATTTTTGCATTCTCTAAAAATTCGGCCAAAATGGAGGTTAAGAAAATCTCCTCGTTAATTTAGGACATTACTCGTTTTCGACCCATTTTTACTAGGAAGGCCATAAAGTGGACGATTTGTATTGAATCTTAGCATGTGACAATTCGTTGGATAGGTAAACAACATAACTACGACTTCCATGGGATATTTTTGCATTCTCTAAAAATTCGGCCAAAATGGAGGTTAAGAAAATCTCCTCGTTAATTTAGGACATTACTCGTTTTCGACCCATTTTTACTAGGAAGGCCATAAAGTGGCCGATTTGTATCGAATCTTAGCATGTGACAATTTGTTGGATAGGTAAACAACATAACTACGACTTCCATGGGATATTTTTGCATTCTCTAAAAATTCGGCCAAAACGGAGGTTAAGAAAATCTCCTCGTTAATTTAGGATATTACTCGTTTTCGACCCTTTTTTGCTAGGAAGGCCATAATGTGGCCGATTTGCATTGAATCTTAGCATGTGACAATTCGTTGGATAGATAAACAACATAACTACGACTTCCATGGGATATTTTCGCATTCTCTAAAAATTCGGCCAAAATGGAGGTTAAGAAAATCTCCTCGTTAATTTAGGACATAACTCGTTTTAAACCCTTTTTTAGTAGGAAAGCCATAATGTGGCCGATTTGCATTGAATCTTAGCGTGTCACAATTCGTTGGATAGGTAAACAACATAACTACGACTTCAATGGGATATTTTTGCATTCTCTAAAAATTCGGCCAAAATGGAGGTTAAGAAAATCTCCTCGTTAATTTAGGAGATTACTCGTTTTCGACCCATTTTTACTAGGAGGGCCATAAAGTGGCCGATTTGGATTGAATCTTAGCATGTGACAATTCGTTGGATAGATAAACAACATAACTACGACTTCCATGGGATATTTTCGCATTCTCTAAAAATTCGGCCAAAATGGAGGTTAAGAAAATCTCCTCGTTAATTTAGGACATAACTCGTTTTCAACCCTTTTTTAGTAGGAAAGCCATAATGTGGCCGATTTGCATTGAATCTTAGCGTGTCACAATTCGTTGGATAGGTAAACAACATAACTACGACTTCCATGGGATATTTTTGCATTCTCTAAAAATTCGGCCAAAATGGAGGTTAAGAAAATCTCCTCGTTAATTTAGGACATTACTCGTTTTCGACCCATTTTTACTAGGAAGGCCATAAAGTGGACGATTTGTATTGAATCTTAGCATGTGACAATTCGTTGGATAGGTAAACAACATAACTACGACTTCCATGGGATATTTTTGCATTCTCTAAAAATTCGGCCAAAATGGAGGTTAAGAAAATCTCCTCGTTAATTTAGGACATTACTCGTTTTCGACCCATTTTTACTAGGAAGGCCATAAAGTGGCCGATTTGTATCGAATCTTAGCATGTGACAATTTGTTGGATAGGTAAACAACATAACTACGACTTCCATGGGATATTTTTGCATTCTCTAAAAATTCGGCCAAAACGGAGGTTAAGAAAATCTCCTCGTTAATTTAGGATATTACTCGTTTTCGACCCTTTTTTGCTAGGAAGGCCATAATGTGGCCGATTTGCATTGAATCTTAGCATGTGACAATTCGTTGGATAGATAAACAACATAACTACGACTTCCATGGGATATTTTCGCATTCTCTAAAAATTCGGCCAAAATGGAGGTTAAGAAAATCTCCTCGTTAATTTAGGACATAACTCGTTTTAAACCCTTTTTTAGTAGGAAAGCCATAATGTGGCCGATTTGCATTGAATCTTAGCGTGTCACAATTCGTTGGATAGGTAAACAACATAACTACGACTTCAATGGGATATTTTTGCATTCTCTAAAAATTCGGCCAAAATGGAGGTTAAGAAAATCTCCTCGTTAATTTAGGAGATTACTCGTTTTCGACCCATTTTTACTAGGAGGGCCATAAAGTGGCCGATTTGGATTGAATCTTAGCATGTGACAATTCGTTGGATAGGTAAACAACATAACTACGACTTCCATGGGATATTTTTGCATTCTCTAAAAATTCGGCCAAAATGGAGGTTAAGAAAATCTCCTCGTTAATTTAGGACATTACTCGTTTTCGACCCATTTTTACTAGGAAAGCCATAAAGTGGCCGATTTGTATTGAATCTTAGCATGTGACAATTTGTTGGATAGGTAAACAACATAACTACGACTTCCATGGGATATTTTTGCATTCTCTAAAAATTCGGCCAAAATGGAGGTTAAGAAAATCTCCTCGTTAATTTAGGACATTACTCGTTTTCGACCCATTTTTACTAGGAAGGCCATAAAGTGGCCGATTTGTATTGAATCTTAGCATGTGACAATTAGTTGGATAGGTAAACAACATAACTACGACTTCCATGGGATATTTTTGCATTCTCTAAAAATTCGGCCAAAACGGAGGTTAAGAAAATCTCCTCGTTAATTTAGGACATTACTCGTTTTCGACCCTTTTTTGCTAGGAAGGCCATAATGTGGCCGATTTGCATTGAATCTTAGCATGTGACAATTCGTTGGATAGATACAACATAACTACGACTTCCATGGGATATTTTCGCATTCTCTAAAAATTCGGCCAAAATGGAGGTTAAGAAAATCTCCTCGATAATTTGGGACATTACTCGTTTTCGACCCTTTTTTACTAGGAAGGCCATAATGTGGCCGATTTGCATTGAATCTTAGCGTGTGACAATTCGTTGGATAGGTAAACAACATAACTACGACTTCCATGGGATATTTTTGCATTCTCTAAAAATTCGGCCAAAATGGAGGTTAAGAAAATCTCGTCGTTAATTTAGGACATTACTCGTTTTCGACCCATTTTTACTAGGAAGGCCATAAAGTGGCCGATTTGTATTGAATCTTAGCATGTGACAATTTGTTGGATAGGTAAACAACATAACTACGACTTCCATGGGATATTTTTGCATTCTCTAAAAATTCGGCCAAAACGGAGGTTAAGAAAATCTCCTTGTTAATTTAGGACATTACTCGTTTTCGACCCTTTTTTACTAGGAAGGCCATAATGTGGCCGATTTGCATTGAATCTTAGCATGTGACAATTCGTTGGATAGATAAACAACATAACTACGACTTCCATGGGATATTTTCGCATTCTCTAAAAATTCGGCCAAAATGGAGGTTAAGAAAATCTCCTCGTTAATTTAGGACATAACTCGTTTTCAACCCTTTTTTAGTAGGAAAGCCATAATGTGGCCGATTTGCATTGAATCTTAGCGTGTCACAATTCGTTGGATAGGTAAACAACATAACTACGACTTCCATGGGATATTTTTGCATTCTCTAAAAATTCGGCCAAAATGGAGGTTAAGAAAATCTCCTCGTTAATTTAGGACATTACTCGTTTTCGACCCATTTTTACTAGGAAGGCCATAAAGTGGCCGATTTGTATTGAATCTTAGCATGTGACAATTCGTTGGATAGGTAAACAACATAACTACGACTTCCATGGGATATTTTTGCATTCTCTAAAAATTCGGCCAAAATGGAGGTTAAGAAAATCTCCTCGTTAATTTAGGACATTACTCGTTTTCGACCCATTTTTACTAGGAAGGCCATAAAGTGGCCGATTTGTATCGAATCTTAGCATGTGACAATTTGTTGGATAGGTAAACAACATAACTACGACTTCCATGGGATATTTTTGCATTCTCTAAAAATTCGGCCAAAACGGAGGTTAAGAAAATCTCCTCGTTAATTTAGGACATTACTCGTTTTCGACCCTTTTTTGCTAGGAAGGCCATAATGTGGCCGATTTGCATTGAATCTTAGCATGTGACAATTCGTTGGATAGATAAACAACATAACTACGACTTCCATGGGATATTTTCGCATTCTCTAAAAATTCGGCCAAAATGGAGGTTAAGAAAATCTCCTCGTTAATTTAGGACATAACTCGGTTTAAACCCTTTTTTAGTAGGAAAGCCATAATGTGGCCGATTTGCATTGAATCTTAGCGTGTCACAATTCGTTGGATAGGTAAACAACATAACTACGACTTCAATGGGATATTTTTGCATTCTCTAAAAATTCGGCCAAAATGGAGGTTAAGAAAATCTCCTCGTTAATTTAGGACATTACTCGTTTTCGACCCATTTTTACTAGGAGGGCCATAAAGTGGCCGATTTGGATTGAATCTTAGCATGTGACAATTCGTTGGATAGGTAAACAACATAACTACGACTTCCATGGGATATTTTTGCATTCTCTAAAAATTCGGCCAAAATGGAGGTTAAGAAAATCTCCTCGTTAATTTAGGACATTACTCGTTTTCGACCCATTTTTACTAGGAAAGCCATAAAGTGGCCGATTTTTATTGAATCTTAGCATGTGACAATTTGTTGGATAGGTAAACAACATAACTACGACTTCCATGGGATATTTTTGCATTCTCTAAAAATTCGGCCAAAATGGAGGTTAAGAAAATCTCCTCGTTAATTTAGGACATTACTCGTTTTCGACCCATTTTTACTAGGAAGGCCATAAAGTGGCCGATTTGTATTGAATCTTAGCATGTGACAATTTGTTGGATAGGTAAACAACATAACTACGACTTCCATGGGATATTTTTGCATTCTCTAAAAATTCGGCCAAAACGGAGGTTAAGAAAATCTCCTCGTTAATTTAGGACATTACTCGTTTTCGACCCTTTTTTGCTAGGAGGGCCATAATGTGGCCGATTTGCATTGAATCTTAGCATGTGACAATTCGTTGGATAGATACAACATAACTACGACTTCCATGGGATATTTTCGCATTCTCTAAAAATTCGGCCAAAATGGAGGTTAAGAAAATCTCCTCGTTAATTTGGGACATTACTCGTTTTCGACCCTTTTTTACTAGGAAGGCCATAATGTGGCCGATTTGCATTGAATCTTAGCGTGTGACAATTCGTTGGATAGGTAAACAACATAACTACGACTTCCATGGGATATTTTTGCATTCTCTAAAAATTCGGCCAAAATGGAGGTTAAGAAAATCTCGTCGTTAATTTAGGACATTACTCGTTTTCGACCCATTTTTACTAGGAAGGCCATAAAGTGGCCGATTTGTATTGAATCTTAGCATGTGACAATTTGTTGGATAGGTAAACAACATAACTACGACTTCCATGGGATATTTTTGCATTCTCTAAAAATTCGGCCAAAACGGAGGTTAAGAAAATCTCCTCGTTAATTTAGGACATTACTCGTTTTCGACCCTTTTTTACTAGGAAGGCCATAATGTGGCCGATTTGCATTGAATCTTAGCATGTGACAATTCGTTGGATAGATAAACAACATAACTACGACTTCCATGGGATATTTTCGCATTCTCTAAAAATTCGGCCAAAATGGAGGTTAAGAAAATCTCCTCGTTAATTTAGGACATAACTCGTTTTCAACCCTTTTTTAGTAGGAAAGCCATAATGTGGCCGATTTGCATTGAATCTTAGCGTGTCACAATTCGTTGGATAGGTAAACAACATAACTACGACTTCCATGGGATATTTTTGCATTCTCTAAAAATTCGGCCAAAATGGAGGTTAAGAAAATCTCCTCGTTAATTTAGGACATTACTCGTTTTCGACCCATTTTTACTAGGAAGGCCATAAAGTGGCCGATTTGTATTGAATCTTAGCATGTGACAATTCGTTGGATAGGTAAACAACATAACTACGACTTCCATGGGATATTTTTGCATTCTCTAAAAATTCGGCCAAAATGGAGTTTAAGAAAATCTCCTCGTTAATTTAGGACATTACTCGTTTTCGACCCATTTTTACTAGGAAGGCCATAAAGTGGCCGATTTGTATCGAATCTTAGCATGTGACAATTTGTTGGATAGGTAAACAACATAACTACGACTTCCATGGGATATTTTTGCATTCTCTAAAAATTCGGCCAAAACGGAGGTTAAGAAAATCTCCTCGTTAATTTAGGACATTACTCGTTTTCGACCCTTTTTTGCTAGGAAGGCCATAATGTGGCCGATTTGCATTGAATCTTAGCATGTGACAATTCGTTGGATAGATAAACAACATAACTACGACTTCCATGGGATATTTTCGCATTCTCTAAAAATTCGGCCAAAATGGAGGTTAAGAAAATCTCCTCGTTAATTTAGGACATAACTCGTTTTAAACCCTTTTTTAGTAGGAAAGCCATAATGTGGCCGATTTGCATTGAATCTTAGCGTGTCACAATTCGTTGGATAGGTAAACAACATAACTACGACTTCAATGGGATATTTTTGCATTCTCTAAAAATTCGGCCAAAATGGAGGTTAAGAAAATCTCCTCGTTAATTTAGGACATTACTCGTTTTCGACCCATTTTTACTAGGAAGGCCATAAAGTGGCCGATTTGGATTGAATCTTAGCATGTGACAATTCGTTGGATAGGTAAACAACATAACTACGACTTCCATGGGATATTTTTGCATTCTCTAAAAATTCGGCCAAAATGGAGGTTAAGAAAATCTCCTCGTTAATTTAGGACATTACTCGTTTTCGACCCATTTTTACTAGGAAGGCCATAAAGTGGCCGATTTGTATTGAATCTTAGCATGTGACAATTCGTTGGATAGGTAAACAACATAACTACGACTTCCATGGGATATTTTTGCATTCTCTAAAAATTCGGCCAAAATGGAGGTTAAGAAAATCTCCTCGTTAATTTAGGACATTACTCGTTTTCGACCCATTTTTACTAGGAAGGCCATAAAGTGGCCGATTTGTATTGAATCTTAGCATGTGACAATTTGTTGGATAGGTAAACAACATAACTACGACTTCCATGGGATATTTTTGCATTCTCTAAAAATTCGGCCAAAACGGAGGTTAAGAAAATCTCCTCGTTAATTTAGGACATTACTCGTTTTCGACCCTTTTTTGCTAGGAAGGCCATAATGTGGCCGATTTGCATTGAATCTTAGCATGTGACAATTCGTTGGATAGATACAACATAACTACGACTTCCCTGGGATATTTTCGCATTCTCTAAAAATTCGGCCAAAATGGAGGTTAAGAAAATCTCCTCGTTAATTTAGGACATAACTCGTTTTCAACCCTTTTTTACTAGGAAGGCCATAATGTGGCCGATTTGCATTGAATCTTAGCGTGTGACAATTCGTTGGATAGGTAAACAACATAACTACGACTTCCATGGGATATTTTTGCATTCTCTAAAAATTTGGCCAAAATGGAGGTTAAGAAAATCTCCTCGTTAATTTAGGACGTTACTCGTTTTCGACCCATTTTTACTAGGAAGGCCATAAAGTGGCCGATTTGTATTGAATCTTAGCATGTGACAATTCGTTGGATAGGTAAACAACATACCTACGATTTCCATGGGATATTTTTGCATTCTCTAAAAATTCGGCCAAAAGGGAGGTTAAGAAAATCCCCTCGTTAATTTAGGACATTACTCGTTTTCGACCCTTTTTTACTAGGAAGGCCATAATGTGGCCGATTTGCATTGAATCTTAGCATGTGACAATTCGTTGGAAAGGTAAACAACATAACTACGACTTCCATGGGATATTTTTTCATTCTCTAAAAATTCGGCCAAAATGGAGGTTAAGAAAATCTCCTCGTTAATTTGGGACATTACTCGTTTTCGACCCTTTTTTAGTAGGAAGGCCATAATGTGGCCGATTTGCATTGAATCTTAGCGTGTGACAATTCGTTGGATAGGTAAACAACATAACTACGACTTCCATGGGATATTTTTGCATTCTCTAAAAATTCGACCAAAATGGAGGTTAAGAAAATCTCCTCGTTAATTTAGGACATTACTCGTTTTCAACCCTTTTTTAGTAGGAAGGCCATAAAGTGGTCGATTTGTATTGAATCTTAGCATGTGAAAATTCGTTGGATAGGTAAACAAAATAGCTACGACTTCCATGGGATATTTTTGCATTCTCTAAAAATTCGGCCAAAATGGAGGTTAAGAAAATCCCCTCGTTAATTTAGGACATTACTCGTTTTCGACCCTTTTTTTATAAGGAAGGCCATAAAGTGGCCGGTTTGTATTGAATCTTAGCATGGGACAATTCGTTGGATAGGTAAACAACATAGCTACGACTTCCATGGGATATTTTTGCATTTTTTAAAAATTCAGCCAAAATGGAGGTTAAGAAAATCCTTGCGTTAATTTGGGACATTACTCGTTTTCGACCCTTTTTTACTAGGAAGGCCATAATGTGGCCGATTTGTATTGAATCTTAGCATGTGACAATTTGTTGGATAGGTAAACAACATAACTACGACTTCCATGGGATATTTTTGCATTCTCTAAAAATTCGGCCAAAACGGAGGTTAAGAAAATCTCCTCGTTAATTTAGGACATTACTCGTTTTCGACCCTTTTTTACTAGGAAGGCCATAATGTGGCCGATTTGCATTGAATCTTAGCATGTGACAATTCGTTGGATAGATAAACAACATAACTACGACTTCCATGGGATATTTTCGCATTCTCTAAAAATTCGGCCAAAATGGAGGTTAAGAAAATCTCCTCGTTAATTTAGGACATAACTCGTTTTCAACCCTTTTTTAGTAGGAAAGCCATAATGTGGCCGATTTGCATTGAATCTTAGCGTGTCACAATTCGTTGGATAGGTAAACAACATAACTACGACTTCCATGGGATATTTTTGCATTCTCTAAAAATTCGGCCAAAATGGAGGTTAAGAAAATCTCCTCGTTAATTTAGGACATTACTCGTTTTCGACCCATTTTTACTAGGAAGGCCATAAAGTGGCCGATTTGTATTGAATCTTAGCATGTGACAATTCGTTGGATAGGTAAACAACATAACTACGACTTTAAACAACATAACTACGACTTCCATGGGATATTTTTGCATTCTCTAAAAATTCGGCCAAAATGGAGGTTAAGAAAATCCTTGCGTTAATTTGGGACATTACTCGTTTTCGACCCTTTTTTACTAGGAAGGCCATAATGTGGCCGATTTGCATTGAATCTTAGCGTGTGACAATTCGTTGGATAGGTAAACAACATAACTACGACTTCCATGGGATATTTTTGCATTCTCTAAAAATTCGGCCAAAATGGAGGTTAAGAAAATCTCGTCGTTAATTTAGGACATTACTCGTTTTCGACCCATTTTTACTAGGAAGGCTATAAAGTGGCCGATTTGTATTGAATCTTAGCATGTGACAATTTGTTGGATAGGTAAACAACATAACTACGACTTCCATGGGATATTTTTGCATTCTTTCAAAATTCGGCCAAAACGGAGGTTAAGAAAATCTCCTCGTTAATTTTGGACATTACTCGTTTTCGACCCTTTTTTACTAGGAAGGCCATAATGTGGCCGACTTGCATTGAATCTTAGCATGTGACAATTCGTTGGATAGATAAACAACATAACTACGACTTCCATGGGATATTTTCGCATTCTCTAAAAATTCGGCCAAAATGGAGGTTAAGAAAATCTCCTCGTTAATTTAGGACATAACCCGTTTTCAACCCTTTTTTAGTAGGAAGGACATAATGTGGCCGATTTGCATTGAATCTTAGCGTGTGACAATTCATTGGATAGGTAAACAACATAACTACGACTTCCATGGGATATTTTTGCATTCTCTAAAAATTCGGCCAAAATGGAGGTTAAGAAAATCTCCTCGTTAATTTAGGACGTTACTCGTTTTCGACCCATTTTTACTAGGAAGGCCATAAAGTGGCCGATTTGTATTGAATCTTAGCATGTGACAATTCGTTGGATAGGTAAACAACATACCTACGATTTCCATGGGATATTTTTGCATTCTCTAAAAATTCGGCCAAAAGGGTGGTTAAGAAAATCCCCTCGTTAATTTAGGACATTACTCGTTTTCGAACCTTTTTTACTAGGAAGGCCATAATGTGGCCGATTTGCATTGAATCTTAGCATGTGACAATACGTTGGAAAGGTAAACAACATAACTACGACTTCCATGGGATATTTTTGCATTCTCTAAAAATTCGGCCAAAATGGAGGTTAAGAAAATCTCCTCGTTAATTTGGGACATTACTCGTTTTCGACCCTTTTTTAGTAGGAAGGCCATAATGTGGCCGATTTGCATTGAATCTTAGCGTGTGACAATTCGTTGGATAGGTAAACAACATAACTACGACTTCCATGGGATATTTTTGCATTCTCTAAAAATTCGGCCAAAATGGAGGTTAAGAAAATCTCCTCGTTAATTTAGGACATTACTCGTTTTCGACCCATTTTTACTAGGAAGGCCATAAAGTGGCCGATTTGTATTGAATCTTAGCATGTGACAATTCGTTGGATAGGTAAACAACATAACTACGACTTCCATGGGATATTTTTGCATTCTCTAAAAATTCGGCCAAAATGGAGGTTAAGAAAATCTCCTCGTTAATTTAGGACATTACTCGTTTTCGACCCATTTTTACTAGGAAGGCCATAAAGTGGCCGATTTGTATTGAATCTTAGCATGTGACAATTTGTTGGATAGGTAAACAACATAACTACGACTTCCATGGGATATTTTTGCATTCTCTAAAAATTCGGCCAAAACGGAGGTTAAGAAAATCTCCTCGTTAATTTAGGACATTACTCGTTTTCGACCCTTTTTTGCTAGGAAGGCCATAATGTGGCCGATTTGCATTGAATCTTAGCATGTGACAATTCGTTGGATAGATACAACATAACTACGACTTCCATGGGATATTTTCGCATTCTCTAAAAATTCGGCCAAAATGGAGGTTAAGAAAATCTCCTCGTTAATTTAGGACATAACTCGTTTTCAACCCTTTTTTAGTAGGAAGGCCATAATGTGGCCGATTTGCATTGAATCTTAGCGTGTGACAATTCGTTGGATAGGTAAACAACATAACTACGACTTCCATGGGATATTTTTGCATTCTCTAAAAATTTGGCCAAAATGGAGGTTAAGAAAATCTCCTCGTTAATTTAGGACGTTACTCGTTTTCGACCCATTTTTACTAGGAAGGCCATAAAGTGGCCGATTTGTATTGAATCTTAGCATGTGACAATTCGTTGGATAGGTAAACAACATACCTACGATTTCCATGGGATATTTTTGCATTCTCTAAAAATTCGGCCAAAAGGGAGGTTAAGAAAATCCCCTCGTTAATTTAGGACATTACTCGTTTTCGACCCTTTTTTACTAGGAAGGCCATAATGTGGCCGATTTGCATTGAATCTTAGCATGTGACAATTCGTTGGAAAGGTAAACAACATAACTACGACTTCCATGGGATATTTTTTCATTCTCTAAAAATTCGGCCAAAATGAAGGTTAAGAAAATCTCCTCGTTAATTTGGGACATTACTCGTTTTCGACCCTTTTTTAGTAGGAAGGCCATAATGTGGCCGATTTGCATTGAATCTTAGCGTGTGACAATTCGTTGGATAGGTAAACAACATAACTACGACTTCCATGGGATATTTTTGCATTCTCTAAAAATTCGACCAAAATGGAGGTTAAGAAAATCTCCTCGTTAATTTAGGACATTACTCGTTTTCAACCCTTTTTTAGTAGGAAGGCCATAAAGTGGTCGATTTGTATTGAATCTTAGCATGTGAAAATTCGTTGGATAGGTAAACAAAATAGCTACGACTTCCATGGGATATTTTTGCATTCTCTAAAAATTCGGCCAAAATGGAGGTTAAGAAAATCCCCTCGTTAATTTAGGACATTACTCGTTTTCGACCCTTTTTTAATAAGGAAGGCCATAAAGTGGCCGGTTTGTATTGAATCTTAGCATGGGACAATTCGTTGGATAGGTAAACAACATAGCTACGACTTCCATGGGATATTTTTGCATTTTTTAAAAATTCAGCCAAAATGGAGGTTAAGAAAATCCTTGCGTTAATTTGGGACATTACTCGTTTTCGACCCTTTTTTACTAGGAAGGCCATAATGTGGCCGATTTGTATTGAATCTTAGCATGTGACAATTTGTTGGATAGGTAAACAACATAACTACGACTTCCATGGGATATTTTTGCATTCTCTAAAAATTCGGCCAAAACGGAGGTTAAGAAAATCTCCTCGTTAATTTAGGACATTACTCGTTTTCGACCCTTTTTTACTAGGAAGGCCATAATGTGGCCGATTTGCATTGAATCTTAGCATGTGACAATTCGTTGGATAGATAAACAACATAACTACGACTTCCATGGGATATTTTCGCATTCTCTAAAAATTCGGCCAAAATGGAGGTTAAGAAAATCTCCTCGTTAATTTAGGACATAACTCGTTTTCAACCCTTTTTTAGTAGGAAAGCCATAATGTGGCCGATTTGCATTGAATCTTAGCGTGTCACAATTCGTTGGATAGGTAAACAACATAACTACGACTTCCATGGGATATTTTTGCATTCTCTAAAAATTCGGCCAAAATGGAGGTTAAGAAAGGTTAAGAAAATCTCCTCGTTAATTTAGGACATTACTCGTTTTCGACCCATTTTTACTAGGAAGGCCATAAAGTGGCCGATTTGTATTGAATCTTAGCATGTGACAATTCGTTGGATAGGTAAACAACATAACTACGACTTCCATGGGATATTTTTGCATTCTCTAAAAATTCGGCCAAAATGGAGGTTAAGAAAATCTCCTCGTTAATTTAGGACATTACTCGTTTTCGACCCATTTTTACTAGGAAGGCCATAAAGTGGCCGATTTGTATTGAATCTTAGCATGTGACAATTTGTTGGATAGGTAAACAACATAACTACGACTTCCATGGGATATTTTTGCATTCTCTAAAAATTCGGCCAAAACGGAGGTTAAGAAAATCTCCTCGTTAATTTAGGACATTACTCGTTTTCGACCCTTTTTTGCTAGGAAGGCCATAATGTGGCCGATTTGCATTGAATCTTAGCATGTGACAATTCGTTGGATAGATACAACATAACTACGACTTCCATGGGATATTTTCGCATTCTCTAAAAATTCGGCCAAAATGGAGGTTAAGAAAATCTCCTCGTTAATTTAGGACATAACTCGTTTTCAACCCTTTTTTAGTAGGAAGGCCATAATGTGGCCGATTTGCATTGAATCTTAGCGTGTGACAATTCGTTGGATAGGTAAACAACATAACTACGACTTCCATGGGATATTTTTGCATTCTCTAAAAATTTGGCCAAAATGGAGGTTAAGAAAATCTCCTCGTTAATTTAGGACGTTACTCGTTTTCGACCCATTTTTACTAGGAAGGCCATAAAGTGGCCGATTTGTATTGAATCTTAGCATGTGACAATTCGTTGGATAGGTAAACAACATACCTACGATTTCCATGGGATATTTTTGCATTCTCTAAAAATTCGGCCAAAAGGGAGGTTAAGAAAATCCCCTCGTTAATTTAGGACATTACTCGTTTTCGACCCTTTTTTACTAGGAAGGCCATAATGTGGCCGATTTGCATTGAATCTTAGCATGTGACAATTCGTTGGAAAGGTAAACAACATAACTACGACTTCCATGGGATATTTTTTCATTCTCTAAAAATTCGGCCAAAATGGAGGTTAAGAAAATCTCCTCGTTAATTTGGGACATTACTCGTTTTCGACCCTTTTTTAGTAGGAAGGCCATAATGTGGCCGATTTGCATTGAATCTTAGCGTGTGACAATTCGTTGGATAGGTAAACAACATAACTACGACTTCCATGGGATATTTTTGCATTCTCTAAAAATTCGACCAAAATGGAGGTTAAGAAAATCTCCTCGTTAATTTAGGACATTACTCGTTTTCAACCCTTTTTTAGTAGGAAGGCCATAAAGTGGTCGATTTGTATTGAATCTTAGCATGTGAAAATTCGTTGGATAGGTAAACAAAATAGCTACGACTTCCATGGGATATTTTTGCATTCTCTAAAAATTCGGCCAAAATGGAGGTTAAGAAAATCCCCTCGTTAATTTAGGACATTACTCGTTTTCGACCCTTTTTTTATAAGGAAGGCCATAAAGTGGCCGGTTTGTATTGAATCTTAGCATGGGACAATTCGTTGGATAGGTAAACAACATAGCTACGACTTCCATGGGATATTTTTGCATTTTTTAAAAATTCAGCCAAAATGGAGGTTAAGAAAATCCTTGCGTTAATTTGGGACATTACTCGTTTTCGACCCTTTTTTACTAGGAAGGCCATAATGTGGCCGATTTGTATTGAATCTTAGCATGTGACAATTTGTTGGATAGGTAAACAACATAACTACGACTTCCATGGGATATTTTTGCATTCTCTAAAAATTCGGCCAAAACGGAGGTTAAGAAAATCTCCTCGTTAATTTAGGACATTACTCGTTTTCGACCCTTTTTTACTAGGAAGGCCATAATGTGGCCGATTTGCATTGAATCTTAGCATGTGACAATTCGTTGGATAGATAAACAACATAACTACGACTTCCATGGGATATTTTCGCATTCTCTAAAAATTCGGCCAAAATGGAGGTTAAGAAAATCTCCTCGTTAATTTAGGACATAACTCGTTTTCAACCCTTTTTTAGTAGGAAAGCCATAATGTGGCCGATTTCCATTGAATCTTAGCGTGTCACAATTCGTTGGATAGGTAAACAACATAACTACGACTTCCATGGGATATTTTTGCATTCTCTAAAAATTCGGCCAAAATGGAGGTTAAGAAAGGTTAAGAAAATCTCCTCGTTAATTTAGGACATTACTCGTTTTCGACCCATTTTTACTAGGAAGGCCATAAAGTGGCCGATTTGTATTGAATCTTAGCATGTGACAATTCGTTGGATAGGTAAACAACATAACTACGACTTTAAACAACATAACTACGACTTCCATGGGATATTTTTGCATTCTCTAAAAATTCGGCCAAAATGGAGGTTAAGAAAATCCTTGCGTTAATTTGGGACATTACTCGTTTTCGACCCTTTTTTACTAGGAAGGCCATAATGTGGCCGATTTGCATTGAATCTTAGCGTGTGACAATTCGTTGGATAGGTAAACAACATAACTACGACTTCCATGGGATATTTTTGCATTCTCTAAAAATTCGGCCAAAATGGAGGTTAAGAAAATTTCGTCGTTAATTTAGGACATTACTCGTTTTCGACCCATTTTTACTAGGAAGGCCATAAAGTGGCCGATTTGGATTGAATCTTAGCATGTGACAATTTGTTGGATAGGTAAACAACATAACTACGACTTCCATGGGATATTTTGGCATTCTTTAAAAATTCGGCCAAAACGGAGGTTAAGAAAATCTCCTCGTTAATTTTGGACATTACTCGTTTTCGACCCTTTTTTACTAGGAAGGCCATAAAGTGGCCGATTTGTATTGAATCTTAGCATGTGACAATTTGTTGGATAGGTAAACAACATAACTACGACTTCCATGGGATATTTTTGCATTCTCTAAAAATTCGGCCAAAACGGAGGTTAAGAAAATCTCCTCGTTAATTTAGGACATTACTCGTTTTTGACCCTTTTTTACTAGGAAGGCCATAATGTGGCCGATTTGCATTGAATCTTAGCATGTGACAATTCGTTGGATAGATAAACAACATAACTACGACTTCCATGGGATATTTTCGCATTCTCTAAAAATTCGGCCAAAATGGAGGTTAAGAAAATCTCCTCGTTAATTTAGGACATTACTCGTTTTCGACCCATTTTTACTAGGAAGGCCATAAAGTGGCCGATTTGTATTGAATCTTAGCATGTGACAATTCGTTGGATAGGTAAACAACATAACTACGACTTCCATGGGATATTTTTGCATTCTCTAAAAATTCGGCCAAAATGGAGGTTAAGAAAATCTCCTCGTTAATTTAGGACATTACTCGTTTTCGACCCATTTTTACTAGGAAGGCCATAAAGTGGCCGATTTGTATTGAATCTTAGCATGTGACAATTCGTTGGATAGGTAAACAACATAACTACGACTTCCATGGGATATTTTTGCATTCTCTAAAAATTCGGCCAAAATGGAGGTTAAGAAAATCTCCTCGTTAATTTGGGACATTACTCGTTTTCGACCCATTTTTACTAGGAAGGCCATAAAGTGGCCGATTTGTATTGAATCTTAGCATGTGACAATTCGTTGGATAGGTAAACAACATAACTACGACTTCCATGGGATATTTTTGCATTCTCTAAAAATTCGGCCAAAATGGAGGTTAAGAAAATCTCCTCGTTAATTTAGGACATTACTCGTTTTCGACCCATTTTTACTAGGAAGGCCATAAAGTGGCCGATTTGTATTGAATCTTAGCATGTGACAATTTGTTGGATAGGTAAACAACATAACTACGACTTCCATGGGATATTTTTGCATTCTCTAAAAATTCGGCCAAAACGGAGGTTAAGAAAATCTCCTCGTTAATTTAGGACATTACTCGTTTTCGACCCTTTTTTACTAGGAAGGCCATAATGTGGCCGATTTGCATTGAATCTTAGCATGTGACAATTCGTTGGATAGATAAACAACATAACTACGACTTCCATGGGATATTTTCGCATTCTCTAAAAATTCGGCCAAAATGGAGGTTAAGAAAATCTCCTCGTTAATTTAGGACATAACTCGTTTTCAACCCTTTTTTAGTAGGAAAGCCATAATGTGGCCGATTTGCATTGAATCTTAGCGTGTCACAATTCGTTGGATAGGTAAACAACATAACTACGACTTCAATGGGATATTTTTGCATTCTCTAAAAATTCGGCCAAAATGGAGGTTAAGAAAATCTCCTCGTTAATTTAGGACATTACTCGTTTTCGACCCATTTTTACTAGGAAGGCCATAAAGTGGCCGATTTGTATTGAATCTTAGCATGTGACAATTCGTTGGATAGGTAAACAACATAACTACGACTTCCATGGGATATTTTTGCATTCTCTAAAAATTCGGCCAAAATGGAGGTTAAGAAAATCTCCTCGTTAATTTAGGACATTACTCGTTTTCGACCCATTTTTACTAGGAAGGCCATAAAGTGGCCGATTTGTATTGAATCTTAGCATGTGACAATTCGTTGGATAGGTAAACAACATAACTACGACTTCCATGGGATATTTTTGCATTCTCTAAAAATTCGGCCAAAATGGAGGTTAAGAAAATCTCCTCGTTAATTTAGGACATTACTCGTTTTCGACCCATTTTTACTAGGAAGGCCATAAAGTGGCCGATTTGTATTGAATCTTAGCATGTGACAATTTGTTGGATAGGTAAACAACATAACTACGACTTCCATGGGATATTTTTGCATTCTCTAAAAATTCGGCCAAAACGGAGGTTAAGAAAATCTCCTCGTTAATTTAGGACATTACTCGTTTTTGACCCTTTTTTACTAGGAAGGCCATAATGTGGCCGATTTGCATTGAATCTTAGCATGTGACAATTCGTTGGATAGATAAACAACATAACTACGACTTCCATGGGATATTTTCGCATTCTCTAAAAATTCGGCCAAAATGGAGGTTAAGAAAATCTCCTCGTTAATTTAGGACATTACTCGTTTTCGACCCATTTTTACTAGGAAGGCCATAAAGTGGCCGATTTGTATTGAATCTTAGCATGTGACAATTCGTTGGATAGGTAAACAACATAACTACGACTTCCATGGGATATTTTTGCATTCTCTAAAAATTCGGCCAAAATGGAGGTTAAGAAAATCTCCTCGTTAATTTAGGACATTACTCGTTTTCGACCCATTTTTACTAGGAAGGCCATAAAGTGGCCGATTTGTATTGAATCTTAGCATGTGACAATTCGTTGGATAGGTAAACAACATAACTACGACTTCCATGGGATATTTTTGCATTCTCTAAAAATTCGGCCAAAATGGAGGTTAAGAAAATCTCCTCGTTAATTTAGGACATTACTCGTTTTCGACCCATTTTTACTAGGAAGGCCATAAAGTGGCCGATTTGTATTGAATCTTAGCATGTGACAATTTGTTGGATAGGTAAACAACATAACTACGACTTCCATGGGATATTTTTGCATTCTCTAAAAATTCGGCCAAAACGGAGGTTAAGAAAATCTCCTCGTTAATTTAGGACATTACTCGTTTTTGACCCTTTTTTACTAGGAAGGCCATAATGTGGCCGATTTGCATTGAATCTTAGCATGTGACAATTCGTTGGATAGATAAACAACATAACTACGACTTCCATGGGATATTTTCGCATTCTCTAAAAATTCGGCCAAAATGGAGGTTAAGAAAATCTCCTCGTTAATTTAGGACATAACTCGTTTTCAACCCTTTTTTAGTAGGAAAGCCATAATGTGGCCGATTTGCATTGAATCTTAGCGTGTCACAATTCGTTGGATAGGTAAACAACATAACTACGACTTCAATGGGATATTTTTGCATTCTCTAAAAATTCGGCCAAAATGGAGGTTAAGAAAATCTCCTCGTTAATTTAGGACATTACTCGTTTTCGACCCATTTTTACTAGGAAGGCCATAAAGTGGCCGATTTGTATTGAATCTTAGCATGTGACAATTCGTTGGATAGGTAAACAACATAACTACGACTTCCATGGGATATTTTTGCATTCTCTAAAAATTCGGCCAAAATGGAGGTTAAGAAAATCTCCTCGTTAATTTAGGACATTACTCGTTTTCGACCCATTTTTACTAGGAAGGCCATAAAGTGGCCGATTTGTATTGAATCTTAGCATGTGACAATTCGTTGGATAGGTAAACAACATAACTACGACTTCCATGGGATATTTTTGCATTCTCTAAAAATTCGGCCAAAATGGAGGTTAAGAAAATCTCCTCGTTAATTTAGGACATTACTCGTTTTCGACCCATTTTTACTAGGAAGGCCATAAAGTGGCCGATTTGTATTGAATCTTAGCATGTGACAATTTGTTGGATAGGTAAACAACATAACTACGACTTCCATGGGATATTTTTGCATTCTCTAAAAATTCGGCCAAAACGGAGGTTAAGAAAATCTCCTCGTTAATTTAGGACATTACTCGTTTTTGACCCTTTTTTACTAGGAAGGCCATAATGTGGCCGATTTGCATTGAATCTTAGCATGTGACAATTCGTTGGATAGATAAACAACATAACTACGACTTCCATGGGATATTTTCGCATTCTCTAAAAATTCGGCCAAAATGGAGGTTAAGAAAATCTCCTCGTTAATTTAGGACATTACTCGTTTTCGACCCATTTTTACTAGGAAGGCCATAAAGTGGCCGATTTGTATTGAATCTTAGCATGTGACAATTCGTTGGATAGGTAAACAACATAACTACGACTTCCATGGGATATTTTTGCATTCTCTAAAAATTCGGCCAAAATGGAGGTTAAGAAAATCTCCTCGTTAATTTAGGACATTACTCGTTTTCGACCCATTTTTACTAGGAAGGCCATAAAGTGGCCGATTTGTATTGAATCTTAGCATGTGACAATTCGTTGGATAGGTAAACAACATAACTACGACTTCCATGGGATATTTTTGCATTCTCTAAAAATTCGGCCAAAATGGAGGTTAAGAAAATCTCCTCGTTAATTTAGGACATTACTCGTTTTCGACCCATTTTTACTAGGAAGGCCATAAAGTGGCCGATTTGTATTGAATCTTAGCATGTGACAATTTGTTGGATAGGTAAACAACATAACTACGACTTCCATGGGATATTTTTGCATTCTCTAAAAATTCGGCCAAAACGGAGGTTAAGAAAATCTCCTCGTTAATTTAGGACATTACTCGTTTTTGACCCTTTTTTACTAGGAAGGCCATAATGTGGCCGATTTGCATTGAATCTTAGCATGTGACAATTCGTTGGATAGATAAACAACATAACTACGACTTCCATGGGATATTTTCGCATTCTCTAAAAATTCGGCCAAAATGGAGGTTAAGAAAATCTCCTCGTTAATTTAGGACATAACTCGTTTTCAACCCTTTTTTAGTAGGAAGGCCATAATGTGGCCGATTTGCATTGAATCTTAGCGTGTGACAATTCGTTGGATAGGTAAACAACATAACTACGACTTCCATGGGATATTTTTGCATTCTCTAAAAATTCGGCCAAAATGGAGGTTAAGAAAATCTCCTCGTTAATTTAGGACGTTACTCGTTTTCGACCCATTTTTACTAGGAAGGCCATAAAGTGGCCGATTTGTATTGAATCTTCGCGTGTGACAATTCGTTGGATAGGTAAACAACATACCTACGATTTCCATGGGATATTTTTGCATTCTCTAAAAATTCGGCCAAAAGGGAGGTTAAGAAAATCCCCTCGTTAATTTAGGACATTACTCGTTTTCGACCCTTTTTTACTAGGAAGGCCATAATGTGGCCGATTTGCATTGAATCTTAGCATGTGACAATTCGTTGGAAAGGTAAACAACATAACTACGACTTCCATGGGATATTTTTGCATTCTCTAAAAATTCGGCCAAAATGGAGGTTAAGAAAATCTCCTCGTTAATTTGGGACATTACTCGTTTTCGACCCTTTTTTAGTAGGAAGGCCATAATGTGGCCGATTTGCATTGAATCTTAGCGTGTGACAATTCGTTGGATAGGTAAACAACATAACTACGACTTCCATGGGATATTTTTGCATTCTCTAAAAATTCGACCAAAATGGAGGTTAAGAAAATCTCCTCGTTAATTTAGGACATTACTCGTTTTCAACCCTTTTTTAGTAGGAAGGCCATAAAGTGGCCGATTTGTATTGAATCTTAGCATGTGACAATTCGTTGGATAGGTAAACAACATACCTACGATTTCCATGGGATATTTTTGCATTCTCTAAAAATTCGGCCAAAATGGAGGTTAAGAAAATCCCCTCGTTAATTTAGGACATTACTCGTTTTCGACCCTTTTTTTATAAGGAAGGCCATAAAGTGGCCGGTTTGTATTGAATCTTAGCATGGGACAATTCGTTGGATAGGTAAACAACATAGCTACGACTTCCATGGGGTATTTTTGCATTTTTTAAAAATTCAGCCAAAATGGAGGTTAAGAAAATCCTTGCGTTAATTTGGGACATTACTCGTTTTCGACCCTTTTTTACTAGGAAAGCCATAATGTGGCCGATTTGCATTGAATCTTAGCGTGTGACAATTCGTTGGATAGGTAAACAACATAACTACGACTTCCATGGGATATTTTTGCATTCTCTAAAAATTCGGCCAAAATGGAGGTTAAGAAAATCTCGTCGTTAATTTAGGACATTACTCGTTTTCGACCCATTTTTACTAGGAAGGCCATAAAGTGGCCGATTTGTATTGAATCTTAGCATGTGACAATTTGTTGGATAGGTAAACAACATAACTACGACTTCCATGGGATATTTTTGCATTCTCTAAAAATTCGGCCAAAATGGAGGTTAAGAAAATCTCGTCGTTAATTTGGGACATTACTCGTTTTCGACCCTTTTTTAGTAGGAAGGGCATAATGTGGCCGATTTGCATTGAATCTTAGCGTGTGACAATTCGTTGGATAGGTAAACAACATAACTACGACTTCCATGGGATATTTTTGCATTCTCTAAAAATTCGACCAAAATGGAGGTTAAGAAAATCTCCTCGTTAATTTAGGACATTACTCGTTTTCAACCCTTTTTTAGTAGGAAGGCCATAAAGTGGCCGATTTGTATTGAATCTTAGCATGTGACAATTCGTTGGATAGGTAAACAACATACCTACGATTTCCATGGGATATTTTTGCATTCTCTAAAAATTCGGCCAAAATGGAGGTTAAGAAAATCCCCTCGTTAATTTAGGACATTACTCGTTTTCGACCCTTTTTTTATAAGGAAGGCCATAAAGTGGCCGGTTTGTATTGAATCTTAGCATGGGACAATTCGTTGGATAGGTAAACAACATAGCTACGACTTCCATGGGGTATTTTTGCATTTTTTAAAAATTCAGCCAAAATGGAGGTTAAGAAAATCCTTGCGTTAATTTGGGACATTACTCGTTTTCGACCCTTTTTTACTAGGAAAGCCATAATGTGGCCGATTTGCATTGAATCTTAGCGTGTGACAATTCGTTGGATAGGTAAACAACATAACTACGACTTCCATGGGATATTTTTGCATTCTCTAAAAATTCGGCCAAAATGGAGGTTAAGAAAATCTCGTCGTTAATTTAGGACATTACTCGTTTTCGACCCATTTTTACTAGGAAGGCCATAAAGTGGCCGATTTGTATTGAATCTTAGCATGTGACAATTTGTTGGATAGGTAAACAACATAACTACGACTTCCATGGGATATTTTTGCATTCTCTAAAAATTCGGCCAAAATGGAGGTTAAGAAAATCTCGTCGTTAATTTGGGACATTACTCGTTTTCGACCCTTTTTTAGTAGGAAGGCCATAATGTGGCCGATTTGCATTGAATCTTAGCGTGTGACAATTCGTTGGATAGGTAAACAACATAACTACGACTTCCATGGGATATTTTTGCATTCTCTAAAAATTCGGCCAAAATGGAGGTTAAGAAAATCTCCTCGTTAATTTAGGACATTACTCGTTTTCAACCCTTTTTTAGTAGGAAGGCCATAAAGTGGTCGATTTGTATTGAATCTTAGCATGTGAAAATTCGTTGGATAGGTAAACAACATAGCTACGACTTCCATGGGATATTTTTGCATTCTCTAAAAATTCGGCCAAAATGGAGGTTAAGAAAATCTCCTCGTTAATTTAGGACATAACTCGTTTTCAACCCTTTTTTAGTAGGAAGGCCATAATGTGGCCGATTTGCATTGAATCTTAGCGTGTGACAATTCGTTGGATAGGTAAACAACATAACTACGACTTCCATGGGATATTTTTGCATTCTCTAAAAATTCGGCCAAAATGGAGGTTAAGAAAATCTCCTCGTTAATTTAGGACGTTACTCGTTTTCGACCCATTTTTACTAGGAAGGCCATAAAGTGGCCGATTTGTATTGAATCTTAGCGTGTGACAATTCGTTGGATAGGTAAACAACATACCTACGATTTCCATGGGATATTTTTGCATTCTCTAAAAATTCGGCCAAAAGGGAGGTTAAGAAAATCCCCTCGTTAATTTAGGACATTACTCGTTTTCGACCCTTTTTTACTAGGAAGGCCATAATGTGGCCGATTTGCATTGAATCTTAGCATGTGACAATTCGTTGGAAAGGTAAACAACATAACTACGACTTCCATGGGATATTTTTGCATTCTCTAAAAATTCGGCCAAAATGGAGGTTAAGAAAATCTCCTCGTTAATTTGGGACATTACTCGTTTTCGACCCTTTTTTAGTAGGAAGGCCATAATGTGGCCGATTTGCATTGAATCTTAGCGTGTGACAATTCGTTGGATAGGTAAACAACATAACTACGACTTCCATGGGATATTTTTGCATTCTCTAAAAATTCGACCAAAATGGAGGTTAAGAAAATCTCCTCGTTAATTTAGGACATTACTCGTTTTCAACCCTTTTTTAGTAGGAAGGCCATAAAGTGGCCGATTTGTATTGAATCTTAGCATGTGACAATTCGTTGGATAGGTAAACAACATACCTACGATTTCCATGGGATATTTTTGCATTCTCTAAAAATTCGGCCAAAATGGAGGTTAAGAAAATCCCCTCGTTAATTTAGGACATTACTCGTTTTCGACCCTTTTTTTATAAGGAAGACCATAAAGTGGCCGGTTTGTATTGAATCTTAGCATGGGACAATTCGTTGGATAGGTAAACAACATAGCTACGACTTCCATGGGGTATTTTTGCATTTTTTAAAAATTCAGCCAAAATGGAGGTTAAGAAAATCCTTGCGTTAATTTGGGACATTACTCGTTTTCGACCCTTTTTTACTAGGAAAGCCATAATGTGGCCGATTTGCATTGAATCTTAGCGTGTGACAATTCGTTGGATAGGTAAACAACATAACTACGACTTCCATGGGATATTTTTGCATTCTCTAAAAATTCGGCCAAAATGGAGGTTAAGAAAATCTCGTCGTTAATTTAGGACATTACTCGTTTTCGACCCATTTTTACTAGGAAGGCCATAAAGTGGCCGATTTGTATTGAATCTTAGCATGTGACAATTTGTTGGATAGGTAAACAACATAACTACGACTTCCATGGGATATTTTTGCATTCTCTAAAAATTCGGCCAAAATGGAGGTTAAGAAAATCTCGTCGTTAATTTGGGACATTACTCGTTTTCGACCCTTTTTTAGTAGGAAGGCCATAATGTGGCCGATTTGCATTGAATCTTAGCGTGTGACAATTCGTTGGATAGGTAAACAACATAACTACGACTTCCATGGGATATTTTTGCATTCTCTAAAAATTCGGCCAAAATGGAGGTTAAGAAAATCTCCTCGTTAATTTAGGACATTACTCGTTTTCAACCCTTTTTTAGTAGGAAGGCCATAAAGTGGTCGATTTGTATTGAATCTTAGCATGTGAAAATTCGTTGGATAGGTAAACAACATAGCTACGACTTCCATGGGATATTTTTGCATTCTCTAAAAATTCGGCCAAAATGGAGGTTAAGAAAATCTCCTCGTTAATTTAGGACATAACTCGTTTTCAACCCTTTTTTAGTAGGAAGGCCATAATGTGGCCGATTTGCATTGAATCTTAGCGTGTGACAATTCGTTGGATAGGTAAACAACATAACTACGACTTCCATGGGATATTTTTGCATTCTCTAAAAATTCGGCCAAAATGGAGGTTAAGAAAATCTCCTCGTTAATTTAGGACGTTACTCGTTTTCGACCCATTTTTACTAGGAAGGCCATAAAGTGGCCGATTTGTATTGAATCTTAGCGTGTGACAATTCGTTGGATAGGTAAACAACATTCCTACGATTTCCATGGGATATTTTTGCATTCTCTAAAAATTCGGCCAAAAGGGAGGTTAAGAAAATCCCCTCGTTAATTTAGGACATTACTCGTTTTCGACCCTTTTTTACTAGGAAGGCCATAATGTGGCCGATTTGCATTGAATCTTAGCATGTGACAATTCGTTGGAAAGGTAAACAACATAATTACGACTTCCATGGGATATTTTTGCATTCTCTAAAAATTCGGCCAAAATGGAGGTTAAGAAAATCTCCTCGTTAATTTGGGACATTACTCGTTTTCGACCCTTTTTTAGTAGGAAGGCCATAATGTGGCCGATTTGCATTGAATCTTAGCGTGTGACAATTCGTTGGATAGGTAAACAACATAACTACGACTTCCATGGGATATTTTTGCATTCTCTAAAAATTCGACCAAAATGGAGGTTAAGAAAATCTCCTCGTTAATTTAGGACATTACTCGTTTTCAACCCTTTTTTAGTAGGAAGGCCATAAAGTGGCCGATTTGTATTGAATCTTAGCATGTGACAATTCGTTGGATAGGTAAACAACATACCTACGATTTCCATGGGATATTTTTGCATTCTCTAAAAATTCGGCCAAAATGGAGGTTAAGAAAATCCCCTCGTTAATTTAGGACATTACTCGTTTTCGACCCTTTTTTTATAAGGAAGGCCATAAAGTGGCCGGTTTGTATTGAATCTTAGCATGGGACAATTCGTTGGATAGGTAAACAACATAGCTACGACTTCCATGGGGTATTTTTGCATTTTTTAAAAATTCAGCCAAAATGGAGGTTAAGAAAATCCTTGCGTTAATTTGGGACATTACTCGTTTTCGACCCTTTTTTACTAGGAAAGCCATAATGTGGCCGATTTGCATTGAATCTTAGCGTGTGACAATTCGTTGGATAGGTAAACAACATAACTACGACTTCCATGGGATATTTTTGCATTCTCTAAAAATTCGGCCAAAATGGAGGTTAAGAAAATCTCGTCGTTAATTTAGGACATTACTCGTTTTCGACCATTACTCGTTTTCGACCCATTTTTACTAGGAAGGCCATAAAGTGGCCGATTTGTATTGAATCTTAGCATGTGACAATTTGTTGGATAGGTAAACAACATAACTACGACTTCCATGGGATATTTTTGCATTCTCTAAAAATTCGGCCAAAATGGAGGTTAAGAAAATCTCGTCGTTAATTTGGGACATTACTCGTTTTCGACCCTTTTTTAGTAGGAAGGCCATAATGTGGCCGATTTGCATTGAATCTTAGCGTGTGACAATTCGTTGGATAGGTAAACAACATAACTACGACTTCCATGGGATATTTTTGCATTCTCTAAAAATTCGGCCAAAATGGAGGTTAAGAAAATCTCCTCGTTAATTTAGGACATTACTCGTTTTCAACCCTTTTTTAGTAGGAAGGCCATAAAGTGGTCGATTTGTATTGAATCTTAGCATGTGAAAATTCGTTGGATAGGTAAACAACATAGCTACGACTTCCATGGGATATTTTTGCATTCTCTAAAAATTCGGCCAAAATGGAGGTTAAGAAAATCTCCTCGTTAATTTAGGGCATTACTCGTTTTCGACCCATTTTTACTAGGAAGGCCATAAAGTGGCCGATTTGTATTGAATCTTAGCATGTGACAATTCGTTGGATAGGTAAACCACATAGCTACGACTTCCATGGGATATTTTTGCATTCTCTAAAAATTCGGCCAAAATGGAGGTTAAGAAAATCTCCTCGTTAATTTAGGACATTACTCGTTTTCGACCCATTTTTACTAGGAAGGCCATAAAGTGGCCGATTTGTATTGAATCTTAGCATGTGACAATTTGTTGGATAGGTAAACAACATAACTACGTCTTCCATGGGATATTTTTGCATTCTCTAAAAATTCGGCCAAAACGGAGGTTAAGAAAATCTCCTCGTTAATTTAGGACATTACTCGTTTTCGACCCTTTTTTAGTAGGAAGGCCATAATGTGGCCGATTTGCATTGAATCTTAGCGTGTGACAATTCGTTGGATGGGTAAACAACATAACTACGACTTCCATGGGATATTTTTGCATTCTCTAAAAATTTAGCCAAAATGGAGGTTAAGAAAATCCCCTCGTTAATTTAGGACATTACTCATTTTCGACCCTTTTTTATAAGGAAGGCCATAAAGTGGCCGGTTTGTATTGAATCTTAGCATGGGACAATTCGTTGGATAGGTAAACAACATAGCTACGACTTCCATGGGATATTTTTGCATTTTTTAAAAATTCAGCCAAAATGGAGGTTAAGAAAATCTCCTTGTTAATTTGGGACATTACTCGTTTTCGACCCTTTTTTACTAGGAAGGCCATAATGTGGCCGATTTGCATTGAATCTTAGCGTGTGACAATTCGTTGGATAGGTAAACAACATAACTATGACTTCCACGGGATATTTTTCATTCTCTAAAAATTTGGCCAAAATAGAGGTTAAGAAAATCTCCTCGTTAATTTGGGACATTACTCGTTTTCGACCCTTTTTTACTAGGAAGGCCATAATGTGGCCGATTTGTATTGAATCTTAGCATGTGACAATTCGTTGGATAGGTAAACAACATAACTACGACTTCCATGGGATATTTTTGCATTCTCTAAAAATTCAGCCACAATGGAGGTTAAGAAAATCTCCTCGTTAATTTGGGACATTACTCGTTTTCGACCCTTTTTTAGTAGGAAGGCCATAATATGGCCGATTTGCATTGAATCTTAGCGTGTGACAATTCGTTGGATAGGTAAACAACATAACTACGACTTCCATGGGATATTTTTGCATTCTCTAAAAATTCGGCCAAAATGGAGGTTAAGAAAATCTCCTCGTTAATTTAGGACATTACTCGTTTTCGACCCATTTTTACTAGGAAGGCCATAAAGTGGCCGATTTGTATTGAATCTTAGCATGTGACAATTCGTTGGATAGGTAAACAACATACCTACGATTTCCATGGGATATTTTTGCATTCTCTAAAAATTCGGCCAAAAGGGAGGTTAAGAAAATCCCCTCGTTAATTTAGGACATTACTCGTTTTCGACCCTTTTTTACTAGGAAGGCCATAATGTGGCCGATTTGCATTGAATCTTAGCATGTGACAATTCGTTGGAAAGGTAAACAACATAACTACGACTTCCATGGGATATTTTTGCATTCTCTAAAAATTCGGCCAAAATGGAGGTTAAGAAAATCTGCTCGTTAATTTGGGACATTACTCGTTTTCGACCCTTTTTTAGTAGGAAGGCCATAATGTGGCCGATTTGCATTGAATCTTAGCGTGTGACAATTCGTTGGATAGGTAAACAACATAACTACGACTTCCATGGGATATTTTTGCATTCTCTAAAAATTCGGCCAAAATGGAGGTTAAGAAAATCTCCTCGTTAATTTAGGACATTACTCGTTTTCAACCCTTTTTTAGTAGGAAGGCCATAAAGTGGTCGATTTGTATTGAATCTTAGCATGTGAAAATTCGCTGGATAGGTAAACAAAATAGCTACGACTTCCATGGGATATTTTTGCATTCTCTAAAAATTCGGCCAAAATGGAGGTTAAGAAAATCCCCTCGTTAATTTAGGACATTACTCGTTTTCGACCCTTTTTTTATAAGGAAGGCCATAAAGTGGCCGGTTTGTATTGAATCTTAGCATGGGACAATTCGTTGGATAGGTAAACAACATAGCTACGACTTCCATGGGATATTTTTGCATTTTTTAAAAATTCAGCCAAAATGGAGGTTAAGAAAATCCTTGCGTTAATTTGGGACATTACTCGTTTTCGACCCTTTTTTACTAGGAATGCCATAATGTGGCCGATTTGCATTGAATCTTAGCGTGTGACAATTCGTTGGATAGGTAAACAACATAACTACGACTTCCATGGGATATTTTTGCATTCTCTAAAAATTCGGCCAAAATGGAGGTTAAGAAAATCTCGTCGTTAATTTGGGACATTACTCGTTTTCGACCCTTTTTTAGTAGGAAGGCCATAATGTGGCCGATTTGCATTGAATCTTAGCGTGTGACAATTCGTTGGATAGGTAAACAACATAACTACGACTTCCATGGGATATTTTTGCATTCTCTAAAAATTCGGCCAAAATGGAGGTTAAGAAAATCTCGTCGTTAATTTGGGACATTACTCGTTTTCGATCCTTTTTTAGTAGGAAGGCCATAATGTGGCCGATTTGCATTGAATCTTAGCGTGTGACAATTCGTTGGATAGGTAAACAACATAACTACGACTTCCATGGGATATTTTTGCATTCTCTAAAAATTCGGCCAAAATGGAGGTTAAGAAAATCTCCTCGTTAATTTAGGACATTACTCGTTTTCAACCCTTTTTTAGTAGGAAGGCCATAAAGTGGTCGATTTGTATTGAATCTTAGCATGTGAAAATTTGCTGGATAGGTAAACAAAATAGCTACGACTTCCATGGGATATTTTTGCATTCTCTAAAAATTCGGCCAAAATGGAGGTTAAGAAAATCCCCTCGTTAATTTAGGACATTACTCGTTTTTGACCCTTTTTTTATAAGGAAGGCCATAAAGTGGCCGGTTTGTATTGAATCTTAGCATGGGACAATTCGTTGGACAGGTAAACAACATAGCTACGACTTCCATGGGATATTTTTGCATTTTTTAAAAATTCAGCCAAAATGGAGGTTAAGAAAATCCTTGCGTTAATTTGGGACATTACTCGTTTTCGACCCTTTTTTAGTAGGAAGGCCATAATGTGGCCGATTTGCATTGAATCTTAGCGTGTGACAATTCGTTGGATAGGTAAACAACATAACTACGACTTCCATGGGATATTTTTGCATTCTCTAAAAATTCGGCCAAAATGGAGGTTAAGAAAATCTCGTCGTTAATTTAGGACATTACTCGTTTTCGACCCATTTTTACTAGGAAGGCCATAAAGTGGCAGATTTGTATTGAATCTTAGCATGTGACAATTCGTTGGATAGGTAAACAACATAACTACGACTTCCATGGGATATTTTTGCATTCTCTAAAAATTCGGCCAAAATGGAGGTTAAGAAAATCTCCTCGTTAATTTAGGACATTACTCGTTTTCAACCCTTTTTTAGTAGGAAGGCCATAAAGTGGTCGATTTGTATTGAATCTTAGCATGTGAAAATTCGCTGGATAGGTAAACAAAATAGCTACGACTTCCATGGGATATTTTTGCATTCTCTAAAAATTCGGCCAAAATGGAGGTTAAGAAAATCCCCTCGTTAATTTAGGACATTACTCGTTTTCGACCCTTTTTTTATAAGGAAGGCCATAAAGTGGCCGGTTTGTATTGAATCTTAGCATGGGACAATTCGTTGGATAGGTAAACAACATAGCTACGACTTCCATGGGATATTTTTGCATTTTTTAAAAATTCAGCCAAAATGGAGGTTAAGAAAATCCTTGCGTTAATTTGGGACATTACTCGTTTTCGACCCTTTTTTACTAGGAATGCCATAATGTGGCCGATTTGCATTGAATCTTAGCGTGTGACAATTCGTTGGATAGGTAAACAACATAACTACGACTTCCATGGGATATTTTTGCATTCTCTAAAAATTCGGCCAAAATGGAGGTTAAGAAAATCTCGTCGTTAATTTGGGACATTACTCGTTTTCGACCCTTTTTTAGTAGGAAGGCCATAATGTGGCCGATTTGCATTGAATCTTAGCGTGTGACAATTCGTTGGATAGGTAAACAACATAACTACGACTTCCATGGGATATTTTTGCATTCTCTAAAAATTCGGCCAAAATGGAGGTTAAGAAAATCTCGTCGTTAATTTGGGACATTACTCGTTTTCGATCCTTTTTTAGTAGGAAGGCCATAATGTGGCCGATTTGCATTGAATCTTAGCGTGTGACAATTCGTTGGATAGGTAAACAACATAACTACGACTTCCATGGGATATTTTTGCATTCTCTAAAAATTCGGCCAAAATGGAGGTTAAGAAAATCTCCTCGTTAATTTAGGACATTACTCGTTTTCAACCCTTTTTTAGTAGGAAGGCCATAAAGTGGTCGATTTGTATTGAATCTTAGCATGTGAAAATTCGCTGGATAGGTAAACAAAATAGCTACGACTTCCATGGGATATTTTTGCATTCTCTAAAAATTCGGCCAAAATGGAGGTTAAGAAAATCCCCTCGTTAATTTAGGACATTACTCGTTTTTGACCCTTTTTTTATAAGGAAGGCCATAAAGTGGTTTGTATTGAATCTTAGCATGGGACAATTCGTTGGACAGGTAAACAACATAGCTACGACTTCCATGGGATATTTTTGCATTTTTTAAAAATTCAGCCAAAATGGAGGTTAAGAAAATCCTTGCGTTAATTTGGGACATTACTCGTTTTCGACCCTTTTTTAGTAGGAAGGCCATAATGTGGCCGATTTGCATTGAATCTTAGCGTGTGACAATTCGTTGGATAGGTAAACAACATAACTACGACTTCCATGGGATATTTTTGCATTCTCTAAAAATTCGGCCAAAATGGAGGTTAAGAAAATCTCGTCGTTAATTTAGGACATTACTCGTTTTCGACCCATTTTTACTAGGAAGGCCATAAAGTGGCAGATTTGTATTGAATCTTAGCATGTGACAATTCGTTGGATAGGTAAACAACATAGCTACGACTTCCATGGAATATTTTTGCATTCTCTAAAAATTCGGCCAAAACGGAGGTTAAGAAAATCTCCTCGTTAATTTAGGACATTACTCGTTTTCGACCCATTTTTACTAGGAAGGCCATAAAGTGGCCGATTTGTTTTGAATCTTAGCATGTGACAATTTGTTGGATAGGTAAACAACATAACTACGTCTTCCATGGGATATTTTTGCATTCTCTAAAAATTTGGCCAAAACGGAGGTTAAGAAAATCTCCTCGTTAATTTAGGACATTACTCGTTTTCGACCCTTTTTTAGTAGGAAGGCCATAATGTGGCCGATTTGCATTGAATCTTAGCGTGTGACAATTCGTTGGATGGGTAAACAACATAACTACGACTTCCATGGGATATTTTTGCATTCTCTAAAAATTTAGCCAAAATGGAGGTTAAGAAAATCCCCTCGTTAATTTAGGACATTACTCATTTTCGACCCTTTTTTATAAGGAAGGCCATAAAGTGGCCGGTTTGTATTGAATCTTAGCATGGGACAATTCGTTGGATAAGTAAACAACATAGCTACGACTTCCATGGGATATTTTTGCATTTTCTAAAAATTCAGCCAAAATGGAGGTTAAGAAAATCTCCTTGTTAATTTGGGACATTACTCGTTTTCGACCCTTTTTTACTAGGAAGGCCATAATGTGGCCGATTTGCATTGAATCTTAGTGTGTGACAATTCGTTGGATAGGTAAACAACATAACTATGACTTCCACGGGATATTTTTGCATTCTCTAAAAATTTGGCCAAAATAGAGGTTAAGAAAATCTCCTCGTTAATTTGGGACATTACTCGTTTTCGACCCTTTTTTAGTAGGAAGGCCATAATGTGGCCGATTTGCATTGAATCTTAGCGTGTGACAATTCGTTGGATAGGTAAACAACATAACTATGACTTCCACGGGATATTTTTGCATTCTCTAAAAATTTGGCCAAAATAGAGGTTAAGAAAATCTCCTCGTTAATTTGGGACATTACTCGTTTTCGACCCTTTTTTAGTAGGAAGGCCATAATGTGGCCGATTTGCATTGAATCTTAGCGTGTGACAATTCGTTGGATAGGTAAACAACATAACTACGACTTCCATGGGATATTTTTGCATTCTCTAAAAATTCGGCCAAAATGGAGGTTAAGAAAATCTCCTCGTTAATTTAGGACATTACTCGTTTTCGACCCATTTTTACTAGGAAGGCCATAAAGTGGCAGATTTGTATTGAATCTTAGCATGTGACAATTCGTTGGATAGGTAAACAACATAGCTACGACTTCCATGGGATATTTTTGCATTCTCTAAAAATTCGGCCAAAATGGAGGTTAAGAAAATCTCCTCGTTAATTTAGGACATTACTCGTTTTCGACCCATTTTTACTATGAAGGCCATAAAGTGGCCGATTTGTATTGAATCTTAGCATGTGACAATTTGTTGGATAGGTAAACAACATAACTACGTCTTCCATGGGATATTTTTGCATTCTCTAAAAATTCGGCCAAAACGGAGGTTAAGAAAATCTCCTCGTTAATTTAGGACATTACTCGTTTTCGACCCTTTTTTAGTAGGAAGGCCATAATGTGGCCGATTTGCATTGAATCTTAGCGTGTGACAATTCGTTGGATAGGTAAACAACATAACTACGACTTCCATGGGATATTTTTGCATTCTCTAAAAATTCGGCCAAAATGGAGGTTAAGAAAATCTCGTCGTTAATTTAGGACATTACTCGTTTTCGACCCATTTTTACTAGGAAGGCCATGAAGTGGCAGATTTGTATTGAATCTTAGCATGTGACAATTCGTTGGATAGGTAAACAACATAGCTACGACTTCCATGGGATATTTTTGCATTCTCTAAAAATTCGGCCAAAATGGAGGTTAAGAAAATCTCCTCGTTAATTTAGGACATTACTCGTTTTCGACCCATTTTTACTAGGAAGGCCATAATGTGGCCGATTTGCATTGAATCTTAGCGTGTGACAATTCGTTGGATGGGTAAACAACATAACTACGACTTCCATGGGATATTTTTGCATTCTCTAAAAATTTAGCCAAAATGGAGGTTAAGAAAATCCCCTCGTTAATTTAGGACATTACTCATTTTCGACCCTTTTTTATAAGGAAGGCCATAAAGTGGCCGGTTTGTATTGAATCTTAGCATGGGACAATTCGTTGGATAAGTAAACAACATATCTACGACTTCCATGGGATATTTTTGCATTTTCTAAAAATTCAGCCAAAATGGAGGTTAAGAAAATCTCCTTGTTAATTTGGGACATTACTCGTTTTCGACCCTTTTTTACTAGGAAGGCCATAATGTGGCCGATTTGCATTGAATCTTAGCGTGTGACAATTCGTTGGATAGGTAAACAACATAACTATGACTTCCACGGGATATTTTTGCATTCTCTAAAAATTTGGCCAAAATAGAGGTTAAGAAAATCTCCTCGTTAATTTGGGACATTACTCGTTTTCGACCCTTTTTTAGTAGGAAGGCCATAATGTGGCCGATTTGCATTGAATCTTAGCGTGTGACAATTCGTTGGATAGGTAAACAACATAACTATGACTTCCACGGGATATTTTTGCATTCTCTAAAAATTTGGCCAAAATAGAGGTTAAGAAAATCTCCTCGTTAATTTGGGACATTACTCGTTTTCGACCCTTTTTTAGTAGGAAGGCCATAATGTGGCCGATTTGCATTGAATCTTAGCGTGTGACAATTCGTTGGATAGGTAAACAACATAACTACGACTTCCATGGGATATTTTTGCATTCTCTAAAAATTCGGCCAAAATGGAGGTTAAGAAAATCTCCTCGTTAATTTAGGACATTACTCGTTTTCGACCCATTTTTACTAGGAAGGCCATAAAGTGGCAGATTTGTATTGAATCTTAGCATGTGACAATTCGTTGGATAGGTAAACAACATAGCTACGACTTCCATGGGATATTTTTGCATTCTCTAAAAATTCGGCCAAAATGGAGGTTAAGAAAATCTCCTCGTTAATTTAGGACATTACTCGTTTTCGACCCATTTTTACTATGAAGGCCATAAAGTGGCCGATTTGTATTGAATCTTAGCATGTGACAATTTGTTGGATAGGTAAACAACATAACTACGTCTTCCATGGGATATTTTTGCATTCTCTAAAAATTCGGCCAAAACGGAGGTTAAGAAAATCTCCTCGTTAATTTAGGACATTACTCGTTTTCGACCCTTTTTAGTAGGAAGGCCATAATGTGGCCGATTTGCATTGAATCTTAGCGTGTGACAATTCGTTGGATAGGTAAACAACATAACTACGACTTCCATGGGATATTTTTGCATTCTCTAAAAATTCGGCCAAAATGGAGGTTAAGAAAATCTCGTCGTTAATTTAGGACATTACTCGTTTTCGACCCATTTTTACTAGGAAGGCCATAAAGTGGCAGATTTGTATTGAATCTTAGCATGTGACAATTCGTTGGATAGGTAAACAACATAGCTACGACTTCCATGGGATATTTTTGCATTCTCTAAAAATTCGGCCAAAATGGAGGTTAAGAAAATCTCCTCGTTAATTTAGGACATTACTCGTTTTCGACCCATTTTTACTAGGAAGGCCATAAAGTGGCCGATTTGTTTTGAATCTTAGCATGTGACAATTTGTTGGATAGGTAAACAACATAACTACGTCTTCCATGGGATATTTTTGCATTCTCTAAAAATTCGGCCAAAACGGAGGTTAAGAAAATCTCCTCGTTAATTTAGGACATTACTCGTTTTCGACCCTTTTTTAGTAGGAAGGCCATAATGTGGCCGATTTGCATTGAATCTTAGCGTGTGACAATTCGTTGGATGGGTAAACAACATAACTACGACTTCCATGGGATATTTTTGCATTCTCTAAAAATTTAGCCAAAATGGAGGTTAAGAAAATCCCCTCGTTAATTTAGGACATTACTCATTTTCGACCCTTTTTTATAAGGAAGGCCATAAAGTGGCCGGTTTGTATTGAATCTTAGCATGGGACAATTCGTTGGATAGGTAAACAACATAGCTACGACTTCCATGGGATATTTTTGCATTTTTTAAAAATTCAGCCAAAATGGAGGTTAAGAAAATCTCCTTGTTAATTTGGGACATTACTCGTTTTCGACCCTTTTTTACTAGGAAGGCCATAATGTGGCCGATTTGCATTGAATCTTAGCGTGTGACAATTCGTTGGATAGGTAAACAACATAACTATGACTTCCACGGGATATTTTTGCATTCTCTAAAAATTTGGCCAAAATAGAGGTTAAGAAAATCTCCTCGTTAATTTGGGACATTACTCGTTTTCGACCCTTTTTTAGTAGGAAGGCCATAATGTGGCCGATTTGCATTGAATCTTAGCGTGTGACAATTCGTTGGATAGGTAAACAACATAACTATGACTTCCACGGGATATTTTTGCATTCTCTAAAAATTTGGCCAAAATAGAGGTTAAGAAAATCTCCTCGTTAATTTGGGACATTACTCGTTTTCGACCCTTTTTTACTAGGAAGGCCATAATGTGGCCGATTTGTATTGAATCTTAGCATGTGACAATTCGTTGGATAGGTAAACAACATAACTACGACTTCCATGGGATATTTTTGCATTCTCTAAAAATTCAGCCACAATGGAGGTTAAGAAAATCTCCTCGTTAATTTGGGACATTACTCGTTTTCGACCCTTTTTTAGTAGGAAGGCCATAATGTGGCCGATTTGCATTGAATCTTAGCGTGTGACAATTCGTTGGATAGGTAAACAACATAACTACGACTTCCATGGGATATTTTTGCATTCTCTAAAAATTCGGCCAAAATGGAGGTTAAGAAAATCTCCTCGTTAATTTAGGACATTACTCGTTTTCGACCCATTTTTACTAGGAAGGCCATAAAGTGGCCGATTTGCATTGAATCTTAGCATGTGACAATTTGTTGGATAGGTAAACAACATAACTACGACTTCCATAGGATATTTTTGCATTCTCTAAAAATTCGGCTAAAACGGAGGTTAAGAAAATCTCCTCGTTAATTTAGGACATTACTCGTTTTCGACCCTTTTTTACTAGGAAGGCCATAATGTGGCCGATTTGCATTGAATCTTAGCATGTGAAAATTCGTTGGATAGATAAACAACATAACTACAACTTCCACGGGATATTTTCGCATTCTCTAAAAATTCGGCCAAAATGGAGGTTAAGAAAATCTCCTCGTTAATTTAGGACATAACTCGTTTTCAACCCTTTTTTAGTAGGAAGGCCATAAAGTGGTCGATTTGTATTGAATCTTAGCGTATGACAATTCGTTGGATAGGTAAACAACATAACTACGACTTCCATGGGATATTTTTGCATTCTCTAAAAATTCGGCCGAAATGGAGGTTAAGAAAATCTCCTCGTTAATTTAGGACATTACTCGTTTTCGACCCATTTTTACTAGGAAGGCCATAAAGTGGCCGATTTGTATTGAATCTTAGCATGTGACAATTCGTTGGATAGGTAAACAACATAACTACGACTTCCATGGGATATTTTTGCATTCTCTAAAAATTCGGCCAAAATGGAGGTTAAGAAAATCTCCTCGTTAATTTAGGACATTACTCGTTTTCAACCCATTTTTACTAGGAAGGCCATAAAGTGGCCGATTTGTATTGAATCTTAGCATGTGACAATTTGTTGGATAGGTAAACAACATAACTACGACTTCCATGGGATATTTTTGCATTCTCTAAAAATTCGGCTAAAACGGAGGTTAAGAAAATCTCCTCGTTAATTTGGGACATTACTCGTTTTCGACCCTTTTTTAGTAGGAAGGCCATAATGTGGCCGATTTGCATTGAATCTTAGCGTGTGACAATTCGTTGGATAGGTAAACAACATAACTATGACTTCCAAGGGATATTTTTGCATTCTCTAAAAATTTGGCCAAAATAGAGGTTAAGAAAATCTCCTCGTTAATTTGGGACATTACTCGTTTTCGACCCTTTTTTACTAGGAAGGCCATAATGTGGCCGATTTGTATTGAATCTTAGCATGTGACAATTCGTTGGATAGGTAAACAACATAACTATGACTTCCATGGGATATTTTTGCATTCTCTATAAATTCAGCCACAATGGAGGTTAAGAAAATCTCCTCGTTAATTTGGGACATTACTCGTTTTCGACCCTTTTTTAGTAGGAAGGCCATAATGTGGCCAATTTGCATTGAATCTTAGCGTGTGACAATTCGTTGGATAGGTAAACAACATAACTACGACTTCCATGGGATATTTTTGCATTCTCTAAAAATTCGGCCAAAATGGAGGTTAAGAAAATCTCCTCATTAATTTAGGACATTACTCGTTTTCGACCCATTTTTACTAGGAAGGCCATAAAGTGGCCGATTTGTATTGAATCTTAGCATGTGACAATTTGTTGGATAGGTAAACAACATAACTACGACTTCCATGGGATATTTTTGCATTCTCTAAAAATTCGGCCAAAATGGAGGTTAAGAAAATCTCCTCGTTAATTTAGGACATAACTCGTTTTCAACCCTTTTTTAGTAGGAAGGCCATAAAGTGGTCGATTTGTATTGAATCTTAGCGTGTGACAATTCGTTGGATAGGTAAACAACATAACTACGACTTCCATGGGATATTTTTGCATTCTCTAAAAATTCGGCCGAAATGGAGGTTAAGAAAATCTCCTCGTTAATTTAGGACATTACTCGTTTTCGACCCATTTTTACTAGGAAGGCCATAAAGTGGCCGATTTGTATTGAATCTTAGCATGTGACAATTTGTTGGATAGGTAAACAACATAACTACGACTTCCATGGGATATTTTTGCATTCTCTAAAAATTCGGCTAAAACGGAGGTTAAGAAAATCTCCTCGTTAATTTAGGACATTACTCGTTTTCGACCCTTTTTTACTAGGAAGGCCATAATGTGGCCGATTTGCATTGAATCTTAGCATGTGAAAATTCGTTGGATAGATAAACAACATAACTACGACTTCCATGGGATATTTTCGCATTCTCTAAAAATTCGGCCAAAATGGAGGTTAAGAAAATCTCCTCGTTAATTTAGGACATAACTCGTTTTCAACCCTTTTTTAGTAGGAAGGCCATAAAGTGGTCGATTTGTATTGAATCTTAGCATGGGACAATTCGTTGGATAGGTAAACAACATAGCTACGACTTCCATGGGATATTTTTGCATTTTTTAAAAATTCAGCCAAAATGGAGGTTAAGAAAATCTCCTTGTTAATTTGGGACATTACTCGTTTTCGACCCTTTTTTACTAGGAAGGCCATAATGTGGCCGATTTGCATTGAATCTTAGCGTGTGACAATTCGTTGGATAGGTAAACAACATAACTATGACTTCCACGGGATATTTTTGCATTCTCTAAAAATTTGGCCAAAATAGAGGTTAAGAAAATCTCCTCGTTAATTTGGGACATTACTCGTTTTCGACCCTTTTTTAGTAGGAAGGCCATAATGTGGCCGATTTGCATTGAATCTTAGCGTGTGACAATTCGTTGGATAGGTAAACAACATAACTACGACTTCCATGGGATATTTTTGCATTCTCTAAAAATTCGGCCGAAATGGAGGTTAAGAAAATCTCCTCGTTAATTTAGGACATTACTCGTTTTCGACCCATTTTTACTAGGAAGGCCATAAAGTGGCCGATTTGTATTGAATCTTAGCATGTGACAATTCGTTGGATAGGTAAACAACATAACTACGACTTCCATGGGATATTTTTGCATTCTCTAAAAATTCGGCCAAAATGGAGGTTAAGAAAATCTCCTCGTTAATTTAGGACATTACTTGTTTTCAACCCATTTTTACTAGGAAGGCCATAAAGTGGCCGATTTGTATTGAATCTTAGCATGTGACAATTTGTTGGATAGGTAAACAACATAACTACGACTTCCATGGGATATTTTTGCATTCTCTAAAAATTCGGCTAAAACGGAGGTTAAGAAAATCTCCTCGTTAATTTGGGACATTACTCGTTTTCGACCCTTTTTTAGTAGGAAGGCCATAATGTGGCCGATTTGCATTGAATCTTAGCGTGTGACAATTCGTTGGATAGGTAAACAACATAACTATGACTTCCAAGGGATATTTTTGCATTCTCTAAAAATTTGGCCAAAATAGAGGTTAAGAAAATTTCCTCGTTAATTTGGGACATTACTCGTTTTCGACCCTTTTTTACTAGGAAGGCCATAATGTGGCCGATTTGTATTGAATCTTAGCATGTGACAATTCGTTGGATAGGTAAACAACATAACTATGACTTCCATGGGATATTTTTGCATTCTCTATAAATTCAGCCACAATGGAGGTTAAGAAAATCTCCTCGTTAATTTGGGACATTACTCGTTTTCGACCCTTTTTTAGTAGGAAGGCCATAATGTGGCCGATTTGCATTGAATCTTAGCGTGTGACAATTCGTTGGATAGGTAAACAACATAACTACGACTTCCATGGGATATTTTTGCATTCTCTAAAAATTCGGCCAAAATGGAGGTTAAGAAAATCTCCTCATTAATTTAGGACATTACTCGTTTTCGACCCATTTTTACTAGGAAGGCCATAAAGTGGCCGATTTGTATTGAATCTTAGCATGTGACAATTTGTTGGATAGGTAAACAACATAACTACGACTTCCATGGGATATTTTTGCATTCTCTAAAAATTCGGCCAAAATGGAGGTTAAGAAAATCTCCTCGTTAATTTAGGACATAACTCGTTTTCAACCCTTTTTTAGTAGGAAGGCCATAAAGTGGTCGATTTGTATTGAATCTTAGCGTGTGACAATTCGTTGGATAGGTAAACAACATAACTACGACTTCCATGGGATATTTTTGCATTCTCTAAAAATTCGGCCGAAATGGAGGTTAAGAAAATCTCCTCGTTAATTTAGGACATTACTCGTTTTCGACCCATTTTTACTAGGAAGGCCATAAAGTGGCCGATTTGTATTGAATCTTAGCATGTGACAATTTGTTGGATAGGTAAACAACATAACTACGACTTCCATGGGATATTTTTGCATTCTCTAAAAATTCGGCTAAAACGGAGGTTAAGAAAATCTCCTCGTTAATTTAGGACATTACTCGTTTTCGACCCTTTTTTACTAGGAAGGCCATAATGTGGCCGATTTGCATTGAATCTTAGCATGTGAAAATTCGTTGGATAGATAAACAACATAACTACGACTTCCATGGGATATTTTCGCATTCTCTAAAAATTCGGCCAAAATGGAGGTTAAGAAAATCTCCTCGTTAATTTAGGACATAACTCGTTTTCAACCCTTTTTTAGTAGGAAGGCCATAAAGTGGTCGATTTGTATTGAATCTTAGCATGGGACAATTCGTTGGATAGGTAAACAACATAGCTACGACTTCCATGGGATATTTTTGCATTTTTTAAAAATTCAGCCAAAATGGAGGTTAAGAAAATCTCCTTGTTAATTTGGGACATTACTCGTTTTCGACCCTTTTTTACTAGGAAGGCCATAATGTGGCCGATTTGCATTGAATCTTAGCGTGTGACAATTCGTTGGATAGGTAAACAACATAACTATGACTTCCACGGGATATTTTTGCATTCTCTAAAAATTTGGCCAAAATAGAGGTTAAGAAAATCTCCTCGTTAATTTGGGACATTACTCGTTTTCGACCCTTTTTTAGTAGGAAGGCCATAATGTGGCCGATTTGCATTGAATCTTAGCGTGTGACAATTCGTTGGATAGGTAAACAACATAACTATGACTTCCACGGGATATTTTTGCATTCTCTAAAAATTTGGCCAAAATAGAGGTTAAGAAAATCTCCTCGTTAATTTGGGACATTACTCGTTTTCGACCCTTTTTTACTAGGAAGGCCATAATGTCGCCGATTTGTATTGAATCTTAGCATGTGACAATTCGTTGGATAGGTAAACAACATAACTACGACTTCCATGGGATATTTTTGCATTCTCTAAAAATTCAGCCACAATGGAGGTTAAGAAAATCTCCTCGTTAATTTGGGACATTACTCGTTTTCGACCCTTTTTTAGTAGGAAGGCCATAATGTGGCCGATTTGCATTGAATCTTAGCGTGTGACAATTCATTGGATAGGTAAACAACATAACTACGACTTCCATGGGATATTTTTGCATTCTCTAAAAATTCGGCCAAAATGGAGGTTAAGAAAATCTCCTCGTTAATTTAGGACATTACTCGTTTTCGACCCATTTTTACTAGGAAGGCCATAAAGTGGCCGATTTGTATTGAATCTTAGCATGTGACAATTTGTTGGATAGGTAAACAACATAACTACGACTTCCATAGGATATTTTTGCATTCTCTAAAAATTCGGCTAAAACGGAGGTTAAGAAAATCTCCTCGTTAATTTAGGACATTACTCGTTTTCGACCCTTTTTTACTAGGAAGGCCATAATGTGGCCGATTTGCATTGAATCTTAGCATGTGAAAATTCGTTGGATAGATAAACAACATAACTACAACTTCCATGGGATATTTTCGCATTCTCTAAAAATTCGGCCAAAATGGAGGTTAAGAAAATCTCCTCGTTAATTTAGGACATAACTCGTTTTCAACCCTTTTTTAGTAGGAAGGCCATAAAGTGGTCGATTTGTATTGAATCTTAGCGTGTGACAATTCGTTGGATAGGTAAACAACATAACTACGACTTCCATGGGATATTTTTGCATTCTCTAAAAATTCGGCCGAAATGGAGGTTAAGAAAATCTCCTCGATAATTTAGGACATTACTCGTTTTCGACCCATTTTGACTAGGAAGGCCATAAAGTGGCCGATTTGTATTGAATCTTAGCATGTGACAATTCGTTGGATAGGTAAACAACATAACTACGACTTCCATGGGATATTTTTGCATTCTCTAAAAATTCGGCCAAAATGGTGGTTAAGAAAATCTCCTCGTTAATTTAGGACATTACTCGTTTTCGACCCATTTTTACTAGGAAGGCCATAAAGTGGCCGATTTGTATTGAATCTTAGCATGTGACAATTTGTTGGATAGGTAAACAACATAACTACGACTTCCATGGGATATTTTTGCATTCTCTAAAAATTCGGCTAAAACAGAGGTTAAGAAAATCTCCTCGTTAATTTGGGACATTACTCGTTTTCGACCCTTTTTTAGTAGGAAGGCAATAATGTGGCCGATTTGCATTGAATCTTAGCGTGTGACCATTCGTTGGATAGCTAAACAACATAACTATGACTTCCACGGGATATTTTTGCATTATCTAAAAATTTGGCCAAAATAGAGGTTAAGAAAATCTCCTCGTTAATTTGGGACATTACTCGTTTTCGACCCTTTTTTACTAGGAAGGCCATAATGTGGCCGATTTGTATTGAATCTTAGCATGTGACAATTCGTTGGATAGGTAAACAACATAACTATGACTTCCATGGGATATATTTGCATTCTCTAAAAATTCAGCCACAATGGAGGTTAAGAAAATCTCCTCGTTAATTTGGGACATTACTCGTTTTCGACCCTTTTTTAGTAGGAAGGCCATAATGTGGCCGATTTGCATTGAATCTTAGCGTGTGACAATTCGTTGGATAGGTAAACAACATAACTACGACTTCCATGGGATATTTTTGCATTCTCTAAAAATTCGGCTAAAATGGAGGTTAAGAAAATCTCCTCATTAATTTAGGACATTACTCGTTTTCGACCCATTTTTACTAGGAAGGCCATAAAGTGGCCGATTTGTATTGAATCTTAGCATGTGACAATTTGTTGGATAGGTAAACAACATAACTACGACTTCCATGGGATATTTTTGCATTCTCTGAAAATTCGGCTAAAACGGAGGTTAAGAAAATCTCCTCGTTAATTTAGGACATTACTCGTTTTCGACCCTTTTTTACTAGGAAGGCCATAATGTGGCCGATTTGCATTGAATCTTAGCATGTGATAATTCGTTGGATAGATAAACAACATAACTACGACTTCCATGGGATATTTTCGCATTCTCTAAAAATTCGGCCAAAATGGAGGTTAAGAAAATCTCCTCGTTAATTTAGGACATAACTCGTTTTCAACCCTTTTTTAGTAGGAAGGCCATAAAGTGGTCGATTTGTATTGAATCTTAGCGTGTGACAATTCGTTGGATAGGTAAACAACATAACTACGACTTCCATGGGATATTTTTGCATTCTCTAAAAATTCGGCCGAAATGGAGGTTAAGAAAATCTCCTCGTTAATTTAGGACATTACTCGTTTTCGACCCATTTTTACTAGGAAGGCCATAAAGTGGCCGATTTGTATTGAATCTTAGCATGTGACAATTTGTTGGATAGGTAAACAACATAACTACGACTTCCATGGGATATTTTTGCATTCTCTAAAAATTCGGCTAAAACGGAGGTTAAGAAAATCTCCTCATTAATTTATGACATTACTCGTTTTCGACCCTTTTTTACTAGGAAGGCCATAATGTGGCCGATTTGCATTGAATCTTAGCATGTGAAAATTCGTTGGATAGATAAACAACATAACTACGACTTCCATGGGATATTTTCGCATTCTCTAAAAATTCGGCCAAAATGGAGGTTAAGAAAATCTCCTCGTTAATTTAGGACATAACTCGTTTTCAACCCTTTTTTAGTAGGAAGGCCATAAAGTGGTCGATTTGCATTGAATCTTAGCGTGTGACAATTCGTTGGATAGGTAAACAACATAACTACGACTTCCATGGGATATTTTTGCATTCTCTAAAAATTCGGCCGAAATGGAGGTTAAGAAAATCTCCTCGATAATTTAGGACATTACTCGTTTTCGACCCATTTTGACTAGGAAGGCCATAAAGTGGCCGATTTGTATTGAATCTTAGCATGTGACAATTCGTTGGATAGGTAAACAACATAACTACGACTTCCATGGGATATTTTTGCATTCTCTAAAAATTCGGCCAAAATGGTGGTTAAGAAAATCTCCTCGTTAATTTAGGACATTACTCGTTTTCGACCCATTTTTACTAGGAAGGCCATAAAGTGGCCGATTTGTATTGAATCTTAGCATGTGACAATTTGTTGGATAGGTAAACAACATAACTACGACTTCCATGGGATATTTTTGCATTCTCTAAAAATTCGGCTAAAACGGAGGTTAAGAAAATCTCCTCGTTAATTTGGGACATTACTCGTTTTCGACCCTTTTTTAGTAGGAAGGCAATAATGTGGCCGATTTGCATTGAATCTTAGCGTGTGACCATTCGTTGGATAGCTAAACAACATAACTATGACTTCCACGGGATATTTTTGCATTATCTAAAAATTTGGCCAAAATAGAGGTTAAGAAAATCTCCTCGTTAATTTGGGACATTACTCGTTTTCGACCCTTTTTTACTAGGAAGGCCATAATGTGGCCGATTTGTATTGAATCTTAGCATGTGACAATTCGTTGGATAGGTAAACAACATAACTATGACTTCCATGGGATATATTTGCATTCTCTAAAAATTCAGCCACAATGGAGGTTAAGAAAATCTCCTCGTTAATTTGGGACATTACTCGTTTTCGACCCTTTTTTAGTAGGAAGGCCATAATGTGGCCGATTTGCATTGAATCTTAGCGTGTGACAATTCGTTGGATAGGTAAACAACATAACTACGACTTCCATGGGATATTTTTGCATTCTCTAAAAATTCGGCTAAAATGGAGGTTAAGAAAATCTCCTCATTAATTTAGGACATTACTCGTTTTCGACCCATTTTTACTAGGAAGGCCATAAAGTGGCCGATTTGTATTGAATCTTAGCATGTGACAATTTGTTGGATAGGTAAACAACATAACTACGACTTCCATGGGATATTTTTGCATTCTCTGAAAATTCGGCTAAAACGGAGGTTAAGAAAATCTCCTCGTTAATTTAGGACATTACTCGTTTTCGACCCTTTTTTACTAGGAAGGCCATAATGTGGCCGATTTGCATTGAATCTTAGCATGTGATAATTCGTTGGATAGATAAACAACATAACTACGACTTCCATGGGATATTTTCGCATTCTCTAAAAATTCGGCCAAAATGGAGGTTAAGAAAATCTCCTCGTTAATTTAGGACATAACTCGTTTTCAACCCTTTTTTAGTAGGAAGGCCATAAAGTGGTCGATTTGTATTGAATCTTAGCGTGTGACAATTCGTTGGATAGGTAAACAACATAACTACGACTTCCATGGGATATTTTTGCATTCTCTAAAAATTCGGCCGAAATGGAGGTTAAGAAAATCTCCTCGTTAATTTAGGACATTACTCGTTTTCGACCCATTTTTACTAGGAAGGCCATAAAGTGGCCGATTTGTATTGAATCTTAGCATGTGACAATTTGTTGGATAGGTAAACAACATAACTACGACTTCCATGGGATATTTTTGCATTCTCTAAAAATTCGGCTAAAACGGAGGTTAAGAAAATCTCCTCATTAATTTATGACATTACTCGTTTTCGACCCTTTTTTACTAGGAAGGCCATAATGTGGCCGATTTGCATTGAATCTTAGCATGTGAAAATTCGTTGGATAGATAAACAACATAACTACGACTTCCATGGGATATTTTCGCATTCTCTAAAAATTCGGCCAAAATGGAGGTTAAGAAAATCTCCTCGTTAATTTAGGACATAACTCGTTTTCAACCCTTTTTTAGTAGGAAGGCCATAAAGTGGTCGATTTGCATTGAATCTTAGCGTGTGACAATTCGTTGGATAGGTAAACAACATAACTACGACTTCCATGGGATATTTTTGCATTCTCTAAAAATTCGGCCACAATGGAGGTTAAGAAAATCTCCTCGTTAATTTGGGACATTACTCGTTTTCGACCCTTTTTTAGTAGGAAGGCCATAATGTGGCCGATTTGCATTGAATCTTAGCGTGTGACAATTCGTTGGATAGGTAAACAACATAACTACGACTTCCATGGGATATTTTTGCATTCTCTAAAAATTCGGCCAAAATGGAGGTTAAGAAAATCTCCTCGTTAATTTAGGACATTACTCGTTTTCGACCCATTTTTACTAGGAAGGCCATAAAGTGGCCGATTTGTATTGAATCTTAGCATGTGACAATTTGTTGGATAGGTAAACAACATAACTACGACTTCCATGGGATATTTTTGCATTCTCTGAAAATTCGGCTAAAACGGAGGTTAAGAAAATCTCCTCGTTAATTTAGGACATTACTCGTATTCGACCCTTTTTTACTAGGAAGGCCATAATGTGGCCGATTTGCATTGAATCTTAGCATGTGATAATTCGTTGGATAGATAAACAACATAACTACGACTTCCATGGGATATTTTCGCATTCTCTAAAAATTCGGCCAAAATGGAGGTTAAGAAAATCTCCTCGTTAATTTAGGACATAACTCGTTTTCAACCCTTTTTTAGTAGGAAGGCCATAAAGTGGTCGATTTGTATTGAATCTTAGCGTGTGACAATTCGTTGGATAGGTAAACAACATAACTACGACTTCCATGGGATATTTTTGCATTCTCTAAAAATTCGGCCGAAATGGAGGTTAAGAAAATCTCCTCGTTAATTTAGGACATTACTCGTTTTCGACCCATTTTTACTAGGAAGGCCATAAAGTGGCCGATTTGTATTGAATCTTAGCATGTGACAATTTGTTGGATAGGTAAACAACATAACTACGACTTCCATGGGATATTTTTGCATTCTCTAAAAATTCGGCTAAAACGGAGGTTAAGAAAATCTCCTCGTTAATTTAGGACATTACTCGTTTTCGACCCTTTTTTACTAGGAAGGCCATAATGTGGCCGATTTGCATTGAATCTTAGCATGTGAAAATTCATTGGATAGATAAACAACATAACTACGACTTCCATGGGATATTTTCGCATTCTCTAAAAATTCGGCCAAAATGGAGGTTAAGAAAATCTCCTCGTTAATTTAGGACATAACTCGTTTTCAACCCTTTTTTAGTAGGAAGGCCATAAAGTGGTCGATTTGCATTGAATCTTAGCGTGTGACAATTCGTTGGATAGGTAAACAACATAACTACGACTTCCATGGGATATTTTTGCATTCTCTAAAAATTCGGCCACAATGGAGGTTAAGAAAATCTCCTCGTTAATTTGGGACATTACTCGTTTTCGACCCTTTTTTAGTAGGAAGGCCATAATGTGGCCGATTTGCATTGAATCTTAGCGTGTGACAATTCGTTGGATAGGTAAACAACATAACTACGACTTCCATGGGATATTTTTGCATTCTCTAAAAATTCGGCCAAAATGGAGGTTAAGAAAATCTCCTCGTTAATTTAGGACATTACTCGTTTTCGACCCATTTTTACTAGGAAGGCCATAAAGTGGCCGATTTGTATTGAATCTTAGCATGTGACAATTTGTTGGATAGGTAAACAACATAACTACGACTTCCATGGGATATTTTTGCATTCTCTGAAAATTCGGCTAAAACGGAGGTTAAGAAAATCTCCTCGTTAATTTAGGACATTACTCGTATTCGACCCTTTTTTAGTAGGAAGGCCATAAAGTGGTCGATTTGCATTGAATCTTAGCATGTGACAATTCGTTGGATAGGTAAACAACATAACTACGACTTCCATGGGATATTTTTGCATTCTCTAAAAATTCGGCCACAATGGAGGTTAAGAAAATCTCCTCGTTAATTTGGGACATTACTCGTTTTCGACCCTTTTTTAGTAGGAAGGCCATAATGTGGCCGATTTGCATTGAATCTTAGCGTGTGACAATTCGTTGGATAGGTAAACAACATAACTACGACTTCCATGGGATATTTTTGCATTCTCTAAAAATTCGGCCAAAATGGAGGTTAAGAAAATCTCCTCGTTAATTTAGGACATTACTCGTTTTCGACCCATTTTTACTAGGAAGGCCATAAAGTGGCCGATTTGTATTGAATCTTAGCATGTGACAATTTGTTGGATAGGTAAACAACATAACTACGACTTCCATGGGATATTTTTGCATTCTCTGAAAATTCGGCTAAAACGGAGGTTAAGAAAATCTCCTCGTTAATTTAGGACATTACTCGTATTCGACCCTTTTTTACTAGGAAGGCCATAATGTGGCCGATTTGCATTGAATCTTAGCATGTGATAATTCGTTGGATAGATAAACAACATAACTACGACTTCCATGGGATATTTTCGCATTCTCTAAAAATTCGGCCAAAATGGAGGTTAAGAAAATCTCCTCGTTAATTTAGGACATAACTCGTTTTCAACCCTTTTTTAGTAGGAAGGCCATAAAGTGGTCGATTTGTATTGAATCTTAGCGTGTGACAATTCGTTGGATAGGTAAACAACATAACTACGACTTCCATGGGATATTTTTGCATTCTCTAAAAATTCGGCCGAAATGGAGGTTAAGAAAATCTCCTCGTTAATTTAGGACATTACTCGTTTTCGACCCATTTTTACTAGGAAGGCCATAAAGTGGCCGATTTGTATTGAATCTTAGCATGTGACAATTTGTTGGATAGGTAAACAACATAACTACGACTTCCATGGGATATTTTTGCATTCTCTAAAAATTCGGCTAAAACGGAGGTTAAGAAAATCTCCTCGTTAATTTAGGACATTACTCGTTTTCGACCCTTTTTTACTAGGAAGGCCATAATGTGGCCGATTTGCATTGAATCTTAGCATGTGAAAATTCATTGGATAGATAAACAACATAACTACGACTTCCATGGGATATTTTCGCATTCTCTAAAAATTCGGCCAAAATGGAGGTTAAGAAAATCTCCTCGTTAATTTAGGACATAACTCGTTTTCAACCCTTTTTTAGTAGGAAGGCCATAAAGTGGTCGATTTGTATTGAATCTTAGCGTGTGACAATTCGTTGGATAGGTAAACTACATAACTACGACTTCCATGGGATATTTTCGCATTCTCTAAAAATTCGGCCAAAATGGAGGTTAAGAAAATCTCCTCGTTAATTTAGGACATAACTCGTTTTCAACCCTTTTTTAGTAGGAAGGCCATAAAGTGGCCGATTTGTATTGAATCTTAGCATGTGACAATTTGTTGGATAGGTAAACAACATAACTACGACTTCCATGGGATATTTTTGCATTCTCTAAAAATTCGGCTAAAACGGAGGTTAAGAAAATCTCCTCATTAATTTATGACATTACTCGTTTTCGACCCTTTTTTACTAGGAAGGCCATAATGTGGCCGATTTGCATTGAATCTTAGCATGTGAAAATTCGTTGGATAGATAAACAACATAACTACGACTTCCATGGGATATTTTCGCATTCTCTAAAAATTCGGCCAAAATGGAGGTTAAGAAAATCTCCTCGTTAATTTAGGACATAACTCGTTTTCAACCCTTTTTTAGTAGGAAGGCCATAAAGTGGTCGATTTGCATTGAATCTTAGCGTGTGACAATTCGTTGGATAGGTAAACAACATAACTACGACTTCCATGGGATATTTTTGCATTCTCTAAAAATTCGGCCACAATGGAGGTTAAGAAAATCTCCTCGTTAATTTGGGACATTACTCGTTTTCGACCCTTTTTTAGTAGGAAGGCCATAATGTGGCCGATTTGCATTGAATCTTAGCGTGTGACAATTCGTTGGATAGGTAAACAACATAACTACGACTTCCATGGGATATTTTTGCATTCTCTAAAAATTCGGCCAAAATGGAGGTTAAGAAAATCTCCTCGTTAATTTAGGACATTACTCGTTTTCGACCCATTTTTACTAGGAAGGCCATAAAGTGGCCGATTTGTATTGAATCTTAGCATGTGACAATTTGTTGGATAGGTAAACAACATAACTACGACTTCCATGGGATATTTTTGCATTCTCTGAAAATTCGGCTAAAACGGAGGTTAAGAAAATCTCCTCGTTAATTTAGGACATTACTCGTATTCGACCCTTTTTTACTAGGAAGGCCATAATGTGGCCGATTTGCATTGAATCTTAGCATGTGATAATTCGTTGGATAGATAAACAACATAACTACGACTTCCATGGGATATTTTCGCATTCTCTAAAAATTCGGCCAAAATGGAGGTTAAGAAAATCTCCTCGTTAATTTAGGACATAACTCGTTTTCAACCCTTTTTTAGTAGGAAGGCCATAAAGTGGTCGATTTGTATTGAATCTTAGCGTGTGACAATTCGTTGGATAGGTAAACAACATAACTACGACTTCCATGGGATATTTTTGCATTCTCTAAAAATTCGGCCGAAATGGAGGTTAAGAAAATCTCCTCGTTAATTTAGGACATTACTCGTTTTCGACCCATTTTTACTAGGAAGGCCATAAAGTGGCCGATTTGTATTGAATCTTAGCATGTGACAATTTGTTGGATAGGTAAACAACATAACTACGACTTCCATGGGATATTTTTGCATTCTCTAAAAATTCGGCTAAAACGGAGGTTAAGAAAATCTCCTCGTTAATTTAGGACATTACTCGTTTTCGACCCTTTTTTACTAGGAAGGCCATAATGTGGCCGATTTGCATTGAATCTTAGCATGTGAAAATTCATTGGATAGATAAACAACATAACTACGACTTCCATGGGATATTTTCGCATTCTCTAAAAATTCGGCCAAAATGGAGGTTAAGAAAATCTCCTCGTTAATTTAGGACATAACTCGTTTTCAACCCTTTTTTAGTAGGAAGGCCATAAAGTGGTCGATTTGCATTGAATCTTAGCGTGTGACAATTCGTTGGATAGGTAAACAACATAACTACGACTTCCATGGGATATTTTTGCATTCTCTAAAAATTCGGCCACAATGGAGGTTAAGAAAATCTCCTCGTTAATTTGGGACATTACTCGTTTTCGACCCTTTTTTAGTAGGAAGGCCATAATGTGGCCGATTTGCATTGAATCTTAGCGTGTGACAATTCGTTGGATAGGTAAACAACATAACTACGACTTCCATGGGATATTTTTGCATTCTCTAAAAATTCGGCCAAAATGGAGGTTAAGAAAATCTCCTCGTTAATTTAGGACATTACTCGTTTTCGACCCATTTTTACTAGGAAGGCCATAAAGTGGCCGATTTGTATTGAATCTTAGCATGTGACAATTTGTTGGATAGGTAAACAACATAACTACGACTTCCATGGGATATTTTTGCATTCTCTGAAAATTCGGCTAAAACGGAGGTTAAGAAAATCTCCTCGTTAATTTAGGACATTACTCGTATTCGACCCTTTTTTAGTAGGAAGGCCATAAAGTGGTCGATTTGCATTGAATCTTAGCATGTGACAATTCGTTGGATAGGTAAACAACATAACTACGACTTCCATGGGATATTTTTGCATTCTCTAAAAATTCGGCCACAATGGAGGTTAAGAAAATCTCCTCGTTAATTTGGGACATTACTCGTTTTCGACCCTTTTTTAGTAGGAAGGCCATAATGTGGCCGATTTGCATTGAATCTTAGCGTGTGACAATTCGTTGGATAGGTAAACAACATAACTACGACTTCCATGGGATATTTTTGCATTCTCTAAAAATTCGGCCAAAATGGAGGTTAAGAAAATCTCCTCGTTAATTTAGGACATTACTCGTTTTCGACCCATTTTTACTAGGAAGGCCATAAAGTGGCCGATTTGTATTGAATCTTAGCATGTGACAATTTGTTGGATAGGTAAACAACATAACTACGACTTCCATGGGATATTTTTGCATTCTCTGAAAATTCGGCTAAAACGGAGGTTAAGAAAATCTCCTCGTTAATTTAGGACATTACTCGTATTCGACCCTTTTTTACTAGGAAGGCCATAATGTGGCCGATTTGCATTGAATCTTAGCATGTGATAATTCGTTGGATAGATAAACAACATAACTACGACTTCCATGGGATATTTTCGCATTCTCTAAAAATTCGGCCAAAATGGAGGTTAAGAAAATCTCCTCGTTAATTTAGGACATAACTCGTTTTCAACCCTTTTTTAGTAGGAAGGCCATAAAGTGGTCGATTTGTATTGAATCTTAGCGTGTGACAATTCGTTGGATAGGTAAACAACATAACTACGACTTCCATGGGATATTTTTGCATTCTCTAAAAATTCGGCCGAAATGGAGGTTAAGAAAATCTCCTCGTTAATTTAGGACATTACTCGTTTTCGACCCATTTTTACTAGGAAGGCCATAAAGTGGCCGATTTGTATTGAATCTTAGCATGTGACAATTTGTTGGATAGGTAAACAACATAACTACGACTTCCATGGGATATTTTTGCATTCTCTAAAAATTCGGCTAAAACGGAGGTTAAGAAAATCTCCTCGTTAATTTAGGACATTACTCGTTTTCGACCCTTTTTTACTAGGAAGGCCATAATGTGGCCGATTTGCATTGAATCTTAGCATGTGAAAATTCATTGGATAGATAAACAACATAACTACGACTTCCATGGGATATTTTCGCATTCTCTAAAAATTCGGCCAAAATGGAGGTTAAGAAAATCTCCTCGTTAATTTAGGACATAACTCGTTTTCAACCCTTTTTTAGTAGGAAGGCCATAAAGTGGTCGATTTGTATTGAATCTTAGCGTGTGACAATTCGTTGGATAGGTAAACTACATAACTACGACTTCCATGGGATATTTTTGCATTCTCTAAAAATTCGGCCGAAATGGAGGTTAAGAAAATCTCCTCGTTAATTTAGGACATTACTCGTTTTCGACCCATTTTTACTAGGAAGGCCATAAAGTGGCCGATTTGTATTGAATCTTAGCATGTGACAATTCGTTGGATAGGTAAACAACATAACTACGACTTCCTTGGGATATTTTTGCATTCTCTAAAAATTCGGCCAAAATGGAGGTTAAGAAAATCTCCTCGTTAATTTAGGACATTACTCGTTTTCGACCCATTTCTACTAGGAAGGCCATAAAGTGGCCGATTTGTATTGAATCTTAGCATGTGACAATTTGTTGGATAGGTAAACAACATAACTACGACTTCCATGGGATATTTTTGCATTCTCTAAAAATTTGGCTAAAACGGAGGTTAAGAAAATCTCCTCGTTAATTTGGGACATTACTCGTTTTCGACCCTTTTTTAGTAGGAAGGCCATAATGTGGCCGATTTGCATTGAATCTTAGCGTGTGACAATTCGTTGGATAGGTAAACAACATAACTATGACTTCCACGGGATATTTTTGCATTCTCTAAAAATTTGGCCAAAATAGAGGTTAAGAAAATCTCCTCGTTAATTTGGGACATTACTCGTTTTCGACCCTTTTTTACTAGGAAGGCCATAATGTGGCCGATTTGTATTGAATCTTAGCATGTGACAATTCGTTGGATAGGTAAACAACATAACTACGACTTCCATGGGATATTTTTGCATTCTCTAAAAATTCAGCCACAATGGAGGTTAAGAAAATCTCCTCGTTAATTTGGGACATTACTCGTTTTCGACCCTTTTTTAGTAGGAAGGCCATAATGTGGCCGATTTGCATTGAATCTTAGCGTGTGACAATTCGTTGGATAGGTAAACAACATAACTACGACTTCCATGGGATATTTTTGCATTCTCTAAAAATTCGGCCAAAATGGAGGTTAAGAAAATCTCCTCGTTAATTTAGGACATTACTCGTTTTCGACCCATTTTTACTAGGAAGGCCATAAAGTGGCCGATTTGTATTGAATCTTAGCATGTGACAATTTGTTGGATAGGTAAACAACATAACTACGACTTCCATGGGATATTTTTGCATTCTCTAAAAATTCGGCTAAAACGGAGGTTAAGAAAATCTCCTCGTTAATTTAGGACATTACTCGTTTTCGACCCTTTTTTACTAGGAAGGCCATAATGTGGCCGATTTGCATTGAATCTTAGCATGTGATAATTCGTTGGATAGATAAACAACATAACTACGACTTCCATGGGATATTTTCGCATTCTCTAAAAATTCGGCCAAAATGGAGGTTAAGAAAATCTCCTCGTTAATTTAGGACATAACTCGTTTTCAACCCTTTTTTAGTAGGAAGGCCATAAAGTGGTCGATTTGTATTGAATCTTAGCGTGTGACAATTCGTTGGATAGGTAAACAACATAACTACGACTTCCATGGGATATTTTTGCATTCTCTAAAAATTCGGCCGAAATGGAGGTTAAGAAAATCTCCTCGTTAATTTAGGACATTACTCGTTTTCGACCCATTTTTACTAGGAAGGCCATAAAGTGGCCGATTTGTATTGAATCTTAGCATGTGACAATTCGTTGGATAGGTAAACAACATAACTACGACTTCCATGGGATATTTTTGCATTCTCTAAAAATTCGGCCAAAATGGAGGTTAAGAAAATCTCCTTGTTAATTTAGGACATTACTCGTTTTCGACCCATTTTTACTAGGAAGGCCATAAAGTGGCCGATTTGTATTGAATCTTAGCATGTGACAATTTGTTGGATAGGTAAACAACATAACTACGACTTCCATGGGATATTTTTGCATTCTCTAAAAATTCGGCCAAAACGGAGGTTAAGAAAATCTCCTCGTTAATTTAGGACATTACTCGTTTTCGACCCTTTTTTACTAGGAAGGCCATAATGTGGCCGATTTGCATTGAATCTTAGCATGTGACAATTCGTTAGATAGATAAACAACATAACTACGACTTCCATGGGATATTTTCGCATTCTCTAAAAATTCAGCCAAAATGGAGGTTAAGAAAATCTCCTCGTTAATTTAGGACATAACTCGTTTTCAACCCTTTTTTAGTAGGAAGGCCATAATGTGGCCGATTTGCATTGAATCTTAGCGTGTGACAATTCGTTGGATAGGTAAACAACATAACTACGACTTCCATGGGATATTTTTGCATTCTCTAAAAATTCAGCCACAATGGAGGTTAAGAAAATCTCCTCGTTAATTTGGGACATTACTCGTTTTCGACCCTTTTTTAGTAGGAAGGCCATAATGTGGCCGATTTGCATTGAATCTTAGCGTGTGACAATTCGTTGGATAGGTAAACAACATAACTACGACTTCCATGGGATATTTTTGCATTCTCTAAAAATTCGGCCAAAATGGAGGTTAAGAAAATCTCCTCGTTAAATTAGGACATTACTCGTTTTCGACCCATTTTTACTAGGAAGGCCATAAAGTGGCCGATTTGTATTGAATCTTAGCATGTGACAATTTGTTGGATAGGTAAACAACATAACTACGACTTCCATGGGATATTTTTGCATTCTCTAAAAATTCGGCTAAAACGGAGGTTAAGAAAATCTCCTCGTTAATTTAGGACATTACTCGTTTTCGACCCTTTTTTACTAGGAAGGCCATAATGTGGCCGATTTGCATTGAATCTTAGCATGTGATAATTCGTTGGATAGATAAACAACATAACTACGACTTCCATGGGATATTTTCGCATTCTCTAAAAATTCGGCCAAAATGGAGGTTAAGAAAATCTCCTCGTTAATTTAGGACATAACTCGTTTTCAACCCTTTTTTAGTAGGAAGGCCATAAAGTGGTCGATTTGTATTGAATCTTAGCGTGTGACAATTCGTTGGATAGGTAAACAACATAACTACGACTTCCATGGGATATTTTTGCATTCTCTAAAAATTCGGCCGAAATGGAGGTTAAGAAAATCTCCTCGTTAATTTAGGACATTACTCGTTTTCGACCCATTTTTACTAGGAAGGCCATAAAGTGGCCGATTTGTATTGAATCTTAGCATGTGACAATTCGTTGGATAGGTAAACAACATAACTACGACTTCCATGGGATATTTTTGCATTCTCTAAAAATTCGGCCAAAATGGAGGTTAAGAAAATCTCCTCGTTAATTTAGGACATTACTCGTTTTCGACCCATTTTTACTAGGATGGCCATAAAGTGGCCGATTTGTATTGAATCTTAGCATGTGACAATTTGTTGGATAGGTAAACTGAAGGTGAGAAAAACACAAGAAGGGGGGTTGAATTGTGTTTTAGAAAAATTCTTCATTTCTCCTAAAAACTGAACACACTGATCAGAAGCTAAGCGAGACAGCTTCTGAAGTGATAATCAGAATCTAAATGCAGCGGAATAAAACAGAGAGAGAGAGAAGAAGAACGACACAAAGCAATTATACTGGTTCCTTCCACAATCCGGAAGTAGTCCAGTCCCCCTTGCACTTCCAAGGAGATTTCACTATGAGTAATATCTGATTACAAATGCTCAAGCACACAAGCAAGAGACTTCCAATGCTCAAGCACACAAGCAAGAGACTTCCAATGCTCAAGCACACAAGCAAGAGACTTCCTTTGCTCAAGAACACAATCAAGAGACTTCCTGCTCAAGCACAACTGCAAGAGACTTCCTAACTAAACAAAATTACACAGAAAATTGTTTAAGGTTGAACACTTGATATACAATCAGAGGTGCTCACAATACAAATCAGATACAGACTCAATGGACTTAAGAATTTCTAAGATATGACTTTGAGACACATAAATTCTAAGTGAATGCAGAACAATTTCAGCAGAGGTTTGGTACTTGTGAAAATCTTTGTGAGTCTTTCGTTCAGAGTTCATGCATTACCAATTCTCTAGGTCTTCACTCCTTTATATAGTGGTGTGAAAGAGACGTTGTGAAATTACCAGCACACCAAAGAGTCGTTGTTGAAGCTTGATCTTTCACCAATAATCTTTTGCCTGATTTGGCTGTTGTCCTATGAAGAACAAATTTGAAATCCATTCCTTATCCAAAGGAACATCTATGCAGGCGAAACCGTATTCTGGAGCTGTTTTCTTGTCCTGTAGCGCGGACACAAAACAGAGTAGTGGAGAACGTGGTTGTACAATTCGTACAAAGTACAATGTCAACGCTTTCGTCCAAATTGCAAACACACGCCTTCAAACACCTTTGAAATGACCGTTGCAAACTCCACTAATCCTTTGTTTGTGTTTTCGAATCCAATAGACAGCTTTTGCATTGATAATTCTTCAATTCTTGATTCTTTGCAAATCCAGTTGATATTCAGCTTCTGGTGAAATGGCTTCTGATGAGGCAGCTTCTGATGATGCAGCTTCTGATGATATGACTTCTGCAGCTTCTGATGACGTAGCTTCTGATGATGTGGCTTCTGGACCTCTTGTCTTCAGAAGCACTATTCTTCAGGAGCAGCTTACTTCAGGAGCGCTATTTCTTCAGGAGCAGCTTGACTTCAGGAGCGCTTTTTCTCTTCAGTAGCAAGTTGCCTTCAGGAGCGTCCAAGCTTCAAATTTTTGTTGTTTCCATAGCTCTTTATTTGCTCATTCAGAACCAATGATGATGTAACTTTATAATTATGGTCCTGTACACTTGAACAAATATTAGCTAGTCCAATTTACAATTTTTAATACCTTGTTATCATCAAAACCCTTTAAGGTTCATTGTTAAACACATTTTGTTCCAACAATCTCCCCCTTTTTGATGATGACAAACAAAAGTATTTAAAATTGATCAATTGTTGTTAATCTAATTAACAAGTTGACTTTGGGGTTCTGAGGTTTGTAAGCTCAGAATCAGAGGTTTGTAAGCTCAAACTCCCCCTGAGTCTGATAGTCTTTAAGGTGAGGTTTGTAAGCTCCCCCTAAGTTCTATCCAGGTTAATTAAATTCATTTTTCGCGCAATAATATTATCAGAGCTTAAAAACAAAATTGAATCATTGAAAGAATTAACTTATAGATAAGAAGAATGGTTCAATTAATTTTACTTGAATTTTGATACTCCTTCGTTCGTTCATAGCTTATACCAATAAGGTAAAAAAAATGATAGAAGGTTTTCAAAAATTTCAAATGCCATTAATGGGGCTCAGAGCCTTTAAATACTTGTCACATATACTCCCCCTTTTGTCATTATCAAAAAAAATTGAAATATATAGGCATAAAAGACAAAGAGATATGAGAAAAACTCAAACATGAGAGAGTATACTAAGCAATGAACTAAATAAATCAGAGCAAAATATATGAACATGTATATCAATTGTCAGAAGCAGCTAAACAGTCAGAATCAGTAAGCATTCAGAAGCAAGAGAAATAAGACAAGATGGTTTCAGAAGCAAGGACTAAGAAATTTTAAAACAGACAACAAACAAAGAAAAACACAAGGGTGTGCAACTAAGGGTTGGTTTGTTGTTGTTTCTTCATCTCTTCCATTTCTTCAATCTTCTTCTTCAACAGTTCTTCAAGTTGTTGTTGCCTCTGAAGAAGAGCTTGTTCCCTTTCTCTAGCTTCTTGCTGCTGCTGTGCCATCTGTTTCTTCAGAAGCTTACACAACCTTGCTTCTCTGGTCAAGTAATCCGTTTCAAAGAAGAAAGGCTGGTTTGCCAGGAGCAGTGTAGAACTTCTTACTCTGAGACTCTGATTCAGATGCTCCATTAACTTCCTGACAGTAGCTTCCTTGCTTCTGATGCACTTAGCCCTTATGCTTTCAATTAGCTCAGTTGCCCGGTTATGAAGAGATGCCCAGGAGTCTTCATATGCACCTGTGAGATCAATTGTCCCTCTTTGATCCACCAGATTATGCAATTGACTCTCAATTGTCAGAAGCTCAGAATTAATATATCCAGATTCCAGGATGTCTGTGGGTGGTTGTTCAAGGATTTCAAGATCAGAATCATTGATTTCCAAATCTTGAACAGGGTTAGGAACTGGAATGGTAAAGTGTGTTTGTGTGTTTGAAGATGAAGGCTGGTCAGAGGCAAAGTGTGTGGTGGAGGTTGAGGCTTGATCATTGACTAGAGAGATGTCAACATCCATGGGAGTTGGTTCTGGAGAGTGTTCAGGTAAATGTTGAAACTCAGTTTCAGTTGGTGGTTGTTGTGGTGAAGCTGATGTTTGAGTGTTGAGTTGGGGGTCAATAGTAGCTATTGGTGATTGAGGGGGTGTTGTGGGTTTATGTGGTTCAGGTGTTTGTTGATGGGGGTTTTCTGAAACAACGTTTTCAGAAGCAGCTGCTTCTGGAGTTGCTTCAGAGGCCTTTTCTGAGGTAGATTTGTCTATGGGTAACTCACCTGAGTAGTGGAGAGCAAGATTGTCTAAGACAGAAGTGTCTTCTAATGATTCAGGTGCTGATGGTGAAGAGGGTGAAATGGGGATAGAGGTGACTGGAATCTGGATTGCCTGATCTGCAGGGCCAGCTTCAGAAGAGATCTTCTGTGGACCAGCAGATTGAGGAACTGCTTCTGAAGTTCCCTCTTCTGGAGCATTTTCAAAAATGAGCATCATATCGTCTTCCTCATTGTCTTCAGAAGGCTTACCAGCAATGGCTCTTACTTCAGCCAATTTCTCTTTGAAGTACCTATCACAATCTTCCATACCCAAGGCCTTGAGCTTTTCATCTCTTTGATGAGTGTATTGTGCTTTTAGATACTTGTTGTCTGAAATAAGTTCAGAAGCACGTTCATCTGCCATCCTTTTCCTTATTCGAGTCATCTCAACCATAGGACTCACAAGTTGAAGGGGAGCCTTCTTCTTCTTCAGCTTGGGATCAGCCTCCTCTTTCTCTATTTCTTCAAGAGCTTCATCCAGCTGCTCTTGAGTGATTACCAAGTCTGCCTTACCTTTTCTCCTCTTCTGTGGAATAGAAGCAGCACCAACCTTCTGCATCTTTCCTTTTTCCTTGATAGAAACAGGTTTAGCAGCTTCTGACTCAGTACTAGTTCTGGCCTTCTTTCCTTTAGTAGGAGCAGCTTCTGATTCAGAACTAGTTCTGGCCCTTTTCCCTTCAGGTGCATCAGAAACAGCAGCTTCTGACACAGCAACTGCCTTGGCCTTCTTGCCTTTCCCTTTAGCAAGAGCAGCTTCCTCCTGAGACCTAGCATCTTCCTCCAAGACGTACTCAGCTACTGATTGAACTAGGAAATCAGAGTCACTTTCCTTAAAGATGGGAGGAAAGTCCCTGATTATCTCAGTTTCAGCAGTTGTCATCTCTAACCACTTTTCATCTTTAGGGGCTTCTTTGATGAACTTCATAGAGCATAAGCTCCTGCTACTGATAGTCCTTTCAGCAGTAGAGACTTCGAAACATTTATCAGAAGCACTCCTTGTCCTTTTTAAGAACTCCAGCACCCTTCCTTGATGAAAGATTTCAGACAGCAATCTTCCATAGGGTACTTGTTTTCTTCCTCTTGTAGTGCTTTCGTTTATGGCCCAGCAGAGATGATCCATTACATATCTGGGGAAGTTTATCTTTTCAAGATTGGTCATGAAATAAATTGCTAGCTTCTGTTGGTTGTTGGGTTGGTCAGACCCTCCTGCTCTTTGAAAGAAGCAATCATTACTGAATTTCACCAACATTCTGTTGTGAATCTCCATCTCTGAAGGCTTGGCATCTTTCTTCCCACCCAGAAGAGAGTTGTAGTAACCTTTTAGCAGGACATCTTCCTTCCTGACTATTTCTTGGAATCTTCCCTCTGCATGCATCCTACAAGCTTTAGCTATAACGTCCTCAGTGATGGTTATAGGAATGCCCATCACTTCAGACCTTATTTCTAAGCTATCAAATGATGTAGGATTCATATCCATGACCATTTTCCCTTTCTTTGACCCTGCTTGTTTGCTTACGACTTTTGCAGACTTTTCATTGTGCACTTCAGCTTTTAACCAAAAGTCCTTGACCAAGTTCACATATGTTGGCCCATTTAGCATCTTGAAATACTCAGACATCATCTGAGTTTCTATCAAACCTTCCATGTTTACTTCATACTTCTTGAGTGAAGCAAAATCCACCGGTGACTCTACTTGAACTATTAAGGATTCCCATGGAATATCCATAGTCTTCTCTTTGTAGATGGACCCAGATTCTGATACGCTTTGCTTGTTTGATGTAGATTCTGAAACTTTTGAGCTTGATGATGCCATTTGATGATTGACGAAGATTTGAAGAAGATGAAGATTTTAGGGTTCTAAGGTTGAGAGAATGCGCTTACTTCGCAAGAGGTTTGAGAGCAAATGTGTTTGTTGTGAGTGAGTAGTGTGTGAATTGACAAAGTGTTAAAAGTAAAACGATTGCAATTCAAAAGAGACAAACAAACATAACATTAATGACAAAATTGGGGGCGCGTGAAAAGTACTTTCAAAGCTATTAAATCATCATTGCCCTTTTAGTTATACACCAACACATACAGGCCACGTAAGAAGTTCACAGAGTAACTACCAAGTTAGTGGGTCAGAAGTTACTTTTTAAAAGGTAACTTCCAACGTTTCCACTAATTCAACTATTCAGAAGCAACAAATCCAGCTTCTGGACTTCAGATGCTGACGTCATCATCAGAAGCGAGTTTTCCTCAGAACCTCAATAAAGAGCTTCTGATGGACTACTGCTTCTGAACTAACTTCAGAACCTAAAATCCTATTCAGGAGCAAGCAAGCATTTAATCAGATACAAAGTGCATGTTCAAATTTTTCTTTATAAAATCAAATCTTTCAACAGTTAAAGGCTTAGTAAATATATCAGCCCATTGATTTTCAGTATCAATGAATTGTATATCTAAAATTCCTTTTTGAACATAATCTCTGATAAAATGGTGTTTGATTTCAATGTGCTTAGCTCTTGAATGCAAAATTGGATTTTTAGACAAACAAATAGCAGCAGTATTATCACAATAAATGGGAATACTGTTAGCAGTTATCTGATAATCTTCCAACTGATGTTTCATCCAAAGTAGTTGTGTACAACAACTTGCAGCTGAAATGTATTCTGCTTCTGCTGTAGACATAGCAATAGTTGTTTGTCTTTTGCTAGCCCAGGATATAAGATTATCACCCAGAAATTGACAATTGCCACTGGTTGACTTTCTTTCAATCCTATCACCAGCATAATCAGCATCACAGAATCCAATTAGCTTATAATCTAAGGATTTCCTATAAAGGAGTCCAAGATTAGTTGTTCCTTTCAAATACCTGAAGATTCTCTTGACAGCAGTCATATGAGATTCTCTAGGATCTGATTGGAATCTTGCACACAAGCATACACTGAATAAAATATCTGGCCTAGATGCAGTGAGATATAACAAAGAACCAATCATACCTCTATACAGCTTCTGATCTACTTTAGCTCCTTCATCTTCTTTGCTCAAGTTGCACGTAGGGTGCATTGGAGTGTTCATCACTTTACAATCTACAAGTTTGAACTTCTTCAGAAGCTCCTTTGTGTACTTTGATTGATGAACATAGACTCCATCTTTGCATTGATTGATTTGAATGCCCAGGAAGAACTTCAGCTCTCCCATCATGCTCATTTCAAATTCATCCTGCATTAACTCAGAAAATTCCTTGCAAAGAGATGCATTAGTAGAACCAAATATTATATCATCAACATATATTTGCACAACAAGAATATCTTTCTCAAGGGTCCTTCTGAAGAGTGTAGTATCGACCTGTCCTCTTTTAAAATCATTTTTGATTAAGAAATTACTTAGTCTATCATACCAAGCTCTGGGAGCTTGTTTCAAGCCATATAGTGATTTCTTCAGTTTAAAAACATGGTCAGGATATTTAATATCCTCAAATCTAGGAGGTTGCTTGACATACACTTCTTCTTCTATGACACCATTTAGAAATGCACTCTTGACATCCATTTGATATAATATTATGCCATGATTAACTGCATAGGAAAGAAGTAACCTGATTGCTTCCAATCTTGCAACTGGAGCAAACGTTTTAGTGTAATCAATGCCTTCTTGTTGACTATACCCTTGTGCAACAAGCCTGGCTTTGTTTCTTGTTACTTCACCTTGCTCATTCAGCTTGTTTCTGAATACCCATTTTGTTCCAATAATGTTCTTGTGCTGAGGTTTGGGTACCAGATCCCACACATCATTTCTTTGAAATTGATTCAACTCTTCTTGCATAGCTAGGATCCATCCATCATCTGAAAGTGCTTCATCAACTGTTGTAGGTTCAATCATTGAGATTAGTCCAATCATTGAATCTTCTTGTCTGAAATGTGATCTTGTTCTTCTTGGACTATCTTTGTTTCCAATGATTAGCTCCTCAGGATGTGAAGACTTGTGTTTGAATGTGTTTCTGGGAGGATCTTCTTGATGTGAGTCATCTTGTGCTTCATCAGAAGCAGTTTCATCTTGCGCTTCTGATGTGGGTTCAGCTTCTGGACTATCTTCAGATTCAGCTATCTGATCAGGTTCTGGAGTAGCTTCAGGAACCTGTATCTCTGCAAAACTTTCACCTTGCTTTGAAGTTTTATCTTCAAGCTCCTTGTCATCAAATTTAACGTGCATAGATTCTTCAACACAGAGTGTCTCTGAATTATACACTTTGTATGCCTTTGACCTTTCAGAGTAACCTAAAAAGATTCCTCTTTGGGCCTTTGCATCAAATTTCTTTAGGTAGAGCTTGTTGTTCAGAATGTAACATGTACATCCAAATTGATGAAAGTAAGAGATATTGGGTTTTCTTCCTTTAAAGAGTTCATATGCTGTTTTCTCCAAAATAGGTCTAATATAGATCCTGTTTTGAACATAGCATGCTGTATTCACTGCTTCTGCCCAAAAATGTTTTGGTAAATTGTTTTCATGAATCATGGTTCTGGCCATTTCTTGTAAAGTTCTATTCTTTCTCTCTACAACCCCATTTTGTTGTGGTGTTCTAGGAGAAGAGAATTCATGGAAAATTCCATGTTTTTCACAAAAAGCTTCAAATGGCTCATTTTCAAATTCTCCACCATGATCACTTCTGACTTTCAAAATTTTTGATTCTTTTTCAGATTGAATTTGAGTGCAGAAGCTACTGAATACATCACACGCAACATCTTTACTCTTTATGAATTTCACCCAAGTCCATCTGCTGTAATCATCAACAATGACTAATCCATATCTACTTCCATATAAGGATGCAGTACTTACTGGTCCAAATAAATCAATATGGAGTAATTCTAAAGGTCTTGAGGTTGAAACAATATCTTTGGATTTAAAAGATGATTTCACAATTTTCCCTCTCTGACATGCACCACAGAGTGCATCTGAATGATAGTCAATGTCTGGTAGCCCTTTCACAAGTTGTAACTTACTAAGCTTAGAGATTAACCTCCAGTTAGCATGTCCCAACCTTCTGTGCCACATCCATTTCTTATCATTCACTGATAGTAGGCAAACCACCTTCTGATCAGCCAGTTCAGAAAAATTGATTTTATAGACATTGTCAACTCTCTTTCCTTTGAACACAATGGATTTGTCTTCCTTGTTGATTACTGTACAGTTGGGTCTTTCAAAAAGCACATCATAACCATTATCACAAAATTGACTAATGCTCAAAAGGTTATGTTCAAGACCATCTACCAACCATACATTATTAATTGAGGTAGAGGAATTACCAATAGTTCCTGTACCTATGATCCTGCCTGACTGGTTGCCTCCAAATTTCACATTTCCTCCCTCTTTCATTGTTAGACTGAGGAACATGGACTTGTCTCCTGTCATGTGTCTTGAGCAACCACTGTCTAGGTACCATGATCTTTGCTTTGGCACTGCTCTTAGACATACCTGCATCATTGACATTTTTAGATTTAGGTACCCATTGTTCTATGGGTCCTGGAAGGTTAGTACTTAAGGCTTTACTCTTCACTTCTTGTACCTTGTGCTGTGAGTTGGGTTGCTTCTGATTAACCATCACCTTAGGTTTTGGTACTTCAGAAGCAGTAACTGTCTTCTTCTGAAACTTAGACTTCAGAACCCCAGATTTTGGTTTCACCAGACTCTGAGGAATAGGTTCTGATCTTTTCAGGATCCTAACCTTTGAAGTCTTGGAATCAGATTTGATCATAGCCTTTGACTTAGAGTTCTTTGGCTTTGAAATAATCTTAGCCTTAGAACTAGAAGCTTCAGGTTCTGATTGAACAACAGTTTCCAACTCAGCCCCTTCTGGTACAAAGAATGTTTTCAGACCTTCCTTGATGCATTCACAACAAGACTTTAGATTGGTTTTCTCCAGTTTCACTTCTGGAAAACCAATTCCTCTGCCATTGTTCTTGTAAATGCTATAAATCATAGAAGCCACTCTGCTTCTGTCAATGCCAGATATAATAAAATCTTCAAGAGCAATTTCATGGTTACTTAAAGGTTTTTCATTACACTTTTCTTGTAGCTTCTGACATAAGAACCTGAGCTGATCTTCATATGTTTTACACATGAAGTCAAAGCCCCTAAGTCCTTGTTCAGAAGCTTTCAGATCCAATAAAGTTGATTTTTGCTGTTGTACCAAATCAGCATATTTTTCTTTTAAATCCTTCAACTCATTGGTTCTTACTTCAAAATGTGTAAGAAGTTCTTTAAGTGACTCAACAAGTTCATCTCTGGGAATTTTGGAATATACCTCGTTTTCATCTTCTGAGTCTGAATCTGACCCAGCTTCTGAAGTTGCTGTTGCTACCAACCCAACAGCTACCTTTGCATCTTCATCAGCTTCCTCTTTATCAGATCCAGATTCACTACCCAAATCATCCCAGGTTGCCATTAAACTCTGCTTAATCTGCTTCTTGAATTTGCTTGGTTTGAATGTAGACCTCTTTGACTTGTCCTTTGACTTTTCTCTTTGAAGATCAGGGCATTCAGCAATGAAGTGACCTGGCTTCTTACAGTTGAAGCATCCCTTCTGATCTTCTTTCCTTGAGCTTCTGGAGTTACCCCTTCTGGAGAGAAACTTTCTGTTCTTCTTGGCCAGATATTGAAGTCTGTTTGAGAGCATGGCCATTTCTGCAGCATCTGGTTCAGAGTCTGAACTTGACTGTTCTTCCTCTTCAGATTCAACCACTTTGAGAGCTTTTGATGACTTGCCTTTGGATGGAAGAGCTATTGATTTACTCTTCTTAGTAGACTCATGTTCATTAAGACTTAACTCATGAACTTTGAGAGAACTAACAAGATCTTCGACACTTAAAGTGTTTAAATCTTTAGCTTCCTCAATGGCAGTCACTTTTGGTCTCCATCTGGCAGGTAAGCTTCTGAGTATCTTGCTTACATGATCAGAAGCAACATAGCTCTTCTTTAGAATCTGTAGACCAGAAACTAAGGTTTGAAACCTTGAGTACATCTCCTCAATAGTTTCATCATCCTTCATTTTGAATAACTCATACTGATGTACAAGCAGGAGAGCCTTTGCTTCTTTGACCTCCTTGCTCCCTTCATAATTTGAACAGAGAGAAGCAAACATAGCTTTAGCAGTGGATTTGTCACTCATCTTCATGTATTCTGCTTTGGGTATGGCAGTGACAAGAGCTCCTCTGATAATATGATGCTTCTTGTAAAGTTTCCTCAGTTCTGGAGTATGTTTCTTTCTATCCACAGCAGCTCCTTCTTCATCAAGGACTAAATCACCAACACCATCTTCGAGAATATCCCATAATTCTTCATCTAGGCTCATGATGTAACTGTAAAAGTTGGTCTTCCACCAAGAGAACTCTTCAGCATCTCCATTGAACTTTGGAACTTTTCCAATACTGGTTTTCTTACTATCACTATAATCATGTGAGACATGTTTATAGCTAGTATCACCAGGACCAGTAGGAGTAGGAGTAGACATGTTTTTCTCAGATCTTTGACTGTTGCACGGTTAAGTGATACACAACAGACCAAGGCTCTAGATACCAATTGAAGGTGAGAAAAACACAAGAAGGGGGGTTGAATTGTGTTTTAGAAAAATTCTTCGTTTCTCCTAAAAACTGAACACACTGATCAGAAGCTAAGCGAGACAGCTTCTGAAGTGATAATCAGAATCTAAATGCAGCGGAATAAAACAGAGAGAGAGAGAAGAAGAACGACACAAAGCAATTATACTGGTTCCTTCCACAATCCGGAAGTAGTCCAGTCCCCCTTGCACTTCCAAGGAGATTTCACTCTGAGTAATATCTGATTACAAATGCTCAAGCACACAAGCAAGAGACTTCCAATGCTCAAGCACACAAGCAAGAGACTTCCAATGCTCAAGCACACAAGCAAGAGACTTCCTTTGCTCAAGAACACAATCAAGAGACTTCCTGCTCAAGCACAACTGCAAGAGACTTCCTAACTAAACAAAATTACACAGAAAATTGTTTAAGGTTGAACACTTGATATACAATCAGAGGTGCTCACAATACAAATCAGATACAGACTCAATGGACTTAAGAATTTCTAAGATATGACTTTGAGACACAGAAATTCTAAGTGAATGCAGAACAATTTCAGCAGAGGTTTGGTACTTGTGAAAATCTTTGTGAGTCTTTCGTTCAGAGTTCATGCATTACCAATTCTCTAGGTCTTCACTCCTTTATATAGTGGTGTGAAAGAGACGTTGTGAAATTGCCAGCACACCAAAGAGTCGTTGTTGAAGCTTGATCTTTCACCAATAATCTTTTGCCTGATTTGGCTGTTGTCCTATGAAGAACAAATTTGAAATCCATTCCTTATCCAAAGGAACATCTATGCAGGCGAAACCGTATTCTGGAGCTGTTTTCTTGTCCTGTAGCGCGGACACAAAACAGAGTAGTGGAGAACGTGGTTGTACAATTCGTACAAAGTACAATGTCAACGCTTTCGTCCAAATTGCAAACACACGCCTTCAAACACCTTTGAAATGACCGTTGCAAACTCCACTAATCCTTTGTTTGTGTTTTCGAATCCAATAGACAGCTTTTGCATTGATAATTCTTCAATTCTTGATTCTTTGCAAATCCAGTTGATATTCAGCTTCTGGTGAAATGGCTTCTGATGAGGCAGCTTCTGATGATGCAGCTTCTGATGATATGACTTCTGCAGCTTCTGATGACGCAGCTTCTGATGATGTGGCTTCTGGACCTCTTGTCTTCAGAAGCACTATTCTTCAGGAGCAGCTTACTTCAGGAGCGCTATTTCTTCAGGAGCAGCTTGACTTCAGGAGCGCTTTTTCTCTTCAGTAGCAAGTTGCCTTCAGGAGCGTCCAAGCTTCAAATTTTTGTTGTTTCCATAGCTCTTTATTTGCTCATTCAGAACCAATGATGATGTAACTTTATAATTATGGTCCTGTACACTTGAACAAATATTAGCTAGTCCAATTTACAATTTTTAATACCTTGTTATCATCAAAACCCTTTAAGGTTCATTGTTAAACACATTCTGTTCCAACATAAACAACATAACTACGACTTCCATGGGATATTTTTGCATTCTCTAAAAATTCGGCCAAAACGGAGGTTAAGAAAATCTCCTCGTTAATTTAGGACATTACTCGTTTTCGACCCATTTTTACTAGGAAGGCCATAAAGTGGCCGATTTGTATTGAATCTTAGCATGTGACAATTCGTTGGATAGGTAAACAACATAACTACGACTTCCATGGGATATTTTTGCATTCTCTAAAAATTCGGCCAAAATGGAGGTTAAGAAAATCTCCTCGTTAATTTAGGACATTACTCGTTTTCGACCCATTTTTACTAGGAAGGCCATAAAGTGGCCGATTTGTATTGAATCTTAGCATGTGACAATTTGTTGGATAGGTAAACAACATAACTACGACTTCCATGGGATATTTTTGCATTCTCTAAAAATTCGGCCAAAACGGAGGTTAAGAAAATCTCCTCGTTAATTTAGGACATTACTCGTTTTCGACCCTTTTTTACTAGGAAGGCCATAATGTGGCCGATTTGCATTGAATCTTAGCATGTGACAATTCGTTGGATAGATAAACAACATAACTACGACTTCCATGGGATATTTTCGCATTCTCTAAAAATTCGGCCAAAATGGAGGTTAAGAAAATCTCCTCGTTAATTTAGGACATAACTCGTTTTCAACCCTTTTTTAGTAGGAAGGCCATAATGTGGCCGATTTGCATTGAATCTTAGCGTGTGACAATTCGTTGGATAGGTAAACAACATAACTACGACTTCCATGGGATATTTTTGCATTCTCTAAAAATTCGGCCAAAATGGAGGTTAAGAAAATCTCCTCGTTAATTTAGGACATTACTCGTTTTCGACCCATTTTTACTAGGAAGGCCATAAAGTGGCCGATTTGTATTGAATCTTAGCATGTGACAATTTGTTGGATAGGTAAACAACATAACTACGACTTCCATGGGATATTTTTGCATTCTCTAAAAATTCGGCCAAAACGGAGGTTAAGAAAATCTCCTCGTTAATTTAGGACATTACTCGTTTTCGACCCTTTTTTACTAGGAAGGCCATAATGTGGCCGATTTGCATTGAATCTTAGCATGTGACAATTCGTTGGATAGATAAACAACATAACTACGACTTCCATGGGATATTTTCGCATTCTCTAAAAATTCGGCCAAAATGGAGGTTAAGAAAATCTCCTCGTTAATTTAGGACATAACTCGTTTTCAACCCTTTTTTAGTAGGAAGGCCATAATGTGGCCGATTTGCATTGAATCTTAGCGTGTGACAATTCGTTGGATAGGTAAACAACATAACTACGACTTCCATGGGATATTTTTGCATTCTCTAAAAATTCGGCCAAAATGGAGGTTAAGAAAATCTCCTCGTTAATTTAGGACATTACTCGTTTTCGACCCATTTTTACTAGGAAGGCCATAATGTGGCCGATTTGTATTGAATCTTAGCATGTGACAATTCGTTGGATAGGTAAACAACATACCTACGATTTCCATGGGATATTTTTGCATTCTCTAAAAATTCGGCCAAAAGGGAGGTTAAGAAAATCCCCTCGTTAATTTAGGACATTACTCGTTTTCGACCCTTTTTTACTAGGAAGGCCATAATGTGGCCGATTTGCATTGAATCTTAGCATGTGACAATTCGTTGGAAAGGTAAACAACATAACTACGACTTCCATGGGATATTTTTGCATTCTCTAAAAATTCGGCCAAAATGGAGGTTAAGAAAATCTCCTTGTTAATTTGGGACATTACTCGTTTTCGACCCTTTTTTAGTAGGAAGGCCATAATGTGGCCGATTTGCATTGAATCTTAGCGTGTGACAATTCGTTGGATAGGTAAACAACATAACTACGACTTCCATGGGATATTTTTGCATTCTCTAAAAATTCGGCCAAAATGGAGGTTAAGAAAATCTCCTCGTTAATTTAGGACATTACTCGTTTTCGACCCATTTTTACTAGGAAGGCCATAAAGTGGCCGATTTGTATTGAATCTTAGCATGTGACAATTTGTTGGATAGGTAAACAACATAACTACGACTTCCATGGGATATTTTTGCATTCTCTAAAAATTCGGCCAAAATGGAGGTTAAGAAAATCTCCTCGTTAATTTAGGACATTACTCGTTTTCGACCCTTTTTTAGTAGGAAGGCCATAATGTGGCCGATTTGCATTGAATCTTAGCATGTGACAATTCGTTGGATAGATAAACAACATAACTACGACTTCCATGGGATATTTTCGCATTCTCTAAAAATTCGGCCAAAATGGAGGTTAAGAAAATCTCCTCGTTAATTTAGGACATAACTCGTTTTCAACCCTTTTTTAGTAGGAAGGCCATAATGTGGCCGATTTGCATTGAATCTTAGCGTGTGACAATTCGTTGGATAGGTAAACAACATAACTACGACTTCCATGGGATATTTTTGCATTCTCTAAAAATTCGGCCAAAATGGAGGTTAAGAAAATCACCTCGTTAATTTAGGACATTACTCGTTTTCGACCCATTTTTACTAGGAAGGCCATAAAGTGGCCGATTTGTATTGAATCTTAGCATGTGACAATTCGTTGGATAGGTAAACAACATACCTACGATTTCCATGGGATATTTTTGCATTCTCTAAAAATTCGGCCAAAAGGGAGGTTAAGAAAATCCCCTCGTTAATTTAGGACATTACTCGTTTTCGACCCTTTTTTACTAGGAAGGCCATAATGTGGCCGATTTGCATTGAATCTTAGCATGTGACAATTCGTTGGAAAGGTAAACAACATAACTACGACTTCCATGGGATATTTTTGCATTCTCTAAAAATTCGGCCAAAATGGAGGTTAAGAAAATCTCCTCGTTAATTTAGGACATTACTCGTTTTCGACCCTTTTTTTTATAAGGAAGGCCATAAAGTGGCCGGTTTGTATTGAATCTTAGCATGGGACAATTCGTTGGATAGGTAAACAACATAGCTACGACTTCCATGGGATATTTTTGCATTTTTTAAAAATTCAGCCAAAATGGAGGTTAAGAAAATCCTTGCGTTAATTTGGGACATTACTCGTTTTCGACCCTTTTTTACTAGGAAGGCCATAATGTGGCCGATTTTCATTGACTTTTTTACTAGGAAGGCCATAATGTGGCCGATTTGCATTGAATTTTAGCGTGTGACAATTCGTTGGATAGGTAAACAACATAACTACGACTTCCATGGGATATTTTTGCATTCTCTAAAAATTCGGCCAAAAGGGAGGTTAAGAAAATCCCCTCGTTAATTTAGGACATTACTCGTTTTCGACCCTTTTTTACTAGGAAGGCCATAATGTGGCCGATTTGCATTGAATCTTAGCATGTGACAATTCGTTGGAAAGGTAAACAACATAACTACGACTTCCATGGGATATTTTTGCATTCTCTAAAAATTCGGCCAAAATGGAGGTTAAGAAAATCTCCTTGTTAATTTGGGACATTACTCGTTTTCGACCCTTTTTTAGTAGGAAGGCCATAATGTGGCCGATTTGCATTGAATCTTAGCGTGTGACAATTCGTTGGATAGGTAAACAACATAACTACGACTTCCATGGGATATTTTTGCATTCTCTAAAAATTCGGCCAAAATGGAGGTTAAGAAAATCTCCTCGTTAATTTAGGACATTACTCGTTTTCGACCCATTTTTACTAGGAAGGCCATAATGTGGCCGATTTGTATTGAATCTTAGCATGTGACAATTCGTTGGATAGGTAAACAACATACCTACGATTTCCATGGGATATTTTTGCATTCTCTAAAAATTCGGCCAAAAGGGAGGTTAAGAAAATCCCCTCGTTAATTTAGGACATTACTCGTTTTCGACCCTTTTTTACTAGGAAGGCCATAATGTGGCCGATTTGCATTGAATCTTAGCATGTGACAATTCGTTGGAAAGGTAAACAACATAACTACGACTTCCATGGGATATTTTTGCATTCTCTAAAAATTCGGCCAAAATGGAGGTTAAGAAAATCTCCTTGTTAATTTGGGACATTACTCGTTTTCGACCCTTTTTTAGTAGGAAGGCCATAATGTGGCCGATTTGCATTGAATCTTAGCGTGTGACAATTCGTTGGATAGGTAAACAACATAACTACGACTTCCATGGGATATTTTTGCATTCTCTAAAAATTCGGCCAAAATGGAGGTTAAGAAAATCTCCTCGTTAATTTAGGACATTACTCGTTTTCGACCCATTTTTACTAGGAAGGCCATAAAGTGGCCGATTTGTATTGAATCTTAGCATGTGACAATTTGTTGGATAGGTAAACAACATAACTACGACTTCCATGGGATATTTTTGCATTCTCTAAAAATTCGGCCAAAACGGAGGTTAAGAAAATCTCCTCGTTAATTTAGGACATTACTCGTTTTCGACCCTTTTTTAGTAGGAAGGCCATAATGTGGCCGATTTGCATTGAATCTTAGCATGTGACAATTCGTTGGATAGATAAACAACATAACTACGACTTCCATGGGATATTTTCGCATTCTCTAAAAATTCGGCCAAAATGGAGGTTAAGAAAATCTCCTCGTTAATTTAGGACATAACTCGTTTTCAACCCTTTTTTAGTAGGAAGGCCATAATGTGGCCGATTTGCATTGAATCTTAGCGTGTGACAATTCGTTGGATAGGTAAACAACATAACTACGACTTCCATGGGATATTTTTGCATTCTCTAAAAATTCGGCCAAAATGGAGGTTAAGAAAATCACCTCGTTAATTTAGGACATTACTCGTTTTCGACCCATTTTTACTAGGAAGGCCATAAAGTGGCCGATTTGTATTGAATCTTAGCATGTGACAATTCGTTGGATAGGTAAACAACATACCTACGATTTCCATGGGATATTTTTGCATTCTCTAAAAATTCGGCCAAAAGGGAGGTTAAGAAAATCCCCTCGTTAATTTAGGACATTACTCGTTTTCGACCCTTTTTTACTAGGAAGGCCATAATGTGGCCGATTTGCATTGAATCTTAGCATGTGACAATTCGTTGGATAGGTAAACAACATAGCTACGACTTCCATGGGATATTTTTGCATTTTTTAAAAATTCAGCCAAAATGGAGGTTAAGAAAATCCTTGCGTTAATTTGGGACATTACTCGTTTTCGACCCTTTTTTACTAGGAAGGCCATAATGTGGCCGATTTTCATTGACTTTTTTACTAGGAAGGCCATAATGTGGCCGATTTGCATTGAATTTTAGCGTGTGACAATTCGTTGGATAGGTAAACAACATAACTACGACTTCCATGGGATATTTTTGCATTCTCTAAAAATTCGGCCAAAAGGGAGGTTAAGAAAATCCCCTCGTTAATTTAGGACATTACTCGTTTTCGACCCTTTTTTACTAGGAAGGCCATAATGTGGCCGATTTGCATTGAATCTTAGCATGTGACAATTCGTTGGAAAGGTAAACAACATAACTACGACTTCCATGGGATATTTTTGCATTCTCTAAAAATTCGGCCAAAATGGAGGTTAAGAAAATCTCCTTGTTAATTTGGGACATTACTCGTTTTCGACCCTTTTTTAGTAGGAAGGCCATAATGTGGCCGATTTGCATTGAATCTTAGCGTGTGACAATTCGTTGGATAGGTAAACAACATAACTACGACTTCCATGGGATATTTTTGCATTCTCTAAAAATTCGGCCAAAATGGAGGTTAAGAAAATCTCCTCGTTAATTTAGGACATTACTCGTTTTCGACCCATTTTTACTAGGAAGGCCATAATGTGGCCGATTTGTATTGAATCTTAGCATGTGACAATTCGTTGGATAGGTAAACAACATACCTACGATTTCCATGGGATATTTTTGCATTCTCTAAAAATTCGGCCAAAAGGGAGGTTAAGAAAATCCCCTCGTTAATTTAGGACATTACTCGTTTTCGACCCTTTTTTACTAGGAAGGCCATAATGTGGCCGATTTGCATTGAATCTTAGCATGTGACAATTCGTTGGAAAGGTAAACAACATAACTACGACTTCCATGGGATATTTTTGCATTCTCTAAAAATTCGGCCAAAATGGAGGTTAAGAAAATCTCCTTGTTAATTTGGGACATTACTCGTTTTCGACCCTTTTTTAGTAGGAAGGCCATAATGTGGCCGATTTGCATTGAATCTTAGCATGTGACAATTCGTTGGATAGATAAACAACATAACTACGACTTCCATGGGATATTTTTGCATTCTCTAAAAATTCGGCCAAAATGGAGGTTAAGAAAATCTCCTTGTTAATTTGGGACATTACTCGTTTTCGACCCTTTTTTAGTAGGAAGGCCATAATGTGGCCGATTTGCATTGAATCTTAGCGTGTGACAATTCGTTGGATAGGTAAACAACATAACTACGACTTCCATGGGATATTTTTGCATTCTCTAAAAATTCGGCCAAAATGGAGGTTAAGAAAATCTCCTCGTTAATTTAGGACATAACTCGTTTTCAACCCTTTTTTAGTAGGAAGGCCATAATGTGGCCGATTTGCATTGAATCTTAGCGTGTGACAATTCGTTGGATAGGTAAACAACATAACTACGACTTCCATGGGATATTTTTGCATTCTCTAAAAATTCGGCCAAAATGGAGGTTAAGAAAATCACCTCGTTAATTTAGGACATTACTCGTTTTCGACCCATTTTTACTAGGAAGGCCATAAAGTGGCCGATTTGTATTGAATCTTAGCATGTGACAATTCGTTGGATAGGTAAACAACATACCTACGATTTCCATGGGATATTTTTGCATTCTCTAAAAATTCGGCCAAAAGGGAGGTTAAGAAAATCCCCTCGTTAATTTAGGACATTACTCGTTTTCGACCCTTTTTTACTAGGAAGGCCATAATGTGGCCGATTTGCATTGAATCTTAGCATGTGACAATTCGTTGGAAAGGTAAACAACATAACTACGACTTCCATGGGATATTTTTGCATTCTCTAAAAATTCGGCCAAAATGGAGGTTAAGATAATCTCCTTGTTAATTTGGGACATTACTCGTTTTCGACCCTTTTTTAGTAGGAAGGCCATAATGTGGCCGATTTGCATTGAATCTTAGCGTGTGACAATTCGTTGGATAGGTAAACAACATAACTACGACTTCCATGGGATATTTTTGCATTCTCTAAAAATTCGGCCAAAATGGAGGTTAAGAAAATCTCCTCGTTAATTTAGGACATTACTCGTTTTCGACCCTTTTTTTATAAGGAAGGCCATAAAGTGGCCGGTTTGTATTGAATCTTAGCATGGGACAATTCGTTGGATAGGTAAACAACATAGCTACGACTTCCATGGGATATTTTTGCATTTTTTAAAAATTCAGCCAAAATCGAGGTTAAGAAAATCCTTGCGTTAATTTGGGACATTACTCGTTTTCGACCCTTTTTTACTAGGAAGGCCATAATGTGGCCGATTTGCATTGACTTTTTTACTAGGAAGGCCATAATGTGGCCGATTTGCATTGAATTTTAGCGTGTGACAATTCGTTGGATAGGTAAACAACATAACTACGACTTCCATGGGATATTTTTGCATTCTCTAAAAATTCGGCCAAAATGGAGGTTAAGAAAATCTCCTCGTTAATTTAGGACATTACTCGTTTTCGACCCATTTTTACTAGGAAGGCCATAAAGTGGCCGATTTGTATTGAATCTTAGGATGTGACAATTCGTTGGATAGGTAAACAACATACCTACGATTTCCATGGGATATTTTTGCATTCTCTAAAAATTCGGCCAAAATGGAGGTTAAGAAAATCCCCTCGTTAATTTAGGACATTACTCGTTTTCGACCCTTTTTTACTAGGAAGGCCATAATGTGGCCGATTTGCATTGAATCTTAGCATGTGACAATTCGTTGGATAGGTAAACAACATAACTACGACTTCCATGGGATATTTTTGCATTCTCTAAAAATTCGGCCAAAATGGAGGTTAAGAAAATCTCCTCGTTAATTTAGGACATTACTCGTTTTCGACCCATTTTTACTAGGAAGGCCATAAAGTGGCCGATTTGTATTGAATCTTAGCATGTGACAATTCGTTGGATAGGTAAACAACATAACTACGACTTCCATGGGATATTTTTGCATTCTCTAAAAATTCGGCCAAAACGGAGGTTAAGGAAATCTCCTCGTTAATTTAGGACATTACTCGTTTTCGACCCTTTTTTACTAGGAAGGCCATAATGTGGCCGATTTGCATTGAATCTTAGCATGTGACAATTCGTTGGATAGATAAACAACATAACTACGACTTCCATGGGATATTTTCGCATTCTCTAAAAATTCGGCCAAAATGGAGGTTAAGAAAATCTCCTCGTTAATTTAGGACATAACTCGTTTTCAACCCTTTTTTAGTAGGAAGGCCATAATGTGGCCGATTTGCATTGAATCTTAGCGTGTGACAATTCGTTGGATAGGTAAACAACATAACTACGACTTCCATGGGATATTTTTGCATTCTCTAAAAATTCGGCCAAAATGGAGGTTTAGAAAATCTCCTCGTTAATTTAGGACATTACTCGTTTTCGACCCATTTTTACTAGGAAGGCCATAAAGTGGCCGATTTGTATTGAATCTTAGCATGTGACAATTCGTTGGATAGGTAAACAACATACCTACGATATCCATGGGATATTTTTGCATTCTCTAAAAATTCGGCCAAAATGGAGGCTAAGAAAATCCCCTCGTTAATTTAGGACATTACTCGTTTTCGACCCATTTTTACTAGGAAGGCCATAAAGTGGCCGATTTGTATTGAATCTTAGCATGTGACAATTCGTTGGATAGGTAAACAACATACCTACGATTTCCATGGGATATTTTTGCATTCTCTAAAAATTCGGCCAAAATGGAGGTTAAGAAAATCCCCTCGTTAATTTAGGACATTACTCGTTTTCGACCCTTTTTTACTAGGAAGGCCATAATGTGGCCGATTTGCATTGAATCTTAGCATGTGACAATTCGTTGGATAGGTAAACACCATAACTACGACTTCCATGGGATATTTTTGCATTCTCTAAAAATTCGGCCAAAATGGAGGTTAAGAAAATCTCCTCGTTAATTTAGGACATTACTCGTTTTCGACCCATTTTTACTAGGAAGGCCATAAAGTGGCCGATTTGTATTGAATCTTAGCATGTGACAATTCGTTGGATAGGTAAACAACATAACTACGACTTCCATGGGATATTTTTGCATTCTCTAAAAATTCGGCCAAAACGGAGGTTAAGGAAATCTCCTCGTTAATTTAGGACATTACTCGTTTTCGACCCTTTTTTACTAGGAAGGCCATAATGTGGCCGATTTGCATTGAATCTTAGCATGTGACAATTCGTTGGATAGATAAACAACATAACTACGACTTCCATGGGATATTTTCGCATTCTCTAAAAATTCGGCCAAAATGGAGGTTAAGAAAATCTCCTCGTTAATTTAGGACATAACTCGTTTTCAACCCTTTTTTAGTAGGAAGGCCATAATGTGGCCGATTTGCATTGAATCTTAGCGTGTGACAATTCGTTGGATAGGTAAACAACATAACTACGACTTCCATGGGATATTTTTGCATTCTCTAAAAATTCGGCCAAAATGGAGGTTTAGAAAATCTCCTCGTTAATTTAGGACATTACTCGTTTTCGACCCATTTTTACTAGGAAGGCCATAAAGTGGCCGATTTGTATTGAATCTTAGCATGTGACAATTCGTTGGATAGGTAAACAACATACCTACGATATCCATGGGATATTTTTGCATTCTCTAAAAATTCGGCCAAAATGGAGGCTAAGAAAATCCCCTCGTTAATTTAGGACATTACTCGTTTTCGACCCTTTTTTACTAGGAAGGCCATAATGTGGCCGATTTGCATTGAATCTTAGCATGTGACAATTCGTTGGAAAGGTAAACAACATAACTACGACTTCCATGGGATATTTTTGCATTCTCTAAAAATTTGGCCAAAATGGAGGTTAAGAAAATATCCTCGTTAATTTGGGACATTACTCGTTTTCGACCCTTTTTTAGTAGGAAGGCCATAATGTAGCCGATTTGCATTGAATCTTAGCGTGTGACAATTCGTTGGATAAGTAAACAACATAACTACGACTTCCATGGGATATTTTTGCATTCTCTAAAAATTCGGCCAAAATGGAGGTTAAGAAAATCTCCTCGTTAATTTAGGACATTACTCGTTTTCGACCCATTTTTACTAGGAAGGCCATAAAGTGGCCGATTTGTATTGAATCTTAGCATGTGACAATTCGTTGGATAGGTAAACAATATACCTACGATTTCCATGGGATATTTTTTCATTCTCTAAAAATTCGGCAAAAATGGAGGTTAAGAAAATCTCCTCGTTAATTTAGGACATTACTCGTTTTCGACCCATTTTTACTAGGAAGGCCATAAAGTGGCCGATTTGTATTGAATCTTAGCATGTGACAATTCGTTGGATAGGTAAACAACATACCTACGATTTCCATGGGATATTTTTGCATTCTCTAAAAATTCGGCCAAAAGGGAGGTTAAGAAAATCCCCTCGTTAATTTAGGACATTACTCGTTTTCGACCCTTTTTTACTAGGAAGGCCATAATGTGGCCGATTTGCATTGAATCTTAGCATGTGACAATTCGTTGGAAAGGTAAACAACATAACTACGACTTCCATGGGATATTTTTGCATTCTCTAAAAATTCGGCCAAAATGGAGGTTAAGAAAATCTCCTTGTTAATTTGGGACATTACTCGTTTTCGACCCTTTTTTAGTAGGAAGGCCATAATGTGGCCGATTTGCATTGAATCTTAGCGTGTGACAATTCGTTGGATAGGTAAACAACATAACTACGACTTCCATGGGATATTTTTGCATTCTCTAAAAATTCGGCCAAAATGGAGGTTAAGAAAATCTCCTCGTTAATTTAGGACATTACTCGTTTTCGACCCTTTTTTTATAAGGAAGGCCATAAAGTGGCCGGTTTGTATTGAATCTTAGCATGGGACAATTCGTTGGATAGGTAAACAACATAGCTACGACTTCCATGGGATATTTTTGCATTTTTTAAAAATTCAGCCAAAATGGAGGTTAAGAAAATCCTTGCGTTAATTTGGGACATTACTCGTTTTCGACCCTTTTTTACTAGGAAGGCCATAATGTGGCCGATTTGCATTGAATTTTAGCGTGTGACAATTCGTTGGATAGGTAAACAACATAACTACAACTTCCATGGGATATTTTTGCATTCTCTAAAAATTCGGCCAAAATGGAGGTTAAGAAAATCTCCTCGTTAATTTAGGACATTACTCGTTTTCGACCCATTTTTACTAGGAAGGCCATAAAGTGGCCGATTTGTATTGAATCTTAGCATGTGACAATTCGTTGGATAGGTAAACAACATACCTACGATTTCCATGGGATATTTTTGCATTCTCTAAAAATTCGGCCAAAATGGAGGTTAAGAAAATCCCCTCGTTAATTTAGGACATTACTCGTTTTCGACCCTTTTTTACTAGGAAGGCCATAATGTGGCCGATTTGCATTGAATCTTAGCATGTGACAATTCGTTGGATAGGTAAACAACATAACTACGACTTCCATGGGATATTTTTGCATTCTCTAAAAATTCGGCCAAAATGGAGGTTAAGAAAATCTCCTCGTTAATTTAGGACATTACTCGTTTTCGACCCATTTTTACTAGGAAGGCCATAAAGTGGCCGATTTGTATTGAATCTTAGCATGTGACAATTCGTTGGATAGGTAAACAACATAACTACGACTTCCATGGGATATTTTTGCATTCTCTAAAAATTCGGCCAAAACGGAGGTTAAGGAAATCTCCTCGTTAATTTAGGACATTACTCGTTTTCGACCCTTTTTTACTAGGAAGGCCATAATGTGGCCGATTTGCATTGAATCTTAGCATGTGACAATTCGTTGGATAGATAAACAACATAACTACGACTTCCATGGGATATTTTCGCATTCTCTAAAAATTCGGCCAAAATGGAGGTTAAGAAAATCTCCTCGTTAATTTAGGACATAACTCGTTTTCAACCCTTTTTTAGTAGGAAGGCCATAATGTGGCCGATTTGCATTGAATCTTAGCGTGTGACAATTCGTTGGATAGGTAAACAACATAACTACGACTTCCATGGGATATTTTTGCATTCTCTAAAAATTCGGCCAAAATGGAGGTTTAGAAAATCTCCTCGTTAATTTAGGACATTACTCGTTTTCGACCCATTTTTACTAGGAAGGCCATAAAGTGGCCGATTTGTATTGAATCTTAGCATGTGACAATTCGTTGGATAGGTAAACAACATACCTACGATATCCATGGGATATTTTTGCATTCTCTAAAAATTCGGCCAAAATGGAGGCTAAGAAAATCCCCTCGTTAATTTAGGACATTACTCGTTTTCGACCCATTTTTACTAGGAAGGCCATAAAGTGGCCGATTTGTATTGAATCTTAGCATGTGACAATTCGTTGGATAGGTAAACAACATACCTACGATTTCCATGGGATATTTTTGCATTCTCTAAAAATTCGGCCAAAATGGAGGTTAAGAAAATCCCCTCGTTAATTTAGGACATTACTCGTTTTCGACCCTTTTTTACTAGGAAGGCCATAATGTGGCCGATTTGCATTGAATCTTAGCATGTGACAATTCGTTGGATAGGTAAACAACATAACTACGACTTCCATGGGATATTTTTGCATTCTCTAAAAATTCGGCCAAAATGGAGGTTAAGAAAATCTCCTCGTTAATTTAGGACATTACTCGTTTTCGACCCATTTTTACTAGGAAGGCCATAAAGTGGCCGATTTGTATTGAATCTTAGCATGTGACAATTCGTTGGATAGGTAAACAACATAACTACGACTTCCATGGGATATTTTTGCATTCTCTAAAAATTCGGCCAAAACGGAGGTTAAGGAAATCTCCTCGTTAATTTAGGACATTACTCGTTTTCGACCCTTTTTTACTAGGAAGGCCATAATGTGGCCGATTTGCATTGAATCTTAGCATGTGACAATTCGTTGGATAGATAAACAACATAACTACGACTTCCATGGGATATTTTCGCATTCTCTAAAAATTCGGCCAAAATGGAGGTTAAGAAAATCTACTCGTTAATTTAGGACATAACTCGTTTTCAACCCTTTTTTAGTAGGAAGGCCATAATGTGGCCGATTTGCATTGAATCTTAGCGTGTGACAATTCGTTGGATAGGTAAACAACATAACTACGACTTCCATGGGATATTTTTGCATTCTCTAAAAATTCGGCCAAAATGGAGGTTTAGAAAATCTCCTCGTTAATTTATGACATTACTCGTTTTCGACCCATTTTTACTAGGAAGGCCATAAAGTGGCCGATTTGTATTGAATCTTAGCATGTGACAATTCGTTGGATAGGTAAACAACATACCTACGATATCCATGGGATATTTTTGCATTCTCTAAAAATTCGGCCAAAATGGAGGCTAAGAAAATCCCCTCGTTAATTTAGGACATTACTCGTTTTCGACCCTTTTTTACTAGGAAGGCCATAATGTGGCCGATTTGCATTGAATCTTAGCATGTGACAATTCGTTGGAAAGGTAAACAACATAACTACGACTTCCATGGGATATTTTTGCATTCTCTAAAAATTTGGCCAAAATGGAGGTTAAGAAAATATCCTCGTTAATTTGGGACATTACTCGTTTTCGACCCTTTTTTAGTAGGAAGGCCATAATGTAGCCGATTTGCATTGAATCTTAGCGTGTGACAATTCGTTGGATAAGTAAACAACATAACTACGACTTCCATGGGATATTTTTGCATTCTCTAAAAATTCGGCCAAAATGGAGGTTAAGAAAATCTCCTCGTTAATTTAGGACATTACTCGTTTTCGACCCATTTTTACTAGGAAGGCCATAAAGTGGCCGATTTGTATTGAATCTTAGCATGTGACAATTCGTTGGATAGGTAAACAATATACCTACGATTTCCATGGGATATTTTTGCATTCTCTAAAAATTCGGCAAAAATGGAGGTTAAGAAAATCTCCTCGTTAATTTAGGACATTACTCGTTTTCGACCCATTTTTACTAGGAAGGCCATAAAGTGGCCGATTTGTATTGAATCTTAGCATGTGACAATTCGTTGGATAGGTAAACAACATACCTACGATTTCCATGGGATATTTTTGCATTCTCTAAAAATTCGGCCAAAAGGGAGGTTAAGAAAATCCCCTCGTTAATTTAGGACATTACTCGTTTTCGACCCTTTTTTACTAGGAAGGCCATAATGTGGCCGATTTGCATTGAATCTTAGCATGTGACAATTCGTTGGAAAGGTAAACAACATAACTACGACTTCCATGGGATATTTTTGCATTCTCTAAAAATTCGGCCAAAATGGAGGTTAAGAAAATCTCCTTGTTAATTTGGGACATTACTCGTTTTCGACCCTTTTTTAGTAGGAAGGCCATAATGTGGCCGATTTGCATTGAATCTTAGCGTGTGACAATTCGTTGGATAGGTAAACAACATAACTACGACTTCCATGGGATATTTTTGCATTCTCTAAAAATTCGGCCAAAATGGAGGTTAAGAAAATCTCCTCGTTAATTTAGGACATTACTCGTTTTCGACCCTTTTTTTATAAGGAAGGCCATAAAGTGGCCGGTTTGTTTTGAATCTTAGCATGGGACAATTCGTTGGATAGGTAAACAACATAGCTACGACTTCCATGGGATATTTTTGCATTTTTTAAAAATTCAGCCAAAATGGAGGTTAAGAAAATCCTTGCGTTAATTTGGGACATTACTCGTTTTCGACCCTTTTTTACTAGGAAGGCCATAATGTGGCCGATTTGCATTGAATTTTAGCGTGTGACAATTCGTTGGATAGGTAAACAACATAACTACAACTTCCATGGGATATTTTTGCATTCTCTAAAAATTCGGCCAAAATGGAGGTTAAGAAAATCTCCTCGTTAATTTAGGACATTACTCGTTTTCGACCCATTTTTACTAGGAAGGCCATAAAGTGGCCGATTTGTATTGAATCTTAGCATGTGACAATTCGTTGGATAGGTAAACAACATACCTACGATTTCCATGGGATATTTTTGCATTCTCTAAAAATTCGGCCAAAATGGAGGTTAAGAAAATCCCCTCGTTAATTTAGGACATTACTCGTTTTCGACCCTTTTTTACTAGGAAGGCCATAATGTGGCCGATTTGCATTGAATCTTAGCAAGTGACAATTCGTTGGATAGGTAAACAACATAACTACGACTTCCATGGGATATTTTTGCATTCTCTAAAAATTCGGCCAAAATGGAGGTTAAGAAAATCTCCTCGTTAATTTAGGACATTACTCGTTTTCGACCCATTTTTACTAGGAAGGCCATAAAGTGGCCGATTTGTATTGAATCTTAGCATGTGACAATTCGTTGGATAGGTAAACAACATAACTACGACTTCCATGGGATATTTTTGCATTCTCTAAAAATTCGGCCAAAACGGAGGTTAAGAAAATCTCCTCGTTAATTTAGGACATTACTCGTTTTCGACCCTTTTTTACTAGGAAGGCCATAATGTGGCCGATTTGCATTGAATCTTAGCATGTGACAATTCGTTGGATAGATAAACAACATAACTACGACTTCCATGGGATATTTTTGCATTCCCTAAAAATTCGGCCAAAATGGAGGTTAAGAAAATCTCCTCGTTAATTTAGGACATTACTCGTTTTCGACCCATTTTTACTAGGAAGGCCATAATGTGGCCGATTTGCATTGAATCTTAGCGTGTGACAATTCGTTGGATAGGTAAACAACATATCTACGACTTCCATGGGATATTTTTGCATTCTCTAAAAATTCGGCCAAAATGGAGGTTAAGAAAATCTCCTCGTTAATTTAGGACATTACTCGTTTTCGACCCATTTTTACTAGGAAGGCCATAAAGTGGCCGATTTGTATTGAATCTTAGCATGTGACAATTCGTTGGATAGGTAAACAACATACCTACGATATCCATGGGATATTTTTGCATTCTCTAAAAATTCGGCCAAAATGGAGGCTAAGAAAATCCCCTCGTTAGTTTAGGACATTACTCGTTTTCGACCCTTTTTTACTAGGAAGGCCATAATGTGGCCGATTTGCATTGAATCTTAGCATGTGACAATTCGTTGGAAAGGTAAAAAACATAACTACGACTTCCATGGGATATTTTTGCATTCTCTAAAAATTCGGCCAAAATGGAGGTTAAGAAAATCTCCTCGTTAATTTAGGACATTACTCGTTTTCGACCCATTTTTACTAGGAAGGCCATAAAGTGGCCGATTTGTATTGAATCTTAGCATGTGACAATTCGTTGGATAGGTAAACAACATAACTACGACTTCCATGGGATATTTTTGCATTCTCTAAAAATTCGGCCAAAACGGAGGTTAAGGAAATCTCCTCGTTAATTTAGGACATTACTCGTTTTCGACCCTTTTTTACTAGGAAGGCCATAATGTGGCCGATTTGCATTGAATCTTAGCATGTGACAATTCGTTGGATAGATAAACAACATAACTACGACTTCCATGGGATATTTTCGCATTCTCTAAAAATTCGGCCAAAATGGAGGTTAAGAAAATCTCCTCGTTAATTTAGGACATAACTCGTTTTCAACCCTTTTTTAGTAGGAAGGCCATAATGTGGCCGATTTGCATTGAATCTTAGCGTGTGACAATTCGTTGGATAGGTAAACAACATAACTACGACTTCCATGGGATATTTTTGCATTCTCTAAAAATTCGGCCAAAATGGAGGTTTAGAAAATCTCCTCGTTAATTTAGGACATTACTCGTTTTCGACCCATTTTTACTAGGAAGGCCATAAAGTGGCCGATTTGTATTGAATCTTAGCATGTGACAATTCGTTGGATAGGTAAACAACATACCTACGATATCCATGGGATATTTTTGCATTCTCTAAAAATTCGGCCAAAATGGAGGCTAAGAAAATCCCCTCGTTAATTTAGGACATTACTCGTTTTCGACCCTTTTTTACTAGGAAGGCCATAATGTGGCCGATTTGCATTGAATCTTAGCATGTGACAATTCGTTGGACAGGTAAACAACATAACTACGACTTCCATGGGATATTTTTGCATTCTCTAAAAATTTGGCCAAAATGGAGGTTAAGAAAATATCCTCGTTAATTTGGGACATTACTCGTTTTCGACCCTTTTTTAGTAGGAAGGCCATAATGTAGCCGATTTGCATTGAATCTTAGCGTGTGACAATTCGTTGGATAAGTAAACAACATAACTACGACTTCCATGGGATATTTTTGCATTCTCTAAAAATTCGGCCAAAATGGAGGTTAAGAAAATCTCCTCGTTAATTTAGGACATTACTCGTTTTCGACCCATTTTTACTAGGAAGGCCATAAAGTGGCCGATTTGTATTGAATCTTAGCATGTGACAATTCGTTGGATAGGTAAACAACATACCTACGATTTCCATGGGATATTTTTGCATTCTCTAAAAATTCGGCCAAAAGGGAGGTTAAGAAAATCCCCTCGTTAATTTAGGACATTACTCGTTTTCGACCCTTTTTTACTAGGAAGGCCATAATGTGGCCGATTTGCATTGAATCTTAGCATGTGACAATTCGTTGGAAAGGTAAACAACATAACTACGACTTCCATGGGATATTTTTGCATTCTCTAAAAATTCGGCCAAAATGGAGGTTAAGAAAATCTCCTTGTTAATTTGGGACATTACTCGTTTTCGACCCTTTTTTAGTAGGAAGGCCATAATGTGGCCGATTTGCATTGAATCTTAGCGTGTGACAATTCGTTGGATAGGTAAACAACATAACTACGACTTCCATGGGATATTTTTGCATTCTCTAAAAATTCGGCCAAAATGGAGGTTAAGAAAATATCCTCGTTAATTTGGGACATTACTCGTTTTCGACCCTTTTTTAGTAGGAAGGCCATAATGTAGCCGATTTGCATTGAATCTTAGCGTGTGACAATTCGTTGGATAAGTAAACAACATAACTACGACTTCCATGGGATATTTTTGCATTCTCTAAAAATTCGGCCAAAATGGAGGTTAAGAAAATCTCCTCGTTAATTTAGGACATTACTCGTTTTCGACCCATTTTTACTAGGAAGGCCATAAAGTGGCCGATTTGTATTGAATCTTAGCATGTGACAATTCGTTGGATAGGTAAACAACATACCTACGATATCCATGGGATATTTTTGCATTCTCTAAAAATTCGGCCAAAATGGAGGCTAAGAAAATCCCCTCGTTAGTTTAGGACATTACTCGTTTTCGACCCTTTTTTACTAGGAAGGCCATAATGTGGCCGATTTGCATTGAATCTTAGCATGTGACAATTCGTTGGAAAGGTAAAAAACATAACTACGACTTCCATGGGATATTTTTGCATTCTCTAAAAATTCGGCCAAAATGGAGGTTAAGAAAATCTCCTCGTTAATTTAGGACATTACTCGTTTTCGACCCATTTTTACTAGGAAGGCCATAAAGTGGCCGATTTGTATTGAATCTTAGCATGTGACAATTCGTTGGATAGGTAAACAACATAACTACGACTTCCATGGGATATTTTTGCATTCTCTAAAAATTCGGCCAAAACGGAGGTTAAGGAAATCTCCTCGTTAATTTAGGACATTACTCGTTTTCGACCCTTTTTTACTAGGAAGGCCATAATGTGGCCGATTTGCATTGAATCTTAGCATGTGACAATTCGTTGGATAGATAAACAACATAACTACGACTTCCATGGGATATTTTCGCATTCTCTAAAAATTCGGCCAAAATGGAGGTTAAGAAAATCTCCTCGTTAATTTAGGACATAACTCGTTTTCAACCCTTTTTTAGTAGGAAGGCCATAATGTGGCCGATTTGCATTGAATCTTAGCGTGTGACAATTCGTTGGATAGGTAAACAACATAACTACGACTTCCATGGGATATTTTTGCATTCTCTAAAAATTCGGCCAAAATGGAGGTTTAGAAAATCTCCTCGTTAATTTAGGACATTACTCGTTTTCGACCCATTTTTACTAGGAAGGCCATAAAGTGGCCGATTTGTATTGAATCTTAGCATGTGACAATTCGTTGGATAGGTAAACAACATACCTACGATATCCATGGGATATTTTTGCATTCTCTAAAAATTCGGCCAAAATGGAGGCTAAGAAAATCCCCTCGTTAATTTAGCACATTACTCGTTTTCGACCCTTTTTTACTAGGAAGGCCATAATGTGGCCGATTTGCATTGAATCTTAGCATGTGACAATTCGTTGGAAAGGTAAACAACATAACTACGACTTCCATGGGATATTTTTGCATTCTCTAAAAATTTGGCCAAAATGGAGGTTAAGAAAATATCCTCGTTAATTTGGGACATTACTCGTTTTCGACCCTTTTTTAGTAGGAAGGCCATAATGTAGCCGATTTGCATTGAATCTTAGCGTGTGACAATTCGTTGGATAAGTAAACAACATAACTACGACTTCCATGGGATATTTTTGCATTCTCTAAAAATTCGGCCAAAATGGAGGTTAAGAAAATCTCCTCGTTAATTTAGGACATTACTCGTTTTCGACCCATTTTTACTAGGAAGGCCATAAAGTGGCCGATTTGTATTGAATCTTAGCATGTGACAATTCGTTGGATAGGTAAACAATATACCTACGATTTCCATGGGATATTTTTGCATTCTCTAAAAATTCGGCAAAAATGGAGGTTAAGAAAATCTCCTCGTTAATTTAGGACATTACTCGTTTTCGACCCATTTTTACTAGGAAGGCCATAAAGTGGCCGATTTGTATTGAATCTTAGCATGTGACAATTCGTTGGATAGGTAAACAACATACCTACGATTTCCATGGGATATTTTTGCATTCTCTAAAAATTCGGCCAAAAGGGAGGTTAAGAAAATCCCCTCGTTAATTTAGGACATTGCTCGTTTTCGACCCTTTTTTACTAGGAAGGCCATAATGTGGCCGATTTGCATTGAATCTTAGCATGTGACAATTCGTTGGAAAGGTAAACAACATAACTACGACTTCCATGGGATATTTTTGCATTCTCTAAAAATTCGGCCAAAATGGAGGTTAAGAAAATCTCCTTGTTAATTTGGGACATTACTCGTTTTCGACCCTTTTTTAGTAGGAAGGCCATAATGTGGCCGATTTGCATTGAATCTTAGCGTGTGACAATTCGTTGGATAGGTAAACAACATAACTACGACTTCCATGGGATATTTTTGCATTCTCTAAAAATTCGGCCAAAATGGAGGTTAAGAAAATATCCTCGTTAATTTGGGACATTACTCGTTTTCGACCCTTTTTTAGTAGGAAGGCCATAATGTAGCCGATTTGCATTGAATCTTAGCGTGTGACAATTCGTTGGATAAGTAAACAACATAACTACGACTTCCATGGGATATTTTTGCATTCTCTAAAAATTCGGCCAAAATGGAGGTTAAGAAAATCTCCTCGTTAATTTAGGACATTACTCGTTTTCGACCCATTTTTACTAGGAAGGCCATAAAGTGGCCGATTTGTATTGAATCTTAGCATGTGACAATTCGTTGGATAGGTAAACAACATACCTACGATATCCATGGGATATTTTTGCATTCTCTAAAAATTCGGCCAAAATGGAGGCTAAGAAAATCCCCTCGTTAGTTTAGGACATTACTCGTTTTCGACCCTTTTTTACTAGGAAGGCCATAATGTGGCCGATTTGCATTGAATCTTAGCATGTGACAATTCGTTGGAAAGGTAAAAAACATAACTACGACTTCCATGGGATATTTTTGCATTCTCTAAAAATTCGGCCAAAATGGAGGTTAAGAAAATCTCCTCGTTAATTTAGGACATTACTCGTTTTCGACCCATTTTTACTAGGAAGGCCATAAAGTGGCCGATTTGTATTGAATCTTAGCATGTGACAATTCGTTGGATAGGTAAACAACATAACTACGACTTCCATGGGATATTTTTGCATTCTCTAAAAATTCGGCCAAAACGGAGGTTAAGGAAATCTCCTCGTTAATTTAGGACATTACTCGTTTTCGACCCTTTTTTACTAGGAAGGCCATAATGTGGCCGATTTGCATTGAATCTTAGCATGTGACAATTCGTTGGATAGATAAACAACATAACTACGACTTCCATGGGATATTTTCGCATTCTCTAAAAATTCGGCCAAAATGGAGGTTAAGAAAATCTCCTCGTTAATTTAGGACATAACTCGTTTTCAACCCTTTTTTAGTAGGAAGGCCATAATGTGGCCGATTTGCATTGAATCTTAGCGTGTGACAATTCGTTGGATAGGTAAACAACATAACTACGACTTCCATGGGATATTTTTGCATTCTCTAAAAATTCGGCCAAAATGGAGGTTTAGAAAATCTCCTCGTTAATTTAGGACATTACTCGTTTTCGACCCATTTTTACTAGGAAGGCCATAAAGTGGCCGATTTGTATTGAATCTTAGCATGTGACAATTCGTTGGATAGGTAAACAACATACCTACGATATCCATGGGATATTTTTGCATTCTCTAAAAATTCGGCCAAAATGGAGGCTAAGAAAATCCCCTCGTTAATTTAGCACATTACTCGTTTTCGACCCTTTTTTACTAGGAAGGCCATAATGTGGCCGATTTGCATTGAATCTTAGCATGTGACAATTCGTTGGAAAGGTAAACAACATAACTACGACTTCCATGGGATATTTTTGCATTCTCTAAAAATTTGGCCAAAATGGAGGTTAAGAAAATATCCTCGTTAATTTGGGACATTACTCGTTTTCGACCCTTTTTTAGTAGGAAGGCCATAATGTAGCCGATTTGCATTGAATCTTAGCGTGTGACAATTCGTTGGATAAGTAAACAACATAACTACGACTTCCATGGGATATTTTTGCATTCTCTAAAAATTCGGCCAAAATGGAGGTTAAGAAAATCTCCTCGTTAATTTAGGACATTACTCGTTTTCGACCCATTTTTACTAGGAAGGCCATAAAGTGGCCGATTTGTATTGAATCTTAGCATGTGACAATTCGTTGGATAGGTAAACAATATACCTACGATTTCCATGGGATATTTTTGCATTCTCTAAAAATTCGGCAAAAATGGAGGTTAAGAAAATCTCCTCGTTAATTTAGGACATTACTCGTTTTCGACCCATTTTTACTAGGAAGGCCATAAAGTGGCCGATTTGTATTGAATCTTAGCATGTGACAATTCGTTGGATAGGTAAACAACATACCTACGATTTCCATGGGATATTTTTGCATTCTCTAAAAATTCGGCCAAAAGGGAGGTTAAGAAAATCCCCTCGTTAATTTAGGACATTGCTCGTTTTCGACCCTTTTTTACTAGGAAGGCCATAATGTGGCCGATTTGCATTGAATCTTAGCATGTGACAATTCGTTGGAAAGGTAAACAACATAACTACGACTTCCATGGGATATTTTTGCATTCTCTAAAAATTCGGCCAAAATGGAGGTTAAGAAAATCTCCTTGTTAATTTGGGACATTACTCGTTTTCGACCCTTTTTTAGTAGGAAGGCCATAATGTGGCCGATTTGCATTGAATCTTAGCGTGTGACAATTCGTTGGATAGGTAAACAACATAACTACGACTTCCATGGGATATTTTTGCATTCTCTAAAAATTCGGCCAAAATGGAGGTTAAGAAAATCTCCTCGTTAATCTAGGACATTACTCGTTTTCGACCCTTTTTTTATAAGGAAGGCCATAAAGTGGCCGGTTTGTATTGAATCTTAGCATGGGACAATTCGTTGGATAGGTAAACAACATAGCTACGACTTCCATGGGATATTTTTGCATTTTTTAAAAATTCAGCCAAAATGGAGGTTAAGAAAATCCTTGCGTTAATTTGGGACATTACTCGTTTTCGACCCTTTTTTACTAGGAAGGCCATAATGTGGCCGATTTGCATTGAATTTTAGCGTGTGACAATTCGTTGGATAGGTAAACAACATAACTACAACTTCCATGGGATATTTTTGCATTCTCTAAAAATTCGGCCAAAATGAAGGTTAAGAAAATCCCCTCGTTAATTTAGGACATTACTCGTTTTCGACCCATTTTTACTAGGAAGGCCATAAAGTGGCCGATTTGTATTGAATCTTAGCATGTGACAATTCGTTGGATAGGTAAACAACATAACTACGACTTCCATGGGATATTTTTGCATTCTCTAAAAATTCGGCCAAAACGGAGGTTAAGAAAATCTCCTCGTTAATTTAGGACATTACTCGTTTTCGACCCTTTTTTACTAGGAAGGCCATAATGTGGCCGATTTGCATTGAATCTTAGCATGTGACAATTCGTTGGATAGATAAACAACATAACTACGACTTCCATGGGATATTTTTGCATTCTCTAAAAATTCGGCCAAAATGGAGGTTAAGAAAATCTCCTCGTTAATTTAGGACATTACTCGTTTTCGACCCATTTTTACTAGGAAGGCCATAATGTGGCCGATTTGCATTGAATCTTAGCGTGTGACAATTCGTTGGATAGGTAAACAACATAACTACGACTTCCATGGGATATTTTTGCATTCTCTAAAAATTCGGCCAAAATGGAGGTTAAGAAAATCTCCTCGTTAATTTAGGACATTACTCGTTTTCGACCCATTTTTACTAGGAAGGCCATAAAGTGGCCGATTTGTATTGAATCTTAGCATGTGACAATTCGTTGGATAGGTAAACAACATACCTACGATATCCATGGGATATTTTTGCATTCTCTAAAAATTCGGCCAAAATGGAGGCTAAGAAAATCCCCTCGTTAGTTTAGGACATTACTCGTTTTCGACCCTTTTTTACTAGGAAGGCCATAATGTGGCCGATTTGCATTGAATTTTAGCGTGTGACAATTCGTTGGATAGGTAAACAACATAACTACGACTTCCATGGGATATTTTTGCATTCTCTAAAAATTCGGCCAAAATGGAGGTTAAGAAAATCTCCTCGTTAATTTAGGACATTACTCGTTTTCGACCCATTTTTACTAGGAAGGCCATAAAGTGGCCGGTTTGTATTGAATCTTAGCATGGGACAATTTGTTGGATAGGTAAACAACATAGCTACGACTTCCATGGGATATTTTTGCATTTTTTAAAAATTCAGCCAAAATGGAGGTTAAGAAAATCCTTGCGTTAATTTGGGACATTACTCGTTTTCGACCCTTTTTTACTAGGAAGGCCATAATGTGGCCGATTAGCATTGAATTTTAGCGTGTGACAATTCGTTGGATAGGTAAACAACATAACTACCACTTCCATGGGATATTTTTGCATTCTCTAAAAATTCAGCCAAAATGGAGGTTAAGAAAATCCCCTCGTTAATTTAGGACATTACTCGTTTTCGACCCTTTTTTATAAGGAAGGCCATAAAGTGGCCGGTTTGTATTGAATCTTAGCATGGGACAATTTGTTGGATAGGTAAACAACATAGCTACGACTTCCATGGGATATTTTTGCATTTTTTAAAAATTCAGCCAAAATGGAGGTTAAGAAAATCCTTGCGTTAATTTGGGACATTACTCGTTTTCGACCCTTTTTTACTAGGAAGGCCATAATGTGGCCGATTTGCATTGAATTTTAGCGTGTGACAATTCGTTGGATAGGTAAACAACATAACTACGACTTCCATGGGATATTTTTGCATTCTCTAAAAATTCGGCCAAAATGGAGGTTAAGAAAATCTCCTCGTTAATTTAGGACATTACTCGTTTTCGACCCATTTTTACTAGGAAGGCCATAAAGTGGCCGGTTTGTATTGAATCTTAGCATGGGACAATTTGTTGGATAGGTAAACAACATAGCTACGACTTCCATGGGATATTTTTGCATTTTTTAAAAATTCAGCCAAAATGGAGGTTAAGAAAATCCTTGCGTTAATTTGGGACATTACTCGTTTTCGACCCTTTTTTACTAGGAAGGCCATAATGTGGCCGATTAGCATTGAATTTTAGCGTGTGACAATTCGTTGGATAGGTAAACAACATAACTACCACTTCCATGGGATATTTTTACATTCTCTAAAAATTCAGCCAAAATGGAGGTTAAGAAAATCCCCTCGTTAATTTAGGACATTACTCGTTTTCGACCCTTTTTTATAAGGAAGGCCATAAAGTGGCCGGTTTGTATTGAATCTTAGCATGGGACAATTTGTTGGATAGGTAAACAACATAGCTACGACTTCCATGGGATATTTTTGCATTTTTTAAAAATTCAGCCAAAATGGAGGTTAAGAAAATCCTTGCGTTAATTTGGGACATTACTCGTTTTCGACCCTTTTTTACTAGGAAGGCCATAATGTGGCCGATTTGCATTGAATTTTAGCGTGTGACAATTCGTTGGATAGGTAAACAACATAACTACGACTTCCATGGGATATTTTTGCATTCTCTAAAAATTCGGCCAAAATGGAGGTTAAGAAAATCTCCTCGTTAATTTAGGACATTACTCGTTTTCGACCCATTTTTACTAGGAAGGCCATAAAGTGGCCGATTTGCATTGAATCTTAGCGTGTGACAATTCGTTGGATAGGTAAACAACATAACTACGACTTCCATGGGATATTTTTGCATTCTCTAAAAATTCGGCCAAAATGGAGGTTAAGAAAATCTCCTCGTTAATTTAGGACATTACTCGTTTTCGACCCATTTTTACTAGGAAGGCCATAAAGTGGCCGATTTTTATTGAATCTTAGCATGTGACAATTCGTTGGATAGGTAAACAACATACCTACGATATCCATGGGATATTTTTGCATTCTCTAAAAATTCGGCCAAAATGGAGGCTAAGAAAATCCCCTCGTTAGTTTAGGACATTACTCGTTTTCGACCCTTTTTTACTAGGAAGGCCATAATGTGGCCGATTTGCATTGAATATTAGCATGTGACAATTCGTTGGAAAGGTAAACAACATAACTACGACTTCCATGGGATATTTTTGCATTCTCTAAAAATTTGGCCAAAATGGAGGTTAAGAAAATCTCCTCGTTAATTTGGGACATTACTCGTTTTCGACCCTTTTTTAGTAGGAAGGCCATAATGTAGCCGATTTGCATTGAATCTTAGCGTGTGACAATTCGTTGGATAGGTAAACAACATAACTACGACTTCCATGGGATATTTTTGCATTCTCTAAAAATTCAGCCAAAATGGAGGTTAAGAAAATCCCCTCGTTAATTTAGGACATTACTCGTTTTCGACCCTTTTTTATAAGGAAGGCCATAAAGTGGCCGGTTTGTATTGAATCTTAGCATGGGACAATTTGTTGGATAGGTAAACAACATAGCTACGACTTCCATGGGATATTTTTGCATTTTTTAAAAATTCAGCCAAAATGGAGGTTAAGAAAATCCTTGCGTTAATTTGGGACATTACTCGTTTTCGACCCTTTTTTACTAGGAAGGCCATAATGTGGCCGATTAGCATTGAATTTTAGCGTGTGACAATTCGTTGGATAGGTAAACAACATAACTACGAGTAATGTCCTAAATTAACGAGTAATGTCCTAGTAAAAATGGGTCGAAAACGAGTAATGTCCTAAATTAACGAGGAGATTTTCTTAACCTCCATTTTGGCCGAATTTTTAGAGAATGCAAAAATATCCCATGGAAGTCATAGTTATGTTGTTTACCTATCCAACGAATTGTCACACACTAAGATTCAATGCAAATCGGCCACATTATGGCCTTCCTAGTAAAAAAGGGTCGAAAACAAGTAATGTCCCAAATTAACGAGGAGATTTTCTTAACCTCCATTTTGGCTGAATTTTTAAAAAATGCAAAAATATCCCATGGAAGTCGTAGCTATGTTGTTTACCTATCCAACGAATTGTCCCATGCTAAGATTCAATACAAACCGGCCACTTTATGGCCTTCCTTATAAAAAAGGGTCGAAAACGAGTAATGTCCTAAATTAACGAGGAGATTTTCTTGACCTCCATTTTGGCCGAATTTTTAGAGAATGCAAAAATATCCCATGGAAGTCGTAGTTATGTTGTTTACCTATCTAACGAATTGTCACACGCTAAGATTCAATGCAAATCGGCCACATTATGGCCTTCCTAGTAAAAAAGGGTCGAAAACGAGTAATGTCCCAAATTAACGAGGAGATTTTCTTAACCTCCATTTTGGCTGAATTTTTGGAGAATGCAAAAATATCCCTTGGAAGTCGTAGTTATGTTGTTTACCTATCCAACGAATTGTCACATGCTAAGATTCAATACAAATCGGCCACTTTATGGCCTTCCTAGTAAAAATGGGTCGAAAACGAGTAATGTCCTAAATTAACGAGGAGATTTTCTTAACCTCCATTTTGGCCGAATTTTTAGAGAATGCAAAAATATCCCATGGAAGTCGTAGTTATGTTGTTTACCTATCCAACGAATTGGCACACGCTAAGATTCAATGCAAATCGGCCACATTATGGCCTTCCTACTAAAAAAGGGTCTAAAACGAGTAATGTCCCAAATTAACGAGGATATTTTCTTAACCCCCATTTTGGCTGAATTTTTAGAGAATGCAAAAATATCCCATGGAAGTCATAGTTATGTTGTTTACCTATCCAACGAATTGTCACACACTAAGATTCAATGCAAATCGGCCACATTATGGCCTTCCTAGTAAAAAAGGGTCGAAAACGAGTAATGTCCCAAATTAACGAGGAGATTTTCTTAACCTCCATTTTGGCTGAATTTTTAAAAAATGCAAAAATATCCCATGGAAGTCGTAGCTATGTTGTTTACCTATCCAACGAATTGTCCCATGCTAAGATTCAATACAAACCGGCCACTTTATGGCCTTCCTTATAAAAAAGGGTCGAAAACGAGTAATGTCCTAAATTAACGAGGAGATTTCCTTGACCTCCATTTTGGCCGAATTTTTAGAGAATGCAAAAATATCCCATGGAAGTCGTAGTTATGTTGTTTACCTATCCAACGAATGGTCCCATGCTAAGATTCAATACAAACCGGTCACTTTATGGCCTTCCTTATAAAAAAAGGGTCGAAAACGAGTAATGTCCTAAATTAACGAGGAGATTTTCTTGACCTCCATTTTGGCCGAATTTTTAGAGAATGCAAAAATATCCCATGGAAGTCGTAGTTATGTTGTTTACCTATCCAACGAATTGTCACACGCTAAGACTCAATGCAAATCGGCCACATTATGCCCTTCCTAAAAGGGTCGAAAACGAGTAATGTCCCAAATTAACGAGGAGATTTTCTTAACCTCCATTTTGGCTGAATTTTTAGAGAATGCAAAAATATCCCATGGAAGTCGTAGTTATTTTGTTTACCTATCCAACGAATTGTCACATGCTAAGATTCAATACAAATCGGCCACTTTATGGCCTTCCTAGTAAAAATGGGTCGAAAACGAGTAATGTCCTAAATTAACGAGGAGATTTTCTTAACCTCCATTTTGGCCGAATTTTTAGAGAATGCAAAAATATCCCATGGAAGTCATAGTTATGTTGTTTACCTATCCAACGAATTGTCACACACTAAGATTCAATGCAAATCGGCCACATTATGGCCTTCCTAGTAAAAAAGGGTCGAAAACGAGTAATGTCCCAAATTAACGAGGAGATTTTCTTAACCTCCATTTTGGCTGAATTTTTAAAAAATGCAAAAATATCCCATGGAAGTCGTAGCTATGTTGTTTACCTATCCAACGAATTGTCCCATGCTAAGATTCAATACAAACCGGCCACTTTATGGCCTTCCTTATAAAAAAGGGTCGAAAACGAGTAATGTCCTAAATTAACGAGGAGATTTTCTTGACCTCCATTTTGGCCGAATTTTTAGAGAATGCAAAAATATCCCATGGAAGTCGTAGTTATGTTGTTTACCTATCCAACGAATTGTCACACGCTAAGATTCAATGCAAATCGGCCACATTATGGCCTTCCTAGTAAAAAAGGGTCGAAAACGAGTAATGTCCCAAATTAACGAGGAGATTTTCTTAACCTCCATTTTGGCTGAATTTCTTGAGAATGCAAAAATATCCCTTGGAAGTCGTAGTTATGTTGTTTACCTATCCAACGAATTGTCACATGCTAAGATTCAATACAAATCGGCCACTTTATGGCCTTCCTAGTAAAAATGGGTCGAAAACGAGTAATGTCCTAAATTAACGAGGAGATTTTCTTAACCTCCATTTTGGCCGAATTTTTAGAGAATGCAAAAATATCCCATGGAAGTCGTAGTTATGTTGTTTACCTATCCAACGAATTGGCACACGCTAAGATTCAATGCAAATCGGCCACATTATGGCCTTCCTACTAAAAAAGGGTCTAAAACGAGTAATGTCCCAAATTAACGAGGATATTTTCTTAACCCCCATTTTGGCTGAATTTTTAGAGAATGCAAAAATATCCCATGGAAGTCATAGTTATGTTGTTTACCTATCCAACGAATTGTCACACACTAAGATTCAATGCAAATCGGCCACATTATGGCCTTCCTAGTAAAAAAGGGTCGAAAACGAGTAATGTCCCAAATTAACGAGGAGATTTTCTTAACCTCCATTTTGGCTGAATTTTTAAAAAATGCAAAAATATCCCATGGAAGTCGTAGCTATGTTGTTTACCTATCCAACGAATTGTCCCATGCTAAGATTCAATACAAACCGGCCACTTTATGGCCTTCCTTATAAAAAAGGGTCGAAAACGAGTAATGTCCTAAATTAACGAGGAGATTTTCTTGACCTCCATTTTGGCCGAATTTTTAGAGAATTCAAAAATATCCCATGGAAGTCGTAGTTATGTTGTTTACCTATCCAACGAATTGTCACACGCTAAGATTCAATGCAAATCGGCCACATTATGGCCTTCCTAGTAAAAAAGGGTCGAAAACGAGTAATGTCCCAAATTAACGAGGAGATTTTCTTAACCTCCATTTTGGCTGAATTTTTAAAAAATGCAAAAATATCCCATGGAAGTCGTAGCTATGTTGTTTACCTATCCAACGAATTGTCCCATGCTAAGATTCAATACAAACCGGCCACTTTATGGCCTTCCTTATAAAAAAGGGTCGAAAACGAGTAATGTCCCAAATTAACGAGGATATTTTCTTAACCTCCATTTTGGCTGAATTTTTAAAAAATGCAAAAATATCCCATGGAAGTCGTAGTTATGTTGTTTACCTATCCAACGAATTGTCACACGCTAAGACTCAATGCAAATCGGCCACATTATGGCCTTCCTACCAAAAAAGGGTCGAAAACGAGTAATGTCCCAAATTAACGAGGATATTTTCTTAACCCCCATTTTGGCTGAATTTTTAGAGAATGCAAAAATATCCCATGGAAGTCGTAGTTATGTTGTTTACCTATCCAACGAATTGGCACACGCTAAGATTCAATGCAAATCGGCCACATTATGGCCTTCCTACTAAAAAAGGGTCTAAAACGAGTAATGTCCCAAATTAACGAGGATATTTTCTTAACCTCCATTTTGGCTGAATTTTTAGAGAATGCAAAAATATCCCATGGAAGTCGTAGCTATGTTGTTTACCTATCCAACGAATTGTCCCATGCTAAGATTCAATACAAACCGGCCACTTTATGGCCTTCCTTATAAAAAAGGGTCGAAAACGAGTAATGTCCTAAATTAACGAGGAGATTTCCTTGACCTCCATTTTGGCCGAATTTTTAGAGAATGCAAAAATATCCCATGGAAGTCGTAGTTATGTTGTTTACCTATCCAACGAATGGTCCCATGCTAAGATTCAATACAAACCGGTCACTTTATGGCCTTCCTTATAAAAAAAGGGTCGAAAACGAGTAATGTCCTAAATTAACGAGGAGATTTCCTTGACCTCCATTTTGGCCGAATTTTTAGAGAATGCAAAAATATCCCATGGAAGTCGTAGTTATGTTGTTTACCTATCCAACGAATGGTCCCATGCTAAGATTCAATACAAACCGGTCACTTTATGGCCTTCCTTATAAAAAAAGGGTCGAAAACGAGTAATGTCCTAAATTAACGAGGAGATTTTCTTGACCTCCATTTTGGCCGAATTTTTAGAGAATGCAAAAATATCCCATGGAAGTCGTAGTTATGTTGTTTACCTATCCAACGAATGGTCCCATGCTAAGATTCAATACAAACCGGTCACTTTATGGCCTTCCTTATAAAAAAAGGGTCGAAAACGAGTAATGTCCTAAATTAACGAGGAGATTTTCTTGACCTCCATTTTGGCCGAATTTTTAGAGAATGCAAAAATATCCCATGGAAGTCATAGTTATGTTGTTTACCTATCCAACGAATTGTCACACACTAAGATTCAATGCAAATCGGCCACATTATGGCCTTCCTAGTAAAAAAGGGTCGAAAACGAGTAATGTCCCAAATTAACGAGGAGATTTTCTTAACCTCCATTTTGGCTGAATTTTTAAAAAATGCAAAAATATCCCATGGAAGTCGTAGCTATGTTGTTTACCTATCCAACGAATTGTCCCATGCTAAGATTCAATACAAACCGGCCACTTTATGGCCTTCCTTATAAAAAAGGGTCGAAAACGAGTAATGTCCTAAATTAACGAGGAGATTTTCTTGACCTCCATTTTGGCCGAATTTTTAGAGAATGCAAAAATATCCCATGGAAGTCGTAGTTATGTTGTTTACCTATCCAACGAATTGTCACACGCTAAGATTCAATGCAAATCGGCCACATTATGGCCTTCCTAGTAAAAAAGGGTCGAAAACGAGTAATGTCCCAAATTAACGAGGAGATTTTCTTAACCTCCATTTTGGCTGAATTTTTGGAGAATGCAAAAATATCCCTTGGAAGTCGTAGTTATGTTGTTTACCTATCCAACGAATTGTCACATGCTAAGATTCAATACAAATCGGCCACTTTATGGCCTTCCTAGTAAAAATGGGTCGAAAACGAGTAATGTCCTAAATTAACGAGGAGATTTTCTTAACCTCCATTTTGGCCGAATTTTTAGAGAATGCAAAAATATCCCATGGAAGTCGTAGTTATGTTGTTTACCTATCCAACGAATTGGCACACGCTAAGATTCAATGCAAATCGGCCACATTATGGCCTTCCTACTAAAAAAGGGTCTAAAACGAGTAATGTCCCAAATTAACGAGGATATTTTCTTAACCCCCATTTTGGCTGAATTTTTAGAGAATGCAAAAATATCCCATGGAAGTCATAGTTATGTTGTTTACCTATCCAACGAATTGTCACACACTAAGATTCAATGCAAATCGGCCACATTATGGCCTTCCTAGTAAAAAAGGGTCGAAAACGAGTAATGTCCCAAATTAACGAGGAGATTTTCTTAACCTCCATTTTGGCTGAATTTTTAAAAAATGCAAAAATATCCCATGGAAGTCGTAGCTATGTTGTTTACCTATCCAACGAATTGTCCCATGCTAAGATTCAATACAAACCGGCCACTTTATGGCCTTCCTTATAAAAAAGGGTCGAAAACGAGTAATGTCCTAAATTAACGAGGAGATTTTCTTGACCTCCATTTTGGCCGAATTTTTAGAGAATTCAAAAATATCCCATGGAAGTCGTAGTTATGTTGTTTACCTATCCAACGAATTGTCACACGCTAAGATTCAATGCAAATCGGCCACATTATGGCCTTCCTAGTAAAAAAGGGTCGAAAACGAGTAATGTCCCAAATTAACGAGGAGATTTTCTTAACCTCCATTTTGGCTGAATTTTTAAAAAATGCAAAAATATCCCATGGAAGTCGTAGCTATGTTGTTTACCTATCCAACGAATTGTCCCATGCTAAGATTCAATACAAACCGGCCACTTTATGGCCTTCCTTATAAAAAAGGGTCGAAAACGAGTAATGTCCCAAATTAACGAGGAGATTTTCTTAACCTCCATTTTGGCTGAATTTTTAAAAAATGCAAAAATATCCCATGGAAGTCGTAGTTATGTTGTTTACCTATCCAACGAATTGTCACACGCTAAGACTCAATGCAAATCGGCCACATTATGGCCTTCCTACCAAAAAAGGGTCGAAAACGAGTAATGTCCCAAATTAACGAGGATATTTTCTTAACCCCCATTTTGGCTGAATTTTTAGAGAATGCAAAAATATCCCATGGAAGTCGTAGTTATGTTGTTTACCTATCCAACGAATTGGCACACGCTAAGATTCAATGCAAATCGGCCACATTATGGCCTTCCTACTAAAAAAGGGTCTAAAACGAGTAATGTCCCAAATTAACGAGGATATTTTCTTAACCTCCATTTTGGCTGAATTTTTAGAGAATGCAAAAATATCCCATGGAAGTCGTAGCTATGTTGTTTACCTATCCAACGAATTGTCCCGTGCTAAGATTCAATACAAACCGGCCACTTTATGGCCTTCCTTATAAAAAAGGGTCGAAAACGAGTAATGTCCTAAATTAACGAGGAGATTTCCTTGACCTCCATTTTGGCCGAATTTTTAGAGAATGCAAAAATATCCCATGGAAGTCGTAGTTATGTTGTTTACCTATCCAACGAATGGTCCCATGCTAAGATTCAATACAAACCGGTCACTTTATGGCCTTCCTTATAAAAAAAGGGTCGAAAACGAGTAATGTCCTAAATTAACGAGGAGATTTTCTTGACCTCCATTTTGGCCGAATTTTTAGAGAATGCAAAAATATCCCATGGAAGTCGTAGTTATGTTGTTTACCTATCCAACGAATTGTCACACGCTAAGACTCAATGCAAATCGGCCACATTATGGCCTTCCTAAAAGGGTCGAAAACGAGTAATGTCCCAAATTAACGAGGAGATTTTCTTAACCTCCATTTTGGCTGAATTTTTAGAGAATGCAAAAATATCCCATGGAAGTCGTAGTTATTTTGTTTACCTATCCAACGAATTGTCACATGCTAAGATTCAATACAAATCGGCCACTTTATGGCCTTCCTAGTAAAAATGGGTCGAAAACGAGTAATGTCCTAAATTAACGAGGAGATTTTCTTAACCTCCATTTTGGCCGAATTTTTAGAGAATGCAAAAATATCCCATGGAAGTCATAGTTATGTTGTTTACCTATCCAACGAATTGTCACACACTAAGATTCAATGCAAATCGGCCACATTATGGCCTTCCTAGTAAAAAAGGGTCGAAAACGAGTAATGTCCCAAATTAACGAGGAGATTTTCTTAACCTCCATTTTGGCTGAATTTTTAAAAAATGCAAAAATATCCCATGGAAGTCGTAGCTATGTTGTTTACCTATCCAACGAATTGTCCCATGCTAAGATTCAATACAAACCGGCCACTTTATGGCCTTCCTTATAAAAAAGGGTCGAAAACGAGTAATGTCCTAAATTAACGAGGAGATTTTCTTGACCTCCATTTTGGCCGAATTTTTAGAGAATGCAAAAATATCCCGTGGAAGTCGTAGTTATGTTGTTTACCTATCCAACGAATTGTCACACGCTAAGATTCAATGCAAATCGGCCACATTATGGCCTTCCTAGTAAAAAAGGGTCGAAAACGAGTAATGTCCCAAATTAACGAGGAGATTTTCTTAACCTCCTTTTTGGCTGAATTTTTGGAGAATGCAAAAATATCCCTTGGAAGTCGTAGTTATGTTGTTTACCTATCCAACGAATTGTCACATGCTAAGATTCAATACAAATCGGCCACTTTATGGCCTTCCTAGTAAAAATGGGTCGAAAACGAGTAATGTCCTAAATTAACGAGGAGATTTTCTTAACCTCCATTTTGGCCGAATTTTTAGAGAATGCAAAAATATCCCATGGAAGTCGTAGTTATGTTGTTTACCTATCCAACGAATTGGCACACGCTAAGATTCAATGCAAATCGGCCACATTATGGCCTTCCTACTAAAAAAGGGTCTAAAACGAGTAATGTCCCAAATTAACGAGGATATTTTCTTAACCCCCATTTTGGCTGAATTTTTAGAGAATGCAAAAATATCCCATGGAAGTCATAGTTATGTTGTTTACCTATCCAACAAATTGTCACACACTAAGATTCAATGCAAATCGGCCACATTATGGCCTTCCTAGTAAAAAAGGGTCGAAAACGAGTAATGTCCCAAATTAACGAGGAGATTTTCTTAACCTCCATTTTGGCTGAATTTTTAAAAAATGCAAAAATATCCCATGGAAGTCGTAGCTATGTTGTTTACCTATCCAACGAATTGTCCCATGCTAAGATTCAATACAAACCGGCCACTTTATGGCCTTCCTTATAAAAAAGGGTCGAAAACGAGTAATGTCCTAAATTAACGAGGAGATTTTCTTGACCTCCATTTTGGCCGAATTTTTAGAGAATTCAAAAATATCCCATGGAAGTCGTAGTTATGTTGTTTACCTATCCAACGAATTGTCACACGCTAAGATTCAATGCAAATCGGCCACATTATGGCCTTCCTAGTAAAAAAGGGTCGAAAACGAGTAATGTCCCAAATTAACGAGGAGATTTTCTTAACCTCCATTTTGGCTGAATTTTTAAAAAATGCAAAAATATCCCATGGAAGTCGTAGCTATGTTGTTTACCTATCCAACGAATTGTCCCATGCTAAGATTCAATACAAACCGGCCACTTTATGGCCTTCCTTATAAAAAAGGGTCGAAAACGAGTAATGTCCCAAATTAACGAGGAGATTTTCTTAACCTCCATTTTGGCTGAATTTTTAAAAAATGCAAAAATATCCCATGGAAGTCGTAGTTATGTTGTTTACCTATCCAAAGAATTGTCACACGCTAAGACTCAATGCAAATCGGCCACATTATGGCCTTCCTACCAAAAAAGGGTGGAAAACGAGTAATGTCCCAAATTAACGAGGATATTTTCTTAACCCCCATTTTGGCTGAATTTTTAGAGAATGCAAAAATATCCCATGGAAGTCGTAGTTATGTTGTTTACCTATCCAACGAATTGTCACACGCTAAGACTCAATGCAAATCGGCCACATTATGGCCTTCCTACCAAAAAAGGGTCGAAAACGAGTAATGTCCCAAATTAACGAGGATATTTTCTTAACCCCCATTTTGGCTGAATTTTTAGAGAATGCAAAAATATCCCATGGAAGTCGTAGTTATGTTGTTTACCTATCCAACGAATTGTCACACGCTAAGATTCAATGCAAATCGGCCACATTATGGCCTTCCTAGTAAAAAAGGGTCGAAAACGAGTAATGTCCCAAATTAACGAGGAGATTTTCTTAACCTCCATTTTGGCTGAATTTTTGGAGAATGCAAAAATATCCCTTGGAAGTCGTAGTTATGTTGTTTACCTATCCAACGAATTGTCACACGCTAAGATTCAATGCAAATCGGCCACATTATGGCCTTCCTAGTAAAAAAGGGTCGAAAACGAGTAATGTCCCAAATTAACGAGGAGATTTTCTTAACCTCCAGTTTGGCTGAATTTTTGGAGAATGCAAAAATATCCCTTGGAAGTCGTAGTTATGTTGTTTACCTATCCAACGAATTGTCACATGCTAAGATTCAATACAAATCGGCCACTTTATGGCCTTCCTAGTAAAAATGGGTCGAAAACGAGTAATGTCCTAAATTAACGAGGAGATTTTCTTAACCTCCATTTTGGCCGAATTTTTAGAGAATGCAAAAATATCCCATAGAAGTCGTAGTTATGTTGTTTACCTATCCAACGAATTGGCACACGCTAAGATTCAATGCAAATCGGCCACATTATGGCCTTCCTACTAAAAAAGGGTCTAAAACGAGTAATGTCCCAAATTAACGAGGATATTTTCTTAACCCCCATTTTGGCTGAATTTTTAGAGAATGCAAAAATATCCCATGGAAGTCATAGTTATGTTGTTTACCTATCCAACGAATTGTCACACACTAAGATTCAATGCAAATCGGCCACATTATGGCCTTCCTAGTAAAAAAGGGTCGAAAACGAGTAATGTCCCAAATTAACGAGGAGATTTTCTTAACCTCCATTTTGGCTGAATTTTTAAAAAATGCAAAAATATCCCATGGAAGTCGTAGCTATGTTATTTACCTATCCAACGAATTGTCCCATGCTGAGATTCAATACAAACCGGCCACTTTATGGCCTTCCTTATAAAAAAGGGTCGAAAACGAGTAATGTCCTAAATTAACGAGGAGATTTTCTTGACCTCCATTTTGGCCGAATTTTTAGAGAATTCAAAAATATCCCATGGAAGTCGTAGTTATGTTGTTTACCTATCCAACAAATTGTCACACGCTAAGATTCAATGCAAATCGGCCACATTATGGCCTTCCTAGTAAAAAAGGGTCGAAAACGAGTAATGTCCCAAATTAACGAGGAGATTTTCTTAACCTCCATTTTGGCTGAATTTTTAAAAAATGCAAAAATATCCCATGGAAGTCGTAGCTATGTTGTTTACCTATCCAACGAATTGTCCCATGCTAAGATTCAATACAAACCGGCCACTTTATGGCCTTCCTTATAAAAAAGGGTCGAAAACGAGTAATGTCCCAAATTAACGAGGAGATTTTCTTAACCTCCATTTTGGCTGAATTTTTAAAAAATGCAAAAATATCCCATGGAAGTCGTAGTTATGTTGTTTACCTATCCAACGAATTGTCACACGCTAAGACTCAATGCAAATCGGCCACATTATGGCCTTCCTACCAAAAAAGGGTCGAAAACGAGTAATGTCCCAAATTAACGAGGATATTTTCTTAACCCCCATTTTGGCTGAATTTTTAGAGAATGCAAAAATATCCCATGGAAGTCGTAGTTATGTTGTTTACCTATCCAACGAATTGTCACACGCTAAGACTCAATGCAAATCGGCCACATTATGGCCTTCCTACCAAAAAAGGGTCGAAAACGAGTAATGTCCCAAATTAACGAGGATATTTTCTTAACCCCCATTTTGGCTGAATTTTTAGAGAATGCAAAAATATCCCATGGAAGTCGTAGTTATGTTGTTTACCTATCCAACGAATTGGCACACGCTAAGATTCAATGCAAATCGGCCACATTATGGCCTTCCTACTAAAAAAGGGTCTAAAACGAGTAATGTCCCAAATTAACGAGGATATTTTCTTAACCCCCATTTTGGCTGAATTTTTAGAGAATGCAAAAATATCCCATGGAAGTCATAGTTATGTTGTTTACCTATCCAACGAATTGTCACACACTAAGATTCAATGCAAATCGGCCACATTATGGCCTTCCTAGTAAAAAAGGGTCGAAAACGAGTAATGTCCCAAATTAACGAGGAGATTTTCTTAACCTCCATTTTGGCTGAATTTTTAAAAAATGCAAAAATATCCCATGGAAGTCGTAGCTATGTTGTTTACCTATCCAACGAATTGTCCCATGCTAAGATTCAATACAAACCGGCCACTTTATGGCCTTCCTTATAAAAAAGGGTCGAAAACGAGTAATGTCCTAAATTAACGAGGAGATTTTCTTGACCTCCATTTTGGCCGAATTTTTAGAGAATGCAAAAATATCCCATGGAAGTCGTAGTTATGTTGTTTACCTATCCAACGAATTGTCACACGCTAAGATTCAATGCAAATCGGCCACATTATGGCCTTCCTAGTAAAAAAGGGTCGAAAACGAGTAATGTCCCAAATTAACGAGGAGATTTTCTTAACCTCCATTTTGGCTGAATTTTTAAAAAATGCAAAAATATCCCATGGAAGTCGTAGCTATGTTGTTTACCTATCCAACGAATTGTCCCATGCTAAGATTCAATACAAACCGGCCACTTTATGGCCTTCCTTATAAAAAAGGGTCGAAAACGAGTAATGTCCCAAATTAACGAGGAGATTTTCTTAACCTCCATTTTGGCTGAATTTTTAAAAAATGCAAAAATATCCCATGGAAGTCGTAGTTATGTTGTTTACCTATCCAACGAATTGTCACACGCTAAGACTCAATGCAAATCGGCCACATTATGGCCTTCCTACCAAAAAAGGGTCGAAAACGAGTAATGTCCCAAATTAACGAGGATATTTTCTTAACCCCCATTTTGGCTGAATTTTTAGAGAATGCAAAAATATCCAATGGAAGTCGTAGTTATGTTGTTTAACTATCCAACGAATTGTCACACGCTAAGATTCAATGCAAATCGGCCACATTATGGCCTTCCTACTAAAAAACGGTCGAAAACGAGTAATGTCCCAAATTAACGAGGATATTTTCTTAACCCCCATTTTGGCTGAATTTTTAGAGAATGCAAAAATATCCCATGGAAGTCGTAGTTATGTTGTTTACCTATCCAACGAATTGTCACACGCTAAGATTCAATGCAAATCGGCCACATTATGGCCTTCCTACTAAAAAAGGGTCGAAAACGAGTAATGTCCGAAATTAACGAGGATATTTTCTTAACCCCCATTTTGGCTGAATTTTTAGAGAATGCAAAAATATCCCATGGAAGTCATAGTTATGTTGTTTACCTATCCAACGAATTGTCACACGCTAAGATTCAATGCAAATCGGCCACATTATGGCCTTCCTAGTAAAAAAGGGTCGAAAACGAGTAATGTCCCAAATTAACGAGGAGATTTTCTTAACCTCCATTTTGGCTGAATTTTTAAAAAATGCAAAAATATCCCATGGAAGTCGTAGCTATGTTGTTTACCTATCCAACGAATTGTCCCATGCTAAGATTCAATACAAACCGGCCACTTTATGGCCTTCCTTATAAAAAAGGGTCGAAAACGAGTAATGTCCTAAATTAACGAGGAGATTTTCTTGACCTCCATTTTGGCCGAATTTTTAGAGAATGCAAAAATATCCCATGGAAGTCGTAGTTATGTTGTTTACCTATCCAACGAATTGTCACACGCTAAGATTCAATGCAAATCGGCCACATTATGGCCTTCCTACTAAAAAAGGGTCGAAAATGAGTAATGTCCCAAATTAACGAGGATATTTTCTTAACCCCCATTTTGGCTGAATTTTTAGAGAATGCAAAAATATCCCATGGAAGTCATAGTTATGTTGTTTACCTATCCAACGAATTGTCACACGCTAAGATTCAATGCAAATCGGCCACATTATGGCCTTCCTAGTAAAAAAGGGTCGAAAACGAGTAATGTCCCAAATTGACGAGGAGATTTTCTTAACCTCCATTTTGGCTGAATTTTTAAAAAATGCAAAAATATCCCATGGAAGTCGTAGCTATGTTGTTTACCTATCCAACGAATTGTCCCATGCTAAGATTCAATACAAACCGGCCACTTTATGGCTTCCTTATAAAAAAGGGTCGAAAACGAGTAATGTCCTAAATTAACGAGGAGATTTTCTTGACCTCCATTTTGGCCGAATTTTTAGAGAATGCAAAAATATCCCATGGAAGTCGTAGTTATGTTGTTTACCTATCCAACGAATTGTCACACGCTAAGACTCAATGCAAATCGGCCACATTATGGCCTTCCTACCAAAAAAGGGTCGAAAACGAGTAATGTCCCAAATTAACGAGGAGATTTTCTTAACCTCCATTTTGGCTGAATTTTTAGAGAATGCAAAAATATCCCATGGAAGTCGTAGTTATTTTGTTTACCTATCCAACGAATTGTCACATGCTAAGATTCAATACAAATCGGCCACTTTATGGCCTTCCTAGTAAAAATGGGTCGAAAACGAGTAATGTCCTAAATTAACGAGGAGATTTTCTTAACCTCCATTTTGGCTGAATTTTTGGAGAATGCAAAAATATCCCTTGGAAGTCGTAGTTATGTTGTTTACCTATCCAACGAATTGTCACATGCTAAGATTCAATACAAATCGGCCACTTTATGGCCTTCCTAGTAAAAATGGGTCGAAAACGAGTAATGTCCTAAATTAACGAGGAGATTTTCTTAACCTCCATTTTGGCCGAATTTTTAGAGAATGCAAAAATATCCCATGGAAGTCGTAGTTATGTTGTTTACCTATCCAACGAATTGGCACACGCTAAGATTCAATGCAAATCGGCCACATTATGGCCTTCCTACTAAAAAAGGGTCTAAAACGAGTAATGTCCCAAATTAACGAGGATATTTTCTTAACCCCCATTTTGGCTGAATTTTTAGAGAATGCAAAAATATCCCATGGAAGTCATAGTTATGTTGTTTACCTATCCAACGAATTGTCACACACTAAGATTCAATGCAAATCGGCCACATTATGGCCTTCCTAGTAAAAAAGGGTCGAAAACGAGTAATGTCCCAAATTAACGAGGAGATTTTCTTAACCTCCATTTTGGCTGAATTTTTAAAAAATGCAAAAATATCCCATGGAAGTCGTAGCTATGTTGTTTACCTATCCAACGAATTGTCCCATGCTAAGATTCAATACAAACCGGCCACTTTATGGCCTTCCTTATAAAAAAGGGTCGAAAACGAGTAATGTCCTAAATTAACGAGGAGATTTTCTTGACCTCCATTTTGGCCGAATTTTTAGAGAATGCAAAAATATCCCATGGAAGTCGTAGTTATGTTGTTTACCTATCCAACGAATTGTCACACGCTAAGATTCAATGCAAATCGGCCACATTATGGCCTTCCTAGTAAAAAAGGGTCGAAAACGAGTAATGTCCCAAATTAACGAGGAGATTTTCTTAACCTCCATTTTGGCTGAATTTTTAAAAAATGCAAAAATATCCCATGGAAGTCGTAGCTATGTTGTTTACCTATCCAACGAATTGTCCCATGCTAAGATTCAATACAAACCGGCCACTTTATGGCCTTCCTTATAAAAAAGGGTCGAAAACGAGTAATGTCCCAAATTAACGAGGAGATTTTCTTAACCTCCATTTTGGCTGAATTTTTAAAAAATGCAAAAATATCCCATGGAAGTCGTAGTTATGTTGTTTACCTATCCAACGAATTGTCACACGCTAAGACTCAATGCAAATCGGCCACATTATGGCCTTCCTACCAAAAAAGGGTCGAAAACGAGTAATGTCCCAAATTAACGAGGATATTTTCTTAACCCCCATTTTGGCTGAATTTTTAGAGAATGCAAAAATATCCAATGGAAGTCGTAGTTATGTTGTTTAACTATCCAACGAATTGTCACACGCTAAGATTCAATGCAAATCGGCCACATTATGGCCTTCCTACTAAAAAACGGTCGAAAACGAGTAATGTCCCAAATTAACGAGGATATTTTCTTAACCCCCATTTTGGCTGAATTTTTAGAGAATGCAAAAATATCCCATGGAAGTCGTAGTTATGTTGTTTACCTATCCAACGAATTGTCACACGCTAAGATTCAATGCAAATCGGCCACATTATGGCCTTCCTACTAAAAAAGGGTCGAAAACGAGTAATGTCCGAAATTAACGAGGATATTTTCTTAACCCCCATTTTGGCTGAATTTTTAGAGAATGCAAAAATATCCCATGGAAGTCATAGTTATGTTGTTTACCTATCCAACGAATTGTCACACGCTAAGATTCAATGCAAATCGGCCACATTATGGCCTTCCTAGTAAAAAAGGGTCGAAAACGAGTAATGTCCCAAATTAACGAGGAGATTTTCTTAACCTCCATTTTGGCTGAATTTTTAAAAAATGCAAAAATATCCCATGGAAGTCGTAGCTATGTTGTTTACCTATCCAACGAATTGTCCCATGCTAAGATTCAATACAAACCGGCCACTTTATGGCCTTCCTTATAAAAAAGGGTCGAAAACGAGTAATGTCCTAAATTAACGAGGAGATTTTCTTGACCTCCATTTTGGCCGAATTTTTAGAGAATGCAAAAATATCCCATGGAAGTCGTAGTTATGTTGTTTACCTATCCAACGAATTGTCACACGCTAAGATTCAATGCAAATCGGCCACATTATGGCCTTCCTACTAAAAAAGGGTCGAAAATGAGTAATGTCCCAAATTAACGAGGATATTTTCTTAACCCCCATTTTGGCTGAATTTTTAGAGAATGCAAAAATATCCCATGGAAGTCATAGTTATGTTGTTTACCTATCCAACGAATTGTCACACGCTAAGATTCAATGCAAATCGGCCACATTATGGCCTTCCTAGTAAAAAAGGGTCGAAAACGAGTAATGTCCCAAATTGACGAGGAGATTTTCTTAACCTCCATTTTGGCTGAATTTTTAAAAAATGCAAAAATATCCCATGGAAGTCGTAGCTATGTTGTTTACCTATCCAACGAATTGTCCCATGCTAAGATTCAATACAAACCGGCCACTTTATGGCTTCCTTATAAAAAAGGGTCGAAAACGAGTAATGTCCTAAATTAACGAGGAGATTTTCTTGACCTCCATTTTGGCCGAATTTTTAGAGAATGCAAAAATATCCCATGGAAGTCGTAGTTATGTTGTTTACCTATCCAACGAATTGTCACACGCTAAGACTCAATGCAAATCGGCCACATTATGGCCTTCCTACCAAAAAAGGGTCGAAAACGAGTAATGTCCCAAATTAACGAGGAGATTTTCTTAACCTCCATTTTGGCTGAATTTTTAGAGAATGCAAAAATATCCCATGGAAGTCGTAGTTATTTTGTTTACCTATCCAACGAATTGTCACATGCTAAGATTCAATACAAATCGGCCACTTTATGGCCTTCCTAGTAAAAATGGGTCGAAAACGAGTAATGTCCTAAATTAACGAGGAGATTTTCTTAACCTCCATTTTGGCTGAATTTTTGGAGAATGCAAAAATATCCCTTGGAAGTCGTAGTTATGTTGTTTACCTATCCAACGAATTGTCACATGCTAAGATTCAATACAAATCGGCCACTTTATGGCCTTCCTAGTAAAAATGGGTCGAAAACGAGTAATGTCCTAAATTAACGAGGAGATTTTCTTAACCTCCATTTTGGCCGAATTTTTAGAGAATGCAAAAATATCCCATGGAAGTCGTAGTTATGTTGTTTACCTATCCAACGAATTGGCACACGCTAAGATTCAATGCAAATCGGCCACATTATGGCCTTCCTACTAAAAAAGGGTCTAAAACGAGTAATGTCCCAAATTAACGAGGATATTTTCTTAACCCCCATTTTGGCTGAATTTTTAGAGAATGCAAAAATATCCCATGGAAGTCATAGTTATGTTGTTTACCTATCCAACGAATTGTCACACACTAAGATTCAATGCAAATCGGCCACATTATGGCCTTCCTAGTAAAAAAGGGTCGAAAACGAGTAATGTCCCAAATTAACGAGGAGATTTTCTTAACCTCCATTTTGGCTGAATTTTTAAAAAATGCAAAAATATCCCATGGAAGTCGTAGCTATGTTATTTACCTATCCAACGAATTGTCCCATGCTAAGATTCAATACAAACCGGCCACTTTATGGCCTTCCTTATAAAAAAGGGTCGAAAACGAGTAATGTCCTAAATTAACGAGGAGATTTTCTTGACCTCCATTTTGGCCGAATTTTTAGAGAATTCAAAAATATCCCATGGAAGTCGTAGTTATGTTGTTTACCTATCCAACAAATTGTCACACGCTAAGATTCAATGCAAATCGGCCACATTATGGCCTTCCTAGTAAAAAAGGGTCGAAAACGAGTAATGTCCCAAATTAACGAGGAGATTTTCTTAACCTCCATTTTGGCTGAATTTTTAAAAAATGCAAAAATATCCCATGGAAGTCGTAGCTATGTTGTTTACCTATCCAACGAATTGTCCCATGCTAAGATTCAATACAAACCGGCCACTTTATGGCCTTCCTTATAAAAAAGGGTCGAAAACGAGTAATGTCCCAAATTAACGAGGAGATTTTCTTAACCTCCATTTTGGCTGAATTTTTAAAAAATGCAAAAATATCCCATGGAAGTCGTAGTTATGTTGTTTACCTATCCAACGAATTGTCACACGCTAAGACTCAATGCAAATCGGCCACATTATGGCCTTCCTACCAAAAAAGGGTCGAAAACGAGTAATGTCCCAAATTAACGAGGATATTTTCTTAACCCCCATTTTGGCTGAATTTTTAGAGAATGCAAAAATATCCCATGGAAGTCGTAGTTATGTTGTTTACCTATCCAACGAATTGTCACACGCTAAGACTCAATGCAAATCGGCCACATTATGGCCTTCCTACCAAAAAAGGGTCGAAAACGAGTAATGTCCCAAATTAACGAGGATATTTTCTTAACCCCCATTTTGGCTGAATTTTTAGAGAATGCAAAAATATCCCATGGAAGTCGTAGTTATGTTGTTTACCTATCCAACGAATTGGCACACGCTAAGATTCAATGCAAATCGGCCACATTATGGCCTTCCTACTAAAAAAGGGTCTAAAACGAGTAATGTCCCAAATTAACGAGGATATTTTCTTAACCCCCATTTTGGCTGAATTTTTAGAGAATGCAAAAATATCCCATGGAAGTCATAGTTATGTTGTTTACCTATCCAACGAATTGTCACACACTAAGATTCAATGCAAATCGGCCACATTATGGCCTTCCTAGTAAAAAAGGGTCGAAAACGAGTAATGTCCCAAATTAACGAGGAGATTTTCTTAACCTCCATTTTGGCTGAATTTTTAAAAAATGCAAAAATATCCCATGGAAGTCGTAGCTATGTTGTTTACCTATCCAACGAATTGTCCCATGCTAAGATTCAATACAAACCGGCCACTTTATGGCCTTCCTTATAAAAAAGGGTCGAAAACGAGTAATGTCCTAAATTAACGAGGAGATTTTCTTGACCTCCATTTTGGCCGAATTTTTAGAGAATGCAAAAATATCCCATGGAAGTCGTAGTTATGTTGTTTACCTATCCAACGAATTGTCACACGCTAAGATTCAATGCAAATCGGCCACATTATGGCCTTCCTAGTAAAAAAGGGTCGAAAACGAGTAATGTCCCAAATTAACGAGGAGATTTTCTTAACCTCCATTTTGGCTGAATTTTTAAAAAATGCAAAAATATCCCATGGAAGTCGTAGCTATGTTGTTTACCTATCCAACGAATTGTCCCATGCTAAGATTCAATACAAACCGGCCACTTTATGGCCTTCCTTATAAAAAAGGGTCAAAAACGAGTAATGTCCCAAATTAACGAGGAGATTTTCTTAACCTCCATTTTGGCTGAATTTTTAAAAAATGCAAAAATATCCCATGGAAGTCGTAGTTATGTTGTTTACCTATCCAACGAATTGTCACACGCTAAGACTCAATGCAAATCGGCCACATTATGGCCTTCCTACCAAAAAAGGGTCGAAAACGAGTAATGTCCCAAATTAACGAGGATATTTTCTTAACCCCCATTTTGGCTGAATTTTTAGAGAATGCAAAAATATCCAATGGAAGTCGTAGTTATGTTGTTTAACTATCCAACGAATTGTCACACGCTAAGATTCAATGCAAATCGGCCACATTATGGCCTTCCTACTAAAAAACGGTCGAAAACGAGTAATGTCCCAAATTAACGAGGATATTTTCTTAACCCCCATTTTGGCTGAATTTTTAGAGAATGCAAAAATATCCCATGGAAGTCGTAGTTATGTTGTTTACCTATCCAACGAATTGTCACACGCTAAGATTCAATTCAAATCGGCCACATTATGGCCTTCCTACTAAAAAAGGGTCGAAAACGAGTAATGTCCCAAATTAACGAGGATATTTTCTTAACCCCCATTTTGGCTGAATTTTTAGAGAATGCAAAAATATCCCATGGAAGTCATAGTTATGTTGTTTACCTATCCAACGAATTGTCACACGCTAAGATTCAATGCAAATCGGCCACATTATGGCCTTCCTAGTAAAAAAGGGTCGAAAACGAGTAATGTCCCAAATTAACGAGGAGATTTTCTTAACCTCCATTTTGGCTGAATTTTTAAAAAATGCAAAAATATCCCATGGAAGTCGTAGCTATGTTGTTTACCTATCCAACGAATTGTCCCATGCTAAGATTCAATACAAACCGGCCACTTTATGGCCTTCCTTATAAAAAAGGGTCGAAAACGAGTAATGTCCTAAATTAACGAGGAGATTTTCTTGACCTCCATTTTGGCCGAATTTTTAGAGAATGCAAAAATATCCCATGGAAGTCGTAGTTATGTTGTTTACCTATCCAACGAATTGTCACACGCTAAGATTCAATGCAAATCGGCCACATTATGGCCTTCCTACTAAAAAAGGGTCGAAAATGAGTAATGTCCCAAATTAACGAGGATATTTTCTTAACCCCCATTTTGGCTGAATTTTTAGAGAATGCAAAAATATCCCATGGAAGTCATAGTTATGTTGTTTACCTATCCAACGAATTGTCACACGGTAAGATTCAATGCAAATCGGCCACATTATGGCCTTCCTAGTAAAAAAGGGTCGAAAACGAGTAATGTCCCAAATTGACGAGGAGATTTTCTTAACCTCCATTTTGGCTGAATTTTTAAAAAATGCAAAAATATCCCATGGAAGTCGTAGCTATGTTGTTTACCTATCCAACGAATTGTCCCATGCTAAGATTCAATACAAACCGGCCACTTTATGGCTTCCTTATAAAAAAGGGTCGAAAACGAGTAATGTCCTAAATTAACGAGGAGATTTTCTTGACCTCCATTTTGGCCGAATTTTTAGGGAATGCAAAAATATCCCATGGAAGTCGTAGTTATGTTGTTTACCTATCCAACGAATTGTCACACGCTAAGACTCAATGCAAATCGGCCACATTATGGCCTTCCTACCAAAAAAGGGTCGAAAACGAGTAATGTCCCAAATTAACGAGGAGATTTTCTTAACCTCCATTTTGGCTGAATTTTTAGAGAATGCAAAAATATCCCATGGAAGTCGTAGTTATTTTGTTTACCTATCCAACGAATTGTCACATGCTAAGATTCAATACAAATCGGCCACTTTATGGCCTTCCTAGTAAAAATGGGTCGAAAACGAGTAATGTCCTAAATTAACGAGGAGATTTTCTTAACCTCCATTTTGGCCGAATTTTTAGAGAATGCAAAAATATCCCATGGAAGTCGTAGTTATGTTGTTTACCTATCCAACGAATTGTCACACGCTAAGATTCAATGCAAATCGGCCACATTATGGCCTTCCTACTAAAAAAGGGTCGAAAACGAGTAATGTCCCAAATTAACGAGGAGATTTTCTTAACCTCCATTTTGGCTGAATTTTTAAAAAATGCAAAAATATCCCATGGAAGTCGTAGTTATGTTGTTTACCTATCCAACGAATTGTCACACGCTAAGACTCAATGCAAATCGGCCACATTATGGCCTTCCTACCAAAAAAGGGTCGAAAACGAGTAATGTCCCAAATTAACGAGGATATTTTCTTAACCCCCATTTTGGCTGAATTTTTAGAGAATGCAAAAATATCCAATGGAAGTCGTAGTTATGTCGTTTAACTATCCAACGAATTGTCACACGCTAAGATTCAATGCAAATCGGCCACATTATGGCCTTCCTACTAAAAAAGGGTCGAAAACGAGTAATGTCCCAAATTAACGAGGATATTTTCTTAACCCCCATTTTGGCTGAATTTTTAGAGAATGCAAAAATATCCCATGGAAGTCATAGTTATGTTGTTTACCTATCCAACGAATTGTCACACGCTAAGATTCAATGCAAATCGGCCACATTATGGCCTTCCTAGTAAAAAAGGGTCGAAAACGAGTAATGTCCCAAATTAACGAGGAGATTTTCTTAACCTCCATTTTGGCTGAATTTTTAAAAAATGCAAAAATATCCCATGGAAGTCGTAGCTATGTTGTTTACCTATCCAACGAATTGTCCCATGCTAAGATTCAATACAAACCGGCCACTTTATGGCCTTCCTTATAAAAAAGGGTCGAAAACGAGTAATGTCCTAAATTAACGAGGAGATTTTCTTGACCTCCATTTTGGCCGAATTTTTAGAGAATGCAAAAATATCCCATGGAAGTCGTAGTTATGTTGTTTACCTATCCAACGAATTGTCACACGCTAAGATTCAAAGCAAATCGGCCACATTATGGCCTTCCTACTAAAAAAGGGTCGAAAATGAGTAATGTCCCAAATTAACGAGGATATTTTCTTAACCCCCATTTTGGCTGAATTTTTAGAGAATGCAAAAATATCCCATGGAAGTCATAGTTATGTTGTTTACCTATCCAACGAATTGTCACACGGTAAGATTCAATGCAAATCGGCCACATTATGGCCTTCCTAGTAAAAAAGGGTCGAAAACGAGTAATGTCCCAAATTGACGAGGAGATTTTCTTAACCTCCATTTTGGCTGAATTTTTAAAAAATGCAAAAATATCCCATGGAAGTCGTAGCTATGTTGTTTTCCTATCCAACGAATTGTCCCATGCTAAGATTCAATACAAACCGGCCACTTTATGGCTTCCTTACAAAAAAGGGTCGAAAACGAGTAATGTCCTAAATTAACGAGGAGATTTTCTTGACCTCCATTTTGGCCGAATTTTTAGAGAATGCAAAAATATCCCATGGAAGTCGTAGTTATGTTGTTTACCTATCCAACGAATTGTCACACGCTAAGACTCAATGCAAATCGGCCACATTATGGCCTTCCTACCAAAAAAAGGTCGAAAACGAGTAATGTCCCAAATTAACGAGGAGATTTTCTTAACCTCCATTTTGGCTGAATTTTTAGAGAATGCAAAAATATCCCATGGAAGTCGTAGTTATTTTGTTTACCTATCCAACGAATTGTCACATGCTAAGATTCAATACAAATCGGCCACTTTATGGCCTTCCTAGTAAAAATGGGTCGAAAACGAGTAATGTCCTAAATTAACGAGGAGATTTTCTTAACCTCCATTTTGGCCGAATTTTTAGAGAATGCAAAAATATCCCATGGAAGTCGTAGTTATGTTGTTTACCTATCCAACGAATTGTCACACGCTAAGATTCAATGCAAATCGGCCACATTATGGCCTTCCTACTAAAAAAGGGTCGAAAACGAGTAATGTCCCAAATTAACGAGGAGATTTTCTTAACCTCCATTTTGGCTGAATTTTTAAAAAATGCAAAAATATCCCATGGAAGTCGTAGTTATGTTGTTTACCTATCCAACGAATTGTCACACGCTAAGACTCAATGCAAATCGGCCACATTATGGCCTTCCTACCAAAAAAGGGTCGAAAACGAGTAATGTCCCAAATTAACGAGGATATTTTCTTAACCCCCATTTTGGCTGAATTTTTAGAGAATGCAAAAATATCCAATGGAAGTCGTAGTTATGTTGTTTAACTATCCAACGAATTGTCACACGCTAAGATTCAATGCAAATCGGCCACATTATGGCCTTCCTACTAAAAAACGGTCGAAAACGAGTAATGTCCCAAATTAACGAGGATATTTTCTTAACCCCCATTTTGGCTGAATTTTTAGAGAATGCAAAAATATCCCATGGAAGTCGTAGTTATGTTGTTTACCTATCCAACGAATTGTCACACGCTAAGATTCAATGCAAATCGGCCACATTATGGCCTTCCTACTAAAAAAGGGTCGAAAACGAGTAATGTCCCAAATTAACGAGGATATTTTCTTAACCCCCATTTTGGCTGAATTTTTAGAGAATGCAAAAATATCCCATGGAAGTCATAGTTATGTTGTTTACCTATCCAACGAATTGTCACACGCTAAGATTCAATGCAAATCGGCCACATTATGGCCTTCCTAGTAAAAAAGGGTCGAAAACGAGTAATGTCCCAAATTGACGAGGAGATTTTCTTAACCTCCATTTTGGCTGAATTTTTAAAAAATGCAAAAATATCCCATGGAAGTCGTAGCTATGTTGTTTTCCTATCCAACGAATTGTCCCATGCTAAGATTCAATACAAACCGGCCACTTTATGGCTTCCTTACAAAAAAGGGTCGAAAACGAGTAATGTCCTAAATTAACGAGGAGATTTTCTTGACCTCCATTTTGGCCGAATTTTTAGAGAATGCAAAAATATCCCATGGAAGTCGTAGTTATGTTGTTTACCTATCCAACGAATTGTCACACGCTAAGACTCAATGCAAATCGGCCACATTATGGCCTTCCTACCAAAAAAAGGTCGAAAACGAGTAATGTCCCAAATTAACGAGGAGATTTTCTTAACCTCCATTTTGGCTGAATTTTTAGAGAATGCAAAAATATCCCATGGAAGTCGTAGTTATTTTGTTTACCTATCCAACGAATTGTCACATGCTAAGATTCAATACAAATCGGCCACTTTATGGCCTTCCTAGTAAAAATGGGTCGAAAACGAGTAATGTCCTAAATTAACGAGGAGATTTTCTTAACCTCCATTTTGGCCGAATTTTTAGAGAATGCAAAAATATCCCATGGAAGTCGTAGTTATGTTGTTTACCTATCCAACGAATTGTCACACGCTAAGATTCAATGCAAATCGGCCACATTATGGCCTTCCTACTAAAAAAGGGTCGAAAACGAGTAATGTCCCAAATTAACGAGGAGATTTTCTTAACCTCCATTTTGGCTGAATTTTTAAAAAATGCAAAAATATCCCATGGAAGTCGTAGTTATGTTGTTTACCTATCCAACGAATTGTCACACGCTAAGACTCAATGCAAATCGGCCACATTATGGCCTTCCTACCAAAAAAGGGTCGAAAACGAGTAATGTCCCAAATTAACGAGGATATTTTCTTAACCCCCATTTTGGCTGAATTTTTAGAGAATGCAAAAATATCCAATGGAAGTCGTAGTTATGTTGTTTAACTATCCAACGAATTGTCACACGCTAAGATTCAATGCAAATCGGCCACATTATGGCCTTCCTACTAAAAAACGGTCGAAAACGAGTAATGTCCCAAATTAACGAGGATATTTTCTTAACCCCCATTTTGGCTGAATTTTTAGAGAATGCAAAAATATCCCATGGAAGTCGTAGTTATGTTGTTTACCTATCCAACGAATTGTCACACGCTAAGATTCAATGCAAATCGGCCACATTATGGCCTTCCTACTAAAAAAGGGTCGAAAACGAGTAATGTCCCAAATTAACGAGGATATTTTCTTAACCCCCATTTTGGCTGAATTTTTAGAGAATGCAAAAATATCCCATGGAAGTCATAGTTATGTTGTTTACCTATCCAACGAATTGTCACACGCTAAGATTCAATGCAAATCGGCCACATTATGGCCTTCCTAGTAAAAAAGGGTCGAAAACGAGTAATGTCCCAAATTAACGAGGAGATTTTCTTAACCTCCATTTTGGCTGAATTTTTAAAAAATGCAAAAATATCCCATGGAAGTCGTAGCTATGTTGTTTACCTATCCAACGAATTGTCCCATGCTAAGATTCAATACAAACCGGCCACTTTATGGCCTTCCTTATAAAAAAGGGTCGAAAACGAGTAATGTCCTAAATTAACGAGGAGATTTTCTTGACCTCCATTTTGGCCGAATTTTTAGAGAATGCAAAAATATCCCATGGAAGTCGTAGTTATGTTGTTTACCTATCCAACGAATTGTCACACGCTAAGACTCAATGCAAATCGGCCACATTATGGCCTTCCTACCAAAAAAGGGTCGAAAACGAGTAATGTCCCAAATTAACGAGGATATTTTCTTAACCCCCATTTTGGCTGAATTTTTAGAGAATGCAAAAATATCCAATGGAAGTCGTAGTTATGTTGTTTAACTATCCAACGAATTGTCACACGCTAAGATTCAATGCAAATCGGCCACATTATGGCCTTCCTACTAAAAAACGGTCGAAAACGAGTAATGTCCCAAATTAACGAGGATATTTTCTTAACCCCCATTTTGGCTGAATTTTTAGAGAATGCAAAAATATCCCATGGAAGTCGTAGTTATGTTGTTTACCTATCCAACGAATTGTCACACGCTAAGACTCAATGCAAATCGGCCACATTATGGCCTTCCTACCAAAAAAAGGTCGAAAACGAGTAATGTCCCAAATTAACGAGGAGATTTTCTTAACCTCCATTTTGGCTGAATTTTTAGAGAATGCAAAAATATCCCATGGAAGTCGTAGTTATGTTGTTTACCTATCCAACGAATTGTCACACGCTAAGATTCAATGCAAATCGGCCACATTATGGCCTTCCTACTAAAAAAGGGTCGAAAACGAGTAATGTCCCAAATTAACGAGGAGATTTTCTTAACCTCCATTTTGGCTGAATTTTTAAAAAATGCAAAAATATCCCATGGAAGTCGTAGTTATGTTGTTTACCTATCCAACGAATTGTCACACGCTAAGACTCAATGCAAATCGGCCACATTATGGCCTTCCTACCAAAAAAGGGTCGAAAACGAGTAATGTCCCAAATTAACGAGGATATTTTCTTAACCCCCATTTTGGCTGAATTTTTAGAGAATGCAAAAATATCCAATGGAAGTCGTAGTTATGTTGTTTAACTATCCAACGAATTGTCACACGCTAAGATTCAATGCAAATCGGCCACATTATGGCCTTCCTACTAAAAAACGGTCGAAAACGAGTAATGTCCCAAATTAACGAGGATATTTTCTTAACCCCCATTTTGGCTGAATTTTTAGAGAATGCAAAAATATCCCATGGAAGTCGTAGTTATGTTGTTTACCTATCCAACGAATTGTCACACGCTAAGATTCAATGCAAATCGGCCACATTATGGCCTTCCTACTAAAAAAGGGTCGAAAACGAGTAATGTCCCAAATTAACGAGGATATTTTCTTAACCCCCATTTTGGCTGAATTTTTAGAGAATGCAAAAATATCCCATGGAAGTCATAGTTATGTTGTTTACCTATCCAACGAATTGTCACACGCTAAGATTCAATGCAAATCGGCCACATTATGGCCTTCCTAGTAAAAAAGGGTCGAAAACGAGTAATGTCCCAAATTAACGAGGAGATTTTCTTAACCTCCATTTTGGCTGAATTTTTAAAAAATGCAAAAATATCCCATGGAAGTCGTAGCTATGTTGTTTACCTATCCAACGAATTGTCCCATGCTAAGATTCAATACAAACCGGCCACTTTATGGCCTTCCTTATAAAAAAGGGTCGAAAACGAGTAATGTCCTAAATTAACGAGGAGATTTTCTTGACCTCCATTTTGGCCGAATTTTTAGAGAATGCAAAAATATCCCATGGAAGTCGTAGTTATGTTGTTTACCTATCCAACGAATTGTCACACGCTAAGATTCAATGCAAATCGGCCACATTATGGCCTTCCTACTAAAAAAGGGTCGAAAACGAGTAATGTCCCAAATTAACGAGGATATTTTCTTAACCCCCATTTTGGCTGAATTTTTAGAGAATGCAAAAATATCCCATGGAAGTCATAGTTATGTTGTTTACCTATCCAACGAATTGTCACACGCTAAGATTCAATGCAAATCGGCCAGATTATGGCCTTCCTAGTAAAAAAGGGTCGAAAACGAGTAATGTCCCAAATTGACGAGGAGATTTTCTTAACCTCCATTTTGGCTGAATTTTTAAAAAATGCAAAAATATCCCATGGAAGTCGTAGCTATGTTGTTTACCTATCCAACGAATTGTCCCATGCTAAGATTCAATACAAACCGGCCACTTTATGGCTTCCTTATAAAAAAGGGTCGAAAACGAGTAATGTCCTAAATTAACGAGGAGATTTTCTTGACCTCCATTTTGGCCGAATTTTTAGAGAATGCAAAAATATCCCATGGAAGTCGTAGTTATGTTGTTTACCTATCCAACGAATTGTCACACGCTAAGACTCAATGCAAATCGGCCACATTATGGCCTTCCTACCAAAGAAGGGTCGAAAACGAGTAATGTCCCAAATTAACGAGGAGATTTTCTTAACCTCCATTTTGGCTGAATTTTTAGAGAATGCAAAAATATCCCATGGAAGTCGTAGTTATTTTGTTTACCTATCCAACGAATTGTCACATGCTAAGATTCAATACAAATCGGCCACTTTATGGCCTTCCTAGTAAAAATGGGTCGAAAACGAGTAATGTCCTAAATTAACGAGGAGATTTTCTTAACCTCCATTTTGGCCGAATTTTTAGAGAATGCAAAAATATCCCATGGAAGTCGTAGTTATGTTGTTTACCTATCCAACGAATTGTCACACGCTAAGATTCAATGCAAATCGGCCACATTATGGCCTTCCTACTTAAAAAGGGTCGAAAACGAGTAATGTCCCAAATTAACGAGGAGATTTTCTTAACCTCCATTTTGGCTGAATTTTTAAAAAATGCAAAAATATCCCATGGAAGTCGTAGTTATGTTGTTTACCTATCCAACGAATTGTCACACGCTAAGACTCAATGCAAATCGGCCACATTATGGCCTTCCTACCAAAAAAGGGTCGAAAACGAGTAATGTCCCAAATTAACGAGGAGATTTTCTTAACCTCCATTTTGGCTGAATTTTTAGAGAATGCAAAAATATCCCATGGAAGTCGTAGTTATTTTGTTTACCTATCCAACGAATTGTCACATGCTAAGATTCAATACAAATCGGCCACTTTATGGCCTTCCTAGTAAAAATGGGTCGAAAACGAGTAATGTCCTAAATTAACGAGGAGATTTTCTTAACCTCCATTTTGGCCGAATTTTTAGAGAATGCAAAAATATCCCATGGAAGTCGTAGTTATGTTGTTTACCTATCCAACGAATTGTCACACGCTAAGATTCAATGCAAATCGGCCACATTATGGCCTTCCTACTAAAAAAGGGTCGAAAACGAGTAATGTCCCAAATTAACGAGGAGATTTTCTTAACCTCCATTTTGGCTGAATTTTTAAAAAATGCAAAAATATCCCATGGAAGTCGTAGTTATGTTGTTTACCTATCCAACGAATTGTCACACGCTAAGACTCAATGCAAATCGGCCACATTATGGCCTTCCTACCAAAAAAGGGTCGAAAACGAGTAATGTCCCAAATTAACGAGGATATTTTCTTAACCCCCATTTTGGCTGAATTTTTAGAGAATGCAAAAATATCCAATGGAAGTCGTAGTTATGTTGTTTAACTATCCAACGAATTGTCACACGCTAAGATTCAATGCAAATCGGCCACATTATGGCCTTCCTACTAAAAAACGGTCGAAAACGAGTAATGTCCCAAATTAACGAGGATATTTTCTTAACCCCCATTTTGGCTGAATTTTTAGAGAATGCAAAAATATCCCATGGAAGTCGTAGTTATGTTGTTTACCTATCCAACGAATTGTCACACGCTAAGATTCAATGCAAATCGGCCACATTATGGCCTTCCTACTAAAAAAGGGTCGAAAACGAGTAATGTCCCAAATTAACGAGGATATTTTCTTAACCCCCATTTTGGCTGAATTTTTAGAGAATGCAAAAATATCCCATGGAAGTCATAGTTATGTTGTTTACCTATCCAATGAATTGTCACACGCTAAGATTCAATGCAAATCGGCCACATTATGGCCTTCCTAGTAAAAAAGGGTCGAAAACGAGTAATGTCCCAAATTAACGAGGAGATTTTCTTAACCTCCATTTTGGCTGAATTTTTAAAAAATGCAAAAATATCTCATGGAAGTCGTAGCTATGTTGTTTACCTATCCAACGAATTGTCCCATGCTAAGATTCAATACAAACCGGCCACTTTATGGCCTTCCTTATAAAAAAGGGTCGAAAACGAGTAATGTCCTAAATTAACGAGGAGATTTTCTTGACCTCCATTTTGGCCGAATTTTTAGAGAATGCAAAAATATCCCATGGAAGTCGTAGTTATGTTGTTTACCTATCCAACGAATTGTCACACGCTAAGATTCAATGCAAATCGGCCACATTATGGCCTTCCTACTAAAAAAGGGTCGAAAACGAGTAATGTCCCAAATTAACGAGGATATTTTCTTAACCCCCATTTTGGCTGAATTTTTAGAGAATGCAAAAATATCCCATGGAAGTCATAGTTATGTTGTTTACCTATCCAACGAATTGTCACACGCTAAGATTCAATGCAAATCGGCCACATTATGGCCTTCCTAGTAAAAAAGGGTCGAAAACGAGTAATGTCCCAAATTGACGAGGAGATTTTCTTAACCTCCATTTTGGCTGAATTTTTAAAAAATGCAAAAATATCCCATGGAAGTCGTAGCTATGTTGTTTACCTATCCAACGAATTGTCCCATGCTAAGATTCAATACAAACCGGCCACTTTATGGCTTCCTTATAAAAAAGGGTCGAAAACGAGTAATGTCCTAAATTAACGAGGAGATTTTCTTGACCTCCATTTTGGCCGAATTTTTAGAGAATGCAAAAATATCCCATGGAAGTCGTAGTTATGTTGTTTACCTATCCAACGAATTGTCACACGCTAAGACTCAATGCAAATCGGCCACATTATGGCCTTCCTACCAAAGAAGGGTCGAAAACGAGTAATGTCCCAAATTAACGAGGAGATTTTCTTAACCTCCATTTTGGCTGAATTTTTAGAGAATGCAAAAATATCCCATGGAAGTCGTAGTTATTTTGTTTACCTATCCAACGAATTGTCACATGCTAAGATTCAATACAAATCGGCCACTTTATGGCCTTCCTAGTAAAAATGGGTCGAAAACGAGTAATGTCCTAAATTAACGAGGAGATTTTCTTAACCTCCATTTTGGCCGAATTTTTAGAGAATGCAAAAATATCCCATGGAAGTCGTAGTTATGTTGTTTACCTATCCAACGAATTGTCACACGCTAAGATTCAATGCAAATCGGCCACATTATGGCCTTCCTACTTAAAAAGGGTCGAAAACGAGTAATGTCCCAAATTAACGAGGAGATTTTCTTAACCTCCATTTTGGCTGAATTTTTAAAAAATGCAAAAATATCCCATGGAAGTCGTAGTTATGTTGTTTACCTATCCAACGAATTGTCACACGCTAAGACTCAATGCAAATCGGCCACATTATGGCCTTCCTACCAAAAAAGGGTCGAAAACGAGTAATGTCCCAAATTAACGAGGATATTTTCTTAACCCCCATTTTGGCTGAATTTTTAGAGAATGCAAAAATATCCAATGGAAGTCGTAGTTATGTTGTTTGACTATCCAACGAATTGTCACACGCTAAGATTCAATGCAAATCGGCCACATTATGGCCTTCCTACTAAAAAACGGTCGAAAACGAGTAATGTCCCAAATTAACGAGGATATTTTCTTAACCTCCATTTTGGCTGAATTTTTAAAAAATGCAAAAATATCCCATGGAAGTCGTAGTTATGTTGTTTACCTATCCAACGAATTGTCACACGCTAAGACTCAATGCAAATCGGCCACATTATGGCCTTCCTACCAAAAAAGGGTCGAAAACGAGTAATGTCCCAAATTAACGAGGATATTTTCTTAACCCCCATTTTGGCTGAATTTTTAGAGAATGCAAAAATATCCAATGGAAGTCGTAGTTATGTTGTTTAACTATCCAACGAATTGTCACACGCTAAGATTCAATGCAAATCGGCCACATTATGGCCTTCCTACTAAAAAACGGTCGAAAACGAGTAATGTCCCAAATTAACGAGGATATTTTCTTAACCCCCATTTTGGCCGAATTTTTAGAGAATGCAAAAATATCCCATGGAAGTCGTAGTTATGTTGTTTACCTATCCAACGAATTGTCACACGCTAAGATTCAATGCAAATCGGCCACATTATGGCCTTCCTACTAAAAAAGGGTCGAAAACGAGTAATGTCCCAAATTAACGAGGATATTTTCTTAACCCCCATTTTGGCTGAATTTTTAGAGAATGCAAAAATATCCCATGGAAGTCATAGTTATGTTGTTTACCTATCCAACGAATTGTCACACGCTAAGATTCAATGCAAATCGGCCACATTATGGCCTTCCTAGTAAAAAAGGGTCGAAAACGAGTAATGTCCCAAATTAACGAGGAGATTTTCTTAACCTCCATTTTGGCTGAATTTTTAAAAAATGCAAAAATATCCCATGGAAGTCGTAGCTATGTTGTTTACCTATCCAACGAATTGTCCCATGCTAAGATTCAATACAAACCGGCCACTTTATGGCCTTCCTTATAAAAAAGGGTCGAAAACGAGTAATGTCCTAAATTAACGAGGAGATTTTCTTGACCTCCATTTTGGCCGAATTTTTAGAGAATGCAAAAATATCCCATGGAAGTCGTAGTTATGTTGTTTACCTATCCAACGAATTGTCACACGCTAAGATTCAATGCAAATCGGCCACATTATGGCCTTCCTACTAAAAAAGGGTCGAAAACGAGTAATGTCCCAAATTAACGAGGAGATTTTCTTAACCTCCATTTTGGCTGAATTTTTAAAAAAATGCAAAAATATCCCATGGAAGTCGTAGTTATGTTGTTTACCTATCCAACGAATTGTCACACGCTAAGACTCAATGCAAATCGGCCACATTATGGCCTTCCTACCAAAAAAGGGTCGAAAACGAGTAATGTCCCAAATTAACGAGGATATTTTCTTAACCCCCATTTTGGCTGAATTTTTAGAGAATGCAAAAATATCCAATGGAAGTCGTAGTTATGTTGTTTAACTATCCAACGAATTGTCACACGCTAAGATTCAATGCAAATCGGCCACATTATGGCCTTCCTACTAAATAACGGTCGAAAACGAGTAATGTCCCAAATTAACGAGGATATTTTCTTAACCCCCATTTTGGCTGAATTTTTAGAGAATGCAAAAATATCCCATGGAAGTCGTAGTTATGTTGTTTACCTATCCAACGAATTGTCACACGCTAAGATTCAATGCAAATCGGCCACATTATGGCCTTCCTACTAAAAAAGGGTCGAAAACGAGTAATGTCCCAAATTAACGAGGATATTTTCTTAACCTCCATTTTGGCTGAATTTTTGAAAAATGCAAAAATATCCCATGGAAGTCGTAGTTATGTTGTTTACCTATCCAACGAATTGTCACACGCTAAGACTCAATGCAAATCGGCCACATTATGGCCTTCCTACCAAAAAAGGGTCGAAAACGAGTAATGTCCCAAATTAACGAGGATATTTTCTTAACCCCCATTTTGGCTGAATTTTTAGAGAATGCAAAAATATCCAATGGAAGTCGTAGTTATGTTGTTTAACTATCCAACGAATTGTCACACGCTAAGATTCAATGCAAATCGGCCACATTATGGCCTTCCTACTAAATAACGGTCGAAAACGAGTAATGTCCCAAATTAACGAGGATATTTTCTTAACCCCCATTTTGGCTGAATTTTTAGAGAATGCAAAAATATCCCATGGAAGTCGTAGTTATGTTGTTTACCTATCCAACGAATTGTCACACGCTAAGATTCAATGCAAATCGGCCACATTATGGCCTTCCTACTAAAAAAGGGTCGAAAACGAGTAATGTCCCAAATTAACGAGGATATTTTCTTAACCTCCATTTTGGCTGAATTTTTGAAAAATGCAAAAATATCCCATGGAAGTCGTAGTTATGTTGTTTACCTATCCAACGAATTGTCACACGCTAAGACTCAATGCAAATCGGCCACATTATGGCCTTCCTACCAAAAAAGGGTCGAAAACGAGTAATGTCCCAAATTAACGAGGATATTTTCTTAACCCCCATTTTGGCTGAATTTTTAGAGAATGCAAAAATATCCCATGGAAGTCGTAGTTATGTTGTTTACCTATCCAACGAATTGTCACACGCTAAGATTCAACGCAAATCGGCCACATTATGGCCTTCCTACCAAAAAAGGGTCGAAAACGAGTAATGTCCCAAATTAACGAGGAGATTTTCTTAACCTCCATTTTGACTGAATTTTTAGAGAATGCAAAAATATCCCATGGAAGTCGTAGTTATTTTGTTTACCTATCCAACGAATTGTCACATGCGAAGATTCAATACAAATCGGCCACTTTATGGCCTTCCTTATAAAAAAGGGTCGAAAACGAGTAATGTCCTAAATTAACGAGGAGATTTTCTTGACCTCCATTTTGGCCAAATTTTTAGAGAATGCAAAAATATCCCATGGAAGTCGTAGTTATGTTGTTTACCTATCCAACGAATTGTCACACGCTAAGACTCAATGCAAATCGGCCACATTATGGCCTTCCTACCAAAAAAGGGTCGAAAACGAGTAATGTCCCAAATTAACGAGGAGATTTTCTTAACCTCCATTTTGGCTGAATTTTTGAAAAATGCAAAAATATCCCATGGAAGTCGTAGTTATGTTGTTTACCTATCCAACGAATTGTCACACGCTAAGACTCAATGCAAATCGGCCACATTATGGCCTTCCTACCAAAAAAGGGTCGAAAACGAGTAATGTCCCAAATTAACGAGGATATTTTCTTAACCCCCATTTTGGCTGAATTTTTAGAGAATGCAAAAATATCCCATGGAAGTCGTAGTTATGTTGTTTACCTATCCAACGAATTGTCACACGCTAAGATTCAATGCAAATCGGCCACATTATGGCCTTCCTACCAAAAAAGGGTCGAAAACGAGTAATGTCCCAAATTAACGAGGAGATTTTCTTAACCTCCATTTTGACTGAATTTTTAGAGAATGCAAAAATATCCCATGGAAGTCGTAGTTATTTTGTTTACCTATCCAACGAATTGTCACATGCGAAGATTCAATACAAATCGGCCACTTTATGGCCTTCCTTATAAAAAAGGGTCGAAAACGACTAATGTCCTAAATTAACGAGGAGATTTTCTTGACCTCCATTTTGGCCAAATTTTTAGAGAATGCAAAAATATCCCATGGAAGTCGTAGTTATGTTGTTTACCTATCCACCGAATTGTCACACGCTAAGACTCAATGCAAATCGGCCACATTATGGCCTTCCTACCAAAAAAGGGTCGAAAACGAGTAATGTCCCAAATTAACGAGGAGATTTTCTTAACCTCCATTTTGACTGAATTTTTAGAGAATGCAAAAATATCCCATGGAAGTCGTAGTTATTTTGTTTACCTATCCAACGAATTGTCACATGCTAAGATTCAATACAAATCGGCCACTTTATGGCCTTCCTAGTAAAAATGGGTCGAAAACGAGTAATGTCCTAAATTAACGAGGAGATTTTCTTAACCTCCATTTTGGCCGAATTTTTAGAGAATGCAAAAATATCCCATGGAAGTCGTAGTTATGTTGTTTACCTATCCAACGAATTGTCACACGCTAAGATTCAATGCAAATCGGCCACATTATGGCCTTCCTACTAAAAAAGGGTCGAAAACGAGTAATGTCCCAAATTAACGAGGATATTTTCTTAACCCCCATTTTGGCTGAATTTTTAGAGAATGCAAAAATATCCCATGGAAGTCATAGTTATGTTGTTTACCTATCCAACGAATTGTCACACGCTAAGATTCAATGCAAATCGGCCACATTATGGCCTTCCTAGTAAAAAAGGGTCGAAAACGAGTAATGTCCCAAATTAACGAGGAGATTTTCTTAACCTCCATTTTGGCTGAATTTTTAAAAAATGCAAAAATATCCCATGGAAGTCGTAGCTATGTTGTTTACCTATCCAACGAATTGTCCCATGCTAAGATTCAATACAAATCGGCCACTTTATGGCCTTCCTTATAAAAAAGGGTCGAAAACGAGTAATGTCCTAAATTAACGAGGAGATTTTCTTGACCTCCATTTTGGCCGAATTTTTAGAGAATGCAAAAATATCCCATGGAAGTCGTAGTTATGTTGTTTACCTATCCAACGAATTGTCACACGCTAAGATTCAATGCAAATCGGCCAGATTATGGCCTTCCTACTAAAAAAGGGTCGAAAATGAGTAATGTCCCAAATTAACAAGGATATTTTCTTAACCCCCATTTTGGCTGAATTTTTAGAGAATGCAAAAATATCCCATTGTCGCGTCATTTTTCGGAGATCAAGGCTATTTGATTAGCTTATTGACTCGCTTTTATTTCACGACTTTGAAAAAATTTATTTAAATTGGGGGTCCGGGGGTTGGTTACATAAAGGGAAGGTGTTAGCACCCTTTATGTCCGTAGTACTCTACGGGAACCTTTTAGTTTTATTTAAATAATGTGCTATAACTTGCTTATTTTGAAAAAAAGGATTTTAAGTGATTAAAAAAAAGGAGGACCTAATTATCTACATTTTATTGATTTGGAAGAACAAAGTCCTCTGCCTACGTACCCGTGAGGGATCAAAATCTCGTAGTTCGGGGTTAAAAAAATGACGTTTGATTCGTTGAGTGTTTTTTAATGTTTTTGAAAAGATTTTAAAGGAAAGAAAGCCAAAGTGGCGAAAGAGTATTTGTTTGTGTTTTTTAATGTTAAAGAAAATGGACTCAAAATAAAATTAAATCGATTGATATTTGATTAAGGAAAGAAAATAAAAAAGACGTCACTTGATGTAAGATCAAGGTTTATTTAAGAAAATATTTTGTGATTTTTTGAATATTTGCATGTTTTTGAATAATTGAACTAAAACTAACGGAGCATAAAAGTAAAGCGTAGGTACCTTATGGTGGTGTTGGACCACCACAAAGACCTTTGACCTAAACTACGAAGCATAAAAAGTAAAGCATACACCCACACACGCACACATGCACCTAAGCTATTACAAAAAGCCTATTAATACATTCTAAGGTCTGCAATGAAAATAAATGACAAGTAAAATAAATTATTTACATTAAAGCCTATTTTACATTCTAAAGTTTGCGGGAAAATTAAACATGCATGATAAATTTACATTAAGCCTAATGTATACATTCTAACATCTTACTATAAAATAAATGACGTGAAATGAATAAATATGTAAACAAAATGCAGAATGCTAACCTAAACTAAATAAAGAAGATAAAAAAAATGCAGAGAGAAAAGAAAATAAAATGCAGACGGAAACGAAAAAAATGCATGAACAAAGAATTTAATAAAGGGAAGGGGGGTGCAAAGAGCATGTGTGTGTATGTGCAGGAAGCAAGCAGAAGGTGAAATGGGCCAACAGCCAGCAGCTGGATTAGGGTCGAACCGGTTCGGTTCAGTCTTGGGTCGGGTCAGGAGACCCAAACCGGTTAGGGAAGTATATATGGGTTGTAAACCCATTTCCCAAACACGTTTCTCTACCTTCACTTCTAAAGAATTAAAAGCTCCTCTCTCTCTCAATTGATTTTCCCCCACCGTCCCTTCTCTCTTCTTCTACTCCCTTCTTTTTTTGATTTTTTTTATTCTAAACCCAAAAAAACTTTGAAAAGAAAAACAATTACATAACTTAGATAAAAAAGATTATACGTACGTGTTTTCAGCTATGATGGTTGCTTGCCAGTCCGATTCGGTTTGCTTCTCCGTTGCTTTGATGCTTGCTGTTTGGGAACGGCTCGGATTCGCCGATTGTTGTCGTTGATACGTCGGTGCTGGATGAGATCCGGTAGTCGGTTGTGATTCGGCCGGACTGGTTGTGTGAGTGGTTCGGTACTGTGTTGCGCCGTCGTAGTTCGCTTTGTGACACCGGTTTGGTTCGTCGACGGTGTCTTTGGCTCCGTCGTCGTTTGAATTGGCTGAGTTTGTGTCGTTTGGGGTGGTTTGTTGTGTGAGCCTTGCGGTTGCTTGAACGCGGCTGTGTGTTGTGGTTGAGTCTTGGATCGGTGGTGATGGTTTGATAGCTTGCGAGTTCCCTTGTTGTTGGATTTGAAACAGTTGTCGTGATTGTTTGAAAGAAAACGAGGGTTTGGGACTCAGTGTCGTGAGTGATTCGATTGAGAATTGTGAATTTTTGGAATGGAAAACTTGTGAATTTGCAGGTTAATTGTGAAAATTGTTGGTTGTTTGTGCGTTGAAATTGTGTTATGCGATGCCAGCCCCCTCCCCTTGGTTGTGCGTGTTGTGCAGGTTTTATAGTGCTGGACTTAGGTTTTGGGGTTTGTTAATGAAGAGCAAAAACTTGTGCTTGAATTGGGATGAGAAGGAGGAAAAAAATGTGATTCTGTTCCTGGATTTTGAGCAACACGTTTGCAGATGTACCTGGACATATTTTTTGACTCCATGGACACTATTTGGACTTATCTCTTAAAAAACAAATAACAATAATAATAAAGATAAAAATGCATATTTTTTGGATTTTTATTGAATTAAAAAATAAGATAAAAATAGAAAAATAAAAAACTTAAAGTGAATAAAACAAACTACGCCTACCTCTAAAAAACAACAATTAAAAAAAATGAAAATAATGATGAGGACTAATTTAAAGGAAAAAATTGAAAAGTTAAGATTGGATTAAATTAAAAAATAAAACAAAATTAAAGTTAATTAAAACTTAATAAAAGATGGAAATTAAAAATAAAAATAATGAGAGAAGAGGGTCCGACTCGAAATTAGACATGGGGTATTTTAAAATACCTCTCTGCCAAATTTTTCACTGAAAAAGTCAAAGAGTTAATCAGGTCAAAGGACACGTGTCGGTGTATGAACGTAGGATTCTTAGGTCAAAAATTGGGGTATGACAGATGCCCCTATTTAAGTTTCTTCGTCCGGAGATTTGAAGATGGAATCTTTAATTCGATCGGAGTGAAGAGACTTAAATACAAAGTACACCAATTTTGGACCTAAGATGCTATGAATGCTCGTGAAATGCTTGTATGAATGTAGGACAACAAAGTTGACTTGACTGAGACGACGGGATACCTAAATTCGTTGAAGAAAGGGGATCCGACTCTGCTAGAGGGAATGTAGTTTCACTGGGGAAAATGACCGTCTACTATCGTATTGATTGAGAGCGGTAGCTTTAATGAAGACGAAACCTTTTAGTGACAACTCTCGACCAGACGCACTGGGGATGACACCGGAGGAAATAAAATGTGATTTCAAATTGTTAATTGGTCGAGACTAACCATTTGAAACATGACAAAATGTAAACTCAAGCGGTCCGTTGTTTAGGACTGGCAGCTCGAAATAACATTAAAATTAGACTCAAGCGGTCCGTCGTTTAGGACTGGTAGCTCGAAACTAGATAAAAATGTAAACTCAAGCGGTCCGTTGTTTAGGACTGGCAGCTTGAAACAAGATAAAAATGTAAACTCAAGCGGTCCGTTGTTTAGGACTGGCAGCTTGAAACAAGATAAAAATGTAAACTCAAGCGGTCCGTTGTTTAGGACTAGCAGCTTGAAACAAGACAAACTCAAGCGGTCCGTTGTTTGGGACTAGCAGCTTGAAACAAGACAAAAAGATAAACTCAAGCGGTCCGTTGTTTAGGACTGGCAGCTTGAAACAAAACTAGAAGGTAAACTCAAGCGGTCCGTTGTTTAGGACTGGCAGCTTGAAACAAAACTAGAAGGTAAACTCAAGCGGTCCGTTGTTTAGGACTAGCAGCTTGAAACAAGACAAAAAGATAAACTCAAGTGGTCCGTTGTTTGGGACTGGCAGCTTGAAACAAGACATGAAGATAAACTCAAGCGGTCCGTTGTTTGGGACTAGCAGCTTGAAACAAGACAAAAAGATAAACTCAAGCGGTCCGTTGTTTGGGACTGGCAGCTTGAAACAAGACATGAAGATAAACTCAAGCGGTCCGTTGTTTGGGACTCGCAGCTTGAAACAAGGTAAAAAGGTAAACTCAAGCGGTCCGTTGTTGGGGACTGGCAGCTTGAAAGAAGATAGAAAGTAAACTCAAGCGGTCCGTTGTTTAGGACTGACAGCTTGAAACGATTGAGGACTGAGACGAAAGGACACGATCAAACAAGACTTTGGATGACAGATGCAACCCTGTATGAATTGATATTGTGTATATGTTGTGTATATATGAATGTATGAATACGTGACAGTATTAATGTATGAATGTATGATTGTATGAATGCATGAATGTATGGATGTAGCTTGTATGACTGTATAAATTGGATATGACAGGCGACTCGATAAAATTAGACAAGATATGTAGGATGGGAGGCGGACTGACATCGCAGTACAAACACTCGGCTAACTTCCCTGGAGGTAATATTATTGTGAACAAATCGAGCCGTTGACGGTGTAAAACCCGGCACAAGGTAGCAACTGATGCCTCTTGGGGAGGGAGCCCATTGTTTAACCAAAAGTCTGGAAGAAGTCGCCATTTGTAAACCGACGCAGAGTGCTTTTCCCCTGGCATGCTTCAACAGTCATTTTTTTTTTTGGTTTTTGAAAATCCCTAACTTTTGCCTGGACCGCCCTTTCAGGTTTTCAGTCCACCGGGAGTTTATTCCTTTTTTGTGCCCCTAATTTTTGCCTGGACCGCCCTTTTGGGTTTTCAGTCCACCGGGACGCTCTCTATTGCCTAAGCCGCCCTTTCAGGTTTTCAACTTAGCGAGCTTTTATTTTTGTATATTTTTTTTTGACTGTGAAAGCATTTTGCTCGAAGCAGAGGTCCTCTTCATTGTGCTTAGCCATGTTTCTCTTCCGAAATGTAGCCGTTCTCGAGGCGGATGCTGATGTACGCTTCGACTACTCACAAGTTCAAAGAGAGTGCGTTTGTTGTTCACACTTTTCAAAAGATGTAAAAAAAGGTTTTTGTATTTTGAAAATTTTTGCTTCAAGTATTGCCATCAAAAATAGAAGAAATTTTGCAAATAGAATAAATGAGAATTCCAAATAAATGGCACAGGCTCAAATTTGATGAATTGAGTGGTGGCCTGCCAATGGCGTGGCCCCACGGATCTTTGAAAAATTTGGAAAATGGTAAATATATGGGAAGTTACATTGAACACAATAACCGTCACACTCCCTGACAACTTTGAATGCCCCAGTTCCGAGTCTTTGATCTGCAGATGCTTCAAATCGGAGGTTCTTTTGACGACTGGATGCCCCAAGTGGACTGTGCCGACTGATGCAGTTACTTGTCATGATCCTTAACTTTTGCATAGATCGCCCTTTTCGGGTTTTCAATCTATCAGGATAATCATCATTTTTTTTTGTCTCTAATTTTTGCCTGGACCGCCCTTTCGGGTTTTCAGTCCACCGAGACGCTCATTTTTGCCTAAGCCGCTTTTTATGATTTGCGACTTATCGAGCTTTTATTTTTTTTTGACAGAGTATTTCTTGACTGCACTAGCATTCATGGGACGCGTGAGTTTGTCACCATCCGTAGTTGCAAAAGTCATTGTATATGGGCCTTCATAGTTAAGCATCCACTTGCCCCTGGAGTCTGATTGAAAAGTATTACCTTTTTAGGCATGAAGTCTCCTTCTTGAAATTCATGGGACGAACCTTTTTGTTAGAAGCTTGTTTCAAACCTCTTTTGATATGTTTGCACAACGTCGTCATGTGTTTAAATTCGATCAAGCTTGGACTTTAGCAGAACTCCTTATTGACGGGACTTCGACCTTCACGGAAAGCACGACCTCCATGTTGCATATTGGGGAAGGAGGGGGGGGCTGCCCCTGTTGAAATGTGTACTGAAGTACGATATTTGAGCAAAGCGAATGGTAGCACGCCGAGCCAGTCTTTGTAATTGAATGTCATCTTCTGGACAATCTCCCTGATATTTTGTTTGCAGCTTCAATGGCTAGGATGCCCCAGTATGTTAGAGAATGCAAAAATATCCCATGGAAGTCGTAGTTATGTTATTAACCTATCCAACGAATTGTCAATGCTAAGATTCAATACAAATCGGCCACTTTATGGCCTTCCTAGTAAAAATGGGTCGAAAACGAGTAATGTCCTAAATTAACGAGGAGATTTTCTTAACCTCCATTTTGGCCGAATTTTTAGAGAATGCAAAAATATCCCATGGAAGTCGTAGTTATGTTGTTTACCTATCCAACGAATTGTCACATGCTAAGATTCAATGCAAATATGCCACATTATGGCCTTCCTAGTAAAGAAGGGTCGAAAACGAGTAATGTCCCAAATTAACGAGGAGATTTTCTTAACCTCCATTTTGGCTGAATTTTTAGAGAATGCAAAAAAATCCCATGGAAGTCGTAGCTATGTTGTTTACCTATCCAACAAATTGTCCCATGCTAAGATTCAATACAAACCGGCAACTTTATGGCCTTCCTTATAAAAAAGGGTCGAAAACGAGTAATGTCCTAAATTAACGAGGGGATTTTCTTAACCTCCATTTTGGCTGAATTTTTAGAGAATGCAAAAATATCCCATGGAAGTCGTAGTTATGTTGTTTACCTATCCAACGAATTGTCACACGCTAAGATTCAATGCAAATCGGCTACATTATGGCCTTCCTACTAAAAAATGGTCGAAAACGAGTAATGTCCCAAATTAACGAGGAGATTTTCTTAACCTCCATTTTGGCCGAATTTTTAGAGAATGCGAAAATATCCCATGGAAGTCGTAGTTATGTTGTTTATCTATCCAACGAATTGTCACATGCTAAGATTCAATGCAAATCGGCCACATTATGGCCTTCCTAGTAAAAAAGGGTCGAAAACGAGTAATGTCCTAAATTAACGAGGAGATTTTCTTAACCTCCGTTTTGGCCGAATTTTTAGAGAATGCAAAAATATCCCATGGAAGTCGTAGTTATGTTATTAACCTATCCAACGAATTGTCACATGCTAAGATTCAATACAAATCGGCCACTTTATGGCCTTCCTAGTAAAAATGGGTCGAAAACGAGTAATGTCCTAAATTAACGAGGAGATTTTCTTAACCTCCATTTTGGCCGACTTTTTAGAGAATGCAAAAATATCCCATGGAAGTCGTAGTTATGTTGTTTACCTATCCAACGAATTGTCACACGCTAAGATTCAATGCAAATCGGCCACATTATGGCCTTCCTACTAAAAAAGGGTCGAAAACGAGTAATGTCCCAAATTAACGAGGATATTTTCTTAACCCCCATTTTGGCTGAATTTTTAGAGAATGCAAAAATATCCCATGGAAGTCGTAGTTATGTTATTAACCTATCCAACGAATTGTCACATGCTAAGATTCAATACAAATCGGCCACTTTATGGCCTTCCTAGTAAAAATGGGTCGAAAACGAGTAATGTCCTAAATTAACGAGGAGATTTTCTTAACCTCCATTTTGGTCGAATTTTTAGAGAATGCAAAAATATCCCATGGAAGTCGTAGTTATGTTGTTTACCTATCCAACGAATTGTCACACGCTAAGATTCAGTGCAAATATGCCACATTATGGCCTTCCTAGTAAAGAAGGGTCGTAAACGAGTAATGTCCCAAATTAACGAGGAGATTTTCTTAACCTCCATTTTGGCTGAATTTTTAGAGAATGCAAAAAAATCCCATGGAAGTCGTAGCTATGTTGTTTACCTATCCAACAAATTTTTCCCATGCTAAGATTCAATATAAACCGGCCACTTTATGGCCTTCCTTATAAAAAAGGGTCGAAAACGAGTAATGTCCAAAATTAACGAGGGGATTTTCTTAACCTCCATTTTGGCTGAATTTTTAGAGAACGCAAAAATATCCCATGGAAGTCGTAGTTATGTTGTTTACCTATCCAACGAATTGTCACACGCTAAGATTCAATGCAAATCGGCTACATTATGGCCTTCCTACTAAAAAAGGGTCGAAAACGAGTAATGTCCCAAATTAACGAGGAGATTTTCTTAACCTCCATTTTGGCCAAATTTTTAGAGAATGCAAAAATATCCCATGGAAGTCGTAGTTATGTTGTTAACCTTTCCAACGAATTGTCACATGCTAAGATTCAATGCAAATCGGCCACATTATGGCCTTCCTAGTAAAAAAGGGTCAAAAACGAGTAATGTCCTAAATTAACGAGGGGATTTTCTTAGCCTCCATTTTGGCCGAATTTTTAGAGAATGCAAAAATATCCCATGGATATCGTAGGTATGTTGTTTACCTATCCAACGAATGGTCACATGCTAAGATTCAATACAAATCGGCCACTTTATGGCCTTCCTAGTAAAAATGGGTCGAAAACGAGTAATGTCCTAAATTAACGAGGAGATTTTCTTAACCTCCATTTTGGCCGAATTTTTAGAGAATGCAAAAATATCCCATGGAAGTCGTAGTTATGTTGTTTACCTATCCAACGAATTGTCACACGCTAAAATTCAATGCAAATCGGCCACATTATGGCCTTCCTAGTAAAAAAGGGTCGAAAACGAGTAATGTCCCAAATTAACGCAAGGATTTTCTTAACCTCCATTTTGGCTGAATTTTTAAAAAATGCAAAAATATCCCATGGAAGTCTTAGTTATGTTGTTTACCTATCCAACAAATTGTCCCATGCTAAGATTCAATACAAACCGGCCACTTTATGGCCTTCCTTATAAAAAAGGGTCGAAAACGAGTAATGTCCTAAATTAACGAGGGGATTTTCTTAACCTCCATTTTGGCTGAATTTTTAGAGAATGCAAAAATATCCCATGGAAGTCGTAGTTATGTTGTTTACCTATCCAACGAATTGTCACACGCTAAGATTCAATGCAAATCGGCTACATTATGGCCTTCCTACTAAAAAAGGGTCGAAAACGAGTAATGTCCCAAATTAACGAGGAGATTTTCTTAACCTCCATTTTGGCCAAATTTTTAGAGAATGCAAAAATATCCCATGGAAGTCGTAGTTATGTTGTTTACCTTTCCAACGAATTGTCACATGCTAAGATTCAATGCAAATCGGCCACATTATGGCCTTCCTAGTAAAAAAGGGTCGAAAACGAGTAATGTCCTAAACTAACGAGGGGATTTTCTTAGCCTCCATTTTGGCCGAATTTTTAGAGAATGCAAAAATATCCCATGGATATCGTAGGTATGTTGTTTACCTATCCAACGAATTGTCACATGCTAAGATTCAATACAAATCGGCCACTTTATGGCCTTCCTAGTAAAAATGGGTCGAAAACGAGTAATGTCCTAAATTAACGAGGAGATTTTCTTAACCTCCATTTTGGCCGAATTTTTAGAGAATGCAAAAATATCCCATGGAAGTCGTAGATATGTTGTTTACCTATCCAACGAATTGTCACACGCTAAGATTCAATGCAAATCGGCCACATTATGGCCTTCCTAGTAAAAATGGGTCGAAAACGAGTAATGTCCCAAATTAACGCAAGGATTTTCTTAACCTCCATTTTGGCTGAATTTTTAAAAAATGCAAAAATATCCCATGGAAGTCTTAGTTATGTTGTTTACCTATCCAACAAATTGTCCCATGCTAAGATTCAATACAAACCGGCCACTTTATGGCCTTCCTTATAAAAAAGGGTCGAAAACGAGTAATGTCCTAAATTAACGAGGGGATTTTCTTAACCTCCATTTTGGCTGAATTTTTAGAGAATGCAAAAATATCCCATGGAAGTCGTAGTTATGTTGTTTACCTATCCAACGAATTGTCACACGCTAAGATTCAATGCAAATCGGCTACATTATGGCCTTCCTACTAAAAAAGGGTCGAAAACGAGTAATGTCCCAAATTAACGAGGAGATTTTCTTAACCTCCATTTTGGCCAAATTTTTAGAGAATGCAAAAATATCCCATGGAAGTCGTAGTTATGTTGTTTACCTTTCCAACGAATTGTCACATGCTAAGATTCAATGCAAATCGGCCACATTATGGCCTTCCTAGTAAAAAAGGGTCGAAAACGAGTAATGTCCTAAACTAACGAGGGGATTTTCTTAGCCTCCATTTTGGCCGAATTTTTAGAGAATGCAAAAATATCCCATGGATATCGTAGGTATGTTGTTTACCTATCCAACGAATTGTCACATGCTAAGATTCAATACAAATCGGCCACTTTATGGCCTTCCTAGTAAAAATGGGTCGAAAACGAGTAATGTCCTAAATTAACGAGGAGATTTTCTTAACCTCCATTGTGGCCGAATTTTTAGAGAATGCAAAAATATCCCATGGAAGTCGTAGTTATGTTGTTTACCTATCCAACGAATTGTCACACGCTACGATTCAATGCAAATCGGCCACATTATGGCCTTCCTAGTAAAAATGGGTCGAAAACGAGTAATGTCCTAAATTAACGAGGAGATTTTCTTAACCTCCATTTTGGCCGAATTTTTAGAGAATGCAAAAATATCCCATGGAAGTCGTAGTTATGTTGTTTACCTATCCAACGAATTGTCACACGCTAAAATTCAATGCAAATCGGCCACATTATGGCCTTCCTAGTAAAAAAGGGTCGAAAACGAGTAATGTCCCAAATTAACGCAAGGATTTTCTTAACCTCCATTTTGGCTGAATTTTTAAAAAATGCAAAAATATCCCATGGAAGTCGTAGCTATGTTGTTTACCTATCCAACAAATTTTCCCATGCTAAGATTCAATACAAACCGGCCACTTTATGGCCTTCCTTATAAAAAAGGGTCGAAAACGAGTAATGTCCTAAATTAACGAGGGGATTTTCTTAACCTCCATTTTGGCTGAATTTTTAGAGAATGCAAAAATATCCCATGGAAGTCGTAGTTATGTTGTTTACCTATCCAACGAATTGTCACACGCTAAGATTCAATGCAAATCGGCTACATTATGGCCTTTCTACTAAAAAAGGGTCGAAAACGAGTAATGTCCCAAATTAACGAGGAGATTTTCTTAACCTCCATTTTGGCCAAATTTTTAGAGAATGCAAAAATATCCCATGGAAGTCGTAGTTATGTTGTTTACCTTTCCAACGAATTGTCACATGCTAAGATTCAATGCAAATCGGCCACATTATGGCCTTCCTAGTAAAAAAGGGTCGAAAACGAGTAATGTCCTAAACTAACGAGGGGATTTTCTTAGCCTCCATTTTGGCCGAATTTTTAGAGAATGCAAAAATATCCCATGGATATCGTAGGTATGTTGTTTACCTATCCAACGAATTGTCACATGCTAAGATTCAATACAAATCGGCCACTTTATGGCCTTCCTAGTAAAAATGGGTCGAAAACGAGTAATGTCCTAAATTAACGAGGAGATTTTCTTAACCTCCATTTTGGCCGAATTTTTAGAGAATGCAAAAATATCCCATGGAAGTCGTAGTTATGTTGTTTACCTTTCCAACGAATTGTCACATGCTAAGATTCAATGCAAATCGGCCACATTATGGCCTTCCTAGTAAAAAAGGGTCGAAAACGAGTAATGTCCTAAACTAACGAGGGGATTTTCTTAGCCTCCATTTTGGCCGAATTTTTAGAGAATGCAAAAATATCCCATGGATATCGTAGGTATGTTGTTTACCTATCCAACGAATTGTCACATGCTAAGATTCAATACAAATCGGCCACTTTATGGCCTTCCTAGTAAAAATGGGTCGAAAACGAGTAATGTCCTAAATTAACGAGGAGATTTTCTTAACCTCCATTTTGGCCGAATTTTTAGAGAATGCAAAAATATCCCATGGAAGTCGTAGTTATGTTGTTTACCTATCCAACGAATTGTCACACGCTACGATTCAATGCAAATCGGCCACATTATGGCCTTCCTAGTAAAAATGGGTCGAAAACGAGTAATGTCCTAAATTAACGAGGAGATTTTCTTAACCTCCATTTTGGCCGAATTTTTAGAGAATGCAAAAATATCCCATGGAAGTCGTAGTTATGTTGTTTACCTATCCAACGAATTGTCACACGCTAAAATTCAATGCAAATCGGCCACATTATGGCCTTCCTAGTAAAAAAGGGTCGAAAACGAGTAATGTCCCAAATTAACGCAAGGATTTTCTTAACCTCCATTTTGGCTGAATTTTTAAAAAATGCAAAAATATCCCATGGAAGTCGTAGCTATGTTGTTTACCTATCCAACAAATTTTCCCATGCTAAGATTCAATACAAACCGGCCACTTTATGGCCTTCCTTATAAAAAAGGGTCGAAAACGAGTAATGTCCTAAATTAACGAGGGGATTTTCTTAACCTCCATTTTGGCTGAATTTTTAGAGAATGCAAAAATATCCCATGGAAGTCGTAGTTATGTTGTTTACCTATCCAACGAATTGTCACACGCTAAGATTCAATGCAAATCGGCTACATTATGGCCTTTCTACTAAAAAAGGGTCGAAAACGAGTAATGTCCCAAATTAACGAGGAGATTTTCTTAACCTCCATTTTGGCCAAATTTTTAGAGAATGCAAAAATATCCCATGGAAGTCGTAGTTATGTTGTTTACCTTTCCAACGAATTGTCACATGCTAAGATTCAATGCAAATCGGCCACATTATGGCCTTCCTAGTAAAAAAGGGTCGAAAACGAGTAATGTCCTAAACTAACGAGGGGATTTTCTTAGCCTCCATTTTGGCCGAATTTTTAGAGAATGCAAAAATATCCCATGGATATCGTAGGTATGTTGTTTACCTATCCAACGAATTGTCACATGCTAAGATTCAATACAAATCGGCCACTTTATGGCCTTCCTAGTAAAAATGGGTCGAAAACGAGTAATGTCCTAAATTAACGAGGAGATTTTCTTAACCTCCATTTTGGCCGAATTTTTAGAGAATGCAAAAATATCCCATGGAAGTCGTAGTTATGTTGTTTACCTTTCCAACGAATTGTCACATGCTAAGATTCAATGCAAATCGGCCACATTATGGCCTTCCTAGTAAAAAAGGGTCGAAAACGAGTAATGTCCTAAACTAACGAGGGGATTTTCTTAGCCTCCATTTTGGCCGAATTTTTAGAGAATGCAAAAATATCCCATGGATATCGTAGGTATGTTGTTTACCTATCCAACGAATTGTCACATGCTAAGATTCAATACAAATCGGCCACTTTATGGCCTTCCTAGTAAAAATGGGTCGAAAACGAGTAATGTCCTAAATTAACGAGGAGATTTTCTTAACCTCCATTTTGGCCGAATTTTTAGAGAATGCAAAAATATCCCATGGAAGTCGTAGTTATGTTGTTTACCTATCCAACGAATTGTCACACGCTACGATTCAATGCAAATCGGCCACATTATGGCCTTCCTAGTAAAAATGGGTCGAAAACGAGTAATGTCCTAAATTAACGAGGAGATTTTCTTAACCTCCATTTTGGCCGAATTTTTAGAGAATGCAAAAATATCCCATGGAAGTCGTAGTTATGTTGTTTACCTATCCAACGAATTGTCACACGCTAAAATTCAATGCAAATCGGCCACATTATGGCCTTCCTAGTAAAAAAGGGTCGAAAACGAGTAATGTCCCAAATTAACGCAAGGATTTTCTTAACCTCCATTTTGGCTGAATTTTTAAAAAATGCAAAAATATCCCATGGAAGTCGTAGCTATGTTGTTTACCTATCCAACAAATTTTCCCATGCTAAGATTCAATACAAACCGGCCACTTTATGGCCTTCCTTATAAAAAAGGGTCGAAAACGAGTAATGTCCTAAATTAACGAGGGGATTTTCTTAACCTCCATTTTGGCTGAATTTTTAGAGAATGCAAAAATATCCCATGGAAGTCGTAGTTATGTTGTTTACCTATCCAACGAATTGTCACACGCTAAGATTCAATGCAAATCGGCTACATTATGGCCTTTCTACTAAAAAAGGGTCGAAAACGAGTAATGTCCCAAATTAACGAGGAGATTTTCTTACCCTCCATTTTGGCCAAATTTTTAGAGAATGCAAAAATATCCCATGGAAGTCGTAGTTATGTTGTTTACCTTTCCAACGAATTGTCACATGCTAAGATTCAATGCAAATCGGCCACATTATGGCCTTCCTAGTAAAAAAGGGTCGAAAACGAGTAATGTCCTAAACTAACGAGGGGATTTTCTTAGCCTCCATTTTGGCCGAATTTTTAGAGAATGCAAAAATATCCCATGGATATCGTAGGTATGTTGTTTACCTATCCAACGAATTGTCACATGCTAAGATTCAATACAAATCGGCCACTTTATGGCCTTCCTAGTAAAAATGGGTCGAAAACGAGTAATGTCCTAAATTAACGAGGAGATTTTCTTAACCTCCATTTTGGCCGAATTTTTAGAGAATGCAAAAATATCCCATGGAAGTCGTAGTTATGTTGTTTACCTTTCCAACGAATTGTCACATGCTAAGATTCAATGCAAATCGGCCACATTATGGCCTTCCTAGTAAAAAAGGGTCGAAAACGAGTAATGTCCTAAACTAACGAGGGGATTTTCTTAGCCTCCATTTTGGCCGAATTTTTAGAGAATGCAAAAATATCCCATGGATATCGTAGGTATGTTGTTTACCTATCCAACGAATTGTCACATGCTAAGATTCAATACAAATCGGCCACTTTATGGCCTTCCTAGTAAAAATGGGTCGAAAACGAGTAATGTCCTAAATTAACGAGGAGATTTTCTTAACCTCCATTTTGGCCGAATTTTTAGAGAATGCAAAAATATCCCATGGAAGTCGTAGTTATGTTGTTTACCTATCCAACGAATTGTCACACGCTACGATTCAATGCAAATCGGCCACATTATGGCCTTCCTAGTAAAAATGGGTCGAAAACGAGTAATGTCCTAAATTAACGAGGAGATTTTCTTAACCTCCATTTTGGCCGAATTTTTAGAGAATGCAAAAATATCCCATGGAAGTCGTAGTTATGTTGTTTACCTATCCAACGAATTGTCACACGCTAAAATTCAATGCAAATCGGCCACATTATGGCCTTCCTAGTAAAAAAGGGTCGAAAACGAGTAATGTCCCAAATTAACGCAAGGATTTTCTTAACCTCCATTTTGGCTGAATTTTTAAAAAATGCAAAAATATCCCATGGAAGTCGTAGCTATGTTGTTTACCTATCCAACAAATTTTCCCATGCTAAGATTCAATACAAACCGGCCACTTTATGGCCTTCCTTATAAAAAAGGGTCGAAAACGAGTAATGTCCTAAATTAACGAGGGGATTTTCTTAACCTCCATTTTGGCTGAATTTTTAGAGAATGCAAAAATATCCCATGGAAGTCGTAGTTATGTTGTTTACCTATCCAACGAATTGTCACACGCTAAGATTCAATGCAAATCGGCTACATTATGGCCTTTCTACTAAAAAAGGGTCGAAAACGAGTAATGTCCCAAATTAACGAGGAGATTTTCTTAACCTCCATTTTGGCCAAATTTTTAGAGAATGCAAAAATATCCCATGGAAGTCGTAGTTATGTTGTTTACCTTTCCAACGAATTGTCACATGCTAAGATTCAATGCAAATCGGCCACATTATGGCCTTCCTAGTAAAAAAGGGTCGAAAACGAGTAATGTCCTAAACTAACGAGGGGATTTTCTTAGCCTCCATTTTGGCCGAATTTTTAGAGAATGCAAAAATATCCCATGGATATCGTAGGTATGTTGTTTACCTATCCAACGAATTGTCACATGCTAAGATTCAATACAAATCGGCCACTTTATGGCCTTCCTAGTAAAAATGGGTCGAAAACGAGTAATGTCCTAAATTAACGAGGAGATTTTCTTAACCTCCATTTTGGCCGAATTTTTAGAGAATGCAAAAATATCCCATGGAAGTCGTAGTTATGTTGTTTACCTTTCCAACGAATTGTCACATGCTAAGATTCAATGCAAATCGGCCACATTATGGCCTTCCTAGTAAAAAAGGGTCGAAAACGAGTAATGTCCTAAACTAACGAGGGGATTTTCTTAGCCTCCATTTTGGCCGAATTTTTAGAGAATGCAAAAATATCCCATGGATATCGTAGGTATGTTGTTTACCTATCCAACGAATTGTCACATGCTAAGATTCAATACAAATCGGCCACTTTATGGCCTTCCTAGTAAAAATGGGTCGAAAACGAGTAATGTCCTAAATTAACGAGGAGATTTTCTTAACCTCCATTTTGGCCGAATTTTTAGAGAATGCAAAAATATCCCATGGAAGTCGTAGTTATGTTGTTTACCTATCCAACGAATTGTCACACGCTACGATTCAATGCAAATCGGCCACATTATGGCCTTCCTAGTAAAAATGGGTCGAAAACGAGTAATGTCCTAAATTAACGAGGAGATTTTCTTAACCTCCATTTTGGCCGAATTTTTAGAGAATGCAAAAATATCCCATGGAAGTCGTAGTTATGTTGTTTACCTATCCAACGAATTGTCACACGCTAAAATTCAATGCAAATCGGCCACATTATGGCCTTCCTAGTAAAAAAGGGTCGAAAACGAGTAATGTCCCAAATTAACGCAAGGATTTTCTTAACCTCCATTTTGGCTGAATTTTTAAAAAATGCAAAAATATCCCATGGAAGTCGTAGCTATGTTGTTTACCTATCCAACAAATTTTCCCATGCTAAGATTCAATACAAACCGGCCACTTTATGGCCTTCCTTATAAAAAAGGGTCGAAAACGAGTAATGTCCTAAATTAACGAGGGGATTTTCTTAACCTCCATTTTGGCTGAATTTTTAGAGAATGCAAAAATATCCCATGGAAGTCGTAGTTATGTTGTTTACCTATCCAACGAATTGTCACACGCTAAGATTCAATGCAAATCGGCTACATTATGGCCTTTCTACTAAAAAAGGGTCAAAAACGAGTAATGTCCCAAATTAACGAGGAGATTTTCTTAACCTCCATTTTGGCCAAATTTTTAGAGAATGCAAAAATATCCCATGGAAGTCGTAGTTATGTTGTTTACCTTTCCAACGAATTGTCACATGCTAAGATTCAATGCAAATCGGCCACATTATGGCCTTCCTAGTAAAAAAGGGTCGAAAACGAGTAATGTCCTAAACTAACGAGGGGATTTTCTTAGCCTCCATTTTGGCCGAATTTTTAGAGAATGCAAAAATATCCCATGGATATCGTAGGTATGTTGTTTACCTATCCAACGAATTGTCACATGCTAAGATTCAATACAAATCGGCCACTTTATGGCCTTCCTAGTAAAAATGGGTCGAAAACGAGTAATGTCCTAAATTAACGAGGAGATTTTCTTAACCTCCATTTTGGCCGAATTTTTAGAGAATGCAAAAATATCCCATGGAAGTCGTAGTTATGTTGTTTACCTTTCCAACGAATTGTCACATGCTAAGATTCAATGCAAATCGGCCACATTATGGCCTTCCTAGTAAAAAAGGGTCGAAAACGAGTAATGTCCTAAACTAACGAGGGGATTTTCTTAGCCTCCATTTTGGCCGAATTTTTAGAGAATGCAAAAATATCCCATGGATATCGTAGGTATGTTGTTTACCTATCCAACGAATTGTCACATGCTAAGATTCAATACAAATCGGCCACTTTATGGCCTTCCTAGTAAAAATGGGTCGAAAACGAGTAATGTCCTAAATTAACGAGGAGATTTTCTTAACCTCCATTTTGGCCGAATTTTTAGAGAATGGAAAAATATCCCATGGAAGTCGTAGTTATGTTGTTTACCTATCCAACGAATTGTCACACGCTAAGATTCAATGCAAATCGGCCACATTATGGCCTTCCTAGTAAAAATGGGTCGAAAACGAGTAATGTCCTAAATTAACGAGGAGATTTTCTTAACCTCCATTTGGCCGAATTTTTAGAGAATGCAAAAATATCCCATGGAAGTCGTAGTTATGTTGTTTACCTATCCAACGAATTGTCACACGCTAAAATTCAATGCAAATCGGCCACATTATGGCCTTCCTAGTAAAAAAGGGTCGAAAACGAGTAATGTCCCAAATTAACGCAAGGATTTTCTTAACCTCCATTTTGGCTGAATTTTTAAAAAATGCAAAAATATCCCATGGAAGTCGTAGCTATGTTGTTTACCTATCCAACAAATTGTCCCATGCTAAGATTCAATACAAACCGGCCACTTTATGGCCTTCCTTATAAAAAAGGGTCGAAAACGAGTAATGTCCTAAATTAACGAGGGGATTTTCTTAACCTCCATTTTGGCTGAATTTTTAGAGAATGCAAAAATATCCCATGGAAGTCGTAGTTATGTTGTTTACCTATCCAACGAATTGTCACACGCTAAGATTCAATGCAAATCGGCTACATTATGGCCTTTTTACTAAAAAAGGGTCGAAAACGAGTAATGTCCTAAACTAACGAGGGGATTTTCTTAGCCTCCATTTTGGCCGAATTTTTAGAGAATGCAAAAATATCCCATGGATATCGTAGGTATGTTGTTTACCTATCCAACGAATTGTCACATGCTAAGATTCAATACAAATCGGCCACTTTATGGCCTTCCTAGTAAAAATGGGTCGAAAACGAGTAATGTCCTAAATTAACGAGGAGATTTTCTTAACCTCCATTTTGGCCGAATTTTTAGAGAATGCAAAAATATCCCATGGAAGTCGTAGTTATGTTGTTTACCTATCCAACGAATTGTCACACGCTAAGATTCAATGCAAATCGGCTACATTATGGCCTTTCTACTAAAAAAGGGTCGAAAACGAGTAATGTCCTAAATTAACGAGGAGATTTTCTTAACCTCCATTTTGGCCAAATTTTTAGAGAATGCAAAAATATCCCATGGAAGTCGTAGTTATGTTGTTTACCTTTCCAACGAATTGTCACATGCTAAGATTCAATGCAAATCGGCCACATTATGGCCTTCCTAGTAAAAAAGGGTCGAAAACGAGTAATGTCCTAAACTAACGAGGGGATTTTCTTAGCCTCCATTTTGGCCGAATTTTTAGAGAATGCAAAAATATCCCATGGATATCGTAGGTATGTTGTTTACCTATCCAACGAATTGTCACATGCTAAGATTCAATACAAATCGGCCACTTTATGGCCTTCCTAGTAAAAATGGGTCGAAAACGAGTAATGTCCTAAATTAACGAGGAGATTTTCTTAACCTCCATTTTGGCCGAATTTTTAGAGAATGCAAAAATATCCCATGGAAGTCGTAGTTATGTTGTTTACCTATCCAACGAATTGTCACACGCTAAGATTCAATGCAAATCGGCCACATTATGGCCTTCCTAGTAAAAATGGGTCGAAAACGAGTAATGTCCTAAATTAACGAGGAGATTTTCTTAACCTCCATTTTGGCCGAATTTTTAGAGAATGCAAAAATATCCCATGGAAGTCGTAGTTATGTTGTTTACCTATCCAACGAATTGTCACACGCTAAAATTCAATGCTAATCGGCCACATTATGGCCTTCCTAGTAAAAAAGGGTCGAAAACGAGTAATGTCCCAAATTAACGCAAGGATTTTCTTAACCTCCATTTTGGCTGAATTTTTAAAAAATGCAAAAATATCCCATGGAAGTCGTAGCTATGTTGTTTACCTATCCAACAAATTGCCCCATGCTAAGATTCAATACAAACCGGCCACTTTATGGCCTTCCTTATAAAAAAGGGTCGAAAACGAGTAATGTCCTAAATTAACGAGGGGATTTTCTTAACCTCCATTTTGGCTGAATTTTTAGAGAATGCAAAAATATCCCATGGAAGTCGTAGTTATGTTGTTTACCTATCCAACGAATTGTCACACGCTAAGATTCAATGCAAATCGGCTACATTATGGCCTTTTTACTAAAAAAGGGTCGAAAACGAGTAATGTCCTAAACTAACGAGGGGATTTTCTTAGCCTCCATTTTGGCCGAATTTTTAGAGAATGCAAAAATATCCCATGGATATCGTAGGTATGTTGTTTACCTATCCAACGAATTGTCACATGCTAAGATTCAATACAAATCGGCCACTTTATGGCCTTCCTAGTAAAAATGGGTCGAAAACGAGTAATGTCCTAAATTAACGAGGAGATTTTCTTAACCTCCATTTTGGCCGAATTTTTAGAGAATGCAAAAATATCCCATGGAAGTCGTAGTTATGTTGTTTACCTATCCAACGAATTGTCACACGCTAAGATTCAATGCAAATCGGCTACATTATGGCCTTTCTACTAAAAAAGGGTCGAAAACGAGTAATGTCCTAAATTAACGAGGAGATTTTCTTAACCTCCATTTTGGCCAAATTTTTAGAGAATGCAAAAATATCCCATGGAAGTCGTAGTTATGTTGTTTACCTTTCCAACGAATTGTCACATGCTAAGATTCAATGCAAATCGGCCACATTATGGCCTTCCTAGTAAAAAAGGGTCGAAAACGAGTAATGTCCTAAACTAACGAGGGGATTTTCTTAGCCTCCATTTTGGCCGAATTTTTAGAGAATGCAAAAATATCCCATGGATATCGTAGGTATGTTGTTTACCTATCCAACGAATTGTCACATGCTAAGATTCAATACAAATCGGCCACTTTATGGCCTTCCTAGTAAAAATGGGTCGAAAACGAGTAATGTCCTAAATTAACGAGGAGATTTTCTTAACCTCCATTTTGGCCGAATTTTTAGAGAATGCAAAAATATCCCATGGAAGTCGTAGTTATGTTGTTTACCTATCCAACGAATTGTCACACGCTAAGATTCAATGCAAATCGGCCACATTATGGCCTTCCTAGTAAAAATGGGTCGAAAACGAGTAATGTCCTAAATTAACGAGGAGATTTTCTTAACCTCCATTTTGGCCGAATTTTTAGAGAATGCAAAAATATCCCATGGAAGTCGTAGTTATGTTGTTTACCTATCCAACGAATTGTCACACGCTAAAATTCAATGCTAATCGGCCACATTATGGCCTTCCTAGTAAAAAAGGGTCGAAAACGAGTAATGTCCCAAATTAACGCAAGGATTTTCTTAACCTCCATTTTGGCTGAATTTTTAAAAAATGCAAAAATATCCCATGGAAGTCGTAGCTATGTTGTTTACCTATCCAACAAATTGCCCCATGCTAAGATTCAATACAAACCGGCCACTTTATGGCCTTCCTTATAAAAAAGGGTCGAAAACGAGTAATGTCCTAAATTAACGAGGGGATTTTCTTAACCTCCATTTTGGCTGAATTTTTAGAGAATGCAAAAATATCCCATGGAAGTCGTAGTTATGTTGTTTACCTATCCAACGAATTGTCACACGCTAAGATTCAATGCAAATCGGCTACATTATGGCCTTCCTACTAAAAAAGGGTCGAAAACGAGTAATGTCCCAAATTAACGAGGAGATTTTATTAACCTCCATTTTGGCCAAATTTTTAGAGAATGCAAAAATATCCCATGGAAGTCGTAGTTATGTTGTTTACCTTTCCAACGAATTGTCACATGCTAAGATTCAATGCAAATCGGCCACATTATGGCCTTCCTAGTAAAAAAGGGTCGAAAACGAGTAATGTCCTAAACTAACGAGGGGATTTTCTTAGCCTCCATTTTGGCCGAATTTTTAGAGAATGCAAAAATATCCCATGGATATCGTAGGTATGTTGTTTACCTATCCAACGAATTGTCACATGCTAAGATTCAATACAAATCGGCCACTTTATGGCCTTCCTAGTAAAAATGGGTCGAAAACGAGTAATGTCCTAAATTAACGAGGAGATTTTCTTAACCTCCATTTTGGCCGAATTTTTAGAGAATGCAAAAATATCCCATGGAAGTCGTAGTTATGTTGTTTACCTATCCAACGAATTGTCACACGCTAAAATTCAATGCAAATCGGCCACATTATGGCCTTCCTAGTAAAAAAGGGTCGAAAACGAGTAATGTCCCAAATTAACGCAAGGATTTTCTTAACCTCCATTTTGGCTGAATTTTTAAAAAATGCAAAAATATCCCATGGAAGTCGTAGCTATGTTGTTTACCTATCCAACAAATTGTCCCATGCTAAGATTCAATACAAACCGGCCACTTTATGGCCTTCCTTATAAAAAAGGGTCGAAAACGAGTAATGTGCTAAATTAACGAGGGGATTTTCTTAACCTCCATTTTGGCTGAATTTTTAGAGAATGCAAAAATATCCCATGGAAGTCGTAGTTATGTTGTTTACCTATCCAACGAATTGTCACACGCTAAGATTCAATGTAAATCGGCTACATTATGGCCTTTCTACTAAAAAAGGGTCGAAAACGAGTAATGTCCCAATTTAACGAGGAGATTTTCTTAACCTCCATTTTGGCCAAATTTTTAGAGAATGCAGAAATATCCCATGGAAGTCGTAGTTATGTTGTTTACCTTTCCAACGAATTGTCACATGCTAAGATTCAATGCAAATCGGCCACATTATGGCCTTCCTAGTAAAAAAGGGTCGAAAACGAGTAATGTCCTAAACTAACGAGGGGATTTTCTTAGCCTCCATTTTGGCCGAATTTTTAGAGAATGCAAAAATATCCCATGGATATCGTAGGTATGTTGTTTACCTATCCAACGAATTGTCACATGCTAAGATTCAATACAAATCGGCCACTTTATGGCCTTCCTAGTAAAAATGGGTCGAAAACGAGTAATGTCCTAAATTAACGAGAGATTTTCTTAACCTCCATTTTCGCCGAATTTTTAGAGAATGCAAAAATATCCCATGGAAGTCGTAGTTATGTTGTTTACCTATCCAACGAATTGTCACACGCTAAGATTCAATGCAAATCGGCCACATTATGGCCTTCCTAGTAAAAATGGGTCGAAAACGAGTAATGTCCTAAATTAACGAGGAGATTTTCTTAACCTCCATTTTGGCCGAATTTTTAGAGAATGCAAAAATATCCCATGGAAGTCGTAGTTATGTTGTTTACCTATCCAACGAATTGTCACACGCTAAAATTCAATGCTAATCGGCCACATTATGGCCTTCCTAGTAAAAAAGGGTCGAAAACGAGTAATGTCCCAAATTAACGCAAGGATTTTCTTAACCTCCATTTTGGCTGAATTTTTAAAAATGCAAAAATATCCCATGGAAGTCGTAGCTATGTTGTTTACCTATCCAACAAATTGTCCCATGCTAAGATTCAATACAAACCGGCCACTTTATGGCCTTCCTTATAAAAAAGGGTCGAAAACGAGTAATGTCCTAAATTAACGAGGGGATTTTCTTAACCTCCATTTTGGCTGAATTTTTAGAGAATGCAAAAATATCCCATGGAAGTCGTAGTTATGTTGTTTACCTATCCAACGAATTGTCACACGCTAAGATTCAATGCAAATCGGCTACATTATAGCCTTCCTACTAAAAAAGGGTCGAAAACGAGTAATGTCCCAAATTAACGAGGAGATTTTCTTAACCTCCATTTTGGCCAAATTTTTAGAGAATGCAAAAATATCCCATGGAAGTCGTAGTTATGTTGTTTACCTTTCCAACGAATTGTCACATGCTAAGATTCAATGCAAATCGGCCACATTATGGCCTTCCTGTAAAAAAGGGTCGAAAACGAGTAATGTCCTAAACTAACGAGGGGATTTTCTTAGCCTCCATTTTGGCCAAATTTTTAGAGAATGCAAAAATATCCCATGGATATCGTAGGTATGTTGTTTACCTATCCAACGAATTGTCACATGCTAAGATTCAATACAAATCGGCCACTTTATGGCCTTCCTAGTAAAAATGGGTCGAAAACGAGTAATGTCCTAAATTAACGAGGAGATTTTCTTAACCTCCATTTTGGCCGAATTTTTAGAGAATGCAAAAATATCCCATGGAAGTCGTAGTTATGTTGTTTACCTATCCAACGAATTGTCACACGCTAAGATTCAATGCAAATCGGCCACATTATGGCCTTCCTAGTAAAAATGGGTCGAAAACGAGTAATGTCCTAAATTAACGAGGAGATTTTCTTAACCTCCATTTTGGCCGAATTTTTAGAGAATGCAAAAATATCCCATGGAAGTCGTAGTTATGTTGTTTACCTATCCAACGAATTGTCACACGCTAAAATTCAATGCTAATCGGCCACATTATGGCCTTCCTAGTAAAAAAGGGTCGAAAACGAGTAATGTCCCAAATTAACGCAAGGATTTTCTTAACCTCCATTTTGGCTGAATTTTTAAAAAATGCAAAAATATCCCATGGAAGTCGTAGCTATGTTGTTTACCTATCCAACAAATTGTCCCATGCTAAGATTCAATACAAACCGGCCACTTTATGGCCTTCCTTATAAAAAAGGGTCGAAAACGAGTAATGTCCTAAATTAACGAGGGGATTTTCTTAACCTCCATTTTGGCTGAATTTTTAGAGAATGCAAAAATATCCCATGGAAGTCGTAGTTATGTTGTTTACCTATCCAACGAATTGTCACACGCTAAGATTCAATGTAAATCGGCTACATTATGGCCTTTCTACTAAAAAAGGGTCGAAAACGAGTAATGTCCCAATTTAACGAGGAGATTTTCTTAACCTCCATTTTGGCCAAATTTTTAGAGAATGCAGAAATATCCCATGGAAGTCGTAGTTATGTTGTTTACCTTTCCAACGAATTGTCACATGCTAAGATTCAATGCAAATCGGCCACATTATGGCCTTCCTAGTAAAAAAGGGTCGAAAACGAGTAATGTCCTAAACTAACGAGGGGATTTTCTTAGCCTCCATTTTGGCCGAATTTTTAGAGAATGCAAAAATATCCCATGGATATCGTAGGTATGTTGTTTACCTATCCAACGAATTGTCACATGCTAAGATTCAATACAAATCGGCCACTTTATGGCCTTCCTAGTAAAAATGGGTCGAAAACGAGTAATGTCCTAAATTAACGAGAGATTTTCTTAACCTCCATTTTCGCCGAATTTTTAGAGAATGCAAAAATATCCCATGGAAGTCGTAGTTATGTTGTTTACCTATCCAACGAATTGTCACACGCTAAGATTCAATGCAAATCGGCCACATTATGGCCTTCCTAGTAAAAATGGGTCGAAAACGAGTAATGTCCTAAATTAACGAGGAGATTTTCTTAACCTCCATTTTGGCCGAATTTTTAGAGAATGCAAAAATATCCCATGGAAGTCGTAGTTATGTTGTTTACCTATCCAACGAATTGTCACACGCTAAGATTCAATGCAAATCGGCTACATTATGGCCTTCCTACTAAAAAAGGGTCGAAAACGAGTAATGTCCCAAATTAACGAGGAGATTTTCTTAACCTCCATTTTGGCCAAATTTTTAGAGAATGCAAAAATATCCCATGGAAGTCGTAGTTATGTTGTTTACCTTTCCAACGAATTGTCACATGCTAAGATTCAATGCAAATCGGCCACATTATGGCCTTCCTAGTAAAAAAGGGTCGAAAACGAGTAATGTCCTAAACTAACGAGGGGATTTTCTTAGCCTCCATTTTGGCCGAATTTTTAGAGAATGCAAAAATATCCCATGGATATCGTAGGTATGTTGTTTACCTATCCAACGAATTGTCACATGCTAAGATTCAATACAAATCGGCCACTTTATGGCCTTCCTAGTAAAAATGGGTCGAAAACGAGTAATGTCCTAAATTAACGAGGAGATTTTCTTAACCTCCATTTTGGCCGAATTTTTAGAGAATGCAAAAATATCCCATGGAAGTCGTAGTTATGTTGTTTACCTATCCAACGAATTGTCACACGCTAAAATTCAATGCAAATCGGCCACATTATGGCCTTCCTAGTAAAAAAGGGTCGAAAACGAGTAATGTCCCAAATTAACGCAAGGATTTTCTTAACCTCCATTTTGGCTGAATTTTTAAAAAATGCAAAAATATCCCATGGAAGTCGTAGCTATGTTGTTTACCTATCCAACAAATTGTCCCATGCTAAGATTCAATACAAACCGGCCACTTTATGGCCTTCCTTATAAAAAAGGGTCGAAAACGAGTAATGTCCTAAATTAACGAGGGGATTTTCTTAACCTCCATTTTGGCTGAATTTTTAGAGAATGCAAAAATATCCCATGGAAGTCGTAGTTATGTTGTTTACCTATCCAACGAATTGTCACACGCTAAGATTCAATGTAAATCGGCTACATTATGGCCTTTCTACTAAAAAAGGGTCGAAAACGAGTAATGTCCCAATTTAACGAGGAGATTTTCTTAACCTCCATTTTGGCCAAATTTTTAGAGAATGCAGAAATATCCCATGGAAGTCGTAGTTATGTTGTTTACCTTTCCAACGAATTGTCACATGCTAAGATTCAATGCAAATCGGCCACATTATGGCCTTCCTAGTAAAAAAGGGTCGAAAACGAGTAATGTCCTAAACTAACGAGGGGATTTTCTTAGCCTCCATTTTGGCCGAATTTTTAGAGAATGCAAAAATATCCCATGGATATCGTAGGTATGTTGTTTACCTATCCAACGAATTGTCACATGCTAAGATTCAATACAAATCGGCCACTTTATGGCCTTCCTAGTAAAAATGGGTCGAAAACGAGTAATGTCCTAAATTAACGAGAGATTTTCTTAACCTCCATTTTCGCCGAATTTTTAGAGAATGCAAAAATATCCCATGGAAGTCGTAGTTATGTTGTTTACCTATCCAACGAATTGTCACACGCTAAGATTCAATGCAAATCGGCCACATTATGGCCTTCCTAGTAAAAATGGGTCGAAAACGAGTAATGTCCTAAATTAACGAGGAGATTTTCTTAACCTCCATTTTGGCCGAATTTTTAGAGAATGCAAAAATATCCCATGGAAGTCGTAGTTATGTTGTTTACCTATCCAACGAATTGTCACACGCTAAAATTCAATGCTAATCGGCCACATTATGGCCTTCCTAGTAAAAAAGGGTCGAAAACGAGTAAAGTCCCAAATTAACGCAAGGATTTTCTTAACCTCCATTTTGGCTGAATTTTTAAAAAATGCAAAAATATCCCATGGAAGTCGTAGCTATGTTGTTTACCTATCCAACAAATTGTCCCATGCTAAGATTCAATACAAACCGGCCACTTTATGGCCTTCCTTATAAAAAAGGGTCGAAAACGAGTAATGTCCTAAATTAACGAGGGGATTTTCTTAACCTCCATTTTGGCTGAATTTTTAGAGAATGCAAAAATATCCCATGGAAGTCGTAGTTATGTTGTTTACCTATCCAACGAATTGTCACACGCTAAGATTCAATGCAAATCGGCTACATTATAGCCTTCCTACTAAAAAAGGGTCGAAAACGAGTAATGTCCCAAATTAACGAGGAGATTTTCTTAACCTCCATTTTGGCCAAATTTTTAGAGAATGCAAAAATATCCCATGGAAGTCGTAGTTATGTTGTTTACCTTTCCAACGAATTGTCACATGCTAAGATTCAATGCAAATCGGCCACTTTATGGCCTTCCTAGTAAAAATGGGTCGAAAACGAGTAATGTCCTAAATTAACGAGGAGATTTTCTTAACCTCCATTTTGGCCGAATTTTTAGAGAATGCAAAAATATCCCATGGAAGTCGTAGTTATGTTGTTTACCTATCCAACGAATTGTCACACGCTAAGATTCAATGCAAATCGGCCACATTATGGCCTTCCTAGTAAAAATGGGTCGAAAACGAGTAATGTCCTAAATTAACGAGGAGATTTTCTTAACCTCCATTTTGGCCGAATTTTTAGAGAATGCAAAAATATCCCATGGAAGTCGTAGTTATGTTGTTTACCTATCCAACGAATTGTCACACGCTAAAATTCAATGCTAATCGGCCACATTATGGCCTTCCTAGTAAAAAAGGGTCGAAAACGAGTAATGTCCCAAATTAACGCAAGGATTTTCTTAACCTCCATTTTGGCTGAATTTTTAAAAAATGCAAAAATATCCCATGGAAGTCGTAGCTATGTTGTTTACCTATCCAACAAATTGTCCCAGGCTAAGATTCAATACAAACCGGCCACTTTATGGCCTTCCTTATAAAAAAGGGTCGAAAACGAGTAATGTCCTAAATTAACGAGGGGATTTTCTTAACCTCCATTTTGGCTGAATTTTTAGAGAATGCAAAAATATCCCATGGAAGTGGTAGTTATGTTGTTTACCTATCCAACGAATTGTCACACGCTAAGATTCAATGGAAATCGGCTACATTATGGCCTTTCTACTAAAAAAGGGTCGAAAACGAGTAATGTCCCAATTTAACGAGGAGATTTTCTTAACCTCCATTTTGGCCAAATTTTTAGAGAATGCAGAAATATCCCATGGAAGTCGTAGTTATGTTGTTTACCTTTCCAACGAATTGTCACATGCTAAGATTCAATGCAAATCGGCCACATTATGGCCTTCCTAGTAAAAAAGGGTCGAAAACGAGTAATGTCCTAAACTAACGAGGGGATTTTCTTAGCCTCCATTTTGGCCGAATTTTTAGAGAATGCAAAAATATCCCATGGATATCGTAGGTATGTTGTTTACCTATCCAACGAATTGTCACATGCTAAGATTCAATACAAATCGGCCACTTTATGGCCTTCCTAGTAAAAATGGGTCGAAAACGAGTAATGTCCTAAATTAACGAGGAGATTTTCTTAACCTCCATTTTGGCCGAATTTTTAGAGAATGCAAAAATATCCCATGGAAGTCGTAGTTATGTTGTTTACCTATCCAACGAATTGTCACACGCTAAGATTCAATGCAAATCGGCCACATTATGGCCTTCCTAGTAAAAATGGGTCGAAAACGAGTAATGTCCTAAACTAACGAGGGGATTTTCTTAACCTCCATTTTGGCTGAATTTTTAGAGAATGCAGAAATATCCCATGGAAGTCGTAGTTATGTTGTTTACCTATCCAACGAATTGTCACACGCTAAGATTCAATGCAAATCGGCCACATTATGGCCTTTCTACTAAAAAAGGGTCGAAAACGAGTAATGTCCCAATTTAACGAGGAGATTTTCTTAACCTCCATTTTGGCCAAATTTTTAGAGAATGCAGAAATATCCCATGGAAGTCGTAGTTATGTTGTTTACCTATCCAACGAATTGTCACACGCTAAGATTCAATGCAAATCGGCCACATTATGGCCTTCCTAGTAAAAATGGGTCGAAAACGAGTAATGTCCTAAATTAACGAGGGGATTTTCTTAACCTCCATTTTGGCTGAATTTTTAGAGAATGCAAAAATATCCCATGGAAGTCGTAGTTATGTTGTTTACCTATCCAACGAATTGTCACACGCTAAGATTCAATGGAAATCGGCTACATTATGGCCTTTCTACTAAAAAAGGGTCGAAAACGAGTAATGTCCCAATTTAACGAGGAGATTTTCTTAACCTCCATTTTGGCCAAATTTTTAGAGAATGCAGAAATATCCCATGGAAGTCGTAGTTATGTTGTTTACCTTTCCAACGAATTGTCACATGCTAAGATTCAATGCAAATCGGCCACATTATGGCCTTCCTAGTAAAAAAGGGTCGAAAACGAGTAATGTCCTAAACTAACGAGGGGATTTTCTTAGCCTCCATTTTGGCCGAATTTTTAGAGAATGCAAAAATATCCCATGGATATCGTAGGTATGTTGTTTACCTATCCAACGAATTGTCACATGCTAAGATTCAATACAAATCGGCCACTTTATGGCCTTCCTAGTAAAAATGGGTCGAAAACGAGTAATGTCCTAAATTAACGAGGAGATTTTCTTAACCTCCATTTTGGCCGAATTTTTAGAGAATGCAAAAATATCCCATGGAAGTCGTAGTTATGTTGTTTACCTATCCAACGAATTGTCACACGCTAAAATTCAATGCTAATCGGCCACATTATGGCCTTCCTAGTAAAAAAGGGTCGAAAACGAGTAATGTCCCAAATTAACGCAAGGATTTTCTTAACCTCCATTTTGGCTGAATTTTTAAAAAATGCAAAAATATCCCATGGAAGTCGTAGCTATGTTGTTTACCTATCCAACAAATTGTCCCATGCTAAGATTCAATACAAACCGGCCACTTTATGGCCTTCCTTATAAAAAAGGGTCGAAAACGAGTAATGTCCTAAATTAACGAGGGGATTTTCTTAACCTCCATTTTGGCTGAATTTTTAGAGAATGCAAAAATATCCCATGGAAGTCGTAGTTATGTTGTTTACCTATCCAACGAATTGTCACACGCTAAGATTCAATGTAAATCGGCTACATTATGGCCTTTCTACTAAAAATGGGTCGAAAACGAGTAATGTCCCAATTTAACGAGGAGATTTTCTTAACCTCCATTTTGGCCGAATTTTTAGAGAATGCAAAAATATCCCATGGAAGTCGTAGTTATGTTGTTTACCTATCCAACGAATTGTCACACGCTAAAATTCAATGCTAATCGGCCACATTATGGCCTTCCTAGTAAAAAAGGGTCGAAAACGAGTAATGTCCCAAATTAACGCAAGGATTTTCTTAACCTCCATTTTGGCTGAATTTTTAAAAAATGCAAAAATATCCCATGGAAGTCGTAGCTATGTTGTTTACCTATCCAACAAATTGTCCCATGCTAAGATTCAATACAAACCGGCCACTTTATGGCCTTCCTTATAAAAAAGGGTCGAAAACGAGTAATGTCCTAAATTAACGAGGGGATTTTCTTAACCTCCATTTTGGCTGAATTTTTAGAGAATGCAAAAATATCCCATGGAAGTCGTAGTTATGTTGTTTACCTATCCAACGAATTGTCACACGCTAAGATTCAATGTAAATCGGCTACATTATGGCCTTTCTACTAAAAAAGGGTCGAAAACGAGTAATGTCCCAATTTAACGAGGAGATTTTCTTAACCTCCATTTTGGCCAAATTTTTAGAGAATGCAGAAATATCCCATGGAAGTCGTAGTTATGTTGTTTACCTTTCCAACGAATTGTCACATGCTAAGATTCAATGCAAATCGGCCACATTATGGCCTTCCTAGTAAAAAAGGTTCGAAAACGAGTAATGTCCTAAACTAACGAGGGGATTTTCTTAGCCTCCATTTTGGCCGAATTTTTAGAGAATGCAAAAATATCCCATGGATATCGTAGGTATGTTGTTTACCTATCCAACGAATTGTCACATGCTAAGATTCAATACAAATCGGCCACTTTATGGCCTTCCTAGTAAAAATGGGTCGAAAACGAGTAATGTCCTAAATTAACGAGAGATTTTCTTAACCTCCATTTTGGCCGAATTTTTAGAGAATGCAAAAATATCCCATGGAAGTCGTAGTTATGTTATTTACCTATCCAACGAATTGTCACACGCTAAGATTCAATGCAAATCGGCCACATTATGGCCTTCCTAGTAAAAATGGGTCGAAAACGAGTAATGTCCTAAATTAACGAGGGGATTTTCTTAACCTCCATTTTGGCTGAATTTTTAGAGAATGCAAAAATATCCCATGGAAGTCGTAGTTATGTTGTTTACCTATCCAACGAATTGTCACACGCTAAGATTCAATGGAAATCGGCTACATTATGGCCTTTCTACTAAAAAAGGGTCGAAAACGAGTAATGTCCCAATTTAACGAGGAGATTTTCTTAACCTCCATTTTGGCCAAATTTTTAGAGAATGCAGAAATATCCCATGGAAGTCGTAGTTATGTTGTTTACCTTTCCAACGAATTGTCACATGCTATGATTCAATGCAAATCGGCCACATTATGGCCTTCCTAGTAAAAAAGGGTTGAAAACGAGTAATGTCCTAAACTAACGAGGGGATTTTCTTAGCCTCCATTTTGGCCGAATTTTTAGAGAATGCAAAAATATCCCATGGATATCGTAGGTATGTTGTTTACCTATCCAACGAATTGTCACATGCTAAGATTCAATACAAATCGGCCACTTTATGGCCTTCCTAGTAAAAATGGGTCGAAAACGAGTAATGTCCTAAATTAACGAGGAGATTTTCTTAACCTCCATTTTGGCCGAATTTTTAGAGAATGCAAAAATATCCCATGGAAGTCGTAGTTATGTTGTTTACCTATCCAACGAATTGTCACACGCTAAAATTCAATGCTAATCGGCCACATTATGGCCTTCCTAGTAAAAAAGGGTCGAAAACGAGTAATGTCCCAAATTAACGCAAGGATTTTCTTAACCTCCATTTTGGCTGAATTTTTAAAAAATGCAAAAATATCCCATGGAAGTCGTAGCTATGTTGTTTACCTATCCAACAAATTGTCCCATGCTAAGATTCAATACAAACCGGCCACTTTATGGCCTTCCTTATAAAAAAGGGTCGAAAACGAGTAATGTCCTAAATTAACGAGGGGATTTTCTTAACCTCCATTTTGGCTGAATTTTTAGAGAATGCAAAAATATCCCATGGAAGTCGTAGTTATGTTGTTTACCTATCCAACGAATTGTCACACGCTAAGATTCAATGTAAATCGGCTACATTATGGCCTTTCTACTAAAAAAGGGTCGAAAACGAGTAATGTCCCAATTTAACGAGGAGATTTTCTTAACCTCCATTTTGGCCAAATTTTTAGAGAATGCAGAAATATCCCATGGAAGTCGTAGTTATGTTGTTTACCTTTCCAACGAATTGTCACATGCTAAGATTCAATGCAAATCGGCCACATTATGGCCTTCCTAGTAAAAAAGGTTCGAAAACGAGTAATGTCCTAAACTAACGAGGGGATTTTCTTAGCCTCCATTTTGGCCGAATTTTTAGAGAATGCAAAAATATCCCATGGATATCGTAGGTATGTTGTTTACCTATCCAACGAATTGTCACATGCTAAGATTCAATACAAATCGGCCACTTTATGGCCTTCCTAGTAAAAATGGGTCGAAAACGAGTAATGTCCTAAATTAACGAGAGATTTTCTTAACCTCCATTTTCGCCGAATTTTTAGAGAATGCAAAAATATCCCATGGAAGTCGTAGTTATGTTATTTACCTATCCAACGAATTGTCACACGCTAAGATTCAATGCAAATCGGCCACATTATGGCCTTCCTAGTAAAAATGGGTCGAAAACGAGTAATGTCCTAAATTAACGAGGAGATTTTCTTAACCTCCATTTTGGCCGAATTTTTAGAGAATGCAAAAATATCCCATGGAAGTCGTAGTTATGTTGTTTACCTATCCAACGAATTGTCACACGCTAAAATTCAATGCTAATCGGCCACATTATGGCCTTCCTAGTAAAAAAGGGTCGAAAACGAGTAATGTCCCAAATTAACGCAAGGATTTTCTTAACCTCCATTTTGGCTGAATTTTTAAAAAATGCAAAAATATCCCATGGAAGTCGTAGCTATGTTGTTTACCTATCCAACAAATTGTCCCATGCTAAGATTCAATACAAACCGGCCACTTTATGGCCTTCCTTATAAAAAAGGGTCGAAAACGAGTAATGTCCTAAATTAACGAGGGGATTTTCTTAACCTCCATTTTGGCTGAATTTTTAGAGAATGCAAAAATATCCCATGGAAGTCGTAGTTATGTTGTTTACCTATCCAACGAATTGTCACACGCTAAGATTCAATGTAAATCGGCTACATTATGGCCTTTCTACTAAAAAAGGGTCGAAAACGAGTAATGTCCCAATTTAACGAGGAGATTTTCTTAACCTCCATTTTGGCCAAATTTTTAGAGAATGCAGAAATATCCCAGGAAGTCGTAGTTATGTTGTTTACCTTTCCAACGAATTGTCACATGCTAAGATTCAATGCAAATCGGCCACATTATGGCCTTCCTAGTAAAAAAGGTTCGAAAACGAGTAATGTCCTAAACTAACGAGGGGATTTTCTTAGCCTCCATTTTGGCCGAATTTTTAGAGAATGCAAAAATATCCCATGGATATCGTAGGTATGTTGTTTACCTATCCAACGAATTGTCACATGCTAAGATTCAATACAAATCGGCCACTTTATGGCCTTCCTAGTAAAAATGGGTCGAAAACGAGTAATGTCCTAAATTAACGAGAGATTTTCTTAACCTCCATTTTCGCCGAATTTTTAGAGAATGCAAAAATATCCCATGGAAGTCGTAGTTATGTTATTTACCTATCCAACGAATTGTCACACGCTAAGATTCAATGCAAATCGGCCACATTATGGCCTTCCTAGTAAAAATGGGTCGAAAACGAGTAATGTCCTAAATTAACGAGGGGATTTTCTTAACCTCCATTTTGGCTGAATTTTTAGAGAATGCAAAAATATCCCATGGAAGTCGTAGTTATGTTGTTTACCTATCCAACGAATTGTCACACGCTAAGATTCAATGGAAATCGGCTACATTATGGCCTTTCTACTAAAAAAGGGTCGAAAACGAGTAATGTCCCAATTTAACGAGGAGATTTTCTTAACCTCCATTTTGGCCAAATTTTTAGAGAATGCAGAAATATCCCATGGAAGTCGTAGTTATGTTGTTTACCTTTCCAACGAATTGTCACATGCTAAGATTCAATGCAAATCGGCCACATTATGGCCTTCCTAGTAAAAAAGGGTCGAAAACGAGTAATGTCCTAAACTAACGAGGGGATTTTCTTAGCCTCCATTTTGGCCGAATTTTTAGAGAATGCAAAAATATCCCATGGATATCGTAGGTATGTTGTTTACCTATCCAACGAATTGTCACATGCTAAGATTCAATACAAATCGGCCACTTTATGGCCTTCCTAGTAAAAATGGGTCGAAAACGAGTAATGTCCTAAATTAACGAGGAGATTTTCTTAACCTCCATTTTGGCCGAATTTTTAGAGAATGCAAAAATATCCCATGGAAGTCGTAGTTATGTTGTTTACCTATCCAACGAATTGTCACACGCTAAGATTCAATGCAAATCGGCCACATTATGGCCTTCCTAGTAAAAATGGGTCGAAAACGAGTAATGTCCTAAATTAACGAGGAGATTTTCTTAACCTCCATTTTGGCCGAATTTTTAGAGAATGCAAAAATATCCCATGGAAGTCGTAGTTATGTTGTTTACCTATCCAACGAATTGTCACACGCTAAAATTCAATGCTAATCGGCCACATTATGGCCTTCCTAGTAAAAAAGGGTCGAAAACGAGTAATGTCCCAAATTAACGCAAGGATTTTCTTAACCTCCATTTTGGCTGAATTTTTAAAAAATGCAAAAATATCCCATGGAAGTCGTAGCTATGTTGTTTACCTATCCAACAAATTGTCCCATGCTAAGATTCAATACAAACCGGCCACTTTATGGCCTTCCTTATAAAAAAGGGTCGAAAACGAGTAATGTCCTAAATTAACGAGGGGATTTTCTTAACCTCCATTTTGGCTGAATTTTTAGAGAATGCAAAAATATCCCATGGAAGTCGTAGTTATGTTGTTTACCTATCCAACGAATTGTCACACGCTAAGATTCAATGTAAATCGGCTACATTATGGCCTTTCTACTAAAAAAGGGTCGAAAACGAGTAATGTCCCAATTTAACGAGGAGATTTTCTTAACCTCCATTTTGGCCAAATTTTTAGAGAATGCAGAAATATCCCATGGAAGTCGTAGTTATGTTGTTTACCTTTCCAACGAATTGTCACATGCTAAGATTCAATGCAAATCGGCCACATTATGGCCTTCCTAGTAAAAAAGGTTCGAAAACGAGTAATGTCCTAAACTAACGAGGGGATTTTCTTAGCCTCCATTTTGGCCGAATTTTTAGAGAATGCAAAAATATCCCATGGATATCGTAGGTATGTTGTTTACCTATCCAACGAATTGTCACATGCTAAGATTCAATACAAATCGGCCACTTTATGGCCTTCCTAGTAAAAATGGGTCGAAAACGAGTAATGTCCTAAATTAACGAGAGATTTTCTTAACCTCCATTTTCGCCGAATTTTTAGAGAATGCAAAAATATCCCATGGAAGTCGTAGTTATGTTATTTACCTATCCAACGAATTGTCACACGCTAAGATTCAATGCAAATCGGCCACATTATGGCCTTCCTAGTAAAAATGGGTCGAAAACGAGTAATGTCCTAAATTAACGAGGAGATTTTCTTAACCTCCATTTTGGCCAAATTTTTAGAGAATGCAAAAATATCCCATGGAAGTCGTAGTTATGTTGTTTACCTATCCAACGAATTGTCACACGCTAAAATTCAATGCTAATCGGCCACATTATGGCCTTCCTAGTAAAAAAGGGTCGAAAACGAGTAATGTCCCAAATTAACGCAAGGATTTTCTTAACCTCCATTTTGGCTGAATTTTTAAAAAATGCAAAAATATCCCATGGAAGTCGTAGCTATGTTGTTTACCTATCCAACAAATTGTCCCATGCTAAGATTCAATACAAACCGGCCACTTTATGGCCTTCCTTATAAAAAAGGGTCGAAAACGAGTAATGTCCTAAATTAACGAGGGGATTTTCTTAACCTCCATTTTGGCTGAATTTTTAGAGAATGCAAAAATATCCCATGGAAGTCGTAGTTATGTTGTTTACCTATCCAACGAATTGTCACACGCTAAGATTCAATGTAAATCGGCTACATTATGGCCTTTCTACTAAAAAAGGGTCGAAAACGAGTAATGTCCCAATTTAACGAGGAGATTTTCTTAACCTCCATTTTGGCCAAATTTTTAGAGAATGCAGAAATATCCCATGGAAGTCGTAGTTATGTTGTTTACCTTTCCAACGAATTGTCACATGCTAAGATTCAATGCAAATCGGCCACATTATGGCCTTCCTAGTAAAAAAGGTTCGAAAACGAGTAATGTCCTAAACTAACGAGGGGATTTTCTTAGCCTCCATTTTGGCCGAATTTTTAGAGAATGCAAAAATATCCCATGGATATCGTAGGTATGTTGTTTACCTATCCAACGAATTGTCACATGCTAAGATTCAATACAAATCGGCCACTTTATGGCCTTCCTAGTAAAAATGGGTCGAAAACGAGTAATGTCCTAAATTAACGAGAGATTTTCTTAACCTCCATTTTCGCCGAATTTTTAGAGAATGCAAAAATATCCCATGGAAGTCGTAGTTATGTTGTTTACCTATCCAACGAATTGTCACACGCTAAGATTCAATGCAAATCGGCCACATTATGGCCTTCCTAGTAAAAATGGGTCGAAAACGAGTAATGTCCTAAATTAACGAGGAGATTTTCTTAACCTCCATTTTGGCCGAATTTTTAGAGAATGCAAAAATATCCCATGGAAGTCGTAGTTATGTTGTTTACCTATCCAACGAATTGTCACACGCTAAAATTCAATGCTAATCGGCCACATTATGGCCTTCCTAGTAAAAAAGGGTCGAAAACGAGTAATGTCCCAAATTAACGCAAGGATTTTCTTAACCTCCATTTTGGCTGAATTTTTAAAAAATGCAAAAATATCCCATGGAAGTCGTAGCTATGTTGTTTACCTATCCAACAAATTGTCCCATGCTAAGATTCAATACAAACCGGCCACTTTATGGCCTTCCTTATAAAAAAGGGTCGAAAACGAGTAATGTCCTAAATTAACGAGGGGATTTTCTTAACCTCCATTTTGGCTGAATTTTTAGAGAATGCAAAAATATCCCATAGAAGTCGTAGTTATGTTGTTTACCTATCCAACGAATTGTCACACGCTAAGATTCAATGCAAATCGGCTACATTATAGCCTTCCTACTAAAAAAGGGTCGAAAACGAGTAATGTCCCAAATTAACGAGGAGATTTTCTTAACCTCCATTTTGGCCAAATTTTTAGAGAATGCAAAAATATCCCATGGAAGTCGTAGTTATGTTGTTTACCTTTCCAACGAATTGTCACATGCTAAGATTCAATGCAAATCGGCCACATTATGGCCTTCCTAGTAAAAAAGGGTCGAAAACGAGTAATGTCCTAAACTAACGAGGGGATTTTCTTAGCCTCCATTTTGGCCGAATTTTTAGAGAATGCAAAAATATCCCATGGATATCGTAGGTATGTTGTTTACCTATCCAACGAATTGTCACATGCTAAGATTCAATACAAATCGGCCACTTTATGGCCTTCCTAGTAAAAATGGGTCGAAAACGAGTAATGTCCTAAATTAACGAGGAGATTTTCTTAACCTCCATTTTGGCCGAATTTTTAGAGAATGCAAAAATATCCCATGGAAGTCGTAGTTATGTTGTTTACCTATCCAACGAATTGTCACACGCTAAAATTCAATGCAAATCGGCCACATTATGGCCTTCCTAGTAAAAAAGGGTCGAAAACGAGTAATGTCCCAAATTAACGCAAGGATTTTCTTAACCTCCATTTTGGCTGAATTTTTAAAAAATGCAAAAATATCCCATGGAAGTCGTAGCTATGTTGTTTACCTATCCAACAAATTGTCCCATGCTAAGATTCAATACAAACCGGCCACTTTATGGCCTTCCTTATAAAAAAGGGTCGAAAACGAGTAATGTCCTAAATTAACGAGGGGATTTTCTTAACCTCCATTTTGGCTGAATTTTTAGAGAATGCAAAAATATCCCATGGAAGTCGTAGTTATGTTGTTTACCTATCCAACGAATTGTCACACGCTAAGATTCAATGCAAATCGGCTACATTATGGCCTTTCTACTAAAAAAGGGTCGAAAACGAGTAATGTCCCAAATTAACGAGGAGATTTTCTTAACCTCCATTTTGGCCAAATTTTTAGAGAATGCAAAAATATCCCATGGAAGTCGTAGTTATGTTGTTTACCTTTCCAACGAATTGTCACATGCTAAGATTCAATGCAAATCGGCCACATTATGGCCTTCCTAGCAAAAAAGGGTCGAAAACGAGTAATGTCCTAAACTAACGAGGGGATTTTCTTAGCCTCCATTTTGGCCGAATTTTTAGAGAATGCAAAAATATCCCATGGATATCGTAGGTATGTTGTTTACCTATCCAACGAATTGTCACATGCTAAGATTCAATACAAATCGGCCACTTTATGGCCTTCCTAGTAAAAATGGGTCGAAAACGAGTAATGTCCTAAATTAACGAGGAGATTTTCTTAACCTCCATTTTGGCCGAATTTTTAGAGAATGCAAAAATATCCCATGGAAGTCGTAGTTATGTTGTTTACCTATCCAACGAATTGTCACACGCTAAGATTCAATGCAAATCGGCCACATTATGGCCTTCCTAGTAAAAATGGGTCGAAAACGAGTAATGTCCTAAATTAACGAGGAGATTTTCTTAACCTCCATTTTGGCCGAATTTTTAGAGAATGCAAAAATATCCCATGGAAGTCGTAGTTATGTTGTTTACCTATCCAACGAATTGTCACACGCTAAAATTCAATGCTAATCGGCCACATTATGGCCTTCCTAGTAAAAAAGGGTCGAAAACGAGTAATGTCCCAAATTAACGCAAGGATTTTCTTAACCTCCATTTTGGCTGAATTTTTAAAAAATGCAAAAATATCCCATGGAAGTCGTAGCTATGTTGTTTACCTATCCAACAAATTGTCCCATGCTAAGATTCAATACAAACCGGCCACTTTATGGCCTTCCTTATAAAAAAGGGTCGAAAACGAGTAATGTCCTAAATTAACGAGGGGATTTTCTTAACCTCCATTTTGGCTGAATTTTTAGAGAATGCAAAAATATCCCATGGAAGTCGTAGTTATGTTGTTTACCTATCCAACGAATTGTCACACGCTAAGATTCAATGCAAATCGGCTACATTATGGCCTTTCTACTAAAAAAGGGTCGAAAACGAGTAATGTCCCAAATTAACGAGGAGATTTTCTTAACCTCCATTTTGGCCAAATTTTTAGAGAATGCAAAAATATCCCATGGAAGTCGTAGTTATGTTGTTTACCTTTCCAACGAATTGTCACATGCTAAGATTCAATGCAAATCGGCCACATTATGGCCTTCCTAGTAAAAAAGGGTCGAAAACGAGTAATGTCCTAAACTAACGAGGGGATTTTCTTAGCCTCCATTTTGGCCGAATTTTTAGAGAATGCAAAAATATCCAATGGATATCGTAGGTATGTTGTTTTCCTATCCAACGAATTGTCACATGCTAAGATTCAATACAAATCGGCCACTTTATGGCCTTCCTAGTAAAAATGGGTCGAAAACGAGTATTGTCCTAAATTAACGAGGAGATTTTCTTAACCTCCATTTTGGCCGAATTTTTAGAGAATGCAAAAATATCCCATGGAAGTCGTAGTTATGTTGTTTACCTATCCAACGAATTGTCACACGCTAAGATTCAATGCAAATCGGCCACATTATGGTCTTCCTAGTAAAAATGGGTCGAAAACGAGTAATGTCCTAAATTAACGAGGAGATTTTCTTAACCTCCATTTTGGCCGAATTTTTAGAGAATGCAAAAATATCCCATGGAAGTCGTAGTTATGTTGTTTACCTATCCAACGAATTGTCACACGCTAAAATTCAATGCTAATCGGCCACATTATGGCCTTCCTAGTAAAAAAGGGTCGAAAACGAGTAATGTCCCAAATTAACGCAAGGATTTTCTTAACCTCCATTTTGGCTGAATTTTTAAAAAATGCAAAAATATCCCATGGATATCGTAGGTATGTTGTTTACCTATCCAACGAATTGTCACATGCTAAGATTCAATACAAATCGGCCACTTTATGGCCTTCCTAGTAAAAATGGGTCGAAAACGAGTAATGTCCTAAATTAACGAGGAGATTTTCTTAACCTCCATTTTGGCCGAATTTTTAGAGAATGCAAAAATATCCCATGGAAGTCGTAGTTATGTTGTTTACCTATCCAACGAATTGTCACACGCTAAGATTCAATGCAAATCGGCTACATTATGGCCTTTCTACTAAAAAAGGGTCGAAAACGAGTAATGTCCCAAATTAACGAGGAGATTTTCTTAACCTCCATTTTGGCCAAATTTTTAGAGAATGCAAAAATATCCCATGGAAGTCGTAGTTATGTTGTTTACCTTTCCAACGAATTGTCACATGCTAAGATTCAATGCAAATCGGCCACATTATGGCCTTCCTAGTAAAAAAGGGTCGAAAACGAGTAATGTCCTAAACTAACGAGGGGATTTTCTTAGCCTCCATTTTGGCCGAATTTTTAGAGAATGCAAAAATATCCCATGGATATCGTAGGTATGTTGTTTACCTATCCAACGAATTGTCACATGCTAAGATTCAATACAAATCGGCCACTTTATGGCCTTCCTAGTAAAAATGGGTCGAAAACGAGTAATGTCCTAAATTAACGAGGAGATTTTCTTAACCTCCATTTTGGCCGAATTTTTAGAGAATGCAAAAATATCCCATGGAAGTCGTAGTTATGTTGTTTACCTATCCAACGAATTGTCACACGCTAAGATTCAATGCAAATCGGCTACATTATGGCCTTTCTACTAAAAAAGGGTCGAAAACGAGTAATGTCCCAAATTAACGAGGAGATTTTCTTAACCTCCATTTTGGCCAAATTTTTAGAGAATGCAAAAATATCCCATGGAAGTCGTAGTTATGTTGTTTACCTTTCCAACGAATTGTCACATGCTAAGATTCAATGCAAATCGGCCACATTATGGCCTTCCTAGTAAAAAAGGGTCGAAAACGAGTAATGTCCTAAACTAACGAGGGGATTTTCTTAGCCTCCATTTTGGCCGAATTTTTAGAGAATGCAAAAATATCCCATGGATATCGTAGGTATGTTGTTTACCTATCCAACGAATTGTCACATGCTAAGATTCAATACAAATCGGCCACTTTATGGCCTTCCTAGTAAAAATGGGTCGAAAACGAGTAATGTCCTAAATTAACGAGGAGATTTTCTTAACCTCCATTTTGGCCGAATTTTTAGAGAATGCAAAAATATCCCATGGAAGTCGTAGTTATGTTGTTTACCTATCCAACGAATTGTCACACGCTAAGATTCAATGCAAATCGGCCACATTATGGCCTTCCTAGTAAAAATGGGTCGAAAACGAGTAATGTCCTAAATTAACGAGGAGATTTTCTTAACCTCCATTTTGGCCGAATTTTTAGAGAATGCAAAAATATCCCATGGAAGTCGTAGTTATGTTGTTTACCTATCCAACGAATTGTCACACGCTAAAATTCAATGCTAATCGGCCACATTATGGCCTTCCTAGTAAAAAAGGGTCGAAAACGAGTAATGTCCCAAATTAACGCAAGGATTTTCTTAACCTCCATTTTGGCTGAATTTTTAAAAAATGCAAAAATATCCCATGGAAGTCGTAGCTATGTTGTTTACCTATCCAACAAATTGTCCCATGCTAAGATTCAATACAAACCGGCCACTTTATGGCCTTCCTTATAAAAAAGGGTCGAAAACGAGTAATGTCCTAAATTAACGAGGGGATTTTCTTAGCCTCCATTTTGGCCGAATTTTTAGAGAATGCAAAAATATCCCATGGATATCGTAGGTATGTTGTTTACCTATCCAACGAATTGTCACATGCTAAGATTCAATACAAATCGGCCACTTTATGGCCTTCCTAGTAAAAATGGGTCGAAAACGAGTAATGTCCTAAATTAACGAGGAGATTTTCTTAACCTCCATTTTGGCCGAATTTTTAGAGAATGCAAAAATATCCCATGGAAGTCGTAGTTATGTTGTTTACCTATCCAACGAATTGTCACACGCTAAGATTCAATGCAAATCGGCTACATTATGGCCTTTCTACTAAAAAAGGGTCGAAAACGAGTAATGTCCCAAATTAACGAGGAGATTTTCTTAACCTCCATTTTGGCCAAATTTTTAGAGAATGCAAAAATATCCCATGGAAGTCGTAGTTATGTTGTTTACCTTTCCAACGAATTGTCACATGCTAAGATTCAATGCAAATCGGCCACATTATGGCCTTCCTAGTAAAAAAGGGTCGAAAACGAGTAATGTCCTAAACTAACGAGGGGATTTTCTTAGCCTCCATTTTGGCCGAATTTTTAGAGAATGCAAAAATATCCCATGGATATCGTAGGTATGTTGTTTACCTATCCAACGAATTGTCACATGCTAAGATTCAATACAAATCGGCCACTTTATGGCCTTCCTAGTAAAAATGGGTCGAAAACGAGTAATGTCCTAAATTAACGAGGAGATTTTCTTAACCTCCATTTTGGCCGAATTTTTAGAGAATGCAAAAATATCCCATGGAAGTCGTAGTTATGTTGTTTACCTATCCAACGAATTGTCACACGCTAAGATTCAATGCAAATCGGCCACATTATGGCCTTCCTAGTAAAAATGGGTCGAAAACGAGTAATGTCCTAAATTAACGAGGAGATTTTCTTAACCTCCATTTTGGCCGAATTTTTAGAGAATGCAAAAATATCCCATGGAAGTCGTAGTTATGTTGTTTACCTATCCAACGAATTGTCACACGCTAAAATTCAATGCTAATCGGCCACATTATGGCCTTCCTAGTAAAAAAGGGTCGAAAACGAGTAATGTCCCAAATTAACGCAAGGATTTTCTTAACCTCCATTTTGGCTGAATTTTTAAAAAATGCAAAAATATCCCATGGAAGTCGTAGCTATGTTGTTTACCTATCCAACAAATTGTCCCATGCTAAGATTCAATACAAACCGGCCACTTTATGGCCTTCCTTATAAAAAAGGGTCGAAAACGAGTAATGTCCTAAATTAACGAGGGGATTTTCTTAACCTCCATTTTGGCTGAATTTTTAGAGAATGCAAAAATATCCCATGGAAGTCGTAGTTATGTTGTTTACCTATCCAACGAATTGTCACACGCTAAGATTCAATGCAAATCGGCTACATTATGGCCTTCCTACTAAAAAAGGGTCGAAAACGAGTAATGTCCCAAATTAACGAGGAGATTTTCTTAACCTCCATTTTGGCCAAATTTTTAGAGAATGCAAAAATATCCCATGGAAGTCGTAGTTATGTTGTTTACCTTTCCAACGAATTGTCACATGCTAAGATTCAATGCAAATCGGCCACATTATGGCCTTCCTAGTAAAAAAGGGTCGAAAACGAGTAATGTCCTAAACTAACGAGGGGATTTTCTTAGCCTCCATTTTGGCCGAATTTTTAGAGAATGCAAAAATATCCCATGGATATCGTAGGTATGTTGTTTACCTATCCAACGAATTGTCACATGCTAAGATTCAATACAAATCGGCCACTTTATGGCCTTCCTAGTAAAAATGGGTCGAAAACGAGTAATGTCCTAAATTAACGAGGAGATTTTCTTAACCTCCATTTTGGCCGAATTTTTAGAGAATGCAAAAATATCCCATGGAAGTCGTAGTTATGTTGTTTACCTATCCAACGAATTGTCACACGCTAAAATTCAATGCAAATCGGCCACATTATGGCCTTCCTAGTAAAAAAGGGTCGAAAACGAGTAATGTCCCAAATTAACGCAAGGATTTTCTTAACCTCCATTTTGGCTGAATTTTTAAAAAATGCAAAAATATCCCATGGAAGTCTTAGCTATGTTGTTTACCTATCCAACAAATTGTCCCATGCTAAGATTCAATACAAACCGGCCACTTTATGGCCTTCCTTATAAAAAAGGGTCGAAAACGAGTAATGTCCTAAATTAACGAGGGGATTTTCTTAACCTCCATTTTGGCTGAATTTTTAGAGAATGCAAAAATATCCCATGGAAGTCGTAGTTATGTTGTTTACCTATCCAACGAATTGTCACACGCTAAGATTCAATGCAAATCGGCTACATTATGGCCTTCCTACTAAAAAAGGGTCGAAAACGAGTAATGTCCCAAATTAACGAGGATATTTTCTTAACCCCCATTTTGGCTGAATTTTTATAGAATGCAAAAATATCCCATGGAAGTCGTAGTTATGTTGTTTACCTTTCCAACGAATTGTCACATGCTAAGATTCAATGCAAATCGGCCACATTATGGCCTTCCTAGTAAAAAAGGGTCGAAAACGAGTAATGTCCTAAACTAACGAGGGGATTTTCTTAGCCTCCATTTTGGCCGAATTTTTAGAGAATGCAAAAATATCCCATGGATATCGTAGGTATGTTGTTTACCTATCCAACGAATTGTCACATGCTAAGATTCAATACAAATCGGCCACTTTATGGCCTTCCTAGTAAAAATGGGTCGAAAACGAGTAATGTCCTAAATTAACGAGGAGATTTTCTTAACCTCCATTTTGGCCGAATTTTTAGAGAATGCAAAAATATCCCATGGAAGTCGTAGTTATGTTGTTTACCTATCCAACGAATTGTCACACGCTAAGATTCAATGCAAATCGGCTACATTATGGCCTTTCTACTAAAAAAGGGTCGAAAACGAGTAATGTCCCAAATTAACGAGGAGATTTTCTTAACCTCCATTTTGGCCAAATTTTTAGAGAATGCAAAAATATCCCATGGAAGTCGTAGTTATGTTGTTTACCTTTCCAACGAATTGTCACATGCTAAGATTCAATGCAAATCGGCCACATTATGGCCTTCCTAGTAAAAAAGGGTCGAAAACGAGTAATGTCCTAAACTAACGAGGGGATTTTCTTAGCCTCCATTTTGGCCGAATTTTTAGAGAATGCAAAAATATCCCATGGATATCGTAGGTATGTTGTTTACCTATCCAACGAATTGTCACATGCTAAGATTCAATACAAATCGGCCACTTTATGGCCTTCCTAGTAAAAATGGGTCGAAAACGAGTAATGTCCTAAATTAACGAGGAGATTTTCTTAACCTCCATTTTGGCCGAATTTTTAGAGAATGCAAAAATATCCCATGGAAGTCGTAGTTATGTTGTTTACCTATCCAACGAATTGTCACACGCTAAGATTCAATGCAAATCGGCCACATTATGGCCTTCCTAGTAAAAATGGGTCGAAAACGAGTAATGTCCTAAATTAACGAGGAGATTTTCTTAACCTCCATTTTGGCCGAATTTTTAGAGAATGCAAAAATATCCCATGGAAGTCGTAGTTATGTTGTTTACCTATCCAACGAATTGTCACACGCTAAAATTCAATGCTAATCGGCCACATTATGGCCTTCCTAGTAAAAAAGGGTCGAAAACGAGTAATGTCCCAAATTAACGCAAGGATTTTCTTAACCTCCATTTTGGCTGAATTTTTAAAAAATGCAAAAATATCCCATGGAAGTCGTAGCTATGTTGTTTACCTATCCAACAAATTGTCCCATGCTAAGATTCAATACAAACCGGCCACTTTATGGCCTTCCTTATAAAAAAGGGTCGAAAACGAGTAATGTCCTAAATTAACGAGGGGATTTTCTTAACCTCCATTTTGGCTGAATTTTTAGAGAATGCAAAAATATCCCATGGAAGTCGTAGTTATGTTGTTTACCTATCCAACGAATTGTCACACGCTAAGATTCAATGCAAATCGGCTACATTATGGCCTTCCTACTAAAAAAGGGTCGAAAACGAGTAATGTCCCAAATTAACGAGGAGATTTTCTTAACCTCCATTTTGGCCAAATTTTTAGAGAATGCAAAAATATCCCATGGAAGTCGTAGTTATGTTGTTTACCTTTCCAACGAATTGTCACATGCTAAGATTCAATGCAAATCGGCCACATTATGGCCTTCCTAGTAAAAAAGGGTCGAAAACGAGTAATGTCCTAAACTAACGAGGGGATTTTCTTAGCCTCCATTTTGGCCGAATTTTTAGAGAATGCAAAAATATCCCATGGATATCGTAGGTATGTTGTTTACCTATCCAACGAATTGTCACATGCTAAGATTCAATACAAATCGGCCACTTTATGGCCTTCCTAGTAAAAATGGGTCGAAAACGAGTAATGTCCTAAATTAACGAGGAGATTTTCTTAACCTCCATTTTGGCCGAATTTTTAGAGAATGCAAAAATATCCCATGGAAGTCGTAGTTATGTTGTTTACCTATCCAACGAATTGTCACACGCTAAAATTCAATGCAAATCGGCCACATTATGGCCTTCCTAGTAAAAAAGGGTCGAAAACGAGTAATGTCCCAAATTAACGCAAGGATTTTCTTAACCTCCATTTTGGCTGAATTTTTAAAAAATGCAAAAATATCCCATGGAAGTCTTAGCTATGTTGTTTACCTATCCAACAAATTGTCCCATGCTAAGATTCAATACAAACCGGCCACTTTATGGCCTTCCTTATAAAAAAGGGTCGAAAACGAGTAATGTCCTAAATTAACGAGGGGATTTTCTTAACCTCCATTTTGGCTGAATTTTTAGAGAATGCAAAAATATCCCATGGAAGTCGTAGTTATGTTGTTTACCTATCCAACGAATTGTCACACGCTAAGATTCAATGCAAATCGGCTACATTATGGCCTTCCTACTAAAAAAGGGTCGAAAACGAGTAATGTCCCAAATTAACGAGGATATTTTCTTAACCCCCATTTTGGCTGAATTTTTATAGAATGCAAAAATATCCCATGGAAGTCGTAGTTATGTTGTTTACCTTTCCAACGAATTGTCACATGCTAAGATTCAATGCAAATCGGCCACATTATGGCCTTCCTAGTAAAAAAGGGTCGAAAACGAGTAATGTCCTAAACTAACGAGGGGATTTTCTTAGCCTCCATTTTGGCCGAATTTTTAGAGAATGCAAAAATATCCCATGGATATCGTAGGTATGTTGTTTACCTATCCAACGAATTGTCACATGCTAAGATTCAATACAAATCGGCCACTTTATGGCCTTCCTAGTAAAAATGGGTCGAAAACGAGTAATGTCCTAAATTAACGAGGAGATTTTCTTAACCTCCATTTTGGCCGAATTTTTAGAGAATGCAAAAATATCCCATGGAAGTCGTAGTTATGTTGTTTACCTATCCAACGAATTGTCACACGCTAAGATTCAATGCAAATCGGCCACATTATGGCCTTCCTAGTAAAAATGGGTCGAAAACGAGTAATGTCCTAAATTAACGAGGAGATTTTCTTAACCTCCATTTTGGCCGAATTTTTAGAGAATGCAAAAATATCCCATGGAAGTCGTAGTTATGTTGTTTACCTATCCAACGAATTGTCACACGCTAAAATTCAATGCTAATCGGCCACATTATGGCCTTCCTAGTAAAAAAGGGTCGAAAACGAGTAATGTCCCAAATTAACGCAAGGATTTTCTTAACCTCCATTTTGGCTGAATTTTTAAAAAATGCAAAAATATCCCATGGAAGTCGTAGCTATGTTGTTTACCTATCCAACAAATTGTCCCATGCTAAGATTCAATACAAACCGGCCACTTTATGGCCTTCCTTATAAAAAAGGGTCGAAAACGAGTAATGTCCTAAATTAACGAGGGGATTTTCTTAACCTCCATTTTGGCTGAATTTTTAGAGAATGCAAAAATATCCCATGGAAGTCGTAGTTATGTTGTTTACCTATCCAACGAATTGTCACACGCTAAGATTCAATGCAAATCGGCTACATTATGGCCTTCCTACTAAAAAAGGGTCGAAAACGAGTAATGTCCCAAATTAACGAGGAGTTTTTCTTAACCTCCATTTTGGCCAAATTTTTAGAGAATGCAAAAATATCCCATGGAAGTCGTAGTTATGTTGTTTACCTTTCCAACGAATTGTCACATGCTAAGATTCAATGCAAATCGGCCACATTATGGCCTTCCTAGTAAAAAAGGGTCGAAAACGAGTAATGTCCTAAACTAACGAGGGGATTTTCTTAGCCTCCATTTTGGCCGAATTTTTAGAGAATGCAAAAATATCCCATGGATATCGTAGGTATGTTGTTTACCTATCCAACGAATTGTCACATGCTAAGATTCAATACAAATCGGCCACTTTATGGCCTTCCTAGTAAAAATGGGTCGAAAACGAGTAATGTCCTAAATTAACGAGGAGATTTTCTTAACCTTCATTTTGGCCGAATTTTTAGAGAATGCAAAAATATCCCATGGAAGTCGTAGTTATGTTGTTTACCTATCCAACGAATTGTCACACGCTAAAATTCAATGCAAATCGGCCACATTATGGCCTTCCTAGTAAAAAAGGGTCGAAAACGAGTAATGTCCCAAATTAACGCAAGGATTTTCTTAACCTCCATTTTGGCTGAATTTTTAAAAAATGCAAAAATATCCCATGGAAGTCTTAGCTATGTTGTTTACCTATCCAACAAATTGTCCCATGCTAAGATTCAATACAAACCGGCCACTTTATGGCCTTCCTTATAAAAAAGGGTCGAAAACGAGTAATGTCCTAAATTAACGAGGGGATTTTCTTAACCTCCATTTTGGCTGAATTTTTAGAGAATGCAAAAATATCCCATGGAAGTCGTAGTTATGTTGTTTACCTATCCAACGAATTGTCACACGCTAAGATTCAATGCAAATCGGCTACATTATGGCCTTCCTACTAAAAAAGGGTCGAAAACGAGTAATGTCCCAAATTAACGAGGATATTTTCTTAACCCCCATTTTGGCTGAATTTTTAGAGAATGCAAAAATATCCCATGGAAGTCGTAGTTATGTTGTTTACCTTTCCAACGAATTGTCACATGCTAAGATTCAATGCAAATCGGCCACATTATGGCCTTCCTAGTAAAAAAGGGTCGAAAACGAGTAATGTCCTAAACTAACGAGGGGATTTTCTTAGCCTCCATTTTGGCCGAATTTTTAGAGAATGCAAAAATATCCCATGGATATCGTAGGTATGTTGTTTACCTATCCAACGAATTGTCACATGCTAAGATTCAATACAAATCGGCCACTTTATGGCCTTCCTAGTAAAAATGGGTCGAAAACGAGTAATGTCCTAAATTAACGAGGAGATTTTCTTAACCTCCATTTTCGCCGAATTTTTAGAGAATGCAAAAATATCCCATGGAAGTCGTAGTTATGTTGTTTACCTATCCAACGAATTGTCACACGCTAAGATTCAATGCAAATCGGCCACATTATGGCCTTCCTAGTAAAAATGGGTCGAAAACGAGTAATGTCCTAAATTAACGAGGAGATTTTCTTAACCTCCATTTTGGCCGAATTTTCAGAGAATGCAAAAATATCCCATGGAAGTCGTAGTTATGTTGTTTACCTATCCAACGAATTGTCACACGCTAAAATTCAATGCAAATCGGCCACATTATGGCCTTCCTAGTAAAAAAGGGTCGAAAACGAGTAATGTCCCAAATTAACGCAAGGATTTTCTTAACCTCCATTTTGGCTGAATTTTTAAAAAATGCAAAAATATCCCATGGAAGTCGTAGCTATGTTGTTTACCTATCCAACAAATTGTCCCATGCTAAGATTCAATACAAACCGGCCACTTTATGGCCTTCCTTATAAAAAAGGGTCGAAAACGAGTAATGTCCTAAATTAACGAGGGGATTTTCTTAACCTCCATTTTGGCTGAATTTTTAGAGAATGCAAAAATATCCCATGGAAGTCGTAGTTATGTTGTTTACCTATCCAACGAATTGTCACACGCTAAGATTCAATGCAAATCGGCTACATTATGGCCTTTCTACTAAAAAAGGGTCGAAAACGAGTAATGTCCCAAATTAACGAGGAGATTTTCTTAACCTCCATTTTGGCCAAATTTTTAGAGAATGCAAAAATATCCCATGGAAGTCGTAGTTATGTTGTTTACCTTTCCAACGAATTGTCACATGCTAAGATTCAATGCAAATCGGCCACATTATGGCCTTCCTAGTAAAAAAGGGTCGAAAACGAGTAATGTCCTAAACTAACGAGGGGATTTTCTTAGCCTCCATTTTGGCCGAATTTTTAGAGAATGCAAAAATATCCCATGGATATCGTAGGTATGTTGTTTACCTATCCAACGAATTGTCACATGCTAAGATTCAATACAAATCGGCCACTTTATGGCCTTCCTAGTAAAAATGGGTCGAAAACGAGTAATGTCCTAAATTAACGAGGAGATTTTCTTAACCTCCATTTTGGCCGAATTTTTAGAGAATGCAAAAATATCCCATGGAAGTCGTAGTTATGTTGTTTACCTATCCAACGAATTGTCACACGCTAAGATTCAATGCAAATCGGCCACATTATGGCCTTCCTAGTAAAAATGGGTCGAAAACGAGTAATGTCCTAAATTAACGAGGAGATTTTCTTGCCGAATTTTTAGAGAATGCAAAAATATCCCATGGAAGTCGTAGTTATGTTGTTTACCTATCCAACGAATTGTCACACGCTAAAATTCAATGCAAATCGGCCACATTATGGCCTTCCTAGTAAAAAAGGGTCGAAAACGAGTAATGTCCCAAATTAACGCAAGGATTTTCTTAACCTCCATTTTGGCTGAATTTTTAAAAAATGCAAAAATATCCCATGGAAGTCAGAGCTATGTTGTTTACCTATCCAACAAATTGTCCCATGCTAAGATTCAATACAAACCGGCCACTTTATGGCCTTCCTTATAAAAAAGGGTCGAAAACGAGTAATGTCCTAAATTAACGAGGGGATTTTCTTAACCTCCATTTTGGCTGAATTTTTAGAGAATGCAAAAATACCCCATGGAAGTCGTAGTTATGTTGTTTACCTATCCAACGAATTGTCACACGCTAAGATTCAATGCAAATCGGCTACATTATGGCCTTTCTACTAAAAAAGGGTCGAAAACGAGTAATGTCCCAAATTAACGAGGAGATTTTCTTAACCTCCATTTTGGCCAAATTTTTAGAGAATGCAAAAATATCCCATGGAAGTCGTAGTTATGTTGTTTACCTTTCCAACGAATTGTCACATGCTAAGATTCAATGCAAATCAGCCACATTATGGCCTTCCTAGTAAAAAAGGGTCGAAAACGAGTAATGTCCTAAACTAACGAGGGGATTTTCTTAGCCTCCATTTTGGCCGAATTTTTAGAGAATGCAAAAATATCCCATGGATATCGTAGGTATGTTGTTTACCTATCCAACGAATTGTCACATGCTAAGATTCAATACAAATCGGCCACTTTATGGCCTTCCTAGTAAAAATGGGTCGAAAACGAGTAATGTCCTAAATTAACGAGGAGATTTTCTTAACCTCCATTTTGGCCGAATTTTTAGAGAATGCAAAAATATCCCATGGAAGTCGTAGTTATGTTGTTTACCTATCCAACGAATTGTCACACGCTAAGATTCAATGCAAATCGGCCACATTATGGCCTTCCTAGTAAAAATGGGTCGAAAACGAGTAATGTCCTAAATTAACGAGGATATTTTCTTAACCTCCATTTTGGCCGAAGTTTTAGAGAATGCAAAAATATCCCATGGAAGTCGTAGTTATGTTGTTTACCTATCCAACGAATTGTCACACGCTAAAATTCAATGCAAATCGGCCACATTATGGCCTTCCTAGTAAAAAAGGGTCGAAAACGAGTAATGTCCCAAATTAACGCAAGGATTTTCTTAACCTCCATTTTGGCTGAATTTTTAAAAAATGCAAAAATATCCCATGGAAGTCGTAGCTATGTTGTTTACCTATCCAACAAATTGTCCCATGCTAAGATTCAATACAAACCGGCCACTTTATGGCCTTCCTTATAAAAAAGGGTCGAAAAAGAGTAATGTCCTAAATTAACGAGGGGATTTTCTTAACCTCCATTTTGGCTGAATTTTTAGAGAATGCAAAAATATCCCATGGAAGTCGTAGTTATGTTGTTTACCTATCCAACGAATTGTCACACGCTAAAATTCAATGCTAATCGGCCACATTATGGTCTTCCTAGTAAAAAAGGGTCGAAAACGAGTAATGTCCCAAATTAACGCAAGGATTTTCTTAACCTCCATTTTGGCTGAATTTTTAAAAAATGCAAAAATATCCCATGGAAGTCGTAGCTATGTTGTTTACCTATCCAACAAATTGTCCCATGCTAAGATTCAATACAAACCGGCCACTTTATGGCCTTCCTTATAAAAAAGGGTCGAAAACGAGTAATGTCCTAAATTAACGAGGGGATTTTCTTAACCTCCATTTTGGCTGAATTTTTAGAGAATGCAAAAATATCCCATGGAAGTCGTAGTTATGTTGTTTACCTATCCAACGAATTGTCACACGCTAAGATTCAATGCAAATCGGCTACATTATGGCCTTTCTACTAAAAAAGGGTCGAAAACGAGTAATGTCCCAAATTAACGAGGAGATTTTCTTAACCTCCATTTTGGCCAAATTTTTAGAGAATGCAAAAATATCCCATGGAAGTCGTAGTTATGTTGTTTACCTTTCCAACGAATTGTCACATGCTAAGATTCAATGCAAATCAGCCACATTATGGCCTTCCTAGTAAAAAAGGGTCGAAAACGAGTAATGTCCTAAACTAACGAGGGGATTTTCTTAGCCTCCATTTTGGCCGAATTTTTAGAGAATGCAAAAATATCCCATGGATATCGTAGGTATGTTGTTTACCTATCCAACGAATTGTCACATGCTAAGATTCAATACAAATCGGCCACTTTATGGCCTTCCTAGTAAAAATGGGTCGAAAACGAGTAATGTCCTAAATTAACGAGGAGATTTTCTTAACCTCCATTTTGGCCGAATTTTTAGAGAATGCAAAAATATCCCATGGAAGTCGTAGTTATGTTGTTTACCTATCCAACGAATTGTCACACGCTAAGATTCAATGCAAATCGGCCACATTATGGCCTTCCTAGTAAAAATGGGTCGAAAACGAGTAATGTCCTAAATTAACGAGGAGATTTTCTTGCCGAATTTTTAGAGAATGCAAAAATATCCCATGGAAGTCGTAGTTATGTTGTTTACCTATCCAACGAATTGTCACACGCTAAAATTCAATGCAAATCGGCCACATTATGGCCTTCCTAGTAAAAAAGGGTCGAAAACGAGTAATGTCCCAAATTAACGCAAGGATTTTCTTAACCTCCATTTTGGCTGAATTTTTAAAAAATGCAAAAATATCCCATGGAAGTCAGAGCTATGTTGTTTACCTATCCAACAAATTGTCCCATGCTAAGATTCAATACAAACCGGCCACTTTATGGCCTTCCTTATAAAAAAGGGTCGAAAACGAGTAATGTCCTAAATTAACGAGGGGATTTTCTTAACCTCCATTTTGGCTGAATTTTTAGAGAATGCAAAAATACCCCATGGAAGTCGTAGTTATGTTGTTTACCTATCCAACGAATTGTCACACGCTAAGATTCAATGCAAATCGGCTACATTATGGCCTTTCTACTAAAAAAGGGTCGAAAACGAGTAATGTCCCAAATTAACGAGGAGATTTTCTTAACCTCCATTTTGGCCAAATTTTTAGAGAATGCAAAAATATCCCATGGAAGTCGTAGTTATGTTGTTTACCTTTCCAACGAATTGTCACATGCTAAGATTCAATGCAAATCAGCCACATTATGGCCTTCCTAGTAAAAAAGGGTCGAAAACGAGTAATGTCCTAAACTAACGAGGGGATTTTCTTAGCCTCCATTTTGGCCGAATTTTTAGAGAATGCAAAAATATCCCATGGATATCGTAGGTATGTTGTTTACCTATCCAACGAATTGTCACATGCTAAGATTCAATACAAATCGGCCACTTTATGGCCTTCCTAGTAAAAATGGGTCGAAAACGAGTAATGTCCTAAATTAACGAGGAGATTTTCTTAACCTCCATTTTGGCCGAATTTTTAGAGAATGCAAAAATATCCCATGGAAGTCGTAGTTATGTTGTTTACCTATCCAACGAATTGTCACACGCTAAGATTCAATGCAAATCGGCCACATTATGGCCTTCCTAGTAAAAATGGGTCGAAAACGAGTAATGTCCTAAATTAACGAGGATATTTTCTTAACCTCCATTTTGGCCGAAGTTTTAGAGAATGCAAAAATATCCCATGGAAGTCGTAGTTATGTTGTTTACCTATCCAACGAATTGTCACACGCTAAAATTCAATGCAAATCGGCCACATTATGGCCTTCCTAGTAAAAAAGGGTCGAAAACGAGTAATGTCCCAAATTAACGCAAGGATTTTCTTAACCTCCATTTTGGCTGAATTTTTAAAAAATGCAAAAATATCCCATGGAAGTCGTAGCTATGTTGTTTACCTATCCAACAAATTGTCCCATGCTAAGATTCAATACAAACCGGCCACTTTATGGCCTTCCTTATAAAAAAGGGTCGAAAAAGAGTAATGTCCTAAATTAACGAGGGGATTTTCTTAACCTCCATTTTGGCTGAATTTTTAGAGAATGCAAAAATATCCCATGGAAGTCGTAGTTATGTTGTTTACCTATCCAACGAATTGTCACACGCTAAAATTCAATGCTAATCGGCCACATTATGGTCTTCCTAGTAAAAAAGGGTCGAAAACGAGTAATGTCCCAAATTAACGCAAGGATTTTCTTAACCTCCATTTTGGCTGAATTTTTAAAAAATGCAAAAATATCCCATGGAAGTCGTAGCTATGTTGTTTACCTATCCAACAAATTGTCCCATGCTAAGATTCAATACAAACCGGCCACTTTATGGCCTTCCTTATAAAAAAGGGTCGAAAACGAGTAATGTCCTAAATTAACGAGGGGATTTTCTTAACCTCCATTTTGGCTGAATTTTTAGAGAATGCAAAAATATCCCATGGAAGTCGTAGTTATGTTGTTTACCTATCCAACGAATTGTCACACGCTAAGATTCAATGCAAATCGGCTACATTATGGCCTTTCTACTAAAAAAGGGTCGAAAACGAGTAATGTCCCAAATTAACGAGGAGATTTTCTTAACCTCCATTTTGGCCAAATTTTTAGAGAATGCAAAAATATCCCATGGAAGTCGTAGTTATGTTGTTTACCTTTCCAACGAATTGTCACATGCTAAGATTCAATGCAAATCAGCCACATTATGGCCTTCCTAGTAAAAAAGGGTCGAAAACGAGTAATGTCCTAAACTAACGAGGGGATTTTCTTAGCCTCCATTTTGGCCGAATTTTTAGAGAATGCAAAAATATCCCATGGATATCGTAGGTATGTTGTTTACCTATCCAACGAATTGTCACATGCTAAGATTCAATACAAATCGGCCACTTTATGGCCTTCCTAGTAAAAATGGGTCGAAAACGAGTAATGTCCTAAATTAACGAGGAGATTTTCTTAACCTCCATTTTGGCCGAATTTTTAGAGAATGCAAAAATATCCCATGGAAGTCGTAGTTATGTTGTTTACCTATCCAACGAATTGTCACACGCTAAGATTCAATGCAAATCGGCCACATTATGGCCTTCCTAGTAAAAATGGGTCGAAAACGAGTAATGTCCTAAATTAACGAGGAGATTTTCTTAACCTCCATTTTGGCCGAAGTTTTAGAGAATGCAAAAATATCCCATGGAAGTCGTAGTTATGTTGTTTACCTATCCAACGAATTGTCACACGCTAAAATTCAATGCAAATCGGCCACATTATGGCCTTCCTAGTAAAAAAGGGTCGAAAACGAGTAATGTCCCAAATTAACGCAAGGATTTTCTTAACCTCCATTTTGGCTGAATTTTTAAAAAATGCAAAAATATCCCATGGAAGTCGTAGCTATGTTGTTTACCTATCCAACAAATTGTCCCATGCTAAGATTCAATACAAACCGGCCACTTTATGGCCTTCCTTATAAAAAAGGGTCGAAAACGAGTAATGTCCTAAATTAACGAGGGGATTTTCTTAACCTCCATTTTGGCTGAATTTTTAGAGAATGCAAAAATATCCCATGGAAGTCGTAGTTATGTTGTTTACCTATCCAACGAATTGTCACACGCTAAGATTCAATGCAAATCGGCTACATTATGGCCTTTCTACTAAAAAAGGGTCGAAAACGAGTAATGTCCCAAATTAACGAGGAGATTTTCTTAACCTCCATTTTGGCCAAATTTTTAGAGAATGCAAAAATATCCCATGGAAGTCGTAGTTATGTTGTTTACCTTTCCAACGAATTGTCACATGCTAAGATTCAATGCAAATCGGCCACATTATGGCCTTCCTAGTAAAAAAGGGTCGAAAACGAGTAATGTCCTAAACTAACGAGGGGATTTTCTTAGCCTCCATTTTGGCCGAATTTTTAGAGAATGCAAAAATATCCCATGGATATCGTAGGTATGTTGTTTACCTATCCAACGAATTGTCACATGCTAAGATTCAATACAAATCGGCCACTTTATGGCCTTCCTAGTAAAAATGGGTCGAAAACGAGTAATGTCCTAAATTAACGAGGAGATTTTCTTAACCTCCATTTTGGCCGAATTTTTAGAGAATGCAAAAATATCCCATGGAAGTCGTAGTTATGTTGTTTACCTATCCAACGAATTGTCACACGCTAAGATTCAATGCAAATCGGCCACATTATGGCCTTCCTAGTAAAAATGGGTCGAAAACGAGTAATGTCCTAAATTAACGAGGAGATTTTCTTGCCGAATTTTTAGAGAATGCAAAAATATCCCATGGAAGTCGTAGTTATGTTGTTTACCTATCCAACGAATTGTCACACGCTAAAATTCAATGCTAATCGGCCACATTATGGCCTTCCTAGTAAAAAAGGGTCGAAAACGAGTAATGTCCCAAATTAACGCAAGGATTTTCTTAACCTCCATTTTGGCTGAATTTTTAAAAAATGCAAAAATATCCCATGGAAGTCGTAGCTATGTTGTTTACCTATCCAACAAATTGTCCCATGCTAAGATTCAATACAAACCGGCCACTTTATGGCCTTCCTTATAAAAAAGGGTCGAAAACGAGTAATGTCCTAAATTAACGAGGGGATTTTCTTAACCTCCATTTTGGCTGAATTTTTAGAGAATGCAAAAATATCCCATGGAAGTCGTAGTTATGTTGTTTACCTATCCAACGAATTGTCACACGCTAAGATTCAATGCAAATCGGCTACATTATGGCCTTTCTACTAAAAAAGGGTCGAAAACGAGTAATGTCCCAAATTAACGAGGAGATTTTCTTAACCTCCATTTTGGCCAAATTTTTAGAGAATGCAAAAATATCCCATGGAAGTCGTAGTTATGTTGTTTACCTTTCCAACGAATTGTCACATGCTAAGATTCAATGCAAATCAGCCACATTATGGCCTTCCTAGTAAAAAAGGGTCGAAAACGAGTAATGTCCTAAACTAACGAGGGGATTTTCTTAGCCTCCATTTTGGCCGAATTTTTAGAGAATGCAAAAATATCCCATGGATATCGTAGGTATGTTGTTTACCTATCCAACGAATTGTCACATGCTAAGATTCAATACAAATCGGCCACTTTATGGCCTTCCTAGTAAAAATGGGTCGAAAACGAGTAATGTCCTAAATTAACGAGGAGATTTTCTTAACCTCCATTTTGGACGAATTTTTAGAGAATGCAAAAATATCCCATGGAAGTCGTAGTTATGTTGTTTACCTATCCAACGAATTGTCACACGCTAAGATTCAATGCAAATCGGCCACATTATGGCCTTCCTAGTAAAAATGGGTCGAAAACGAGTAATGTCCTAAATTAACGAGGAGATTTTCTTAACCTCCATTTTGGCCGAAGTTTTAGAGAATGCAAAAATATCCCATGGAAGTCGTAGTTATGTTGTTTACCTATCCAACGAATTGTCACACGCTAAAATTCAATGCAAATCGGCCACATTATGGCCTTCCTAGTAAAAAAGGGTCGAAAACGAGTAATGTCCCAAATTAACGCAAGGATTTTCTTAACCTCCATTTTGGCTGAATTTTTAAAAAATGCAAAAATATCCCATGGAAGTCGTAGCTATGTTGTTTACCTATCCAACAAATTGTCCCATGCTAAGATTCAATACAAACCGGCCACTTTATGGCCTTCCTTATAAAAAAGGGTCGAAAACGAGTAATGTCCTAAATTAACGAGGGGATTTTCTTAACCTCCATTTTGGCTGAATTTTTAGAGAATGCAAAAATATCCCATGGAAGTCGTAGTTATGTTGTTTACCTATCCAACGAATTGTCACACGCTAAGATTCAATGCAAATCGGCTACATTATGGCCTTTCTACTAAAAAAGGGTCGAAAACGAGTAATGTCCCAAATTAACGAGGAGATTTTCTTAACCTCCATTTTGGCCAAATTTTTAGAGAATGCAAAAATATCCCATGGAAGTCGTAGTTATGTTGTTTACCTTTCCAACGAATTGTCACATGCTAAGATTCAATGCAAATCGGCCACATTATGGCCTTCCTAGTAAAAAAGGGTCGAAAACGAGTAATGTCCTAAACTAACGAGGGGATTTTCTTAGCCTCCATTTTGGCCGAATTTTTAGAGAATGCAAAAATATCCCATGGATATCGTAGGTATGTTGTTTACCTATCCAACGAATTGTCACATGCTAAGATTCAATACAAATCGGCCACTTTATGGCCTTCCTAGTAAAAATGGGTCGAAAACGAGTAATGTCCTAAATTAACGAGGAGATTTTCTTAACCTCCATTTTGGCCGAATTTTTAGAGAATGCAAAAATATCCCATGGAAGTCGTAGTTATGTTGTTTACCTATCCAACGAATTGTCACACGCTAAGATTCAATGCAAATCGGCCACATTATGGCCTTCCTAGTAAAAATGGGTCGAAAACGAGTAATGTCCTAAATTAACGAGGAGATTTTCTTGCCGAATTTTTAGAGAATGCAAAAATATCCCATGGAAGTCGTAGTTATGTTGTTTACCTATCCAACGAATTGTCACACGCTAAAATTCAATGCTAATCGGCCACATTATGGCCTTCCTAGTAAAAAAGGGTCGAAAACGAGTAATGTCCCAAATTAACGCAAGGATTTTCTTAACCTCCATTTTGGCTGAATTTTTAAAAAATGCAAAAATATCCCATGGAAGTCGTAGCTATGTTGTTTACCTATCCAACAAATTGTCCCATGCTAAGATTCAATACAAACCGGCCACTTTATGGCCTTCCTTATAAAAAAGGGTCGAAAACGAGTAATGTCCTAAATTAACGAGGGGATTTTCTTAACCTCCATTTTGGCTGAATTTTTAGAGAATGCAAAAATATCCCATGGAAGTCGTAGTTATGTTGTTTACCTATCCAACGAATTGTCACACGCTAAGATTCAATGCAAATCGGCTACATTATGGCCTTTCTACTAAAAAAGGGTCGAAAACGAGTAATGTCCCAAATTAACGAGGAGATTTTCTTAACCTCCATTTTGGCCAAATTTTTAGAGAATGCAAAAATATCCCATGGAAGTCGTAGTTATGTTGTTTACCTTTCCAACGAATTGTCACATGCTAAGATTCAATGCAAATCAGCCACATTATGGCCTTCCTAGTAAAAAAGGGTCGAAAACGAGTAATGTCCTAAACTAACGAGGGGATTTTCTTAGCCTCCATTTTGGCCGAATTTTTAGAGAATGCAAAAATATCCCATGGATATCGTAGGTATGTTGTTTACCTATCCAACGAATTGTCACATGCTAAGATTCAATACAAATCGGCCACTTTATGGCCTTCCTAGTAAAAATGGGTCGAAAACGAGTAATGTCCTAAATTAACGAGGAGATTTTCTTAACCTCCATTTTGGACGAATTTTTAGAGAATGCAAAAATATCCCATGGAAGTCGTAGTTATGTTGTTTACCTATCCAACGAATTGTCACACGCTAAGATTCAATGCAAATCGGCCACATTATGGCCTTCCTAGTAAAAATGGGTCGAAAACGAGTAATGTCCTAAATTAACGAGGAGATTTTCTTAACCTCCATTTTGGCCGAAGTTTTAGAGAATGCAAAAATATCCCATGGAAGTCGTAGTTATGTTGTTTACCTATCCAACGAATTGTCACACGCTAAAATTCAATGCAAATCGGCCACATTATGGCCTTCCTAGTAAAAAAGGGTCGAAAACGAGTAATGTCCCAAATTAACGCAAGGATTTTCTTAACCTCCATTTTGGCTGAATTTTTAAAAAATGCAAAAATATCCCATGGAAGTCGTAGCTATGTTGTTTACCTATCCAACAAATTGTCCCATGCTAAGATTCAATACAAACCGGCCACTTTATGGCCTTCCTTATAAAAAAGGGTCGAAAACGAGTAATGTCCTAAATTAACGAGGGGATTTTCTTAACCTCCATTTTGGCTGAATTTTTAGAGAATGCAAAAATATCCCATGGAAGTCGTAGTTATGTTGTTTACCTATCCAACGAATTGTCACACGCTAAGATTCAATGCAAATCGGCTACATTATGGCCTTTCTACTAAAAAAGGGTCGAAAACGAGTAATGTCCCAAATTAACGAGGAGATTTTCTTAACCTCCATTTTGGCCAAATTTTTAGAGAATGCAAAAATATCCCATGGAAGTCGTAGTTATGTTGTTTACCTTTCCAACGAATTGTCACATGCTAAGATTCAATGCAAATCGGCCACATTATGGCCTTCCTAGTAAAAAAGGGTCGAAAACGAGTAATGTCCTAAACTAACGAGGGGATTTTCTTAGCCTCCATTTTGGCCGAATTTTTAGAGAATGCAAAAATATCCCATGGATATCGTAGGTATGTTGTTTACCTATCCAACGAATTGTCACATGCTAAGATTCAATACAAATCGGCCACTTTATGGCCTTCCTAGTAAAAATGGGTCGAAAACGAGTAATGTCCTAAATTAACGAGGAGATTTTCTTAACCTCCATTTTGGCCGAATTTTTAGAGAATGCAAAAATATCCCATGGAAGTCGTAGTTATGTTGTTTACCTATCCAACGAATTGTCACACGCTAAGATTCAATGCAAATCGGCCACATTATGGCCTTCCTAGTAAAAATGGGTCGAAAACGAGTAATGTCCTAAATTAACGAGGAGATTTTCTTGCCGAATTTTTAGAGAATGCAAAAATATCCCATGGAAGTCGTAGTTATGTTGTTTACCTATCCAACGAATTGTCACACGCTAAAATTCAATGCTAATCGGCCACATTATGGCCTTCCTAGTAAAAAAGGGTCGAAAACGAGTAATGTCCCAAATTAACGCAAGGATTTTCTTAACCTCCATTTTGGCTGAATTTTTAAAAAATGCAAAAATATCCCATGGAAGTCGTAGCTATGTTGTTTACCTATCCAACAAATTGTCCCATGCTAAGATTCAATACAAACCGGCCACTTTATGGCCTTCCTTATAAAAAAGGGTCGAAAACGAGTAATGTCCTAAATTAACGAGGGGATTTTCTTAACCTCCATTTTGGCTGAATTTTTAGAGAATGCAAAAATATCCCATGGAAGTCGTAGTTATGTTGTTTACCTATCCAACGAATTGTCACACGCTAAGATTCAATGCAAATCGGCTACATTATGGCCTTTCTACTAAAAAAGGGTCGAAAACGAGTAATGTCCCAAATTAACGAGGAGATTTTCTTAACCTCCATTTTGGCCAAATTTTTAGAGAATGCAAAAATATCCCATGGAAGTCGTAGTTATGTTGTTTACCTTTCCAACGAATTGTCACATGCTAAGATTCAATGCAAATCAGCCACATTATGGCCTTCCTAGTAAAAAAGGGTCGAAAACGAGTAATGTCCTAAACTAACGAGGGGATTTTCTTAGCCTCCATTTTGGCCGAATTTTTAGAGAATGCAAAAATATCCCATGGATATCGTAGGTATGTTGTTTACCTATCCAACGAATTGTCACATGCTAAGATTCAATACAAATCGGCCACTTTATGGCCTTCCTAGTAAAAATGGGTCGAAAACGAGTAATGTCCTAAATTAACGAGGAGATTTTCTTAACCTCCATTTTGGCCGAATTTTTAGAGAATGCAAAAATATCCCATGGAAGTCGTAGTTATGTTGTTTACCTATCCAACGAATTGTCACACGCTAAGATTCAATGCAAATCGGCCACATTATGGCCTTCCTAGTAAAAATGGGTCGAAAACGAGTAATGTCCTAAATTAACGAGGAGATTTTCTTAACCTCCATTTTGGCCGAAGTTTTAGAGAATGCAAAAATATCCCATGGAAGTCGTAGTTATGTTGTTTACCTATCCAACGAATTGTCACACGCTAAAATTCAATGCAAATAGGCCACATTATGGCCTTCCTAGTAAAAAAGGGTCGAAAACGAGTAATGTCCCAAATTAACGCAAGGATTTTCTTAACCTCCATTTTGGCTGAATTTTTAAAAAATGCAAAAATATCCCATGGAAGTCGTAGCTATGTTGTTTACCTATCCAACAAATTGTCCCATGCTAAGATTCAATACAAACCGGCCACTTTATGGCCTTCCTTATAAAAAAGGGTCGAAAACGAGTAATGTCCTAAATTAACGAGGGGATTTTCTTAACCTCCATTTTGGCTGAATTTTTAGAGAATGCAAAAATATCCCATGGAAGTCGTAGTTATGTTGTTTACCTATCCAACGAATTGTCACACGCTAAAATTCAATGCTAATCGGCCACATTATGGTCTTCCTAGTAAAAAAGGGTCGAAAACGAGTAATGTCCCAAATTAACGCAAGGATTTTCTTAACCTCCATTTTGGCTGAATTTTTAAAAAATGCAAAAATATCCCATGGAAGTCGTAGCTATGTTGTTTACCTATCCAACAAATTGTCCCATGCTAAGATTCAATACAAACCGGCCACTTTATGGCCTTCCTTATAAAAAAGGGTCGAAAACGAGTAATGTCCTAAATTAACGAGGGGATTTTCTTAACCTCCATTTTGGCTGAATTTTTAGAGAATGCAAAAATATCCCATGGAAGTCGTAGTTATGTTGTTTACCTATCCAACGAATTGTCACACGCTAAGATTCAATGCAAATCGGCTACATTATGGCCTTTCTACTAAAAAAGGGTCGAAAACGAGTAATGTCCCAAATTAACGAGGAGATTTTCTTAACCTCCATTTTCGCCAAATTTTTAGAGAATGCAAAAATATCCCATGGAAGTCGTAGTTATGTTGTTTACCTTTCCAACGAATTGTCACATGCTAAGATTCAATGCAAATCAGCCACATTATGGCCTTCCTAGTAAAAAAGGGTCGAAAACGAGTAATGTCCTAAACTAACGAGGGGATTTTCTTAGCCTCCATTTTGGCCGAATTTTTAGAGAATGCAAAAATATCCCATGGATATCGTAGGTATGTTGTTTACCTATCCAACGAATTGTCACATGCTAAGATTCAATACAAATCGGCCACTTTATGGCCTTCCTAGTAAAAATGGGTCGAAAACGAGTAATGTCCTAAATTAACGAGGAGATTTTCTTAACCTCCATTTTGGCCGAATTTTTAGAGAATGCAAAAATATCCCATGGAAGTCGTAGTTATGTTGTTTACCTATCCAACGAATTGTCACACGCTAAGATTCAATGCAAATCGGCCACATTATGGCCTTCCTAGTAAAAATGGGTCGAAAACGAGTAATGTCCTAAATTAACGAGGAGATTTTCTTAACCTCCATTTTGGCCGAAGTTTTAGAGAATGCAAAAATATCCCATGGAAGTCGTAGTTATGTTGTTTACCTATCCAACGAATTGTCACACGCTAAAATTCAATGCAAATAGGCCACATTATGGCCTTCCTAGTAAAAAAGGGTCGAAAACGAGTAATGTCCCAAATTAACGCAAGGATTTTCTTAACCTCCATTTTGGCTGAATTTTTAAAAAATGCAAAAATATCCCATGGAAGTCGTAGCTATGTTGTTTACCTATCCAACAAATTGTCCCATGCTAAGATTCAATACAAACCGGCCACTTTATGGCCTTCCTTATAAAAAAGGGTCGAAAACGAGTAATGTCCTAAATTAACGAGGGGATTTTCTTAACCTCCATTTTGGCTGAATTTTTAGAGAATGCAAAAATATCCCATGGAAGTCGTAGTTATGTTGTTTACCTATCCAACGAATTGTCACACGCTAAAATTCAATGCTAATCGGCCACATTATGGTCTTCCTAGTAAAAAAGGGTCGAAAACGAGTAATGTCCCAAATTAACGCAAGGATTTTCTTAACCTCCATTTTGGCTGAATTTTTAAAAAATGCAAAAATATCCCATGGAAGTCGTAGCTATGTTGTTTACCTATCCAACAAATTGTCCCATGCTAAGATTCAATACAAACCGGCCACTTTATGGCCTTCCTTATAAAAAAGGGTCGAAAACGAGTAATGTCCTAAATTAACGAGGGGATTTTCTTAACCTCCATTTTGGCTGAATTTTTAGAGAATGCAAAAATATCCCATGGAAGTCGTAGTTATGTTGTTTACCTATCCAACGAATTGTCACACGCTAAGATTCAATGCAAATCGGCTACATTATGGCCTTTCTACTAAAAAAGGGTCGAAAACGAGTAATGTCCCAAATTAACGAGGAGATTTTCTTAACCTCCATTTTCGCCAAATTTTTAGAGAATGCAAAAATATCCCATGGAAGTCGTAGTTATGTTGTTTACCTTTCCAACGAATTGTCACATGCTAAGATTCAATGCAAATCAGCCACATTATGGCCTTCCTAGTAAAAAAGGGTCGAAAACGAGTAATGTCCTAAACTAACGAGGGGATTTTCTTAGCCTCCATTTTGGCCGAATTTTTAGAGAATGCAAAAATATCCCATGGATATCGTAGGTATGTTGTTTACCTATCCAACGAATTGTCACATGCTAAGATTCAATACAAATCGGCCACTTTATGGCCTTCCTAGTAAAAATGGGTCGAAAACGAGTAATGTCCTAAATTAACGAGGAGATTTTCTTAACCTCCATTTTGGCCGAATTTTTAGAGAATGCAAAAATATCCCATGGAAGTCGTAGTTATGTTGTTTACCTATCCAACGAATTGTCACACGCTAAGATTCAATGCAAATCGGCCACATTATGGCCTTCCTAGTAAAAATGGGTCGAAAACGAGTAATGTCCTAAATTAACGAGGAGATTTTCTTAACCTCCATTTTGGCCGAAGTTTTAGAGAATGCAAAAATATCCCATGGAAGTCGTAGTTATGTTGTTTACCTATCCAACGAATTGTCACACGCTAAAATTCAATGCAAATCGGCCACATTATGGCCTTCCTAGTAAAAAAGGGTCGAAAACGAGTAATGTCCCAAATTAACGCAAGGATTTTCTTAACCTCCATTTTGGCTGAATTTTTAAAAAATGCAAAAATATCCCATGGAAGTCGTAGCTATGTTGTTTACCTATCCAACAAATTGTCCCATGCTAAGATTCAATACAAACCGGCCACTTTATGGCCTTCCTTATAAAAAAGGGTCGAAAACGAGTAATGTCCTAAATTAACGAGGGGATTTTCTTAACCTCTATTTTGGCTGAATTTTTAGAGAATGCAAAAATATCCCATGGAAGTCGTAGTTATGTTGTTTACCTATCCAACGAATTGTCACACGCTAAAATTCAATGCTAATCGGCCACATTATGGTCTTCCTAGTAAAAAAGGGTCGAAAACGAGTAATGTCCCAAATTAACGCAAGGATTTTCTTAACCTCCATTTTGGCCAAATTTTTAGAGAATGCAAAAATATCCCATGGAAGTCGTAGTTATGTTGTTTACCTTTCCAACGAATTGTCACATGCTAAGATTCAATGCAAATCAGCCACATTATGGCCTTCCTAGTAAAAAAGAGTCGAAAACGAGTAATGTCCTAAACTAACGAGGGGATTTTCTTAGCCTCCATTTTGGCCGAATTTTTAGAGAATGCAAAAATATCCCATGGATATCGTAGGTATGTTGTTTACCTATCCAACGAATTGTCACATGCTAAGATTCAATACAAATCGGCCACTTTATGGCCTTCCTAGTAAAAATGGGTCGAAAACGAGTAATGTCCTAAATTAACGAGGAGATTTTCTTAACCTCCATTTTGGCCGAATTTTTAGAGAATGCAAAAATATCCCATGGAAGTCGTAGTTATGTTGTTTACCTATCCAACGAATTGTCACACGCTAAGATTCAATGCAAATCGGCCACATTATGGCCTTCCTAGTAAAAATGGGTCGAAAACGAGTAATGTCCTAAATTAACGAGGAGATTTTCTTAACCTCCATTTTGGCCGAAGTTTTAGAGAATGCAAAAATATCCCATGGAAGTCGTAGTTATGTTGTTTACCTATCCAACGAATTGTCACACGCTAAAATTCAATGCAAATCGGCCACATTATGGCCTTCCTAGTAAAAAAGGGTCGAAAACGAGTAATGTCCCAAATTAACGCAAGGATTTTCTTAACCTCCATTTTGGCTGAATTTTTAAAAAATGCAAAAATATCCCATGGAAGTCGTAGCTATGTTGTTTACCTATCCAACAAATTGTCCCATGCTAAGATTCAATACAAACCGGCCACTTTATGGCCTTCCTTATAAAAAAGGGTCGAAAACGAGTAATGTCCTAAATTAACGAGGGGATTTTCTTAACCTCTATTTTGGCTGAATTTTTAGAGAATGCAAAAATATCCCATGGAAGTCGTAGTTATGTTGTTTACCTATCCAACGAATTGTCACACGCTAAAATTCAATGCTAATCGGCCACATTATGGTCTTCCTAGTAAAAAAGGGTCGAAAACGAGTAATGTCCCAAATTAACGCAAGGATTTTCTTAACCTCCATTTTGGCCAAATTTTTAGAGAATGCAAAAATATCCCATGGAAGTCGTAGTTATGTTGTTTACCTTTCCAACGAATTGTCACATGCTAAGATTCAATGCAAATCAGCCACATTATGGCCTTCCTAGTAAAAAAGAGTCGAAAACGAGTAATGTCCTAAACTAACGAGGGGATTTTCTTAGCCTCCATTTTGGCCGAATTTTTAGAGAATGCAAAAATATCCCATGGATATCGTAGGTATGTTGTTTACCTATCCAACGAATTGTCACATGCTAAGATTCAATACAAATCGGCCACTTTATGGCCTTCCTAGTAAAAATGGGTCGAAAACGAGTAATGTCCTAAATTAACGAGGAGATTTTCTTAACCTCCATTTTGGCCGAATTTTTAGAGAATGCAAAAATATCCCATGGAAGTCGTAGTTATGTTGTTTACCTATCCAACGAATTGTCACACGCTAAGATTCAATGCAAATCGGCCACATTATGGCCTTCCTAGTAAAAATGGGTCGAAAACGAGTAATGTCCTAAATTAACGAGGAGATTTTCTTAACCTCCATTTTGGCCGAAGTTTTAGAGAATGCAAAAATATCCCATGGAAGTCGTAGTTATGTTGTTTACCTATCCAACGAATTGTCACACGCTAAAATTCAATGCAAATCGGCCACATTATGGCCTTCCTAGTAAAAAAGGGTCGAAAACGAGTAATGTCCCAAATTAACGCAAGGATTTTCTTAACCTCCATTTTGGCTGAATTTTTAAAAAATGCAAAAATATCCCATGGAAGTCGTAGCTATGTTGTTTACCTATCCAACAAATTGTCCCATGCTAAGATTCAATACAAACCGGCCACTTTATGGCCTTCCTTATAAAAAAGGGTCGAAAACGAGTAATGTCCTAAATTAACGAGGGGATTTTCTTAACCTCCATTTTGGCTGAATTTTTAGAGAATGCAAAAATATCCCATGGAAGTCGTAGTTATGTTGTTTACCTATCCAACGAATTGTCACACGCTAAAATTCAATGCTAATCGGCCACATTATGGTCTTCCTAGTAAAAAAGGGTCGAAAACGAGTAATGTCCCAAATTAACGCAAGGATTTTCTTAACCTCCATTTTGGCTGAATTTTTAAAAAATGCAAAAATATCCCATGGAAGTCGTAGCTATGTTGTTTACCTATCCAACAAATTGTCCCATGCTAAGATTCAATACAAACCGGCCACTTTATGGCCTTCCTTATAAAAAAGGGTCGAAAACGAGTAATGTCCTAAATTAACGAGGGGATTTTCTTAACCTCCATTTTGGCTGAATTTTTAGAGAATGCAAAAATATCCCATGGAAGTCGTAGTTATGTTGTTTACCTATCCAACGAATTGTCACACGCTAAGATTCAATGCAAATCGGCTACATTATGGCCTTCCTACTAAAAAAGGGTCGAAAACGAGTAATGTCCCAAATTAACGAGGAGATTTTCTTAACCTCCATTTTGGCCAAATTTTTAGAGAATGCAAAAATATCCCATGGAAGTCGTAGTTATGTTGTTTACCTTTCCAACGAATTGTCACATGCTAAGATTCAATGCAAATCGGCCACATTATGGCCTTCGTAGTAAAAAAGGGTCGAAAACGAGTAATGTCCTAAACTAACGAGGGGATTTTCTTAGCCTCCATTTTGGCCGAATTTTTAGAGAATGCAAAAATATCCCATGGATATCGTAGGTATGTTGTTTACCTATCCAACGAATTGTCACATGCTAAGATTCAATACAAATCGGCCACTTTATGGCCTTCCTAGTAAAAATGGGTCGAAAACGAGTAATGTCCTAAATTAACGAGGAGATTTTCTTAACCTCCATTTTGGCCGAATTTTTAGAGAATGCAAAAATATCCCATGGAAGTCGTAGTTATGTTGTTTACCTATCCAACGAATTGTCACACGCTAAGATTCAATGCAAATCGGCCACATTATGGCCTCCTAGTAAAAATGGGTCGAAAACGAGTAATGTCCTAAATTAACGAGGAGATTTTCTTAACCTCCATTTTGGCCGAATTTTTAGAGAATGCAAAAATATCCCATGGAAGTCGTAGTTATGTTGTTTACCTATCCAACGAATTGTCACACGCTAAAATTCAATGCAAATCGGCCACATTATGGCCTTCCTAGTAAAAAAGGGTCGAAAACGAGTAATGTCCCAAATTAACGCAAGGATTTTCTTAACCTCCATTTTGGCTGAATTTTTAAAAAATGCAAAAATATCCCATGGAAGTCGTAGCTATGTTGTTTACCTATCCAACAAATTGTCCCATGCTAAGATTCAATACAAACCGGCCACTTTATGGCCTTCCATATAAAAAAGGGTCGAAAACGAGTAATGTCCTAAATTAACGAGGGGATTTTCTTAGCATGTGACAATTCGTTGGATAGGTAAACAACATAACTATGACTTCCATGGGATATTTTTGCATTCTCTAAAAATTCGGCCAAAATGGAGGTCAAGAAAATCTCCTCGTTAATTTAGGACATTACTCGTTTTCGACCCTTTTTTATAAGGAAGGCCATAATGTGGCCGATTTGCATTGAATCTTAGCGTGTGACAATTCGTTGGATAGGTAAACAACATAACTATGACTTCCATGGGATATTTTTGCATTCTCTAAAAATTCGGCCAAAATGGAGGTTAAGAAAATCTCCTCGTTAATTTAGGACATTACTCGTTTTCGACCCATTTTTACTAGGAAGGCCATAAAGTGGCCGATTTGTATTGAATCTTAGCATGTGACAATTCGTTGGATAGGTAAACAAAATAACTACGACTTCCATGGGATATTTTTGCATTCTCTAAAAATTCAGCCAAAATGGAGGTTAAGAAAATCTCCTCGTTAATTTGGGACATTACTCGTTTTCGACCCTTTTTTCGTAGGAAGGCCATAATGTAGCCGATTTGCATTGAATCTTAGCGTGTGACAATTCGTTGGATAGGTAAACAACATAACTACGACTTCCATGGGATATTTTTGCATTCTCTAAAAATTCAGCCAAAATGGGGGTTAAGAAAATATCCTCGTTAATTTGGGACATTACTCGTTTTCGACCCTTTTTTCGTAGGAAGGCCATAATGTAGCCGATTTGCATTGAATCTTAGCGTGTGACAATTCGTTGGATAGGTAAACAACATAACTACGACTTCCATGGGATATTTTTGCATTCTCTAAAAATTCGGCCAAAATGGAGGTCAAGAAAATCTCCTCGTTAATTTAGGACATTACTCGTTTTCGACCCTTTTTTATAAGGAAGGCCATAAAGTGGCCGGTTTGTATTGAATCTTAGCATGGGACAATTCGTTGGATAGGTAAACAACATAGCTACGACTTCCATGGGATATTTTTGCATTTTTTAAAAATTCAGCCAAAATGGAGGTTAAGAAAATCTCCTCGTTAATTTGGGACATTACTCGTTTTCGACCCTTTTTTACTAGGAAGGCCATAATGTGGCCGATTTGCATTGAATCTTAGCGTGTGACAATTCGTTGGATAGGTAAACAACATAACTACGACTTCCATGGGATATTTTTGCATTCTCTAAAAATTCGGCCAAAATGGAGGTCAAGAAAATCTCCTCGTTAATTTAGGACATTACTCGATTTCGACCCTTTTTTATAAGGAAGGCCATAATGTGGCCGATTTGCATTGAATCTTAGCGTGTGACAATTCGTTGGATAGGTAAACAACATAACTACGACTTCCATGGGATATTTTTGCATTCTCTAAAAATTCAGCCAAAATGGGGGTTAAGAAAATATCCTCGTTAATTTGGGACATTACTCGTTTTAGACCCTTTTTTAGTAGGAAGGCCGTAATGTGGCCGATTTGCATTGAATCTTAGCGTGTGACAATTCGTTGGATAGGTAAACAACATAACTAGGACTTCCATGGGATATTTTTGCATTCTCTAAAAATTCGGCCAAAATGGAGGTCAAGAAAATTTCCTCGTTAATTTAGGACATTACTCGTTTTCGACCCTTTTTTATAAGGAAGGCCATAATGTGGCCGATTAGCATTGAATCTTAGCGTGTGACAATTCGTTGGATAGGTAAACAACATAACTATGACTTCCATGGGATATTTTTGCATTCTCTAAAAATTCGGCCAAAATGGAGGTTAAGAAAATCTCCTCGTTAATTTAGGGCATTACTCGTTTTCGACCCATTTTTACTAGGAAGGCCATAAAGTGGCCGATTTGTATTGAATCTTAGCATGTGACAATTCGTTGGATAGGTAAACAAAATAACTACGACTTCCATGGGATATTTTTGCATTCTCTAAAAATTCAGCCAAAATGGAGGTTAAGAAAATCTCCTCGTTAATTTGGGACATTACTCGTTTTCGACCCTTTTAGGAAGGCCATAATGTGGCCGATTTGCATTGAGTCTTAGCGTGTGACAATTCGTTGGATAGGTAAACAACATAACTACGACTTCCATGGGATATTTTTGCATTCTCTAAAAATTCGGCCAAAATGGAGGTCAAGAAAATCTCCTCGTTAATTTAGGACATTACTCGTTTTCGACCCTTTTTTTATAAGGAAGGCCATAAAGTGACCGGTTTGTATTGAATCTTAGCATGGGACAATTCGTTGGATAGGTGAACAACATAGCTACGACTTCCATGGGATATTTTTGCATTTTTTAAAAATTCAGCCAAAATGGAGGTTAAGAAAATCTCCTCGTTAATTTGGGACATTACTCGTTTTCGACCCTTTTTTACTAGGAAGGCCATAATGTGGCCGATTTGCATTGAATCTTAGCGTGTGACAATTTGTTGGATAGGTAAACAACATAACTATGACTTCCATGGGATATTTTTGCATTATCTAAAAATTCAGCCAAAATGGGGGTTAAGAAAATATCCTCGTTAATTTGGGACATTACTCGTTTTCGACCCTTTTTTAGTAGGAAGGCCATAATGTGGCCGATTTGCATTGAATCTTAGCGTGTGACAATTCGTTGGATAGGTAAACAACATAACTACGACTTCCATGGGATATTTTTGCATTCCCTAAAAATTCAGCCAAAATGGGGGTTAAGAAAATATCCTCGTTAATTTGGGACATTACTCGTTTTCGACCCTTTTTTCGTAGGAAGGCCATAATGTAGCCGATTTGCATTGAATCTTAGCGTGTGACAATTCGTTGGATAGGTAAACAACATAACTACGACTTCCATGGGATATTTTTGCATTCTCTAAAAATTCGGCCAAAATGGAGGTCAAGAAAATCTCCTCGTTAATTTAGGACATTACTCGTTTTCGACCCTTTTTTATAAGGAAGGCCATAAAGTGGCCGGTTTGTATTGAATCTTAGCATGGGACAATTCGTTGGATAGGTAAACAACATAGCTACGACTTCCATGGGATATTTTTGCATTTTTTAAAAATTCAGCCAAAATGGAGGTTAAGAAAATCTCCTCGTTAATTTGGGACATTACTCGTTTTCGACCCTTTTTTACTAGGAAGGCCATAATGTGGCCGATTTGCATTGAATCTTAGCGTGTGACAATTTGTTGGATAGGTAAACAACATAACTACTACTTCCATGGGATATTTTTGCATTCTCTAAAAATTCGGCCAAAATGGAGGTCAAGAAAATCTCCTCGTTAATTTAGGACATTACTCGTTTTCGACCCTTTTTTATAAGGAAGGCCATAATGTGGCCGATTTGCATTGAATCTTAGCGTGTGACAATTCGTTGGATAGGTAAACAACATAACTATGACTTGCATGGGATATTTTTGCATTCTCTAAAAATTCAGCCAAAATGGGGGTTAAGAAAATATCCTCGTTAATTTGGGACATTACTCGTTTTAGACCCTTTTTTAGTAGGAAGGCCATAATGTGGCCGATTTGCATTGAATCCTAGCGTGTGACAATTCGTTGGATAGGTAAACAACATAACTACGACTTCCATGGGATATTTTTGCATTCTCTAAAAATTCGGTCAAAATGGAGGTTAAGAAAATCTCCTCGTTAATTTAGGACATTACTCGTTTTCGACCCATTTTTACTAGGAAGGCCATAAAGTGGCCGATTTGTATTGAATCTTAGCATGTGACAATTCGTTGGATAGGTAAACAACATAACTACGACTTCCATGGGATATTTTTGCATTCTCCAAAAATTCAGCCAAAATGGAGGTTAAGAAAATCTCCTCGTTAATTTGGGACATTACTCGTTTTCGACCCTTTTTTACTAGGAAGGCCATAATGTGGCCGATTTGCATTGAATCTTCGCGTGTGACAATTCGTTGGATAGGTAAACAACATAACCACGACTTCCATGGGATATTTTTCCATTCTCTAAAAATTCAGCCAAAATGGAGGTTAAGAAAATATCCTCGTTAATTTGGGACATTACTCGTTTTCGACCCTTTTTTAGTAGGAAGGGCATAATGTGGCCGATTTGCATTGAATCTTAGCGTGTGACAATTCGTTGGATAGGTAAACAACATAACTACGACTTCCATGGGATATTTTTGCATTCTCTAAAAATTCGGCCAAAATGGAGGTTAAGAAAATCTCCTCGTTAATTTAGGACATTACTCGTTTTCGACCCATTTTTACTAGGAAGGCCATAAAGTGGCCGATTTGTATTGAATCTTAGCATGTGACAATTCGTTGGATAGGTAAACAACATAACTACGACTTCCATGGGATATTTTTGCATTCTCTAAAAATTCAGCCAAAATGGGGGTTAAGAAAATATCCTCGTTAATTTGGGACATTACTCGTTTTAGACCCTTTTTTAGTAGGAAGGCCGTAATGTGGCCGATTTGCATTGAATCTTAGCGTGTGACAATTCGTTGGATAGGTAAACAACATAACTAGGACTTCCATGGGATATTTTTGCATTCTCTAAAAATTCGGCCAAAATGGAGGTCAAGAAAATCTCCTCGTTAATTTAGGACATTACTCGTTTTCGACCCTTTTTTATAAGGAAGGCCATAATGTGGCCGATTTGCATTGAATCTTAGCGTGTGACAATTCGTTGGATAGGTAAACAACATAACTATGACTTCCATGGGATATTTTTGCATTCTCTAAAAATTCGGCCAAAATGGAGGTTAAGAAAATCTCCTCGTTAATTTAGGGCATTACTCGTTTTCGACCCATTTTTACTAGGAAGGCCATAAAGTGGCCGATTTGTATTGAATCTTAGCATGTGACAATTCGTTGGATAGGTAAACAAAATAACTACGACTTCCATGGGATATTTTTGCATTCTCTAAAAATTCAGCCAAAATGGAGGTTAAGAAAATCTCCTCGTTAATTTGGGACATTACTCGTTTTCGACCCTTTTAGGAAGGCCATAATGTGGCCGATTTGCATTGAGTCTTAGCGTGTGACAATTCGTTGGATAGGTAAACAACATAACTACGACTTCCATGGGATATTTTTGCATTCTCTAAAAATTCGGCCAAAATGGAGGTCAAGAAAATCTCCTCGTTAATTTAGGACATTACTCGTTTTCGACCCTTTTTTTATAAGGAAGGCCATAAAGTGACCGGTTTGTATTGAATCTTAGCATGGGACAATTCGTTGGATAGGTGAACAACATAGCTACGACTTCCATGGGATATTTTTGCATTTTTTAAAAATTCAGCCAAAATGGAGGTTAAGAAAATCTCCTCGTTAATTTGGGACATTACTCGTTTTCGACCCTTTTTTACTAGGAAGGCCATAATGTGGCCGATTTGCATTGAATCTTAGCGTGTGACAATTCGTTGGATAGGTAAACAACATAACTATGACTTCCATGGGATATTTTTGCATTATCTAAAAATTCAGCCAAAATGGGGGTTAAGAAAATATCCTCGTTAATTTGGGACATTACTCGTTTTCGACCCTTTTTTAGTAGGAAGGCCATAATGTGGCCGATTTGCATTGAATCTTAGCGTGTGACAATTCGTTGGATAGGTAAACAACATAACTACGACTTCCATGGGATATTTTTGCATTCCCTAAAAATTCAGCCAAAATGGGGGTTAAGAAAATATCCTCGTTAATTTGGGACATTACTCGTTTTCGACCCTTTTTTCGTAGGAAGGCCATAATGTAGCCGATTTGCATTGAATCTTAGCGTGTGACAATTCGTTGGATAGGTAAACAACATAACTACGACTTCCATGGGATATTTTTGCATTCTCTAAAAATTCGGCCAAAATGGAGGTCAAGAAAATCTCCTCGTTAATTTAGGACATTACTCGTTTTCGACCCTTTTTTATAAGGAAGGCCATAAAGTGGCCGGTTTGTATTGAATCTTAGCATGGGACAATTCGTTGGATAGGTAAACAACATAGCTACGACTTCCATGGGATATTTTTGCATTTTTTAAAAATTCAGCCAAAATGGAGGTTAAGAAAATCTCCTCGTTAATTTGGGACATTACTCGTTTTCGACCCTTTTTTACTAGGAAGGCCATAATGTGGCCGATTTGCATTGAATCTTAGCGTGTGACAATTTGTTGGATAGGTAAACAACATAACTACTACTTCCATGGGATATTTTTGCATTCTCTAAAAATTCGGCCAAAATGGAGGTCAAGAAAATCTCCTCGTTAATTTAGGACATTACTCGTTTTCGACCCTTTTTTATAAGGAAGGCCATAATGTGGCCGATTTGCATTGAATCTTAGCGTGTGACAATTCGTTGGATAGGTAAACAACATAACTATGACTTGCATGGGATATTTTTGCATTCTCTAAAAATTCAGCCAAAATGGGGGTTAAGAAAATATCCTCGTTAATTTGGGACATTACTCGTTTTAGACCCTTTTTTAGTAGGAAGGCCATAATGTGGCCGATTTGCATTGAATCCTAGCGTGTGACAATTCGTTGGATAGGTAAACAACATAACTACGACTTCCATGGGATATTTTTGCATTCTCTAAAAATTCGGTCAAAATGGAGGTTAAGAAAATCTCCTCGTTAATTTAGGACATTACTCGTTTTCGACCCATTTTTACTAGGAAGGCCATAAAGTGGCCGATTTGTATTGAATCTTAGCATGTGACAATTCGTTGGATAGGTAAACAACATAACTACGACTTCCATGGGATATTTTTGCATTCTCCAAAAATTCAGCCAAAATGGAGGTTAAGAAAATCTCCTCGTTAATTTGGGACATTACTCGTTTTCGACCCTTTTTTACTAGGAAGGCCATAATGTGGCCGATTTGCATTGAATCTTCGCGTGTGACAATTCGTTGGATAGGTAAACAACATAACCACGACTTCCATGGGATATTTTTCCATTCTCTAAAAATTCAGCCAAAATGGAGGTTAAGAAAATATCCTCGTTAATTTGGGACATTACTCGTTTTCGACCCTTTTTTAGTAGGAAGGGCATAATGTGGCCGATTTGCATTGAATCTTAGCGTGTGACAATTCGTTGGATAGGTAAACAACATAACTACGACTTCCATGGGATATTTTTGCATTCTCTAAAAATTCGGCCAAAATGGAGGTTAAGAAAATCTCCTCGTTAATTTAGGACATTACTCGTTTTCGACCCATTTTTACTAGGAAGGCCATAAAGTGGCCGATTTGTATTGAATCTTAGCATGTGACAATTCGTTGGATAGGTAAACAAAATAACTACGACTTCCATGGGATATTTTTGCATTCTCTAAAAATTCAGCCAAAATGGAGGTTAAGAAAATCTCCTCGTTAATTTGGGACATTACTCGTTTTCGACCCTTTTAGGAAGGCCATAATGTGGCCGATTTGCATTGAGTCTTAGCGTGTGACAATTCGTTGGATAGGTAAACAACATAACTACGACTTCCATGGGATATTTTTGCATTCTCTAAAAATTCAGCAAAAATGGGGGTTAAGAAAATCTCCTCGTTAATTTGGGACATTACTCGTTTTCGACCCTTTTTTAGTAGGAAGGCCATAATGTGGCCGATTTGCATTGAATCTTAGCGTGTGACAATTCGTTGGATAGGTAAACAACATAACTATGACTTCCATGGGATATTTTTGCATTCTCTAAAAATTCAGCCAAAATGGGGGTTAAAAAAATATCCTCGTTAATATGGGACATTACTCGTTTTCGACCCTTTTTTAGTAGGAAGGCCATAATGTGGCCGATTTGCATTGAATCTTAGCGTGTGACAATTCGTTGGATAGGTAAACAACATAACTACGACTTCCATGGGATATTTTTGCATTCTCTAAAAATTCAGCCAAAATGGGGGTTAAGAAAATATCCTCGTTAATTTTTGACATTACTCGTTTTCGACTCTTTTTTAGTAGGAAGGCCATAATGTGGCCGATTTGCATTGAATCTTAGCGTGTGACAATTCGTTGGATAGGTAAACAACATAACTATGACTTCCATGGGATATTTTTGCATTCTCTAAAAATTCAGCAAAAATGGGGGTTAAGAAAATCTCCTCGTTAATTTGGGACATTACTCGTTTTCGACCCTTTTTTAGTAGGAAGGCCATAATGTGGCCGATTTGCATTGAATCTTAGCGAAATCGGCCACATTATGGCCTTCCTAGTAAAAATGGGTCGAAAACGAGTAATGTCCTAAATTAACGAGGAGATTTTCTTAACCTCCATTTTGGCCGAATTTTTAGAGAATGCAAAAATATCCCATGGAAGTCGTAGTTATGTTGTTTACCTATCCAACGAATTGTCACACGCTAAAATTCAATGCTAATCGGCCACATTATGGCCTTCCTAGTAAAAAAGGGTCGAAAACGAGTAATGTCCCAAATTAACGCAAGGATTTTCTTAACCTCCATTTTGGCTGAATTTTTAAAAAATGCAAAAATATCCCATGGAAGTCGTAGCTATGTTGTTTACCTATCCAACAAATTGTCCCATGCTAAGATTCAATACAAACCGGCCACTTTATGGCCTTCCTTATAAAAAAGGGTCGAAAACGAGTAATGTCCTAAATTAACGAGGGGATTTTCTTAACCTCCATTTTGGCTGAATTTTTAGAGAATGCAAAAATATCCCATGGAAGTCGTAGTTATGTTGTTTACCTATCCAACGAATTGTCACACGCTAAGATTCAATGCAAATCGGCTACATTATGGCCTTTCTACTAAAAAAGGGTCGAAAACGAGTAATGTCCCAAATTAACGAGGAGATTTTCTTAACCTCCATTTTGGCCAAATTTTTAGAGAATGCAAAAATATCCCATGGAAGTCGTAGTTATGTTGTTTACCTTTCCAACGAATTGTCACATGCTAAGATTCAATGCAAATCGGACACATTATGGCCTTCCTAGTAAAAAAGGGTCGAAAACGAGTAATGTCCTAAACTAACGAGGGGATTTTCTTAGCCTCCATTTTGGCCGAATTTTTAGAGAATGCAAAAATATCCCATGGATATCGTAGGTATGTTGTTTACCTATCCAACGAATTGTCACATGCTAAGATTCAATACAAATCGGCCACTTTATGGCCTTCCTAGTAAAAATGGGTCGAAAACGAGTAATGTCCTAAATTAACGAGGAGATTTTCTTAACCTCCATTTTGGCCGAATTTTTAGAGAATGCAAAAATATCCCATGGAAGTCGTAGTTATGTTGTTTACCTATCCAACGAATTGTCACACGCTAAGATTCAATGCAAATCGGCCACATTATGGCCTTCCTAGTAAAAATGGGTCGAAAACGAGTAATGTCCTAAATTAACGAGGAGATTTTCTTAACCTCCATTTTGGCCGAATTTTTAGAGAATGCAAAAATATCCCATGGAAGTCGTAGTTATGTTGTTTACCTATCCAACGAATTGTCACACGCTAAAATTCAATGCAAATCGGCCACATTATGGCCTTCCTAGTAAAAAAGGGTCGAAAACGAGTAATGTCCCAAATTAACGCAAGGATTTTCTTAACCTCCATTTTGCCTGAATTTTTAAAAAATGCAAAAATATCCCATGGAAGTCGTAGCTATGTTGTTTACCTATCCAACAAATTGTCCCATGCTAAGATTCAATACAAACCGGCCACTTTATGGCCTTCCTTATAAAAAAGGGTCGAAAACGAGTAATGTCCTAAATTAACGAGGGGATTTTCTTAACCTCCATTTTGGCTGAATTTTTAGAGAATGCAAAAATATCCCATGGAAGTCGTAGTTATGTTGTTTACCTATCCAACGAATTGTCACACGCTAAGATTCAATGCAAATCGGCTACATTATGGCCTTCCTACTAAAAAAGGGTCGAAAACGAGTAATGTCCCAAATTAACGAGGAGATTTTCTTAACCTCCATTTTGGCCAAATTTTTAGAGAATGCAAAAATATCCCATGGAAGTCGTAGTTATGTTGTTTACCTTTCCAACGAATTGTCACATGCTAAGATTCAATGCAAATCGGCCACATTATGGCCTTCCTAGTAAAAAAGGGTCGAAAACGAGTAATGTCCTAAACTAACGAGGGGATTTTCTTAGCCTCCATTTTGGCCGAATTTTTAGAGAATGCAAAAATATCCCATGGATATCGTAGGTATGTTGTTTACCTATCCAACGAATTGTCACATGCTAAGATTCAATACAAATCGGCCACTTTATGGCCTTCCTAGTAAAAATGGGTCGAAAACGAGTAATGTCCTAAATTAACGAGGAGATTTTCTTAACCTCCATTTCGGCCGAATTTTTAGAGAATGCAAAAATATCCCATGGAAGTCGTAGTTATGTTGTTTACCTATCCAACGAATTGTCACACGCTAAGATTCAATGCAAATCGGCCACATTATGGCCTCCTAGTAAAAATGGGTCGAAAACGAGTAATGTCCTAAATTAACGAGGAGATTTTCTTAACCTCCATTTTGGCTGAATTTTTAGAGAATGCAAAAATATCCCATGGAAGTCGTAGTTATGTTGTTTACCTATCCAACGAATTGTCACACGCTAAAATTCAATGCTAATCGGCCACATTATGGCCTTGCTAGTAAAAAAGGGTCGAAAACGAGTAATGTCCCAAATTAACGCAAGGATTTTCTTAACCTCCATTTTGGCTGAATTTTTAAAAAATGCAAAAATATCCCATGGAAGTCGTAGCTATGTTGTTTACCTATCCAACAAATTGTCCCATGCTAAGATTCAATACAAACCGGCCACTTTATGGCCTTCCTTATAAAAAAGGGTCGAAAACGAGTAATGTCCTAAATTAACGAGGGGATTTTCTTAACCTCCATTTTGGCTGAATTTTTAGAGAATGCAAAAATATCCCATGGAAGTCGTAGTTATGTTGTTTACCTATCCAACGAATTGTCACACGCTAAGATTCAATGCAAATCGGCTACATTATGGCCTTCCTACTTAAAAAGGGTCGAAAACGAGTAATGTCCCAAATTAACGAGGAGATTTTCTTAACCTCCATTTTGGCCAAATTTTTAGAGAATGCAAAAATATCCCATGGAAGTCGTAGTTATGTTGTTTACCTTTCCAACGAATTGTCACATGCTAAGATTCAATGCAAATCGGCCACATTATGGCCTTCCTAGTAAAAAAGGGTCGAAAACGAGTAATGTCCTAAACTAACGAGGGGATTTTCTTAGCCTCCATTTTGGCCGAATTTTTAGAGAATGCAAAAATATCCCATGGATATCGTAGGTATGTTGTTTACCTATCCAACGAATTGTCACATGCTAAGATTCAATACAAATCGGCCACTTTATGGCCTTCCTAGTAAAAATGGGTCGAAAACGAGTAATGTCCTAAATTAACGAGGAGATTTTCTTAACCTCCATTTTGGCCGAATTTTTAGAGAATGCAAAAATATCCCATGGAAGTCGTAGTTATGTTGTTTACCTATCCAACGAATTGTCACACGCTAAGATTCAATGCAAATCGGCCACATTATGGCCTCCTAGTAAAAATGGGTCGAAAACGAGTAATGTCCTAAATTAACGAGGAGATTTTCTTAACCTCCATTTTGGCTGAATTTTTAGAGAATGCAAAAATATCCCATGGAAGTCGTAGTTATGTTGTTTACCTATCCAACGAATTGTCACACGCTAAAATTCAATGCTAATCGGCCACATTATGGCCTTGCTAGTAAAAAAGGGTCGAAAACGAGTAATGTCCCAAATTAACGCAAGGATTTTCTTAACCTCCATTTTGGCTGAATTTTTAAAAAATGCAAAAATATCCCATGGAAGTCGTAGCTATGTTGTTTACCTATCCAACAAATTGTCCCATGCTAAGATTCAATACAAACCGGCCACTTTATGGCCTTCCTTATAAAAAAGGGTCGAAAACGAGTAATGTCCTAAATTAACGAGGGGATTTTCTTAACCTCCATTTTGGCTGAATTTTTAGAGAATGCAAAAATATCCCATGGAAGTCGTAGTTATGTTGTTTACCTATCCAACGAATTGTCACACGCTAAGATTCAATGCAAATCGGCTACATTATGGCCTTCCTACTTAAAAAGGGTCGAAAACGAGTAATGTCCCAAATTAACGAGGAGATTTTCTTAACCTCCATTTTGGCCAAATTTTTAGAGAATGCAAAAATATCCCATGGAAGTCGTAGTTATGTTGTTTACCTTTCCAACGAATTGTCACATGCTAAGATTCAATGCAAATCGGCCACATTATGGCCTTCCTAGTAAAAAAGGGTCGAAAACGAGTAATGTCCTAAACTAACGAGGGGATTTTCTTAGCCTCCATTTTGGCCGAATTTTTAGAGAATGCAAAAATATCCCATGGATATCGTAGGTATGTTGTTTACCTATCCAACGAATTGTCACATGCTAAGATTCAATACAAATCGGCCACTTTATGGCCTTCCTAGTAAAAATGGGTCGAAAACGAGTAATGTCCTAAATTAACGAGGAGATTTTCTTAACCTCCATTTTGGCCGAATTTTTAGAGAATGCAAAAATATCCCATGGAAGTCGTAGTTATGTTGTTTACCTATCCAACGAATTGTCACACGCTAAGATTCAATGCAAATCGGCCACATTATGGCCTCCTAGTAAAAATGGGTCGAAAACGAGTAATGTCCTAAATTAACGAGGAGATTTTCTTAACCTCCATTTTAGCCGAATTTTTAGAGAATGCAAAAATATCCCATGGAAGTCGTAGTTATGTTGTTTACCTATCCAACGAATTGTCACACGCTAAAATTCAATGCAAATCGGCCACATTATGGCCTTCCTAGTAAAAAAGGGTCGAAAACGAGTAATGTCCCAAATTAACGCAAGGATTTTCTTAACCTCCATTTTGGCTGAATTTTTAAAAAATGCAAAAATATCCCATGGAAGTCGTAGCTATGTTGTTTACCTATCCAACAAATTGTCCCATGCTAAGATTCAATACAAACCGGCCACTTTATGGCCTTCCATATAAAAAAGGGTCGAAAACGAGTAATGTCCTAAATTAACGAGGGGATTTTCTTAGCATGTGACAATTCGTTGGATAGGTAAACAACATAACTATGACTTCCATGGGATATTTTTGCATTCTCTAAAAATTCGGCCAAAATGGAGGTCAAGAAAATCTCCTCGTTAATTTAGGACATTACTCGTTTTCGACCCTTTTTTATAAGGAAGGCCATAATGTGGCCGATTTGCATTGAATCTTAGCGTGTGACAATTCGTTGGATAGGTAAACAACATAACTATGACTTCCATGGGATATTTTTGCATTCTCTAAAAATTCGGCCAAAATGGAGGTTAAGAAAATCTCCTCGTTAATTTAGGACATTACTCGTTTTCGACCCATTTTTACTAGGAAGGCCATAAAGTGGCCGATTTGTATTGAATCTTAGCATGTGACAATTCGTTGGATAGGTAAACAAAATAACTACGACTTCCATGGGATATTTTTGCATTCTCTAAAAATTCAGCCAAAATGGAGGTTAAGAAAATCTCCTCGTTAATTTGGGACATTACTCGTTTTCGACCCTTTTAGGAAGGCCATAATGTGGCCGATTTGCATTGAGTCTTAGCGTGTGACAATTCGTTGGATAGGTAAACAACATAACTACGACTTCCATGGGATATTTTTGCATTCTCTAAAAATTCGGCCAAAATGGAGGTCAAGAAAATCTCCTCGTTAATTTAGGACATTACTCGTTTTCGACCCTTTTTTTATAAGGAAGGCCATAAAGTGACCGGTTTGTATTGAATCTTAGCATGGGACAATTCGTTGGATAGGTAAACAACATAGCTACGACTTCCATGGGATATTTTTGCATTTTTTAAAAATTCAGCCAAAATGGAGGTTAAGAAAATCTCCTCGTTAATTTGGGACATTACTCGTTTTCGACCCTTTTTTACTAGGAAGGCCATAATGTGGCCGATTTGCATTGAATCTTAGCGTGTGACAATTCGTTGGATAGGTAAACAACATAACTATGACTTCCATGGGATATTTTTGCATTCTCTAAAAATTCAGCCAAAATGGGGGTTAAGAAAATATCCTCGTTAATTTAGGACATTACTCGTTTTCGACCCTTTTTTAGTAGGAAGGCCATAATGTGGCCGATTTGCATTGAATCTTAGCGTGTGACAATTCGTTGGATAGGTAAACAACATAACTACGACTTCCATGGGATATTTTTGCATTCTCTAAAAATTCAGCCAAAATGGGGGTTAAGAAAATATCCTCGTTAATTTGGGACATTACTCGTTTTCGACCCTTTTTTCGTAGGAAGGCCATAATGTAGCCGATTTGCATTGAATCTTAGCGTGTGACAATTCGTTGGATAGGTAAACAACATAACTACGACTTCCATGGGATATTTTTGCATTCTCTAAAAATTCGGCCAAAATGGAGGTCAAGAAAATCTCCTCGTTAATTTAGGACATTACTCGTTTTCGACCCTTTTTTATAAGGAAGGCCATAAAGTGGCCGGTTTGTATTGAATCTTAGCATGGGACAATTCGTTGGATAGGTAAACAACATAGCTACGACTTCCATGGGATATTTTTGCATTTTTTAAAAATTCAGCCAAAATGGAGGTTAAGAAAATCTCCTCGTTAATTTGGGACATTACTCGTTTTCGACCCTTTTTTACTAGGAAGGCCATAATGTGGCCGATTTGCATTGAATCTTAGCGTGTGACAATTCGTTGGATAGGTAAACAACATAACTACGACTTCCATGGGATATTTTTGCATTCTCTAAAAATTCGGCCAAAATGGAGGTCAAGAAAATCTCCTCGTTAATTTAGGACATTACTCGTTTTCGACCCTTTTTTATAAGGAAGGCCATAATGTGGCCGATTTGCATTGAATCTTAGCGTGTGACAATTCGTTGGATAGGTAAACAACATAACTATGACTTCCATGGGATATTTTTGCATTCCCTAAAAATTCAGCCAAAATGGGGGTTAAGAAAATATCCTCGTTAATTTGGGACATTACTCGTTTTAGACCCTTTTTTAGTAGGAAGGCCATAATGTGGCCGATTTGCATTGAATCTTAGCGTGTGACAATTCGTTGGATAGGTAAACAACATAATTATGACTTCCATGGGATATTTTTGCATTCTCTAGAAATTCGGCCAAAATGGAGGTCAAGAAAATCTCCTCGTTAATTTAGGACATTACTCGTTTTCGACCCTTTTTTATAAGGAAGGCCATAATGTGGCCTATTTGCATTGAATCTTAGCGTGTGACAATTCGTTGGATAGGTAAACAACATAACTATGACTTCCATGGGATATTTTTGCATTCTCTAAAAATTCGGCCAAAATGGAGGTTAAGAAAATCTCCTCGTTAATTTAGGGCATTACTCGTTTTCGACCCATTTTTACTAGGAAGGCCATAAAGTGGCCGATTTGTATTGAATCTTAGCATGTGACAATTCGTTGGATAGGTAAACAAAATAACTACGACTTCCATGGGATATTTTTGCATTCTCTAAAAATTCAGCCAAAATGGAGGTTAAGAAAATCTCCTCGTTAATTTGGGACATTACTCGTTTTCGACCCTTTTAGGAAGGCCATAATGTGGCCGATTTGCATTGAGTCTTAGCGTGTGACAATTCGTTGGATAGGTAAACAACATAACTACGACTTCCATGGGATATTTTTGCATTCTCTAAAAATTTGGCCAAAATGGAGGTCAAGAAAATCTCCTCGTTAATTTAGGACATTACTCGTTTTCGACCCTTTTTTTATAAGGAAGGCCATAAAGTGACCGGTTTGTATTGAATCTTAGCATGGGACAATTCGTTGGATAGGTGAACAACATAGCTACGACTTCCATGGGATATTTTTGCATTTTTTAAAAATTCAGCCAAAATGGAGGTTAAGAAAATCTCCTCGTTAATTTGGGACATTACTCGTTTTCGACCCTTTTTTACTAGGAAGGCCATAATGTGGCCGATTTGCATTGAATCTTAGCGTGTGACAATTCGTTGGATAGGTAAACAACATAACTATGACTTCCATGGGATATTTTTGCATTCTCTAAAAATTCAGCCAAAATGGGGGTTAAGAAAATATCCTCGTTAATTTGGGACATTACTCGTTTTCGACCCTTTTTTAGTAGGAAGGCCATAATGTGGCCGATTTGCATTGAATCTTAGCGTGTGACAATTCGTTGGATAGGTAAACAACATAACTACGACTTCCATGGGATATTTTTGCATTCTCTAAAAATTCAGCCAAAATGGGGGTTAAGAAAATATCCTCGTTAATTTGGGACATTACTCGTTTTCGACCCTTTTTTCGTAGGAAGGCCATAATGTAGCCGATTTGCATTGAATCTTAGCGTGTGACAATTCGTTGGATAGGTAAACAACATAACTACGACTTCCATGGGATATTTTTGCATTCTCTAAAAATTCGGCCAAAATGGAGGTCAAGAAAATCTCCTCGTTAATTTAGGACATTACTCGTTTTCGACCCTTTTTTATAAGGAAGGCCATAAAGTGGCCGGTTTGTATTGAATCTTAGCATGGGACAATTCGTTGGATAGGTAAACAACATAGCTACGACTTCCATGGGATATTTTTGCATTTTTTAAAAATTCAGCCAAAATGGAGGTTAAGAAAATCTCCTCGTTAATTTGGGACATTACTCGTTTTCGACCCTTTTTTACTAGGAAGGCCATAATGTGGCCGATTTGCATTGAATCTTAGCGTGTGACAATTCGTTGGATAGGTAAACAACATAACTATGACTTCCATGGGATATTTTTGCATTCTCTAAAAATTTAGCCAAAATGGGGGTTAAGAAAATATCCTCGTTAATTTGGGACATTACTCGTTTTCGACCCTTTTTTAGTAGGAAGGCCATAATGTGGCCGATTTGCTTTGAATCTTAGCGTGTGACAATTCGTTGGATAGGTAAACAACATAACTATGACTTCCATGGGATATTTTTGCATTCTCTAAAAATTCGGCCAAAATGGAGGTTAAGAAAATCTCCTCGTTAATTTAGGACATTACTCGTTTTCGACCCATTTTTACTAGGAAGGCCATAAAGCGGCCGATTTGTATTGAATCTTAGCATGTGACAATTCGTTGGATAGGTAAACAACATAACTACGACTTCCATGGGATATTTTTGCATTCTCCAAAAATTCAGCCAAAATGGAGGTTAAGAAAATCTCCTCGTTAATTTGGGACATTACTCGTTTTCGACCCTTTTTTACTAGGAAGGCCATAATGTGGCCGATTTGCATTGAATCTTAGCGTGTGACAATTCGTTGGATAGGTAAACAACATAACTATGACTTCCATGGGATATTTTTGCATTCTCTAAAAATTCAGCCAAAATGGGGGTTAAGAAAATATCCTCGTTAATTTGGGACATTACTCGTTTTCGACCCTTTTTTAGTAGGAAGGCCATAATGTGGCCGATTTGCATTGAATCTTAGCGTGTGACAATTCGTTGGATAGGTAAACAACATAACTACGACTTCCATGGGATATTTTTGCATTCTCTAAAAATTCAGCCAAAATGGGGGTTAAGAAAATATCCTCGTTAATTTGGGACATTACTCGTTTTCGACCCTTTTTTCGTAGGAAGGCCATAATGTAGCCGATTTGCATTGAATCTTAGCGTGTGACAATTCGTTGGATAGGTAAACAACATAACTACGACTTCCATGGGATATTTTTGCATTCTCTAAAAATTCGGCCAAAATGGAGGTCAAGAAAATCTCCTCGTTAATTTAGGACATTACTCGTTTTCGACCCTTTTTTATAAGGAAGGCCATAAAGTGGCCGGTTTGTATTGAATCTTAGCATGGGACAATTCGTTGGATAGGTAAACAACATAGCTACGACTTCCATGGGATATTTTTGCATTTTTTAAAAATTCAGCCAAAATGGAGGTTAAGAAAATCTCCTCGTTAATTTGGGACATTACTCGTTTTCGACCCTTTTTTACTAGGAAGGCCATAATGTGGCCGATTTGCATTGAATCTTAGCGTGTGACAATTCGTTGGATAGGTAAACAACATAACTATGACTTCCATGGGATATTTTTGCATTCTCTAAAAATTCAGCCAAAATGGGGGTTAAGAAAATATCCTCGTTAATTTGGGACATTACTCATTTTCGACCCTTTTTTAGTAGGAAGGCCATAATGTGGCCGATTTGCATTGAATCTTAGCGTGTGACAATTCGTTGGATAGGTAAACAACATAACTACGACTTCCATGGGATATTTTTGCATTCTCTAAAAATTCAGCCAAAATGGGGGTTAAGAAAATATCCTCGTTAATTTGGGACATTACTCGTTTTCGACCCTTTTTTCGTAGGAAGGCCATAATGTAGCCGATTTGCATTGAATCTTAGCGTGTGACAATTCGTTGGATAGGTAAACAACATAACTACGACTTCCATGGGATATTTTTGCATTCTCTAAAAATTCGGCCAAAATGGAGGTCAAGAAAATCTCCTCGTTAATTTAGGACATTACTCGTTTTCGACCCTTTTTTATAAGGAAGGCCATAAAGTGGCCGGTTTGTATTGAATCTTAGCATGGGACAATTCGTTGGATAGGTAAACAACATAGCTACGACTTCCATGGGATATTTTTGCATTTTTTAAAAATTCAGCCAAAATGGAGGTTAAGAAAATCTCCTCGTTAATTTGGGACATTACTCGTTTTCGACCCTTTTTTACTAGGAAGGCCATAATGTGGCCGATTTGCATTGAATCTTAGCGTGTGACAATTCGTTGGATAGGTAAACAACATAACTATGACTTCCATGGGATATTTTTGCATTCTCTAAAAATTCAGCCAAAATGGGGGTTAAGAAAATATCCTCGTTAATTTGGGACATTACTCGTTTTCGACCCTTTTTTAGTAGGAAGGCCATAATGTGGCCGATTTGCATTGAATCTTAGCGTGTGACAATTCGTTGGATAGGTAAACAACATAACTACGACTTCCATGGGATATTTTTGCATTCTCTAAAAATTCAGCCAAAATGGGGGTTAAGAAAATATCCTCGTTAATTTGGGACATTACTCGTTTTCGACCCTTTTTTCGTAGGAAGGCCATAATGTAGCCGATTTGCATTGAATCTTAGCGTGTGACAATTCGTTGGATAGGTAAACAACATAACTACGACTTCCATGGGATATTTTTGCATTCTCTAAAAATTCGGCCAAAATGGAGGTCAAGAAAATCTCCTCGTTAATTTAGGACATTACTCGTTTTCGACCCTTTTTTATAAGGAAGGCCATAAAGTGGCCGGTTTGTATTGAATCTTAGCATGGGACAATTCGTTGGATAGGTAAACAACATAGCTACGACTTCCATGGGATATTTTTGCATTTTTTAAAAATTCAGCCAAAATGGAGGTTAAGAAAATCTCCTCGTTAATTTGGGACATTACTCGTTTTCGACCCTTTTTTACTAGGAAGGCCATAATGTGGCCGATTTGCATTGAATCTTAGCGTGTGACAATTCGTTGGATAGGTAAACAACATAACTATGACTTCCATGGGATATTTTTGCATTCTCTAAAAATTCAGCCAAAATGGGGGTTAAGAAAATATCCTCGTTAATTTGGGACATTACTCATTTTCGACCCTTTTTTAGTAGGAAGGCCATAATGTGGCCGATTTGCATTGAATCTTAGCGTGTGACAATTCGTTGGATAGGTAAACAACATAACTACGACTTCCATGGGATATTTTTGCATTCTCTAAAAATTCGGCCAAAATGGAGGTCAAGAAAATCTCCTCGTTAATTTAGGACATTACTCGTTTTCGACCCTTTTTTATAAGGAAGGCCATAATGTGGCCGATTTGCATTGAATCTTAGCGTGTGACAATTCGTTGGATAGGTAAACAACATAACTATGACTTCCATGGGATATTTTTGCATTCTCTAAAAATTCAGCCAAAATGGGGGTTAAGAAAATATCCTCGTTAATTTGGGACATTACTCGTTTTAGACCCTTTTTTAGTAGGAAGGCCATAATGTGGCCGATTTGCATTGAATCTTAGCGTGTTACAATTCGTTGGATAGGTAAACAACATAACTACGACTTCCATGGGATATTTTTGCATTCTCTAAAAATTCGGCCAAAATGGAGGTTAAGAAAATCTCCTCGTTAATTTAGGACATTACTCGTTTTCGACCCATTTTTACTAGGAAGGCCATAAAGCGGCCGATTTGTATTGAATCTTAGCATGTGACAATTCGTTGGATAGGTAAACAACATAACTACGACTTCCATGGGATATTTTTGCATTCTCCAAAAATTCAGCCAAAATGGAGGTTAAGAAAATCTCCTCGTTAATTTGGGACATTACTCGTTTTCGACCCTTTTTTACTAGGAAGGCCATAATGTGGCCGATTTGCATTGAATCTTAGCGTGTGACAATTCGTTGGATAGGTAAACAACATAACTATGACTTCCATGGGATATTTTTGCATTCTCCAAAAATTCAGCCAAAATGGAGGTTAAGAAAATCTCCTCGTTAATTTGGGACATTACTCGTTTTCGACCCTTTTTTAGTAGGAAGGCCATAATGTGGCCGATTTGCATTGAATCTTAGCGTGTGACAATTCGTTGGATAGGTAAACAACATAACTACGACTTCCATGGGATATTTTTGCATTCTCTAAAAATTCAGCCAAAATGGGGGTTAAGAAAATATCCTCGTTAATTTGGGACATTACTCGTTTTCGACCCTTTTTTCGTAGGAAGGCCATAATGTAGCCGATTTGCATTGAATCTTAGCGTGTGACAATTCGTTGGATAGGTAAACAACATAACTACGACTTCCATGGGATATTTTTGCATTCTCTAAAAATTCGGCCAAAATGGAGGTCAAGAAAATCTCCTCGTTAATTTAGGACATTACTCGTTTTCGACCCTTTTTTATAAGGAAGGCCATAAAGTGGCCGGTTTGTATTGAATCTTAGCATGGGACAATTCGTTGGATAGGTAAACAACATAGCTACGACTTCCATGGGATATTTTTGCATTTTTTAAAAATTCAGCCAAAATGGAGGTTAAGAAAATCTCCTCGTTAATTTGGGACATTACTCGTTTTCGACCCTTTTTTACTAGGAAGGCCATAATGTGGCCGATTTGCATTGAATCTTAGCGTGTGACAATTCGTTGGATAGGTAAACAACATAACTATGACTTCCATGGGATATTTTTGCATTCTCTAAAAATTCAGCCAAAATGGGGGTTAAGAAAATATCCTCGTTTATTTGGGACATTACTCGTTTTCGACCCTTTTTTAGTAGGAAGGCCATAATGTGGCCGATTTGCATTGAATCTTAGCGTGTGACAATTCGTTGGATAGGTAAACAACATAACTACGACTTCCATGGGATATTTTTGCATTCTCTAAAAATTCAGCCAAAATGGGGGTTAAGAAAATATCCTCGTTAATTTGGGACATTACTTGTTTTCGACCCTTTTTTCGTAGGAAGGCCATAATGTAGCCGATTTGCATTGAATCTTAGCGTGTGACAATTCGTTGGATAGGTAAACAACATAACTACGACTTCCATGGGATATTTTTGCATTCTCTAAAAATTCAGCCAAAATGGGGGTTAAGAAAATATCCTCGTTAATTTGGGACATTACTCGTTTTCGACCCTTTTTTCGTAGGAAGGCCATAATGTAGCCGATTTGCATTGAATCTTAGCGTGGGACAATTCGTTGGATAGGTAAACAACATAGCTACGACTTCCATGGGATATTTTTGCATTTTTTAAAAATTCAGCCAAAATGGAGGTTAAGAAAATCTCCTCGTTAATTTGGGACATTACTCGTTTTCGACCCTTTTTTACTAGGAAGGCCATAATGTGGCCGATTTGCATTGAATCTTAGCGTGTGACAATTCGTTGGATAGGTAAACAACATAACTATGACTTCCATGGGATATTTTTGCATTCTCTAAAAATTCAGCCAAAATGGGGGTTAAGAAAATATCCTCGTTTATTTGGGACATTACTCGTTTTCGACCCTTTTTTAGTAGGAAGGCCATAATGTGGCCGATTTGCATTGAATCTTAGCGTGTGACAATTCGTTGGATAGGTAAACAACATAACTACGACTTCCATGGGATATTTTTGCATTCTCTAAAAATTCAGCCAAAATGGGGGTTAAGAAAATATCCTCGTTAATTTGGGACATTACTTGTTTTCGACCCTTTTTTCGTAGGAAGGCCATAATGTAGCCGATTTGCATTGAATCTTAGCGTGTGACAATTCGTTGGATAGGTAAACAACATAACTACGACTTCCATGGGATATTTTTGCATTCTCTAAAAATTCAGCCAAAATGGGGGTTAAGAAAATATCCTCGTTAATTTGGGACATTACTCGTTTTCGACCCTTTTTTCGTAGGAAGGCCATAATGTAGCCGATTTGCATTGAATCTTAGCGTGGGACAATTCGTTGGATAGGTAAACAACATAGCTACGACTTCCATGGGATATTTTTGCATTTTTTAAAAATTCAGCCAAAATGGAGGTTAAGAAAATCTCCTCGTTAATTTGGGACATTACTCGTTTTCGACCCTTTTTTACTAGGAAGGCCATAATGTGGCCGATTTGCATTGAATCTTAGCGTGTGACAATTCGTTGGATAGGTAAACAACATAACTATGACTTCCATGGGATATTTTTGCATTCTCTAAAAATTCAGCCAAAATGGGGGTTAAGAAAATATCCTCGTTAATTTGGGACATTACTCGTTTTCGACCCTTTTTTAGTAGGAAGGCCATAATGTGGCCGATTTGCATTGAATCTTAGCGTGTGACAATTCGTTGGATAGGTAAACAACATAACTACGACTTCCATGGGATATTTTTGCATTCTCTAAAAATTCAGCCAAAATGGGGGTTAAGAAAATATCCTCGTTAATTTGGGACATTACTCGTTTTCGACCCTTTTTTATAAGGAAGGCCATAATGTGGCCGATTTGCATTGAATCTTAGCGTGTGACAATTCGTTGGATAGGTAAACAACATAACTATGACTTCCATGGGATATTTTTGCATTCTCTAAAAATTCAGCCAAAATGGGGGTTAAGAAAATATCCTCGTTAATTTGGGACATTACTCGTTTTAGACCCTTTTTTAGTAGGAAGGCCATAATGTGGCCGATTTGCATTGAATCTTAGCGTGTTACAATTCGTTGGATAGGTAAACAACATAACTACGACTTCCATGGGATATTTTTGCATTCTCTAAAAATTCGGCCAAAATGGAGGTTAAGAAAATCTCCTCGTTAATTTAGGACATTACTCGTTTTCGACCCTTTTTTACTAGGAAGGCCATAATGTGGCCGATTTGCATTGAATCTTAGCGTGTGACAATTCGTTGGATAGGTAAACAACATAACTATGACTTCCATGGGATATTTTTGCATTCTCTAAAAATTCAGCCAAAATGGGGGTTAAGAAAATATCCTCGTTTATTTGGGACATTACTCGTTTTCGACCCTTTTTTAGTAGGAAGGCCATAATGTGGCCGATTTGCATTGAATCTTAGCGTGTGACAATTCGTTGGATAGGTAAACAACATAACTACGACTTCCATGGGATATTTTTGCATTCTCTAAAAATTCAGCCAAAATGGGGGTTAAGAAAATATCCTCGTTAATTTGGGACATTACTCGTTTTCGACCCTTTTTTCGTAGGAAGGCCATAATGTAGCCGATTTGCATTGAATCTTAGCGTGTGACAATTCGTTGGATAGGTAAACAACATAACTACGACTTCCATGGGATATTTTTGCATTCTCTAAAAATTCGGCCAAAATGGAGGTCAAGAAAATCTCCTCGTTAATTTAGGACATTACTCGTTTTCGACCCTTTTTTATAAGGAAGGCCATAAAGTGGCCGGTTTGTATTGAATCTTAGCATGGGACAATTCGTTGGATAGGTAAACAACATAGCTACGACTTCCATGGGATATTTTTGCATTTTTTAAAAATTCAGCCAAAATGGAGGTTAAGAAAATCTCCTCGTTAATTTGGGACATTACTCGTTTTCGACCCTTTTTTACTAGGAAGGCCATAATGTGGCCGATTTGCATTGAATCTTAGCGTGTGACAATTCGTTGGATAGGTAAACAACATAACTATGACTTCCATGGGATATTTTTGCATTCTCTAAAAATTCAGCCAAAATGGGGGTTAAGAAAATATCCTCGTTTATTTGGGACATTACTCGTTTTCGACCCTTTTTTAGTAGGAAGGCCATAATGTGGCCGATTTGCATTGAATCTTAGCGTGTGACAATTCGTTGGATAGGTAAACAACATAACTACGACTTCCATGGGATATTTTTGCATTCTCTAAAAATTCAGCCAAAATGGAGGTCAAGAAAATCTCCTCGTTAATTTAGGACATTACTCGTTTTCGACCCTTTTTTATAAGGAAGGCCATAATGTGGCCGATTTGCATTGAATCTTAGCGTGTGACAATTCGTTGGATAGGTAAACAACATAACTATGACTTCCATGGGATATTTTTGCATTCTCTAAAAATTCAGCCAAAATGGGGGTTAAGAAAATATCCTCGTTAATTTGGGACATTACTCGTTTTAGACCCTTTTTTAGTAGGAAGGCCATAATGTGGCCGATTTGCATTGAATCTTAGCGTGTTACAATTCGTTGGATAGGTAAACAACATAACTACGACTTCCATGGGATATTTTTGCATTCTCTAAAAATTCGGCCAAAATGGAGGTTAAGAAAATCTCCTCGTTAATTTAGGACATTACTCGTTTTCGACCCATTTTTACTAGGAAGGCCATAAAGCGGCCGATTTGTATTGAATCTTAGCTTGTGACAATTCGTTGGATAGGTAAACAACATAACTACGACTTCCATGGGATATTTTTGCATTCTCCAAAAATTCAGCCAAAATGGAGGTTAAGAAAATCTCCTCGTTAATTTGGGACATTACTCGTTTTCGACCCTTTTTTACTAGGAAGGCCATAATGTGGCCGATTTGCATTGAATCTTCGCGTGTGACAATTCGTTGGATAGGTAAACAACATAACCACGACGTCCATGGGATATTTTTCCATTCTCTAAAAATTCAGCCAAAATGGAGGTTAAGAAAATATCCTCGTTAATTTGGGACATTTCTCGTTTTCGACCCTTTTTTAGTAGGAAGGGCATAATGTGGCCGATTTGCATTGAATCTTAGCGTGACAATTCGTTGGATAGGTAAACAACATAACTACGACTTCCATGGGATATTTTTGCATTCTCTAAAAATTCGGCCAAAATGGAGGTTAAGAAAATCTCCTCGTTAATTTAGGACATTACTCGTTTTCGACCCATTTTTACTAGGAAGGCCATAAAGTGGCCGATTTGTATTGAATCTTAGCATGTGACAATTCGTTGGATAGGTAAACAAAATAACTACGACTTCCATGGGATATTTTTGCATTCTCTAAAAATTCAGCCAAAATGGAGGTTAAGAAAATCTCCTCGTTAATTTGGGACATTACTCGTTTTCGACCCTTTTAGGAAGGCCATAATGTGGCCGATTTGCATTGAGTCTTAGCGTGTGACAATTCGTTGGATAGGTAAACAACATAACTACGACTTCCATGGGATATTTTTGCATTCTCTAAAAATTCAGCAAAAATGGGGGTTAAGAAAATCTCCTCGTTAATTTGGGACATTACTCGTTTTCGACCCTTTTTTAGTAGGAAGGCCATAATGTGGCCGATTTGCATTGAATCTTAGCGTGTGACAATTCGTTGGATAGGTAAACAACATAACTATGACTTCCATGGGATATTTTTGCATTCTCTAAAAATTCAGCCAAAATGGGGGTTAAAAAAATATCCTCGTTAATATGGGACATTACTCGTTTTCGACCCTTTTTTAGTAGGAAGGCCATAATGTGGCCGATTTGCATTGAATCTTAGCGTGTGACAATTCGTTGGATAGGTAAACAACATAACTACGACTTCCATGGGATATTTTTGCATTCTCTAAAAATTCAGCCAAAATGGGGGTTAAGAAAATATCCTCGTTAATTTTTGACATTACTCGTTTTCGACCCTTTTTTAGTAGGAAGGCCATAATGTGGCCGATTTGCATTGAATCTTAGCGTGTGACAATTCGTTGGATAGGTAAACAACATAACTATGACTTCCATGGGATATTTTTGCATTCTCTAAAAATTCAGCAAAAATGGGGGTTAAGAAAATCTCCTCGTTAATTTGGGACATTACTCGTTTTCGACCCTTTTTTAGTAGGAAGGCCATAATGTGGCCGATTTGCATTGAATCTTAGCGTGTGACAATTCGTTGGATAGGTAAACAACATAACAATGACTTCCATGGGATATTTTTGCATTCTCTAAAACTTCAGCCAAAATGGGGGTTAAGAAAATATCCTCGTTAATTTGGGACATTACTCGTTTTCGACACTTTTTTAGTTGGAAGGCCATAATGTGGCCGATTTGCATTGAATCTTAGCGTGTGACAATTCGTTGGATAGGTAAACAACATAACTATGACTTCCGTGGGATATTTTTGCATTCTCTAAAAATTCAGCCAAAATGGGGGTTAAAAAAATATCCTCGTTAATATGGGACATTACTCGTTTTCGACCCTTTTTTAGTAGGAAGGCCATAATGTGGCCGATTTGCATTGAATCTTAGCGTGTGACAATTCGTTGGATAGGTAAACAACATAACTACGACTTCCATGGGATATTTTTGCATTCTCTAAAAATTCAGCCAAAATGGGGGTTAAGAAAATATCCTCGTTAATTTTTGACATTACTCGTTTTCGACCTTTTTTTAGTAGGAAGGCCATAATGTGGCCGATTGGCATTGAATCTTAGCGTGTGACAATTCGTTGGATAGGTAAACAACATAACTATGACTTCCATGGGATATTTTTGCATTCTCTAAAAATTCAGCCAAAATGGGGGTTAAGAAAATATCCTCGTTAATTTGGGACATTACTCGTTTTCGACCCTTTTTTAGTAGGAAGGCCATAATGTGGCCGAGGTAAACAACATAACTATGACTTCCATGGGATATTTTTGCATTCTCTAAAAATTCAGCCAAAATTGGGGTTAAGAAAATATCCTCGTTAATTTGGGACATTACTCGTTTTAGACCCTTTTTTAGTAGGAAGGCCATAATGTGGCCGATTTGCATTGAATCTTAGCGTGTTACAATTCGTTGGATAGGTAAACAACATAACTACGACTTCCATGGGATATTTTTGCATTCTCTAAAAATTCGGCCAAAATGGAGGTTAAGAAAATCTCCTCGTTAATTTAGGACATTACTCGTTTTCGACCCATTTTTACTAGGAAGGCCATAAAGTGGCCGATTTGTATTGAATCTTAGCATGTGACAATTCGTTGGATAGGTAAACAACATAACTACGACTTCCATGGGATATTTTTGCATTCTCCAAAAATTCAGCCAAAATGGAGGTTAAGAAAATCTCCTCGTTAATTTGGGACATTACTCGTTTTCGACCCTTTTTTACTAGGAAGGCCATAATGTGGCCGATTTGCATTGAATCTTCGCGTGTGACAATTCGTTGGATAGGTAAACAACATAACCACGACGTCCATGGGATATTTTTCCATTCTCTAAAAATTCAGCCAAAATGGAGGTTAAGAAAATATCCTCGTTAATTTGGGACATTACTCGTTTTCGACCCTTTTTTAGTAGGAAGGGCATAATGTGGCCGATTTGCATTGAATCTTAGCGTGTGACAATTCGTTGGATAGGTAAACAACATAACTACGACTTCCATGGGATATTTTTGCATTCTCTAAAAATTCGGCCAAAATGGAGGTTAAGAAAATCTCCTCGTTAATTTAGGACATTACTCGTTTTCGACCCATTTTTACTAGGAAGGCCATAAAGTGGCCGATTTGTATTGAATCTTAGCATGTGACAATTCGTTGGATAGGTAAACAAAATAACTACGACTTCCATGGGATATTTTTGCATTCTCTAAAAATTCAGCCAAAATGGAGGTTAAGAAAATCTCCTCGTTAATTTGGGACATTACTCGTTTTCGACCCTTTTAGGAAGGCCATAATGTGGCCGATTTGCATTGAGTCTTAGCGTGTGACAATTCGTTGGATAGGTAAACAACATAACTACGACTTCCATGGGATATTTTTGCATTCTCTAAAAATTCAGTAAAAATGGGGGTTAAGAAAATCTCCTCGTTAATTTGGGACATTACTCGTTTTCGACCCTTTTTTAGTAGGAAGGCCATAATGTGGCCGATTTGCATTGAATCTTAGCATGTGACAATTCGTTGGATAGGTAAACAACATAACTATGACTTCCATGGGATATTTTTGCATTCTCTAAAAATTCAGCCAAAATGGGGGTTAAAAAAATATCCTCGTTAATATGGGACATTACTCGTTTTCGACCCTTTTTTAGTAGGAAGGCCATAATGTGGCCGATTTGCATTGAATCTTAGCGTGTGACAATTCGTTGGATAGGTAAACAACATAACTACGACTTCCATGGGATATTTTTGCATTCTCTAAAAATTCAGCCAAAATGGGGGTTAAGAAAATATCCTCGTTAATTTTTGACATTACTCGTTTTCGACCCTTTTTTAGTAGGAAGGCCATAATGTGGCCGATTTGCATTGAATCTTAGCGTGTGACAATTCGTTGGATAGGTAAACAACATAACTATGACTTCCATGGGATATTTTTGCATTCTCTAAAAATTCAGCAAAAATGGGGGTTAAGAAAATCTCCTCGTTAATTTGGGACATTACTCGTTTTCGACCCTTTTTTAGTAGGAAGGGCCTAATGTGGCCGATTTGCATTGAATCTTAGCGTGTGACAATTCGTTGGATAGGTAAACAACATAACTACGACTTCCATGGGATATTTTTGCATTCTCTAAAAATTCGGCCAAAATGGAGGTTAAGAAAATCTCCTCGTTAATTTAGGACATTACTCGTTTTCGACCCATTTTTACTAGGAAGGCCATAAAGTGGCCGATTTGTATTGAATCTTAGCATGTGACAATTCGTTGGATAGGTAAACAAAATAACTACGACTTCCATGGGATATTTTTGCATTCTCTAAAAATTCAGCCAAAATGGAGGTTAAGAAAATCTCCTCGTTAATTTGGGACATTACTCGTTTTCGACCCTTTTAGGAAGGCCATAATGTGGCCGATTTGCATTGAGTCTTAGCGTGTGACAATTCGTTGGATAGGTAAACAACATAACTACGACTTCCATGGGATATTTTTGCATTCTCTAAAAATTCAGCAAAAATGGGGGTTAAGAAAATCTCCTCGTTAATTTGGGACATTACTCGTTTTCGACCCTTTTTTAGTAGGAAGGCCATAATGTGGCCGATTTGCATTGAATCTTAGCATGTGACAATTCGTTGGATAGGTAAACAACATAACTATGACTTCCATGGGATATTTTTGCATTCTCTAAAAATTCAGCCAAAATGGGGGTTAAAAAAATATCCTCGTTAATATGGGACATTACTCGTTTTCGACCCTTTTTTAGTAGGAAGGCCATAATGTGGCCGATTTGCATTGAATCTTAGCGTGTGACAATTCGTTGGATAGGTAAACAACATAACTACGACTTCTATGGGATATTTTTGCATTCTCTAAAAATTCAGCCAAAATGGGGGTTAAGAAAATATCCTCGTTAATTTTTGACATTACTCGTTTTCGACCCTTTTTTAGTAGGAAGGCCATAATGTGGCCGATTTGCATTGAATCTTAGCGTGTGACAATTCGTTGGATAGGTAAACAACATAACTATGACTTCCATGGGATATTTTTGCATTCTCTAAAAATTCAGCAAAAATGGGGGTTAAGAAAATCTCCTCGTTAATTTGGGACATTACTCGTTTTCGACCCTTTTTTAGTAGGAAGGCCATAATGTGGCCGATTTGCATTGAATCTTAGCGTGTGACAATTCGTTGGATAGGTAAACAACATAACAATGACTTCCATGGGATATTTTTGCATTCTCTAAAACTTCAGCCAAAATGGGGGTTAAGAAAATATCCTCGTTAATTTGGGACATTACTCGTTTTCGACACTTTTTTAGTTGGAAGGCCATAATGTGGCCGATTTGCATTGAACCTTAGTGTGTGACAATTCATTGGATAGGTAAACAACATAACTATGACTTCCGTGGGATATTTTTGCATCTCTAAAAATTCAGCCAAAATGGGGGTTAAAAAAATATCCTCGTTAATATGGGACATTACTCGTTTTCGACCCTTTTTTAGTAGGAAGGCCATAATGTGGCCGATTTGCATTGAATCTTAGCGTGTGACAATTCGTTGGATAGGTAAACAACATAACTACGACTTCCATGGGATATTTTTGCATTCTCTAAAAATTCAGCCAAAATGGGGGTTAAGAAAATATCCTCGTTAATTTTTGACATTACTCGTTTTCGACCTTTTTTTAGTAGGAAGGCCATAATGTGGCCGATTGGCATTGAATCTTAGCGTGTGACAATTCGTTGGATAGGTAAACAACATAACTATGACTTCCATGGGATATTTTTGCATTCTCTAAAAATTCAGCCAAAATGGGGGTTAAGAAAATATCCTCGTTAATTTGGGACATTACTCGTTTTCGACCCTTTTTTAGTAGGAAGGCCATAATGTGGCCGAGGTAAACAACATAACTATGACTTCCATGGGATATTTTTGCATTCTCTAAAAATTCAGCCAAAATGGGGGTTAAGAAAATATCCTCGTTAATTTGGGACATTACTCGTTTTCGACCCTTTTTTAGTAGGAAGGCCATAATGTGGCCGATTTGCATTGAATCTTAGCGTGTGACAATTCGTTGGATAGGTAAACAACATAACTACGACTTCCATGGGATATTTTTGCATTCTCTAAAAATTCAGCCAAAATGGGGGTTAAGAAAATATCCTCGTTAATTTTTGACATTACTCGTTTTCGACCTTTTTTTAGTAGGAAGGCCATAATGTGGCCGATTTGCATTGAATCTTAGCGTGTGACAATTCGTTGGATAGGTAAACAACATAACTATGACTTCCATGGGATATTTTTGCATTCTCTAAAAATTCAGCCAAAATGGGGGTTAAGAAAATATCCTCGTTAATTTGGGACATTACTCGTTTTCGACCCTTTTTTAGTAGGAAGGCCATAATGTGGCCGATTTGCATTGAATCTTAGCGTGTGACAATTCGTTGGATAGGTAAACAACATAACTACGACTTCCATGGGATATTTTTGCATTCTCTAAAAATTCAGCCAAAATGGGGGTTAAGAAAATATCCTCGTTAATTTGGGACATTACTCGTTTTCGACCCTTTTTTAGTAGGAAGGCCACAATGTGGCCGAGTTGCATTGAATCGTAGCGTGTGACAATTTGTTGGATAGGTAAACAACATAACTATGACTTCCATGGGATATTTTTGCATTCTCTAAAAATTCAGCCAAAATGGGGGTTAAGAAAATATCCTCGTTAATTTGGGACATTACTCGTTTTCGACCGTTTTTTAGTAGGAAGGCCATAATGTGGCCGATTTGCATTGAATCTTAGCGTGTGACAATTCGTTGGATAGGTAAACAACATAACTACGACTTCCATGGGATATTTTTGCATTCTCTAAAAATTCAGCCAAAATGGGGGTTAAGAAAATATCCTCGTTAATTTTTGACATTACTCGTTTTCGACCCTTTTTTAGTAGGAAGGCCATAATGTGGCCGATTTGCATTGAATCTTAGCGTGTGACAATTCGTTGGATAGGTAAACAACATAACTATGACTTCCATGGGATATTTTTGCATTCTCTAAAAATTCAGCAAAAATGGGGGTTAAGAAAATCTCCTCGTTAATTTGGGACATTACTCGTTTTCGACCCTTTTTTAGTAGGAAGGCCATAATGTGGCCGATTTGCATTGAATCTTTGCGTGTGACAATTCGTTGGATAGGTAAACAACATAACAATGACTTCCATGGGATATTTTTGCATTCTCTAAAACTTCAGCCAAAATGGGGGTTAAGAAAATATCCTCGTTAATTTGGGACATTACTCGTTTTCGACACTTTTTTAGTTGGAAGGCCATAATGTGGCCGATTTGCATTGAATCTTAGCGTGTGACAATTCGTTGGATAGGTAAACAACATAACTATGACTTCCGTGGGATATTTTTGCATCTCTAAAAATTCAGCCAAAATGGGGGTTAAAAAAATATCCTCGTTAATATGGGACATTACTCGTTTTCGACCCTTTTTTAGTAGGAAGGCCATAATGTGGCCGATTTGCATTGAATCTTAGCGTGTGACAATTCGTTGGATAGGTAAACAACATAACTACGACTTCCATGGGATATTTTTGCATTCTCTAAAAATTCAGCCAAAATGGGGGTTAAGAAAATATCCTCGTTAATTTTTGACATTACTCGTTTTCGACCTTTTTTTAGTAGGAAGGCCATAATGTGGCCGATTGGCATTGAATCTTAGCGTGTGACAATTCGTTGGATAGGTAAACAACATAACTATGACTTCCATGGGATATTTTTGCATTCTCTAAAAATTCAGCCAAAATGGGGGTTAAGAAAATATCCTCGTTAATTTGGGACATTACTCGTTTTCGACCCTTTTTTAGTAGGAAGGCCATAATGTGGCCGAGGTAAACAACATAACTATGACTTCCATGGGATATTTTTGCATTCTCTAAAAATTCAGCCAAAATGGGGGTTAAGAAAATATCCTCGTTAATTTGGGACATTACTCGTTTTCGACCCTTTTTTAGTAGGAAGGCCATAATGTGGCCGATTTGCATTGAATCTTAGCGTGTGACAATTCGTTGGATAGGTAAACAACATAACTACGACTTCCATGGGATATTTTTGCATTCTCTAAAAATTCAGCCAAAATGGGGGTTAAGAAAATATCCTCGTTAATTTGGGACATTACTCGTTTTCGACCCTTTTTTAGTAGGAAGGCCACAATGTGGCCGAGTTGCATTGAATCGTAGCGTGTGACAATTTGTTGGATAGGTAAACAACATAACTATGACTTCCATGGGATATTTTTGCATTCTCTAAAAATTCAGCCAAAATGGGGGTTAAGAAAATATCCTCGTTAATTTGGGACATTACTCGTTTTCGACCGTTTTTTAGTAGGAAGGCCATAATGTGGCCGATTTGCATTGAATCTTAGCGTGTGACAATTCGTTGGATAGGTAAACAACATAACTACGACTTCCATGGGATATTTTTGCATTCTCAAAAAATTCAGCCAAAATGGGGGTTAAGAAAATATCCTCGTTAATTTTTGACATTACTCGTTTTCGACCCTTTTTTAGTAGGAAGGCCATAATGTGGCCGATTTGCATTGAATCTTAGCGTGTGACAATTCGTTGGATAGGTAAACAACATAACTATGACTTCCATGGGATATTTTTGCATTCTCTAAAAATTCAGCAAAAATGGGGGTTAAGAAAATCTCCTCGTTAATTTGGGACATTACTCGTTTTCGACCCTTTTTTAGTAGGAAGGCCATAATGTGGCCGATTTGCATTGAATCTTAGCGTGTGACAATTCGTTGGATAGGTAAACAACATAACAATGACTTCCATGGGATATTTTTGCATTCTCTAAAACTTCAGCCAAAATGGGGGTTAAGAAAATATCCTCGTTAATTTGGGACATTACTCGTTTTCGACACTTTTTTAGTTGGAAGGCCATAATGTGGCCGATTTGCATTGAATCTTAGCGTGTGACAATTCGTTGGATAGGTAAACAACATAACTATGACTTCCGTGGGATATTTTTGCATCTCTAAAAATTCAGCCAAAATGGGGGTTAAAAAAATATCCTCGTTAATATGGGACATTACTCGTTTTCGACCCTTTTTTAGTAGGAAGGCCATAATGTGGCCGATTTGCATTGAATCTTAGCGTGTGACAATTCGTTGGATAGGTAAACAACATAACTACGACTTCCATGGGATATTTTTGCATTCTCTAAAAATTCAGCCAAAATGGGGGTTAAGAAAATATCCTCGTTAATTTTTGACATTACTCGTTTTCGACCTTTTTTTAGTAGGAAGGCCATAATGTGGCCGATTGGCATTGAATCTTAGCGTGTGACAATTCGTTGGATAGGTAAACAACATAACTATGACTTCCATGGGATATTTTTGCATTCTCTAAAAATTCAGCCAAAATGGGGGTTAAGAAAATATCCTCGTTAATTTGGGACATTACTCGTTTTCGACCCTTTTTTAGTAGGAAGGCCATAATGTGGCCGAGGTAAACAACATAACTATGACTTCCATGGGATATTTTTGCATTCTCTAAAAATTCAGCCAAAATGGGGGTTAAGAAAATATCCTCGTTAATTTGGGACATTACTCGTTTTCGACCCTTTTTTAGTAGGAAGGCCATAATGTGGCCGATTTGCATTGAATCTTAGCGTGTGACAATTCGTTGGATAGGTAAACAACATAACTACGACTTCCATGGGATATTTTTGCATTCTCTAAAAATTCAGCCAAAATGGGGGTTAAGAAAATATCCTCGTTAATTTTTGACATTACTCGTTTTCGACCTTTTTTTAGTAGGAAGGCCATAATGTGGCCGATTTGCATTGAATCTTAGCGTGTGACAATTCGTTGGATAGGTAAACAACATAACTATGACTTCCATGGGATATTTTTGCATTCTCTAAAAATTCAGCCAAAATGGGGGTTAAGAAAATATCCTCGTTAATTTGGGACATTACTCGTTTTCGACCCTTTTTTAGTAGGAAGGCCATAATGTGGCCGATTTGCATTGAATCTTAGCGTGTGACAATTCGTTGGATAGGTAAACAACATAACTACGACTTCCATGGGATATTTTTGCATTCTCTAAAAATTCAGCCAAAATGGGGGTTAAGAAAATATCCTCGTTAATTTGGGACATTACTCGTTTTCGACCCTTTTTTAGTAGGAAGGCCACAATGTGGCCGAGTTGCATTGAATCGTAGCGTGTGACAATTTGTTGGATAGGTAAACAACATAACTATGACTTCCATGGGATATTTTTGCATTCTCTAAAAATTCAGCCAAAATGGGGGTTAAGAAAATATCCTCGTTAATTTGGGACATTACTCGTTTTCGACCGTTTTTTAGTAGGAAGGCCATAATGTGGCCGATTTGCATTGAATCTTAGCGTGTGACAATTCGTTGGATAGGTAAACAACATAACTACGACTTCCATGGGATATTTTTGCATTCTCTAAAAATTCAGCCAAAATGGGGGTTAAGAAAATATCCTCGATAATTTTTGACATTACTCGTTTTCGACCCTTTTTTAGTAGGAAGGCCATAATGTGGCCGATTTGCATTGAATCTTAGCGTGTGACAATTCGTTGGATAGGTAAACAACATAACAATGACTTCCATGGGATATTTTTGCATTCTCTAAAAATTCAGCCAAAATGGGGGTTAAGAAAATATCCTCGTTAATTTGGGACATTACTCGTTTTCGACCCTTTTTTAGTAGGAAGGCCATAATGTGGCCGATTTGCATTGAATCTTAGCGTGTGATAATTCGTTGGATAGGTAAACAACATAACTATGACTTCCATGGGATATTTTTGCATTCTCTAAAAATTCAGCCAAAATGGGGGTTAAGAAAATCTCCTCGTTAATTTGGGACATTACTCGTTTTCGACCCTTTTTTAGTAGGAAGGCCATAATGTGGCTGATTTGCATTGAATCTTAGTGTGTGACAATTCGTTGGATAGGTAAACAACATAACTACGACTTCCATGGGATATTTTTGCATTCTCTAAAAATTCAGCCAAAATGGGGGTTAAGAAAATATCCTCGTTAATTTTTGACATTACTCGTTTTCGACCCTTTTTTAGTAGGAAGGCCATAATGTGGCCGATTTGCATTGAATCTTAGCGTGTGACAATTCGTTGGATAGGTAAACAACATAACTATGACTTCCATGGGATATTTTTGCATTCTCTAAAAATTCAGCCAAAATGGGGGTTAAGAAAATATCCTCGTTAATTTGGGACATTACTCGTTTTCGACCGTTTTTTAGTAGGAAGGCCATAATGTGGCCGATTTGCATTGAATCTTAGCGTGTGACAATTCGTTGGATAGGTAAACAACATAACTACGACTTCCATGGGATATTTTTGCGTTCTCTAAAAAATCAGCCGAAATGGGGGTTAAGAAAATATCCTCGTTAATTTGGGACATTACTGGTTTTCGACCCTTTTTTAGTAGGAAGGCCATAATGTGGCCGAGTTGCATTGAATCTTAGCGTGTGACAATTCGTTGGATAGGTAAACAACATAACTACGACTTCCATGGGATATTTTTGCATTCTCTAAAAATTCAGCCAAAATGGAGGTTAAGAAAATCCCCTCGTTAATTTAGGACATTACTCGTTTTCGACCCTTTTTTATAAGGAAGGTCATAAAGTGGCCGGTTTGTATTGAATCTTAGTATGGGACAATTCGTTGGATAGGTAAACAACATAGCTACGACTTCCATCGGATATTTTTGCATTTTTTAAAAATTCAGCCAAAATGGAGGTTAAGAAAATCTCCTCGTTAATTTGGGACATTACTCGTTTTCGACCCTTTTTTACTAGGAAGGCCATAAAGTGGCCGATTTGCATTGAATCTTAGCGTGTGACAATTCGTTGGATAGGTAAACAACATAACAATGACTTCCATGGGATATTTTTGCATTCTCTAAAAATTCAGCCAAAATGGGGGTTAAGAAAATATCCTCGTTAATTTGGGACATTACTCGTTTTCGACCCTTTTTTAGTAGGAAGGCCATAATGTGGCCGATTTGCATTGAATCTTAGCGTGTGACAATTCGTTGGATAGGTAAACAACATAACTATGACTTCCATGGGATATTTTTGCATTCTCTAAAAATTCAGCCAAAATGGGGGTTAAGAAAATCTCCTCGTTAATTTGGGACATTACTCGTTTTCGACCCTTTTTTAGTAGGAAGGCCATAATGTGGCCGATTTGCATTGAATCTTAGCGTGTGACAATTCGTTGGATAGGTAAACAACATAACTACGACTTCCATGGGATATTTTTGCATTCTCTAAAAATTCAGCCAAAATGGGGGTTAAGAAAATATCCTCGTTAATTTTTGACATTACTCGTTTTCGCCCCTTTTTTAGTAGGAAGGCCATAATGTGGCCGATTTGCATTGAATCTTAGCGTGTGACAATTCGTTGGATAGGTAAACAACATAACTATGACTTCCATGGGATATTTTTGCATTCTCTAAAAATTCAGCCAAAATGGGGGTTAAGAAAATATCCTCGTTAATTTGGGACATTACTCGTTTTCGACCCTTTTTTAGTAGGAAGGCCATAATGTGGCCGATTTGCATTGAATCTTAGCGTGTGACAATTCGTTGGATAGGTAAACAACATAACTACGACTTCCATGGGATATTTTTGCATTCTCTAAAAATTCAGCAAAAATGGGGGTTAAGAAAATTTCCTCGTTAATTTGGTACATTACTCGTTTTCGACCCTTTTTTAGTAGGAAGGCCATAATGTGGCCGATTTGCATTGAATCTTAGCGTGTGACAATTCGTTGGATAGGTAAACAACATAACAATGACTTCCATGGGATATTTTTGCATTCTCTAAAACTTCAGCTAAAATGGGGGTTAAGAAAATATCCTCGTTAATTTGGGACATTACTCGTTTTCGACCCTTTTTTAGTAGGAAGGCCATAATGTGGCCGATTTGCATTGAATCTTAGCGTGTGACAATTCGTTGGATAGGTAAACAACATAACTATGACTTCCATGGGATATTTTTGCATTCTCTAAAAATTCAGCCAAAATGGGGGTTAAAAAAATATCCTCGTTAATATGGGACATTACTCGTTTTCGACCCTTTTTTAGTAGGAAGGCCATAATGTGGCCGATTTGCATTGAATCTTAGCGTGTGACAATTCGTTGGATAGGTAAACAACATAACTACGACTTCCATGAGATATTTTTGCGTTCTCTAAAAAATCAGCCGAAATGGGGGTTAAGAAAATATCCTCGTTAATTTGGGACATTACTGGTTTTCGACCCTTTTTTAGTAGGAAGGCCATAATGTGGCCGAGTTGCATTGAATCTTAGCGTGTGACAATTCGTTGGATAGGTAAACAACATAACTACGACTTCCATGGGATATTTTTGCATTCTCTAAAAATTCAGCCAAAATGGAGGTTAAGAAAATCCCCTCGTTAATTTAGGACATTACTCGTTTTCGACCCTTTTTTATAAGGAAGGTCATAAAGTGGCCGGTTTGTATTGAATCTTAGTATGGGACAATTCGTTGGATAGGTAAACAACATAGCTACGACTTCCATCGGATATTTTTGCATTTTTTAAAAATTCAGCCAAAATGGAGGTTAAGAAAATCTCCTCGTTAATTTGGGACATTACTCGTTTTCGACCCTTTTTTACTAGGAAGGCCATAAGGTGGCCGATTTGCATTGAATCTTAGCGTGTGACAATTCGTTGGATAGGTAAACAACATAACAATGACTTCCATGGGATATTTTTGCATTCTCTAAAAATTCAGCCAAAATGGGGGTTAAGAAAATATCCTCGTTAATTTGGGACATTACTCGTTTTCGACCCTTTTTTAGTAGGAAGGCCATAATGTGGCCGATTTGCATTGAATCTTAGCGTGTGACAATTCGTTGGATAGGTAAACAACATAACTATGACTTCCATGGGATATTTTTGCATTCTCTAAAAATTCAGCCAAAATGGGGGTTAAGAAAATCTCCTCGTTAATTTGGGACATTACTCGTTTTCGACCCTTTTTTAGTAGGAAGGCCATAATGTGGCCGATTTGCATTGAATCTTAGCGTGTGACAATTCGTTGGATAGGTAAACAACATAACTACGACTTCCATGGGATATTTTTGCATTCTCTAAAAATTCAGCCAAAATGGGGGTTAAGAAAATATCCTCGTTAATTTTTGACATTACTCGTTTTCGCCCCTTTTTTAGTAGGAAGGCCATAATGTGGCCGATTTGCATTGAATCTTAGCGTGTGACAATTCGTTGGATAGGTAAACAACATAACTATGACTTCCATGGGATATTTTTGCATTCTCTAAAAATTCAGCCAAAATGGGGGTTAAGAAAATATCCTCGTTAATTTGGGACATTACTCGTTTTCGACCCTTTTTTAGTAGGAAGGCCATAATGTGGCCGATTTGCATTGAATCTTAGCGTGTGACAATTCGTTGGATAGGTAAACAACATAACTACGACTTCCATGGGATATTTTTGCATTCTCTAAAAATTCAGCAAAAATGGGGGTTAAGAAAATTTCCTCGTTAATTTGGTACATTACTCGTTTTCGACCCTTTTTTAGTAGGAAGGCCATAATGTGGCCGATTTGCATTGAATCTTAGCGTGTGACAATTCGTTGGATAGGTAAACAACATAACAATGACTTCCATGGGATATTTTTGCATTCTCTAAAACTTCAGCTAAAATGGGGGTTAAGAAAATATCCTCGTTAATTTGGGACATTACTCGTTTTCGACCCTTTTTTAGTAGGAAGGCCATAATGTGGCCGATTTGCATTGAATCTTAGCGTGTGACAATTCGTTGGATAGGTAAACAACATAACTATGACTTCCATGGGATATTTTTGCATTCTCTAAAAATTCAGCCAAAATGGGGGTTAAAAAAATATCCTCGTTAATATGGGACATTACTCGTTTTCGACCCTTTTTTAGTAGGAAGGCCATAATGTGGCCGATTTGCATTGAATCTTAGCGTGTGACAATTCGTTGGATAGGTAAACAACATAACTATGACTTCCATGGGATATTTTTGCATTCTCTAAAAATTCAGCCAAAATGGGGGTTAAGAAAATATCCTCGTTAATTTGGGACATTACTCGTTTTCGACCCTTTTTTAGTAGGAAGGCCATAATGTGGCCGATTTGCATTGAATCTTAGCGTGTGACAATTCGTTGGATAGGTAAACAACATAACTACGACTTCCATGGGATATTTTTGCATTCTCTAAAAATTCAGCCAAAATGGGGGTTAAGAAAATATCCTCGTTAATTTGGGACATTACTCGTTTTCGACCCTTTTTTAGTAGGAAGGCCATAATGTGGCCGAGTTGCATTGAATCGTAGCGTGTGACAATTCGTTGGATAGGTAAACAACATAACTATGACTTCCATGGGATATTTTTGCATTCTCTAAAAATTCAGCCAAAATGGGGGTTAAGAAAATATCCTCGTTAATTTGGGACATTACTCGTTTTCGACCCTTTTTTAGTAGGAAGGCCATAATGTGGCCGATTTGCATTGAATCTTAGCGTGTGACAATTCGTTGGATAGGTAAACAACATAGCTACGACTTCCATCGGATATTTTTGCATTTTTTAAAAATTCAGCCAAAATGGAGGTTAAGAAAATCTCCTCGTTAATTTGGGACATTACTCGTTTTCGACCCTTTTTTACTAGGAAGGCCATAAAGTGGCCGATTTGCATTGAATCTTAGCGTGTGACAATTCGTTGGATAGGTAAACAACATAACAATGACTTCCATGGGATATTTTTGCATTCTCTAAAAATTCAGCCAAAATGGGGGTTAAGAAAATATCCTCGTTAATTTGGGACATTACTCGTTTTCGACCCTTTTTTAGTAGGAAGGCCATAATGTGGCCGATTTGCATTGAATCTTAGCGTGTGACAATTCGTTGGATAGGTAAACAACATAACTATGACTTCCATGGGATATTTTTGCATTCTCTAAAAATTCAGCCAAAATGGGGGTTAAGAAAATCTCCTCGTTAATTTGGGACATTACTCGTTTTCGACCCTTTTTTAGTAGGAAGGCCATAATGTGGCCGATTTGCATTGAATCTTAGCGTGTGACAATTCGTTGGATAGGTAAACAACATAACTACGACTTCCATGGGATATTTTTGCATTCTCTAAAAATTCAGCCAAAATGGGGGTTAAGAAAATATCCTCGTTAATTTTTGACATTACTCGTTTTCGCCCCTTTTTTAGTAGGAAGGCCATAATGTGGCCGATTTGCATTGAATCTTAGCGTGTGACAATTCGTTGGATAGGTAAACAACATAACTATGACTTCCATGGGATATTTTTGCATTCTCTAAAAATTCAGCCAAAATGGGGGTTAAGAAAATATCCTCGTTAATTTGGGACATTACTCGTTTTCGACCCTTTTTTAGTAGGAAGGCCATAATGTGGCCGATTTGCATTGAATCTTAGCGTGTGACAATTCGTTGGATAGGTAAACAACATAACTACGACTTCCATGGGATATTTTTGCATTCTCTAAAAATTCAGCAAAAATGGGGGTTAAGAAAATTTCCTCGTTAATTTGGTACATTACTCGTTTTCGACCCTTTTTTAGTAGGAAGGCCATAATGTGGCCGATTTGCATTGAATCTTAGCGTGTGACAATTCGTTGGATAGGTAAACAACATAACAATGACTTCCATGGGATATTTTTGCATTCTCTAAAACTTCAGCTAAAATGGGGGTTAAGAAAATATCCTCGTTAATTTGGGACATTACTCGTTTTCGACCCTTTTTTAGTAGGAAGGCCATAATGTGGCCGATTTGCATTGAATCTTAGCGTGTGACAATTCGTTGGATAGGTAAACAACATAACTATGACTTCCATGGGATATTTTTGCATTCTCTAAAAATTCAGCCAAAATGGGGGTTAAAAAAATATCCTCGTTAATATGGGACATTACTCGTTTTCGACCCTTTTTTAGTAGGAAGGCCATAATGTGGCCGATTTGCATTGAATCTTAGCGTGTGACAATTCGTTGGATAGGTAAACAACATAACTATGACTTCCATGGGATATTTTTGCATTCTCTAAAAATTCAGCCAAAATGGGGGTTAAGAAAATATCCTCGTTAATTTGGGACATTACTCGTTTTCGACCCTTTTTTAGTAGGAAGGCCATAATGTGGCCGATTTGCATTGAATCTTAGCGTGTGACAATTCGTTGGATAGGTAAACAACATAACTACGACTTCCATGGGATATTTTTGCATTCTCTAAAAATTCAGCCAAAATGGGGGTTAAGAAAATATCCTCGTTAATTTGGGACATTACTCGTTTTCGACCCTTTTTTAGTAGGAAGGCCATAATGTGGCCGAGTTGCATTGAATCGTAGCGTGTGACAATTCGTTGGATAGGTAAACAACATAACTATGACTTCCATGGGATATTTTTGCATTCTCTAAAAATTCAGCCAAAATGGGGGTTAAGAAAATATCCTCGTTAATTTGGGACATTACTCGTTTTCGACCCTTTTTTAGTAGGAAGGCCATAATGTGGCCGATTTGCATTGAATCTTAGCGTGTGACAATTCGTTGGATAGGTAAACAACATAACTACGACTTCCATGGGATATTTTTGCATTCTCTAAAAATTCAGCCAAAATGGGGGTTAAGAAAATATCCTCGATAATTTTTGACATTACTCGTTTTCGACCCTTTTTTAGTAGGAAGGCCATAATGTGGCCGATTTGCATTGAATCTTAGCGTGTGACAATTCGTTGGATAGGTAAACAACATAACAATGACTTCCATGGGATATTTTTGCATTCTCTAAAAATTCAGCCAAAATGGGGGTTAAGAAAATATCCTCGTTAATTTGGGACATTACTCGTTTTCGACCCTTTTTTAGTAGGAAGGCCATAATGTGGCCGATTTGCATTGAATCTTAGCGTGTGACAATTCGTTGGATAGGTAAACAACATAGCTACGACTTCCATCGGATATTTTTGCATTTTTTAAAAATTCAGCCAAAATGGAGGTTAAGAAAATCTCCTCGTTAATTTGGGACATTACTCGTTTTCGACCCTTTTTTACTAGGAAGGCCATAAAGTGGCCGATTTGCATTGAATCTTAGCGTGTGACAATTCGTTGGATAGGTAAACAACATAACAATGACTTCCATGGGATATTTTTGCATTCTCTAAAAATTCAGCCAAAATGGGGGTTAAGAAAATATCCTCGTTAATTTGGGACATTACTCGTTTTCGACCCTTTTTTAGTAGGAAGGCCATAATGTGGCCGATTTGCATTGAATCTTAGCGTGTGACAATTCGTTGGATAGGTAAACAACATAACTATGACTTCCATGGGATATTTTTGCATTCTCTAAAAATTCAGCCAAAATGGGGGTTAAGAAAATCTCCTCGTTAATTTGGGACATTACTCGTTTTCGACCCTTTTTTAGTAGGAAGGCCATAATGTGGCCGATTTGCATTGAATCTTAGCGTGTGACAATTCGTTGGATAGGTAAACAACATAACTACGACTTCCATGGGATATTTTTGCATTCTCTAAAAATTCAGCCAAAATGGGGGTTAAGAAAATATCCTCGTTAATTTTTGACATTACTCGTTTTCGCCCCCTTTTTAGTAGGAAGGCCATAATGTGGCCGATTTGCATTGAATCTTAGCGTGTGACAATTCGTTGGATAGGTAAACAACATAACAATGACTTCCATGGGATATTTTTGCATTCTCTAAAAATTCAGCAAAAATGGGGGTTAAGAAAATTTCCTCGTTAATTTGGTACATTACTCGTTTTCGACCCTTTTTTAATAGGAAGGCCATAATGTGGCCGATTTGCATTGAATCTTAGCGTGTGACAATTCGTTGGATAGGTAAACAACATAACAATGACTTCCATGGGATATTTTTGCATTCTCTAAAACTTCAGCTAAAATGGGGGTTAAGAAAATATCCTCGTTAATTTGGGACATTACTCGTTTTCGACCCTTTTTTAGTAGGAAGGCCATAATGTGGCCGATTTGCATTGAATCTTAGCGTGTGACAATTCGTTGGATAGGAAAACAACATAACTATGACTTCCATGGGATATTTTTGCATTCTCTAAAAATTCAGCAAAAATGGGGGTTAAGAAAATTTCCTCGTTAATTTGGTACATTACTCGTTTTCGACCCTTTTTTAGTAGGAAGGCCATAATGTGGCCGATTTGCATTGAATCTTAGCGTGTGACAATTCGTTGGATAGGTAAACAACATAACAATGACTTCCATGGGATATTTTTGCATTCTCTAAAACTTCAGCTAAAATGGGGGTTAAGAAAATATCCTCGTTAATTTGGGACATTACTCGTTTTCGACCCTTTTTTAGTAGGAAGGCCATAATGTGGCCGATTTGCATTGAATCTTAGCGTGTGACAATTCGTTGGATAGGTAAACAACATAACTATGACTTCCATGGGATATTTTTGCATTCTCTAAAAATTCAGCCAAAATGGGGGTTAAAAAAATATCCTCGTTAATATGGGACATTACTCGTTTTCGACCCTTTTTTAGTAGGAAGGCCATAATGTGGCCGATTTGCATTGAATCTTAGCGTGTGACAATTCGTTGGATAGGTAAACAACATAACAATGACTTCCATGGGATATTTTTGCATTCTCTAAAACTTCAGCTAAAATGGGGGTTAAGAAAATATCCTCGTTAATTTGGGACATTACTCGTTTTCGACCCTTTTTTAGTAGGAAGGCCATAATGTGGCCGATTTGCATTGAATCTTAGCGTGTGACAATTCGTTGGATAGGTAAACAACATAACTATGACTTCCATGGGATATTTTTGCATTCTCTAAAAATTCAGCCAAAATGGGGGTTAAAAAAATATCCTCGTTAATATGGGACATTACTCGTTTTCGACCCTTTTTTAGTAGGAAGGCCATAATGTGGCCGATTTGCATTGAATCTTAGCGTGTGACAATTCGTTGGATAGGTAAACAACATAACTATGACTTCCATGGGATATTTTTGCATTCTCTAAAAATTCAGCCAAAATGGGGGTTAAGAAAATATCCTCGTTAATTTGGGACATTACTCGTTTTCGACCCTTTTTTAGTAGGAAGGCCATAATGTGGCCGATTTGCATTGAATCTTAGCGTGTGACAATTCGTTGGATAGGTAAACAACATAACTACGACTTCCATGGGATATTTTTGCATTCTCTAAAAATTCAGCCAAAATGGGGGTTAAGAAAATATCCTCGTTAATTTGGGACATTACTCGTTTTCGACCCTTTTTTAGTAGGAAGGCCATAATGTGGCCGAGTTGCATTGAATCGTAGCGTGTGACAATTCGTTGGATAGGTAAACAACATAACTATGACTTCCATGGGATATTTTTGCATTCTCTAAAAATTCAGCCAAAATGGGGGTTAAGAAAATATCCTCGTTAATTTGGGACATTACTCGTTTTCGACCCTTTTTTAGTAGGAAGGCCATAATGTGGCCGATTTGCATTGAATCTTAGCGTGTGACAATTCGTTGGATAGGTAAACAACATAACTACGACTTCCATGGGATATTTTTGCATTCTCTAAAAATTCAGCCAAAATGGGGGTTAAGAAAATATCCTCGATAATTTTTGACATTACTCGTTTTCGACCCTTTTTTAGTAGGAAGGCCATAATGTGGCCGATTTGCATTGAATCTTAGCGTGTGACAATTCGTTGGATAGGTAAACAACATAACAATGACTTCCATGGGATATTTTTGCATTCTCTAAAAATTCAGCCAAAATGGGGGTTAAGAAAATATCCTCGTTAATTTGGGACATTACTCGTTTTCGACCCTTTTTTAGTAGGAAGGCCATAATGTGGCCGATTTGCATTGAATCTTAGCGTGTGACAATTCGTTGGATAGGTAAACAACATAACTATGACTTCCATGGGATATTTTTGCATTCTCTAAAAATTCAGCCAAAATGGGGGTTAAGAAAATATCCTCGTTAATTTGGGACATTACTCGTTTTCGACCCTTTTTTAGTAGGAAGGCCATAATGTGGCCGATTTGCATTGAATCTTAGCGTGTGACAATTCGTTGGATAGGTAAACAACATAACTACGACTTCCATGGGATATTTTTGCATTCTCTAAAAATTCAGCCAAAATGGGGGTTAAGAAAATATCCTCGTTAATTTGGGACATTACTCGTTTTCGACCCTTTTTTAGTAGGAAGGCCATAATGTGGCCGATTTGCATTGAATCTTAGCGTGTGACAATTCGTTGGATAGGTAAACAACATAACTATGACTTCCATGGGATATTTTTGCATTCTCTAAAAATTCAGCAAAAATGGGGGTTAAGAAAATTTCCTCGTTAATTTGGTACATTACTCGTTTTCGACCCTTTTTTAGTAGGAAGGCCATAATGTGGCCGATTTGCATTGAATCTTAGCGTGTGACAATTCGTTGGATAGGTAAACAACATAACAATGACTTCCATGGGATATTTTTGCATTCTCTAAAACTTCAGCTAAAATGGGGGTTAAGAAAATATCCTCGTTAATTTGGGACATTACTCGTTTTCGACCCTTTTTTAGTAGGAAGGCCATAATGTGGCCGATTTGCATTGAATCTTAGCGTGTGACAATTCGTTGGATAGGTAAACAACATAACTATGACTTCCATGGGATATTTTTGCATTCTCTAAAAATTCAGCCAAAATGGGGGTTAAAAAAATATCCTCGTTAATATGGGACATTACTCGTTTTCGACCCTTTTTTAGTAGGAAGGCCATAATGTGGCCGATTTGCATTGAATCTTAGCGTGTGACAATTCGTTGGATAGGTAAACAACATAACTATGACTTCCATGGGATATTTTTGCATTCTCTAAAAATTCAGCCAAAATGGGGGTTAAGAAAATATCCTCGTTAATTTGGGACATTACTCGTTTTCGACCCTTTTTTAGTAGGAAGGCCATAATGTGGCCGATTTGCATTGAATCTTAGCGTGTGACAATTCGTTGGATAGGTAAACAACATAACTACGACTTCCATGGGATATTTTTGCATTCTCTAAAAATTCAGCCAAAATGGGGGTTAAGAAAATATCCTCGTTAATTTGGGACATTACTCGTTTTCGACCCTTTTTTAGTAGGAAGGCCATAATGTGGCCGAGTTGCATTGAATCGTAGCGTGTGACAATTCGTTGGATAGGTAAACAACATAACTATGACTTCCATGGGATATTTTTGCATTCTCTAAAAATTCAGCCAAAATGGGGGTTAAGAAAATATCCTCGTTAATTTGGGACATTACTCGTTTTCGACCCTTTTTTAGTAGGAAGGCCATAATGTGGCCGATTTGCATTGAATCTTAGCGTGTGACAATTCGTTGGATAGGTAAACAACATAACTACGACTTCCATGGGATATTTTTGCATTCTCTAAAAATTCAGCCAAAATGGGGGTTAAGAAAATATCCTCGATAATTTTTGACATTACTCGTTTTCGACCCTTTTTTAGTAGGAAGGCCATAATGTGGCCGATTTGCATTGAATCTTAGCGTGTGACAATTCGTTGGATAGGTAAACAACATAACAATGACTTCCATGGGATATTTTTGCATTCTCTAAAAATTCAGCCAAAATGGGGGTTAAGAAAATATCCTCGTTAATTTGGGACATTACTCGTTTTCGACCCTTTTTTAGTAGGAAGGCCATAATGTGGCCGATTTGCATTGAATCTTAGCGTGTGACAATTCGTTGGATAGGTAAACAACATAACTATGACTTCCATGGGATATTTTTGCATTCTCTAAAAATTCAGCCAAAATGGGGGTTAAGAAAATATCCTCGTTAATTTGGGACATTACTCGTTTTCGACCCTTTTTTAGTAGGAAGGCCATAATGTGGCCGATTTGCATTGAATCTTAGCGTGTGACAATTCGTTGGATAGGTAAACAACATAACTACGACTTCCATGGGATATTTTTGCATTCTCTAAAAATTCAGCCAAAATGGGGGTTAAGAAAATATCCTCGTTAATTTGGGACATTACTCGTTTTCGACCCTTTTTTAGTAGGAAGGCCATAATGTGGCCGATTTGCATTGAATCTTAGCGTCTGACAATTCGTTGGATAGGTAAACAACATAACTACGACTTCCATGGGATATTTTTGCATTCTCTAAAAATTCAGCCAAAATGGGGGTTAAGAAAATATCCTCGATAATTTTTGACATTACTCGTTTTCGACCCTTTTTTAGTAGGAAGGCCATAATGTGGCCGATTTGCATTGAATCTTAGCGTGTGACAATTCGTTGGATAGGTAAACAACATAACAATGACTTCCATGGGATATTTTTGCATTCTCTAAAAATTCAGCCAAAATGGGGGTTAAGAAAATATCCTCGTTAATTTGGGACATTACTCGTTTTCGACCCTTTTTTAGTAGGAAGGCCATAATGTGGCCGATTTGCATTGAATCTTAGCGTGTGACAATTCGTTGGATAGGTAAACAACATAACTATGACTTCCATGGGATATTTTTGCATTCTCTAAAAATTCAGCCAAAATGGGGGTTAAGAAAATATCCTCGTTAATTTGGGACATTACTCGTTTTCGACCCTTTTTTAGTAGGAAGGCCATAATGTGGCCGATTTGCATTGAATCTTAGCGTGTGACAATTCGTTGGATAGGTAAACAACATAACTACGACTTCCATGGGATATTTTTGCATTCTCTAAAAATTCAGCCAAAATGGGGGTTAAGAAAATATCCTCGTTAATTTTTGACATTACTCGTTTTCGACCCTTTTTTAGTAGGAAGGCCATAATGTGGCCGATTTGCATTGAATCTTAGCGTGTGACAATTCGTTGGATAGGAAAACAACATAACAATGACTTCCATGGGATATTTTTGCATTCTCTAAAAATTCAGCCAAAATGGGGGTTAAGAAAATATCCTCGTTAATTTGGGACATTACTCGTTTTCGACCCTTTTTTAGTAGGAAGGCCATAATGTGGCCGATTTGCATTGAATCTTAGCGTGTGACAATTCGTTGGATAGGTAAACAACATAACTACGACTTCCATGGGATATTTTTGCATTCTCTAAAAATTCAGCCAAAATGGGGGTTAAGAAAATATCCTCGTTAATTTGGGACATTACTCGTTTTCGACCCTTTTTTAGTAGGAAGGCCATAATGTGGCCGATTTGCATTGAATCTTAGCGTCTGACAATTCGTTGGATAGGTAAACAACATAACTACGACTTCCATGGGATATTTTTGCATTCTCTAAAAATTCAGCCAAAATGGGGGTTAAGAAAATATCCTCGATAATTTTTGACATTACTCGTTTTCGACCCTTTTTTAGTAGGAAGGCCATAATGTGGCCGATTTGCATTGAATCTTAGCGTGTGACAATTCGTTGGATAGGTAAACAACATAACAATGACTTCCATGGGATATTTTTGCATTCTCTAAAAATTCAGCCAAAATGGGGGTTAAGAAAATATCCTCGTTAATTTGGGACATTACTCGTTTTCGACCCTTTTTTAGTAGGAAGGCCATAATGTGGCCGATTTGCATTGAATCTTAGCGTGTGACAATTCGTTGGATAGGTAAACAACATAACTATGACTTCCATGGGATATTTTTGCATTCTCTAAAAATTCAGCCAAAATGGGGGTTAAGAAAATATCCTCGTTAATTTGGGACATTACTCGTTTTCGACCCTTTTTTAGTAGGAAGGCCATAATGTGGCCGATTTGCATTGAATCTTAGCGTGTGACAATTCGTTGGATAGGTAAACAACATAACTACGACTTCCATGGGATATTTTTGCATTCTCTAAAAATTCAGCCAAAATGGGGGTTAAGAAAATATCCTCGTTAATTTTTGACATTACTCGTTTTCGACCCTTTTTTAGTAGGAAGGCCATAATGTGGCCGATTTGCATTGAATCTTAGCGTGTGACAATTCGTTGGATAGGAAAACAACATAACAATGACTTCCATGGGATATTTTTGCATTCTCTAAAAATTCAGCCAAAATGGGGGTTAAGAAAATATCCTCGTTAATTTGGGACATTACTCGTTTTCGACCCTTTTTTAGTAGGAAGGCCATAATGTGGCCGATTTGCATTGAATCTTAGCGTGTGACAATTCGTTGGATAGGTAAACAACATAACTACGACTTCCATGGGATATTTTTGCATTCTCTAAAAAATCAGCCAAAATGGGGGTTAAGAAAATATCCTCGTTAATTTGGGACATTACTCGTTTTCGACCCTTTTTTAGTAGGAAGGCCATAATGTGGCCGATTTGCATTGAATCTTAGCGTGTGACAATTCGTTGGATAGGTAAACAACATAACTACGACTTCCATGGGATATTTTTGCATTCTCTAAAAATTCAGCCAAAATGGGGGTTAAGAAAATATCCTCGATAATTTTTGACATTACTCGTTTTCGACCCTTTTTTAGTAGGAAGGCCATAATGTGGCCGATTTGCATTGAATCTTAGCGTGTGACAATTCGTTGGATAGGTAAACAACATAACAATGACTTCCATGGGATATTTTTGCATTCTCTAAAAATTCAGCCAAAATGGGGGTTAAGAAAATATCCCGTTAATTTGGGACATTACTCGTTTTCGACCCTTTTTTAGTAGGAAGGCCATAATGTGGCCGATTTGCATTGAATCTTAGCGTGTGACAATTCGTTGGATAGGTAAACAACATAACTATGACTTCCATGGGATATTTTTGCATTCTCTAAAAATTCAGCCAAAATGGGGGTTAAGAAAATCTCCTCGTTAATTTGGGACATAACTCGTTTTCGACCCTTTTTTAGTAGGAAGGCCATAATGTGGCCGATTTGCATTGAATCTTAGCGTGTGACAATTCGTTGGATAGGTAAACAACATAACTACGACTTCCATGGGATATTTTTGCATTCTCTAAAAATTCAGCCAAAATGGGGGTTAAGAAAATATCCTCGTTAATTTGGGACATTACTCGTTTTCGACCCTTTTTTAGTAGGAAGGCCATAATGTGGCCGATTTGCATTGAATCTTAGCGTGTGACAATTCGTTGGATAGGTAAACAACATAACTATGACTTCCATGGGATATTTTTGCATTCTCTAAAAATTCAGCCAAAATGGGGGTTAAGAAAATATCCTCGTTAATTTGGGACATTACTCGTTTTCGACCCTTTTTTAGTAGGAAGGCCATAATGTGGCCGATTTGCATTGAATCTTAGCGTGTGACAATTCGTTGGATAGGTAAACAACATAACTACGACTTCCATGGGATATTTTTGCATTCTCTAAAAATTCAGCCAAAATGGGGGTTAAGAAAATATCCTCGTTAATTTTTGACATTACTCGTTTTCGACCCTTTTTTAGTAGGAAGGCCATAATGTGGCCGATTTGCATTGAATCTTAGCGTGTGACAATTCGTTGGATAGGAAAACAACATAACAATGACTTCCATGGGATATTTTTGCATTCTCTAAAAATTCAGCCAAAATGGGGGTTAAGAAAATATCCTCGTTAATTTGGGACATTACTCGTTTTCGACCCTTTTTTAGTAGGAAGGCCATAATGTGGCCGATTTGCATTGAATCTTAGCGTGTGACAATTCGTTGGATAGGTAAACAACATAACTACGACTTCCATGGGATATTTTTGCATTCTCTAAAAAATCAGCCAAAATGGGGGTTAAGAAAATATCCTCGTTAATTTGGGACATTACTCGTTTTCGACCCTTTTTTAGTAGGAAGGCCATAATGTGGCCGATTTGCATTGAATCTTAGCGTGTGACAATTCGTTGGATAGGTAAACAACATAACTACGACTTCCATGGGATATTTTTGCATTCTCTAAAAATTCAGCCAAAATGGGGGTTAAGAAAATATCCTCGATAATTTTTGACATTACTCGTTTTCGACCCTTTTTTAGTAGGAAGGCCATAATGTGGCCGATTTGCATTGAATCTTAGCGTGTGACAATTCGTTGGATAGGTAAACAACATAACAATGACTTCCATGGGATATTTTTGCATTCTCTAAAAATTCAGCCAAAATGGGGGTTAAGAAAATATCCCGTTAATTTGGGACATTACTCGTTTTCGACCCTTTTTTAGTAGGAAGGCCATAATGTGGCCGATTTGCATTGAATCTTAGCGTGTGACAATTCGTTGGATAGGTAAACAACATAACTATGACTTCCATGGGATATTTTTGCATTCTCTAAAAATTCAGCCAAAATGGGGGTTAAGAAAATCTCCTCGTTAATTTGGGACATAACTCGTTTTCGACCCTTTTTTAGTAGGAAGGCCATAATGTGGCCGATTTGCATTGAATCTTAGCGTGTGACAATTCGTTGGATAGGTAAACAACATAACTACGACTTCCATGGGATATTTTTGCATTCTCTAAAAATTCAGCCAAAATGGGGGTTAAGAAAATATCCTCGTTAATTTTTGACATTACTCGTTTTCGACCCTTTTTTAGTAGGAAGGTCATAATGTGGCCGATTTGCATTGAATCTTAGCGTGTGACAATTCGTTGGATAGGTAAACAACATAACTATGACTTCCATGGGATATTTTTGCATTCTCTAAAAATTCAGCCAAAATGGGGGTTAAGAAAATATCCTCGTTAATTTGGGACATTACTCGTTTTCGACCCTTTTTTAGTAGGAAGGCCATAATGTGGCCGATTTGCATTGAATCTTAGCGTGTGACAATTCGTTGGATAGGTAAACAACATAACTATGACTTCCATGGGATATTTTTGCATTCTCTAAAAATTCAGCCAAAATGGGGGTTAAGAAAATATCCTCGTTAATTTGGGACATTACTCGTTTTCGACCCTTTTTTAGTAGGAAGGCCATAATGTGGCCGATTTGCATTGAATCTTAGCGTGTGACAATTCGTTGGATAGGTAAACAACATAACTACGACTTCCATGGGATATTTTTGCATTCTCTAAAAATTCAGCCAAAATGGGGGTTAAGAAAATATCCTCGTTAATTTTTGACATTACTCGTTTTCGACCCTTTTTTAGTAGGAAGGCCATAATGTGGCCGATTTGCATTGAATCTTAGCGTGTGACAATTCGTTGGATAGGAAAACAACATAACAATGACTTCCATGGGATATTTTTGCATTCTCTAAAAATTCAGCCAAAATGGGGGTTAAGAAAATATCCTCGTTAATTTGGGACATTACTCGTTTTCGACCCTTTTTTAGTAGGAAGGCCATAATGTGGCCGATTTGCATTGAATCTTAGCGTGTGACAATTCGTTGGATAGGTAAACAACATAACTACGACTTCCATGGGATATTTTTGCATTCTCTAAAAAATCAGCCAAAATGGGGGTTAAGAAAATATCCTCGTTAATTTGGGACATTACTCGTTTTCGACCCTTTTTTAGTAGGAAGGCCATAATGTGGCCGATTTGCATTGAATCTTAGCGTGTGACAATTCGTTGGATAGGTAAACAACATAACTACGACTTCCATGGGATATTTTTGCATTCTCTAAAAATTCAGCCAAAATGGGGGTTAAGAAAATATCCTCGATAATTTTTGACATTACTCGTTTTCGACCCTTTTTTAGTAGGAAGGCCATAATGTGGCCGATTTGCATTGAATCTTAGCGTGTGACAATTCGTTGGATAGGTAAACAACATAACAATGACTTCCATGGGATATTTTTGCATTCTCTAAAAATTCAGCCAAAATGGGGGTTAAGAAAATATCCCGTTAATTTGGGACATTACTCGTTTTCGACCCTTTTTTAGTAGGAAGGCCATAATGTGGCCGATTTGCATTGAATCTTAGCGTGTGACAATTCGTTGGATAGGTAAACAACATAACTATGACTTCCATGGGATATTTTTGCATTCTCTAAAAATTCAGCCAAAATGGGGGTTAAGAAAATCTCCTCGTTAATTTGGGACATAACTCGTTTTCGACCCTTTTTTAGTAGGAAGGCCATAATGTGGCCGATTTGCATTGAATCTTAGCGTGTGACAATTCGTTGGATAGGTAAACAACATAACTACGACTTCCATGGGATATTTTTGCATTCTCTAAAAATTCAGCCAAAATGGGGGTTAAGAAAATATCCTCGTTAATTTTTGACATTACTCGTTTTCGACCCTTTTTTAGTAGGAAGGTCATAATGTGGCCGATTTGCATTGAATCTTAGCGTGTGACAATTCGTTGGATAGGTAAACAACATAACTATGACTTCCATGGGATATTTTTGCATTCTCTAAAAATTCAGCCAAAATGGGGGTTAAGAAAATATCCTCGTTAATTTGGGACATTACTCGTTTTCGACCCTTTTTTAGTAGGAAGGCCATAATGTGGCCGATTTGCATTGAATCTTAGCGTGTGACAATTCGTTGGATAGGTAAACAACATAACTACGACTTCCATGGGATATTTTTGCATTCTCTAAAAAATCAGCCAAAATGGGGGTTAAGAAAATATCCTCGTTAATTTGGGACATTACTGGTTTTCGACCCTTTTTTAGTAGGAAGGCCATAATGTGGCCGAGTTGCATTGAATCTTAGCGTGTGACAATTCGTTGGATAGGTAAACAACATAACTACGACTTCCATGGGATATTTTTGCATTCTCTAAAAATTCAGCCAAAATGGAGGTTAAGAAAATCCCCTCGTTAATTTAGGACATTACTCGTTTTCGACCCTTTTTTATAAGGAAGGTCATAAAGTGGCCGGTTTGTATTGAATCTTAGTATGGGACAATTTGTTGGATAGGTAAACAACATAGCTACGACTTCCATCGGATATTTTTGCATTTTTTAAAAATTCAGCCAAAATGGAGGTTAAGAAAATCTCCTCGTTAATTTGGGACATTACTCGTTTTCGACCCTTTTTTAGTAGGAAGGCCATAATGTGGCCGATTTGCATTGAATCTTAGCGTGTGACAATTCGTTGGATAGGTAAACAACATAACTACGACTTCCATGGGATATTTTTGCATTCTCTAAAAAATCAGCCAAAATGGGGGTTAAGAAAATATCCTCGTTAATTTGGGACATTACTCGTTTTCGACCCTTTTTTAGTAGGAAGGCCATAATGTGGCCGATTTGCATTGAATCTTAGCGTGTGACAATTCGTTGGATAGGTAAACAACATAACTACGACTTCCATGGGATATTTTTGCATTCTCTAAAAATTCAGCCAAAATGGGGGTTAAGAAAATATCCTCGATAATTTTTGACATTACTCGTTTTCGACCCTTTTTTAGTAGGAAGGCCATAATGTGGCCGATTTGCATTGAATCTTAGCGTGTGACAATTCGTTGGATAGGTAAACAACATAACAATGACTTCCATGGGATATTTTTGCATTCTCTAAAAATTCAGCCAAAATGGGGGTTAAGAAAATATCCCGTTAATTTGGGACATTACTCGTTTTCGACCCTTTTTTAGTAGGAAGGCCATAATGTGGCCGATTTGCATTGAATCTTAGCGTGTGACAATTCGTTGGATAGGTAAACAACATAACTATGACTTCCATGGGATATTTTTGCATTCTCTAAAAATTCAGCCAAAATGGGGGTTAAGAAAATCTCCTCGTTAATTTGGGACATAACTCGTTTTCGACCCTTTTTTAGTAGGAAGGCCATAATGTGGCCGATTTGCATTGAATCTTAGCGTGTGACAATTCGTTGGATAGGTAAACAACATAACTACGACTTCCATGGGATATTTTTGCATTCTCTAAAAATTCAGCCAAAATGGGGGTTAAGAAAATATCCTCGTTAATTTTTGACATTACTCGTTTTCGACCCTTTTTTAGTAGGAAGGTCATAATGTGGCCGATTTGCATTGAATCTTAGCGTGTGACAATTCGTTGGATAGGTAAACAACATAACTATGACTTCCATGGGATATTTTTGCATTCTCTAAAAATTCAGCCAAAATGGGGGTTAAGAAAATATCCTCGTTAATTTGGGACATTACTCGTTTTCGACCCTTTTTTAGTAGGAAGGCCATAATGTGGCCGATTTGCATTGAATCTTAGCGTGTGACAATTCGTTGGATAGGTAAACAACATAACTACGACTTCCATGGGATATTTTTGCATTCTCTAAAAAATCAGCCAAAATGGGGGTTAAGAAAATATCCTCGTTAATTTGGGACATTACTGGTTTTCGACCCTTTTTTAGTAGGAAGGCCATAATGTGGCCGAGTTGCATTGAATCTTAGCGTGTGACAATTCGTTGGATAGGTAAACAACATAACTACGACTTCCATGGGATATTTTTGCATTCTCTAAAAATTCAGCCAAAATGGAGGTTAAGAAAATCCCCTCGTTAATTTAGGACATTACTCGTTTTCGACCCTTTTTTATAAGGAAGGTCATAAAGTGGCCGGTTTGTATTGAATCTTAGTATGGGACAATTTGTTGGATAGGTAAACAACATAGCTACGACTTCCATCGGATATTTTTGCATTTTTTAAAAATTCAGCCAAAATGGAGGTTAAGAAAATCTCCTCGTTAATTTGGGACATTACTCGTTTTCGACCCTTTTTTAGTAGGAAGGCCATAATGTGGCCGATTTGCATTGAATCTTAGCGTGTGACAATTCGTTGGATAGGTAAACAACATAACAATGACTTCCATGGGATATTTTTGCATTCTTTAAAAATTCAGCCAAAATGGGGGTTAAGAAAATATCCTCGTTAATTTGGGACATTACTCGTTTTCGACCCTTTTTTAGTACGAAGGCCATAATGTGGCCGATTTGCATTGAATCTTAGCGTGTGACAATTCGTTGGATAGGTAAACAACATAACAATGACTTCCATGGGATATTTTTGCATTCTTTAAAAATTCAGCCAAAATGGGGGTTAAGAAAATATCCTCGTTAATTTGGGACATTACTCGTTTTCGACCCTTTTTTAGTAGGAAGGCCATAATGTGGCCGATTTGCATTGAATCTTAGCGTGTGACAATTCGTTGGATAGGTAAACAACATAACTACGACTTCCATGGGATATTTTTGCATTCTCTAAAAAATCAGCCAAAATGGGGGTTAAGAAAATATCCTCGTTAATTTGGGACATTACTCGTTTTCGACCCTTTTTTAGTAGGAAGGCCATAATGTGGCCGATTTGCATTGAATCTTAGCGTGTGACAATTCGTTGGATAGGTAAACAACATAACTACGACTTCCATGGGATATTTTTGCATTCTCTAAAAATTCAGCCAAAATGGGGGTTAAGAAAATATCCTCGATAATTTTTGACATTACTCGTTTTCGACCCTTTTTTAGTAGGAAGGCCATAATGTGGCCGATTTGCATTGAATCTTAGCGTGTGACAATTCGTTGGATAGGTAAACAACATAACTACGACTTCCATGGGATATTTTTGCATTCTCTAAAAAATCAGCCAAAATGGGGGTTAAGAAAATATCCTCGTTAATTTGGGACATTACTCGTTTTCGACCCTTTTTTAGTAGGAAGGCCATAATGTGGCCGATTTGCATTGAATCTTAGCGTGTGACAATTCGTTGGATAGGTAAACAACATAACAATGACTTCCATGGGATATTTTTGCATTCTTTAAAAATTCAGCCAAAATGGGGGTTAAGAAAATCTCCTCGTTAATTTGGGACATAACTCGTTTTCGACCCTTTTTTAGTAGGAAGGCCATAATGTGGCCGATTTGCATTGAATCTTAGCGTGTGACAATTCGTTGGATAGGTAAACAACATAACTACGACTTCCATGGGATATTTTTGCATTCTCTAAAAATTCAGCCAAAATGGGGGTTAAGAAAATATCCTCGTTAATTTTTGACATTACTCGTTTTCGACCCTTTTTTAGTAGGAAGGTCATAATGTGGCCGATTTGCATTGAATCTTAGCGTGTGACAATTCGTTGGATAGGTAAACAACATAACTATGACTTCCATGGGATATTTTTGCATTCTCTAAAAATTCAGCCAAAATGGGGGTTAAGAAAATATCCTCGTTAATTTGGGACATTACTCGTTTTCGACCCTTTTTTAGTAGGAAGGCCATAATGTGGCCGATTTGCATTGAATCTTAGCGTGTGACAATTCGTTGGATAGGTAAACAACATAACTACGACTTCCATGGGATATTTTTGCATTCTCTAAAAAATCAGCCAAAATGGGGGTTAAGAAAATATCCTCGTTAATTTGGGACATTACTGGTTTTCGACCCTTTTTTAGTAGGAAGGCCATAATGTGGCCGAGTTGCATTGAATCTTAGCGTGTGACAATTCGTTGGATAGGTAAACAACATAACTACGACTTCCATGGGATATTTTTGCATTCTCTAAAAATTCAGCCAAAATGGAGGTTAAGAAAATCCCCTCGTTAATTTAGGACATTACTCGTTTTCGACCCTTTTTTATAAGGAAGGTCATAAAGTGGCCGGTTTGTATTGAATCTTAGTATGGGACAATTTGTTGGATAGGTAAACAACATAGCTACGACTTCCATCGGATATTTTTGCATTTTTTAAAAATTCAGCCAAAATGGAGGTTAAGAAAATCTCCTCGTTAATTTGGGACATTACTCGTTTTCGACCCTTTTTTAGTAGGAAGGCCATAATGTGGCCGATTTGCATTGAATCTTAGCGTGTGACAATTCGTTGGATAGGTAAACAACATAACAATGACTTCCATGGGATATTTTTGCATTCTTTAAAAATTCAGCCAAAATGGGGGTTAAGAAAATATCCTCGTTAATTTGGGACATTACTCGTTTTCGACCCTTTTTTAGTACGAAGGCCATAATGTGGCCGATTTGCATTGAATCTTAGCGTGTGACAATTCGTTGGATAGGTAAACAACATAACAATGACTTCCATGGGATATTTTTGCATTCTTTAAAAATTCAGCCAAAATGGGGGTTAAGAAAATATCCTCGTTAATTTGGGACATTACTCGTTTTCGACCCTTTTTTAGTAGGAAGGCCATAATGTGGCCGATTTGCATTGAATCTTAGCGTGTGACAATTCGTTGGATAGGTAAACAACATAACTACGACTTCCATGGGATATTTTTGCATTCTCTAAAAAATCAGCCAAAATGGGGGTTAAGAAAATATCCTCGTTAATTTGGGACATTACTCGTTTTCGACCCTTTTTTAGTAGGAAGGCCATAATGTGGCCGATTTGCATTGAATCTTAGCGTGTGACAATTCGTTGGATAGGTAAACAACATAACTACGACTTCCATGGGATATTTTTGCATTCTCTAAAAATTCAGCCAAAATGGGGGTTAAGAAAATATCCTCGATAATTTTTGACATTACTCGTTTTCGACCCTTTTTTAGTAGGAAGGCCATAATGTGGCCGATTTGCATTGAATCTTAGCGTGTGACAATTCGTTGGATAGGTAAACAACATAACTACGACTTCCATGGGATATTTTTGCATTCTCTAAAAAATCAGCCAAAATGGGGGTTAAGAAAATATCCTCGTTAATTTGGGACATTACTCGTTTTCGACCCTTTTTTAGTAGGAAGGCCATAATGTGGCCGATTTGCATTGAATCTTAGCGTGTGACAATTCGTTGGATAGGTAAACAACATAACAATGACTTCCATGGGATATTTTTGCATTCTTTAAAAATTCAGCCAAAATGGGGGTTAAGAAAATCTCCTCGTTAATTTGGGACATAACTCGTTTTCGACCCTTTTTTAGTAGGAAGGCCATAATGTGGCCGATTTGCATTGAATCTTAGCGTGTGACAATTCGTTGGATAGGTAAACAACATAACTACGACTTCCATGGGATATTTTTGCATTCTCTAAAAATTCAGCCAAAATGGGGGTTAAGAAAATATCCTCGTTAATTTTTGACATTACTCGTTTTCGACCCTTTTTTAGTAGGAAGGTCATAATGTGGCCGATTTGCATTGAATCTTAGCGTGTGACAATTCGTTGGATAGGTAAACAACATAACTATGACTTCCATGGGATATTTTTGCATTCTCTAAAAATTCAGCCAAAATGGGGGTTAAGAAAATATCCTCGTTAATTTGGGACATTACTCGTTTTCGACCCTTTTTTAGTAGGAAGGCCATAATGTGGCCGATTTGCATTGAATCTTAGCGTGTGACAATTCGTTGGATAGGTAAACAACATAACTACGACTTCCATGGGATATTTTTGCATTCTCTAAAAAATCAGCCAAAATGGGGGTTAAGAAAATATCCTCGTTAATTTGGGACATTACTGGTTTTCGACCCTTTTTTAGTAGGAAGGCCATAATGTGGCCGAGTTGCATTGAATCTTAGCGTGTGACAATTCGTTGGATAGGTAAACAACATAACTACGACTTCCATGGGATATTTTTGCATTCTCTAAAAATTCAGCCAAAATGGAGGTTAAGAAAATCCCCTCGTTAATTTAGGACATTACTCGTTTTCGACCCTTTTTTATAAGGAAGGTCATAAAGTGGCCGGTTTGTATTGAATCTTAGTATGGGACAATTTGTTGGATAGGTAAACAACATAGCTACGACTTCCATCGGATATTTTTGCATTTTTTAAAAATTCAGCCAAAATGGAGGTTAAGAAAATCTCCTCGTTAATTTGGGACATTACTCGTTTTCGACCCTTTTTTAGTAGGAAGGCCATAATGTGGCCGATTTGCATTGAATCTTAGCGTGTGACAATTCGTTGGATAGGTAAACAACATAACAATGACTTCCATGGGATATTTTTGCATTCTTTAAAAATTCAGCCAAAATGGGGGTTAAGAAAATATCCTCGTTAATTTGGGACATTACTCGTTTTCGACCCTTTTTTAGTAGGAAGGCCATAATGTGGCCGATTTGCATTGAATCTTAGCGTGTGACAATTCGTTGGATAGGTAAACAACATAACAATGACTTCCATGGGATATTTTTGCATTCTTTAAAAATTCAGCCAAAATGGGGGTTAAGAAAATATCCTCGTTAATTTGGGACATTACTCGTTTTCGACCCTTTTTTAGTAGGAAGGCCATAATGTGGCCGATTTGCATTGAATCTTAGCGTGTGACAATTCGTTGGATAGGTAAACAACATAACTACGACTTCCATGGGATATTTTTGCATTCTCTAAAAAATCAGCCAAAATGGGGGTTAAGAAAATATCCTCGTTAATTTGGGACATTACTCGTTTTCGACCCTTTTTTAGTAGGAAGGCCATAATGTGGCCGATTTGCATTGAATCTTAGCGTGTGACAATTCGTTGGATAGGTAAACAACATAACTACGACTTCCATGGGATATTTTTGCATTCTCTAAAAATTCAGCCAAAATGGGGGTTAAGAAAATATCCTCGATAATTTTTGACATTACTCGTTTTCGACCCTTTTTTAGTAGGAAGGCCATAATGTGGCCGATTTGCATTGAATCTTAGCGTGTGACAATTCGTTGGATAGGTAAACAACATAACAATGACTTCCATGGGATATTTTTGCATTCTCTAAAAATTCAGCCAAAATGGGGGTTAAGAAAATATCCCGTTAATTTGGGACATTACTCGTTTTCGACCCTTTTTTAGTAGGAAGGCCATAATGTGGCCGATTTGCAATGAATCTTAGCGTGTGACAATTCGTTGGATAGGTAAACAACATAACAATGACTTCCATGGGATATTTTTGCATTCTCTAAAAATTCAGCCAAAATGGGGGTTAAGAAAATATCCCGTTAATTTGGGACATTACTCGTTTTCGACCCTTTTTTAGTAGGAAGGCCATAATGTGGCCGAGTTGCATTGAATCTTAGCGTGTGACAATTCGTTGGATAGGTAAACAACATAACTACGACTTCCATGGGATATTTTTGCATTCTCTAAAAATTCAGCCAAAATGGAGGTTAAGAAAATCCCCTCGTTAATTTAGGACATTACTCGTTTTCGACCCTTTTTTATAAGGAAGGTCATAAAGTGGCCGGTTTGTATTGAATCTTAGTATGGGACAATTCGTTGGATAGGTAAACAACATAGCTACGACTTCCATCGGATATTTTTGCATTTTTTAAAAATTCATCCAAAATGGAGGTTAAGAAAATCTCCTCGTTAATTTGGGACATTACTCGTTTTCGACCCTTTTTTACTAGGAAGGCCATAATGTGGCCGATTTGCATTGAATCTTAGCGTGTGACAATTCGTTGGATAGGTAAACAACATAACAATGACTTCCATGGGATATTTTTGCATTCTTTAAAAATTCAGCCAAAATGGGGGTTAAGAAAATATCCTCGTTAATTTGGGACATTACTCGTTTTCGACCCTTTTTTAGTAGGAAGGCCATAATGTGGCCGATTTGCATTGAATCTTAGCGTGTGACAATTCGTTGGATAGGTAAACAACATAACTACGACTTCCATGGGATATTTTTGCATTCTCTAAAAAATCAGCCAAAATGGGGGTTAAGAAAATATCCTCGTTAATTTGGGACATTACTCGTTTTCGACCCTTTTTTAGTAGGAAGGCCATAATGTGGCCGATTTGCATTGAATCTTAGCGTGTGACAATTCGTTGGATAGGTAAACAACATAACTACGACTTCCATGGGATATTTTTGCATTCTCTAAAAATTCAGCCAAAATGGGGGTTAAGAAAATATCCTCGATAATTTTTGACATTACTCGTTTTCGACCCTTTTTTAGTAGGAAGGCCATAATGTGGCCGATTTGCATTGAATCTTAGCGTGTGACAATTCGTTGGATAGGTAAACAACATAACAATGACTTCCATGGGATATTTTTGCATTCTCTAAAAATTCAGCCAAAATGGGGGTTAAGAAAATATCCCGTTAATTTGGGACATTACTCGTTTTCGACCCTTTTTTAGTAGGAAGGCCATAATGTGGCCGATTTGCATTGAATCTTAGCGTGTGACAATTCGTTGGATAGGTAAACAACATAACTTTGACTTCCATGGGATATTTTTGCATTCTCTAAAAATTCAGCCAAAATAGGGGTTAAGAAAATCTCCTCGTTAATTTGGGACATTACTCGTTTTCGACCCTTTTTTAGTAGGAAGGCCATAATGTGGCCGATTTGCATTGAATCTTAGCGTGTGACAATTCGTTGGATAGGTAAACAACATAACTACGACTTCCATGGGATATTTTTGCATTCTCTAAAAATTCAGCCAAAATGGGGGTTAAGAAAATATCCTCGTTAATTTTTGACATTACTCGTTTTCGACCCTTTTTTAGTAGGAAGGCCATAATGTGGCCGATTTGCATTGAATCTTAGCGTGTGACAATTCGTTGGATAGGTAAACAACATAGCTATGACTTCCATGGGATATTTTTGCATTCTCTAAAAATTCAGCCAAAATGGGGGTTAAGAAAATATCCTCGTTAATTTGGGACATTACTCGTTTTCGACCCTTTTTTAGTAGGAAGGCCATAATGTGGCCGATTTGCATTGAATCTTAGCGTGTGACAATTCGTTGGATAGGTAAACAACATAACTACGACTTCCATGGGATATTTTTGCATTCTCTAAAAAATCAGCCAAAATGGGGGTTAAGAAAATATCCTCGTTAATTTGGGACATTACTGGTTTTCGACCCTTTTTTAGTAGGAAGGCCATAATGTGGCCGAGTTGCATTGAATCTTAGCGTGTGACAATTCGTTGGATAGGTAAACAACATAACTACGACTTCCATGGGATATTTTTGCATTCTCTAAAAATTCAGCCAAAATGGAGGTTAAGAAAATCCCCTCGTTAATTTAGGACATTACTCGTTTTCGACCCTTTTTTATAAGGAAGGTCATAAAGTGGCCGGTTTGTATTGAATCTTAGTATGGGACAATTCGTTGGATAGGTAAACAACATAGCTACGACTTCCATCGGATATTTTTACATTTTTTAAAAATTCAGCCAAAATGGAGGTTAAGAAAATCTCCTCGTTAATTTGGGACATTACTCGTTTTCGACCCTTTTTTACTAGGAAGGCCATAATGTGGCCGATTTGCATTGAATCTTAGCGTGTGACAATTCGTTGGATAGGTAAACAACATAACAATGACTTCCATGGGATATTTTTGCATTCTTTAAAAATTCAGCCAAAATGGGGGTTAAGAAAATATCCTCGTTAATTTGGGACATTACTCGTTTTCGACCCTTTTTTAGTAGGAAGGCCATAATGTGGCCGATTTGCATCGAATCTTAGCGTGTGACAATTCGTTGGATAGGTAAACAACATAACTACGACTTCCATGGGATATTTTTGCATTCTCTAAAAAATCAGCCAAAATGGGGGTTAAGAAAATATCCTCGTTAATTTGGGACATTACTCGTTTTCGACCCTTTTTTAGTAGGAAGGCCATAATGTGGCCGATTTGCTTTGAATCTTAGCGTGTGACAATTCGTTGGATAGGTAAACAACATAACTACGACTTCCATGGGATATTTTTGCATTCTCTAAAAATTCAGCCAAAATGGGGGTTAAGAAAATATCCTCGATAATTTTTGACATTACTCGTTTTCGACCCTTTTTTAGTAGGAAGGCCATAATGTGGCCGATTTGCATTGAATCTTAGCGTGTGACAATTCGTTGGATAGGTAAACAACATAACAATGACTTCCATGGGATATTTTTGCATTCTCTAAAAATTCAGCCAAAATGGGGGTTAAGAAAATATCCTCGTTAATTTGGGACATTACTCGTTTTCGACCCTTTTTTAGTAGGAAGGCCATAATGTGGCCGATTTGCATTGAATCTTAGCGTGTGACAATTCGTTGGATAGGTAAACAACATAACTATGACTTCCATGGGATATTTTTGCATTCTCTAAAAATTCAGCCAAAATGGGGGTTAAGAAAATCTCCTCGTTAATTTGGGACATTACTCGTTTTCGACCCTTTTTTAGTAGGAAGGCCATAATGTGGCCGATTTGCATTGAATCTTAGCGTGTGACAATTCGTTGGATAGGTAAACAACATAACTACGACTTCCATGGGATATTTTTGCATTCTCTAAAAATTCAGCCAAAATGGGGGTTAAGAAAATATCCTCGTTAATTTTTGACATTACTCGTTTTCGACCCTTTTTTAGTAGGAAGGCCATAATGTGGCCGATTTGCATTGAATCTTAGCGTGTGACAATTCGTTGGATAGGTAAACAACATAACTATGACTTCCATGGGATATTTTTGCATTCTCTAAAAATTCAGCCAAAATGGGGGTTAAGAAAATATCCTCGTTAATTTGGGACATTACTCGTTTTCGACCCTTTTTTAGTAGGAAGGCCATAATGTGGCCGATTTGCATTGAATCTTAGCGTGTGACAATTCGTTGGATAGGTAAACAACATAACTACGACTTCCATGGGATATTTTTGCATTCTCTAAAAAATCAGCCAAAATGGGGGTTGAGAAAATATCGTCGTTAATTTGGGACATTACTGGTTTTCGACCCTTTTTTAGTAGGAAGGCCATAATGTGGCCGAGTTGCATTGAATCTTAGCGCGTGACAATTCGTTGGATAGGTAAACAACATAACTACGACTTCCATGGGATATTTTTGCATTCTCTAAAAATTCAGCCAAAATGGAGGTTAAGAAAATCCCCTCGTTAATTTAGGACATTACTCGTTTTCGACCCTTTTTTATAAGGAAGGTCATAAAGTGGCCGGTTTGTATTGAATCTTAGTATGGGACAATTCGTTGGATAGGTAAACAACATAGCTACGACTTTCATGGGATATTTTTGCATTTTTTAAAAATTCAGCCAAAATGGAGGTTAAGAAAATCTCCTCGTTAATTTGGGACATTACTCGTTTTCGACCCTTTTTTACTAGGAAGGCCATAATGTGGCCGATTTGCATTGAATCTTAGCGTGTGACAATTCGTTGGATAGGTAAACAACATAACTACGACTTCCATGGGATATTTTTGCATTCTCTAAAAATTCAGCCAAAATGGGGGTTAAGAAAATATCCTCGTTAATTTTTGACATTACTCGTTTTCGACCCTTTTTTAGTAGGAAGGCCATAATGTGGCCGATTTGCATTGAATCTTAGCGTGTGACAATTCGTTGGATAGGTAAACAACATAACTATGACTTCCATGGGATATTTTTGCATTCTCTAAAAATTCAGCCAAAATGGGGGTTAAGAAAATATCCTCGTTAATTTGGGACATTACTCGTTTTCGACCCTTTTTTAGTAGGAAGGCCATAATGTGGCCGATTTGCATTGAATCTTAGCGTGTGACAATTCGTTGGATAGGTAAACAACATAACTACGACTTCCAAGGGATATTTTTGCATTCTCTAAAAAATCAGCCAAAATGGGGGTTAAGAAAATATCGTCGTTAATTTGGGACATTACTGGTTTTCGACCCTTTTTTAGTAGGAAGGCCATAATGTGGCCGAGTTGCATTGAATCTTAGCGCGTGACAATTCGTTGGATAGGTAAACAACATAACTACGACTTCCATGGGATATTTTTGCATTCTCTAAAAATTCAGCCAAAATGGAGGTTAAGAAAATCCCCTCGTTAATTTAGGACATTACTCGTTTTCGACCCTTTTTTATAAGGAAGGTCATAAAGTGGCCGGTTTGTATTGAATCTTAGTATGGGACAATTCGTTGGATAGGTAAACAACATAGCTACGACTTTCATGGGATATTTTTGCATTTTTTAAAAATTCAGCCAAAATGGAGGTTAAGAAAATCTCCTCGTTAATTTGGGACATTACTCGTTTTCGACCCTTTTTTACTAGGAAGGCCATAATGTGGCCGATTTGCATTGAATCTTAGCGTGTGACAATTCGTTGGATAGGTAAACAACATAACAATGACTTCCATGGGATATTTTTGCATTCTTTAAAAATTCAGCCAAAATGGGGGTTAAGAAAATATCCTCGTTAATTTGGGACATAACTCGTTTTCGACCCTTTTTTAGTAGGAAGGCCATAATGTGGCCGATTTGCATTGAATCTTAGCGTGTGACAATTCGTTGGATAGGTAAACAACATAACTACGACCTCCATGGGATATTTTTGCATTCTCTAAAAAATCAGCCAAAATGGGGGTTAAGAAAATATCCTCGTTAATTTGGGACATTACTCGTTTTCGACCCTTTTTTAGTAGGAAGGCCATAATGTGGCCGATTTGCATTGAATCTTAGCGTGTGACAATTCGTTGGATAGGTAAACAACATAACTATGACTTCCATGGGATATTTTTGCATTCTCTAAAAATTCAGCCAAAATGGGGGTTAAGAAAATCTCCTCGTTAATTTGGGACATTACTCGTTTTCGACCCTTTTTTAGTAGGAAGGCCATAATGTGGCCGATTTGCATTGAATCTTAGCGTGTGACAATTCGTTGGATAGGTAAACAACATAACTACGACTTCCATGGGATATTTTTGCATTCTCTAAAAATTCAGCCAAAATGGGGGTTAAGAAAATATCCTCGTTAATTTTTGACATTACTCGTTTTCGACCCTTTTTTAGTAGGAAGGCCATAATGTGGCCGATTTGCATTGAATCTTAGCGTGTGACAATTCGTTGGATAGGTAAACAACATAACTATGACTTCCATGGGATATTTTTGCATTCTCTAAAAATTCAGCCAAAATGGGGGTTAAGAAAATATCCTCGTTAATTTGGGACATTACTCGTTTTCGACCCTTTTTTAGTAGGAAGGCCATAATGTGGCCGATTTGCATTGAATCTTAGCGTGTGACAATTCGTTGGATAGGTAAACAACATAACTACGACTTCCATGGGATATTTTTGCATTCTCTAAAAAATCAGCCAAAATGGGGGTTAAGAAAATATCCTCGTTAATTTGGGATATTACTGGTTTTCGACCCTTTTTTAGTAGGAAGGCCATAATGTGGCCGAGTTGCATTGAATCTTAGCGTGTGACAATTCGTTGGATAGGTAAACAACATAACTACGACTTCCATGGGATATTTTTGCATTCTCTAAAAATTCAGCCAAAATGGAGGTTAAGAAAATCCCCTCGTTAATTCAGGACATTACTCGTTTTCGACCCTTTTTTATAAGGAAGGTCATAAAGTGGCCGGTTTGTATTGAATCTTAGTATGGGACAATTCGTTGGATAGGTAAACAACATAGCTACGACTTCCATCGGATATTTTTGCATTTTTTAAAAATTCAGCCAAAATGGAGGTTAAGAAAATCTCCTCGTTAATTTGGGACATTACTCGTTTTCGACCCTTTTTTACTAGGAAGGCCATAATGTGGCCGATTTGCATTGAATCTTAGCGTGTGACAATTCGTTGGATAGGTAAACAACATAACAATGACTTCCATGGGATATTTTTGCATTCTTTAAAAATTCAGCCAAAATGGGGGTTAAGAAAATATCCTCGTTAATTTGGGACATTACTCGTTTTCGACCCTTTTTTAGTAGGAAGGCCATAATGTGGCCGATTTGCATTGAATCTTAGCGTGTGACAATTCGTTGGATAGGTAAACAACATAACTATGACTTCCATGGGATATTTTTGCATTCTCTAAAAATTCAGCCAAAATGGGGGTTAAGAAAATCTCCTCGTTAATTTGGGACATTACTCGTTTTCGACCCTTTTTTAGTAGGAAGGCCATAATGTGGCCGATTTGCATTGAATCTTAGCGTGTGACAATTCGTTGGATAGGTAAACAACATAACTACGACTTCCATGGGATATTTTTGCATTCTCTAAAAATTCAGCCAAAATGGGGGTTAAGAAAATATCCTCGTTAATTTTTGACATTACTCGTTTTCGACCCTTTTTTAGTAGGAAGGCCATAATGTGGCCGATTTGCATTGAATCTTAGCGTGTGACAATTCGTTGGATAGGTAAACAACATAACTATGACTTCCATGGGATATTTTTGCATTCTCTAAAAATTCAGCCAAAATGGGGGTTAAGAAAATATCCTCGTTAATTTGGGACATTACTCGTTTTCGACCCTTTTTTAGTAGGAAGGCCATAATGTGGCCGATTTGCATTGAATCTTAGCGTGTGACAATTCGTTGGATAGGTAAACAACATAACTACGACTTCCATGGGATATTTTTGCATTCTCTAAAAAATCAGCCAAAATGGGGGTTAAGAAAATATCCTCGTTAATTTGGGACATTACTGGTTTTCGACCCTTTTTTAGTAGGAAGGCCATAATGTGGCCGAGTTGCATTGAATCTTAGCGTGTGACAATTCGTTGGATAGGTAAACAACATAACTACGACTTCCATGGGATATTTTTGCATTCTCTAAAAATTCAGCCAAAATGGAGGTTAAGAAAATCCCCTCGTTAATTCAGGACATTACTCGTTTTCGACCCTTTTTTATAAGGAAGGTCATAAAGTGGCCGGTTTGTATTGAATCTTAGTATGGGACAATTCGTTGGATAGGTAAACAACATAGCTACGACTTCCATCGGATATTTTTGCATTTTTTAAAAATTCAGCCAAAATGGAGGTTAAGAAAATCTCCTCGTTAATTTGGGACATTACTCGTTTTCGACCCTTTTTTACTAGGAAGGCCATAATGTGGCCGATTTGCATTGAATCTTAGCGTGTGACAATTCGTTGGATAGGTAAACAACATAACAATGACTTCCATGGGATATTTTTGCATTCTTTAAAAATTCAGCCAAAATGGGGGTTAAGAAAATATCCTCGTTAATTTGGGACATTACTCGTTTTCGACCCTTTTTTAGTAGGAAGGCCATAATGTGGCCGATTTGCATTGAATCTTAGCGTGTGACAATTCGTTGGATAGGTAAACAACATAACTATGACTTCCATGGGATATTTTTGCATTCTCTAAAAATTCAGCCAAAATGGGGGTTAAGAAAATCTCCTCGTTAATTTGGGACATTACTCGTTTTCGACCCTTTTTTAGTAGGAAGGCCATAATGTGGCCGATTTGCATTGAATCTTAGCGTGTGACAATTCGTTGGATAGGTAAACAACATAACTACGACTTCCATGGGATATTTTTGCATTCTCTAAAAATTCAGCCAAAATGGGGGTTAAGAAAATATCCTCGTTAATTTTTGACATTACTCGTTTTCGACCCTTTTTTAGTAGGAAGGCCATAATGTGGCCGATTTGCATTGAATCTTAGCGTGTGACAATTCGTTGGATAGGTAAACAACATAACTATGACTTCCATGGGATATTTTTGCATTCTCTAAAAATTCAGCCAAAATGGGGGTTAAGAAAATATCCTCGTTAATTTGGGACATTACTCGTTTTCGACCCTTTTTTAGTAGGAAGGCCATAATGTGGCCGATTTGCATTGAATCTTAGCGTGTGACAATTCGTTGGATAGGTAAACAACATAACTACGACTTCCATGGGATATTTTTGCATTCTCTAAAAAATCAGCCAAAATGGGGGTTAAGAAAATATCCTCGTTAATTTGGGACATTACTGGTTTTCGACCCTTTTTTAGTAGGAAGGCCATAATGTGGCCGAGTTGCATTGAATCTTAGCGTGTGACAATTCGTTGGATAGGTAAACAACATAACTACGACTTCCATGGGATATTTTTGCATTCTCTAAAAATTCAGCCAAAATGGAGGTTAAGAAAATCCCCTCGTTAATTTAGGACATTACTCGTTTTCGACCCTTTTTTATAAGGAAGGTCATAAAGTGGCCGGTTTGTATTGAATCTTAGTATGGGACAATTCGTTGGATAGGTAAACAACATAGCTACGACTTCCATCGGATATTTTTGCATTTTTTAAAAATTCAGCCAAAATGGAGGTTAAGAAAATCCCCTCGTTAATTTAGGACATTACTCGTTTTCGACCCTTTTTTATAAGGAAGGTCATAAAGTGGCCGGTTTGTATTGAATCTTAGTATGGGACAATTCGTTGGATAGGTAAACAACATAGCTACGACTTTCATGGGATATTTTTGCATTTTTTAAAAATTCAGCCAAAATGGAGGTTAAGAAAATCTCCTCGTTAATTTGGGACATTACTCGTTTTCGACCCTTTTTTACTAGGAAGGCCATAATGTGGCCGATTTGCATTGAATCTTAGCGTGTGACAATTCGTTGGATAGGTAAACAACATAACAATGACTTCCATGGGATATTTTTGCATTCTTTAAAAATTCAGCCAAAATGGGGGTTAAGAAAATATCCTCGTTAATTTGGGACATAACTCGTTTTCGACCCTTTTTTAGTAGGAAGGCCATAATGTGGCCGATTTGCATTGAATCTTAGCGTGTGACAATTCGTTGGATAGGTAAACAACATAACTACGACCTCCATGGGATATTTTTGCATTCTCTAAAAAATCAGCCAAAATGGGGGTTAAGAAAATATCCTCGTTAATTTGGGACATTACTCGTTTTCGACCCTTTTTTAGTAGGAAGGCCATAATGTGGCCGATTTGCATTGAATCTTAGCGTGTGACAATTCGTTGGATAGGTAAACAACATAACTACGACTTCCATGGGATATTTTTGCATTCTCTAAAAATTCAGCCAAAATGGGGGTTAAGAAAATATCCTCGTTAATTTTTGACATTACTCGTTTTCGACCCTTTTTTAGTAGGAAGGCCATAATGTGGCCGATTTGCATTGAATCTTAGCGTGTGACAATTCGTTGGATAGGTAAACAACATAACTACGACTTCCATGGGATATTTTTGCATTCTCTAAAAAATCAGCCAAAATGGGGGTTAAGAAAATATCCTCGTTAATTTGGGACATTACTGGTTTTCGACCCTTTTTTAGTAGGAAGGCCATAATGTGGCCGAGTTGCATTGAATCTTAGCGTGTGACAATTCGTTGGATAGGTAAACAACATAACTACGACTTCCATGGGATATTTTTGCATTCTCTAAAAATTCAGCCAAAATGGAGGTTAAGAAAATCCCCTCGTTAATTTAGGACATTACTCGTTTTCGACCCTTTTTTATAAGGAAGGTCATAAAGTGGCCGGTTTGTATTGAATCTTAGTATGGGACAATTCGTTGGATAGGTAAACAACATAGCTACGACTTCCATCGGATATTTTTGCATTTTTTAAAAATTCAGCCAAAATGGAGGTTAAGAAAATCCCCTCGTTAATTTAGGACATTACTCGTTTTCGACCCTTTTTTATAAGGAAGGTCATAAAGTGGCCGGTTTGTATTGAATCTTAGTATGGGACAATTCGTTGGATAGGTAAACAACATAGCTACGACTTTCATGGGATATTTTTGCATTTTTTAAAAATTCAGCCAAAATGGAGGTTAAGAAAATCTCCTCGTTAATTTGGGACATTACTCGTTTTCGACCCTTTTTTACTAGGAAGGCCATAATGTGGCCGATTTGCATTGAATCTTAGCGTGTGACAATTCGTTGGATAGGTAAACAACATAACAATGACTTCCATGGGATATTTTTGCATTCTTTAAAAATTCAGCCAAAATGGGGGTTAAGAAAATATCCTCGTTAATTTGGGACATAACTCGTTTTCGACCCTTTTTTAGTAGGAAGGCCATAATGTGGCCGATTTGCATTGAATCTTAGCGTGTGACAATTCGTTGGATAGGTAAACAACATAACTACGACCTCCATGGGATATTTTTGCATTCTCTAAAAAATCAGCCAAAATGGGGGTTAAGAAAATATCCTCGTTAATTTGGGACATTACTCGTTTTCGACCCTTTTTTAGTAGGAAGGCCATAATGTGGCCGATTTGCATTGAATCTTAGCGTGTGACAATTCGTTGGATAGGTAAACAACATAACTACGACTTCCATGGGATATTTTTGCATTCTCTAAAAATTCAGCCAAAATGGGGGTTAAGAAAATATCCTCGTTAATTTTTGACATTACTCGTTTTCGACCCTTTTTTAGTAGGAAGGCCATAATGTGGCCGATTTGCATTGAATCTTAGCGTGTGACAATTCGTTGGATAGGTAAACAACATAACTATGACTTCCATGGGATATTTTTGCATTCTCTAAAAATTCAGCCAAAATGGGGGTTAAGAAAATATCCTCGTTAATTTGGGACATTACTCGTTTTCGACCCTTTTTTAGTAGGAAGGCCATAATGTGGCCGATTTGCATTGAATCTTAGCGTGTGACAATTCGTTGGATAGGTAAACAACATAACTACGACTTCCATGGGATATTTTTGCATTCTCTAAAAAATCAGCCAAAATGGGGGTTAAGAAAATATCCTCGTTAATTTGGGACATTACTGGTTTTCGACCCTTTTTTAGTAGGAAGGCCATAATGTGGCCGAGTTGCATTGAATCTTAGCGTGTGACAATTCGTTGGATAGGTAAACAACATAACTACGACTTCCATGGGATATTTTTGCATTCTCTAAAAATTCAGCCAAAATGGAGGTTAAGAAAATCCCCTCGTTAATTCAGGACATTACTCGTTTTCGACCCTTTTTTATAAGGAAGGTCATAAAGTGGCCGGTTTGTATTGAATCTTAGTATGGGACAATTCGTTGGATAGGTAAACAACATAGCTACGACTTCCATCGGATATTTTTGCATTTTTTAAAAATTCAGCCAAAATGGAGGTTAAGAAAATCCCCTCGTTAATTTAGGACATTACTCGTTTTCGACCCTTTTTTATAAGGAAGGTCATAAAGTGGCCGGTTTGTATTGAATCTTAGTATGGGACAATTCGTTGGATAGGTAAACAACATAGCTACGACTTTCATGGGATATTTTTGCATTTTTTAAAAATTCAGCCAAAATGGAGGTTAAGAAAATCTCCTCGTTAATTTGGGACATTACTCGTTTTCGACCCTTTTTTACTAGGAAGGCCATAATGTGGCCGATTTGCATTGAATCTTAGCGTGTGACAATTCGTTGGATAGGTAAACAACATAACAATGACTTCCATGGGATATTTTTGCATTCTTTAAAAATTCAGCCAAAATGGGGGTTAAGAAAATATCCTCGTTAATTTGGGACATTACTCGTTTTCGACCCTTTTTCAGTAGGAAGGCCATAATGTGGCCGATTTGCATTGAATCTTAGCGTGTGACAATTCGTTGGATAGGTAAACAACATAACTATGACTTCCATGGGATATTTTTGCATTCTCTAAAAATTCAGCCAAAATGGGGGTTAAGAAAATCTCCTCGTTAATTTGGGACATTACTCGTTTTCGACCCTTTTTTAGTAGGAAGGCCATAATGTGGCCGATTTGCATTGAATCTTAGCGTGTGACAATTCGTTGGATAGGTAAACAACATAACTACGACTTCCATGGGATATTTTTGCATTCTCTAAAAATTCAGCCAAAATGGGGGTTAAGAAAATATCCTCGTTAATTTTTGACATTACTCGTTTTCGACCCTTTTTTAGTAGGAAGGCCATAATGTGGCCGATTTGCATTGAATCTTAGCGTGTGACAATTCGTTGGATAGGTAAACAACATAACTATGACTTCCATGGGATATTTTTGCATTCTCTAAAAATTCAGCCAAAATGGGGGTTAAGAAAATATCCTCGTTAATTTGGGACATTACTCGTTTTCGACCCTTTTTTAGTAGGAAGGCCATAATGTGGCCGATTTGCATTGAATCTTAGCGTGTGACAATTCGTTGGATAGGTAAACAACATAACTACGACTTCCATGGGATATTTTTGCATTCTCTAAAAAATCAGCCAAAATGGGGGTTAAGAAAATATCCTCGTTAATTTGGGACATTACTGGTTTTCGACCCTTTTTTAGTAGGAAGGCCATAATGTGGCCGAGTTGCATTGAATCTTAGCGTGTGACAATTCGTTGGATAGGTAAACAACATAACTACGACTTCCATGGGATATTTTTGCATTCTCTAAAAATTCAGCCAAAATGGAGGTTAAGAAAATCCCCTCGTTAATTCAGGACATTACTCGTTTTCGACCCTTTTTTATAAGGAAGGTCATAAAGTGGCCGGTTTGTATTGAATCTTAGTATGGGACAATTCGTTGGATAGGTAAACAACATAGCTACGACTTCCATCGGATATTTTTGCATTTTTTAAAAATTCAGCCAAAATGGAGGTTAAGAAAATATCCTCGTTAATTTTTGACATTACTCGTTTTCGACCCTTTTTTAGTAGGAAGGCCATAATGTGGCCGATTTGCATTGAATCTTAGCGTGTGACAATTCGTTGGATAGGTAAACAACATAACTATGACTTCCATGGGATATTTTTGCATTCTCTAAAAATTCAGCCAAAATGGGGGTTAAGAAAATATCCTCGTTAATTTGGGACATTACTCGTTTTCGACCCTTTTTTAGTAGGAAGGCCATAATGTGGCCGATTTGCATTGAATCTTAGCGTGTGACAGTTCGTTGGATAGGTAAACAACATAACTACGACTTCCATGGGATATTTTTGCATTCTCTAAAAAATCAGCCAAAATGGGGGTTAAGAAAATATCCTCGTTAATTTGGGACATTACTGGTTTTCGACCCTTTTTTAGTAGGAAGGCCATAATGTGGCCGAGTTGCATTGAATCTTAGCGTGTGACAATTCGTTGGATAGGTAAACAACATAACTACGACTTCCATGGGATATTTTTGCATTCTCTAAAAATTCAGCCAAAATGGAGGTTAAGAAAATCCCCTCGTTAATTCAGGACATTACTCGTTTTCGACCCTTTTTTATAAGGAAGGTCATAAAGTGGCCGGTTTGTATTGAATCTTAGTATGGGACAATTCGTTGGATAGGTAAACAACATAGCTACGACTTCCATCGGATATTTTTGCATTTTTTAAAAATTCAGCCAAAATGGAGGTTAAGAAAATCTCCTCGTTAATTTGGGACATTACTCGTTTTCGACCCTTTTTTACTAGGAAGGCCATAATGTGGCCGATTTGCATTGAATCTTAGCGTGTGACAATTCGTTGGATAGGTAAACAACATAACAATGACTTCCATGGGATATTTTTGCATTCTTTAAAAATTCAGCCAAAATGGGGGTTAAGAAAATATCCTCGTTAATTTGGGACATTACTCGTTTTCGACCCTTTTTTAGTAGGAAGGCCATAATGTGGCCGATTTGCATTGAATCTTAGCGTGTGACAATTCGTTGGATAGGTAAACAACATAACTATGACTTCCATGGGATATTTTTGCATTCTCTAAAAATTCAGCCAAAATGGGGGTTAAGAAAATCTCCTCGTTAATTTGGGACATTACTCGTTTTCGACCCTTTTTTAGTAGGAAGGCCATAATGTGGCCGATTTGCATTGAATCTTAGCGTGTGACAATTCGTTGGATAGGTAAACAACATAACTACGACTTCCATGGGATATTTTTGCATTCTCTAAAAATTCAGCCAAAATGGGGGTTAAGAAAATATCCTCGTTAATTTTTGACATTACTCGTTTTCGACCCTTTTTTAGTAGGAAGGCCATAATGTGGCCGATTTGCATTGAATCTTAGCGTGTGACAATTCGTTGGATAGGTAAACAACATAACTATGACTTCCATGGGATATTTTTGCATTCTCTAAAAATTCAGCCAAAATGGGGGTTAAGAAAATATCCTCGTTAATTTGGGACATTACTCGTTTTCGACCCTTTTTTAGTAGGAAGGCCATAATGTGGCCGATTTGCATTGAATCTTAGCGTGTGACAATTCGTTGGATAGGTAAACAACATAACTACGACTTCCATGGGATATTTTTGCATTCTCTAAAAAATCAGCCAAAATGGGGGTTAAGAAAATATCCTCGTTAATTTGGGACATTACTGGTTTTCGACCCTTTTTTAGTAGGAAGGCCATAATGTGGCCGAGTTGCATTGAATCTTAGCGTGTGACAATTCGTTGGATAGGTAAACAACATAACTACGACTTCCATGGGATATTTTTGCATTCTCTAAAAATTCAGCCAAAATGGAGGTTAAGAAAATCCCCTCGTTAATTTAGGACATTACTCGTTTTCGACCCTTTTTTATAAGGAAGGTCATAAAGTGGCCGGTTTGTATTGAATCTTAGTATGGGACAATTCGTTGGATAGGTAAACAACATAGCTACGACTTCCATCGGATATTTTTGCATTTTTTAAAAATTCAGCCAAAATGGAGGTTAAGAAAATCCCCTCGTTAATTTAGGACATTACTCGTTTTCGACCCTTTTTTATAAGGAAGGTCATAAAGTGGCCGGTTTGTATTGAATCTTAGTATGGGACAATTCGTTGGATAGGTAAACAACATAGCTACGACTTTCATGGGATATTTTTGCATTTTTTAAAAATTCAGCCAAAATGGAGGTTAAGAAAATCTCCTCGTTAATTTGGGACATTACTCGTTTTCGACCCTTTTTTACTAGGAAGGCCATAATGTGGCCGATTTGCATTGAATCTTAGCGTGTGACAATTCGTTGGATAGGTAAACAACATAACAATGACTTCCATGGGATATTTTTGCATTCTTTAAAAATTCAGCCAAAATGGGGGTTAAGAAAATATCCTCGTTAATTTGGGACATAACTCGTTTTCGACCCTTTTTTAGTAGGAAGGCCATAATGTGGCCGATTTGCATTGAATCTTAGCGTGTGACAATTCGTTGGATAGGTAAACAACATAACTACGACCTCCATGGGATATTTTTGCATTCTCTAAAAAATCAGCCAAAATGGGGGTTAAGAAAATATCCTCGTTAATTTGGGACATTACTCGTTTTCGACCCTTTTTTAGTAGGAAGGCCATAATGTGGCCGATTTGCATTGAATCTTAGCGTGTGACAATTCGTTGGATAGGTAAACAACATAACTATGACTTCCATGGGATATTTTTGCATTCTCTAAAAATTCAGCCAAAATGGGGGTTAAGAAAATCTCCTCGTTAATTTGGGACATTACTCGTTTTCGACCCTTTTTTAGTAGGAAGGCCATAATGTGGCCGATTTGCATTGAATCTTAGCGTGTGACAATTCGTTGGATAGGTAAACAACATAACTACGACTTCCATGGGATATTTTTGCATTCTCTAAAAATTCAGCCAAAATGGGGGTTAAGAAAATATCCTCGTTAATTTTTGACATTACTCGTTTTCGACCCTTTTTTAGTAGGAAGGCCATAATGTGGCCGATTTGCATTGAATCTTAGCGTGTGACAATTCGTTGGATAGGTAAACAACATAACTATGACTTCCATGGGATATTTTTGCATTCTCTAAAAATTCAGCCAAAATGGGGGTTAAGAAAATATCCTCGTTAATTTGGGACATTACTCGTTTTCGACCCTTTTTTAGTAGGAAGGCCATAATGTGGCCGATTTGCATTGAATCTTAGCGTGTGACAATTCGTTGGATAGGTAAACAACATAACTACGACTTCCATGGGATATTTTTGCATTCTCTAAAAAATCAGCCAAAATGGGGGTTAAGAAAATATCCTCGTTAATTTGGGACATTACTGGTTTTCGACCCTTTTTTAGTAGGAAGGCCATAATGTGGCCGAGTTGCATTGAATCTTAGCGTGTGACAATTCGTTGGATAGGTAAACAACATAACTACGACTTCCATGGGATATTTTTGCATTCTCTAAAAATTCAGCCAAAATGGAGGTTAAGAAAATCCCCTCGTTAATTCAGGACATTACTCGTTTTCGACCCTTTTTTATAAGGAAGGTCATAAAGTGGCCGGTTTGTATTGAATCTTAGTATGGGACAATTCGTTGGATAGGTAAACAACATAGCTACGACTTCCATCGGATATTTTTGCATTTTTTAAAAATTCAGCCAAAATGGAGGTTAAGAAAATCTCCTCGTTAATTTGGGACATTACTCGTTTTCGACCCTTTTTTACTAGGAAGGCCATAATGTGGCCGATTTGCATTGAATCTTAGCGTGTGACAATTCGTTGGATAGGTAAACAACATAACAATGACTTCCATGGGATATTTTTGCATTCTTTAAAAATTCAGCCAAAATGGGGGTTAAGAAAATATCCTCGTTAATTTGGGACATTACTCGTTTTCGACCCTTTTTTAGTAGGAAGGCCATAATGTGGCCGATTTGCATTGAATCTTAGCGTGTGACAATTCGTTGGATAGGTAAACAACATAACTATGACTTCCATGGGATATTTTTGCATTCTCTAAAAATTCAGCCAAAATGGGGGTTAAGAAAATCTCCTCGTTAATTTGGGACATTACTCGTTTTCGACCCTTTTTTAGTAGGAAGGCCATAATGTGGCCGATTTGCATTGAATCTTAGCGTGTGACAATTCGTTGGATAGGTAAACAACATAACTACGACTTCCATGGGATATTTTTGCATTCTCTAAAAATTCAGCCAAAATGGGGGTTAAGAAAATATCCTCGTTAATTTTTGACATTACTCGTTTTCGACCCTTTTTTAGTAGGAAGGCCATAATGTGGCCGATTTGCATTGAATCTTAGCGTGTGACAATTCGTTGGATAGGTAAACAACATAACTATGACTTCCATGGGATATTTTTGCATTCTCTAAAAATTCAGCCAAAATGGGGGTTAAGAAAATATCCTCGTTAATTTGGGACATTACTCGTTTTCGACCCTTTTTTAGTAGGAAGGCCATAATGTGGCCGATTTGCATTGAATCTTAGCGTGTGACAATTCGTTGGATAGGTAAACAACATAACTACGACTTCCATGGGATATTTTTGCATTCTCTAAAAAATCAGCCAAAATGGGGGTTAAGAAAATATCCTCGTTAATTTGGGACATTACTGGTTTTCGACCCTTTTTTAGTAGGAAGGCCATAATGTGGCCGAGTTGCATTGAATCTTAGCGTGTGACAATTCGTTGGATAGGTAAACAACATAACTACGACTTCCATGGGATATTTTTGCATTCTCTAAAAATTCAGCCAAAATGGAGGTTAAGAAAATCCCCTCGTTAATTTAGGACATTACTCGTTTTCGACCCTTTTTTATAAGGAAGGTCATAAAGTGGCCGGTTTGTATTGAATCTTAGTATGGGACAATTCGTTGGATAGGTAAACAACATAGCTACGACTTCCATCGGATATTTTTGCATTTTTTAAAAATTCAGCCAAAATGGAGGTTAAGAAAATCCCCTCGTTAATTCAGGACATTACTCGTTTTCGACCCTTTTTTATAAGGAAGGTCATAAAGTGGCCGGTTTGTATTGAATCTTAGTATGGGACAATTCGTTGGATAGGTAAACAACATAGCTACGACTTCCATCGGATATTTTTGCATTTTTTAAAAATTCAGCCAAAATGGAGGTTAAGAAAATCTCCTCGTTAATTTGGGACATTACTCGTTTTCGACCCTTTTTTACTAGGAAGGCCATAATGTGGCCGATTTGCATTGAATCTTAGCGTGTGACAATTCGTTGGATAGGTAAACAACATAACAATGACTTCCATGGGATATTTTTGCATTCTTTAAAAATTCAGCCAAAATGGGGGTTAAGAAAATATCCTCGTTAATTTGGGACATTACTCGTTTTCGACCCTTTTTTAGTAGGAAGGCCATAATGTGGCCGATTTGCATTGAATCTTAGCGTGTGACAATTCGTTGGATAGGTAAACAACATAACTATGACTTCCATGGGATATTTTTGCATTCTCTAAAAATTCAGCCAAAATGGGGGTTAAGAAAATCTCCTCGTTAATTTGGGACATTACTCGTTTTCGACCCTTTTTTAGTAGGAAGGCCATAATGTGGCCGATTTGCATTGAATCTTAGCGTGTGACAATTCGTTGGATAGGTAAACAACATAACTACGACTTCCATGGGATATTTTTGCATTCTCTAAAAATTCAGCCAAAATGGGGGTTAAGAAAATATCCTCGTTAATTTTTGACATTACTCGTTTTCGACCCTTTTTTAGTAGGAAGGCCATAATGTGGCCGATTTGCATTGAATCTTAGCGTGTGACAATTCGTTGGATAGGTAAACAACATAACTATGACTTCCATGGGATATTTTTGCATTCTCTAAAAATTCAGCCAAAATGGGGGTTAAGAAAATATCCTCGTTAATTTGGGACATTACTCGTTTTCGACCCTTTTTTAGTAGGAAGGCCATAATGTGGCCGATTTGCATTGAATCTTAGCGTGTGACAATTCGTTGGATAGGTAAACAACATAACTACGACTTCCATGGGATATTTTTGCATTCTCTAAAAAATCAGCCAAAATGGGGGTTAAGAAAATATCCTCGTTAATTTGGGACATTACTGGTTTTCGACCCTTTTTTAGTAGGAAGGCCATAATGTGGCCGAGTTGCATTGAATCTTAGCGTGTGACAATTCGTTGGATAGGTAAACAACATAACTACGACTTCCATGGGATATTTTTGCATTCTCTAAAAATTCAGCCAAAATGGAGGTTAAGAAAATCCCCTCGTTAATTTAGGACATTACTCGTTTTCGACCCTTTTTTATAAGGAAGGTCATAAAGTGGCCGGTTTGTATTGAATCTTAGTATGGGACAATTCGTTGGATAGGTAAACAACATAGCTACGACTTCCATCGGATATTTTTGCATTTTTTAAAAATTCAGCCAAAATGGAGGTTAAGAAAATCTCCTCGTTAATTTGGGACATTACTCGTTTTCGACCCTTTTTTACTAGGAAGGCCATAATGTGGCCGATTTGCATTGAATCTTAGCGTGTGACAATTCGTTGGATAGGTAAACAACATAACAATGACTTCCATGGGATATTTTTGCATTCTTTAAAAATTCAGCCAAAATGGGGGTTAAGAAAATATCCTCGTTAATTTGGGACATTACTCGTTTTCGACCCTTTTTCAGTAGGAAGGCCATAATGTGGCCGATTTGCATTGAATCTTAGCGTGTGACAATTCGTTGGATAGGTAAACAACATAACTATGACTTCCATGGGATATTTTTGCATTCTCTAAAAATTCAGCCAAAATGGGGGTTAAGAAAATCTCCTCGTTAATTTGGGACATTACTCGTTTTCGACCCTTTTTTAGTAGGAAGGCCATAATGTGGCCGATTTGCATTGAATCTTAGCGTGTGACAATTCGTTGGATAGGTAAACAACATAACTACGACTTCCATGGGATATTTTTGCATTCTCTAAAAATTCAGCCAAAATGGGGGTTAAGAAAATATCCTCGTTAATTTTTGACATTACTCGTTTTCGACCCTTTTTTAGTAGGAAGGCAATAATGTGGCCGATTTGCATTGAATCTTAGCGTGTGACAATTCGTTGGATAGGTAAACAACATAACTATGACTTCCATGGGATATTTTTGCATTCTCTAAAAATTCAGCCAAAATGGGGGTTAAGAAAATATCCTCGTTAATTTGGGACATTACTCGTTTTCGACCCTTTTTTAGTAGGAAGGCCATAATGTGGCCGATTTGCATTGAATCTTAGCGTGTGACAATTCGTTGGATAGGTAAACAACATAACTACGACTTCCATGGGATATTTTTGCATTCTCTAAAAAATCAGCCAAAATGGGGGTTAAGAAAATATCCTCGTTAATTTGGGACATTACTGGTTTTCGACCCTTTTTTAGTAGGAAGGCCATAATGTGGCCGAGTTGCATTGAATCTTAGCGTGTGACAATTCGTTGGATAGGTAAACAACATAACTACGACTTCCATGGGATATTTTTGCATTCTCTAAAAATTCAGCTAAAATGGAGGTTAAGAAAATCCCCTCGTTAATTTAGGACATTACTCGTTTTCGACCCTTTTTTATAAGGAAGGTCATAAAGTGGCCGGTTTGTATTGAATCTTAGTATGGGACAATTCGTTGGATAGGTAAACAACATAGCTACGACTTCCATCGGATATTTTAGCATTTTTTAAAAATTCAGCCAAAATGGAGGTTAAGAAAATCTCCTCGTTAATTTGGGACATTACTCGTTTTCGACCCTTTTTTACTAGGAAGGCCATAATGTGGCCGATTTGCATTGAATCTTAGCGTGTGACAATTCGTTGGATAGGTAAACAACATAACAATGACTTCCATGGGATATTTTTGCATTCTTTAAAAATTCAGCCAAAATGGGGGTTAAGAAAATATCCTCGTTAATTTGGGACATTACTCGTTTTCGACCCTTTTTCAGTAGGAAGGCCATAATGTGGCCGATTTGCATTGAATCTTAGCGTGTGACAATTCGTTGGATAGGTAAACAACATAACTATGACTTCCATGGGATATTTTTGCATTCTCTAAAAATTCAGCCAAAATGGGGGTTAAGAAAATCTCCTCGTTAATTTGGGACATTACTCGTTTTCGACCCTTTTTTAGTAGGAAGGCCATAATGTGGCCGATTTGCATTGAATCTTAGCGTGTGACAATTCGTTGGATAGGTAAACAACATAACTACGACTTCCATGGGATATTTTTGCATTCTCTAAAAATTCAGCCAAAATGGGGGTTAAGAAAATATCCTCGTTAATTTTTGACATTACTCGTTTTCGACCCTTTTTTAGTAGGAAGGCCATAATGTGGCCGATTTGCATTGAATCTTAGCGTGTGACAATTCGTTGGATAGGTAAACAACATAACTATGACTTCCATGGGATATTTTTGCATTCTCTAAAAATTCAGCCAAAATGGGGGTTAAGAAAATATCCTCGTTAATTTGGGACATTACTCGTTTTCGACCCTTTTTTAGTAGGAAGGCCATAATGTGGCCGATTTGCATTGAATCTTAGCGTGTGACAATTCGTTGGATAGGTAAACAACATAACTACGACTTCCATGGGATATTTTTGCATTCTCTAAAAAATCAGCCAAAATGGGGGTTAAGAAAATATCCTCGTTAATTTGGGACATTACTGGTTTTCGACCCTTTTTTAGTAGGAAGGCCATAATGTGGCCGAGTTGCATTGAATCTTAGCGTGTGACAATTCGTTGGATAGGTAAACAACATAACTACGACTTCCATGGGATATTTTTGCATTCTCTAAAAATTCAGCCAAAATGGAGGTTAAGAAAATCCCCTCGTTAATTTAGGACATTACTCGTTTTCGACCCTTTTTTATAAGGAAGGTCATAAAGTGGCCGGTTTGTATTGAATCTTAGTATGGGACAATTCGTTGGATAGGTAAACAACATAGCTACGACTTCCATCAGATATTTTTGCATTTTTTAAAAATTCAGCCAAAATGGAGGTTAAGAAAATCTCCTCGTTAATTTGGGACATTACTCGTTTTCGACCCTTTTTTACTAGGAAGGCCATAATGTGGCCGATTTGCATTGAATCTTAGCGTGTGACAATTCGTTGGATAGGTAAACAACATAACAATGACTTCCATGGGATATTTTTGCATTCTTTAAAAATTCAGCCAAAATGGGGGTTAAGAAAATATCCTCGTTAATTTGGGACATTACTCGTTTTCGACCCTTTTTCAGTAGGAAGGCCATAATGTGGCCGATTTGCATTGAATCTTAGCGTGTGACAATTCGTTGGATAGGTAAACAACATAACTATGACTTCCATGGGATATTTTTGCATTCTCTAAAAATTCAGCCAAAATGGGGGTTAAGAAAATCTCCTCGTTAATTTGGGACATTACTCGTTTTCGACCCTTTTTTAGTAGGAAGGCCATAATGTGGCCGATTTGCATTGAATCTTAGCGTGTGACAATTCGTTGGATAGGTAAACAACATAACTACGACTTCCATGGGATATTTTTGCATTCTCTAAAAATTCAGCCAAAATGGGGGTTAAGAAAATATCCTCGTTAATTTTTGACATTACTCGTTTTCGACCCTTTTTTAGTAGGAAGGCCATAATGTGGCCGATTTGCATTGAATCTTAGCGTGTGACAATTCGTTGGATAGGTAAACAACATAACTATGACTTCCATGGGATATTTTTGCATTCTCTAAAAATTCAGCCAAAATGGGGGTTAAGAAAATATCCTCGTTAATTTGGGACATTACTCGTTTTCGACCCTTTTTTAGTAGGAAGGCCATAATGTGGCCGATTTGCATTGAATCTTAGCGTGTGACAATTCGTTGGATAGGTAAACAACATAACTACGACTTCCATGGGATATTTTTGCATTCTCTAAAAAATCAGCCAAAATGGGGGTTAAGAAAATATCCTCGTTAATTTGGGACATTACTGGTTTTCGACCCTTTTTTAGTAGGAAGGCCATAATGTGGCCGAGTTGCATTGAATCTTAGCGTGTGACAATTCGTTGGATAGGTAAACAACATAACTACGACTTCCATGGGATATTTTTGCATTCTCTAAAAATTCAGCCAAAATGGAGGTTAAGAAAATCCCCTCGTTAATTTAGGACATTACTCGTTTTCGACCCTTTTTTATAAGGAAGGTCATAAAGTGGCCGGTTTGTATTGAATCTTAGTATGGGACAATTCGTTGGATAGGTAAACAACATAGCTACGACTTCCATCAGATATTTTTGCATTTTTTAAAAATTCAGCCAAAATGGAGGTTAAGAAAATCTCCTCGTTAATTTGGGACATTACTCGTTTTCGACCCTTTTTTACTAGGAAGGCCATAATGTGGCCGATTTGCATTGAATCTTAGCGTGTGACAATTCGTTGGATAGGTAAACAACATAACAATGACTTCCATGGGATATTTTTGCATTCTTTAAAAATTCAGCCAAAATGGGGGTTAAGAAAATATCCTCGTTAATTTGGGACATTACTCGTTTTCGACCCTTTTTCAGTAGGAAGGCCATAATGTGGCCGATTTGCATTGAATCTTAGCGTGTGACAATTCGTTGGATAGGTAAACAACATAACTATGACTTCCATGGGATATTTTTGCATTCTCTAAAAATTCAGCCAAAATGGGGGTTAAGAAAATCTCCTCGTTAATTTGGGACATTACTCGTTTTCGACCCTTTTTTAGTAGGAAGGCCATAATGTGGCCGATTTGCATTGAATCTTAGCGTGTGACAATTCGTTGGATAGGTAAACAACATAACTACGACTTCCATGGGATATTTTTGCATTCTCTAAAAATTCAGCCAAAATGGGGGTTAAGAAAATATCCTCGTTAATTTTTGACATTACTCGTTTTCGACCCTTTTTTAGTAGGAAGGCCATAATGTGGCCGATTTGCATTGAATCTTAGCGTGTGACAATTCGTTGGATAGGTAAACAACATAACTATGACTTCCATGGGATATTTTTGCATTCTCTAAAAATTCAGCCAAAATGGGGGTTAAGAAAATATCCTCGTTAATTTGGGACATTACTCGTTTTCGACCCTTTTTTAGTAGGAAGGCCATAATGTGGCCGATTTGCATTGAATCTTAGCGTGTGACAATTCGTTGGATAGGTAAACAACATAACTACGACTTCCATGGGATATTTTTGCATTCTCTAAAAAATCAGCCAAAATGGGGGTTAAGAAAATATCCTCGTTAATTTGGGACATTACTGGTTTTCGACCCTTTTTTAGTAGGAAGGCCATAATGTGGCCGAGTTGCATTGAATCTTAGCGTGTGACAATTCGTTGGATAGGTAAACAACATAACTACGACTTCCATGGGATATTTTTGCATTCTCTAAAAATTCAGCTAAAATGGAGGTTAAGAAAATCCCCTCGTTAATTTAGGACATTACTCGTTTTCGACCCTTTTTTATAAGGAAGGTCATAAAGTGGCCGGTTTGTATTGAATCTTAGTATGGGACAATTCGTTGGATAGGTAAACAACATAGCTACGACTTCCATCGGATATTTTTGCATTTTTTAAAAATTCAGCCAAAATGGAGGTTAAGAAAATCTCCTCGTTAATTTGGGACATTACTCGTTTTCGACCCTTTTTTACTAGGAAGGCCATAATGTGGCCGATTTGCATTGAATCTTAGCGTGTGACAATTCGTTGGATAGGTAAACAACATAACAATGACTTCCATGGGATATTTTTGCATTCTTTAAAAATTCAGCCAAAATGGGGGTTAAGAAAATATCCTCGTTAATTTGGGACATTACTCGTTTTCGACCCTTTTTCAGTAGGAAGGCCATAATGTGGCCAATTTGCATTGAATCTTAGCGTGTGACAATTCGTTGGATAGGTAAACAACATAACTATGACTTCCATGGGATATTTTTGCATTCTCTAAAAATTCAGCCAAAATGGGGGTTAAGAAAATCTCCTCGTTAATTTGGGACATTACTCGTTTTCGACCCTTTTTTAGTAGGAAGGCCATAATGTGGCCGATTTGCATTGAATCTTAGCGTGTGACAATTCGTTGGATAGGTAAACAACATAACTACGACTTCCATGGGATATTTTTGCATTCTCTAAAAATTCAGCCAAAATGGGGGTTAAGAAAATATCCTCGTTAATTTTTGACATTACTCGTTTTCGACCCTTTTTTAGTAGGAAGGCCATAATGTGGCCGATTTGCATTGAATCTTAGCGTGTGACAATTCGTTGGATAGGTAAACAACATAACTATGACTTCCATGGGATATTTTTGCATTCTCTAAAAATTCAGCCAAAATGGGGGTTAAGAAAATATCCTCGTTAATTTGGGACATTACTCGTTTTCGACCCTTTTTTAGTAGGAAGGCCATAATGTGGCCGATTTGCATTGAATCTTAGCGTGTGACAATTCGTTGGATAGGTAAACAACATAACTACGACTTCCATGGGATATTTTTGCATTCTCTAAAAAATCAGCCAAAATGGGGGTTAAGAAAATATCCTCGTTAATTTGGGACATTACTGGTTTTCGACCCTTTTTTAGTAGGAAGGCCATAATGTGGCCGAGTTGCATTGAATCTTAGCGTGTGACAATTCGTTGGATAGGTAAACAACATAACTACGACTTCCATGGGATATTTTTGCATTCTCTAAAAATTCAGCTAAAATGGAGGTTAAGAAAATCCCCTCGTTAATTTAGGACATTACTCGTTTTCGACCCTTTTTTATAAGGAAGGTCATAAAGTGGCCGGTTTGTATTGAATCTTAGTATGGGACAATTCGTTGGATAGGTAAACAACATAGCTACGACTTCCATCGGATATTTTTGCATTTTTTAAAAATTCAGCCAAAATGGAGGTTAAGAAAATCTCCTCGTTAATTTGGGACATTACTCGTTTTCGACCCTTTTTTACTAGGAAGGCCATAATGTGGCCGATTTGCATTGAATCTTAGCGTGTGACAATTCGTTGGATAGGTAAACAACATAACAATGACTTCCATGGGATATTTTTGCATTCTTTAAAAATTCAGCCAAAATGGGGGTTAAGAAAATATCCTCGTTAATTTGGGACATTACTCGTTTTCGACCCTTTTTCAGTAGGAAGGCCATAATGTGGCCGATTTGCATTGAATCTTAGCGTGTGACAATTCGTTGGATAGGTAAACAACATAACTACGACTTCCATGGGATATTTTTGCATTCTCTAAAAATTCAGCTAAAATGGAGGTTAAGAAAATCCCCTCGTTAATTTAGGACATTACTCGTTTTCGACCCTTTTTTATAAGGAAGGTCATAAAGTGGCCGGTTTGTATTGAATCTTAGTATGGGACAATTCGTTGGATAGGTAAACAACATAGCTACGACTTCCATCGGATATTTTAGCATTTTTTAAAAATTCAGCCAAAATGGAGGTTAAGAAAATCTCCTCGTTAATTTGGGACATTACTCGTTTTCGACCCTTTTTTACTAGGAAGGCCATAATGTGGCCGATTTGCATTGAATCTTAGCGTGTGACAATTCGTTGGATAGGTAAACAACATAACAATGACTTCCATGGGATATTTTTGCATTCTTTAAAAATTCAGCCAAAATGGGGGTTAAGAAAATATCCTCGTTAATTTGGGACATTACTCGTTTTCGACCCTTTTTCAGTAGGAAGGCCATAATGTGGCCGATTTGCATTGAATCTTAGCGTGTGACAATTCGTTGGATAGGTAAACAACATAACTATGACTTCCATGGGATATTTTTGCATTCTCTAAAAATTCAGCCAAAATGGGGGTTAAGAAAATATCCTCGTTAATTTGGGACATTACTCGTTTTCGACCCTTTTTTAGTAGGAAGGCCATAATGTGGCCGATTTGCATTGAATCTTAGCGTGTGACAATTCGTTGGATAGGTAAACAACATAACTATGACTTCCATGGGATATTTTTGCATTCTCTAAAAATTCAGCCAAAATGGGGGTTAAGAAAATATCCTCGTTAATTTGGGACATTACTCGTTTTCGACCCTTTTTTAGTAGGAAGGCCATAATGTGGCCGATTTGCATTGAATCTTAGCGTGTGACAATTCGTTGGATAGGTAAACAACATAACTACGACTTCCATGGGATATTTTTGCATTCTCTAAAAAATCAGCCAAAATGGGGGTTAAGAAAATATCCTCGTTAATTTGGGACATTACTGGTTTTCGACCCTTTTTTAGTAGGAAGGCCATAATGTGGCCGAGTTGCATTGAATCTTAGCGTGTGACAATTCGTTGGATAGGTAAACAACATAACTACGACTTCCATGGGATATTTTTGCATTCTCTAAAAATTCAGCTAAAATGGAGGTTAAGAAAATCCCCTCGTTAATTTAGGACATTACTCGTTTTCGACCCTTTTTTATAAGGAAGGTCATAAAGTGGCCGGTTTGTATTGAATCTTAGTATGGGACAATTCGTTGGATAGGTAAACAACATAGCTACGACTTCCATCGGATATTTTTGCATTTTTTAAAAATTCAGCCAAAATGGAGGTTAAGAAAATCTCCTCGTTAATTTGGGACATTACTCGTTTTCGACCCTTTTTTACTAGGAAGGCCATAATGTGGCCGATTTGCATTGAATCTTAGCGTGTGACAATTCGTTGGATAGGTAAACAACATAACAATGACTTCCATGGGATATTTTTGCATTCTTTAAAAATTCAGCCAAAATGGGGGTTAAGAAAATATCCTCGTTAATTTGGGACATTACTCGTTTTCGACCCTTTTTCAGTAGGAAGGCCATAATGTGGCCAATTTGCATTGAATCTTAGCGTGTGACAATTCGTTGGATAGGTAAACAACATAACTATGACTTCCATGGGATATTTTTGCATTCTCTAAAAATTCAGCCAAAATGGGGGTTAAGAAAATCTCCTCGTTAATTTGGGACATTACTCGTTTTCGACCCTTTTTTAGTAGGAAGGCCATAATGTGGCCGATTTGCATTGAATCTTAGCGTGTGACAATTCGTTGGATAGGTAAACAACATAACTACGACTTCCATGGGATATTTTTGCATTCTCTAAAAATTCAGCCAAAATGGGGGTTAAGAAAATATCCTCGTTAATTTTTGACATTACTCGTTTTCGACCCTTTTTTAGTAGGAAGGCCATAATGTGGCCGATTTGCATTGAATCTTAGCGTGTGACAATTCGTTGGATAGGTAAACAACATAACTATGACTTCCATGGGATATTTTTGCATTCTCTAAAAATTCAGCCAAAATGGGGGTTAAGAAAATATCCTCGTTAATTTGGGACATTACTCGTTTTCGACCCTTTTTTAGTAGGAAGGCCATAATGTGGCCGATTTGCATTGAATCTTAGCGTGTGACAATTCGTTGGATAGGTAAACAACATAACTACGACTTCCATGGGATATTTTTGCATTCTCTAAAAAATCAGCCAAAATGGGGGTTAAGAAAATATCCTCGTTAATTTGGGACATTACTGGTTTTCGACCCTTTTTTAGTAGGAAGGCCATAATGTGGCCGAGTTGCATTGAATCTTAGCGTGTGACAATTCGTTGGATAGGTAAACAACATAACTACGACTTCCATGGGATATTTTTGCATTCTCTAAAAATTCAGCTAAAATGGAGGTTAAGAAAATCCCCTCGTTAATTTAGGACATTACTCGTTTTCGACCCTTTTTTATAAGGAAGGTCATAAAGTGGCCGGTTTGTATTGAATCTTAGTATGGGACAATTCGTTGGATAGGTAAACAACATAGCTACGACTTCCATCGGATATTTTTGCATTTTTTAAAAATTCAGCCAAAATGGAGGTTAAGAAAATCTCCTCGTTAATTTGGGACATTACTCGTTTTCGACCCTTTTTTACTAGGAAGGCCATAATGTGGCCGATTTGCATTGAATCTTAGCGTGTGACAATTCGTTGGATAGGTAAACAACATAACAATGACTTCCATGGGATATTTTTGCATTCTTTAAAAATTCAGCCAAAATGGGGGTTAAGAAAATATCCTCGTTAATTTGGGACATTACTCGTTTTCGACCCTTTTTCAGTAGGAAGGCCATAATGTGGCCGATTTGCATTGAATCTTAGCGTGTGACAATTCGTTGGATAGGTAAACAACATAACTACGACTTCCATGGGATATTTTTGCATTCTCTAAAAATTCAGCTAAAATGGAGGTTAAGAAAATCCCCTCGTTAATTTAGGACATTACTCGTTTTCGACCCTTTTTTAGTAGGAAGGCCATAATGTGGCCGATTTGCATTGAATCTTAGCGTGTGACAATTCGTTGGATAGGTAAACAACATAACTACGACTTCCATGGGATATTTTTGCATTCTCTAAAAATTCAGCCAAAATGGGGGTTAAGAAAATATCCTCGTTAATTTTTGACATTACTCGTTTTCGACCCTTTTTTAGTAGGAAGGCCATAATGTGGCCGATTTGCATTGAATCTTAGCGTGTGACAATTCGTTGGATAGGTAAACAACATAACTATGACTTCCATGGGATATTTTTGCATTCTCTAAAAATTCAGCCAAAATGGGGGTTAAGAAAATATCCTCGTTAATTTGGGACATTACTCGTTTTCGACCCTTTTTTAGTAGGAAGGCCATAATGTGGCCGATTTGCATTGAATCTTAGCGTGTGACAATTCGTTGGATAGGTAAACAACATAACTACGACTTCCATGGGATATTTTTGCATTCTCTAAAAAATCAGCCAAAATGGGGGTTAAGAAAATATCCTCGTTAATTTGGGACATTACTGGTTTTCGACCCTTTTTTAGTAGGAAGGCCATAATGTGGCCGAGTTGCATTGAATCTTAGCGTGTGACAATTCGTTGGATAGGTAAACAACATAACTACGACTTCCATGGGATATTTTTGCATTCTCTAAAAATTCAGCTAAAATGGAGGTTAAGAAAATCCCCTCGTTAATTTAGGACATTACTCGTTTTCGACCCTTTTTTATAAGGAAGGTCATAAAGTGGCCGGTTTGTATTGAATCTTAGTATGGGACAATTCGTTGGATAGGTAAACAACATAGCTACGACTTCCATCGGATATTTTTGCATTTTTTAAAAATTCAGCCAAAATGGAGGTTAAGAAAATCTCCTCGTTAATTTGGGACATTACTCGTTTTCGACCCTTTTTTACTAGGAAGGCCATAATGTGGCCGATTTGCATTGAATCTTAGCGTGTGACAATTCGTTGGATAGGTAAACAACATAACAATGACTTCCATGGGATATTTTTGCATTCTTTAAAAATTCAGCCAAAATGGGGGTTAAGAAAATATCCTCGTTAATTTGGGACATTACTCGTTTTCGACCCTTTTTCAGTAGGAAGGCCATAATGTGGCCGATTTGCATTGAATCTTAGCGTGTGACAATTCGTTGGATAGGTAAACAACATAACTACGACTTCCATGGGATATTTTTGCATTCTCTAAAAATTCAGCTAAAATGGAGGTTAAGAAAATCCCCTCGTTAATTTAGGACATTACTCGTTTTCGACCCTTTTTTATAAGGAAGGTCATAAAGTGGCCGGTTTGTATTGAATCTTAGTATGGGACAATTCGTTGGATAGGTAAACAACATAGCTACGACTTCCATCGGATATTTTAGCATTTTTTAAAAATTCAGCCAAAATGGAGGTTAAGAAAATCTCCTCGTTAATTTGGGACATTACTCGTTTTCGACCCTTTTTTACTAGGAAGGCCATAATGTGGCCGATTTGCATTGAATCTTAGCGTGTGACAATTCGTTGGATAGGTAAACAACATAACAATGACTTCCATGGGATATTTTTGCATTCTTTAAAAATTCAGCCAAAATGGGGGTTAAGAAAATATCCTCGTTAATTTGGGACATTACTCGTTTTCGACCCTTTTTCAGTAGGAAGGCCATAATGTGGCCGATTTGCATTGAATCTTAGCGTGTGACAATTCGTTGGATAGGTAAACAACATAACTATGACTTCCATGGGATATTTTTGCATTCTCTAAAAATTCAGCCAAAATGGGGGTTAAGAAAATATCCTCGTTAATTTGGGACATTACTCGTTTTCGACCCTTTTTTAGTAGGAAGGCCATAATGTGGCCGATTTGCATTGAATCTTAGCGTGTGACAATTCGTTGGATAGGTAAACAACATAACTATGACTTCCATGGGATATTTTTGCATTCTCTAAAAATTCAGCCAAAATGGGGGTTAAGAAAATATCCTCGTTAATTTGGGACATTACTCGTTTTCGACCCTTTTTTAGTAGGAAGGCCATAATGTGGCCGATTTGCATTGAATCTTAGCGTGTGACAATTCGTTGGATAGGTAAACAACATAACTACGACTTCCATGGGATATTTTTGCATTCTCTAAAAAATCAGCCAAAATGGGGGTTAAGAAAATATCCTCGTTAATTTGGGACATTACTGGTTTTCGACCCTTTTTTAGTAGGAAGGCCATAATGTGGCCGAGTTGCATTGAATCTTAGCGTGTGACAATTCGTTGGATAGGTAAACAACATAACTACGACTTCCATGGGATATTTTTGCATTCTCTAAAAATTCAGCTAAAATGGAGGTTAAGAAAATCCCCTCGTTAATTTAGGACATTACTCGTTTTCGACCCTTTTTTATAAGGAAGGTCATAAAGTGGCCGGTTTGTATTGAATCTTAGTATGGGACAATTCGTTGGATAGGTAAACAACATAGCTACGACTTCCATCGGATATTTTTGCATTTTTTAAAAATTCAGCCAAAATGGAGGTTAAGAAAATCTCCTCGTTAATTTGGGACATTACTCGTTTTCGACCCTTTTTTACTAGGAAGGCCATAATGTGGCCGATTTGCATTGAATCTTAGCGTGTGACAATTCGTTGGATAGGTAAACAACATAACAATGACTTCCATGGGATATTTTTGCATTCTTTAAAAATTCAGCCAAAATGGGGGTTAAGAAAATATCCTCGTTAATTTGGGACATTACTCGTTTTCGACCCTTTTTCAGTAGGAAGGCCATAATGTGGCCAATTTGCATTGAATCTTAGCGTGTGACAATTCGTTGGATAGGTAAACAACATAACTATGACTTCCATGGGATATTTTTGCATTCTCTAAAAATTCAGCCAAAATGGGGGTTAAGAAAATCTCCTCGTTAATTTGGGACATTACTCGTTTTCGACCCTTTTTTAGTAGGAAGGCCATAATGTGGCCGATTTGCATTGAATCTTAGCGTGTGACAATTCGTTGGATAGGTAAACAACATAACTACGACTTCCATGGGATATTTTTGCATTCTCTAAAAATTCAGCCAAAATGGGGGTTAAGAAAATATCCTCGTTAATTTTTGACATTACTCGTTTTCGACCCTTTTTTAGTAGGAAGGCCATAATGTGGCCGATTTGCATTGAATCTTAGCGTGTGACAATTCGTTGGATAGGTAAACAACATAACTATGACTTCCATGGGATATTTTTGCATTCTCTAAAAATTCAGCCAAAATGGGGGTTAAGAAAATATCCTCGTTAATTTGGGACATTACTCGTTTTCGACCCTTTTTTAGTAGGAAGGCCATAATGTGGCCGATTTGCATTGAATCTTAGCGTGTGACAATTCGTTGGATAGGTAAACAACATAACTACGACTTCCATGGGATATTTTTGCATTCTCTAAAAAATCAGCCAAAATGGGGGTTAAGAAAATATCCTCGTTAATTTGGGACATTACTGGTTTTCGACCCTTTTTTAGTAGGAAGGCCATAATGTGGCCGAGTTGCATTGAATCTTAGCGTGTGACAATTCGTTGGATAGGTAAACAACATAACTACGACTTCCATGGGATATTTTTGCATTCTCTAAAAATTCAGCTAAAATGGAGGTTAAGAAAATCCCCTCGTTAATTTAGGACATTACTCGTTTTCGACCCTTTTTTATAAGGAAGGTCATAAAGTGGCCGGTTTGTATTGAATCTTAGTATGGGACAATTCGTTGGATAGGTAAACAACATAGCTACGACTTCCATCGGATATTTTTGCATTTTTTAAAAATTCAGCCAAAATGGAGGTTAAGAAAATCTCCTCGTTAATTTGGGACATTACTCGTTTTCGACCCTTTTTTACTAGGAAGGCCATAATGTGGCCGATTTGCATTGAATCTTAGCGTGTGACAATTCGTTGGATAGGTAAACAACATAACAATGACTTCCATGGGATATTTTTGCATTCTTTAAAAATTCAGCCAAAATGGGGGTTAAGAAAATATCCTCGTTAATTTGGGACATTACTCGTTTTCGACCCTTTTTCAGTAGGAAGGCCATAATGTGGCCGATTTGCATTGAATCTTAGCGTGTGACAATTCGTTGGATAGGTAAACAACATAACTACGACTTCCATGGGATATTTTTGCATTCTCTAAAAATTCAGCTAAAATGGAGGTTAAGAAAATCCCCTCGTTAATTTAGGACATTACTCGTTTTCGACCCTTTTTTATAAGGAAGGTCATAAAGTGGCCGGTTTGTATTGAATCTTAGTATGGGACAATTCGTTGGATAGGTAAACAACATAGCTACGACTTCCATCGGATATTTTAGCATTTTTTAAAAATTCAGCCAAAATGGAGGTTAAGAAAATCTCCTCGTTAATTTGGGACATTACTCGTTTTCGACCCTTTTTTACTAGGAAGGCCATAATGTGGCCGATTTGCATTGAATCTTAGCGTGTGACAATTCGTTGGATAGGTAAACAACATAACAATGACTTCCATGGGATATTTTTGCATTCTTTAAAAATTCAGCCAAAATGGGGGTTAAGAAAATATCCTCGTTAATTTGGGACATTACTCGTTTTCGACCCTTTTTCAGTAGGAAGGCCATAATGTGGCCGATTTGCATTGAATCTTAGCGTGTGACAATTCGTTGGATAGGTAAACAACATAACTATGACTTCCATGGGATATTTTTGCATTCTCTAAAAATTCAGCCAAAATGGGGGTTAAGAAAATCTCCTCGTTAATTTGGGACATTACTCGTTTTCGACCCTTTTTTAGTAGGAAGGCCATAATGTGGCCGATTTGCATTGAATCTTAGCGTGTGACAATTCGTTGGATAGGTAAACAACATAACTACGACTTCCATGGGATATTTTTGCATTCTCTAAAAATTCAGCCAAAATGGGGGTTAAGAAAATATCCTCGTTAATTTTTGACATTACTCGTTTTCGACCCTTTTTTAGTAGGAAGGCCATAATGTGGCCGATTTGCATTGAATCTTAGCGTGTGACAATTCGTTGGATAGGTAAACAACATAACTATGACTTCCATGGGATATTTTTGCATTCTCTAAAAATTCAGCCAAAATGGGGGTTAAGAAAATATCCTCGTTAATTTGGGACATTACTCGTTTTCGACCCTTTTTTAGTAGGAAGGCCATAATGTGGCCGATTTGCATTGAATCTTAGCGTGTGACAATTCGTTGGATAGGTAAACAACATAACTACGACTTCCATGGGATATTTTTGCATTCTCTAAAAAATCAGCCAAAATGGGGGTTAAGAAAATATCCTCGTTAATTTGGGACATTACTGGTTTTCGACCCTTTTTTAGTAGGAAGGCCATAATGTGGCCGAGTTGCATTGAATCTTAGCGTGTGACAATTCGTTGGATAGGTAAACAACATAACTACGACTTCCATGGGATATTTTTGCATTCTCTAAAAATTCAGCCAAAATGGAGGTTAAGAAAATCCCCTCGTTAATTTAGGACATTACTCGTTTTCGACCCTTTTTTATAAGGAAGGTCATAAAGTGGCCGGTTTGTATTGAATCTTAGTATGGGACAATTCGTTGGATAGGTAAACAACATAGCTACGACTTCCATCAGATATTTTTGCATTTTTTAAAAATTCAGCCAAAATGGAGGTTAAGAAAATCTCCTCGTTAATTTGGGACATTACTCGTTTTCGACCCTTTTTTACTAGGAAGGCCATAATGTGGCCGATTTGCATTGAATCTTAGCGTGTGACAATTCGTTGGATAGGTAAACAACATAACAATGACTTCCATGGGATATTTTTGCATTCTTTAAAAATTCAGCCAAAATGGGGGTTAAGAAAATATCCTCGTTAATTTGGGACATTACTCGTTTTCGACCCTTTTTCAGTAGGAAGGCCATAATGTGGCCGATTTGCATTGAATCTTAGCGTGTGACAATTCGTTGGATAGGTAAACAACATAACTATGACTTCCATGGGATATTTTTGCATTCTCTAAAAATTCAGCCAAAATGGGGGTTAAGAAAATCTCCTCGTTAATTTGGGACATTACTCGTTTTCGACCCTTTTTTAGTAGGAAGGCCATAATGTGGCCGATTTGCATTGAATCTTAGCGTGTGACAATTCGTTGGATAGGTAAACAACATAACTACGACTTCCATGGGATATTTTTGCATTCTCTAAAAATTCAGCCAAAATGGGGGTTAAGAAAATATCCTCGTTAATTTTTGACATTACTCGTTTTCGACCCTTTTTTAGTAGGAAGGCCATAATGTGGCCGATTTGCATTGAATCTTAGCGTGTGACAATTCGTTGGATAGGTAAACAACATAACTATGACTTCCATGGGATATTTTTGCATTCTCTAAAAATTCAGCCAAAATGGGGGTTAAGAAAATATCCTCGTTAATTTGGGACATTACTCGTTTTCGACCCTTTTTTAGTAGGAAGGCCATAATGTGGCCGATTTGCATTGAATCTTAGCGTGTGACAATTCGTTGGATAGGTAAACAACATAACTACGACTTCCATGGGATATTTTTGCATTCTCTAAAAAATCAGCCAAAATGGGGGTTAAGAAAATATCCTCGTTAATTTGGGACATTACTGGTTTTCGACCCTTTTTTAGTAGGAAGGCCATAATGTGGCCGAGTTGCATTGAATCTTAGCGTGTGACAATTCGTTGGATAGGTAAACAACATAACTACGACTTCCATGGGATATTTTTGCATTCTCTAAAAATTCAGCCAAAATGGAGGTTAAGAAAATCCCCTCGTTAATTTAGGACATTACTCGTTTTCGACCCTTTTTTATAAGGAAGGTCATAAAGTGGCCGGTTTGTATTGAATCTTAGTATGGGACAATTCGTTGGATAGGTAAACAACATAGCTACGACTTCCATCAGATATTTTTGCATTTTTTAAAAATTCAGCCAAAATGGAGGTTAAGAAAATCTCCTCGTTAATTTGGGACATTACTCGTTTTCGACCCTTTTTTACTAGGAAGGCCATAATGTGGCCGATTTGCATTGAATCTTAGCGTGTGACAATTCGTTGGATAGGTAAACAACATAACAATGACTTCCATGGGATATTTTTGCATTCTTTAAAAATTCAGCCAAAATGGGGGTTAAGAAAATATCCTCGTTAATTTGGGACATTACTCGTTTTCGACCCTTTTTCAGTAGGAAGGCCATAATGTGGCCGATTTGCATTGAATCTTAGCGTGTGACAATTCGTTGGATAGGTAAACAACATAACTATGACTTCCATGGGATATTTTTGCATTCTCTAAAAATTCAGCCAAAATGGGGGTTAAGAAAATCTCCTCGTTAATTTGGGACATTACTCGTTTTCGACCCTTTTTTAGTAGGAAGGCCATAATGTGGCCGATTTGCATTGAATCTTAGCGTGTGACAATTCGTTGGATAGGTAAACAACATAACTACGACTTCCATGGGATATTTTTGCATTCTCTAAAAATTCAGCCAAAATGGGGGTTAAGAAAATATCCTCGTTAATTTTTGACATTACTCGTTTTCGACCCTTTTTTAGTAGGAAGGCCATAATGTGGCCGATTTGCATTGAATCTTAGCGTGTGACAATTCGTTGGATAGGTAAACAACATAACTATGACTTCCATGGGATATTTTTGCATTCTCTAAAAATTCAGCCAAAATGGGGGTTAAGAAAATATCCTCGTTAATTTGGGACATTACTCGTTTTCGACCCTTTTTTAGTAGGAAGGCCATAATGTGGCCGATTTGCATTGAATCTTAGCGTGTGACAATTCGTTGGATAGGTAAACAACATAACTACGACTTCCATGGGATATTTTTGCATTCTCTAAAAAATCAGCCAAAATGGGGGTTAAGAAAATATCCTCGTTAATTTGGGACATTACTGGTTTTCGACCCTTTTTTAGTAGGAAGGCCATAATGTGGCCGAGTTGCATTGAATCTTAGCGTGTGACAATTCGTTGGATAGGTAAACAACATAACTACGACTTCCATGGGATATTTTTGCATTCTCTAAAAATTCAGCTAAAATGGAGGTTAAGAAAATCCCCTCGTTAATTTAGGACATTACTCGTTTTCGACCCTTTTTTATAAGGAAGGTCATAAAGTGGCCGGTTTGTATTGAATCTTAGTATGGGACAATTCGTTGGATAGGTAAACAACATAGCTACGACTTCCATCGGATATTTTTGCATTTTTTAAAAATTCAGCCAAAATGGAGGTTAAGAAAATCTCCTCGTTAATTTGGGACATTACTCGTTTTCGACCCTTTTTTACTAGGAAGGCCATAATGTGGCCGATTTGCATTGAATCTTAGCGTGTGACAATTCGTTGGATAGGTAAACAACATAACAATGACTTCCATGGGATATTTTTGCATTCTTTAAAAATTCAGCCAAAATGGGGGTTAAGAAAATATCCTCGTTAATTTGGGACATTACTCGTTTTCGACCCTTTTTCAGTAGGAAGGCCATAATGTGGCCAATTTGCATTGAATCTTAGCGTGTGACAATTCGTTGGATAGGTAAACAACATAACTATGACTTCCATGGGATATTTTTGCATTCTCTAAAAATTCAGCCAAAATGGGGGTTAAGAAAATCTCCTCGTTAATTTGGGACATTACTCGTTTTCGACCCTTTTTTAGTAGGAAGGCCATAATGTGGCCGATTTGCATTGAATCTTAGCGTGTGACAATTCGTTGGATAGGTAAACAACATAACTACGACTTCCATGGGATATTTTTGCATTCTCTAAAAATTCAGCCAAAATGGGGGTTAAGAAAATATCCTCGTTAATTTTTGACATTACTCGTTTTCGACCCTTTTTTAGTAGGAAGGCCATAATGTGGCCGATTTGCATTGAATCTTAGCGTGTGACAATTCGTTGGATAGGTAAACAACATAACTATGACTTCCATGGGATATTTTTGCATTCTCTAAAAATTCAGCCAAAATGGGGGTTAAGAAAATATCCTCGTTAATTTGGGACATTACTCGTTTTCGACCCTTTTTTAGTAGGAAGGCCATAATGTGGCCGATTTGCATTGAATCTTAGCGTGTGACAATTCGTTGGATAGGTAAACAACATAACTACGACTTCCATGGGATATTTTTGCATTCTCTAAAAAATCAGCCAAAATGGGGGTTAAGAAAATATCCTCGTTAATTTGGGACATTACTGGTTTTCGACCCTTTTTTAGTAGGAAGGCCATAATGTGGCCGAGTTGCATTGAATCTTAGCGTGTGACAATTCGTTGGATAGGTAAACAACATAACTACGACTTCCATGGGATATTTTTGCATTCTCTAAAAATTCAGCGAAAATGGAGGTTAAGAAAATCCCCTCGTTAATTTAGGACATTACTCGTTTTCGACCCTTTTTTATAAGGAAGGTCATAAAGTGGCCGGTTTGTATTGAATCTTAGTATGGGACAATTCGTTGGATAGGTAAACAACATAGCTACGACTTCCATCGGATATTTTTGCATTTTTTAAAAATTCAGCCAAAATGGAGGTTAAGAAAATCTCCTCGTTAATTTGGGACATTACTCGTTTTCGACCCTTTTTTACTAGGAAGGCCATAATGTGGCCGATTTGCATTGAATCTTAGCGTGTGACAATTCGTTGGATAGGTAAACAACATAACAATGACTTCCATGGGATATTTTTGCATTCTTTAAAAATTCAGCCAAAATGGGGGTTAAGAAAATATCCTCGTTAATTTGGGACATTACTCGTTTTCGACCCTTTTTCAGTAGGAAGGCCATAATGTGGCCGATTTGCATTGAATCTTAGCGTGTGACAATTCGTTGGATAGGTAAACAACATAACTATGACTTCCATGGGATATTTTTGCATTCTCTAAAAATTCAGCCAAAATGGGGGTTAAGAAAATCTCCTCGTTAATTTGGGACATTACTCGTTTTCGACCCTTTTTTAGTAGGAAGGCCATAATGTGGCCGATTTGCATTGAATCTTAGCGTGTGACAATTCGTTGGATAGGTAAACAACATAACTACGACTTCCATGGGATATTTTTGCATTCTCTAAAAATTCAGCCAAAATGGGGGTTAAGAAAATATCCTCGTTAATTTTTGACATTACTCGTTTTCGACCCTTTTTTAGTAGGAAGGCCATAATGTGGCCGATTTGCATTGAATCTTAGCGTGTGACAATTCGTTGGATAGGTAAACAACATAACTATGACTTCCATGGGATATTTTTGCATTCTCTAAAAATTCAGCCAAAATGGGGGTTAAGAAAATATCCTCGTTAATTTGGGACATTACTCGTTTTCGACCCTTTTTTAGTAGGAAGGCCATAATGTGGCCGATTTGCATTGAATCTTAGCGTGTGACAATTCGTTGGATAGGTAAACAACATAACTACGACATCCATGGGATATTTTTGCATTCTCTAAAAAATCAGCCAAAATGGGGGTTAAGAAAATATCCTCGTTAATTTGGGACATTACTGGTTTTCGACCCTTTTTTAGTAGGAAGGCCATAATGTGGCCGAGTTGCATTGAATCTTAGCGTGTGACAATTCGTTGGATAGGTAAACAACATAACTCCGACTTCCATGGGATATTTTTGCATTCTCTAAAAATTCAGCCAAAATGGAGGTTAAGAAAATCCCCTCGTTAATTTAGGACATTACTCGTTTTCGACCCTTTTTTATAAGGAAGGTCATAAAGTGGCCAGTTTTTATTGAATCTTAGTATGGGACAATTCGTTGGATAGGTAAACAACATAGCTACGACTTCCATCGGATATTTTAGCATTTTTTAAAAATTCAGCCAAAATGGAGGTTAAGAAAATCTCCTCGTTAATTTGGGACATTACTCGTTTTCGACCCTTTTTTACTAGGAAGGCCATAATGTGGCCGATTTGCATTGAATCTTAGCGTGTGACAATTCGTTGGATAGGTAAACAACATAACAATGACTTCCATGGGATATTTTTGCATTCTTTAAAAATTCAGCCAAAATGGGGGTTAAGAAAATATCCTCGTTAATTTGGGACATTACTCGTTTTCGACCCTTTTTCAGTAGGAAGGCCATAATGTGGCCGATTTGCATTGAATCTTAGCGTGTGACAATTCGTTGGATAGGTAAACAACATAACTATGACTTCCATGGGATATTTTTGCATTCTCTAAAAATTCAGCCAAAATGGGGGTTAAGAAAATCTCCTCGTTAATTTGGGACATTACTCGTTTTCGACCCTTTTTTAGTAGGAAGGCCATAATGTGGCCGATTTGCATTGAATCTTAGCGTGTGACAATTCGTTGGATAGGTAAACAACATAACTACGACTTCCATGGGATATTTTTGCATTCTCTAAAAATTCAGCCAAAATGGGGGTTAAGAAAATATCCTCGTTAATTTTTGACATTACTCGTTTTCGACCCTTTTTTAGTAGGAAGGCCATAATGTGGCCGATTTGCATTGAATCTTAGCGTGTGACAATTCGTTGCATAGGTAAACAACATAACTATGACTTCCATGGGATATTTTTGCATTCTCTAAAAATTCAGCCAAAATGGGGGTTAAGAAAATATCCTCGTTAATTTGGGACATTACTCGTTTTCGACCCTTTTTTAGTAGGAAGGCCATAATGTGGCCGATTTGCATTGAATCTTAGCGTGTGACAATTCGTTGGATAGGTAAACAACATAACTACGACTTCCATGGGATATTTTTGCATTCTCTAAAAAATCAGCCAAAATGGGGGTTAAGAAAATATCCTCGTTAATTTGGGACATTACTGGTTTTCGACCCTTTTTTAGTAGGAAGGCCATAATGTGGCCGAGTTGCATTGAATCTTAGCGTGTGACAATTCGTTGGATAGGTAAACAACATAACTCCGACTTCCATGGGATATTTTTGCATTCTCTAAAAATTCAGCCAAAATGGAGGTTAAGAAAATTCCCTCGTTAATTTAGGACATTACTCGTTTTCGACCCTTTTTTATAAGGAAGGTCATAAAGTGGCCGGTTTTTATTGAATCTTAGTATGGGACAATTCGTTGGATAGGTAAACAACATAGCTACGACTTCCATCGGATATTTTTGCATTTTTTAAAAATTCAGCCAAAATGGAGGTTAAGAAAATCTCCTCGTTAATTTGGGACATTACTCGTTTTCGACCCTTTTTTACTAGGAAGGCCATAATGTGGCCGATTTGCATTGAATCTTAGCGTGTGACAATTCGTTGGATAGGTAAACAACATAACAATGACTTCCATGGGATATTTTTGCATTCTTTAAAAATTCAGCCAAAATGGGGGTTAAGAAAATATCCTCGTTAATTTGGGACATTACTCGTTTTCGACCCTTTTTTAGTAGGAAGGCCATAATGTGGCCGATTTGCATTGAATCTTAGCGTGTGACAATTCGTTGGATAGGTAAACAACATAACTATGACTTCCATGGGATATTTTTGCATTCTCTAAAAATTCAGCCAAAATGGGGGTTAAGAAAATCTCCTCGTTAATTTGGGACAATACTCGTTTTCGACCCTTTTTTAGTAGGAAGGCCATAATGTGGCCGATTTGCATTGAATCTTAGCGTGTGACAATTCGTTGGATAGGTAAACAACATAACTACGACTTCCATGGGATATTTTTGCATTCTCTAAAAATTCAGCCAAAATGGGGGTTAAGAAAATATCCTCGTTAATTTTTGACATTACTCGTTTTCGACCCTTTTTTAGTAGGAAGGCCATAATGTGGCCGATTTGCATTGAATCTTAGCGTGTGACAATTCGTTGGATAGGTAAACAACATAACTATGACTTCCATGGGATATTTTTGCATTCTCTAAAAATTCAGCCAAAATGGGGGTTAAGAAAATATCCTCGTTAATTTGGGACATTACTCGTTTTCGACCCTTTTTTAGTAGGAAGGCCATAATGTGGCCGATTTGCATTGAATCTTAGCGTGTGACAATTCGTTGGATAGGTAAACAACATAACTACGACTTCCATGGGATATTTTTGCATTCTCTAAAAAATCAGCCAAAATGGGGGTTAAGAAAATATCCTCGTTAATTTGGGACATTACTGGTTTTCGACCCTTTTTTAGTAGGAAGGCCATAATGTGGCCGAGTTGCATTGAATCTTAGCGTGTGACAATTCGTTGTATAGGTAAACAACATAACTACGACTTCCATGGGATATTTTTGCATTCTCTAAAAATTCAGCCAAAATGGAGGTTAAGAAAATCCCCTCGTTAATTTAGGACATTACTCGTTTTCGACCCTTTTTTATAAGGAAGGTCATAAAGTGGCCGGTTTGTATTGAATCTTAGTATGGGACAATTCGTTGGATAGGTAAACAACATAGCTACGACTTCCATGGGATATTTTTGCATTTTTTAAAAATTCAGCCAAAATGGAGGTTAAGAAAATCTCCCCGTTAATTTGGGACATTACTCGTTTTCGACCCATTTTTACTAGGAAGGCCATAATGTGGCCGATTTGCATTGAATCTTAGCGTGTGACAATTCGTTGGATAGGTAAACAACATAACTACGACTTCCATGGGATATTTTTGCATTCTCTAAAAAATCAGCCAAAATGGGGCTTAAGAAAATATCCTCGTTAATTTTTGACATTACTCGTTTTCGACCCTTTTTTAGTGGGAAGGCCATAATGTGGCCGATTTGCATTGAATCTTAGCGTGTGACAATTCGTTGGATAGGTAAATAACATAACTACGACTTCCATGGGATATTTTTGCATTCTCTAAAAATTCAGCCAAAATGGGGGTTAAGAAAATATCCTCGTTAATTTTTGACATTACTCGTTTTCGACCCTTTTTTAGTAGGAAGGCCATAATGTGGCCGATTTGCATTGAATCTTAGCGTGTGACAATTCGTTGGATAGGTAAACAACATAACTATGACTTCCATGGGATATTTTTGCATTCTCTAAAAATTCAGCCAAAATGGGGGTTAAGAAAATATCCTCGTTAATTTGGGACATTACTCGTTTTCGACCCTTTTTTAGTAGGAAGGCCATAATGTGGCCGATTTGCATTGAATCTTAGCGTGTGACAATTCGTTGGATAGGTAAACAACATAACTACGACTTCCATGGGATATTTTTGCATTCTCTAAAAAATCAGCCAAAATGGGGGTTAAGAAAATATCCTCGTTAATTTGGGACATTACTGGTTTTCGACCCTTTTTTAGTAGGAAGGCCATAATGTGGCCGAGTTGCATTGAATCTTAGCGTGTGACAATTCGTTGGATAGGTAAACAACATAACTACGACTTCCATGGGATATTTTTGCATTCTCTAAAAATTCAGCCAAAATGGAGGTTAAGAAAATCCCCTCGTTAATTCAGGACATTACTCGTTTTCGACCCTTTTTTATAAGGAAGGTCATAAAGTGGCCGGTTTGTATTGAATCTTAGTATGGGACAATTCGTTGGATAGGTAAACAACATAGCTACGACTTCCATCGGATATTTTTGCATTTTTTAAAAATTCAGCCAAAATGGAGGTTAAGAAAATATCCTCGTTAATTTTTGACATTACTCGTTTTCGACCCTTTTTTAGTAGGAAGGCCATAATGTGGCCGATTTGCATTGAATCTTAGCGTGTGACAATTCGTTGGATAGGTAAACAACATAACTATGACTTCCATGGGATATTTTTGCATTCTCTAAAAATTCAGCCAAAATGGGGGTTAAGAAAATATCCTCGTTAATTTGGGACATTACTCGTTTTCGACCCTTTTTTAGTAGGAAGGCCATAATGTGGCCGATTTGCATTGAATCTTAGCGTGTGACAGTTCGTTGGATAGGTAAACAACATAACTACGACTTCCATGGGATATTTTTGCATTCTCTAAAAAATCAGCCAAAATGGGGGTTAAGAAAATATCCTCGTTAATTTGGGACATTACTGGTTTTCGACCCTTTTTTAGTAGGAAGGCCATAATGTGGCCGAGTTGCATTGAATCTTAGCGTGTGACAATTCGTTGGATAGGTAAACAACATAACTACGACTTCCATGGGATATTTTTGCATTCTCTAAAAATTCAGCCAAAATGGAGGTTAAGAAAATCCCCTCGTTAATTCAGGACATTACTCGTTTTCGACCCTTTTTTATAAGGAAGGTCATAAAGTGGCCGGTTTGTATTGAATCTTAGTATGGGACAATTCGTTGGATAGGTAAACAACATAGCTACGACTTCCATCGGATATTTTTGCATTTTTTAAAAATTCAGCCAAAATGGAGGTTAAGAAAATATCCTCGTTAATTTTTGACATTACTCGTTTTCGACCCTTTTTTAGTAGGAAGGCCATAATGTGGCCGATTTGCATTGAATCTTAGCGTGTGACAATTCGTTGGATAGGTAAACAACATAACTATGACTTCCATGGGATATTTTTGCATTCTCTAAAAATTCAGCCAAAATGGGGGTTAAGAAAATATCCTCGTTAATTTGGGACATTACTCGTTTTCGACCCTTTTTTAGTAGGAAGGCCATAATGTGGCCGATTTGCATTGAATCTTAGCGTGTGACAGTTCGTTGGATAGGTAAACAACATAACTACGACTTCCATGGGATATTTTTGCATTCTCTAAAAAATCAGCCAAAATGGGGGTTAAGAAAATATCCTCGTTAATTTGGGACATTACTGGTTTTCGACCCTTTTTTAGTAGGAAGGCCATAATGTGGCCGAGTTGCATTGAATCTTAGCGTGTGACAATTCGTTGGATAGGTAAACAACATAACTACGACTTCCATGGGATATTTTTGCATTCTCTAAAAATTCAGCCAAAATGGAGGTTAAGAAAATCCCCTCGTTAATTCAGGACATTACTCGTTTTCGACCCTTTTTTATAAGGAAGGTCATAAAGTGGCCGGTTTGTATTGAATCTTAGTATGGGACAATTCGTTGGATAGGTAAACAACATAGCTACGACTTCCATCGGATATTTTTGCATTTTTTAAAAATTCAGCCAAAATGGAGGTTAAGAAAATCTCCTCGTTAATTTGGGACATTACTCGTTTTCGACCCTTTTTTACTAGGAAGGCCATAATGTGGCCGATTTGCATTGAATCTTAGCGTGTGACAATTCGTTGGATAGGTAAACAACATAACAATGACTTCCATGGGATATTTTTGCATTCTTTAAAAATTCAGCCAAAATGGGGGTTAAGAAAATATCCTCGTTAATTTGGGACATTACTCGTTTTCGACCCTTTTTTAGTAGGAAGGCCATAATGTGGCCGATTTGCATTGAATCTTAGCGTGTGACAATTCGTTGGATAGGTAAACAACATAACTATGACTTCCATGGGATATTTTTGCATTCTCTAAAAATTCAGCCAAAATGGGGGTTAAGAAAATCTCCTCGTTAATTTGGGACATTACTCGTTTTCGACCCTTTTTTAGTAGGAAGGCCATAATGTGGCCGATTTGCATTGAATCTTAGCGTGTGACAATTCGTTGGATAGGTAAACAACATAACTACGACTTCCATGGGATATTTTTGCATTCTCTAAAAATTCAGCCAAAATGGGGGTTAAGAAAATATCCTCGTTAATTTTTGACATTACTCGTTTTCGACCCTTTTTTAGTAGGAAGGCCATAATGTGGCCGATTTGCATTGAATCTTAGCGTGTGACAATTCGTTGGATAGGTAAACAACATAACTCTGACTTCCATGGGATATTTTTGCATTCTCTAAAAATTCAGCCAAAATGGGGGTTAAGAAAATATCCTCGTTAATTTGGGACATTACTCGTTTTCGACCCTTTTTTAGTAGGAAGGCCATAATGTGGCCGATTTGCATTGAATCTTAGCGTGTGACAATTCGTTGGATAGGTAAACAACATAACTACGACTTCCATGGGATATTTTTGCATTCTCTAAAAAATCAGCCAAAATGGGGGTTAAGAAAATATCCTCGTTAATTTGGGACATTACTGGTTTTCGACCCTTTTTTAGTAGGAAGGCCATAATGTGGCCGAGTTGCATTGAATCTTAGCGTGTGACAATTCGTTGGATAGGTAAACAACATAACTACGACTTCCATGGGATATTTTTGCATTCTCTAAAAATTCAGCCAAAATGGAGGTTAAGAAAATCCCCTCGTTAATTTAGGACATTACTCGTTTTCGACCCTTTTTTATAAGGAAGGTCATAAAGTGGCCGGTTTGTATTGAATCTTAGTATGGGACAATTCGTTGGATAGGTAAACAACATAGCTACGACTTCCATCGGATATTTTTGCATTTTTTAAAAATTCAGCCAAAATGGAGGTTAAGAAAATCCCCTCGTTAATTTAGGACATTACTCGTTTTCGACCCTTTTTTATAAGGAAGGTCATAAAGTGGCCGGTTTGTATTGAATCTTAGTATGGGACAATTCGTTGGATAGGTAAACAACATAGCTACGACTTTCATGGGATATTTTTGCATTTTTTAAAAATTCAGCCAAAATGGAGGTTAAGAAAATCTCCTCGTTAATTTGGGACATTACTCGTTTTCGACCCTTTTTTACTAGGAAGGCCATAATGTGGCCGATTTGCATTGAATCTTAGCGTGTGACAATTCGTTGGATAGGTAAACAACATAACAATGACTTCCATGGGATATTTTTGCATTCTTTAAAAATTCAGCCAAAATGGGGGTTAAGAAAATATCCTCGTTAATTTGGGACATAACTCGTTTTCGACCCTTTTTTAGTAGGAAGGCCATAATGTGGCCGATTTGCATTGAATCTTAGCGTGTGACAATTCGTTGGATAGGTAAACAACATAACTACGACCTCCATGGGATATTTTTGCATTCTCTAAAAAATCAGCCAAAATGGGGGTTAAGAAAATATCCTCGTTAATTTGGGACATTACTCGTTTTCGACCCTTTTTTAGTAGGAAGGCCATAATGTGGCCGATTTGCATTGAATCTTAGCGTGTGACAATTCGTTGGATAGGTAAACAACATAACTATGACTTCCATGGGATATTTTTGCATTCTCTAAAAATTCAGCCAAAATGGGGGTTAAGAAAATCTCCTCGTTAATTTGGGACATTACTCGTTTTCGACCCTTTTTTAGTAGGAAGGCCATAATGTGGCCGATTTGCATTGAATCTTAGCGTGTGACAATTCGTTGGATAGGTAAACAACATAACTACGACTTCCATGGGATATTTTTGCATTCTCTAAAAATTCAGCCAAAATGGGGGTTAAGAAAATATCCTCGTTAATTTTTGACATTATTCGTTTTCGACCCTTTTTTAGTAGGAAGGCCATAATGTGGCCGATTTGCATTGAATCTTAGCGTGTGACAATTCGTTGGATAGGTAAACAACATAACTATGACTTCCATGGGATATTTTTGCATTCTCTAAAAATTCAGCCAAAATGGGGGTTAAGAAAATATCCTCGTTAATTTGGGACATTACTCGTTTTCGACCCTTTTTTAGTAGGAAGGCCATAATGTGGCCGATTTGCATTGAATCTTAGCGTGTGACAATTCGTTGGATAGGTAAACAACATAACTACGACTTCCATGGGATATTTTTGCATTCTCTAAAAAATCAGCCAAAATGGGGGTTAAGAAAATATCCTCGTTAATTTGGGACATTACTGGTTTTCGACCCTTTTTTAGTAGGAAGGCCATAATGTGGCCGAGTTGCATTGAATCTTAGCGTGTGACAATTCGTTGGATAGGTAAACAACATAACTACGACTTCCATGGGATATTTTTGCATTCTCTAAAAATTCAGCCAAAATGGAGGTTAAGAAAATCCCCTCGTTAATTCAGGACATTACTCGTTTTCGACCCTTTTTTATAAGGAAGGTCATAAAGTGGCCGGTTTGTATTGAATCTTAGTATGGGACAATTCGTTGGATAGGTAAACAACATAGCTACGACTTCCATCGGATATTTTTGCATTTTTTAAAAATTCAGCCAAAATGGAGGTTAAGAAAATCTCCTCGTTAATTTGGGACATTACTCGTTTTCGACCCTTTTTTACTAGGAAGGCCATAATGTGGCCGATTTGCATTGAATCTTAGCGTGTGACAATTCGTTGGATAGGTAAACAACATAACAATGACTTCCATGGGATATTTTTGCATTCTTTAAAAATTCAGCCAAAATGGGGGTTAAGAAAATATCCTCGTTAATTTGGGACATTACTCGTTTTCGACCCTTTTTTAGTAGGAAGGCCATAATGTGGCCGATTTGCATTGAATCTTAGCGTGTGACAATTCGTTGGATAGGTAAACAACATAACTATGACTTCCATGGGATATTTTTGCATTCTCTAAAAATTCAGCCAAAATGGGGGTTAAGAAAATCTCCTCGTTAATTTGGGACATTACTCGTTTTCGACCCTTTTTTAGTAGGAAGGCCATAATGTGGCCGATTTGCATTGAATCTTAGCGTGTGACAATTCGTTGGATAGGTAAACAACATAACTACGACTTCCATGGGATATTTTTGCATTCTCTAAAAATTCAGCCAAAATGGGGGTTAAGAAAATATCCTCGTTAATTTTTGACATTACTCGTTTTCGACCCTTTTTTAGTAGGAAGGCCATAATGTGGCCGATTTGCATTGAATCTTAGCGTGTGACAATTCGTTGGATAGGTAAACAACATAACTATGACTTCCATGGGATATTTTTGCATTCTCTAAAAATTCAGCCAAAATGGGGGTTAAGAAAATATCCTCGTTAATTTGGGACATTACTCGTTTTCGACCCTTTTTTAGTAGGAAGGCCATAATGTGGCCGATTTGCATTGAATCTTAGCGTGTGACAATTCGTTGGATAGGTAAACAACATAACTACGACTTCCATGGGATATTTTTGCATTCTCTAAAAAATCAGCCAAAATGGGGGTTAAGAAAATATCCTCGTTAATTTGGGACATTACTGGTTTTCGACCCTTTTTTAGTAGGAAGGCCATAATGTGGCCGAGTTGCATTGAATCTTAGCGTGTGACAATTCGTTGGATAGGTAAACAACATAACTACGACTTCCATGGGATATTTTTGCATTCTCTAAAAATTCAGCCAAAATGGAGGTTAAGAAAATCCCCTCGTTAATTCAGGACATTACTCGTTTTCGACCCTTTTTTATAAGGAAGGTCATAAAGTGGCCGGTTTGTATTGAATCTTAGTATGGGACAATTCGTTGGATAGGTAAACAACATAGCTACGACTTCCATCGGATATTTTTGCATTTTTTAAAAATTCAGCCAAAATGGAGGTTAAGAAAATCTCCTCGTTAATTTGGGACATTACTCGTTTTCGACCCTTTTTTACTAGGAAGGCCATAATGTGGCCGATTTGCATTGAATCTTAGCGTGTGACAATTCGTTGGATAGGTAAACAACATAACAATGACTTCCATGGGATATTTTTGCATTCTTTAAAAATTCAGCCAAAATGGGGGTTAAGAAAATATCCTCGTTAATTTGGGACATTACTCGTTTTCGACCCTTTTTTAGTAGGAAGGCCATAATGTGGCCGATTTGCATTGAATCTTAGCGTGTGACAATTCGTTGGATAGGTAAACAACATAACTATGACTTCCATGGGATATTTTTGCATTCTCTAAAAATTCAGCCAAAATGGGGGTTAAGAAAATCTCCTCGTTAATTTGGGACATTACTCGTTTTCGACCCTTTTTTAGTAGGAAGGCCATAATGTGGCCGATTTGCATTGAATCTTAGCGTGTGACAATTCGTTGGATAGGTAAACAACATAACTACGACTTCCATGGGATATTTTTGCATTCTCTAAAAATTCAGCCAAAATGGGGGTTAAGAAAATATCCTCGTTAATTTTTGACATTATTCGTTTTCGACCCTTTTTTAGTAGGAAGGCCATAATGTGGCCGATTTGCATTGAATCTTAGCGTGTGACAATTCGTTGGATAGGTAAACAACATAACTATGACTTCCATGGGATATTTTTGCATTCTCTAAAAATTCAGCCAAAATGGGGGTTAAGAAAATATCCTCGTTAATTTGGGACATTACTCGTTTTCGACCCTTTTTTAGTAGGAAGGCCATAATGTGGCCGATTTGCATTGAATCTTAGCGTGTGACAATTCGTTGGATAGGTAAACAACATAACTACGACTTCCATGGGATATTTTTGCATTCTCTAAAAAATCAGCCAAAATGGGGGTTAAGAAAATATCCTCGTTAATTTGGGACATTACTGGTTTTCGACCCTTTTTTAGTAGGAAGGCCATAATGTGGCCGAGTTGCATTGAATCTTAGCGTGTGACAATTCGTTGGATAGGTAAACAACATAACTACGACTTCCATGGGATATTTTTGCATTCTCTAAAAATTCAGCCAAAATGGAGGTTAAGAAAATCCCCTCGTTAATTCAGGACATTACTCGTTTTCGACCCTTTTTTATAAGGAAGGTCATAAAGTGGCCGGTTTGTATTGAATCTTAGTATGGGACAATTCGTTGGATAGGTAAACAACATAGCTACGACTTCCATCGGATATTTTTGCATTTTTTAAAAATTCAGCCAAAATGGAGGTTAAGAAAATCCCCTCGTTAATTCAGGACATTACTCGTTTTCGACCCTTTTTTATAAGGAAGGTCATAAAGTGGCCGGTTTGTATTGAATCTTAGTATGGGACAATTCGTTGGATAGGTAAACAACATAGCTACGACTTTCATGGGATATTTTTGCATTTTTTAAAAATTCAGCCAAAATGGAGGTTAAGAAAATCTCCTCGTTAATTTGGGACATTACTCGTTTTCGACCCTTTTTTACTAGGAAGGCCATAATGTGGCCGAGTTGCATTGAATCTTAGCGTGTGACAATTCGTTGGATAGGTAAACAACATAACTACGACTTCCATGGGATATTTTTGCATTCTCTAAAAATTCAGCCAAAATGGAGGTTAAGAAAATCCCCTCGTTAATTTAGGACATTACTCGTTTTCGACCCTTTTTTATAAGGAAGGTCATAAAGTGGCCGGTTTGTATTGAATCTTAGTATGGGACAATTCGTTGGATAGGTAAACAACATAGCTACGACTTCCATCGGATATTTTTGCATTTTTTAAAAATTCAGCCAAAATGGAGGTTAAGAAAATCCCCTCGTTAATTTAGGACATTACTCGTTTTCGACCCTTTTTTATAAGGAAGGTCATAAAGTGGCCGGTTTGTATTGAATCTTAGTATGGGACAATTCGTTGGATAGGTAAACAACATAGCTACGACTTTCATGGGATATTTTTGCATTTTTTAAAAATTCAGCCAAAATGGAGGTTAAGAAAATCTCCTCGTTAATTTGGGACATTACTCGTTTTCGACCCTTTTTTACTAGGAAGGCCATAATGTGGCCGATTTGCATTGAATCTTAGCGTGTGACAATTCGTTGGATAGGTAAACAACATAACAATGACTTCCATGGGATATTTTTGCATTCTTTAAAAATTCAGCCAAAATGGGGGTTAAGAAAATATCCTCGTTAATTTGGGACATAACTCGTTTTCGACCCTTTTTTAGTAGGAAGGCCATAATGTGGCCGATTTGCATTGAATCTTAGCGTGTGACAATTCGTTGGATAGGTAAACAACATAACTACGACCTCCATGGGATATTTTTGCATTCTCTAAAAAATCAGCCAAAATGGGGGTTAAGAAAATATCCTCGTTAATTTGGGACATTACTCGTTTTCGACCCTTTTTTAGTAGGAAGGCCATAATGTGGCCGATTTGCATTGAATCTTAGCGTGTGACAATTCGTTGGATAGGTAAACAACATAACTATGACTTCCATGGGATATTTTTGCATTCTCTAAAAATTCAGCCAAAATGGGGGTTAAGAAAATCTCCTCGTTAATTTGGGACATTACTCGTTTTCGACCCTTTTTTAGTAGGAAGGCCATAATGTGGCCGATTTGCATTGAATCTTAGCGTGTGACAATTCGTTGGATAGGTAAACAACATAACTACGACTTCCATGGGATATTTTTGCATTCTCTAAAAATTCAGCCAAAATGGGGGTTAAGAAAATATCCTCGTTAATTTTTGACATTATTCGTTTTCGACCCTTTTTTAGTAGGAAGGCCATAATGTGGCCGATTTGCATTGAATCTTAGCGTGTGACAATTCGTTGGATAGGTAAACAACATAACTATGACTTCCATGGGATATTTTTGCATTCTCTAAAAATTCAGCCAAAATGGGGGTTAAGAAAATATCCTCGTTAATTTGGGACATTACTCGTTTTCGACCCTTTTTTAGTAGGAAGGCCATAATGTGGCCGATTTGCATTGAATCTTAGCGTGTGACAATTCGTTGGATAGGTAAACAACATAACTACGACTTCCATGGGATATTTTTGCATTCTCTAAAAAATCAGCCAAAATGGGGGTTAAGAAAATATCCTCGTTAATTTGGGACATTACTGGTTTTCGACCCTTTTTTAGTAGGAAGGCCATAATGTGGCCGAGTTGCATTGAATCTTAGCGTGTGACAATTCGTTGGATAGGTAAACAACATAACTACGACTTCCATGGGATATTTTTGCATTCTCTAAAAATTCAGCCAAAATGGAGGTTAAGAAAATCCCCTCGTTAATTCAGGACATTACTCGTTTTCGACCCTTTTTTATAAGGAAGGTCATAAAGTGGCCGGTTTGTATTGAATCTTAGTATGGGACAATTCGTTGGATAGGTAAACAACATAGCTACGACTTCCATCGGATATTTTTGCATTTTTTAAAAATTCAGCCAAAATGGAGGTTAAGAAAATCTCCTCGTTAATTTGGGACATTACTCGTTTTCGACCCTTTTTTACTAGGAAGGCCATAATGTGGCCGATTTGCATTGAATCTTAGCGTGTGACAATTCGTTGGATAGGTAAACAACATAACAATGACTTCCATGGGATATTTTTGCATTCTTTAAAAATTCAGCCAAAATGGGGGTTAAGAAAATATCCTCGTTAATTTGGGACATTACTCGTTTTCGACCCTTTTTTAGTAGGAAGGCCATAATGTGGCCGATTTGCATTGAATCTTAGCGTGTGACAATTCGTTGGATAGGTAAACAACATAACTATGACTTCCATGGGATATTTTTGCATTCTCTAAAAATTCAGCCAAAATGGGGGTTAAGAAAATCTCCTCGTTAATTTGGGACATTACTCGTTTTCGACCCTTTTTTAGTAGGAAGGCCATAATGTGGCCGATTTGCATTGAATCTTAGCGTGTGACAATTCGTTGGATAGGTAAACAACATAACTACGACTTCCATGGGATATTTTTGCATTCTCTAAAAATTCAGCCAAAATGGGGGTTAAGAAAATATCCTCGTTAATTTTTGACATTACTCGTTTTCGACCCTTTTTTAGTAGGAAGGCCATAATGTGGCCGATTTGCATTGAATCTTAGCGTGTGACAATTCGTTGGATAGGTAAACAACATAACTATGACTTCCATGGGATATTTTTGCATTCTCTAAAAATTCAGCCAAAATGGGGGTTAAGAAAATATCCTCGTTAATTTGGGACATTACTCGTTTTCGACCCTTTTTTAGTAGGAAGGCCATAATGTGGCCGATTTGCATTGAATCTTAGCGTGTGACAATTCGTTGGATAGGTAAACAACATAACTACGACTTCCATGGGATATTTTTGCATTCTCTAAAAAATCAGCCAAAATGGGGGTTAAGAAAATATCCTCGTTAATTTGGGACATTACTGGTTTTCGACCCTTTTTTAGTAGGAAGGCCATAATGTGGCCGAGTTGCATTGAATCTTAGCGTGTGACAATTCGTTGGATAGGTAAACAACATAACTACGACTTCCATGGGATATTTTTGCATTCTCTAAAAATTCAGCCAAAATGGAGGTTAAGAAAATCCCCTCGTTAATTTAGGACATTACTCGTTTTCGACCCTTTTTTATAAGGAAGGTCATAAAGTGGCCGGTTTGTATTGAATCTTAGTATGGGACAATTCGTTGGATAGGTAAACAACATAGCTACGACTTCCATCGGATATTTTTGCATTTTTTAAAAATTCAGCCAAAATGGAGGTTAAGAAAATCCCCTCGTTAATTCAGGACATTACTCGTTTTCGACCCTTTTTTATAAGGAAGGTCATAAAGTGGCCGGTTTGTATTGAATCTTAGTATGGGACAATTCGTTGGATAGGTAAACAACATAGCTACGACTTCCATCGGATATTTTTGCATTTTTTAAAAATTCAGCCAAAATGGAGGTTAAGAAAATCCCCTCGTTAATTTAGGACATTACTCGTTTTCGACCCTTTTTTATAAGGAAGGTCATAAAGTGGCCGGTTTGTATTGAATCTTAGTATGGGACAATTCGTTGGATAGGTAAACAACATAGCTACGACTTTCATGGGATATTTTTGCATTTTTTAAAAATTCAGCCAAAATGGAGGTTAAGAAAATCTCCTCGTTAATTTGGGACATTACTCGTTTTCGACCCTTTTTTACTAGGAAGGCCATAATGTGGCCGATTTGCATTGAATCTTAGCGTGTGACAATTCGTTGGATAGGTAAACAACATAACAATGACTTCCATGGGATATTTTTGCATTCTTTAAAAATTCAGCCAAAATGGGGGTTAAGAAAATATCCTCGTTAATTTGGGACATAACTCGTTTTCGACCCTTTTTTAGTAGGAAGGCCATAATGTGGCCGATTTGCATTGAATCTTAGCGTGTGACAATTCGTTGGATAGGTAAACAACATAACTACGACCTCCATGGGATATTTTTGCATTCTCTAAAAAATCAGCCAAAATGGGGGTTAAGAAAATATCCTCGTTAATTTGGGACATTACTCGTTTTCGACCCTTTTTTAGTAGGAAGGCCATAATGTGGCCGATTTGCATTGAATCTTAGCGTGTGACAATTCGTTGGATAGGTAAACAACATAACTATGACTTCCATGGGATATTTTTGCATTCTCTAAAAATTCAGCCAAAATGGGGGTTAAGAAAATCTCCTCGTTAATTTGGGACATTACTCGTTTTCGACCCTTTTTTAGTAGGAAGGCCATAATGTGGCCGATTTGCATTGAATCTTAGCGTGTGACAATTCGTTGGATAGGTAAACAACATAACTACGACTTCCATGGGATATTTTTGCATTCTCTAAAAATTCAGCCAAAATGGGGGTTAAGAAAATATCCTCGTTAATTTTTGACATTATTCGTTTTCGACCCTTTTTTAGTAGGAAGGCCATAATGTGGCCGATTTGCATTGAATCTTAGCGTGTGACAATTCGTTGGATAGGTAAACAACATAACTATGACTTCCATGGGATATTTTTGCATTCTCTAAAAATTCAGCCAAAATGGGGGTTAAGAAAATATCCTCGTTAATTTGGGACATTACTCGTTTTCGACCCTTTTTTAGTAGGAAGGCCATAATGTGGCCGATTTGCATTGAATCTTAGCGTGTGACAATTCGTTGGATAGGTAAACAACATAACTACGACTTCCATGGGATATTTTTGCATTCTCTAAAAAATCAGCCAAAATGGGGGTTAAGAAAATATCCTCGTTAATTTGGGACATTACTGGTTTTCGACCCTTTTTTAGTAGGAAGGCCATAATGTGGCCGAGTTGCATTGAATCTTAGCGTGTGACAATTCGTTGGATAGGTAAACAACATAACTACGACTTCCATGGGATATTTTTGCATTCTCTAAAAATTCAGCCAAAATGGAGGTTAAGAAAATCCCCTCGTTAATTCAGGACATTACTCGTTTTCGACCCTTTTTTATAAGGAAGGTCATAAAGTGGCCGGTTTGTATTGAATCTTAGTATGGGACAATTCGTTGGATAGGTAAACAACATAGCTACGACTTCCATCGGATATTTTTGCATTTTTTAAAAATTCAGCCAAAATGGAGGTTAAGAAAATCTCCTCGTTAATTTGGGACATTACTCGTTTTCGACCCTTTTTTACTAGGAAGGCCATAATGTGGCCGATTTGCATTGAATCTTAGCGTGTGACAATTCGTTGGATAGGTAAACAACATAACAATGACTTCCATGGGATATTTTTGCATTCTTTAAAAATTCAGCCAAAATGGGGGTTAAGAAAATATCCTCGTTAATTTGGGACATTACTCGTTTTCGACCCTTTTTTAGTAGGAAGGCCATAATGTGGCCGATTTGCATTGAATCTTAGCGTGTGACAATTCGTTGGATAGGTAAACAACATAACTATGACTTCCATGGGATATTTTTGCATTCTCTAAAAATTCAGCCAAAATGGGGGTTAAGAAAATCTCCTCGTTAATTTGGGACATTACTCGTTTTCGACCCTTTTTTAGTAGGAAGGCCATAATGTGGCCGATTTGCATTGAATCTTAGCGTGTGACAATTCGTTGGATAGGTAAACAACATAACTACGACTTCCATGGGATATTTTTGCATTCTCTAAAAATTCAGCCAAAATGGGGGTTAAGAAAATATCCTCGTTAATTTTTGACATTACTCGTTTTCGACCCTTTTTTAGTAGGAAGGCCATAATGTGGCCGATTTGCATTGAATCTTAGCGTGTGACAATTCGTTGGATAGGTAAACAACATAACTATGACTTCCATGGGATATTTTTGCATTCTCTAAAAATTCAGCCAAAATGGGGGTTAAGAAAATATCCTCGTTAATTTGGGACATTACTCGTTTTCGACCCTTTTTTAGTAGGAAGGCCATAATGTGGCCGATTTGCATTGAATCTTAGCGTGTGACAATTCGTTGGATAGGTAAACAACATAACTACGACTTCCATGGGATATTTTTGCATTCTCTAAAAAATCAGCCAAAATGGGGGTTAAGAAAATATCCTCGTTAATTTGGGACATTACTGGTTTTCGACCCTTTTTTAGTAGGAAGGCCATAATGTGGCCGAGTTGCATTGAATCTTAGCGTGTGACAATTCGTTGGATAGGTAAACAACATAACTACGACTTCCATGGGATATTTTTGCATTCTCTAAAAATTCAGCCAAAATGGAGGTTAAGAAAATCCCCTCGTTAATTTAGGACATTACTCGTTTTCGACCCTTTTTTATAAGGAAGGTCATAAAGTGGCCGGTTTGTATTGAATCTTAGTATGGGACAATTCGTTGGATAGGTAAACAACATAGCTACGACTTCCATCGGATATTTTTGCATTTTTTAAAAATTCAGCCAAAATGGAGGTTAAGAAAATCCCCTCGTTAATTCAGGACATTACTCGTTTTCGACCCTTTTTTATAAGGAAGGTCATAAAGTGGCCGGTTTGTATTGAATCTTAGTATGGGACAATTCGTTGGATAGGTAAACAACATAGCTACGACTTCCATCGGATATTTTTGCATTTTTTAAAAATTCAGCCAAAATGGAGGTTAAGAAAATCTCCTCGTTAATTTGGGACATTACTCGTTTTCGACCCTTTTTTACTAGGAAGGCCATAATGTGGCCGATTTGCATTGAATCTTAGCGTGTGACAATTCGTTGGATAGGTAAACAACATAACAATGACTTCCATAGGATATTTTTGCATTCTTTAAAAATTCAGCCAAAATGGGGGTTAAGAAAATATCCTCGTTAATTTGGGACATTACTCGTTTTCGACCCTTTTTTAGTAGGAAGGCCATAATGTGGCCGATTTGCATTGAATCTTAGCGTGTGACAATTCGTTGGATAGGTAAACAACATAACTATGACTTCCATGGGATATTTTTGCATTCTCTAAAAATTCAGCCAAAATGGGGGTTAAGAAAATCTCCTCGTTAATTTGGGACATTACTCGTTTTCGACCCTTTTTTAGTAGGAAGGCCATAATGTGGCCGATTTGCATTGAATCTTAGCGTGTGACAATTCGTTGGATAGGTAAACAACATAACTACGACTTCCATGGGATATTTTTGCATTCTCTAAAAATTCAGCCAAAATGGGGGTTAAGAAAATATCCTCGTTAATTTTTGACATTACTCGTTTTCGACCCTTTTTTAGTAGGAAGGCCATAATGTGGCCGATTTGCATTGAATCTTAGCGTGTGACAATTCGTTGGATAGGTAAACAACATAACTATGACTTCCATGGGATATTTTTGCATTCTCTAAAAATTCAGCCAAAATGGGGGTTAAGAAAATATCCTCGTTAATTTGGGACATTACTCGTTTTCGACCCTTTTTTAGTAGGAAGGCCATAATGTGGCCGATTTGCATTGAATCTTAGCGTGTGACAATTCGTTGGATAGGTAAACAACATAACTACGACTTCCATGGGATATTTTTGCATTCTCTAAAAAATCAGCCAAAATGGGGGTTAAGAAAATATCCTCGTTAATTTGGGACATTACTGGTTTTCGACCCTTTTTTAGTAGGAAGGCCATAATGTGGCCGAGTTGCATTGAATCTTAGCGTGTGACAATTCGTTGGATAGGTAAACAACATAACTACGACTTCCATGGGATATTTTTGCATTCTCTAAAAATTCAGCCAAAATGGAGGTTAAGAAAATCCCCTCGTTAATTTAGGACATTACTCGTTTTCGACCCTTTTTTATAAGGAAGGTCATAAAGTGGCCGGTTTGTATTGAATCTTAGTATGGGACAATTCGTTGGATAGGTAAACAACATAGCTACGACTTCCATCGGATATTTTTGCATTTTTTAAAAATTCAGCCAAAATGGAGGTTAAGAAAATCTCCTCGTTAATTTGGGACATTACTCGTTTTCGACCCTTTTTTACTAGGAAGGCCATAATGTGGCCGATTTGCATTGAATCTTAGCGTGTGACAATTCGTTGGATAGGTAAACAACATAACAATGACTTCCATGGGATATTTTTGCATTCTTTAAAAATTCAGCCAAAATGGGGGTTAAGAAAATATCCTCGTTAATTTGGGACATTACTCGTTTTCGACCCTTTTTCAGTAGGAAGGCCATAATGTGGCCGATTTGCATTGAATCTTAGCGTGTGACAATTCGTTGGATAGGTAAACAACATAACTATGACTTCCATGGGATATTTTTGCATTCTCTAAAAATTCAGCCAAAATGGGGGTTAAGAAAATCTCCTCGTTAATTTGGGACATTACTCGTTTTCGACCCTTTTTTAGTAGGAAGGCCATAATGTGGCCGATTTGCATTGAATCTTAGCGTGTGACAATTCGTTGGATAGGTAAACAACATAACTACGACTTCCATGGGATATTTTTGCATTCTCTAAAAATTCAGCCAAAATGGGGGTTAAGAAAATATCCTCGTTAATTTTTGACATTACTCGTTTTCGACCCTTTTTTAGTAGGAAGGCCATAATGTGGCCGATTTGCATTGAATCTTAGCGTGTGACAATTCGTTGGATAGGTAAACAACATAACTATGACTTCCATGGGATATTTTTGCATTCTCTAAAAATTCAGCCAAAATGGGGGTTAAGAAAATATCCTCGTTAATTTGGGACATTACTCGTTTTCGACCCTTTTTTAGTAGGAAGGCCATAATGTGGCCGATTTGCATTGAATCTTAGCGTGTGACAATTCGTTGGATAGGTAAACAACATAACTACGACTTCCATGGGATATTTTTGCATTCTCTAAAAAATCAGCCAAAATGGGGGTTAAGAAAATATCCTCGTTAATTTGGGACATTACTGGTTTTCGACCCTTTTTTAGTAGGAAGGCCATAATGTGGCCGAGTTGCATTGAATCTTAGCGTGTGACAATTCGTTGGATAGGTAAACAACATAACTACGACTTCCATGGGATATTTTTGCATTCTCTAAAAATTCAGCTAAAATGGAGGTTAAGAAAATCCCCTCGTTAATTTAGGACATTACTCGTTTTCGACCCTTTTTTATAAGGAAGGTCATAAAGTGGCCGGTTTGTATTGAATCTTAGTATGGGACAATTCGTTGGATAGGTAAACAACATAGCTACGACTTCCATCGGATATTTTAGCATTTTTTAAAAATTCAGCCAAAATGGAGGTTAAGAAAATCTCCTCGTTAATTTGGGACATTACTCGTTTTCGACCCTTTTTTACTAGGAAGGCCATAATGTGGCCGATTTGCATTGAATCTTAGCGTGTGACAATTCGTTGGATAGGTAAACAACATAACAATGACTTCCATGGGATATTTTTGCATTCTTTAAAAATTCAGCCAAAATGGGGGTTAAGAAAATATCCTCGTTAATTTGGGACATTACTCGTTTTCGACCCTTTTTCAGTAGGAAGGCCATAATGTGGCCGATTTGCATTGAATCTTAGCGTGTGACAATTCGTTGGATAGGTAAACAACATAACTATGACTTCCATGGGATATTTTTGCATTCTCTAAAAATTCAGCCAAAATGGGGGTTAAGAAAATCTCCTCGTTAATTTGGGACATTACTCGTTTTCGACCCTTTTTTAGTAGGAAGGCCATAATGTGGCCGATTTGCATTGAATCTTAGCGTGTGACAATTCGTTGGATAGGTAAACAACATAACTACGACTTCCATGGGATATTTTTGCATTCTCTAAAAATTCAGCCAAAATGGGGGTTAAGAAAATATCCTCGTTAATTTTTGACATTACTCGTTTTCGACCCTTTTTTAGTAGGAAGGCCATAATGTGGCCGATTTGCATTGAATCTTAGCGTGTGACAATTCGTTGGATAGGTAAACAACATAACTATGACTTCCATGGGATATTTTTGCATTCTCTAAAAATTCAGCCAAAATGGGGGTTAAGAAAATATCCTCGTTAATTTGGGACATTACTCGTTTTCGACCCTTTTTTAGTAGGAAGGCCATAATGTGGCCGATTTGCATTGAATCTTAGCGTGTGACAATTCGTTGGATAGGTAAACAACATAACTACGACTTCCATGGGATATTTTTGCATTCTCTAAAAAATCAGCCAAAATGGGGGTTAAGAAAATATCCTCGTTAATTTGGGACATTACTGGTTTTCGACCCTTTTTTAGTAGGAAGGCCATAATGTGGCCGAGTTGCATTGAATCTTAGCGTGTGACAATTCGTTGGATAGGTAAACAACATAACTACGACTTCCATGGGATATTTTTGCATTCTCTAAAAATTCAGCCAAAATGGAGGTTAAGAAAATCCCCTCGTTAATTTAGGACATTACTCGTTTTCGACCCTTTTTTATAAGGAAGGTCATAAAGTGGCCGGTTTGTATTGAATCTTAGTATGGGACAATTCGTTGGATAGGTAAACAACATAGCTACGACTTCCATCGGATATTTTTGCATTTTTTAAAAATTCAGCCAAAATGGAGGTTAAGAAAATCTCCTCGTTAATTTGGGACATTACTCGTTTTCGACCCTTTTTTACTAGGAAGGCCATAATGTGGCCGATTTGCATTGAATCTTAGCGTGTGACAATTCGTTGGATAGGTAAACAACATAACAATGACTTCCATGGGATATTTTTGCATTCTTTAAAAATTCAGCCAAAATGGGGGTTAAGAAAATATCCTCGTTAATTTGGGACATTACTCGTTTTCGACCCTTTTTCAGTAGGAAGGCCATAATGTGGCCGATTTGCATTGAATCTTAGCGTGTGACAATTCGTTGGATAGGTAAACAACATAACTATGACTTCCATGGGATATTTTTGCATTCTCTAAAAATTCAGCCAAAATGGGGGTTAAGAAAATCTCCTCGTTAATTTGGGACATTACTCGTTTTCGACCCTTTTTTAGTAGGAAGGCCATAATGTGGCCGATTTGCATTGAATCTTAGCGTGTGACAATTCGTTGGATAGGTAAACAACATAACTACGACTTCCATGGGATATTTTTGCATTCTCTAAAAATTCAGCCAAAATGGGGGTTAAGAAAATATCCTCGTTAATTTTTGACATTACTCGTTTTCGACCCTTTTTTAGTAGGAAGGCCATAATGTGGCCGATTTGCATTGAATCTTAGCGTGTGACAATTCGTTGGATAGGTAAACAACATAACTATGACTTCCATGGGATATTTTTGCATTCTCTAAAAATTCAGCCAAAATGGGGGTTAAGAAAATATCCTCGTTAATTTGGGACATTACTCGTTTTCGACCCTTTTTTAGTAGGAAGGCCATAATGTGGCCGATTTGCATTGAATCTTAGCGTGTGACAATTCGTTGGATAGGTAAACAACATAACTACGACTTCCATGGGATATTTTTGCATTCTCTAAAAAATCAGCCAAAATGGGGGTTAAGAAAATATCCTCGTTAATTTGGGACATTACTGGTTTTCGACCCTTTTTTAGTAGGAAGGCCATAATGTGGCCGAGTTGCATTGAATCTTAGCGTGTGACAATTCGTTGGATAGGTAAACAACATAACTACGACTTCCATGGGATATTTTTGCATTCTCTAAAAATTCAGCTAAAATGGAGGTTAAGAAAATCCCCTCGTTAATTTAGGACATTACTCGTTTTCGACCCTTTTTTATAAGGAAGGTCATAAAGTGGCCGGTTTGTATTGAATCTTAGTATGGGACAATTCGTTGGATAGGTAAACAACATAGCTACGACTTCCATCGGATATTTTAGCATTTTTTAAAAATTCAGCCAAAATGGAGGTTAAGAAAATCTCCTCGTTAATTTGGGACATTACTCGTTTTCGACCCTTTTTTACTAGGAAGGCCATAATGTGGCCGATTTGCATTGAATCTTAGCGTGTGACAATTCGTTGGATAGGTAAACAACATAACAATGACTTCCATGGGATATTTTTGCATTCTTTAAAAATTCAGCCAAAATGGGGGTTAAGAAAATATCCTCGTTAATTTGGGACATTACTCGTTTTCGACCCTTTTTCAGTAGGAAGGCCATAATGTGGCCGATTTGCATTGAATCTTAGCGTGTGACAATTCGTTGGATAGGTAAACAACATAACTATGACTTCCATGGGATATTTTTGCATTCTCTAAAAATTCAGCCAAAATGGGGGTTAAGAAAATCTCCTCGTTAATTTGGGACATTACTCGTTTTCGACCCTTTTTTAGTAGGAAGGCCATAATGTGGCCGATTTGCATTGAATCTTAGCGTGTGACAATTCGTTGGATAGGTAAACAACATAACTACGACTTCCATGGGATATTTTTGCATTCTCTAAAAATTCAGCCAAAATGGGGGTTAAGAAAATATCCTCGTTAATTTTTGACATTACTCGTTTTCGACCCTTTTTTAGTAGGAAGGCCATAATGTGGCCGATTTGCATTGAATCTTAGCGTGTGACAATTCGTTGGATAGGTAAACAACATAACTATGACTTCCATGGGATATTTTTGCATTCTCTAAAAATTCAGCCAAAATGGGGGTTAAGAAAATATCCTCGTTAATTTGGGACATTACTCGTTTTCGACCCTTTTTTAGTAGGAAGGCCATAATGTGGCCGATTTGCATTGAATCTTAGCGTGTGACAATTCGTTGGATAGGTAAACAACATAACTACGACTTCCATGGGATATTTTTGCATTCTCTAAAAAATCAGCCAAAATGGGGGTTAAGAAAATATCCTCGTTAATTTGGGACATTACTGGTTTTCGACCCTTTTTTAGTAGGAAGGCCATAATGTGGCCGAGTTGCATTGAATCTTAGCGTGTGACAATTCGTTGGATAGGTAAACAACATAACTACGACTTCCATGGGATATTTTTGCATTCTCTAAAAATTCAGCCAAAATGGAGGTTAAGAAAATCCCCTCGTTAATTTAGGACATTACTCGTTTTCGACCCTTTTTTATAAGGAAGGTCATAAAGTGGCCGGTTTGTATTGAATCTTAGTATGGGACAATTCGTTGGATAGGTAAACAACATAGCTACGACTTCCATCAGATATTTTTGCATTTTTTAAAAATTCAGCCAAAATGGAGGTTAAGAAAATCTCCTCGTTAATTTGGGACATTACTCGTTTTCGACCCTTTTTTACTAGGAAGGCCATAATGTGGCCGATTTGCATTGAATCTTAGCGTGTGACAATTCGTTGGATAGGTAAACAACATAACAATGACTTCCATGGGATATTTTTGCATTCTTTAAAAATTCAGCCAAAATGGGGGTTAAGAAAATATCCTCGTTAATTTGGGACATTACTCGTTTTCGACCCTTTTTCAGTAGGAAGGCCATAATGTGGCCGATTTGCATTGAATCTTAGCGTGTGACAATTCGTTGGATAGGTAAACAACATAACTATGACTTCCATGGGATATTTTTGCATTCTCTAAAAATTCAGCCAAAATGGGGGTTAAGAAAATCTCCTCGTTAATTTGGGACATTACTCGTTTTCGACCCTTTTTTAGTAGGAAGGCCATAATGTGGCTGATTTGCATTGAATCTTAGCGTGTGACAATTCGTTGGATAGGTAAACAACATAACTACGACTTCCATGGGATATTTTTGCATTCTCTAAAAATTCAGCCAAAATGGGGGTTAAGAAAATATCCTCGTTAATTTTTGACATTACTCGTTTTCGACCCTTTTTTAGTAGGAAGGCCATAATGTGGCCGATTTGCATTGAATCTTAGCGTGTGACAATTCGTTGGATAGGTAAACAACATAACTATGACTTCCATGGGATATTTTTGCATTCTCTAAAAATTCAGCCAAAATGGGGGTTAAGAAAATATCCTCGTTAATTTGGGACATTACTCGTTTTCGACCCTTTTTTAGTAGGAAGGCCATAATGTGGCCGATTTGCATTGAATCTTAGCGTGTGACAATTCGTTGGATAGGTAAACAACATAACTACGACTTCCATGGGATATTTTTGCATTCTCTAAAAAATCAGCCAAAATGGGGGTTAAGAAAATATCCTCGTTAATTTGGGACATTACTGGTTTTCGACCCTTTTTTAGTAGGAAGGCCATAATGTGGCCGAGTTGCATTGAATCTTAGCGTGTGACAATTCGTTGGATAGGTAAACAACATAACTACGACTTCCATGGGATATTTTTGCATTCTCTAAAAATTCAGCCAAAATGGAGGTTAAGAAAATCCCCTCGTTAATTTAGGACATTACTCGTTTTCGACCCTTTTTTATAAGGAAGGTCATAAAGTGGCCGGTTTGTATTGAATCTTAGTATGGGACAATTCGTTGGATAGGTAAACAACATAGCTACGACTTCCATCAGATATTTTTGCATTTTTTAAAAATTCAGCCAAAATGGAGGTTAAGAAAATCTCCTCGTTAATTTGGGACATTACTCGTTTTCGACCCTTTTTTACTAGGAAGGCCATAATGTGGCCGATTTGCATTGAATCTTAGCGTGTGACAATTCGTTGGATAGGTAAACAACATAACAATGACTTCCATGGGATATTTTTGCATTCTTTAAAAATTCAGCCAAAATGGGGGTTAAGAAAATATCCTCGTTAATTTGGGACATTACTCGTTTTCGACCCTTTTTCAGTAGGAAGGCCATAATGTGGCCGATTTGCATTGAATCTTAGCGTGTGACAATTCGTTGGATAGGTAAACAACATAACTATGACTTCCATGGGATATTTTTGCATTCTCTAAAAATTCAGCCAAAATGGGGGTTAAGAAAATCTCCTCGTTAATTTGGGACATTACTCGTTTTCGACCCTTTTTTAGTAGGAAGGCCATAATGTGGCCGATTTGCATTGAATCTTAGCGTGTGACAATTCGTTGGATAGGTAAACAACATAACTACGACTTCCATGGGATATTTTTGCATTCTCTAAAAATTCAGCCAAAATGGGGGTTAAGAAAATATCCTCGTTAATTTTTGACATTACTCGTTTTCGACCCTTTTTTAGTACGAAGGCCATAATGTGGCCGATTTGCATTGAATCTTAGCGTGTGACAATTCGTTGGATAGGTAAACAACATAACTATGACTTCCATGGGATATTTTTGCATTCTCTAAAAATTCAGCCAAAATGGGGGTTAAGAAAATATCCTCGTTAATTTGGGACATTACTCGTTTTCGACCCTTTTTTAGTAGGAAGGCCATAATGTGGCCGATTTGCATTGAATCTTAGCGTGTGACAATTCGTTGGATAGGTAAACAACATAACTACGACTTCCATGGGATATTTTTGCATTCTCTAAAAAATCAGCCAAAATGGGGGTTAAGAAAATATCCTCGTTAATTTGGGACATTACTGGTTTTCGACCCTTTTTTAGTAGGAAGGCCATAATGTGGCCGAGTTGCATTGAATCTTAGCGTGTGACAATTCGTTGGATAGGTAAACAACATAACTACGACTTCCATGGGATATTTTTGCATTCTCTAAAAATTCAGCTAAAATGGAGGTTAAGAAAATCCCCTCGTTAATTTAGGACATTACTCGTTTTCGACCCTTTTTTATAAGGAAGGTCATAAAGTGGCCGGTTTGTATTGAATCTTAGTATGGGACAATTCGTTGGATAGGTAAACAACATAGCTACGACTTCCATCGGATATTTTTGCATTTTTTAAAAATTCAGCCAAAATGGAGGTTAAGAAAATCTCCTCGTTAATTTGGGACATTACTCGTTTTCGACCCTTTTTTACTAGGAAGGCCATAATGTGGCCGATTTGCATTGAATCTTAGCGTGTGACAATTCGTTGGATAGGTAAACAACATAACAATGACTTCCATGGGATATTTTTGCATTCTTTAAAAATTCAGCCAAAATGGGGGTTAAGAAAATATCCTCGTTAATTTGGGACATTACTCGTTTTCGACCCTTTTTCAGTAGGAAGGCCATAATGTGGCCGATTTGCATTGAATCTTAGCGTGTGACAATTCGTTGGATAGGTAAACAACATAACTATGACTTCCATGGGATATTTTTGCATTCTCTAAAAATTCAGCCAAAATGGGGGTTAAGAAAATCTCCTCGTTAATTTGGGACATTACTCGTTTTCGACCCTTTTTTAGTAGGAAGGCCATAATGTGGCCGATTTGCATTGAATCTTAGCGTGTGACAATTCGTTGGATAGGTAAACAACATAACTACGACTTCCATGGGATATTTTTGCATTCTCTAAAAATTCAGCCAAAATGGGGGTTAAGAAAATATCCTCGTTAATTTTTGACATTACTCGTTTTCGACCCTTTTTTAGTAGGAAGGCCATAATGTGGCCGATTTGCATTGAATCTTAGCGTGTGACAATTCGTTGGATAGGTAAACAACATAACTATGACTTCCATGGGATATTTTTGCATTCTCTAAAAATTCAGCCAAAATGGGGGTTAAGAAAATATCCTCGTTAATTTGGGACATTACTCGTTTTCGACCCTTTTTTAGTAGGAAGGCCATAATGTGGCCGATTTGCATTGAATCTTAGCGTGTGACAATTCGTTGGATAGGTAAACAACATAACTACGACATCCATGGGATATTTTTGCATTCTCTAAAAAATCAGCCAAAATGGGGGTTAAGAAAATATCCTCGTTAATTTGGGACATTACTGGTTTTCGACCCTTTTTTAGTAGGAAGGCCATAATGTGGCCGAGTTGCATTGAATCTTAGCGTGTGACAATTCGTTGGATAGGTAAACAACATAACTCCGACTTCCATGGGATATTTTTGCATTCTCTAAAAATTCAGCCAAAATGGAGGTTAAGAAAATCCCCTCGTTAATTTAGGACATTACTCGTTTTCGACCCTTTTTTATAAGGAAGGTCATAAAGTGGCCGGTTTTTATTGAATCTTAGTATGGGACAATTCGTTGGATAGGTAAACAACATAGCTACGACTTCCATCGGATATTTTAGCATTTTTTAAAAATTCAGCCAAAATGGAGGTTAAGAAAATCTCCTCGTTAATTTGGGACATTACTCGTTTTCGACCCTTTTTTACTAGGAAGGCCATAATGTGGCCGATTTGCATTGAATCTTAGCGTGTGACAATTCGTTGGATAGGTAAACAACATAACAATGACTTCCATGGGATATTTTTGCATTCTTTAAAAATTCAGCCAAAATGGGGGTTAAGAAAATATCCTCGTTAATTTGGGACATTACTCGTTTTCGACCCTTTTTCAGTAGGAAGGCCATAATGTGGCCGATTTGCATTGAATCTTAGCGTGTGACAATTCGTTGGATAGGTAAACAACATAACTATGACTTCCATGGGATATTTTTGCATTCTCTAAAAATTCAGCCAAAATGGGGGTTAAGAAAATCTCCTCGTTAATTTGGGACATTACTCGTTTTCGACCCTTTTTTAGTAGGAAGGCCATAATGTGGCCGATTTGCATTGAATCTTAGCGTGTGACAATTCGTTGGATAGGTAAACAACATAACTACGACTTCCATGGGATATTTTTGCATTCTCTAAAAATTCAGCCAAAATGGGGGTTAAGAAAATATCCTCGTTAATTTTTGACATTACTCGTTTTCGACCCTTTTTTAGTAGGAAGGCCATAATGTGGCCGATTTGCATTGAATCTTAGCGTGTGACAATTCGTTGCATAGGTAAACAACATAACTATGACTTCCATGGGATATTTTTGCATTCTCTAAAAATTCAGCCAAAATGGGGGTTAAGAAAATATCCTCGTTAATTTGGGACATTACTCGTTTTCGACCCTTTTTTAGTAGGAAGGCCATAATGTGGCCGATTTGCATTGAATCTTAGCGTGTGACAATTCGTTGGATAGGTAGACAACATAACTACGACTTCCATGGGATATTTTTGCATTCTCTAAAAAATCAGCCAAAATGGGGGTTAAGAAAATATCCTCGTTAATTTGGGACATTACTGGTTTTCGACCCTTTTTTAGTAGGAAGGCCATAATGTGGCCGAGTTGCGTTGAATCTTAGCGTGTGACAATTCGTTGGATAGGTAAACAACATAACTCCGACTTCCATGGGATATTTTTGCATTCTCTAAAAATTCAGCCAAAATGGAGGTTAAGAAAATTCCCTCGTTAATTTAGGACATTACTCGTTTTCGACCCTTTTTTATAAGGAAGGTCATAAAGTGGCCGGTTTTTATTGAATCTTAGTATGGGACAATTCGTTGGATAGGTAAACAACATAGCTACGACTTCCATCGGATATTTTTGCATTTTTTAAAAATTCAGCCAAAATGGAGGTTAAGAAAATCTCCTCGTTAATTTGGGACATTACTCGTTTTCGACCCTTTTTTACTAGGAAGGCCATAATGTGGCCGATTTGCATTGAATCTTAGCGTGTGACAATTCGTTGGATAGGTAAACAACATAACAATGACTTCCATGGGATATTTTTGCATTCTTTAAAAATTCAGCCAAAATGGGGGTTAAGAAAATATCCTCGTTAATTTGGGACATTACTCGTTTTCGACCCTTTTTTAGTAGGAAGGCCATAATGTGGCCGATTTGCATTGAATCTTAGCGTGTGACAATTCGTTGGATAGGTAAACAACATAACTATGACTTCCATGGGATATTTTTGCATTCTCTAAAAATTCAGCCAAAATGGGGGTTAAGAAAATCTCCTCGTTAATTTGGGACAATACTCGTTTTCGACCCTTTTTTAGTAGGAAGGCCATAATGTGGCCGATTTGCATTGAATCTTAGCGTGTGACAATTCGTTGGATAGGTAAACAACATAACTACGACTTCCATGGGATATTTTTGCATTCTCTAAAAATTCAGCCAAAATGGGGGTTAAGAAAATATCCTCGTTAATTTTTGACATTACTCGTTTTCGACCCTTTTTTAGTAGGAAGGCCATAATGTGGCCGATTTGCATTGAATCTTAGCGTGTGACAATTCGTTGGATAGGTAAACAACATAACTATGACTTCCATGGGATATTTTTGCATTCTCTAAAAATTCAGCCAAAATGGGGGTTAAGAAAATATCCTCGTTAATTTGGGACATTACTCGTTTTCGACCCTTTTTTAGTAGGAAGGCCATAATGTGGCCGATTTGCATTGAATCTTAGCGTGTGACAATTCGTTGGATAGGTAAACAACATAACTACGACTTCCATGGGATATTTTTGCATTCTCTAAAAAATCAGCCAAAATGGGGGTTAAGAAAATATCCTCGTTAATTTGGGACATTACTGGTTTTCGACCCTTTTTTAGTAGGAAGGCCATAATGTGGCCGAGTTGCATTGAATCTTAGCGTGTGACAATTCGTTGGATAGGTAAACAACATAACTACGACTTCCATGGGATATTTTTGCATTCTCTAAAAATTCAGCCAAAATGGAGGTTAAGAAAATCCCCTCGTTAATTTAGGACATTACTCGTTTTCGACCCTTTTTTATAAGGAAGGTCATAAAGTGGCCGGTTTGTATTGAATCTTAGTATGGGACAATTCGTTGGATAGGTAAACAACATAGCTACGACTTCCATGGGATATTTTTGCATTTTTTAAAAATTCAGCCAAAATGGAGGTTAAGAAAATCTCCCCGTTAATTTGGGACATTACTCGTTTTCGACCCATTTTTACTAGGAAGGCCATAATGTGGCCGATTTGCATTGAATCTTAGCGTGTGACAATTCGTTGGATAGGTAAACAACATAACTACGACTTCCATGGGATATTTTTGCATTCTCTAAAAAATCAGCCAAAATGGGGCTTAAGAAAATATCCTCGTTAATTTTTGACATTACTCGTTTTCGACCCTTTTTTAGTGGGAAGGCCATAATGTGGCCGATTTGCATTGAATCTTAGCGTGTGACAATTCGTTGGATAGGTAAATAACATAACTACGACTTCCATGGGATATTTTTGCATTCTCTAAAAATTCAGCCAAAATGGGGGTTAAGAAAATATCCTCGTTAATTTTTGACATTACTCGTTTTCGACCCTTTTTTAGTAGGAAGGCCATAATGTGGCCGATTTGCATTGAATCTTAGCGTGTGACAATTCGTTGGATAGGTAAACAACATAACTATGACTTCCATGGGATATTTTTGCATTCTCTAAAAATTCAGCCAAAATGGGGGTTAAGAAAATATCCTCGTTAATTTGGGACATTACTCGTTTTCGACCCTTTTTTAGTAGGAAGGCCATAATGTGGCCGATTTGCATTGAATCTTAGCGTGTGACAATTCGTTGGATAGGTAAACAACATAACTACGACTTCCATGGGATATTTTTGCATTCTCTAAAAAATCAGCCAAAATGGGGGTTAAGAAAATATCCTCGTTAATTTGGGACATTACTGGTTTTCGACCCTTTTTTAGTAGGAAGGCCATAATGTGGCCGAGTTGCATTGAATCTTAGCGTGTGACAATTCGTTGGATAGGTAAACAACATAACTACGACTTCCATGGGATATTTTTGCATTCTCTAAAAATTCAGCCAAAATGGAGGTTAAGAAAATCCCCTCGTTAATTTAGGACATTACTCGTTTTCGACCCTTTTTTATAAGGAAGGTCATAAAGTGGCCGGTTTGTATTGAATCTTAGTATGGGACAATTCGTTGGATAGGTAAACAACATAGCTACGACTTCCATGGGATATTTTTGCATTTTTTAAAAATTCAGCCAAAATGGAGGTTAAGAAAATCTCCCCGTTAATTTGGGACATTACTCGTTTTCGACCCTTTTTTACTAGGAAGGCCATAATGTGGCCGATTTGCATTGAATCTTAGCGTGTGACAATTCGTTGGATAGGTAAACAACATAACTACGACTTCCATGGGATATTTTTGCATTCTCTAAAAAATCAGCCAAAATGGGGGTTAAGAAAATATCCTCGTTAATTTTTGACATTACTCGTTTTCGACCCTTTTTTAGTAGGAAGGCCATAATGTGGCCGATTTGCATTGAATCTTAGCGTGTGACAATTCGTTGGATAGGTAAACAACATAACTACGACTTCCATGGGATATTTTTGCATTCTCTAAAAATTCAGCCAAAATGGGGGTTAAGAAAATATCCTCGTTAATTTTTGACATTACTCGTTTTCGACCCTTTTTTAGTAGGAAGGCCATAATGTGGCCGATTTGCATTGAATCTTAGCGTGTGACAATTCGTTGGATAGGTAAACAACATAACTATGACTTCCATGGGATATTTTTGCATTCTCTAAAAATTCAGCCAAAATGGGGGTTAAGAAAATCTCCTCGTTAATTTGGGACAATACTCGTTTTCGACCCTTTTTTAGTAGGAAGGCCATAATGTGGCCGATTTGCATTGAATCTTAGCGTGTGACAATTCGTTGGATAGGTAAACAACATAACTACGACTTCCATGGGATATTTTTGCATTCTCTAAAAATTCAGCCAAAATGGGGGTTAAGAAAATCTCCTCGTTAATTTGGGACATTACTCGTTTTCGACCCTTTTTTAGTAGGAAGGCCATAATGTGGCCGATTTGCATTGAATCTTAGCGTGTGACAATTCGTTGGATAGGTAAACAACATAACTACGACTTCCATGGGATATTTTTGCATTCTCTAAAAATTCAGCCAAAATGGGGGTTAAGAAAATATCCTCGTTAATTTTTGACATTACTCGTTTTCGACCCTTTTTTAGTAGGAAGGCCATAATGTGGCCGATTTGCATTGAATCTTAGCGTGTGACAATTCGTTGCATAGGTAAACAACATAACTATGACTTCCATGGGATATTTTTGCATTCTCTAAAAATTCAGCCAAAATGGGGGTTAAGAAAATATCCTCGTTAATTTGGGACATTACTCGTTTTCGACCCTTTTTTAGTAGGAAGGCCATAATGTGGCCGATTTGCATTGAATCTTAGCGTGTGACAATTCGTTGGATAGGTAAACAACATAACTACGACTTCCATGGGATATTTTTGCATTCTCTAAAAAATCAGCCAAAATGGGGGTTAAGAAAATATCCTCGTTAATTTGGGACATTACTGGTTTTCGACCCTTTTTTAGTAGGAAGGCCATAATGTGGCCGAGTTGCATTGAATCTTAGCGTGTGACAATTCGTTGGATAGGTAAACAACATAACTCCGACTTCCATGGGATATTTTTGCATTCTCTAAAAATTCAGCCAAAATGGAGGTTAAGAAAATTCCCTCGTTAATTTAGGACATTACTCGTTTTCGACCCTTTTTTATAAGGAAGGTCATAAAGTGGCCGGTTTTTATTGAATCTTAGTATGGGACAATTCGTTGGATAGGTAAACAACATAGCTACGACTTCCATCGGATATTTTTGCATTTTTTAAAAATTCAGCCAAAATGGAGGTTAAGAAAATCTCCTCGTTAATTTGGGACATTACTCGTTTTCGACCCTTTTTTACTAGGAAGGCCATAATGTGGCCGATTTGCATTGAATCTTAGCGTGTGACAATTCGTTGGATAGGTAAACAACATAACAATGACTTCCATGGGATATTTTTGCATTCTTTAAAAATTCAGCCAAAATGGGGGTTAAGAAAATATCCTCGTTAATTTGGGACATTACTCGTTTTCGACCCTTTTTTAGTAGGAAGGCCATAATGTGGCCGATTTGCATTGAATCTTAGCGTGTGACAATTCGTTGGATAGGTAAACAACATAACTATGACTTCCATGGGATATTTTTGCATTCTCTAAAAATTCAGCCAAAATGGGGGTTAAGAAAATCTCCTCGTTAATTTGGGACAATACTCGTTTTCGACCCTTTTTTAGTAGGAAGGCCATAATGTGGCCGATTTGCATTGAATCTTAGCGTGTGACAATTCGTTGGATAGGTAAACAACATAACTACGACTTCCATGGGATATTTTTGCATTCTCTAAAAATTCAGCCAAAATGGGGGTTAAGAAAATATCCTCGTTAATTTTTGACATTACTCGTTTTCGACCCTTTTTTAGTAGGAAGGCCATAATGTGGCCGATTTGCATTGAATCTTAGCGTGTGACAATTCGTTGGATAGGTAAACAACATAACTATGACTTCCATGGGATATTTTTGCATTCTCTAAAAATTCAGCCAAAATGGGGGTTAAGAAAATATCCTCGTTAATTTGGGACATTACTCGTTTTCGACCCTTTTTTAGTAGGAAGGCCATAATGTGGCCGATTTGCATTGAATCTTAGCGTGTGACAATTCGTTGGATAGGTAAACAACATAACTACGACTTCCATGGGATATTTTTGCATTCTCTAAAAAATCAGCCAAAATGGGGGTTAAGAAAATATCCTCGTTAATTTGGGACATTACTGGTTTTCGACCCTTTTTTAGTAGGAAGGCCATAATGTGGCCGAGTTGCATTGAATCTTAGCGTGTGACAATTCGTTGGATAGGTAAACAACATAACTACGACTTCCATGGGATATTTTTGCATTCTCTAAAAATTCAGCCAAAATGGAGGTTAAGAAAATCCCCTCGTTAATTTAGGACATTACTCGTTTTCGACCCTTTTTTATAAGGAAGGTCATAAAGTGGCCGGTTTGTATTGAATCTTAGTATGGGACAATTCGTTGGATAGGTAAACAACATAGCTACGACTTCCATGGGATATTTTTGCATTTTTTAAAAATTCAGCCAAAATGGAGGTTAAGAAAATCTCCCCGTTAATTTGGGACATTACTCGTTTTCGACCCATTTTTACTAGGAAGGCCATAATGTGGCCGATTTGCATTGAATCTTAGCGTGTGACAATTCGTTGGATAGGTAAACAACATAACTACGACTTCCATGGGATATTTTTGCATTCTCTAAAAAATCAGCCAAAATGGGGCTTAAGAAAATATCCTCGTTAATTTTTGACATTACTCGTTTTCGACCCTTTTTTAGTGGGAAGGCCATAATGTGGCCGATTTGCATTGAATCTTAGCGTGTGACAATTCGTTGGATAGGTAAATAACATAACTACGACTTCCATGGGATATTTTTGCATTCTCTAAAAATTCAGCCAAAATGGGGGTTAAGAAAATATCCTCGTTAATTTTTGACATTACTCGTTTTCGACCCTTTTTTAGTAGGAAGGCCATAATGTGGCCGATTTGCATTGAATCTTAGCGTGTGACAATTCGTTGGATAGGTAAACAACATAACTATGACTTCCATGGGATATTTTTGCATTCTCTAAAAATTCAGCCAAAATGGGGGTTAAGAAAATATCCTCGTTAATTTGGGACATTACTCGTTTTCGACCCTTTTTTAGTAGGAAGGCCATAATGTGGCCGATTTGCATTGAATCTTAGCGTGTGACAATTCGTTGGATAGGTAAACAACATAACTACGACTTCCATGGGATATTTTTGCATTCTCTAAAAAATCAGCCAAAATGGGGGTTAAGAAAATATCCTCGTTAATTTGGGACATTACTGGTTTTCGACCCTTTTTTAGTAGGAAGGCCATAATGTGGCCGAGTTGCATTGAATCTTAGCGTGTGACAATTCGTTGGATAGGTAAACAACATAACTACGACTTCCATGGGATATTTTTGCATTCTCTAAAAATTCAGCCAAAATGGAGGTTAAGAAAATCCCCTCGTTAATTTAGGACATTACTCGTTTTCGACCCTTTTTTATAAGGAAGGTCATAAAGTGGCCGGTTTGTATTGAATCTTAGTATGGGACAATTCGTTGGATAGGTAAACAACATAGCTACGACTTCCATGGGATATTTTTGCATTTTTTAAAAATTCAGCCAAAATGGAGGTTAAGAAAATCTCCCCGTTAATTTGGGACATTACTCGTTTTCGACCCTTTTTTACTAGGAAGGCCATAATGTGGCCGATTTGCATTGAATCTTAGCGTGTGACAATTCGTTGGATAGGTAAACAACATAACTACGACTTCCATGGGATATTTTTGCATTCTCTAAAAAATCAGCCAAAATGGGGGTTAAGAAAATATCCTCGTTAATTTTTGACATTACTCGTTTTCGACCCTTTTTTAGTAGGAAGGCCATAATGTGGCCGATTTGCATTGAATCTTAGCGTGTGACAATTCGTTGGATAGGTAAACAACATAACTACGACTTCCATGGGATATTTTTGCATTCTCTAAAAATTCAGCCAAAATGGGGGTTAAGAAAATATCCTCGTTAATTTTTGACATTACTCGTTTTCGACCCTTTTTTAGTAGGAAGGCCATAATGTGGCCGATTTGCATTGAATCTTAGCGTGTGACAATTCGTTGGATAGGTAAACAACATAACTATGACTTCCATGGGATATTTTTGCATTCTCTAAAAATTCAGCCAAAATGGGGGTTAAGAAAATCTCCTCGTTAATTTGGGACAATACTCGTTTTCGACCCTTTTTTAGTAGGAAGGCCATAATGTGGCCGATTTGCATTGAATCTTAGCGTGTGACAATTCGTTGGATAGGTAAACAACATAACTACGACTTCCATGGGATATTTTTGCATTCTCTAAAAATTCAGCCAAAATGGGGGTTAAGAAAATATCCTCGTTAATTTTTGACATTACTCGTTTTCGACCCTTTTTTAGTAGGAAGGCCATAATGTGGCCGATTTGCATTGAATCTTAGCGTGTGACAATTCGTTGGATAGGTAAACAACATAACTATGACTTCCATGGGATATTTTTGCATTCTCTAAAAATTCAGCCAAAATGGGGGTTAAGAAAATATCCTCGTTAATTTGGGACATTACTCGTTTTCGACCCTTTTTTAGTAGGAAGGCCATAATGTGGCCGATTTGCATTGAATCTTAGCGTGTGACAATTCGTTGGATAGGTAAACAACATAACTACGACTTCCATGGGATATTTTTGCATTCTCTAAAAAATCAGCCAAAATGGGGGTTAAGAAAATATCCTCGTTAATTTGGGACATTACTGGTTTTCGACCCTTTTTTAGTAGGAAGGCCATAATGTGGCCGATTTGCATTGAATCTTAGCGTGTGACAATTCGTTGGATAGGTAAACAACATAACTACGACTTCCATGGGATATTTTTGCATTCTCTAAAAAATCAGCCAAAATGGGGGTTAAGAAAATATCCTCGTTAATTTGGGACATTACTGGTTTTCGACCCTTTTTTAGTAGGAAGGCCATAATGTGGCCGAGTTGCATTGAATCTTAGCGTGTGACAATTCGTTGGATAGGTAAACAACATAACTACGACTTCCATGGGATATTTTTGCATTCTCTAAAAATTCAGCCAAAATGGAGGTTAAGAAAATCCCCTCGTTAATTTAGGACATTACTCGTTTTCGACCCTTTTTTATAAGGAAGGTCATAAAGTGGCCGGTTTGTATTGAATCTTAGTATGGGACAATTCGTTGGATAGGTAAACAACATAGCTACGACTTCCATGGGATATTTTTGCATTTTTTAAAAATTCAGCCAAAATGGAGGTTAAGAAAATCTCCCCGTTAATTTGGGACATTACTCGTTTTCGACCCTTTTTTACTAGGAAGGCCATAATGTGGCCGAGTTGCATTGAATCTTAGCGTGTGACAATTCGTTGGATAGGTAAACAACATAACTACGACTTCCATGGGATATTTTTGCATTCTCTAAAAATTCAGCCAAAATGGGGGTTAAGAAAATATCCTCGTTAATTTTTGACATTACTCGTTTTCGACCCTTTTTTAGTAGGAAGGCCATAATGTGGCCGATTTGCATTGAATCTTAGCGTGTGACAATTCGTTGGATAGGTAAACAACATAACTATGACTTCCATGGGATATTTTTGCATTCTCTAAAAATTCAGCCAAAATGGGGGTTAAGAAAATCTCCTCGTTAATTTGGGACAATACTCGTTTTCGACCCTTTTTTAGTAGGAAGGCCATAATGTGGCCGATTTGCATTGAATCTTAGCGTGTGACAATTCGTTGGATAGGTAAACAACATAACTACGACTTCCATGGGATATTTTTGCATTCTCTAAAAATTCAGCCAAAATGGGGGTTAAGAAAATATCCTCGTTAATTTTTGACATTACTCGTTTTCGACCCTTTTTTAGTAGGAAGGCCATAATGTGGCCGATTTGCATTGAATCTTAGCGTGTGACAATTCGTTGGATAGGTAAACAACATAACTATGACTTCCATGGGATATTTTTGCATTCTCTAAAAATTCAGCCAAAATGGGGGTTAAGAAAATATCCTCGTTAATTTGGGACATTACTCGTTTTCGACCCTTTTTTAGTAGGAAGGCCATAATGTGGCCGATTTGCATTGAATCTTAGCGTGTGACAATTCGTTGGATAGGTAAACAACATAACTACGACTTCCATGGGATATTTTTGCATTCTCTAAAAAATCAGCCAAAATGGGGGTTAAGAAAATATCCTCGTTAATTTGGGACATTACTGGTTTTCGACCCTTTTTTAGTAGGAAGGCCATAATGTGGCCGATTTGCATTGAATCTTAGCGTGTGACAATTCGTTGGATAGGTAAACAACATAACTACGACTTCCATGGGATATTTTTGCATTCTCTAAAAAATCAGCCAAAATGGGGGTTAAGAAAATATCCTCGTTAATTTGGGACATTACTGGTTTTCGACCCTTTTTTAGTAGGAAGGCCATAATGTGGCCGAGTTGCATTGAATCTTAGCGTGTGACAATTCGTTGGATAGGTAAACAACATAACTACGACTTCCATGGGATATTTTTGCATTCTCTAAAAATTCAGCCAAAATGGAGGTTAAGAAAATCCCCTCGTTAATTTAGGACATTACTCGTTTTCGACCCTTTTTTATAAGGAAGGTCATAAAGTGGCCGGTTTGTATTGAATCTTAGTATGGGACAATTCGTTGGATAGGTAAACAACATAGCTACGACTTCCATGGGATATTTTTGCATTTTTTAAAAATTCAGCCAAAATGGAGGTTAAGAAAATCTCCCCGTTAATTTGGGACATTACTCGTTTTCGACCCTTTTTTACTAGGAAGGCCATAATGTGGCCGAGTTGCATTGAATCTTAGCGTGTGACAATTCGTTGGATAGGTAAACAACATAACTACGACTTCCATGGGATATTTTTGCATTCTCTAAAAATTCAGCCAAAATGGGGGTTAAGAAAATATCCTCGTTAATTTTTGACATTACTCGTTTTCGACCCTTTTTTAGTAGGAAGGCCATAATGTGGCCGATTTGCATTGAATCTTAGCGTGTGACAATTCGTTGGATAGGTAAACAACATAACTATGACTTCCATGGGATATTTTTGCATTCTCTAAAAATTCAGCCAAAATGGGGGTTAAGAAAATCTCCTCGTTAATTTGGGACAATACTCGTTTTCGACCCTTTTTTAGTAGGAAGGCCATAATGTGGCCGATTTGCATTGAATCTTAGCGTGTGACAATTCGTTGGATAGGTAAACAACATAACTACGACTTCCATGGGATATTTTTGCATTCTCTAAAAATTCAGCCAAAATGGGGGTTAAGAAAATATCCTCGTTAATTTTTGACATTACTCGTTTTCGACCCTTTTTTAGTAGGAAGGCCATAATGTGGCCGATTTGCATTGAATCTTAGCGTGTGACAATTCGTTGGATAGGTAAACAACATAACTATGACTTCCATGGGATATTTTTGCATTCTCTAAAAATTCAGCCAAAATGGGGGTTAAGAAAATCTCCTCGTTAATTTGGGACAATACTCGTTTTCGACCCTTTTTTAGTAGGAAGGCCATAATGTGGCCGATTTGCATTGAATCTTAGCGTGTGACAATTCGTTGGATAGGTAAACAACATAACTACGACTTCCATGGGATATTTTTGCATTCTCTAAAAATTCAGCCAAAATGGGGGTTAAGAAAATATCCTCGTTAATTTTTGACATTACTCGTTTTCGACCCTTTTTTAGTAGGAAGGCCATAATGTGGCCGATTTGCATTGAATCTTAGCGTGTGACAATTCGTTGGATAGGTAAACAACATAACTATGACTTCCATGGGATATTTTTGCATTCTCTAAAAATTCAGCCAAAATGGGGGTTAAGAAAATATCCTCGTTAATTTGGGACATTACTCGTTTTCGACCCTTTTTTAGTAGGAAGGCCATAATGTGGCCGATTTGCATTGAATCTTAGCGTGTGACAATTCGTTGGATAGGTAAACAACATAACTACGACTTCCATGGGATATTTTTGCATTCTCTAAAAAATCAGCCAAAATGGGGGTTAAGAAAATATCCTCGTTAATTTGGGACATTACTGGTTTTCGACCCTTTTTTAGTAGGAAGGCCATAATGTGGCCGATTTGCATTGAATCTTAGCGTGTGACAATTCGTTGGATAGGTAAACAACATAACTACGACTTCCATGGGATATTTTTGCATTCTCTAAAAAATCAGCCAAAATGGGGGTTAAGAAAATATCCTCGTTAATTTGGGACATTACTGGTTTTCGACCCTTTTTTAGTAGGAAGGCCATAATGTGGCCGAGTTGCATTGAATCTCAGCGTGTGACAATTCGTTGGATAGGTAAACAACATAACTACGACTTCCATGGGATATTTTTGCATTCTCTAAAAATTCAGCCAAAATGGAGGTTAAGAAAATCCCCTCGTTAATTTAGGACATTACTCGTTTTCGACCCTTTTTTATAAGGAAGGTCATAAAGTGGCCGGTTTGTATTGAATCTTAGTATGGGACAATTCGTTGGATAGGTAAACAACATAGCTACGACTTCCATGGGATATTTTTGCATTTTTTAAAAATTCAGCCAAAATGGAGGTTAAGAAAATCTCCCCGTTAATTTGGGACATTACTCGTTTTCGACCCTTTTTTACTAGGAAGGCCATAATGTGGCCGAGTTGCATTGAATCTTAGCGTGTGACAATTCGTTGGATAGGTAAACAACATAACTACGACTTCCATGGGATATTTTTGCATTCTCTAAAAATTCAGCCAAAATGGAGGTTAAGAAAATCCCCTCGTTAATTTAGGACATTACTCGTTTTCGACCCTTTTTTATAAGGAAGGTCATAAAGTGGCCGGTTTGTATTGAATCTTAGTATGGGACAATTCGTTGGATAGGTAAACAACATAGCTACGACTTCCATGGGATATTTTTGCATTTTTTAAAAATTCAGCCAAAATGGAGGTTAAGAAAATCTCCCCGTTAATTTGGGACATTACTCGTTTTCGACCCTTTTTTACTAGGAAGGCCATAATGTGGCCGATTTGCATTGAATCTTAGCGTGTGACAATTCGTTGGATAGGTAAACAACATAACTACGACTTCCATGGGATATTTTTGCATTCTCTAAAAAATCAGCCAAAATGGGGGTTAAGAAAATATCCTCGTTAATTTTTGACATTACTCGTTTTCGACCCTTTTTTAGTAGGAAGGCCATAATGTGGCCGATTTGCATTGAATCTTAGCGTGTGACAATTCGTTGGATAGGTAAACAACATAACTACGACTTCCATGGGATATTTTTGCATTCTCTAAAAATTCAGCCAAAATGGGGGTTAAGAAAATATCCTCGTTAATTTTTGACATTACTCGTTTTCGACCCTTTTTTAGTAGGAAGGCCATAATGTGGCCGATTTGCATTGAATCTTAGCGTGTGACAATTCGTTGGATAGGTAAACAACATAACTATGACTTCCATGGGATATTTTTGCATTCTCTAAAAATTCAGCCAAAATGGGGGTTAAGAAAATCTCCTCGTTAATTTGGGACAATACTCGTTTTCGACCCTTTTTTAGTAGGAAGGCCATAATGTGGCCGATTTGCATTGAATCTTAGCGTGTGACAATTCGTTGGATAGGTAAACAACATAACTACGACTTCCATGGGATATTTTTGCATTCTCTAAAAATTCAGCCAAAATGGGGGTTAAGAAAATATCCTCGTTAATTTTTGACATTACTCGTTTTCGACCCTTTTTTAGTAGGAAGGCCATAATGTGGCCGATTTGCATTGAATCTTAGCGTGTGACAATTCGTTGGATAGGTAAACAACATAACTATGACTTCCATGGGATATTTTTGCATTCTCTAAAATTTCAGCCAAAATGGGGGTTAAGAAAATATCCTCGTTAATTTGGGACATTACTCGTTTTCGACCCTTTTTTAGTAGGAAGGCCATAATGTGGCCGAGTTGCATTGAATCTTAGCGTGTGACAATTCGTTGGATAGGTAAACAACATAACTACGACTTCCATGGGATATTTTTGCATTCTCTAAAAATTCAGCCAAAATGGAGGTTAAGAAAATCCCCTCGTTAATTTAGGACATTACTCGTTTTCGACCCTTTTTTATAAGGAAGGTCATAAAGTGGCCGGTTTGTATTGAATCTTAGTATGGGACAATTCGTTGGATAGGTAAACAACATAGCTACGACTTCCATGGGATATTTTTGCATTTTTTAAATATTCAGCCAAAATGGAGGTTAAGAAAATCTCCCCGTTAATTTGGGACATTACTCGTTTTCGACCCTTTTTTACTAGGAAGGCCATAATGTGGCCGATTTGCATTGAATCTTAGCGTGTGACAATTCGTTGGATAGGTAAACAACATAACTACGACTTCCATGGGATATTTTTGCATTCTCTAAAAAATCAGCCAAAATGGGGGTTAAGAAAATCCCCTCGTTAATTTAGGACATTACTCGTTTTCGACCCTTTTTTATAAGGAAGGTCATAAAGTGGCCGGTTTGTATTGAATCTTAGTATGGGACAATTCGTTGGATAGGTAAACAACATAGCTACGACTTCCATGGGATATTTTTGCATTTTTTAAAAATTCAGCCAAAATGGAGGTTAAGAAAATCTCCCCCTTAATTTGGGACATTACTCGTTTTCGACCCTTTTTTACTAGGAAGGCCATAATGTGGCCGATTTGCATTGAATCTTAGCGTGTGACAATTCGTTGGATAGGTAAACAACATAACTACGACTTCCATGGGATATTTTTGCATTCTCTAAAAAATCAGCCAAAATGGGGGTTAAGAAAATATCCTCGTTAATTTTTGACATTACTCGTTTTCGACCCTTTTTTAGTAGGAAGGCCATAATGTGGCCGATTTGCATTGAATCTTAGCGTGTGACAATTCGTTGGATAGGTAAACAACATAACTACGACTTCCATGGGATATTTTTGCATTCTCTAAAAATTCAGCCAAAATGGGGGTTAAGAAAATATCCTCGTTAATTTTTGACATTACTCGTTTTCGACCCTTTTTTAGTAGGAAGGCCATAATGTGGCCGATTTGCATTGAATCTTAGCGTGTGACAATTCGTTGGATAGGTAAACAACATAACTATGACTTCCATGGGATATTTTTGCATTCTCTAAAAATTCAGCCAAAATGGGGGTTAAGAAAATCTCCTCGTTAATTTGGGACAATACTCGTTTTCGACCCTTTTTTAGTAGGAAGGCCATAATGTGGCCGATTTGCATTGAATCTTAGCGTGTGACAATTCGTTGGATAGGTAAACAACATAACTACGACTTCCATGGGATATTTTTGCATTCTCTAAAAATTCAGCCAAAATGGGGGTTAAGAAAATATCCTCGTTAATTTTTGACATTACTCGTTTTCGACCCTTTTTTAGTAGGAAGGCCATAATGTGGCCGATTTGCATTGAATCTTAGCGTGTGACAATTCGTTGGATAGGTAAACAACATAACTATGACTTCCATGGGATATTTTTGCATTCTCTAAAATTTCAGCCAAAATGGGGGTTAAGAAAATATCCTCGTTAATTTGGGACATTACTCGTTTTCGACCCTTTTTTAGTAGGAAGGCCATAATGTGGCCGATTTGCATTGAATCTTAGCGTGTGACAATTTGTTGGATAGGTAAACAACATAACTACGACTTCCATGGGATATTTTTGCATTCTCTAAAAAATCAGCCAAAATGGGGGTTAAGAAAATATCCTCGTTAATTTGGGACATTACTGGTTTTCGACCCTTTTTTAGTAGGAAGGCCATAATGTGGCCGAGTTGCATTGAATCTTAGCGTGTGACAATTCGTTGGATAGGTAAACAACATAACTACGACTTCCATGGGATATTTTTGCATTCTCTAAAAATTCAGCCAAAATGGAGGTTAAGAAAATCCCCTCGTTAATTTAGGACATTACTCGTTTTCGACCCTTTTTTATAAGGAAGGTCATAAAGTGGCCGGTTTGTATTGAATCTTAGTATGGGACAATTCGTTGGATAGGTAAACAACATAGCTACGACTTCCATGGGATATTTTTGCATTTTTTAAAAATTCAGCCAAAATGGAGGTTAAGAAAATCTCCCCGTTAATTTGGGACATTACTCGTTTTCGACCCTTTTTTACTAGGAAGGCCATAATGTGGCCGATTTGCATTGAATCTTAGCGTGTGACAATTCGTTGGATAGGTAAACAACATAACTACGACTTCCATGGGATATTTTTGCATTCTCTAAAAAATCAGCCAAAATGGGGGTTAAGAAAATATCCTCGTTAATTTTTGACATTACTCGTTTTCGACCCTTTTTTAGTAGGAAGGCCATAATGTGGCCGATTTGCATTGAATCTTAGCGTGTGACAATTCGTTGGATAGGTAAACAACATAACTACGACTTCCATGGGATATTTTTGCATTCTCTAAAAATTCAGCCAAAATGGGGGTTAAGAAAATATCCTCGTTAATTTTTGACATTACTCGTTTTCGACCCTTTTTTAGTAGGAAGGCCATAATGTGGCCGATTTGCATTGAATCTTAGCGTGTGACAATTCGTTGGATAGGTAAACAACATAACTATGACTTCCATGGGATATTTTTGCATTCTCTAAAAATTCAGCCAAAATGGGGGTTAAGAAAATCTCCTCGTTAATTTGGGACAATACTCGTTTTCGACCCTTTTTTAGTAGGAAGGCCATAATGTGGCCGATTTGCATTGAATCTTAGCGTGTGACAATTCGTTGGATAGGTAAACAACATAACTACGACTTCCATGGGATATTTTTGCATTCTCTAAAAATTCAGCCAAAATGGGGGTTAAGAAAATATCCTCGTTAATTTTTGACATTACTCGTTTTCGACCCTTTTTTAGTAGGAAGGCCATAATGTGGCCGATTTGCATTGAATCTTAGCGTGTGACAATTCGTTGGATAGGTAAACAACATAACTATGACTTCCATGGGATATTTTTGCATTCTCTAAAAATTCAGCCAAAATGGGGGTTAAGAAAATATCCTCGTTAATTTGGGACATTACTCGTTTTCGACCCTTTTTTAGTAGGAAGGCCATAATGTGGCCGAGTTGCATTGAATCTTAGCGTGTGACAATTCGTTGGATAGGTAAACAACATAACTACGACTTCCATGGGATATTTTTGCATTCTCTAAAAATTCAGCCAAAATGGAGGTTAAGAAAATCCCCTCGTTAATTTAGGACATTACTCGTTTTCGACCCTTTTTTATAAGGAAGGTCATAAAGTGGCCGAGTTGCATTGAATCTTAGTATGGGACAATTCGTTGGATAGGTAAACAACATAGCTACGACTTCCATGGGATATTTTTGCATTTTTAAAAATTCAGCCAAAATGGAGGTTAAGAAAATCCCCTCGTTAATTTGGGACATTACTCGTTTTCGACCCTTTTTTATAAGGAAGGTCATAAAGTGGCCGGTTTGTATTGAATCTTAGTATGGGACAATTCGTTGGATAGGTAAACAACATAGCTACGACTTCCATGGGATATTTTTGCATTTTTTAAAAATTCAGCCAAAATGGAGGTTAAGAAAATCTCCCCGTTAATTTGGGACATTACACGTTTTCGACCCTTTTTTACTAGGAAGGCCATAATGTGGCCGATTTGCATTGAATCTTAGCGTGTGACAATTCGTTGGATAGGTAAACAACATAACTACGACTTCCATGGGATATTTTTGCATTCTCTAAAAAATCAGCCAAAATGGGGGTTAAGAAAATATCCTCGTTAATTTTTGACATTACTCGTTTTCGACCCTTTTTTAGTAGGAAGGCCATAATGTGGCCGATTTGCATTGAATCTTAGCGTGTGACAATTCGTTGGATAGGTAAACAACATAACTACGACTTCCATGGGATATTTTTGCATTCTCTAAAAATTCAGCCAAAATGGGGGTTAAGAAAATATCCTCGTTAATTTTTGACATTACTCGTTTTCGACCCTTTTTTAGTAGGAAGGCCATAATGTGGCCGATTTGCATTGAATCTTAGCGTGTGACAATTCGTTGGATAGGTAAACAACATAACTACGACTTCCATGGGATATTTTTGCATTCTCTAAAAAATCAGCCAAAATGGGGGTTAAGAAAATATCCTCGTTAATTTTTGACATTACTCGTTTTCGACCCATTTTTAGTAGGAAGGCCATAATGTGGCCGATTTGCATTGAATCTTAGCGTGTGACAATTCGTTGGATAGGTAAACAACATAACTACGACTTCCATGGGATATTTTTGCATTCTCTAAAAATTCAGCCAAAATGGGGGTTAAGAAAATATCCTCGTTAATTTTTGACATTACTCGTTTTCGACCCTTTTTTAGTAGGAAGGCCATAATGTGGCCGATTTGCATTGAATCTTAGCGTGTGACAATTCGTTGGATAGGTAAACAACATAACTATGACTTCCATGGGATATTTTTGCATTCTCTAAAAATTCAGCCAAAATGGGGGTTAAGAAAATCTCCTCGTTAATTTGGGACAATACTCGTTTTCGACCCTTTTTTAGTAGGAAGGCCATAATGTGGCCGATTTGCATTGAATCTTAGCGTGTGACAATTCGTTGGATAGGTAAACAACATAACTACGACTTCCATGGGATATTTTTGCATTCTCTAAAAATTCAGCCCAAATGGGGGTTAAGAAAATATCCTCGTTAATTTTTGACATTACTCGTTTTCAACCCTTTTTTAGTAGGAAGGCCATAATGTGGCCGATTTGCATTGAATCTTAGCGTGTGACAATTCGTTGGATAGGTAAACAACATAACTATGACTTCCATGGGATATTTTTGCATTCTCTAAAAATTCAGCCAAAATGGGGGTTAAGAAAATATCCTCGTTAATTTGGGACATTACTCGTTTTCGACCCTTTTTTAGTAGGAAGGCCATAATGTGGCCGATTTGCATTGAATCTTAGCGTGTGACAATTCGTTGGATAGGTAAACAACATAACTACGACTTCCATGGGATATTTTTGCATTCTCTAAAAAATCAGCCAAAATGGGGGTTAAGAAAATATCCTCGTTAATTTGGGACATTACTGGTTTTCGACCCTTTTTTAGTAGGAAGGCCATAATGTGGCCGAGTTGCATTGAATCTTAGCGTGTGACAATTCGTTGGATAGGTAAACAACATAACTACGACTTCCATGGGATATTTTTGCATTCTCTAAAAATTCAGCCAAAATGGAGGTTAAGAAAATCCCCTCGTTAATTTAGGACATTACTCGTTTTCGACCCTTTTTTATAAGGAAGGTCATAAAGTGGCCGGTTTGTATTGAATCTTAGTATGGGACAATTCGTTGGATAGGTAAACAACATAGCTACGACTTCCATGGGATATTTTTGCATTTTTTAAAAATTCAGCCAAAATGGAGGTTAAGAAAATCTCCCCGTTAATTTGGGACATTACTCGTTTTCGACCCTTTTTTACTAGGAAGGCCATAATGTGGCCGATTTGCATTGAATCTTAGCGTGTGACAATTCGTTGGATAGGTAAACAACATAACTACGACTTCCATGGGATATTTTTGCATTCTCTAAAAAATCAGCCAAAATGGGGGTTAAGAAAATATCCTCGTTAATTTTTGACATTACTCGTTTTCGACCCTTTTTTAGTAGGAAGGCCATAATGTGGCCGATTTGCATTGAATCTTAGCGTGTGACAATTCGTTGGATAGGTAAACAACATAACTACGACTTCCATGGGATATTTTTGCATTCTCTAAAAATTCAGCCAAAATGGGGGTTAAGAAAATATCCTCGTTAATTTTTGACATTACTCGTTTTCGACCCTTTTTTAGTAGGAAGGCCATAATGTGGCCGATTTGCATTGAATCTTAGCGTGTGACAATTCGTTGGATAGGTAAACAACATAACTACGACTTCCATGGGATATTTTTGCATTCTCTAAAAATTCAGCCAAAATGGGGGTTAAGAAAATATCCTCGTTAATTTTTGACATTACTCGTTTTCGACCCTTTTTTAGTAGGAAGGCCATAATGTGGCCGATTTGCATTGAATCTTAGCGTGTGACAATTCGTTGGATAGGTAAACAACATAACTATGACTTCCATGGGATATTTTTGCATTCTCTAAAAATTCAGCCAAAATGGGGGTTAAGAAAATCTCCTCGTTAATTTGGGACAATACTCGTTTTCGACCCTTTTTTAGTAGGAAGGCCATAATGTGGCCGATTTGCATTGAATCTTAGCGTGTGACAATTTGTTGGATAGGTAAACAACATAACTACGACTTCCATGGGATATTTTTGCATTCTCTAAAAATTCAGCCAAAATGGGGGTTAAGAAAATATCCTCGTTAATTTTTGACATTACTCGTTTTCGACCCTTTTTTAGTAGGAAGGCCATAATGTGGCCGATTTGCATTGAATCTTAGCGTGTGACAATTCGTTGGATAGGTAAACAACATAACTATGACTTCCATGGGATATTTTTGCATTCTCTAAAAATTCAGCCAAAATGGGGGTTAAGAAAATATCCTCGTTAATTTGGGACATTACTCGTTTTCGACCCTTTTTTAGTAGGAAGGCCATAATGTGGCCGATTTGCATTGAATCTTAGCGTGTGACAATTCGTTGGATAGGTAAACAACATAACTACGACTTCCATGGGATATTTTTGCATTCTCTAAAAAATCAGCCAAAATGGGGGTTAAGAAAATATCCTCGTTAATTTGGGACATTACTGGTTTTCGACCCTTTTTTAGTAGGAAGGCCATAATGTGGCCGAGTTGCATTGAATCTTAGCGTGTGACAATTCGTTGGATAGGTAAACAACATAACTACGACTTCCATGGGATATTTTTGCATTCTCTAAAAATTCAGCCAAAATGGAGGTTAAGAAAATCCCCTCGTTAATTTAGGACATTACTCGTTTTCGACCCTTTTTTATAAGGAAGGTCATAAAGTGGCCGGTTTGTATTGAATCTTAGTATGGGACAATTCGTTGGATAGGTAAACAACATAGCTACGACTTCCATGGGATATTTTTGCATTTTTTAAAAATTCAGCCAAAATGGAGGTTAAGAAAATCTCCCCGTTAATTTGGGACATTACTCGTTTTCGACCCTTTTTTACTAGGAAGGCCATAATGTGGCCGATTTGCATTGAATCTTAGCGTGTGACAATTCGTTGGATAGGTAAACAACATAACTACGACTTCCATGGGATATTTTTGCATTCTCTAAAAAATCAGCCAAAATGGGGGTTAAGAAAATATCCTCGTTAATTTTTGACATTACTCGTTTTCGACCCTTTTTTAGTAGGAAGGCCATAATGTGGCCGATTTGCATTGAATCTTAGCGTGTGACAATTCGTTGGATAGGTAAACAACATAACTATGACTTCCATGGGATATTTTTGCATTCTCTAAAAATTCAGCCAAAATGGGGGTTAAGAAAATATCCTCGTTAATTTTTGACATTACTCGTTTTCGACCCTTTTTTAGTAGGAAGGCCATAATGTGGCCGATTTGCATTGAATCTTAGCGTGTGACAATTCGTTGGATAGGTAAACAACATAACTACGACTTCCATGGGATATTTTTGCATTCTCTAAAAATTCAGCCAAAATGGGGGTTAAGAAAATATCCTCGTTAATTTTTGACATTACTCGTTTTCGACCCTTTTTTAGTAGGAAGGCCATAATGTGGCCGATTTGCATTGAATCTTAGCGTGTGACAATTCGTTGGATAGGTAAACAACATAACTATGACTTCCATGGGATATTTTTGCATTCTCTAAAAATTCAGCCAAAATGGGGGTTAAGAAAATCTCCTCGTTAATTTGGGACAATACTCGTTTTCGACCCTTTTTTAGTAGGAAGGCCATAATGTGGCCGATTTGCATTGAATCTTAGCGTGTGACAATTTGTTGGATAGGTAAACAACATAACTACGACTTCCATGGGATATTTTTGCATTCTCTAAAAATTCAGCCAAAATGGGGGTTAAGAAAATATCCTCGTTAATTTTTGACATTACTCGTTTTCGACCCTTTTTTAGTAGGAAGGCCATAATGTGGCCGATTTGCATTGAATCTTAGCGTGTGACAATTCGTTGGATAGGTAAACAACATAACTATGACTTCCATGGGATATTTTTGCATTCTCTAAAAATTCAGCCAAAATGGGGGTTAAGAAAATATCCTCGTTAATTTGGGACATTACTCGTTTTCGACCCTTTTTTAGTAGGAAGGCCATAATGTGGCCGATTTGCATTGAATCTTAGCGTGTGACAATTCGTTGGATAGGTAAACAACATAACTACGACTTCCATGGGATATTTTTGCATTCTCTAAAAAATCAGCCAAAATGGGGGTTAAGAAAATATCCTCGTTAATTTGGGACATTACTGGTTTTCGACCCTTTTTTAGTAGGAAGGCCATAATGTGGCCGAGTTGCATTGAATCTTAGCGTGTGACAATTCGTTGGATAGGTAAACAACATAACTACGACTTCCATGGGATATTTTTGCATTCTCTAAAAATTCAGCCAAAATGGAGGTTAAGAAAATCCCCTCGTTAATTTAGGACATTACTCGTTTTCGACCCTTTTTTATAAGGAAGGTCATAAAGTGGCCGGTTTGTATTGAATCTTAGTATGGGACAATTCGTTGGATAGGTAAACAACATAGCTACGACTTCCATGGGATATTTTTGCATTTTTTAAAAATTCAGCCAAAATGGAGGTTAAGAAAATCTCCCCGTTAATTTGGGACATTACTCGTTTTCGACCCTTTTTTACTAGGAAGGCCATAATGTGGCCGATTTGCATTGAATCTTAGCGTGTGACAATTCGTTGGATAGGTAAACAACATAACTACGACTTCCATGGGATATTTTTGCATTCTCTAAAAAATCAGCCAAAATGGGGGTTAAGAAAATATCCTCGTTAATTTTTGACATTACTCGTTTTCGACCCTTTTTTAGTAGGAAGGCCATAATGTGGCCGACTTGCATTGAATCTTAGCGTGTGACAATTCGTTGGATAGGTAAACAACATAACTACGACTTCCATGGGATATTTTTGCATTCTCTAAAAATTCAGCCAAAATGGGGGTTAAGAAAATATCCTCGTTAATTTTTGACATTACTCGTTTTCGACCCTTTTTTAGTAGGAAGGCCATAATGTGGCCGATTTGCATTGAATCTTAGCGTGTGACAATTCGTTGGATAGGTAAACAACATAACTATGACTTCCATGGGATATTTTTGCATTCTCTAAAAATTCAGCCAAAATGGGGGTTAAGAAAATATCCTCGTTAATTTGGGACATTACTCGTTTTCGACCGTTTTTTAGTAGGAAGGCCATAATGTGGCCGATTTGCATTGAATCTTAGCGTGTGACAATTCATTGGATAGGTAAACAACATAACTACGACTTCCATGGGATATTTTTGCATTCTCTAAAAAATCAGCCAAAATGGGGGTTAAGAAAATATCCTCGTTAATTTGGGACATTACTGGTTTTCGACCCTTTTTTAGTAGGAAGGCCATAATGTGGCCGAGTTGCATTGAATCTTAGCGTGTGACAATTCGTTGGATAGGTAAACAACATAACTACGACTTCCATGGGATATTTTTGCATTCTCTAAAAATTCAGCCAAAATGGAGGTTAAGAAAATCCCCTCGTTAATTTAGGACATTACTCGTTTTCGACCCTTTTTTATAAGGAAGGTCATAAAGTGGCCGGTTTGTATTGAATCTTAGTATGGGACAATTCGTTGGATAGGTAAACAACATAGCTACGACTTCCATCGGATATTTTTGCATTTTTTAAAAATTCAGCCAAAATGGAGGTTAAGAAAATCTCCTCGTTAATTTGGGACATTACTCGTTTTCGACCCTTTTTTACTAGGAAGGCCATAATGTGGCCGATTTGCATTGAATCTTAGCATGTGACAATTCGTTGGAAAGGTAAACAACATTACTACGACTTCCATGGGATATTTTTGCATTCTCTAAAAATTCAGCCAAAATGGAGGTTAAGAAAATCTCCTCGTTAATTTGGGACATTACTCGTTTTCGACCCTTTTTTACTAGGAAGGCCATAAAGTGGCCGATTTGCATTGAATCTTAGCGTGTGACAATTCGTTGGATAGGTAAACAACATAACAATGACTTCCATGGGATATTTTTGCATTCTCTAAAAATTCAGCCAAAATGGGGGTTAAGAAAATATCCTCGTTAATTTGGGACATCATGGCCTTCCTACTAAAAAAGGGTCGAAAACGAGTAATGTCCCAAATTAACGAGGATATTTTCTTAACCCCCATTTTGGCTGAATTTTTAGAGAATGCAAAAATATCCCATGGAAGTCGTAGTTATGTTGTTTACCTTTCCAACGAATTGTCACATCCTAAGATTCAATGCAAATCGGCCACATTATGGCCTTCCTAGTAAAAAAGGGTCGAAAACGAGTAATGTCCTAAACTAACGAGGGGATTTTCTTAGCCTCCATTTTGGCCGAATTTTTAGAGAATGCAAAAATATCCCATGGATATCGTAGGTATGTTGTTTACCTATCCAACGAATTGTCACATGCTAAGATTCAATACAAATCGGCCACTTTATGGCCTTCCTAGTAAAAATGGGTCGAAAACGAGTAATGTCCTAAATTAACGAGGAGATTTTCTTAACCTCCATTTTGGCCGAATTTTTAGAGAATGCAAAAATATCCCATGGAAGTCGTAGTTATGTTGTTTACCTATCCAACGAATTGTCGCACGCTAAGATTCAATGCAAATCGGCCACATTATGGCCTTCCTAGTAAAAATGGGTCGAAAACGAGTAATGTCCTAAATTAACGAGGAGATTTTCTTAACCTCCATTTTGGCCGAATTTTTAGAGAATGCAAAAATATCCCATGGAAGTCGTAGTTATGTTGTTTACCTATCCAACGAATTGTCACACGCTAAAATTCAATGCAAATCGGCCACATTATGGCCTTCCTAGTAAAAAAGGGTCGAAAACGAGTAATGTCCCAAATTAACGCAAGGATTTTCTTAACCTCCATTTTGGCTGAATTTTTAAAAAATGCAAAAATATCCCATGGAAGTCGTAGCTATGTTGTTTACCTATCCAACAAATTGTCCCATGCTAAGATTCAATACAAACCGGCCACTTTATGGCCTTCCTTATAAAAAAGGGTCGAAAACGAGTAATGTCCTAAATTAACGAGGGGGTTTTCTTAACCTCCATTTTGGCTGAATTTTTAGAGAATGCAAAAATATCCCATGGAAGTCGTAGTTATGTTGTTTACCTATCCAACGAATTGTCACACGCTAAGATTCAATGCAAATCGGCTACATTATGGCCTTTCTACTAAAAAAGGGTCGAAAACGAGTAATGTCCCAAATTAACGAGGAGATTTTCTTAACCTCCATTTTGGCCAAATTTTTAGAGAATGCAAAAATATCCCATGGAAGTCGTAGTTATGTTGTTTACCTTTCCAACGAATTGTCACATGCTAAGATTCAATGCAAATCGGCCACATTATGGCCTTCCTAGTAAAAAAGGGTCGAAAACGAGTAATGTCCTAAACTAACGAGGGGATTTTCTTAGCCTCCATTTTGGCCGAATTTTTAGAGAATGCAAAAATATCCCATGGATATCGTAGGTATGTTGTTTACCTATCCAACGAATTGTCACATGCTAAGATTCAATACAAATCGGCCACTTTATGGCCTTCCTAGTAAAAATGGGTCGAAAACGAGTAATGTCCTAAATTAACGAGGAGATTTTCTTAACCTCCATTTTGGTCGAATTTTTAGAGAATGCAAAAATATCCCATGGAAGTCGTAGTTATGTTGTTTACCTATCCAACGAATTGTCACACGCTAAGATTCAATGCAAATCGGCCACATTATGGCCTTCCTAGTAAAAATGGGTCGAAATCGAGTAATGTCCTAAATTAACGAGGAGATTTTCTTAACCTCCATTTTGGCCGAATTTTTAGAGAATGCAAAAATATCCCATGGAAGTCGTAGTTATGTTGTTTACCTATCCAACGAATTGTCACACGCTAAAATTCAATGCTAATCGGCCACATTATGGCCTTCCTAGTAAAAAAGGGTCGAAAACGAGTAATGTCCCAAATTAACGCAAGGATTTTCTTAACCTACATTTTGGCTGAATTTTTAAAAAATGCAAAAATATCCCATGGAAGTCGTAGCTATGTTGTTTACCTATCCAACAAATTGTCCCATGCTAAGATTCAATACAAACCGGCCACTTTATCGCCTTCCTTATAAAAAAGGGTCGAAAACGAGTAATGTCCTAAATTAACGAGGGGATTTTCTTAACCTCCATTTTGGCTGAATTTTTAGAGAATGCAAAAATATCCCATGGAAGTCGTAGTTATGTTGTTTACCTATCCAACGAATTGTCACACGCTAAGATTCAATGCAAATCGGCTACATTATGGCCTTTCTACTAAAAAAGGGTCGAAAACGAGTAATGTCCTAAATTATCGAGGAGATTTTCTTAACCTCCATTTTGGCCAAATTTTTAGAGAATGCAAAAATATCCCATGGAAGTCGTAGTTATGTTGTTTACCTTTCCAACGAATTGTCACATGCTAAGATTCAATGCAAATCGGCCACATTATGGCCTTCCTAGTAAAAAAGGGTCGAAATCGAGTAATGTCCTAAACTAACGAGGGGATTTTCTTAGCCTCCATTTTGGCCGAATTTTTAGAGAATGCAAAAATATCCCATGGCTATCGTAGGTATGTTGTTTACCTATCCAACGAATTGTCACATGCTAAGATTCAATACAAATCGGCCACTTTATGGCCTTCCTAGTAAAAATGGGTCGAAAACGAGTAATGTCCTAAATTAACGAGGAGATTTTCTTAACCTCCATTTTGGCCGAATTTTTAGAGAATGCAAAAATATCCCATGGAAGTCGTAGTTATGTTGTTTACCTATCCAACGAATTGTCACACGCTAAGATTCAATGCAAATCGGCCACATTATGGCCTTCCTAGTAAAAATGGGTCGAAAACGAGTAATGTCCTAAATTAACGAGGAGATTTTCTTAACCTCCATTTTGGCCGAATTTTTAGAGAATGCAAAAATATCCCATGGAAGTCGTAGTTATGTTGTTTACCTATCCAACGAATTGTCACACGCTAAAATTCAATGCTAATCGGCCACATTATGGCCTTCCTAGTAAAAAAGGGTCGAAAACGAGTAATGTCCCAAATTAACGCAAGGATTTTCTTAACCTCCATTTTGGCTGAATTTTTAAAAAATGCAAAAATATCCCATGGAAGTCGTAGCTATGTTGTTTACCTATCCAACAAATTGTCCCATGCTAAGATTCAATACAAACCGGCCACTTTATGGCCTTCCTTATAAAAAAGGGTCGAAAACGAGTAATGTCCTAAATTAACGAGGGGATTTTCTTAGCCTCCATTTTGGCTGAATTTTTAGAGAATGCAAAAATATCCCATGGAAGTCGTAGTTATGTTGTTTACCTATCCAACGAATTGTCACACGCTAAGATTCAATGCAAATCGGCTACATTATGGCCTTCCTACTAAAAAAGGGTCGAAAACGAGTAATGTCCCAAATTAACGAGGAGATTTTCTTAACCTCCATTTTGGCCAAATTTTTAGAGAATGCAAAAATATCCCATGGAAGTCGTAGTTATGTTGTTTACCTTTCCAACGAATTGTCACATGCTAAGATTCAATGCAAATCGGCCACATTATGGCCTTCCTAGTAAAAAAGGGTCGAAAACGAGTAATGTCCTAAACTAACGAGGGGATTTTCTTAGCCTCCATTTTGGCCGAATTTTTAGAGAATGCAAAAATATCCCATGGAAGTCGTAGTTATGTTGTTTACCTATCCAACGAATTGTCACACGCTAAAATTCAATGCAAATCGGCCACATTATGGCCTTCCTAGTAAAAAAGGGTCGAAAACGAGTAATGTCCCAAATTAACGCAAGGATTTTCTTAACCTCCATTTTGGCTGAATTTTTAAAAAATGCAAAAATATCCCATGGAAGTCGTAGCTATGTTGTTTACCTATCCAACAAATTGTCCCATGCTAAGATTCAATACAAACCGGCCACTTTATGGCCTTCCTTATAAAAAAGGGTCGAAAATGAGTAATGTCCTAAATTAACGAGGGGATTTTCTTAGCATGTGACAATTCGTTGGATAGGTAAACAACATAACTATGACTTCCATGGGATATTTTTGCATTCTCTAAAAAATCAGCCAAAATGGGGGTTAAGAAAATATCCTCGTTAATTTTTGACATTACTCGTTTTCGACCCTTTTTTAGTAGGAAGGCCATAATGTGGCCGACTTGCATTGAATCTTAGCGTGTGACAATTCGTTGGATAGGTAAACAACATAACTACGACTTCCATGGGATATTTTTGCATTCTCTAAAAAATCAGCCAAAATGGGGGTTAAGAAAATATCCTCGTTAATTTTTGACATTACTCGTTTTCGACCCTTTTTTAGTAGGAAGGCCATAATGTGGCCGACTTGCATTGAATCTTAGCGTGTGACAATTCGTTGGATAGGTAAACAACATAACTACGACTTCCATGGGATATTTTTGCATTCTCTAAAAATTCAGCCAAAATGGGGGTTAAGAAAATATCCTCGTTAATTTTTGACATTACTCGTTTTCGACCCTTTTTTAGTAGGAAGGCCATAATGTGGCCGATTTGCATTGAATCTTAGCGTGTGACAATTCGTTGGATAGGTAAACAACATAACTATGACTTCCATGGGATATTTTTGCATTCTCTAAAAATTCAGCCAAAATGGGGGTTAAGAAAATATCCTCGTTAATTTGGGACATTACTCGTTTTCGACCGTTTTTTAGTAGGAAGGCCATAATGTGGCCGATTTGCATTGAATCTTAGCGTGTGACAATTCATTGGATAGGTAAACAACATAACTACGACTTCCATGGGATATTTTTGCATTCTCTAAAAAATCAGCCAAAATGGGGGTTAAGAAAATATCCTCGTTAATTTGGGACATTACTGGTTTTCGACCCTTTTTTAGTAGGAAGGCCATAATGTGGCCGAGTTGCATTGAATCTTAGCGTGTGACAATTCGTTGGATAGGTAAACAACATAACTACGACTTCCATGGGATATTTTTGCATTCTCTAAAAATTCAGCCAAAATGGAGGTTAAGAAAATCCCCTCGTTAATTTAGGACATTACTCGTTTTCGACCCTTTTTTATAAGGAAGGTCATAAAGTGGCCGGTTTGTATTGAATCTTAGTATGGGACAATTCGTTGGATAGGTAAACAACATAGCTACGACTTCCATCGGATATTTTTGCATTTTTTAAAAATTCAGCCAAAATGGAGGTTAAGAAAATCTCCTCGTTAATTTGGGACATTACTCGTTTTCGACCCTTTTTTACTAGGAAGGCCATAATGTGGCCGATTTGCATTGAATCTTAGCATGTGACAATTCGTTGGAAAGGTAAACAACATTACTACGACTTCCATGGGATATTTTTGCATTCTCTAAAAATTCAGCCAAAATGGAGGTTAAGAAAATCTCCTCGTTAATTTGGGACATTACTCGTTTTCGACCCTTTTTTACTAGGAAGGCCATAAAGTGGCCGATTTGCATTGAATCTTAGCGTGTGACAATTCGTTGGATAGGTAAACAACATAACAATGACTTCCATGGGATATTTTTGCATTCTCTAAAAATTCAGCCAAAATGGGGGTTAAGAAAATATCCTCGTTAATTTGGGACATCATGGCCTTCCTACTAAAAAAGGGTCGAAAACGAGTAATGTCCCAAATTAACGAGGATATTTTCTTAACCCCCATTTTGGCTGAATTTTTAGAGAATGCAAAAATATCCCATGGAAGTCGTAGTTATGTTGTTTACCTTTCCAACGAATTGTCACATCCTAAGATTCAATGCAAATCGGCCACATTATGGCCTTCCTAGTAAAAAAGGGTCGAAAACGAGTAATGTCCTAAACTAACGAGGGGATTTTCTTAGCCTCCATTTTGGCCGAATTTTTAGAGAATGCAAAAATATCCCATGGATATCGTAGGTATGTTGTTTACCTATCCAACGAATTGTCACATGCTAAGATTCAATACAAATCGGCCACTTTATGGCCTTCCTAGTAAAAATGGGTCGAAAACGAGTAATGTCCTAAATTAACGAGGAGATTTTCTTAACCTCCATTTTGGCCGAATTTTTAGAGAATGCAAAAATATCCCATGGAAGTCGTAGTTATGTTGTTTACCTATCCAACGAATTGTCGCACGCTAAGATTCAATGCAAATCGGCCACATTATGGCCTTCCTAGTAAAAATGGGTCGAAAACGAGTAATGTCCTAAATTAACGAGGAGATTTTCTTAACCTCCATTTTGGCCGAATTTTTAGAGAATGCAAAAATATCCCATGGAAGTCGTAGTTATGTTGTTTACCTATCCAACGAATTGTCACACGCTAAAATTCAATGCAAATCGGCCACATTATGGCCTTCCTAGTAAAAAAGGGTCGAAAACGAGTAATGTCCCAAATTAACGCAAGGATTTTCTTAACCTCCATTTTGGCTGAATTTTTAAAAAATGCAAAAATATCCCATGGAAGTCGTAGCTATGTTGTTTACCTATCCAACAAATTGTCCCATGCTAAGATTCAATACAAACCGGCCACTTTATGGCCTTCCTTATAAAAAAGGGTCGAAAACGAGTAATGTCCTAAATTAACGAGGGGGTTTTCTTAACCTCCATTTTGGCTGAATTTTTAGAGAATGCAAAAATATCCCATGGAAGTCGTAGTTATGTTGTTTACCTATCCAACGAATTGTCACACGCTAAGATTCAATGCAAATCGGCTACATTATGGCCTTTCTACTAAAAAAGGGTCGAAAACGAGTAATGTCCCAAATTAACGAGGAGATTTTCTTAACCTCCATTTTGGCCAAATTTTTAGAGAATGCAAAAATATCCCATGGAAGTCGTAGTTATGTTGTTTACCTTTCCAACGAATTGTCACATGCTAAGATTCAATGCAAATCGGCCACATTATGGCCTTCCTAGTAAAAAAGGGTCGAAAACGAGTAATGTCCTAAACTAACGAGGGGATTTTCTTAGCCTCCATTTTGGCCGAATTTTTAGAGAATGCAAAAATATCCCATGGATATCGTAGGTATGTTGTTTACCTATCCAACGAATTGTCACATGCTAAGATTCAATACAAATCGGCCACTTTATGGCCTTCCTAGTAAAAATGGGTCGAAAACGAGTAATGTCCTAAATTAACGAGGAGATTTTCTTAACCTCCATTTTGGTCGAATTTTTAGAGAATGCAAAAATATCCCATGGAAGTCGTAGTTATGTTGTTTACCTATCCAACGAATTGTCACACGCTAAGATTCAATGCAAATCGGCCACATTATGGCCTTCCTAGTAAAAATGGGTCGAAATCGAGTAATGTCCTAAATTAACGAGGAGATTTTCTTAACCTCCATTTTGGCCGAATTTTTAGAGAATGCAAAAATATCCCATGGAAGTCGTAGTTATGTTGTTTACCTATCCAACGAATTGTCACACGCTAAAATTCAATGCTAATCGGCCACATTATGGCCTTCCTAGTAAAAAAGGGTCGAAAACGAGTAATGTCCCAAATTAACGCAAGGATTTTCTTAACCTACATTTTGGCTGAATTTTTAAAAAATGCAAAAATATCCCATGGAAGTCGTAGCTATGTTGTTTACCTATCCAACAAATTGTCCCATGCTAAGATTCAATACAAACCGGCCACTTTATCGCCTTCCTTATAAAAAAGGGTCGAAAACGAGTAATGTCCTAAATTAACGAGGGGATTTTCTTAACCTCCATTTTGGCTGAATTTTTAGAGAATGCAAAAATATCCCATGGAAGTCGTAGTTATGTTGTTTACCTATCCAACGAATTGTCACACGCTAAGATTCAATGCAAATCGGCTACATTATGGCCTTTCTACTAAAAAAGGGTCGAAAACGAGTAATGTCCTAAATTATCGAGGAGATTTTCTTAACCTCCATTTTGGCCAAATTTTTAGAGAATGCAAAAATATCCCATGGAAGTCGTAGTTATGTTGTTTACCTTTCCAACGAATTGTCACATGCTAAGATTCAATGCAAATCGGCCACATTATGGCCTTCCTAGTAAAAAAGGGTCGAAATCGAGTAATGTCCTAAACTAACGAGGGGATTTTCTTAGCCTCCATTTTGGCCGAATTTTTAGAGAATGCAAAAATATCCCATGGCTATCGTAGGTATGTTGTTTACCTATCCAACGAATTGTCACATGCTAAGATTCAATACAAATCGGCCACTTTATGGCCTTCCTAGTAAAAATGGGTCGAAAACGAGTAATGTCCTAAATTAACGAGGAGATTTTCTTAACCTCCATTTTGGCCGAATTTTTAGAGAATGCAAAAATATCCCATGGAAGTCGTAGTTATGTTGTTTACCTATCCAACGAATTGTCACACGCTAAGATTCAATGCAAATCGGCCACATTATGGCCTTCCTAGTAAAAATGGGTCGAAAACGAGTAATGTCCTAAATTAACGAGGAGATTTTCTTAACCTCCATTTTGGCCGAATTTTTAGAGAATGCAAAAATATCCCATGGAAGTCGTAGTTATGTTGTTTACCTATCCAACGAATTGTCACACGCTAAAATTCAATGCTAATCGGCCACATTATGGCCTTCCTAGTAAAAAAGGGTCGAAAACGAGTAATGTCCCAAATTAACGCAAGGATTTTCTTAACCTCCATTTTGGCTGAATTTTTAAAAAATGCAAAAATATCCCATGGAAGTCGTAGCTATGTTGTTTACCTATCCAACAAATTGTCCCATGCTAAGATTCAATACAAACCGGCCACTTTATGGCCTTCCTTATAAAAAAGGGTCGAAAACGAGTAATGTCCTAAATTAACGAGGGGATTTTCTTAGCCTCCATTTTGGCTGAATTTTTAGAGAATGCAAAAATATCCCATGGAAGTCGTAGTTATGTTGTTTACCTATCCAACGAATTGTCACACGCTAAGATTCAATGCAAATCGGCTACATTATGGCCTTCCTACTAAAAAAGGGTCGAAAACGAGTAATGTCCCAAATTAACGAGGAGATTTTCTTAACCTCCATTTTGGCCAAATTTTTAGAGAATGCAAAAATATCCCATGGAAGTCGTAGTTATGTTGTTTACCTTTCCAACGAATTGTCACATGCTAAGATTCAATGCAAATCGGCCACATTATGGCCTTCCTAGTAAAAAAGGGTCGAAAACGAGTAATGTCCTAAACTAACGAGGGGATTTTCTTAGCCTCCATTTTGGCCGAATTTTTAGAGAATGCAAAAATATCCCATGGAAGTCGTAGTTATGTTGTTTACCTATCCAACGAATTGTCACACGCTAAAATTCAATGCAAATCGGCCACATTATGGCCTTCCTAGTAAAAAAGGGTCGAAAACGAGTAATGTCCCAAATTAACGCAAGGATTTTCTTAACCTCCATTTTGGCTGAATTTTTAAAAAATGCAAAAATATCCCATGGAAGTCGTAGCTATGTTGTTTACCTATCCAACAAATTGTCCCATGCTAAGATTCAATACAAACCGGCCACTTTATGGCCTTCCTTATAAAAAAGGGTCGAAAATGAGTAATGTCCTAAATTAACGAGGGGATTTTCTTAGCATGTGACAATTCGTTGGATAGGTAAACAACATAACTATGACTTCCATGGGATATTTTTGCATTCTCTAAAAATTCGGCCAAAATGGAGGTTAAGAAAATCTCCTCGTTAATTTAGGACATTACTCGTTTTCGACCCATTTTTACTAGGAAGGCCATAAAGTGGCCGATTTGTATTGAATCTTAGCATGTGACAATTCGTTGGATAGGTAAACAAAATAACTACGACTTCCATGGGATATTTTTGCATTCTCTAAAAATTCAGCCAAAATGGAGGTTAAGAAAATCTCCTCGTTAATTTGGGACATTACTCGTTTTCGACCCTTTTTTACTAGGAAGGCCATAATGTGGCCGATTTGCATTGAATCTTAGCGTGTGACAATTCGTTGGATAGGTAAACAACATAACTATGACTTCCATGGGATATTTTTGCATTCTCTAAAAATTCAGCCAAAATGGGGGTTAAGAAAATATCCTCGTTAATTTAGGACATTACTCGTTTTCGACCCTTTTTTAGTAGGAAGGCCATAATGTGGCCGATTTGCATTGAATCTTAGCGTGTGACAATTCGTTGGATAGGTAAACAACATAACTACGACTTCCATGGGATATTTTTGCATTCTCTAAAAATTCAGCCAAAATGGGGGTTAAGAAAATATCCTCGTTAATTTGGGACATTACTCGTTTTCGACCCTTTTTTCGTAGGAAGGCCATAATGTAGCCGATTTGCATTGAATCTTAGCGTGTGACAATTCGTTGGATAGGTAAACAACATAACTACGACTTCCATGGGATATTTTTGCATTCTCTAAAAATTCAGCCAAAATGGGGGTTAAGAAAATATCCTCGTTAATTTAGGACATTACTCGTTTTCGACCCTTTTTTAGTAGGAAGGCCATAATGTGGCCGATTTGTATTGAATCTTAGCATGTGACAATTCGTTGGATAGGTAAACAAAATAACTACGACTTCCATGGGATATTTTTGCATTCTCTAAAAATTCAGCCAAAATGGAGGTTAAGAAAATCTCCTCGTTAATTTGGGACATTACTCGTTTTCGACCCTTTTAGGAAGGCCATAATGTGGCCGATTTGCATTGAGTCTTAGCGTGTGACAATTCGTTGGATAGGTAAACAACATAACTACGACTTCCATGGGATATTTTTGCATTCTCTAAAAATTCGGCCAAAATGGAGGTCAAGAAAATCTCCTCGTTAATTTAGGACATTACTCGTTTTCGACCCTTTTTTTATAAGGAAGGCCATAAAGTGACCGGTTTGTATTGAATCTTAGCATGGGACAATTCGTTGGATAGGTGAACAACATAGCTACGACTTCCATGGGATATTTTTGCATTTTTTAAAAATTCAGCCAAAATGGAGGTTAAGAAAATCTCCTCGTTAATTTGGGACATTACTCGTTTTCGACCCTTTTTTACTAGGAAGGCCATAATGTGGCCGATTTGCATTGAATCTTAGCGTGTGACAATTCGTTGGATAGGTAAACAACATAACTATGACTTCCATGGGATATTTTTGCATTCTCTAAAAATTCAGCCAAAATGGGGGTTAAGAAAATATCCTCGTTAATTTGGGACATTACTCGTTTTCGACCCTTTTTTAGTAGGAAGGCCATAATGTGGCCGATTTGCATTGAATCTTAGCGTGTGACAATTCGTTGGATAGGTAAACAACATAACTACGACTTCCATGGGATATTTTTGCATTCTCTAAAAATTCAGCCAAAATGGGGGTTAAGAAAATATCCTCGTTAATTTGGGACATTACTCGTTTTCGACCCTTTTTTCGTAGGAAGGCCATAATGTAGCCGATTTGCATTGAATCTTAGCGTGTGACAATTCGTTGGATAGGTAAACAACATAACTACGACTTCCATGGGATATTTTTGCATTCTCTACAAATTCGGCCAAAATGGAGGTCAAGAAAATCTCCTCGTTAATTTAGGACATTACTCGTTTTCGACCCTTTTTTATAAGGAAGGCCATAAAGTGGCCGGTTTGTATTGAATCTTAGCATGGGACAATTCGTTGGATAGGTAAACAACATAACTATGACTTCCATGGGATATTTTTGCATTCTCTAAAAATTCAGCCAAAATGGGGGTTAAGAAAATATCCTCGTTAATTTGGGACATTACTCATTTTCGACCCTTTTTTAGTAGGAAGGCCATAATGTGGCCGATTTGCATTGAATCTTAGCGTGTGACAATTCGTTGGATAGGTAAACAACATAACTACGACTTCCATGGGATATTTTTGCATTCTCTAAAAATTCGGCCAAAATGGAGGTCAAGAAAATCTCCTCGTTAATTTAGGACATTACTCGTTTTCGACCCTTTTTTATAAGGAAGGCCATAATGTGGCCGATTTGCATTGAATCTTAGCGTGTGACAATTCGTTGGATAGGTAAACAACATAACTATGACTTCCATGGGATATTTTTGCATTCTCTAAAAATTCAGCCAAAATGGGGGTTAAGAAAATATCCTCGTTAATTTGGGACATTACTCGTTTTAGACCCTTTTTTAGTAGGAAGGCCATAATGTGGCCGATTTGCATTGAATCTTAGCGTGTTACAATTCGTTGGATAGGTAAACAACATAACTACGACTTCCATGGGATATTTTTGCATTCTCTAAAAATTCGGCCAAAATGGAGGTTAAGAAAATCTCCTCGTTAATTTAGGACATTACTCGTTTTCGACCCATTTTTACTAGGAAGGCCATAAAGTGGCCGATTTGTATTGAATCTTAGCATGTGACAATTCGTTGGATAGGTAAACAACATAACTACGACTTCCATGGGATATTTTTGCATTCTCCAAAAATTCAGCCAAAATGGAGGTTAAGAAAATCTCCTCGTTAATTTGGGACATTACTCGTTTTCGACCCTTTTTTACTAGGAAGGCCATAATGTGGCCGATTTGCATTGAATCTTCGCGTGTGACAATTCGTTGGATAGGTAAACAACATAACCACGACTTCCATGGGATATTTTTCCATTCTCTAAAAATTCAGCCAAAATGGAGGTTAAGAAAATATCCTCGTTAATTTGGGACATTACTCGTTTTCGACCCTTTTTTAGTAGGAAGGGCATAATGTGGCCGATTTGCATTGAATCTTAGCGTGTGACAATTCGTTGGATAGGTAAACAACATAACTACGACTTCCACAGGATATTTTTGCATTCTCTAAAAATTCAGCCAAAATGGAGGTTAAGAAAATCTCCTCGTTAATTTGGGACATTACTCGTTTTCGACCCTTTTTTACTAGGAAGGCCATAATGTGGCCGATTTGCATTGAATCTTAGCGTGTGACAATTCGTTGGATAGGTAAACAACATAACTATGACTTCCATGGGATATTTTTGCATTCTCTAAAAATTCAGCCAAAATGGGGGTTAAGAAAATATCCTCGTTAATTTGGGACATTACTCATTTTCGACCCTTTTTTAGTAGGAAGGCCATAATGTGGCCGATTTGCATTGAATCTTAGCGTGTGACAATTCGTTGGATAGGTAAACAACATAACTACGACTTCCATGGGATATTTTTGCATTCTCTAAAAATTCGGCCAAAATGGAGGTCAAGAAAATCTCCTCGTTAATTTAGGACATTACTCGTTTTCGACCCTTTTTTATAAGGAAGGCCATAATGTGGCCGATTTGCATTGAATCTTAGCGTGTGACAATTCGTTGGATAGGTAAACAACATAACTATGACTTCCATGGGATATTTTTGCATTCTCTAAAAATTCAGCCAAAATGGGGGTTAAGAAAATATCCTCGTTAATTTGGGACATTACTCGTTTTAGACCCTTTTTTAGTAGGAAGGCCATAATGTGGCCGATTTGCATTGAATCTTAGCGTGTTACAATTCGTTGGATAGGTAAACAACATAACTACGACTTCCATGGGATATTTTTGCATTCTCTAAAAATTCGGCCAAAATGGAGGTTAAGAAAATCTCCTCGTTAATTTAGGACATTACTCGTTTTCGACCCATTTTTACTAGGAAGGCCATAAAGTGGCCGATTTGTATTGAATCTTAGCATGTGACAATTCGTTGGATAGGTAAACAACATAACTACGACTTCCATGGGATATTTTTGCATTCTCCAAAAATTCAGCCAAAATGGAGGTTAAGAAAATCTCCTCGTTAATTTGGGACATTACTCGTTTTCGACCCTTTTTTACTAGGAAGGCCATAATGTGGCCGATTTGCATTGAATCTTCGCGTGTGACAATTCGTTGGATAGGTAAACAACATAACCACGACTTCCATGGGATATTTTTCCATTCTCTAAAAATTCAGCCAAAATGGAGGTTAAGAAAATATCCTCGTTAATTTGGGACATTACTCGTTTTCGACCCTTTTTTAGTAGGAAGGGCATAATGTGGCCGATTTGCATTGAATCTTAGCGTGTGACAATTCGTTGGATAGGTAAACAACATAACTACGACTTCCACAGGATATTTTTGCATTCTCTAAAAATTCAGCCAAAATGGAGGTTAAGAAAATCTCCTCGTTAATTGGGGACATTACTCGTTTTTGACCCATTTTTACTAGGAAGGCCATAAAGTGGCCGATTTGTATTGAATCTTAGCATGTGACAATTCGTTGGATAGGTAAACAACATAACTACGACTTCCATGGGATAGTTTTGCATTCTCTAAAAATTCGGCCAGAATGGAGGTTAAGAAAATCTCCTCGTTAATTTAGGACATTACTCGTTTTCGACCCATTTTTACTAGGAAGGCCATAAAGTGGCCGATTTGTATTGAATCTTAGCATGTGACAATTCGTTGGATAGGTTAATAACATAACTACGACTTCCATGGGATATTTTTGCATTCTCTAAAAATTCGGCCAAAATGGAGGTTAAGAAAATCTCCTCGTTAATTTAGGACATTACTCGTTTTCGACCCTTTTTTACTAGGAAGGCCATAATGTGGTCGATTTGCACTGAATCTTAGCATGTGACAATTCGTTGGATAGGTAAACAACATAACTACGACTTCCATGGGATATTTTTGCATTCTCTAAAAATTCGGCCAAAATGGAGGTTAAGAAAATCTCCTCGTTAATTTAGGACATTACGCGTTTTCGACCCATTTTTACTAGGAAGCCCATAAAGTGGCCGATTTGTATTGAATCTTAGCATGTGACAATTCGTTGGATAGGTAAACAACATAACTACGACTTCCATGGGATAATTTTGCATTCTCTAAAAATTCGGCCAAAATGGAGGTTAAGAAAATCTCCTCGTTAATTTAGGACATTACTCGTTTTTGACCCATTTTTACTAGGAAGGCCATAAAGTGGCCGATTTGTATTGAATCTTAGCATGTGACAATTCGTTGGATAGGTAAACAACATAAATACGACTTCCATGGGATATTGTTGCATTCTCTAAAAATTCAGCCAAAATGGAGGTTAAGAATATCTCCTCGTTAATTTGGGACATTACTCGTTTTCGACCATTTTTTAGTAGGAAGGCCATAATGTGGCCGATTTGCATTGAATCTTAGCGTGTGACAATTCGTTGGATAGGTAAACAACATAACTACGACTTCCATGGGATATTTTTGCATTTTCTAAAAATTCGGCCAAAATGGAGGTTAAGAAAATCTCCTCGTTAATTTGGGACATTACTCGTTTTTGACCCATTTTTACTAGGAAGGCCATAAAGTGGCCGATTTGTATTGAATCTTAGCATGTGACAATTCGTTGGATAGGTAAACAACATAAATACGACTTCCATGGGATATTTTTGCATTCTCTAAAAATTCAGCCAAAATGGAGGTTAAGAATATCTCCTCGTTAATTTGGGACATTACTCGTTTTCGACCCTTTTTTAGTAGGAAGGCCTAATGTGGCCGATTTGCATTGAATCTTAGCGTGTGACAATTCGTTGGATAGGTAAACAACATAGCTACGACTTCCACAGGATATTTTTGCATTCTCTAAAAATTCAGCCAAAATGGAGGTTAAGAAAATCTCCTCGTTAATTGGGGACATTACTCGTTTTTGACCCATTTTTACTAGGAAGGCCATAAAGTGGCCGATTTGTATTGAATCTTAGCATGTGACAATTCGTTGGATAGGTAAACAACATAACTACGACTTCCATGGGATATTTTTGCATTCTCTAAAAATTCGGCCAGAATGGAGGTTAAGAAAATCTCCTCGTTAATTTAGGACATTACTCGTTTTCGACCCATTTTTACTAGGAAGGCCATAAAGTGGCCGATTTGTATTGAATCTTAGCATGTGACACACTACAACATTTCCGCCCTATAAAAACACTAAAAAACTGTTGCTTAATGTGATAAAACCGTTCCCGTAGGATACCAGAACGGTTTTCCGAGCGTGGCAAACTGAGGCGTTGTCTTATCCTTTCAGGACGGTTATTTTCCTAAACAACAACGGCAAAGGTAAATCCGTAGTCTTAGGTATCCTTTTGAGAACGCTTTTTAAATTTCTCAACATCAACGGTTTTAAGCTGTTTCCGACTAAAAATCCGTTGCGCTTGCTTAACTATAAGAACGCTATTTGGGGCGCTATCCCAACACTTTAGTACCGATGTTTTACGAAAACCGTTCTCCTAGACCCAATTTTAAATTGCTGTTTATAAGCTTCCGCAACGCCTTTGCACCGTTGTGAAAAATTGTATATTAAAAAAAAATTGCATTTAATCCTTATTCTTTCACTTACTCTGTCTGTTCTTGTCAAAAATAAAACATTATTATTTGACTTAAAGAACAACTTCAGTGAAAAATTATAAATACAAAATTCAAATATAATCCTATATTCAAAATTACATACCAAGTACTTGTCAATAATATATCATTCGTATACGTATCAAATATAACATTGTTCACAATAAAGTACTCAAATTCTACAAGTCATAATGTCAACTATCATTTTCACAATCTAAACAACACTTAAACATCAACATCTGTCTTCATCTCTTGTACTTCTAGATCTTGAAATTCTTCATCGATATCATCATTATTCATTGATCTACACAATAAAGAAATAAGTTCAATAAGTCACACGTACAAATAATAGTGCCTTCATAGACCATTTGAAAATATATACGTCAAACAATGAGGTAGTAATTTCAAAGCCACCCATTCCAAAGAGACACAGCAATATAGAGTATACTAAACTAATATAGTTGCGACATTTTTTATTCTTCTTTTCATATGATAATACTAAACTAATTAGTCCTCAATAAAAATCCTAGGCCTCCTACATGGAATATTTTTCTACTCTAAGACTAACACAAACTCACACGAAACTCATACTACATCACAACCTGCTCCACTTCACACATTATTAAGTTTCACATTTATCATAACATACCTGCTGAACCATAAACAAAACTATATTTTCCTCTATACTAAGCCACACAGGAGAACCAATAGTAGAAGTATTCATTAGTCCAACCTCCAATTTCCTTTTTCATAATTCATACATCTGCAAACTACCTGTCAAATACAACAAACCATGTGTCAAAAAAAAAATACAACAAACCATAGACACTTCCAATAAAAAAGAAAAAAAACTTAGTCTTATAATTTAGGTTTTTTTTTTTTTTTACACTGTTGCAATTATACAAAAGGTAGAAGCAGACCATAGAGAGTTGCTGATTTACACAACAATATCCAAAAAATATCAACACCAATAGGGCCACCAGTGGAAACATGAGCCCTATAACCACTAATATTAAGTGATTATCTTAGCTTTGTAACATACATGTAACTGTTTGAGTTTACCTATATCGGTGTCGAGATCATACCATCAAAGTATGTAATCCTATATTAGGTAAATGAAAATTTACTTAAGAGTAATTTTCTAAAGTTGTCTATTGTTCTAAACTATAAGCCTTGCTTCAACTTACTAGTATATAGGTGCTAATCAGATAGTAGTTGCTTTTCTTATATTTTCGTCAACAACCTTTCCTGAAATCATGAACGAGATAAAGTAAAATACTTGTCAATCATACATCATTCATATATCTAACAAAATACTTTTCTTATATTGAATTAATCATAGTATGTATGATAAACAGGAGATATTGCTTGAAATAAATTGGCTATTTTCCAAACTAGTTCTTATACTCAGACGATAAGGGAATGTGATGTGCAGCCTTGGCCAGTAAAATGGCTAGGCTGAAACGAGTAGTACGTGTTAGATCAGCGGTCATGGGGAAATTAATTTTATTCAACAAAGAGATAAAACAATTTCTCAGATGCAACAAAAACCAACTCCCCCATTTACAAGCTAAAAATAATAATTTGAAAGCTTAAACCATATAATTACATTCTCAAAGAGATCAAACCACTATCAACTGTTCTCGAAATCTACTTTCATCCCATCAATGCCATTGAATCAGCCAAGAGTCTCGATCTTCCCACTTTAGCAGCAACTATCTAATAATTACATGAGTTAATTACAATTTCAATTGTTTCAATCGTTCATACCTTCTTGAAGAGTACTCACTAAAGCAACAATAAATGTCCTGATCAAAAGAGAGGTGGAGTTGGAGTATGAAATAGAAACTGCTTCAGTTACTGCAGCAGACTAAGGTAAATAAGAAAAGAGTATAGCCGCAACCTATAATATTAGATGTATATAAAATTTACAATAACTGATATCAATGACAGATAGATAATAACAAATTGCAGCAGTCCAATGTGTGCAAACTCACAAGCATACATTATTTAATGATTTAATAATAACAATCTTGAAGAATAGATGTACGGAAAAATAAACTATGGTAAAAAAATTCAAGTTTATAAACTAATGAACCACTAAAGTAATAAGGTGGTTAAAAATGTAAAAACCAAAGAATGGTGAATGAGAACCAGTTGTTAAATCAATTAATCACTTGATAGATCAATTACAAAATTTGATCAATTACGGATACTTTGTCTTCAAAATTTTATACGTTTACATCCATGAATATGCTAGTTTTTACACACTTTATGTAGTTTTGGCTAACTGTATGTGGAGTGTAATAGGAAATGTTCACATATAAAGTTCATCTTACACAATTCTAACATATAAAATATCCAATAGAAACCATTGCAAACTTCTACACAAGTTTATCATACAAAGTTTCTAGCTTCCTCTCAACTTCAAATGATGGAAAGTACTGACCAACAACTTTTAAGAAAGGGAAGTAACTTTCATCTACTAAGCATATGAACACTATTCAATGAAGCACAAACACTATTCGAATTAGGCATGTCTCAGTGTCGGATACGTGTTAATGTCTAAAACGACACCAACACATATAATTACATTGAATTAGGTGATTTTCTCAAATTATTATTGGTGTCGGCGTGTCAATGTCTGTCATATGCGGTGTCCATGACTGTATCCGTGCTTCATAGTCACTAGTTCAATCACAACTCTGTTTTAGATAAGGTAATTAGCTAGGCTTCCTAGTTTACACATAATTACCCACGTTATTTCAAGTTCAACTACTTTGTTTATTAACTGATTCAAGTCATAACTAACTACCATCTTTGTCAACCTTCAAATGTTAAAAGAAGAACATGTATAAATGTGCACAAGGAAAAGTCTAACTTTTAAGTTAGATAAAAATTGATTAAAAAAATGTGCACAAGGAACTAGCTTTAGAAAATTACAAGGGCATCGATTACAACAAGGTTAAAGAATATTGATAAAAACCTGATACTTATAAAAATTCAAATCCATCCTACAATTACAAGGTTTTTCTATCAATAAACAATACAAAACAAACAAACGCAGTAGAGAGAAGAATATGTTCAACAATCAAAATTAAACAAACAAAAAAAAAAAAAGAAAACCGAAGAACCTATATTGAACAGAGGCAATATGAACAATAATCACAGCAAACAATATACCTTTGTGAATCCAATAACTTCGTAAATCACAGCAAACATGTCGTCATCGCCGCCGGCTTCTACAGAGATTGATTGAACAAAATGCGGGCTCTGAAATTTTGAAAGAGTATAGATTCCTGAAAGGATTCATGGAATTTTATGAAGGGGGTCTGAGATTATTTGAGAGTAGAATCGAAAAAAGGGGGGTTTTGAGAGTTTTTCGAAGCTTGAAAGATGGTTTGAGATTTTCGAAGGGGTGGGATTGAGGGGTGTGAGATTGAGGAGGTTCGAAACGTGAGAGTTGAATTCCAAGTTTGAGGTTACTCTGAAATTTGAGGATTAAAGTTTGAAAGCGTTTGGGATTGGGTTCACTTTTTTTGTTTGTTACAATTTATTTATTTGTTTATTTTAAGTTCAAAAAAAAAAATTGTTTGTTTATTTATTTTGAGATTGAGTTGAGTTTCTTTATTATTTTTTTAAGAAGAGTTTCTTAATTATTGGAAGCGGCAGAAAAAATTCCTACTAAGCGGCCTACTAAAAAAAATGGAGGCTGGTCGTTTTTTTCTAGTTTATTTTCCCATATTTTTTATTAAAAAATTGAAAAGTATACAACGATGATTATTTGTTGTAAAAAATAACTGATAAATTTCCGTTCTGCTTTTATATACCACAACAATTTTGAGGCGTAACAAAAAAATTGAAAAAACTCCCTATGTTACCACAACAAAATATGAAAATTGTTGCCTTCGATACTCTAACAGAACAATTTTTTTACCTTCAAAAAATTAGGCGTTGCCGTAGGGCCAAAATGTTGTAGTGACAATTCGTTGGATAGGTAAACAACATAACTACGACTTCCATGGGATAATTTTGCATTCTCTAAAAATTCGGCCAAAATGGAGGTTAAGAAAATCTCCTCGTTAATTTAGGACATTACTCGTTTTTGACCCATTTTTACTAGGAAGGCCATAAAGTGGCCGATTTGTATTGAATCTTAGCATGTGACAATTCGTTGGATAGGTAAACAACATAAATACGACTTCCATGGGATATTGTTGCATTCTCTAAAAATTCAGCCAAAATGGAGGTTAAGAATATCTCCTCGTTAATTTGGGACATTACTCGTTTTCGACCATTTTTTAGTAGGAAGGCCATAATGTGGCCGATTTGCATTGAATCTTAGCGTGTGACAATTCGTTGGATAGGTAAACAACTTAACTACGACTTCCATGGGATATTTTTGCATTTTCTAAAAATTCGGCCAAAATGGAGGTTAAGAAAATCTCCTCGTTCATTTAGGACATTACTCGTTTTCGACCCTTTTTTACTAGGAAGGCCATAATGTGGTCGATTTGCATTGAATCTTATCATGTGACAATTCGTTGGATAGGTAAACAACATAACTACGACTTCCATGGGATATTTTTGCATTCTCTAAAAATTCGGCCAAAATGGAGGTTAAGAAAATCTCCTCGTTAATTTAGGACATTACTTGTTTTTGACCCATTTTTACTAGGAATGCCATAAAGTGGCCGATTTGTATTGAATCTTAGCATGTGACAATTTGTTGGGTAGGTAAACAACATAACTACGACTTCCATGGGATATTTTTGCAATCTCTAAAAATTCAGCCAAAATGGAGGTTAAGAAAATCTCCTCGTTAATTGGGGACATTACTCATTTTCGACCCTTTTTTAGTAGGAAGGCCATAATGTGTCCGATTTGCATTGAATCCTAGCGTGTGACAATTCGTTGGATAGGTTAACAACATAACTACGACATCCATGGGATATTTTTGCATTTTCTAAAAATTCGGCCAGAATGGAGGTTAAGAAAATCTCCTCGTTAATTTAGGACATTACTCGTTTTCGACCCTTTTTTACTAGGAAGGCCATAATGTGGCCGATTTGCATTGAATCTTAGCGTGTGACAATTCTTTGGATAGGTAAACAACATAACTACGACTTCCATGGGATATTTTTGCATTCTCTAAAAATTCGGCCAAAATGGAGGTTAGGAAAATCTCCTCGTTAATTTAGGACATTGCTCGTTTTCGACCCATTTTTACTAGGAAGGCCATAAAGTGGCCGATTTGTATTGAATCTTAGCATGTGACAATTCGTTGGATAGGTTAATAACATAACTACGACTTCCATGGGATATTTTTGCATTCTCTAAAAATTCGGCCAAAATGGAGGTTAAGAAAATCTCCTCGTTAATTTAGGACATTACACGTTTTCGACCCTTTTTTACTAGGAAGGCCATAATGTGGTCGATTTGCATTGAATCTTAGCATGTGACAATTCGTTGGATAGGTAAACAACATAACTACGACTTCCATGGGATATTTTTGCATTCTCTAAAAATTCGGCCAAAATGGAGGTTAAGAAAATCTCCTCGTTAATTTATGACATTACTCGTTTTTGACCCATTTTTACTAGGAATGCCATAAAGTGGCCGATTTGTATTGAATCTTAGCATGTGACAATTTGTTGGATAGGTAAACAACTTAACTACGACTTCCATGGGATATTTTTGCATTCTCTAAAAATTCGGCCAAAATAGAGGTTAAGAAAATCTCCTCGTTAATTTAGGACATTACTCGTTTTTGACCCATTTTTACTAGGAATGCCATAAAGTGGCCGATTTGTACTGAATCTTAGCATGTGACAATTTGTTGGATAGGTAAACAACTTAACTATGACTTCCATGGGATAATTTTGCATTCTCTAAAAATTCGGCCAAAATGGAGGTTAAGAAAATCTCCTCGTTAATTTAGGACATTACTCGTTTTTGACCCATTTTTACTAGGAAGGCCATAAAGTGGCCGATTTGTATTGAATCTTAGCATGTGACAATTCGTTGGATAGGTAAACAACATAACTACGACTTCCATGGGATAATTTTGCATTCTCTAAAAATTCGGCCAAAATGGAGGTTAAGAAAATCTCCTCGTTAATTTAGGACATTACTCGTTTTTGACCCATTTTTACTAGGAAGGCCATAAAGTGGCCGATTTGTATTGAATCTTAGCATGTGACAATTCGTTGGATAGGTAAACAACATAAATACGACTTCCATGGGATATTGTTGCATTCTCTAAAAATTCAGCCAAAATGGAGGTTAAGAATATCTCCTCGTTAATTTGGGACATTACTCGTTTTCGACCATTTTTTAGTAGGAAGGCCATAATGTGGCCGATTTGCATTGAATCTTAGCGTGTGACAATTCGTTGGATAGGTAAACAACTTAACTACGACTTCCATGGGATATTTTTGCATTTTCTAAAAATTCGGCCAAAATGGAGGTTAAGAAAATCTCCTCGTTAATTTAGGACATTACTCGTTTTCGACCCTTTTTTACTAGGAAGGCCATAATGTGGTCGATTTGCATTGAATCTTAGCATGTGACAATTCGTTGGATAGGTAAACAACATAACTACGACTTCCATGGGATATTTTTGCATTCTCTAAAAATTCGGCCAAAATGGAGGTTAAGAAAATCTCCTTGTTAATTTAGGACATTACTTGTTTTTGACCCATTTTTACTAGGAATGCCATAAAGTGGCCGATTTGTATTGAATCTTAGCATGTGACAATTTGTTGGGTAGGTAAACAACATAACTACGACTTCCATGGGATATTTTTGCATTCTCTAAAAATTCAGCCAAAATGGAGGTTAAGAAAATCTCCTCGTTAATTGGGGACATTACTCATTTTCGACCCTTTTTTAGTAGGAAGGCCATAATGTGTCCGATTTGCATTGAATCCTAGCGTGTGACAATTCGTTGGATAGGTTAACAACATAAATACGACATCCATGGGATATTTTTGCATTCTCTAAAAATTCGGCCAGAATGGAGGTTAAGAAAATCTCCTCGTTAATTTAGGACATTACTCGTTTTCGACCCTTTTTTACTAGGAAGGCCATAATGTGGCCGATTTGCATTGAATCTTAGCGTGTGACAATTCTTTGGATAGGTAAACAACATAACTACGACTTCCATGGGATATTTTTGCATTCTCTAAAAATTCGGCCAAAATGGAGGTTAGGAAAATCTCCTCGTTAATTTAGGACATTGCTCGTTTTCGACCCATTTTTACTAGGAAGGCCATAAAGTGGCCGATTTGTATTGAATCTTAGCATGTGACAATTCGTTGGATAGGTTAATAACATAACTACGACTTCCATGGGATATTTTTGCATTCTCTAAAAATTCGGCCAAAATGGAGGTTAAGAAAATCTCCTCGTTAATTTAGGACATTACACGTTTTCGACCCTTTTTTACTAGGAAGGCCATAATGTGGTCGATTTGCATTGAATCTTAGCATGTGACAATTCGTTGGATAGGTAAACAACATAACTACGACTTCCATGGGATATTTTTGCATTCTCTAAAAATTCGGCCAAAATGGAGGTTAAGAAAATCTCCTCGTTAATTTATGACATTACTCGTTTTTGACCCATTTTTACTAGGAATGCCATAAAGTGGCCGATTTGTATTGAATCTTAGCATGTGACAATTTGTTGGATAGGTAAACAACTTAACTACGACTTCCATGGGATATTTTTGCATTCTCTAAAAATTCGGCCAAAATGGAGGTTAAGAAAATCTCCTCGTTAATTTAGGACATTACTCGTTTTTGACCCATTTTTACTAGGAATGCCATAAAGTGGCCGATTTGTACTGAATCTTAGCATGTGACAATTTGTTGGATAGGTAAACAACTTAACTACGACTTCCATGGGATATTTTTGCATTCTCTAAAAATTCAGCCAAAATGGAGGTTAAGAATATCTCCTCGTTAATTTGGGACATTACTCGTTTTCGACCCTTTTTTAGTAGGAAGGCCTAATGTGGCCGATTTGCATTGAATCTTAGCGTGTGACAATTCGTTGGATAGGTAAACAACATAACTACGACTTCCACAGGATATTTTTGCATTCTCTAAAAATTCAGCCAAAATGGAGGTTTAGAAAATCTCCTCGTTAATTGGGGACTTTACTCGTTTTTGACCCATTTTTACTAGGAAGGCCATAAAGTGGCCGATTTGTATTGAATCTTAGCATGTGACAATTCGTTGGATAGGTAAACAACATAACTACGACTTCCATGGGATATTTTTGCATTCTCTAAAAATTCGGCCAGAATGGAGGTTAAGAAAATCTCCTCGTTAATTTAGGACATTACTCGTTTTCGACCCATTTTTACTAGGAAGGCCATAAAGTGGCCGATTTGTATTGAATCTTAGCATGTGACAATTCGTTGGATAGGTAAACAACATAACTACGACTTCCATGGGATAATTTTGCATTCTCTAAAAATTCGGCCAAAATGGAGGTTAAGAAAATCTCCTCGTTAATTTAGGACATTACTCGTTTTTGACCCATTTTTACTAGGAAGGCCATAAAGTGGCCGATTTGTATTGAATCTTAGCATGTGACAATTCGTTGGATAGGTAAACAACATAAATACGACTTCCATGGGATATTGTTGCATTCTCTAAAAATTCAGCCAAAATGGAGGTTAAGAATATCTCCTCGTTAATTTGGGACATTACTCGTTTTCGACCATTTTTTAGTAGGAAGGCCATAATGTGGCCGATTTGCATTGAATCTTAGCGTGTGACAATTCGTTGGATAGGTAAACAACATAACTACGACTTCCATGGGATATTTTTGCATTTTCTAAAAATTCGGCCAGAATGGAGGTTAAGAAAATCTCCTCGTTAATTTGGGACATTACTCGTTTTTGACCCATTTTTACTAGGAAGGCCATAAAGTGGCCGATTTGTATTGAATCTTAGCATGTGACAATTCGTTGGATAGGTAAACAACATAAATACGACTTCCATGGGATATTTTTGCATTCTCTAAAAATTCAGCCAAAATGGAGGTTAAGAATATCTCCTCGTTAATTTGGGACATTACTCGTTTTCGACCCTTTTTTAGTAGGAAGGCCTAATGTGGCCGATTTGCATTGAATCTTAGCGTGTGACAATTCGTTGGATAGGTAAACAACATAACTACGACTTCCACAGGATATTTTTGCATTCTCTAAAAATTCAGCCAAAATGGAGGTTAAGAAAATCTCCTCGTTAATTGGGGACATTACTCATTTTTGACCCATTTTTACTAGGAAGGCCATAAAGTGGCCGATTTGTATTGAATCTTAGCATGTGACAATTCGTTGGATAGGTAAACAACATAACTACGACTTCCATGGGATATTTTTGCATTCTCTAAAAATTCGGCCAGAATGGAGGTTAAGAAAATCTCCTCGTTAATTTAAGACATTACTCGTTTTCGACCCATTTTTACTAGGAAGGCCATAAAGTGGCCGATTTGTATTGAATCTTAGCATGTGACAATTCGTTGGATAGGTAAACAACATAACTACGACTTCCATGGGATAATTTTGCATTCTCTAAAAATTCGGCCAAAATGGATGTTAAGAAAATCTCCTCGTTAATTTAGGACATTACTCGTTTTTGACCCATTTTTACTAGGAAGGCCATAAAGTGGCCGATTTGTATTGAATCTTAGCATGTGACAATTCGTTGGATAGGTAAACAACATAAATACGACTTCCATGGGATATTGTTGCATTCTCTAAAAATTCAGCCAAAATGGAGGTTAAGAATATCTCCTCGTTAATTTGGGACATTACTCGTTTTCGACCATTTTTTAGTAGGAAGGCCATAATGTGGCCGATTTGCATTGAATCTTAGCGTGTGACAATTCGTTGGATAGGTAAACAACTTAACTACGACTTCCATGGGATATTTTTGCATTTTCTAAAAATTCGGCCAAAATGGAGGTTAAGAAAATCTCCTCGTTAATTTAGGACATTACTCGTTTTCGACCCTTTTTTACTAGGAAGGCCATAATGTGGTCGATTTGCATTGAATCTTAGCATGTGACAATTCGTTGGATAGGTAAACAACATAACTACGACTTCCATGGGATATTTTTGCATTCTCTAAAAATTCGGCCAAAATGGAGGTTAAGAAAATCTCCTCGTTAATTTAGGACATTACTTGTTTTTGACCCATTTTTACTAGGAATGCCATAAAGTGGCCGATTTGTATTGAATCTTAGCATGTGACAATTTGTTGGGTAGGTAAACAACATAACTACGACTTCCATGGGATATTTTTGCATTCTCTAAAAATTCAGCCAAAATGGAGGTTAAGAAAATCTCCTCGTTAATTGGGGACATTACTCATTTTCGACCCTTTTTTAGTAGGAAGGCCATAATGTGTCCGATTTGCATTGAATCCTAGCGTGTGACAATTCGTTGGATAGGTTAACAACATAACTACGACATCCATGGGATATTTTTGCATTCTCTAAAAATTCGGCCAGAATGGAGGTTAAGAAAATCTCCTCGTTAATTTAGGACATTACTCGTTTTCGACCCTTTTTTACTAGGAAGGCCATAATGTGGCCGATTTGCATTGAATCTTAGCGTGTGACAATTCTTTGGATAGGTAAACAACATAACTACGACTTCCATGGGATATTTTTGCATTCTCTAAAAATTCGGCCAAAATGGAGGTTAGGAAAATCTCCTCGTTAATTTAGGACATTGCTCGTTTTCGACCCATTTTTACTAGGAAGGCCATAAAGTGGCCGATTTGTATTGAATCTTAGCATGTGACAATTCGTTGGATAGGTTAATAACATAACTACGACTTCCATGGGATATTTTTGCATTCTCTAAAAATTCGGCCAAAATGGAGGTTAAGAAAATCTCCTCGTTAATTTAGGACATTACACGTTTTCGACCCTTTTTTACTAGGAAGGCCATAATGTGGTCGATTTGCATTGAATCTTAGCATGTGACAATTCGTTGGATAGGTAAACAACATAACTACGACTTCCATGGGATATTTTTGCATTCTCTAAAAATTCGGCCAAAATGGAGGTTAAGAAAATCTCCTCGTTAATTTATGACATTACTCGTTTTTGACCCATTTTTACTAGGAATGCCATAAAGTGGCCGATTTGTATTGAATCTTAGCATGTGACAATTTGTTGGATAGGTAAACAACTTAACTACGACTTCCATGGGATATTTTTGCATTCTCTAAAAATTCGGCCAAAATGGAGGTTAAGAAAATCTCCTCGTTAATTTAGGACATTACTCGTTTTTGACCCATTTTTACTAGGAATGCCATAAAGTGGCCGATTTGTACTGAATCTTAGCATGTGACAATTTGTTGGATAGGTAAACAACTTAACTACGACTTCCACAGGATATTTTTGCATTCTCTAAAAATTCAGCCAAAATGGAGGTTAAGAAAATCTCCTCGTTAATTGGGGACATTACTCGTTTTTGACCCATTTTTACTAGGAAGGCCATAAAGTGGCCGATTTGTATTGAATCTTAGCATGTGACAATTCGTTGGATAGGTAAACAACATAACTACGACTTCCATGGGATATTTTTGCATTCTCTAAAAATTCGGCCAGAATGGAGGTTAAGAAAATCTCCTCGTTAATTTAGGACATTACTCGTTTTCGACCCATTTTTACTAGGAAGGCCATAAAGTGGCCGATTTGTATTGAATCTTAGCATGTGACAATTCGTTGGATAGGTAAACAACATAACTACGACTTCCATGGGATAATTTTGCATTCTCTAAAAATTCGGCCAAAATGGAGGTTAAGAAAATCTCCTCGTTAATTTAGGACATTACTCGTTTTTGACCCATTTCTACTAGGAAGGCCATAAAGTGGCCGATTTGTATTGAATCTTAGCATGTGACAATTCATTGGATAGGTAAACAACATAAATACGACTTCCATGGGATATTGTTGCATTCTCTAAAAATTCAGCCAAAATGGAGGTTAAGAATATCTCCTCGTTAATTTGGGACATTACTCGTTTTCGACCATTTTTTAGTAGGAAGGCCATAATGTGGCCGATTTGCATTGAATCTTAGCGTGTGACAATTCGTTGGATAGGTAAACAACATAAATACGACTTCCATGGGATATTGTTGCATTCTCTAAAAATTCAGCCAAAATGGAGGTTAAGAATATCTCCTCGTTAATTTGGGACATTACTCGTTTTCGACCATTTTTTAGTAGGAAGGCCATAATGTGGCCGATTTGCATTGAATCTTAGCGTGTGACAATTCGTTGGATAGGTAAACAACTTAACTACGACTTCCATGGGATATTTTTGCATTCTCTAAAAATTCGGCCAAAATGGATGTTAAGAAAATCTCCTCGTTAATTTAGGACATTACTCGTTTTTGACCCATTTTTACTAGGAAGGCCATAAAGTGGCCGATTTGTATTGAATCTTAGCATGTGACAATTCGTTGGATAGGTAAACAACATAAATACGACTTCCATGGGATATTGTTGCATTCTCTAAAAATTCAGCCAAAATGGAGGTTAAGAATATCTCCTCGTTAATTTGGGACATTACTCGTTTTCGACCATTTTTTAGTAGGAAGGCCATAATGTGGCCGATTTGCATTGAATCTTAGCGTGTGACAATTCGTTGGATAGGTAAACAACTTAACTACGACTTCCATGGGATATTTTTGCATTTTCTAAAAATTCGGCCAAAATGGAGGTTAAGAAAATCTCCTCGTTAATTTAGGACATTACTCGTTTTCGACCCTTTTTTACTAGGAAGGCCATAATGTGGTCGATTTGCATTGAATCTTAGCATGTGACAATTCGTTGGATAGGTAAACAACATAACTACGACTTCCATGGGATATTTTTGCATTCTCTAAAAATTCGGCCAAAATGGAGGTTAAGAAAATCTCCTCGTTAATTTAGGACATTACTTGTTTTTGACCCATTTTTACTAGGAATGCCATAAAGTGGCCGATTTGTATTGAATCTTAGCATGTGACAATTTGTTGGGTAGGTAAACAACATAACTACGACTTCCATGGGATATTTTTGCATTCTCTAAAAATTCAGCCAAAATGGAGGTTAAGAAAATCTCCTCGTTAATTGGGGACATTACTCATTTTCGACCCTTTTTTAGTAGGAAGGCCATAATGTGTCCGATTTGCATTGAATCCTAGCGTGTGACAATTCGTTGGATAGGTTAACAACATAACTACGACATCCATGGGATATTTTTGCATTCTCTAAAAATTCGGCCAGAATGGAGGTTAAGAAAATCTCCTCGTTAATTTAGGACATTACTCGTTTTCGACCCTTTTTTACTAGGAAGGCCATAATGTGGCCGATTTGCATTGAATCTTAGCGTGTGACAATTCTTTGGATAGGTAAACAACATAACTACGACTTCCATGGGATATTTTTGCATTCTCTAAAAATTCGGCCAAAATGGAGGTTAGGAAAATCTCCTCGTTAATTTAGGACATTGCTCGTTTTCGACCCATTTTTACTAGGAAGGCCATAAAGTGGCCGATTTGTATTGAATCTTAGCATGTGACAATTCGTTGGATAGGTTAATAACATAACTACGACTTCCATGGGATATTTTTGCATTCTCTAAAAATTCGGCCAAAATGGAGGTTAAGAAAATCTCCTCGTTAATTTAGGACATTACACGTTTTCGACCCTTTTTTACTAGGAAGGCCATAATGTGGTCGATTTGCATTGAATCTTAGCATGTGACAATTCGTTGGATAGGTAAACAACATAACTACGACTTCCATGGGATATTTTTGCATTCTCTAAAAATTCGGCCAAAATGGAGGTTAAGAAAATCTCCTCGTTAATTTATGACATTACTCGTTTTTGACCCATTTTTACTAGGAATGCCATAAAGTGGCCGATTTGTATTGAATCTTAGCATGTGACAATTTGTTGGATAGGTAAACAACTTAACTACGACTTCCATGGGATATTTTTGCATTCTCTAAAAATTCGGCCAAAATGGAGGTTAAGAAAATCTCCTCGTTAATTTAGGACATTACTCGTTTTTGACCCATTTTTACTAGGAATGCCATAAAGTGGCCGATTTGTACTGAATCTTAGCATGTGACAATTTGTTGGATAGGTAAACAACTTAACTACGACTTCCACAGGATATTTTTGCATTCTCTAAAAATTCAGCCAAAATGGAGGTTAAGAAAATCTCCTCGTTAATTGGGGACATTACTCGTTTTTGACCCATTTTTACTAGGAAGGCCATAAAGTGGCCGATTTGTATTGAATCTTAGCATGTGACAATTCGTTGGATAGGTAAACAACATAACTACGACTTCCATGGGATATTTTTGCATTCTCTAAAAATTCGGCCAGAATGGAGGTTAAGAAAATCTCCTCGTTAATTTAGGACATTACTCGTTTTCGACCCATTTTTACTAGGAAGGCCATAAAGTGGCCGATTTGTATTGAATCTTAGCATGTGACAATTCGTTGGATAGGTAAACAACATAACTACGACTTCCATGGGATAATTTTGCATTCTCTAAAAATTCGGCCAAAATGGAGGTTAAGAAAATCTCCTCGTTAATTTAGGACATTACTCGTTTTTGACCCATTTCTACTAGGAAGGCCATAAAGTGGCCGATTTGTATTGAATCTTAGCATGTGACAATTCATTGGATAGGTAAACAACATAAATACGACTTCCATGGGATATTGTTGCATTCTCTAAAAATTCAGCCAAAATGGAGGTTAAGAATATCTCCTCGTTAATTTGGGACATTACTCGTTTTCGACCATTTTTTAGTAGGAAGGCCATAATGTGGCCGATTTGCATTGAATCTTAGCGTGTGACAATTCGTTGGATAGGTAAACAACATAACTACGACTTCCATGGGATATTTTTGCATTTTCTAAAAATTCGGCCAAAATGGAGGTTAAGAAAATCTCCTCGTTAATTTAGGACATTACTCGTTTTCGACCCTTTTTTACTAGGAAGGCCATAATGTGGTCGATTTGCATTGAATCTTAGCATGTGACAATTCGTTGGATAGGTAAACAACATAACTACGACTTCCATGGGATATTTTTGCATTCTCTAAAAATTCGGCCAAAATGGAGGTTAAGAAAATCTCCTCGTTAATTTAGGACATTACTTGTTTTTGACCCATTTTTACTAGGAATGCCATAAAGTGGCCGATTTGTATTGAATCTTAGCATGTGACAATTTGTTGGGTAGGTAAACAACATAACTACGACTTCCATGGGATATTTTTGCATTCTCTAAAAATTCAGCCAAAATGGAGGTTAAGAAAATCTCCTCGTTAATTGGGGACATTACTCATTTTCGACCCTTTTTTAGTAGGAAGGCCATAATGTGTCCGATTTGCATTGAATCCTAGCGTGTGACAATTCGTTGGATAGGTTAACAACATAACTACGACATCCATGGGATATTTTTGCATTCTCTAAAAATTCGGCCAGAATGGAGGTTAAGAAAATCTCCTCGTTAATTTAGGACATTACTCGTTTTCGACCCTTTTTTACTAGGAAGGCCATAATGTGGCCGATTTGCATTGAATCTTAGCGTGTGACAATTCTTTGGATAGGTAAACAACATAACTACGACTTCCATGGGATATTTTTGCATTCTCTAAAAATTCGGCCAAAATGGAGGTTAGGAAAATCTCCTCGTTAATTTAGGACATTGCTCGTTTTCGACCCATTTTTACTAGGAAGGCCATAAAGTGGCCGATTTGTATTGAATCTTAGCATGTGACAATTCGTTGGATAGGTTAATAACATAACTACGACTTCCATGGGATATTTTTGCATTCTCTAAAAATTCGGCCAAAATGGAGGTTAAGAAAATCTCCTCGTTAATTTAGGACATTACTCGTTTTCGACCCTTTTTTACTAGGAAGGCCATAATGTGGTCGATTTGCATTGAATCTTAGCATGTGACAATTCGTTGGATAGGTAAACAACATAACTACGACTTCCATGGGATATTTTTGCATTCTCTAAAAATTCGGCCAAAATGGAGGTTAAGAAAATCTCCTCGTTAATTTATGACATTACTCGTTTTTGACCCATTTTTACTAGGAATGCCATAAAGTGGCCGATTTGTACTGAATCTTAGCATGTGACAATTTGTTGGATAGGTAAACAACTTAACTACGACTTCCATGGGATATTTTTGCATTCTCTAAAAATTCAGCCAAAATGGAGGTTAAGAAAATCTCCTCGTTAATTTGGGACATTGCTTGTTTTCGACCCATTTTTACTAGGAAGGCCATAAAGTGGCCGATTTGTATTGAATCTTAGCATGTGACAATTCGTTGGATAGGTAAACAACATAACTACGACTTCCATGGGATATTTTTGCATTCTCTAAAAATTCGGCCAAAATGGAGGTTAAGAAAATCTCCTCGTTAATTTAGGACATTACTCGTTTTTGACCCATTTTGACTAGGAATGCCATAAAGTGGCCGATTTGTACTGAATCTTAGCATGTGACAATTTGTTGGATAGGTAAACAACTTAACTACGACTTCCATGGGATATTTTTGCATTCTCTAAAAATTCAGCCAAAATGGAGGTTAAGAAAATCTCCTCGTTAATTTGGGACATTGCTTGTTTTCGACCCATTTTTACTAGGAAGGCCATAAAGTGGCCGATTTGTATTGAATCTTAGCATGTGACAATTCGTTGGATAGGTAAACAACATAACTACGACTTCCATGGGATATTTTTGCATTCTCTAAAAATTCGGCCAAAATGGAGGTTAAGAAAATCTCCTCGTTAATTTGGGACATTACTCGTTTTTGACCCATTTTTACTAGGAAGGCCATAAAGTGGCCGATTTGTATTGAATCTTAGCATGTGACAATTCGTTGGATAGGTAAACAACATAAATACGACTTCCATGGGATATTTTTGCATTCTCTAAAAATTCAGCCAAAATGGAGGTTAAGAATATCTCCTCGTTAATTTGGGACATTACTCGTTTTCGACCCTTTTTTAGTAGGAAGGCCTAATGTGGCCGATTTGCATTGAATCTTAGCGTGTGACAATTCGTTGGATAGGTAAACAACATAACTACGACTTCCACGGGATATTTTTGCATTCTCTAAAAATTCAGCCAAAATGGAGGTTAAGAAAATCTCCTCGTTAATTGGGGACATTACTCGTTTTTGACCCATTTTTACTAGGAAGGCCATAAAGTGGCCGATTTGTATTGAATCTTAGCATGTGACAATTCGTTGGATAGGTAAACAACATAACTACGACTTCCATGGGATATTTTTGCATTCTCTAAAAATTCGGCCAGAATGGAGGTTAAGAAAATCTCCTCGTTAATTTAGGACATTACTCGTTTTCGACCCATTTTTACTAGGAAGGCCATAAAGTGGCCGATTTGTATTTAATCTTAGCATGTGACAATTCGTTGGATAGGTAAACAACATAACTATGGCTTCCATGAGATATTTTTGCATTCTCTAAAAATTCAGCCAAAATGGAGGTTAAGAAAATCTCTCGTTAATTTGGGACATTACTCGTTTTCGACCCTTTTTTACTAGGAAGGCCATAATGTGGCCGATTTGCATTGAATCGTAGCGTGTGACAATTCGTTGGATAGGTAAATAACATAACTACGACTTCCATGGGATATTTTTGCATTCTCTAAAAATTCGGCCAAAATGGAGGTTAAGAAAATCTCCTCGTTAATTTGGGACATTGCTTGTTTTCGACCCATTTTTACTAGGAAGGCCATAAAGTGGCCGATTTGTATTGAATCTTAGCATGTGACAATTCGTTGGATAGGTAAACAACATAACTACGACTTCCATGGGATATTTTTGCATTCTCTAAAAATTCGGCCAAAATGGAGGTTAAGAAAATCTCCTCGTTAATTTGGGACATTACTCGTTTTTGACCCATTTTTACTAGGAAGGCCATAAAGTGGCCGATTTGTATTGAATCTTAGCATGTGACAATTCGTTGGATAGGTAAACAACATAAATACGACTTCCATGGGATATTTTTGCATTCTCTAAAAATTCAGCCAAAATGGAGGTTAAGAATATCTCCTCGTTAATTTGGGACATTACTCGTTTTCGACCCTTTTTTAGTAGGAAGGCCTAATGTGGCTGATTTGCATTGAATCTTAGCGTGTGACAATTCGTTGGATAGGTAAACAACATAACTACGACTTCCACGGGATATTTTTGCATTCTCTAAAAATTCAGCCAAAATGGAGGTTAAGAAAATCTCCTCGTTAATTGGGGACATTACTCGTTTTTGACCCATTTTTACTAGGAAGGCCATAAAGTGGCCGATTTGTATTGAATCTTAGCATGTGACAATTCGTTGGATAGGTAAACAACATAACTACGACTTCCATGGGATATTTTTGCATTCTCTAAAAATTCGGCCAAAATGGAGGTTAAGAAAATCTCCTCGTTAATTTAGGACATTACTTGTTTTTGACCCATTTTTACTAGGAATGCCATAAAGTGGCCGATTTGTATTGAATCTTAGCATGTGACAATTTGTTGGGTAGGTAAACAACATAACTACGACTTCCATGGGATATTTTTGCATTCTCTAAAAATTCAGCCAAAATGGAGGTTAAGAAAATCTCCTCGTTAATTGGGGACATTACTCATTTTCGACCCTTTTTTAGTAGGAAGGCCATAATGTGTCCGATTTGCATTGAATCCTAGCGTGTGACAATTCGTTGGATAGGTTAACAACATAACTACGACATCCATGGGATATTTTTGCATTCTCTAAAAATTCGGCCAGAATGGAGGTTAAGAAAATCTCCTCGTTAATTTAGGACATTACTCGTTTTCGACCCTTTTTTACTAGGAAGGCCATAATGTGGCCGATTTGCATTGAATCTTAGCGTGTGACAATTCTTTGGATAGGTAAACAACATAACTACGACTTCCATGGGATATTTTTGCATTCTCTAAAAATTCGGCCAAAATGGAGGTTAGGAAAATCTCCTCGTTAATTTAGGACATTGCTCGTTTTCGACCCATTTTTACTAGGAAGGCCATAAAGTGGCCGATTTGTATTGAATCTTAGCATGTGACAATTCGTTGGATAGGTTAATAACATAACTACGACTTCCATGGGATATTTTTGCATTCTCTAAAAATTCGGCCAAAATGGAGGTTAAGAAAATCTCCTCGTTAATTTAGGACATTACTCGTTTTCGACCCTTTTTTACTAGGAAGGCCATAATGTGGTCGATTTGCATTGAATCTTAGCATGTGACAATTCGTTGGATAGGTAAACAACATAACTACGACTTCCATGGGATATTTTTGCATTCTCTAAAAATTCGGCCAAAATGGAGGTTAAGAAAATCTCCTCGTTAATTTATGACATTACTCGTTTTTGACCCATTTTTACTAGGAATGCCATAAAGTGGCCGATTTGTACTGAATCTTAGCATGTGACAATTTGTTGGATAGGTAAACAACTTAACTACGACTTCCATGGGATATTTTTGCATTCTCTAAAAATTCAGCCAAAATGGAGGTTAAGAAAATCTCCTCGTTAATTTGGGACATTGCTTGTTTTCGACCCATTTTTACTAGGAAGGCCATAAAGTGGCCGATTTGTATTGAATCTTAGCATGTGACAATTCGTTGGATAGGTAAACAACATAACTACGACTTCCATGGGATATTTTTGCATTCTCTAAAAATTCGGCCAAAATGGAGGTTAAGAAAATCTCCTCGTTAATTTAGGACATTACTCGTTTTTGACCCATTTTGACTAGGAATGCCATAAAGTGGCCGATTTGTACTGAATCTTAGCATGTGACAATTTGTTGGATAGGTAAACAACTTAACTACGACTTCCATGGGATATTTTTGCATTCTCTAAAAATTCAGCCAAAATGGAGGTTAAGAAAATCTCCTCGTTAATTTGGGACATTGCTTGTTTTCGACCCATTTTTACTAGGAAGGCCATAAAGTGGCCGATTTGTATTGAATCTTAGCATGTGACAATTCGTTGGATAGGTAAACAACATAACTACGACTTCCATGGGATATTTTTGCATTCTCTAAAAATTCGGCCAAAATGGAGGTTAAGAAAATCTCCTCGTTAATTTGGGACATTACTCGTTTTTGACCCATTTTTACTAGGAAGGCCATAAAGTGGCCGATTTGTATTGAATCTTAGCATGTGACAATTCGTTGGATAGGTAAACAACATAAATACGACTTCCATGGGATATTTTTGCATTCTCTAAAAATTCAGCCAAAATGGAGGTTAAGAATATCTCCTCGTTAATTTGGGACATTACTCGTTTTCGACCCTTTTTTAGTAGGAAGGCCTAATGTGGCCGATTTGCATTGAATCTTAGCGTGTGACAATTCGTTGGATAGGTAAACAACATAACTACGACTTCCACGGGATATTTTTGCATTCTCTAAAAATTCAGCCAAAATGGAGGTTAAGAAAATCTCCTCGTTAATTGGGGACATTGCTTGTTTTCGACCCATTTTTACTAGGAAGGCCATAAAGTGGCCGATTTGTATTGAATCTTAGCATGTGACAATTCGTTGGATAGGTAAACAACATAACTACGACTTCCATGGGATATTTTTGCATTCTCTAAAAATTCGGCCAAAATGGAGGTTAAGAAAATCTCCTCGTTAATTTGGGACATTACTCGTTTTTGACCCATTTTTACTAGGAAGGCCATAAAGTGGCCGATTTGTATTGAATCTTAGCATGTGACAATTCGTTGGATAGGTAAACAACATAAATACGACTTCCATGGGATATTTTTGCATTCTCTAAAAATTCGGCCAGAATGGAGGTTAAGAAAATCTCCTCGTTAATTTAGGACATTACTCGTTTTCGACCCATTTTTACTAGGAAGGCCATAAAGTGGCCGATTTGTATTTAATCTTAGCATGTGACAATTCGTTGGATAGGTAAACAACATAACTATGGCTTCCATGAGATATTTTTGCATTCTCTAAAAATTCAGCCAAAATGGAGGTTAAGAAAATCTCTCGTTAATTTGGGACATTACTCGTTTTCGACCCTTTTTTACTAGGAAGGCCATAATGTGGCCGATTTGCATTGAATCTTAGCGTGTGACAATTCGTTGGATAGGTAAATAACATAACTACGACTTCCATGGGATATTTTTGCATTCTCTAAAAATTCGGCCAAAATGGAGGTTAAGAAAATCTCCTCGTTAATTTGGGACATTGCTTGTTTTCGACCCATTTTTACTAGGAAGGCCATAAAGTGGCCGATTTGTATTGAATCTTAGCATGTGACAATTCGTTGGATAGGTAAACAACATAACTACGACTTCCATGGGATATTTTTGCATTCTCTAAAAATTCGGCCAAAATGGAGGTTAAGAAAATCTCCTCGTTAATTTGGGACATTACTCGTTTTTGACCCATTTTTACTAGGAAGGCCATAAAGTGGCCGATTTGTATTGAATCTTAGCATGTGACAATTCGTTGGATAGGTAAACAACATAAATACGACTTCCATGGGATATTTTTGCATTCTCTAAAAATTCAGCCAAAATGGAGGTTAAGAATATCTCCTCGTTAATTTGGGACATTACTCGTTTTCGACCCTTTTTTAGTAGGAAGGCCTAATGTGGCTGATTTGCATTGAATCTTAGCGTGTGACAATTCGTTGGATAGGTAAACAACATAACTACGACTTCCACGGGATATTTTTGCATTCTCTAAAAATTCAGCCAAAATGGAGGTTAAGAAAATCTCCTCGTTAATTGGGGACATTACTCGTTTTTGACCCATTTTTACTAGGAAGGCCATAAAGTGGCCGATTTGTATTGAATCTTAGCATGTGACAATTCGTTGGATAGGTAAACAACATAACTATGACTTCCATGAGATATTTTTGCATTCTCTAAAAATTCAGCCAAAATGGAGGTTAAGAAAATCTCTCGTTAATTTGGGACATTACTCGTTTTCGACCCTTTTTTACTAGGAAGGCCATAATGTGGCCGATTTGCATTGAATCTTAGCGTGTGACAATTCGTTGGATAGGTAAATAACATAACTACGACTTCCATGGGATATTTTTGCATTCTCTAAAAATTCGGCCAAAATGGAGGTTAAGAAAATATCCTCGTTAATTAAGGACATTGCTCGTTTTCGACCCATTTTTACTAGGAAGGCCATAAAGTGGCCGATTTGTATTGAATCTTAGCATGTGACAATTCGTTGGATAGGTTAATAACATAACTACGACTTCCATGGGATATTTTTGCATTCTCTAAAAATTCGGCCAAAATGGAGGTTAAGGAAATCTCCTCGTTAATTTAGGACATTACTCGTTTTCGACCCTTTTTTACTAGGAAGGCCATAATGTGGTCGATTTGCATTGAATCTTAGCATGTGACAATTCGTTGGATAGGTAAACAACATAACTACGACCTCCATGGGATATTTTTGCATTCTCTAAAAATTCGGCCAAAATGGAGGTTAAGAAAATCTCCTCGTTAATTTAGGACATTACTCGTTTTTGACCCATTTTTACTAGGAATGCCATAAAGTGGCCGATTTGCATTGAATCTTAGCATGTGACAATTCGTTGGATAGGTAAACAACATAAATACGACTTCCATGGGATATTTTTGCATTCTCTAAAAATTCAGCCAAAATGGAGGTTAAGAATATCTCCTCGTTAATTTGGGACATTACTCGTTTTCGACCCTTTTTTAGTAGGAAGGCCTAATGTGGCCGATTTGCATTGAATCTTAGCGTGTGACAATTCGTTGGATAGGTAAACAACATAACTACGACTTCCACGGGATATTTTTGCATTCTCTAAAAATTCAGCCAAAATGGAGGTTAAGAAAATCTCCTCGTTAATTGGGGACATTACTCGTTTTTGACCCATTTTTACTAGGAAGGCCATAAAGTGGCCGATTTGTATTGAATCTTAGCATGTGACAATTCGTTGGATAGGTAAACAACATAACTACGACCTCCATGGGATATTTTTGCATTCTCTAAAAATTCGGCCAAAATGGAGGTTAAGAAAATCTCCTCGTTAATTTAGGACATTACTCGTTTTTGACCCATTTTTACTAGGAATGCCATAAAGTGGCCGATTTGCATTGAATCTTAGCATGTGACAATTCGTTGGATAGGTAAACAACATAAATACGACTTCCATGGGATATTTTTGCATTCTCTAAAAATTCAGCCAAAATGGAGGTTAAGAATATCTCCTCGTTAATTTGGGACATTACTCGTTTTCGACCCTTTTTTAGTAGGAAGGCCTAATGTGGCCGATTTGCATTGAATCTTAGCGTGTGACAATTCGTTGGATAGGTAAACAACATAACTACGACTTCCACGGGATATTTTTGCATTCTCTAAAAATTCAGCCAAAATGGAGGTTAAGAAAATCTCCTCGTTAATTGGGGACATTACTCGTTTTTGACCCATTTTTACTAGGAAGGCCATAAAGTGGCCGATTTGTATTGAATCTTAGCATGTGACAATTCGTTGGATAGGTAAACAACATAACTACGACTTCCATGGGATATTTTTGCATTCTCTAAAAATTCGGCCAGAATGGAGGTTAAGAAAATCTCCTCGTTAATTTCGGACATTACTCGTTTTCGACCCATTTTTACTAGGAAGGCCATAAAGTGGCCGATTTGTATTTAATCTTAGCATGTGACAATTCGTTGGATAGGTAAACAACATAACTATGACTTCCATGAGATATTTTTGCATTCTCTAAAATTTCAGCCAAAATGGAGGTTAAGAAAATCTCTCGTTAATTTGGGACATTACTCGTTTTCGACCCTTTTTTACTAGGAAGGCCATAATGTGGCCGATTTGCATTGAATCTTAGCGTGTGACAATTCGTTGGATAGGTAAATAACATAACTACGTCTTCCATGGGATATTTTTGCATTCTCTAAAAATTCGGCCAAAATGGAGGTTAAGAAAATATCCTCGTTAATTAAGGACATTGCTCGTTTTCGACCCATTTTTACTAGGAAGGCCATAAAGTGGCCGATTTGTATTGAATCTTAGCATGTGACAATTCGTTGGATAGGTTAATAACATAACTACGACTTCCATGGGATATTTTTGCATTCTCTAAAAATTCGGCCAAAATGGAGGTTAAGAAAATCTCCTCGTTAATTTAGGACATTACTCGTTTTCGACCCTTTTTTACTAGGAAGGCCATAATGTGGTCGATTTGCATTGAATCTTAGCATGTGACAATTCGTTGGATAGGTAAACAACATAACTACGACCTCCATGGGATATTTTTGCATTCTCTAAAAATTCGGCCAAAATGGAGGTTAAGAAAATCTCCTCGTTAATTTAGGACATTACTCGTTTTTGACCCATTTTTACTAGGAATGCCATAAAGTGGCCGATTTGTATTGAATCTTAGCATGTGACAATTCGTTGGATAGGTTAATAACATAACTACGACTTCCATGGGATATTTTTGCATTCTCTAAAAATTCGGCCAAAATGAAGGTTAAGAAAATCTCCTCGTTAATTTAGGACATTACTCGTTTTCGACCCTTTTTTACTAGGAAGGCCATAATGTGGTCGATTTGCATTGAATCTTAGCATGTGACAATTCGTTGGATAGGTAAACAACATAACTACGACCTCCATGGGATATTTTTTCATTCTCTAAAAATTCGGCCAAAATGGAGGTTAAGAAAATCTCCTCGTTAATTTAGGACATTGCTCGTTTTTGACCCATTTTTACTAGGAATGCCATAAAGTGGCCGATTTGTATTGAATCTTAGCATGTGAGAATTTGTTGGATAGGTAAACAACTTAACTACGACTTCCATGGGATATTTTTGCATTCTCTAAAAATTCAGCCAAAATGGAGGTTAAGAAAATCTCCTCGTTAATTTGGGACATTACTCGTTTTCGACCCTTTTTTACTAGGAAGGCCATAATGTGGCCGATTTGCATTGAATCTTAGCGTGTGACAATTCATCGGATAGGTAATCAACATAACTACGACTTCCATGGGATATTTTTGCATTCTCTAAAAATTCGGCCAAAATGGAGGTTAAGAAAATCTCCTCGTTAATTTAGGACATTGCTCGTTTTTGACCCATTTTTACTAGGAATGCCATAAAGTGGCCGATTTGTATTGAATCTTAGCATGTGACAATTTGTTGGATAGGTAAACAACTTAACTACGACATCCATGGGATATTTTTGCATTCTCTAAAAATTCAGCCAAAATGGAGGTTAAGAAAATCTCCTCGTTAATTTGGGACATTACTCGTTTTCGACCCTTTTTTACTAGGAAGGCCATAATGTGGTCGATTTGCATTGAATCTTAGCCTGTGACAATTCGTTGGATAGGTAAACAACATAACTACGACTTCCATGGGATATTTTTGCATTCTCTAAAAATTCGGCCAAAATGGAGGTTAAGAAAATCTCCTCGTTAATATAGGACATTACTCGTTTTTGACCCATTTTTACTGGGATTGCCATAAAGTGGCCGATTTGTATTGAATCTTAGCATGTGACAATTTGTTGGATAGGTAAACAACTTAACTACGACTTCCATGGGATATTTTTGCATTCTCTAAAAATTCAGCCAAAATGGTGGTTAAGAAAATCTCCTCGTTAATTTGGGACATTGCTTGTTTTCGACCCATTTTTACTAGGAAGGCCATAAAGTGGCCGATTTGTATTGAATCTTAGCATGTGACAATTCGTTGGATAGGTAAACAACAGAACTACGACTTCCATGGGATAATTTTGCATTCTCTAAAAATTCGGCCAAAATGGAGGTTAAGAAAATCTCCTCGTTAATTTAGGACATTACTTGTTTTTGACCCATTTTTACTAGGAAGGCCATAAAATGGCCGATTTGTATTGAATCTTAGCATGTGACAATTCGTTGGATAGGTAAACAACATAAATACGACTTCCATGGGATATTTTTGCATTCTCTAAAAATTCAGCCAAAATGGAGGTTAAGAATATCTCCTCGTTAATTTGGGACATTACTCGTTTTCGACCATTTTTTAGTAGGAAGGCCATAATGTGGCCGATTTCCATTGAATCTTAGCGTGTGACAATTCGTTGGATAGGTAAACAACATAACTACGACTTCCATGGGATATTTTTGCATTCTCTAAAAATTCGGCCAAAATGGAGGTTAAGAAAATCTCCTCGTTAATTTGGGACATTACTCGTTTTCGACCCTTTTTTACTAGGAAGGCCATAATGTGGCCGATTTGCATTGAATCTTAGCGTGTGACAATTCATCGGATAGGTAAACAACATAACTATGACTTCCATGGGATATTTTTGCATTCTCTAAAAATTCGGCCAAAATGGAGGTTAAGAAAATCTCCTCGTTAATTTAGGACATTACTCGTTTTTGACCCATTTTTACTAGGAATGCCATAAAGTGGCCGATTTGTATTGAATCTTAGCATGTGACAATTTGTTGGATAGGTAAACAACATAACTACGACTTCCATGGGATATTTTTGCATTCTCTAAAAATTCAGCCAAAATGGAGGTTAAGAAAATCTCCTCGTTAATTGGGGACATTACTCGTTTTCGACCCTTTTTTAGTAGGAAGGCCATAATGTGTCCGATTTGCATTGAATCTTAGCGTGTGACAATTCGTTGGATAGGTAAACAACATAACTACGACATCCATGGGATATTTTTGCATTCTCTAAAAATTCGGCCAGAATGGAGGTTAAGAAAATCTCCTCGTTAATTTTGGACATTACTCGTTTTCGACCCTTTTTTACTAGGAAGGCCATAATGTGGCCGATTTGCATTGAATCTTAGCGTGTGACAATTCTTTGGATAGGTAAACAACATAACTACGACTTCCATGGGATATTTTTGCATTCTCTAAAAATTCGGCCAAAATGGAGGTTAAGAAAATCTCCTCGTTAATTTAGGACATTACTCGTTTTCGACCCTTTTTTACTAGGAAGGCCATAATGTGGCCGATTTGCATTGAATCTTAGCGTGTGACAATTCTTTCGATAGGTAAACAACATAACTATGACTTCCATGAGATATTTTTGCATTCTCTAAAAATTCGGCCAAAATGGAGGTTAAGAAAATCTCCTCGTTAATATAGGACATTGCTCGTTTTCGACCCATTTTTACTAGGAATGCCATAAAGTGGCCGATTTGTATTGAATCTTAGCATGTGACAATTTGTTGGATAGGTAAACAACTTAACTACGACTTCCATGGGATATTTTTGCATTCTCTAAAAATTCAGCCAAAATGGAGGTTAAGAAAATCTCCTCGTTAATTTGGGACATTGCTTGTTTTCGACCCATTTTTACTAGGAAGGCCATAAAGTGGCCGATTTGTATTGAATCTTAGCATGTGACAATTCGTTGGATAGGTAAACAACATAACTACGACTTCCATGGGATAATTTTGCATTCTCTAAAAATTCGGCCAAAATGGAGGTTAAGAAAATCTCCTCGTTAATTTAGGACATTACTCGTTTTTGACCCATTTTTACTAGGAAGGCCATAAAGTGGCCGATTTGTATTGAATCTTAGCATGTGACAATTCGTTGGATAGGTAAATAACATAAATACGACTTCCATGGGATATTTTTGCATTCTCTAAAAATTCAGCCAAATTGGAGGTTAAGAATATCTCCTCGTTAATTTGGGACATTACTCGTTTTCGACCATTTTTTAGTAGGAAGGCCATAATGTGGCCGATTTGCATTGAATCTTAGCGTGTGACAATTCGTTGGATAGGTAAACAACATAACTACGACTTCCATGGGATATTTTTGCATTCTCTAAAAATTCGGCCAAAATGGAGGTTAAGAAAATCTCCTCGTTAATTTAGGACATTACTCGTTTTTGACCCATTTTTACTAGGAATGCCATAAAGTGGCCGATTTGTATTGAATCTTAGCATGTGACAATTTGTTGGATAGGTAAACAACATAACTACGACTTCCATGGGATATTTTTGCATTCTCTAAAAATTCAGCCAAAATGGAGGTTAAGAAAATCTCCTCGTTAATTGGGGACATTACTCATTTTCGACCCTTTTTTAGTAGGAAGGCCATAATGTGTCCGATTTGCATTGATCCTAGCGTGTGACAATTCGTTGGATAGGTAAACAACATAACTACGACATCCATGGGATATTTTTGCATTCTCTAAAAATTCGGCTAGAATGGAGGTTAAGAAAATCTCCTCGTTAATTTAGGACATTACTCGTTTTCGACCCTTTTTTACTAGGAAGGCCATAATGTGGCCGATTTGCATTGAATCTTAGCGTGTGACAATTCTCTGGATAGGTAAACAACATAACTACGACTTCCATGGGATATTTTTGCATTCTCTAAAAATTCGGCCAAAATGGAGGTTAAGAAAATCTCCTCGATAATTTAGGACATTGCTCGTTTTCGACCCATTTTTACTAGGAAGGCCATAAAGTGGCCGATTTGTATTAAATCTTAGCATGTGACAATTCGTTGGATAGGTTAATAACATAACTACGACTTCCATGGGATATTTTTGCATTCTCTAAAAATTCGGCCAAAATGGAGGTTAAGAAAATCTCCTCGTTAATTTAGGACATTACTCGTTTTTGACCCATTTTTACTAGGAATGCCATAAAGTGGCCGATTTGTATTGAATCTTAGCATGTGACAATTTGTTGGATAGGTAAACAACATAACTACGACTTCCATGGGATATTTTTGCATTCTCTAAAAATTCAGCCAAAATGGAGGTTAAGAAAATCTCCTCGTTAATTGGGGACATTACTCATTTTCGACCCTTTTTTAGTAGGAAGGCCATAATGTGTCCGATTTGCATTGATCCTAGCGTGTGACAATTCGTTGGATAGGTAAACAACATAACTACGACATCCATGGGATATTTTTGCATTCTCTAAAAATTCGGCTAGAATGGAGGTTAAGAAAATCTCCTCGTTAATTTAGGACATTACTCGTTTTCGACCCTTTTTTACTAGGAAGGCCATAATGTGGCCGATTTGCATTGAATCTTAGCGTGTGACAATTCTCTGGATAGGTAAACAACATAACTACGACTTCCATGGGATATTTTTGCATTCTCTAAAAATTCGGCCAAAATGGAGGTTAAGAAAATCTCCTCGATAATTTAGGACATTGCTCGTTTTCGACCCATTTTTACTAGGAAGGCCATAAAGTGGCCGATTTGTATTAAATCTTAGCATGTGACAATTCGTTGGATAGGTTAATAACATAACTACGACTTCCATGGGATATTTTTGCATTCTCTAAAAATTCGGCCAAAATGGAGGTTAAGAAAATCTCCTCGTTAATTTAGGACATTACTCGTTTTCGACCCTTTTTTACTAGGAAGGCCATAATGTGGTCGATTTGCACTGAATCTTAGCATGTGACAATTCGTTGGATAGGTAAACAACATAACTACGACTTCCATGGGATATTTTTGCATTCTCTAAAAATTCGGCCAAAATGGAGGTTAAGAAAATCTCCTCGTTAATTTAGGACATTACTCGTTTTTGACCCATTTTTACTAGGAATGCCATAAAGTGGCCGATTTGTATTGAATCTTAGCATGTGACAATTTGTTGGATAGGTAAACAACTTAACTACGACTTCCATGGGATATTTTTGCATTCTCTAAAAATTCGGCCAAAATGGAGGTTAAGAAAATCTCCTCGTTAATTTAGGACATTACTCGTTTTTGACCCATTTTTACTAGGAATGCCATAAAGTGGCCGATTTGTATTGAATCTTAGCATGTGACAATTTGTTGGATAGGTAAACAACTTAACTACGACTTCCATGGGATATTTTTGCATTCTCTAAAAATTCAGCCAAAATGGAGGTTAAGAAAATCTCCTCGTTAATTTGGGACATTGCTTGTTTTCGACCCATTTTTACTAGGAAGGCCATAAAGTGGCCGATTTGTATTGAATCTTAGCATGTGACAATTCGTTGGATAGGTAAACAACATAACTACGACTTCCATGGGATAATTTTGCATTCTCTAAAAATTCGGCCAAAATGGAGGTTAAGAAAATCTCCTCGTTAATTTAGGACATTACTCGTTTTTGACCCATTTTTACTAGGAAGGCCATAAAGTGGCCGATTTGTATTGAATCTTAGCATGTGACAATTCGTTGGATAGGTAAATAACATAAATACGACTTCCATGGGATATTTTTGCATTCTCTAAAAATTCAGCCAAAATGGAGGTTAAGAATATCTCCTCGTTAATTTGGGACATTACTCGTTTTCGACCATTTTTTAGTAGGAAGGCCATAATGTGGCCGATTTGCATTGAATCTTAGCGTGTGACAATTCGTTGGATAGGTAAACAACATAACTAGGACTTCCATGGGATATTTTTGCATTCTCTAAAAATTCGGCCAAAATGGAGGTTAAGAAAATCTCCTCGTTAATTTAGGACATTACTCGTTTTTGACCCATTTTTACAAGGAATGCCATAAAGTGGCCGATTTGTATTGAATCTTAGCATGTGACAATTTGTTGGATAGGTAAACAACATAACTACGACTTCCATGGGATATTTTTGCATTCTCTAAAAATTCAGCCAAAATGGAGGTTAAGAAAATCTCCTCGTTAATTGGGGACATTACTCATTTTCGACCCTTTTTTAGTAGGAAGGCCATAATGTGTCCGTTTTGCATTGAATCTTAGCGTGTGACAATTCGTTGGATAGGTAAACAACATAACTACGACTTCCATGGGATATTTTTGCATTCTCTAAAAATTCGGCCAGAATGGAGGTTAAGAAAATCTCCTCGTTAATTTAGGACATTACTCGTTTTCGACCCTTTTTTACTAGGAAGGCCATAATGTGGCCGATTTGCATTGAATCTTAGCGTGTGACAATTCTCTGGATAGGTAAACAACATAACTACGACTTCCATGGGATATTTTTGCATTCTCTAAAAATTCGGCCAAAATGGAGGTTAAGAAAATCTCCTCGATAATTTAGGACATTACTAGGAAGGCCATAAAGTGGCCGATTTGTATTAAATCTTAGCATGTGACAATTCGTTGGATAGGTTAATAACATAACTACGACTTCCATGGGATATTTTTGCATTCTCTAAAAATTCGGCCAAAATGGAGGTTAAGAAAATCTCCTCGTTAATTTAGGACATTACTCGTTTTCGACCCTTTTTTACTAGGAAGGCCATAATGTGGTCGATTTGCACTGAATCTTAGCATGTGACAATTCGTTGGATAGGTAAACAACATAACTACGACTTCCATGGGATATTTTTGAATTCTCTAAAAATTCGGCCAAAATGGAGGTTAAGAAAATCTCCTCGTTAATTTAGGACATTACTCGTTTTTGACCCATTTTTACTAGGAATGCCATAAAGTGGCCGATTTGTATTGAATCTTAGCATGTGACAATTTGTTGGATAGGTAAACAACTTAACTACGACTTCCATGGGATATTTTTGCATTCTCTAAAAATTCGGCCAAAATGGAGGTTAAGAAAATCTCCTCGTTAACTTAGGACATTACTCGTTTTTGACCCATTTTTACTAGGAATGCCATAAAGTGGCCGATTTGTATTGAATCTTAGCATGTGACAATTTGTTGGATAGGTAAACAACTTAACTACGACTTCCATGGGATATTTTTGCATTCTCTAAAAATTCAGCCAAAATGGAGGTTAAGAAAATCTCCTCGTTAATTTGGGACATTGCTTGTTTTCGACCCATTTTTACTAGGAAGGCCATAAAGTGGCCGATTTGTATTGAATCTTAGCATGTGACAATTCGTTGGATAGGTAAACAACATAACTACGACTTCCATGGGATAATTTTGCATTCTCTAAAAATTCGGCCAAAATGGAGGTTAAGAAAATCTCCTCGTTAATTTAGGACATTACTCGTTTTTGACCCATTTTTACTAGGAAGGCCATAAAGTGGCCGATTTGTATTGAATCTTAGCATGTGACAATTCGTTGGATAGGTAAACAACATAAATACGACTTCCATGGGATATTTTTGCATTCTCTAAAAATTCAGCCAAAATGGAGGTTAAGAATATCTCCTCGTTAATTTGGGACATTACTCGTTTTCGACCATTTTTTAGTAGGAAGGCCATAATGTGGCCGATTTGCATTGAATCTTAGCGTGTGACAATTTGTTGGATAGGTAAACAACATAACTACGACTTCCATGGGATATTTTTGCATTCTCTAAAAATTCGGCCAAAATGGAGGTTAAGAAAATCTCCTCGATAATTTAGGACATTACTAGGAAGGCCATAAAGTGGCCGATTTGTATTAAATCTTAGCATGTGACAATTCGTTGGATAGGTTAATAACATAACTACGACTTCCATGGGATATTTTTGCATTCTCTAAAAATTCGGCCAAAATGGAGGTTAAGAAAATCTCCTCGTTAATTTAGGACATTACTCGTTTTCGACCCTTTTTTACTAGGAAGGCCATAATGTGGTCGATTTGCACTGAATCTTAGCATGTGACAATTCGTTGGATAGGTAAACAACATAACTACGACTTCCATGGGATATTTTTGAATTCTCTAAAAATTCGGCCAAAATGGAGGTTAAGAAAATCTCCTCGTTAATTTAGGACATTACTCGTTTTTGACCCATTTTTACTAGGAATGCCATAAAGTGGCCGATTTGTATTGAATCTTAGCATGTGACAATTTGTTGGATAGGTAAACAACTTAACTACGACTTCCATGGGATATTTTTGCATTCTCTAAAAATTCGGCCAAAATGGAGGTTAAGAAAATCTCCTCGTTAATTTAGGACATTACTCGTTTTTGACCCATTTTTACTAGGAATGCCATAAAGTGGCCGATTTGTATTGAATCTTAGCATGTGACAATTTGTTGGATAGGTAAACAACTTAACTACGACTTCCATGGGATATTTTTGCATTCTCTAAAAATTCAGCCAAAATGGAGGTTAAGAAAATCTCCTCGTTAATTTGGGACATTGCTTGTTTTCGACCCATTTTTACTAGGAAGGCCATAAAGTGGCCGATTTGTATTGAATCTTAGCATGTGACAATTCGTTGGATAGGTAAACAACATAACTACGACTTCCATGGGATAATTTTGCATTCTCTAAAAATTCGGCCAAAATGGAGGTTAAGAAAATCTCCTCGTTAATTTAGGACATTACTCGTTTTTGACCCATTTTTACTAGGAAGGCCATAAAGTGGCCGATTTGTATTGAATCTTAGCATGTGACAATTCGTTGGATAGGTAAACAACATAAATACGACTTCCATGGGATATTTTTGCATTCTCTAAAAATTCAGCCAAAATGGAGGTTAAGAATATCTCCTCGTTAATTTGGGACATTACTCGTTTTCGACCATTTTTTAGTAGGAAGGCCATAATGTGGCCGATTTGCATTGAATCTTAGCGTGTGACAATTTGTTGGATAGGTAAACAACATAACTACGACTTCCATGGGATATTTTTGCATTCTCTAAAAATTCGGCCAAAATGGAGGTTAAGAAAATCTCCTCGATAATTTAGGACATTACTAGGAAGGCCATAAAGTGGCCGATTTGTATTAAATCTTAGCATGTGACAATTCGTTGGATAGGTTAATAACATAACTACGACTTCCATGGGATATTTTTGCATTCTCTAAAAATTCGGCCAAAATGGAGGTTAAGAAAATCTCCTCGTTAATTTAGGACATTACTCGTTTTCGACCCTTTTTTACTAGGAAGGCCATAATGTGGTCGATTTGCACTGAATCTTAGCATGTGACAATTCGTTGGATAGGTAAACAACATAACTACGACTTCCATGGGATATTTTTGAATTCTCTAAAAATTCGGCCAAAATGGAGGTTAAGAAAATCTCCTCGTTAATTTAGGACATTACTCGTTTTTGACCCATTTTTACTAGGAATGCCATAAAGTGGCCGATTTGTATTGAATCTTAGCATGTGACAATTTGTTGGATAGGTAAACAACTTAACTACGACTTCCATGGGATATTTTTGCATTCTCTAAAAATTCGGCCAAAATGGAGGTTAAGAAAATCTCCTCGTTAATTTAGGACATTACTCGTTTTTGACCCATTTTTACTAGGAATGCCATAAAGTGGCCGATTTGTATTGAATCTTAGCATGTGACAATTTGTTGGATAGGTAAACAACTTAACTACGACTTCCATGGGATATTTTTGCATTCTCTAAAAATTCAGCCAAAATGGAGGTTAAGAAAATCTCCTCGTTAATTTGGGACATTGCTTGTTTTCGACCCATTTTTACTAGGAAGGCCATAAAGTGGCCGATTTGTATTGAATCTTAGCATGTGACAATTCGTTGGATAGGTAAACAACATAACTACGACTTCCATGGGATAATTTTGCATTCTCTAAAAATTCGGCCAAAATGGAGGTTAAGAAAATCTCCTCGTTAATTTAGGACATTACTCGTTTTCGACCATTTTTTAGTAGGAAGGCCATAATGTGGCCGATTTGCATTGAATCTTAGCGTGTGACAATTTGTTGGATAGGTAAACAACATAACTACGACTTCCATGGGATATTTTTGCATTCTCTAAAAATTCGGCCAAAATGGAGGTTAAGAAAATCTCCTCGTTAATTTAGGACATTACTCGTTTTCGACCCTTTTTTACTAGGAAGGCCATAATGTGGCCGATTTGCATTGAATCTTAGCGTGTGACAATTCTCTGGATAGGTAAACAACATAACTACGACTTCCATGGGATATTTTTGCATTCTCTAAAAATTCGGCCAAAATGGAGGTTAAGAAAATCTCCTCGATAATTTAGGACATTGCTCGTTTTCGACCCATTTTTACTAGGAAGGCCATAAAGTGGCCGATTTGTATTAAATCTTAGCATGTGACAATTCGTTGGATAGGTTAATAACATAACTACGACTTCCATGGGATATTTTTGCATTCTCTAAAAATTCGGCCAAAATGGAGGTTAAGAAAATCTCCTCGTTAATTTAGGACATTACTCGTTTTCGACCCTTTTTTACTAGGAAGGCCATAATGTGGTCGATTTGCACTGAATCTTAGCATGTGACAATTCGTTGGATAGGTAAACAACATAACTACGACTTCCATGGGATATTTTTGCATTCTCTAAAAATTCGGCCAAAATGGAGGTTAAGAAAATCTCCTCGTTAATTTAGGACATTACTCGTTTTTGACCCATTTTTACTAGGAATGCCATAAAGTGGCCGATTTGTATTGAATCTTAGCTTGTGACAATTTGTTGGATAGGTAAACAACTTAACTACGACTTCCATGGGATATTTTTGCATTCTCTAAAAATTCGGCCAAAATGGAGGTTAAGAAAATCTCCTCGTTAATTTAGGACATTACTCGTTTTTGACCCATTTTTACTAGGAATGCCATAAAGTGGCCGATTTGTATTGAATCTTAGCATGTGACAATTTGTTGGATAGGTAAACAACTTAACTACGACTTCCATGGGATATTTTTGCATTCTCTAAAAATTCAGCCAAAATGGAGGTTAAGAAAATCTCCTCGTTAATTTGGGACATTGCTTGTTTTCGACCCATTTTTACTAGGAAGGCCATAAAGTGGCCGATTTGTATTGAATCTTAGCATGTGACAATTCGTTGGATAGGTAAACAACATAACTACGACTTCCATGGGATAATTTTGCATTCTCTAAAAATTCGGCCAAAATGGAGGTTAAGAAAATCTCCTCGTTAATTTAGGACATTACTCGTTTTTGACCCATTTTTACTAGGAAGGCCATAAAGTGGCCGATTTGTATTGAATCTTAGCATGTGACAATTCGTTGGATAGGTAAACAACATAAATACGACTTCCATGGGATATTTTTGCATTCTCTAAAAATTCAGCCAAAATGGAGGTTAAGAATATCTCCTCGTTAATTTGGGACATTACTCGTTTTCGACCATTTTTTAGTAGGAAGGCCATAATGTGGCCGATTTGCATTGAATCTTAGCGTGTGACAATTTGTTGGATAGGTAAACAACATAACTACGACTTCCATGGGATATTTTTGCATTCTCTAAAAATTCGGCCAAAATGGAGGTTAAGAAAATCTCCTCGATAATTTAGGACATTACTAGGAAGGCCATAAAGTGGCCGATTTGTATTAAATCTTAGCATGTGACAATTCGTTGGATAGGTTAATAACATAACTACGACTTCCATGGGATATTTTTGCATTCTCTAAAAATTCGGCCAAAATGGAGGTTAAGAAAATCTCCTCGTTAATTTAGGACATTACTCGTTTTCGACCCTTTTTTACTAGGAAGGCCATAATGTGGTCGATTTGCACTGAATCTTAGCATGTGACAATTCGTTGGATAGGTAAACAACATAACTACGACTTCCATGGGATATTTTTGAATTCTCTAAAAATTCGGCCAAAATGGAGGTTAAGAAAATCTCCTCGTTAATTTAGGACATTACTCGTTTTTGACCCATTTTTACTAGGAATGCCATAAAGTGGCCGATTTGTATTGAATCTTAGCATGTGACAATTTGTTGGATAGGTAAACAACTTAACTACGACTTCCATGGGATATTTTTGCATTCTCTAAAAATTCGGCCAAAATGGAGGTTAAGAAAATCTCCTCGTTAATTTAGGACATTACTCGTTTTTGACCCATTTTTACTAGGAATGCCATAAAGTGGCCGATTTGTATTGAATCTTAGCATGTGACAATTTGTTGGATAGGTAAACAACTTAACTACGACTTCCATGGGATATTTTTGCATTCTCTAAAAATTCAGCCAAAATGGAGGTTAAGAAAATCTCCTCGTTAATTTGGGACATTGCTTGTTTTCGACCCATTTTTACTAGGAAGGCCATAAAGTGGCCGATTTGTATTGAATCTTAGCATGTGACAATTCGTTGGATAGGTAAACAACATAACTACGACTTCCATGGGATAATTTTGCATTCTCTAAAAATTCGGCCAAAATGGAGGTTAAGAAAATCTCCTCGTTAATTTAGGACATTACTCGTTTTTGACCCATTTTTACTAGGAAGGCCATAAAGTGGCCGATTTGTATTGAATCTTAGCATGTGACAATTCGTTGGATAGGTAAACAACATAAATACGACTTCCATGGGATATTTTTGCATTCTCTAAAAATTCAGCCAAAATGGAGGTTAAGAATATCTCCTCGTTAATTTGGGACATTACTCGTTTTCGACCATTTTTTAGTAGGAAGGCCATAATGTGGCCGATTTGCATTGAATCTTAGCGTGTGACAATTTGTTGGATAGGTAAACAACATAACTACGACTTCCATGGGATATTTTTGCATTCTCTAAAAATTCGGCCAAAATGGAGGTTAAGAAAATCTCCTCGTTAATTTAGGACATTACTCGTTTTCGACCCTTTTTTACTAGGAAGGCCATAATGTGGCCGATTTGCATTGAATCTTAGCGTGTGACAATTCTCTGGATAGGTAAACAACATAACTACGACTTCCATGGGATATTTTTGCATTCTCTAAAAATTCGGCCAAAATGGAGGTTAAGAAAATCTCCTCGATAATTTAGGACATTGCTCGTTTTCGACCCATTTTTACTAGGAAGGCCATAAAGTGGCCGATTTGTATTAAATCTTAGCATGTGACAATTCGTTGGATAGGTTAATAACATAACTACGACTTCCATGGGATATTTTTGCATTCTCTAAAAATTCGGCCAAAATGGAGGTTAAGAAAATCTCCTCGTTAATTTAGGACATTACTCGTTTTCGACCCTTTTTTACTAGGAAGGCCATAATGTGGTCGATTTGCACTGAATCTTAGCATGTGACAATTCGTTGGATAGGTAAACAACATAACTACGACTTCCATGGGATATTTTTGCATTCTCTAAAAATTCGGCCAAAATGGAGGTTAAGAAAATCTCCTCGTTAATTTAGGACATTACTCGTTTTTGACCCATTTTTACTAGGAATGCCATAAAGTGGCCGATTTGTATTGAATCTTAGCATGTGACAATTTGTTGGATAGGTAAACAACTTAACTACGACTTCCATGGGATATTTTTGCATTCTCTAAAAATTCGGCCAAAATGGAGGTTAAGAAAATCTCCTCGTTAATTTAGGACATTACTCGTTTTTGACCCATTTTTACTAGGAATGCCATAAAGTGGCCGATTTGTATTGAATCTTAGCATGTGACAATTTGTTGGATAGGTAAACAACTTAACTACGACTTCCATGGGATATTTTTGCATTCTCTAAAAATTCAGCCAAAATGGAGGTTAAGAAAATCTCCTCGTTAATTTGGGACATTGCTTGTTTTCGACCCATTTTTACTAGGAAGGCCATAAAGTGGCCGATTTGTATTGAATCTTAGCATGTGACAATTCGTTGGGTAGGTAAACAACATAACTACGACTTCCATGGGATAATTTTGCATTCTCTAAAAATTCGGCCAAAATGGAGGTTAAGAAAATCTCCTCGTTAATTTAGGACATTACTCGTTTTTGACCCATTTTTACTAGGAAGGCCATAAAGTGGCCGATTTGTATTGAATCTTAGCATGTGACAATTCGTTGGATAGGTAAATAACATAAATACGACTTCCATGGGATATTTTTGCATTCTCTAAAAATTCAGCCAAAATGGAGGTTAAGAATATCTCCTCGTTAATTTGGGACATTACTCGTTTTCGACCATTTTTTAGTAGGAAGGCCATAATGTGGCCGATTTGCATTGAATCTTAGCGTGTGACAATTCGTTGGATGGGTAAACAACATAACTGTAACACCCTATTTCTAATAAGCGGTAAAACGCGCGAATACATCAGACATGTTCTAGAAATAGATGCTACGTCTCCGAATAAACCACAATACAATACATGCATAAAGATCATGTTACACAACATAGCAGCGGACATACTTAAAAATCATAAAACATCTCCAGATCTCAACAAAATACAATTGTATTCTCCAAATCCAAATAATAGAATATATCAACAACTCCAAGATACATAGTCAAAATGAAACAACATGCAAGGACTATCCTAGATCAGAGCCCTAATCTAGACACTTGCATGAAAAAGAGGAACTCCACTCCTCGGCATCAACAAGCAACAACTAAGCATCCTGCACGCCGTCTACCCATCCATACAGAGAGGTAGGCGGTCCACCACAGACCACTGAGGGTTAGCATTACATCATCATAATCCATATGAAAACATAGCATTCAAGGAATCATACATATCACATATACAAACCATCCCTCCTAGAATACTAGCATCACATGATTATCATCCCCCATTACTAGCATCTCAAGCTACCACATTATCATCATAGTATAGCATGCATAATCATTCTCTATTCAAGATATCGACAAGAGCTCATCATTTAACAACACTAATCGAATGAAAATATTACTCACCTCATTACTCATCTAGCATGCTTAACTCAACAAGTACAATTCATCATTTCAAAGCAATCATCATTATCAAAGAAATCACCACATCATATGTATATACATATACAATTCTCACTTCATCATTATTATCAAATTAATCATCATCAAGTGGGTTCACCAAGTGTATAAGCACAAACAATTAAGATATGCAATTAGAACATAGTTCAATTATTCACAACCGTCAACAAAATCCACCAATGTACATATACATCAATCCACATAATCACAACGTTCACCAAATTTCACCCATGCACAATTCACCAAGTCACATATTCAAATATGTCACAACTCATCAACTAATCAAATGCATGCAATGTTCTAGACTCTTCTAGATGCATGTGGTACCAAACTCCTCCAAGGTCGTCACCTTATGATGCAACAAAAACATCATTATCAACGGCTATAATCAACGGCAATATGGATACAAGTATCCGGTCAACGGCAATATGGATATAACATCCGAAACGACATATGATGCATGAACATATGACTCAATCTACAATGCATATGTTCACAACAATTCAACGGCTATAATCAACGGCTATAATCAACGGCTATGATCAACGGCTATATGTATATACACGCATTCATCACCAATCACATCAAAACTAGCATGTATAAACTCACCACCAACAATCAACATTTAACATGTTCAACAAACAACATAACATAAACATGTTCATCACCATTCAATTAGTATATATGCATCGACAACAATTCACCACCACTTGACAAATATACAATCACCAACAACATCCACAATTCAATCAACATATAGTTGTCACACATACACATCATCAATCATCTCCACATAAATCAACATATAGTTGCCACATTTCCACATAATTCCTTACAATCCAAATAAAGGAACAATTATAACATATGATCACAAACATCATATTCATCACTCAACAACCATTCATACATCATCTCGTCATCATATTAATCTATTCATAAAGGGTTCACAAGCAATTGGCTCTCAAAAATCATTTTCTACCAAGTTCGTCTCCAAAAATCACAACATTGAAAATAATTGAGTCATCTAACCAAAACCAAGTAAACAAGTTCAATTGCCTATGCCATGTATTCTCACAAGTCACATATGTGTGTAGTAGAGGTTACAAAAGCATTTCATCGGCCACACATGAAGAATTCCCAAAAATCACGAAGTTCGTCTCTTGGCATCATTTTGCAAAACCAATTCATTTCCAAAACAAAACCAAGTTAGACCCAAGCTATGATACTCTTAGAAGCTTACTTATAAATTGATTGAATAAGGTTAGGTGTTTGGAATCCATTGGTATGCTTAAAAGTACACAAAAATATGAAAAAACAAGGTTTTGGGATTCTGCAGAACTGACACGGTCGCGTCGTCAGGACACACGGTCGTGTGATCCCTTACAGGGGACTCTGACACGGTCGTGTCATCCAGACACACGGTCGTGTCATTCCACCAGTACAGCAAAAATGCAATTTTACGTTTTCGTGCATAAAATCTTGTTTTCGAATCCGATTTCAGTTCCGTTTTCACCAATGCATTCCTAACACTTAGACCATACAAACCACACTTGAAAACTTGACATTTCAACATTAAAACAACTTAATCAAACTCATCCCAAAATGACTTATTTTGTAAAAGCTCTTAAAAACAACTTTTACTCAAAAACCCATTTTCTTCCCAAAATAATTTCTCTCCAAAACCAAGTGATTAAAACAGAAAATCATACCATTCTAATCATTCTAACAATCTTCTTAATTCATTCAACATCATCAAAATCAAACTTCTTCATTATCAACCCATTTTCACCAAAAATTGCAAAATCACCACAATTCAATCACAACAATACTTTCATCAACACCCAAAGCATAAATCCAACAACCACATGTACCAAATCAATAACAACAACTAATGAACATGAATTCATGCACAATTTGACACCACAACTTCATTTTTCAACAAATTTGCTCAAGAACACAATATACCCATATTTTTACATTTCAACATGTTAATTCACATACTAACACACAATTATCCCACAAATCATGTTATCAAACATAACAACAACAATTATGCACGAATTTACAACAATTAGATTCAATTCATCAATTTCATAAAATGGGTAAAAAGGAAAAATTATGAATTATGGTTGAATTCTAACCCTCTTACCTCTAGCACCAAGATTCTCTAACCCAAACTTCAATTTAGCTCCTAGATGATGAATCCCCTCTTCAAGCTCTAACCCTTGTTCTTGTTGTTGCTTCTAGTCTCTATCTCTTCTCTTCCCAAATGAGATGAAATGAATAATGTTTGTAAAACCTAGTTTTACCAACAACTAGAGTTTATTTATATACTAGCTCTACTCAATTGGGCTTATTTCTTAAACCTTAATGGGCCTAACCCATTTCTATTCTAACACTCAAAATGTCACTACTCACTTAATGGTAATTAACATAATTACTACCCTCTCTCTAGTAACTTGGTAAAATAATAATAACTCTCACTAAACACTAAAAATAACTTTCTGCAAAATTACAAAATTGCCACTGCCCTCAAAATGACCAAAATGCCCCTAAGTCCAAAATGACTAAAATACCCTTCTAACACCGAATTCTACGAATCCCAACCAAAAATACACACAGATGCAAATAATCACATAAGAGCACATCCAACACACATAAATAAATAATTAAAATAAAAACTAGCGAAAATCGGGCTGTTACAACTCTCCCCCCCTAAAAAGAATTTTCGCCCTCGAAAATTACCTGAAGGAAACAACTCCGGGTACGCAACCCTCATCCTACTCTCCGATTCCCAAGTGGCACTCTCACCGGTCGGTCCAACCCAAATCACTTTAACCAAAACGACCTCCTTGCCACGCAAACGCTTCACTTCACGATCATCAATCCTAACTGGCCAAGTCTCGACAGTCAAATTATCTTTTACTTTCAAATCATCCACTTGAATCACATGAGACGCGTCATACACATACTTCCGCAACTGAGACACATGAAACACATCATGAAGATTCGACAAGGATGGTGGTAACGCAATCCGATACGCTACAACCCCAACCTTCTCAATAATCTCAAACGGTCCAACAAAACGAGGAGTCAACTTCCGACACTTCAAAGCACGACCAACACCGGTTACAGGATTCACTCTCAAGAACACATGATCACCAACCTGAAACTCAAGGTCTTTCCTCCTCTTATCATGATAACTCTTCTGCCTACTCTGAGACGCTCTCATCTTCTCTTGAATCATCTTAACTTTCTCGGTCGTCTCTTGCACAACTTCCGGTCCTAACAAAGCACTCTCTCCTGACTCATACCAACACAAAGGAGTTCTACACCTCCGACCATACAAAGCCTCAAACGGTGCCATCCCGATACTAGAATGAAAACTGTTGTTGTAAGTAAACTCAATCAACGGTAAACATTCAATCCAACTGACACCTTGCTCCAACACACAAGCTCTCAACAAATCTTCCAAACTCTGAATAGTCCTCTCCGACTGACCATCAGTCTGGGGATGATACGCAGAACTCAACCTCAACTTAGTTTCCAAAGCATCTTGCAAACTCTCCCAAAACTTAGAAGTAAACCTCGGATCCCGATCTGACACAATACTAGAAGGAACACCATGCAATCTAACAATCTGCTCAATGTAGATCTCAGCCAACTTAGCCACAGACATACCGGTCTGAATAGGAACAAAATGTGCCGACTTCGTCAACCGATCAACAATCACCCAAATAGAATCAAAACCCTTAGCAGTCTTCGGCAAAGCTCCAACAAAGTCCATTGATATAATATCCCACTTCCACTCTGGCACGAACAACGGCTGCATCAAACCTGACGGCTTCTGATGTTCAATCTTAGACTTCTGACACACCAAACAAGCATACACAAACTCTGCAACATCCTTCTTCATTCCAGGCCACCAAAACAACCTCTTCAAATCTTGATACATCTTAGTCGCTCCGGGATGAATACTCAAACTACTTCTGTGACCTTCTTCCAAAATCTGCCTCTTAAGCTCAAGAACACTTGGCACACAAACACGATCACGGAACATCAAAACACCGTTCTCGTCCAACCTGAAATCCCCACCTTTACCTTGGTTAACCAACACCACGCGATCAACAAGTTCCAAATCTTCCTTCTGACCATTCTTGATCTCCTCTAGAATATTACTTGTCAGCTTCAACATTCCCAACCTCACACCATCTGGTGTTAACTCACTAACCAAACTCAAGTCTCGAAATTGCTCAATCAACTCCAACTCTTTCACCATCAAAGCAGACACATGCAACGACTTCCTACTCAAAGCATCAGCAACAACATTGGCCTTTCCAGGATGATAGCTCAACTGGAAGTCAAAATCCTTAAGATACTCCAACCATCTCCTCTGCCTCATATTCAACTCTTTCTGGTCAAACAAGTACTTCAAACTCTTATGGTCACTAAACACTTCAAACTTAGAACCATACAGATAATGCCTCCAAATCTTCAACACATACACAACGGCCGCTAATTCCAAGTCATGAGTCGGATAATTCTTCTCATGCACTTTCAACTGCCTCGAAGCATAAGCCACAACCTGACGATTCTGCATAAGCACACCACCAAGACCCATCTTAGAAGCATCGCAATACACAACAAACGATTCCTTCGGATTCGGCAAAATCAACACTGGGGCTGACGTCAACCTCTTCTTCAACTCTTGGAAACTCTTCTCACACTTAGCATCCCAAACATAAGCTTGTCCTTTCCGAGTCAACTGCGTCAATGGCAACGCCAACTTAGAGAATCCCTCAATGAACCTCCGATAATAACCTGCCAATCCAAGGAAGCTTCTAACCTCAAAAACAGACTTAGGTGATTCCCACCGCAACACTGCATCAACCTTCGACGGATCTACGGCAATACCACCTTTAGAAATCACATGACCAAGGAAACTCACTTCCCGCAACCAAAACTCACACTTCGACAACTTAGCAAACAACTTCTTCTCCTTCAAAACTCCCAACACAATCCTCAAATGCTCGGCATGCTCTTCTTCAGACTTCGAATACACCAAAATATCATCTATAAACACCACCACAAAACGATCAAGAAAAGGATGAAATATTCTATTCATGTACTCCATGAAGACACCTGGCGCATTAGATACTCCAAATGGCATCACGGAATACTCATAGTGTCCGTACCTCGTTCTGAACGCAGTTTTGGATATATCTTCCGCCTTTACTCTAATCTGATGATATCCTGATCTCAAGTCAATCTTGCTGAACACCTCCGCGCCAACCAACTGATCCATCAAATCATCGATCCTCGGAAGTGGATACCGATTCTTAATCGTCACTTTGTTCAACTGCCGATAATCCACACACAACCTCATGCTACCATCCTTCTTCTTAACCAACAACACAGGAGCTCCCCACGGCGAAACACTTGGCCTGATAAACTGTTTCTGAAGCAACTCTTCCAACTGCTTCTTCAACTCACCCAACTCTAATGCAGACATCCGATACGGCACAATCGAAATAGGACTCGTTCCCGGAACCAAATCAATTGCAAACTCAACTTCCCTCTCCGGCGGTAATTCGGTAATGTCGTCCGGAAAAACTTCTGGAAACTCTTGCACTACCGGAAAATCACCAACTCCTTTCTCACTACTTTCCTTCAAGGAAGCAAACATCATGAACACACTAGCTTCACCATCCAAGGACTTCTTCACTTGCTCCGCGGTCAAGAACTTCCCACCTTCCTCAGCCACCGGCTTAGAAAACGTTACACTCTTGGTCAAACAATTAATGTTAACACCAAAAGTCAACATCCAATCCATACCGAAAATTACGTCCATATGCTTCAATGGAAGACACACAAGATCCAACTCAAAATCCACGTTACCAAAACTAACAGGACACTTAGCACATACTAAGGAAGTAGTCACCGAACCACTAGCCGGGGTATCGATAACCATCCCTCGCGACAACGGAGTCACAACCAAACCCAAACGCTCAACACAACAAGTACCGACAGTACTTCCGTACATGTCGCACACAAACAGGAAAATCAACGGGTTTTGGTCTGGACAAGACCAACCAGGCTCTGATACCAACTTGTAACACCCTATTTCTAATAAGCGGTAAAACGCGCGAATACATCAGACATGTTCTAGAAATAGATGCTACGTCTCCGAATAAACCACAATACAATACATGCATAAAGATCATGTTACACAACATAGCAGCGGACATACTTAAAAATCATAAAACATCTCCAGATCTCAACAAAATACAATTGTATTCTCCAAATCCAAATAATAGAATATATCAACAACTCCAAGATACATAGTCAAAATGAAACAACATGCAAGGACTATCCTAGATCAGAGCCCTAATCTAGACACTTGCATGAAAAAGAGGAACTCCACTCCTCGGCATCAACAAGCAACAACTAAGCATCCTGCACGCCGTCTACCCATCCATACAGAGAGGTAGGCGGTCCACCACAGACCACTGAGGGTTAGCATTACATCATCATAATCCATATGAAAACATAGCATTCAAGGAATCATATATATCACATATACAAACCATCCCTCCTAGAATACTAGCATCACATGATTATCATCCCCCATTACTAGCATCTCAAGCTACCACATTATCATCATAGTATAGCATGCATAATCATTCTCTATTCAAGATATCGACAAGAGCTCATCATTTAACAACACTAATCGAATGAAAATATTACTCACCTCATTACTCATCTAGCATGCTTAACTCAACAAGTACAATTCATCATTTCAAAGCAATCATCATTATCAAAGAAATCACCACATCATATGTATATACATATACAATTCTCACTTCATCATTATTATCAAATTAATCATCATCAAGTGGGTTCACCAAGTGTATAAGCACAAACAATTAAGATATGCAATTAGAACATAGTTCAATTATTCACAACCGTCAACAAAATCCACCAATGTACATATACATCAATCCACATAATCACAACGTTCACCAAATTTCACCCATGCACAATTCACCAAGTCACATATTCAAATATGTCACAACTCATCAACTAATCAAATGCATGCAATGTTCTAGACTCTTCTAGATGCATGTGGTACCAAACTCCTCCAAGGTCGTCACCTTATGATGCAACAAAAACATCATTATCAACGGCTATAATCAACGGCAATATGGATACAAGTATCCGGTCAACGGCAATATGGATATAACATCCGAAACGACATATGATGCATGAACATATGACTCAATCCACAATGCATATGTTCACAACAATTCAACGGCTATAATCAACGGCTATAATCAACGGCTATGATCAACGGCTATATGTATATACACGCATTCATCACCAATCACATCAAAACTAGCATGTATAAACTCACCACCAACAATCAACATTTAACATGTTCAACAAACAACATAACATAAACATGTTCATCACCATTCAATTAGTATATATGCATCGACAACAATTCACCACCACTTGACAAATATACAATCACCAACAACATCCACAATTCAATCAACATATAGTTGTCACACATACACATCATCAATCATCTCCACATAAATCAACATATAGTTGCCACATTTCCACATAATTCCTTACAATCCAAATAAAGGAACAATTATAACATATGATCACAAACATCATATTCATCACTCAACAACCATTCATACATCATCTCGTCATCATATTAATCTATTCATAAAGGGTTCACAAGCAATTGGCTCTCAAAAATCATTTTCTACCAAGTTCGTCTCCAAAAATCACAACATTGAAAATAATTGAGTCATCTAACCAAAACCAAGTAAACAAGTTCAATTGCCTATGCCATGTATTCTCACAAGTCACATATGTGTGTAGTAGAGGTTACAAAAGCATTTCATCGGCCACACATGAAGAATTCCCAAAAATCACGAAGTTCGTCTCTTGGCATCATTTTGCAAAACCAATTCATTTCCAAAACAAAACCAAGTTAGACCCAAGCTATGATACTCTTAGAAGCTTACTTATAAATTGATTGAATAAGGTTAGGTGTTTGGAATCCATTGGTATGCTTAAAAGTACACAAAAATATGAAAAAACAAGGTTTTGGGATTCTGCAGAACTGACACGGTCGCGTCGTCAGGACACACGGTCGTGTGATCCCTTACAGGGGACTCTGACACGGTCGTGTCATCCAGACACACGGTCGTGTCATTCCACCAGTACAGCAAAAATGCAATTTTACGTTTTCGTGCATAAAATCTTGTTTTCGAATCCGATTTCAGTTCCGTTTTCACCAATGCATTCCTAACACTTAGACCATACAAACCACACTTGAAAACTTGACATTTCAACATTAAAACAACTTAATCAAACTCATCCCAAAATGACTTATTTTGTAAAAGCTCTTAAAAACAACTTTTACTCAAAAACCCATTTTCTTCCCAAAATAATTTCTCTCCAAAACCAAGTGATTAAAACAGAAAATCATACCATTCTAATCATTCTAACAATCTTCTTAATTCATTCAACATCATCAAAATCAAACTTCTTCATTATCAACCCATTTTCACCAAAAATTGCAAAATCACCACAATTCAATCACAACAATACTTTCATCAACACCCAAAGCATAAATCCAACAACCACATGTACCAAATCAATAACAACAACTAATGAACATGAATTCATGCACAATTTGACACCACAACTTCATTTTTCAACAAATTTGCTCAAGAACACAATATACCCATATTTTTACATTTCAACATGTTAATTCACATACTAACACACAATTATCCCTTAAATCATGTTATCAAACATAACAACAACAATTATGCACGAATTTACAACAATTAGATTCAATTCATCAATTTCATAAAATGGGTAAAAAGGAAAAATTATGAATTATGGTTGAATTCTAACCCTCTTACCTCTAGCACCAAGATTCTCTAACCCAAACTTCAATTTAGCTCCTAGATGATGAATCCCCTCTTCAAGCTCTAACCCTTGTTCTTGTTGTTGCTTCTAGTCTCTATCTCTTCTCTTCCCAAATGAGATGAAATGAATAATGTTTGTAAAACCTAGTTTTACCAACAACTAGAGTTTATTTATATACTAGCTCTACTCAATTGGGCTTATTTCTTAAACCTTAATGGGCCTAACCCATTTCTATTCTAACACTCAAAATGTCACTACTCACTTAATGGTAATTAACATAATTACTACCCTCTCTCTAGTAACTTGGTAAAATAATAATAACTCTCACTAAACACTAAAAATAACTTTCTGCAAAATTACAAAATTGCCACTGCCCTCAAAATGACCAAAATGCCCCTAAGTCCAAAATGACTAAAATACCCTTCTAACACCGAATTCTACGAATCCCAACCAAAAATACACACAGATGCAAATAATCACATAAGAGCACATCCAACACACATAAATAAATAATTAAAATAAAAACTAGCGAAAATCGGGCTGTTACAATAACTACGACTTCCATGGGATATTTTTGCATTCTCTAAAAATTCGGCCAAAATGGAGGTTAAGAAAATCTCCTCGTTAATTTAGGACATTACTCGTTTTTGACCCATTTTTACTAGGAATGCCATAAAGTGGCCGATTTGTATTGAATCTTAGCATGTGACAATTTGTTGGATAGGTAAACAACATAACTACGACTTCCATGGGATATTTTTGCATTCTCTAAAAATTCAGCCAAAATGGAGGTTAAGAAAATCTCCTCGTTAATTGGGGACATTACTCATTTTCGACCCTTTTTTAGTAGGAAGGCCATAATGTGTCCGATTTGCATTGAATCTTTGCGTGTGACAATTCGTTGGATAGGTAAACAACATAACTACGACATCCATGGGATATTTTTGCATTCTCTAAAAATTCGGCCAGAATGGAGGTTAAGAAAATCTCCTCGTTAATTTAGGACATTACTCGTTTTCGACCCTTTTTTACTAGGAAGGCCATAATGTGGCCGATTTGCATTGAATCTTAGCGTGTGACAATTCTCTGGATAGGTAAACAACATAACTACGACTTCCATGGGATATTTTTGCATTCTCTAAAAATTCGGCCAAAATGGAGGTAAGAAAATCTCCTCGATAATTTAGGACATTACTAGGAAGGCCATAAAGTGGCCGATTTGTATTAAATCTTAGCATGTGACAATTCGTTGGATAGGTTAATAACATAACTACGACTTCCATGGGATATTTTTGCATTCTCTAAAAATTCGGCCAAAATGGAGGTTAAGAAAATCTCCTCGTTAATTTAGGACATTACTCGTTTTCGACCCTTTTTTACTAGGAAGGCCATAATGTGGTCGATTTGCACTGAATCTTAGCATGTGACAATTCGTTGGATAGGTAAACAACATAACTACGACTTCCATGGGATATTTTTGCATTCTCTAAAAATTCGGCCAAAATGGAGGTTAAGAAAATCTCCTCGTTAATTTAGGACATTACTCGTTTTTGACCCATTTTTACTAGGAATGCCATAAAGTGGCCGATTTGTATTGAATCTTAGCATGTGACAATTTGTTGGATAGGTAAACAACTTAACTACGACTTCCATGGGATATTTTTGCATGCTCTAAAAATTCGGCCAAAATGGAGGTTAAGAAAATCTCCTCGTTAATTTAGGACATTACTCGTTTTTGACCCATTTTTACTAGGAATGCCATAAAGTGGCCGATTTGTATTGAATCTTAGCATGTGACAATTTGTTGGATAGGTAAACAACTTAACTACGACTTCCATGGGATATTTTTGCATTCTCTAAAAATTCAGCCAAAATGGAGGTTAAGAAAATCTCCTCGTTAATTTGGGACATTGCTTGTTTTCGACCCATTTTTACTAGGAAGGCCATAAAGTGGCCGATTTGTATTGAATCTTAGCATGTGACAATTCGTTGGATAGGTAAACAACATAACTACGACTTCCATGGGATAATTTTGCATTCTCTAAAAATTCGGCCAAAATGGAGGTTAAGAAAATCTCCTCGTTAATTTAGGACATTACTCGTTTTTGACCCATTTTTACTAGGAAGGCCATAAAGTGGCCGATTTGTATTGAATCTTAGCATGTGACAATTCGTTGGATAGGTAAACAACATAAATACGACTTCCATGGGATATTTTTGCATTCTCTAAAAATTCAGCCAAAATGGAGGTTAAGAATATCTCCTCGTTAATTTGGGACATTACTCGTTTTCGACCATTTTTTAGTAGGAAGGCCATAATGTGGCCGATTTGCATTGAATCTTAGCGTGTGACAATTTGTTGGATAGGTAAACAACATAACTACGACTTCCATGGGATATTTTTGCATTCTCTAAAAATTCGGCCAAAATGGAGGTTAAGAAAATCTCCTCGTTAATTTAGGACATTACTCGTTTTCGACCCTTTTTTACTAGGAAGGCCATAATGTGGTCGATTTGCATTGAATCTTAGCATGTGACAATTCGTTGGATAGGTAAACAACATAACTACGACTTCCATGGGATATTTTTGCATTCTCTAAAAATTCGGCCAAAATGGAGGTTAAGAAAATCTCCTCGTTAATTTAGGACATTACTCGTTTTTGACCCATTTTTACTAGGAATGCCATAAAGTGGCCGATTTGTATTGAATCTTAGCATGTGACAATTTGTTGGATAGGTAAACAACATAACTACGACTTCCATGGGATATTTTTGCATTCTCTAAAAATTCAGCCAAAATGGAGGTTAAGAAAATCTCCTCGTTAATTGGGGACATTACTCATTTTCGACCCTTTTTTAGTAGGAAGGCCATAATGTGTCCGATTTGCATTGAATCTTTGCGTGTGACAATTCGTTGGATAGGTAAACAACATAACTACGACATCCATGGGATATTTTTGCATTCTCTAAAAATTCGGCCAGAATAGAGGTTAAGAAAATCTCCTCGTTAATTTAGGACATTACTCGTTTTCGACCCTTTTTTACTAGGAAGGCCATAATGTGGCCGATTTGCATTGAATCTTAGCGTGTGACAATTCTCTGGATAGGTAAACAACATAACTACGACTTCCATGGGATATTTTTGCATTCTCTAAAAATTCGGCCAAAATGGAGGTTAAGAAAATCTCCTCGATAATTTAGGACATTACTAGGAAGGCCATAAAGTGGCCGATTTGTATTAAATCTTAGCATGTGACAATTCGTTGGATAGGTTAATAACATAACTACGACTTCCATGGGATATTTTTGCATTCTCTAAAAATTCGGCCAAAATGGAGGTTAAGAAAATCTCATCGTTAATTTAGGACATTACTCGTTTTCGACCCTTTTTTACTAGGAAGGCCATAATGTGGTCGATTTGCACTGAATCTTAGCATGTGACAATTCGTTGGATAGGTAAACAACATAACTACGACTTCCATGGGATATTTTTGCATTCTCTAAAAATTCGGCCAAAATGGAGGTTAAGAAAATCTCCTCGTTAATTTAGGACATTACTCGTTTTTGACCCATTTTTACTAGGAATGCCATAAAGTGGCCGATTTGTATTGAATCTTAGCATGTGACAATTTGTTGGATAGGTAAACAACTTAACTACGACTTCCATGGGATATTTTTGCATGCTCTAAAAATTCGGCCAAAATGGAGGTTAAGAAAATCTCCTCGTTAATTTAGGACATTACTCGTTTTTGACCCATTTTTACTAGGAATGCCATAAAGTGGCCGATTTGTATTGAATCTTAGCATGTGACAATTTGTTGGATAGGTAAACAACTTAACTACGACTTCCATGGGATATTTTTGCATTCTCTAAAAATTCAGCCAAAATGGAGGTTAAGAAAATCTCCTCGTTAATTTGGGACATTGCTTGTTTTCGACCCATTTTTACTAGGAAGGCCATAAAGTGGCCGATTTGTATTGAATCTTAGCATGTGACAATTCGTTGGATAGGTAAACAACATAACTACGACTTCCATGGGATAATTTTGCATTCTCTAAAAATTCGGCCAAAATGGAGGTTAAGAAAATCTCCTCGTTAATTTAGGACATTACTCGTTTTTGACCCATTTTTACTAGGAAGGCCATAAAGTGGCCGATTTGTATTGAATCTTAGCATGTGACAATTCGTTGGATAGGTAAACAACATAAATACGACTTCCATGGGATATTTTTGCATTCTCTAAAAATTCAGCCAAAATGGAGGTTAAGAATATCTCCTCGTTAATTTGGGACATTACTCGTTTTCGACCATTTTTTAGTAGGAAGGCCATAATGTGGCCGATTTGCATTGAATCTTAGCGTGTGACAATTTGTTGGATAGGTAAACAACATAACTACGACTTCCATGGGATATTTTTGCATTCTCTAAAAATTCGGCCAAAATGGAGGTTAAGAAAATCTCCTCGTTAATTTAGGACATTACTCGTTTTCGACCCTTTTTTACTAGGAAGGCCATAATGTGGTCGATTTGCATTGAATCTTAGCATGTGACAATTCGTTGGATAGGTAAACAACATAACTACGACTTCCATGGGATATTTTTGCATTCTCTAAAAATTCGGCCAAAATGGAGGTTAAGAAAATCTCCTCGTTAATTTAGGACATTACTCGTTTTTGACCCATTTTTACTAGGAATGCCATAAAGTGGCCGATTTGTATTGAATCTTAGCATGTGACAATTTGTTGGATAGGTAAACAACATAACTACGACTTCCATGGGATATTTTTGCATTCTCTAAAAATTCAGCCAAAATGGAGGTTAAGAAAATCTCCTCGTTAATTGGGGACATTACTCATTTTCGACCCTTTTTTAGTAGGAAGGCCATAATGTGTCCGATTTGCATTGAATCTTTGCGTGTGACAATTCGTTGGATAGGTAAACAACATAACTACGACATCCATGGGATATTTTTGCATTCTCTAAAAATTCGGCCAGAATGGAGGTTAAGAAAATCTCCTCGTTAATTTAGGACATTACTCGTTTTCGACCCTTTTTTACTAGGAAGGCCATAATGTGGCCGATTTGCATTGAATCTTAGCGTGTGACAATTCTCTGGATAGGTAAACAACATAACTACGACTTCCATGGGATATTTTTGCATTCTCTAAAAATTCGGCCAAAATGGAGGTTAAGAAAATCTCCTCGATAATTTAGGACATTACTAGGAAGGCCATAAAGTGGCCGATTTGTATTAAATCTTAGCATGTGACAATTCGTTGGATAGGTTAATAACATAACTACGACTTCCATGGGATATTTTTGCATTCTCTAAAAATTCGGCCAAAATGGAGGTTAAGAAAATCTCCTCGTTAATTTAGGACATTACTCGTTTTCGACCCTTTTTTACTAGGAAGGCCATAATGTGGTCGATTTGCACTGAATCTTAGCATGTGACAATTCGTTGGATAGGTAAACAACATAACTACGACTTCCATGGGATATTTTTGCATTCTCTAAAAATTCGGCCAAAATGGAGGTTAAGAAAATCTCCTCGTTAATTTAGGACATTACTCGTTTTTGACCCATTTTTACTAGGAATGCCATAAAGTGGCCGATTTGTATTGAATCTTAGCATGTGACAATTTGTTGGATAGGTAAACAACTTAACTACGACTTCCATGGGATATTTTTGCATGCTCTAAAAATTCGGCCAAAATGGAGGTTAAGAAAATCTCCTCGTTAATTTAGGACATTACTCGTTTTTGACCCATTTTTACTAGGAATGCCATAAAGTGGCCGATTTGTATTGAATCTTAGCATGTGACAATTCGTTGGATAGGTAAACAACATAACTACGACTTCCATGGGATAATTTTGCATTCTCTAAAAATTCGGCCAAAATGGAGGTTAAGAAAATCTCCTCGTTAATTTAGGACATTACTCGTTTTTGACCCATTTTTACTAGGAAGGCCATAAAGTGGCCGATTTGTATTGAATCTTAGCATGTGACAATTCGTTGGATAGGTAAACAACATAAATACGACTTCCATGGGATATTTTTGCATTCTCTAAAAATTCAGCCAAAATGGAGGTTAAGAATATCTCCTCGTTAATTTGGGACATTACTCGTTTTCGACCATTTTTTAGTAGGAAGGCCATAATGTGGCCGATTTGCATTGAATCTTAGCGTGTGACAATTTGTTGGATAGGTAAACAACATAACTACGACTTCCATGGGATATTTTTGCATTCTCTAAAAATTCGGCCAAAATGGAGGTTAAGAAAATCTCCTCGTTAATTTAGGACATTACTCGTTTTCGACCCTTTTTACTAGGAAGGCCATAATGTGGTCGATTTGCATTGAATCTTAGCATGTGACAATTCGTTGGATAGGTAAACAACATAACTACGACTTCCATGGGATATTTTTGCATTCTCTAAAAATTCGGCCAAAATGGAGGTTAAGAAAATCTCCTCGTTAATTTAGGACATTACTCGTTTTTGACCCATTTTTACTAGGAAGGCCATAAAGTGGCCGATTTGTATTGAATCTTAGCATGTGACAATTCGTTGGATAGGTAAATAACATAAATACGACTTCCATGGGATATTTTTGCATTCTCTAAAAATTCAGCCAAAATGGAGGTTAAGAATATCTCCTCGTTAATTTGGGACATTACTCGTTTTCGACCATTTTTTAGTAGGAAGGCCATAATGTGGCCGATTTGCATTGAATCTTAGCGTGTGACAATTCGTTGGATAGGTAAACAACATAACTACGACTTCCATGGGATATTTTTGCATTCTCTAAAAATTCGGCCAAAATGGAGGTTAAGAAAATCTCCTCGTTAATTTAGGACATTACTCGTTTTTGACCCATTTTTACTAGGAATGCCATAAAGTGGCCGATTTGTATTGAATCTTAGCATGTGACAATTTGTTGGATAGGTAAACAACATAACTACGACTTCCATGGGATATTTTTGCATTCTCTAAAAATTCAGCCAAAATGGAGGTTAAGAAAATCTCCTCGTTAATTGGGGACATTACTCATTTTCGACCCTTTTTTAGTAGGAAGGCCATAATGTGTCCGATTTGCATTGAATCTTAGCGTGTGACAATTCGTTGGATAGGTAAACAACATAACTACGACATCCATGGGATATTTTTGCATTCTCTAAAAATTCGGCCAGAATGGAGGTTAAGAAAATCTCCTCGTTAATTTAGGACATTACTCGTTTTCGACCCTTTTTTACTAGGAAGGCCATAATGTGGCCGATTTGCATTGAATCTTAGCGTGTGACAATTCTCTGGATAGGTAAACAACATAACTACGACTTCCATGGGATATTTTTGCATTCTCTAAAAATTCGGCCAAAATGGAGGTTAAGAAAATCTCCTCGATAATTTAGGACATTGCTCGTTTTCGACCCATTTTTACTAGGAAGGCCATAAAGTGGCCGATTTGTATTAAATCTTAGCATGTGACAATTCGTTGGATAGGTTAATAACATAACTACGACTTCCATGGGATATTTTTGCATTCTCTAAAAATTCGGCCAAAATGGAGGTTAAGAAAATCTCCTCGTTAATTTAGGACATTACTCGTTTTCGACCCTTTTTTACTAGGAAGGCCATAATGTGGTCGATTTGCACTGAATCTTAGCATGTGACAATTCGTTGGATAGGTAAACAACATAACTACGACTTCCATGGGATATTTTTGCATTCTCTAAAAATTCGGCCAAAATGGAGGTTAAGAAAATCTCCTCGTTAATTTAGGACATTACTCGTTTTTGACCCATTTTTACTAGGAATGCCATAAAGTGGCCGATTTGTATTGAATCTTAGCATGTGACAATTTGTTGGATAGGTAAACAACTTAACTACGACTTCCATGGGATATTTTTGCATTCTCTAAAAATTCGGCCAAAATGGAGGTTAAGAAAATCTCCTCGTTAATTTAGGACATTACTCGTTTTTGACCCATTTTTACTAGGAATGCCATAAAGTGGCCGATTTGTATTGAATCTTAGCATGTGACAATTTGTTGGATAGGTAAACAACTTAACTACGACTTCCATGGGATATTTTTGCATTCTCTAAAAATTCAGCCAAAATGGAGATTAAGAAAATCTCCTCGTTAATTTGGGACATTGCTTGTTTTCGACCCATTTTTACTAGGAAGGCCATAAAGTGGCCGATTTGTATTGAATCTTAGCATGTGACAATTCGTTGGATAGGTAAACAACATAACTACGACTTCCATGGGATAATTTTGCATTCTCTAAAAATTCGGCCAAAATGGAGGTTAAGAAAATCTCCTCGTTAATTTAGGACATTACTCGTTTTTGACCCATTTTTACTAGGAAGGCCATAAAGTGGCCGATTTGTATTGAATCTTAGCATGTGACAATTCGTTGGATAGGTAAACAACATAAATACGACTTCCATGGGATATTTTTGCATTCTCTAAAAATTCAGCCAAAATGGAGGTTAAGAATATCTCCTCGTTAATTTGGGACATTACTCGTTTTCGACCATTTTTTAGTAGGAAGGCCATAATGTGGCCGATTTGCATTGAATCTTAGCGTGTGACAATTTGTTGGATAGGTAAACAACATAACTACGACTTCCATGGGATATTTTTGCATTCTCTAAAAATTCGGCCAAAATGGAGGTTAAGAAAATCTCCTCGTTAATTTAGGACATTACTCGTTTTCGACCCTTTTTTACTAGGAAGGCCTTAATGTGGTCGATTTGCATTGAATCTTAGCATGTGACAATTCGTTGGATAGGTAAACAACATAACTACGACTTCCATGGGATATTTTTGCATTCTCTAAAAATTCGGCCAAAATGGAGGTTAAGAAAATCTCCTCGTTAATTTAGGACATTACTCGTTTTTGACCCATTTTTACTAGGAATGCCATAAAGTGGCCGATTTGTATTGAATCTTAGCATGTGACAATTTGTTGGATAGGTAAAAAACATAACTAGGACTTCCATGGGATATTTTTGCATTCTCTAAAAATTCAGCCAAAATGGAGGTTAAGAAAATCTCCTCGTTAATTGGGGACATTACTCATTTTCGACCCTTTTTTAGTAGGAAGGCCATAATGTGTCCGATTTGCATTGAATCTTAGCGTGTGACAATTCGTTGGATAGGTAAACAACATAACTACGACATCCATGGGATATTTTTGCATTCTCTAAAAATTCGGCCAGAATGGAGGTTAAGAAAATCTCCTCGTTAATTTAGGACATTACTCGTTTTCGACCCTTTTTTACTAGGAAGGCCATAATGTGGCCGATTTGCATTGAATCTTAGCGTGTGACAATTCTCTGGATAGGTAAACAACATAACTACGACTTCCATGGGATATTTTTGCATTCTCTAAAAATTCGGCCAAAATGGAGGTTAAGAAAATCTCCTCGTTAATTTAGGACATTGCTCGTTTTCGACCCATTTTTACTAGGAAGGCCATAAAGTGGCCGATTTGTATTGAATCTTAGCATGTGACAATTCGTTGGATAGGTTAATAACATAACTACGACTTCCATGGGATATTTTTGCATTCTCTAAAAATTCGGCCAAAATGGAGGTTAAGAAAATCTCCTCGTTAATTTAGGACATTACTCGTTTTCGACAATTTTTTACTAGGAAGGCCATAATGTGGTCGATTTGCACTGAATCTTAGCATGTGACAATTCGTTGGATAGGTAAACAACATAACTACGACTTCCATGGGATATTTTTGCATTCTCTAAAAATTCGGCCAAAATGGAGGTTAAGAAAATCTCCTCGTTAATTTAGGACATTGCTCGTTTTCGACCCATTTTTACTAGGAAGGCCATAAAGTGGCCGATTTGTATTGAATCTTAGCATGTGACAATTCGTTGGATAGGTTAATAACATAACTATGACTTCCATGGGATATTTTTGCATTCTCTAAAAATTCGGCCAAAATGGAGGTTAAGAAAATCTCCTCGTTAATTTAGGACATTACTCGTTTTCGACCCTTTTTTACTAGGAAGGCCATAATGTGGTCGATTTGCACTGAATCTTAGCATGTGACAATTCGTTGGATAGGTAAACAACATAACTACGACTTCCATGGGATATTTTTGCATTCTCTAAAAATTCGGCCAAAATGGAGGTTAAGAAAATCTCCTCGTTAATTTAGGACATTACTCGTTTTTGACCCATTTTTACTAGAATGCCATAAAGTGGCCGATTTGTATTGAATCTTAGCATGTGACAATTTGTTGGATAGGTAAAAAACTTAACTACGACTTCCATGGGATATTTTTGCATTCTCTAAAAATTCGGCCAAAATGGAGGTTAAGAAAATCTCCTCGTTAATTTAGGACATTACTCGTTTTTGACCCATTTTTACTAGGAATGCCATAAAGTGGCCGATTTGTATTGAATCTTAGCATGTGACAATTTGTTGGATAGGTAAACAACTTAACTACGACTTCCATGGGATATTTTTGCATTCTCTAAAAATTCAGCCAAAATGGAGGTTAAGAAAATCTCCTCGTTAATTTGGGACATTGCTTGTTTTCGACCCATTTTTACTAGGAAGGCCATAAAGTGGCCGATTTGTATTGAATCTTAGCATGTGACAATTCGTTGGATAGGTAAACAACATAACTACGACTTCCATGGGATATTTTTGCATTCTCTAAAAATTCGGCCAAAATGGAGGTTAAGAAAATCTCCTCGTTAATTTGGGACATTACTCGTTTTTGACCCATTTTTACTAGGAAGGCCATAAAGTGGCCGATTTGTATTGAATCTTAGCATGTGACAATTCGTTGGATAGGTAAACAACATAAATACGACTTCCATGGGATATTTTTGCATTCTCTAAAAATTCAGCCAAAATGGAGGTTAAGAATATCTCCTCGTTAATTTGGGACATTACTCGTTTTCGACCCTTTTTTAGTAGGAAGGCCTAATGTGGCCGATTTGCATTGAATCTTAGCGTGTGACAATTCGTTGGATAGGTAAACAACATAACTACGACTTCCACGGGATATTTTTGCATTCTCTAAAAATTCAGCCAAAATGGAGGTTAAGAAAATCTCCTCGTTAATTGGGGACATTACTCGTTTTTGACCCATTTTTACTAGGAAGGCCATAAAGTGGCCGATTTGTATTGAATCTTAGCATGTGACAATTCGTTGGATAGGTAAACAACATAACTACGACTTCCATGGGATATTTTTGCATTCTCTAAAAATTCGGCCAGAATGGAGGTTAAGAAAATCTCCTCGTTAATTTAGGACATTACTCGTTTTCGACCCATTTTTACTAGGAAGGCCATAAAGTGGCCGATTTGTATTTAATCTTAGCATGTGACAATTCGTTGGATAGGTAAACAACATAACTATGACTTCCATGAGATATTTTTGCATTCTCTAAAAATTCAGCCAAAATGGAGGTTAAGAAAATCTCTCGTTAATTTGGGACATTACTCGTTTTCGACCCTTTTTTACTAGGAAGGCCATAATGTGGCCGATTTGCATTGAATCTTAGCGTGTGACAATTCGTTGGATAGGTAAACAACTTAACTACGACTTCCATGGGATATTTTTGCATTCCCTAAAAATTCGGCCAAAATGGAGGTTAAGAAAATCTCCTCGTTAATTTAGGACATTACTCGTTTTTGACCCATTTTTACTAGGAATGCCATAAAGTGGCCGATTTGTACTGAATCTTAGCATGTGACAATTTGTTGGATAGGTAAACAACTTAACTACGACTTCCATGGGATATTTTTGCATTCTCTAAAAATTCAGCCAAAATGGAGGTTAAGAAAATCTCCTCGTTAATTTGGGACATTGCTTGTTTTCGACCCATTTTTACTAGGAAGGCCATAAAGTGGCCGATTTGTATTGAATCTTAGCATGTGACAATTCGTTGGATAGGTAAACAACATAACTACGACTTCCATGGGATATTTTTGCATTCTCTAAAAATTCGGCCAAAATGGAGGTTAAGAAAATCTCCTCGTTAATTTAGGACATTACTCGTTTTCGACCCTTTTTTACTAGGAAGGCCATAATGTGGTCGATTTGCACTGAATCTTAGCATGTGACAATTCGTTGGATAGGTAAACAACATAACTACGACTTCCATGGGATATTTTTGCATTCTCTAAAAATTCGGCCAAAATGGAGGTTAAGAAAATCTCCTCGTTAATTTAGGACATTACTCGTTTTTGACCCATTTTTACTAGAATGCCATAAAGTGGCCGATTTGTATTGAATCTTAGCATGTGACAATTTGTTGGATAGGTAAAAAACTTAACTACGACTTCCATGGGATATTTTTGCATTCTCTAAAAATTCGGCCAAAATGGAGGTTAAGAAAATCTCCTCGTTAATTTAGGACATTACTCGTTTTTGACCCATTTTTACTAGGAATGCCATAAAGTGGCCGATTTGTATTGAATCTTAGCATGTGACAATTTGTTGGATAGGTAAACAACTTAACTACGACTTCCATGGGATATTTTTGCATTCTCTAAAAATTCAGCCAAAATGGAGGTTAAGAAAATCTCCTCGTTAATTTGGGACATTGCTTGTTTTCGACCCATTTTTACTAGGAAGGCCATAAAGTGGCCGATTTGTATTGAATCTTAGCATGTGACAATTCGTTGGATAGGTAAACAACATAACTACGACTTCCATGGGATATTTTTGCATTCTCTAAAAATTCGGCCAAAATGGAGGTTAAGAAAATCTCCTCGTTAATTTGGGACATTACTCGTTTTTGACCCATTTTTACTAGGAAGGCCATAAAGTGGCCGATTTGTATTGAATCTTAGCATGTGACAATTCGTTGGATAGGTAAACAACATAAATACGACTTCCATGGGATATTTTTGCATTCTCTAAAAATTCAGCCAAAATGGAGGTTAAGAATATCTCCTCGTTAATTTGGGACATTACTCGTTTTCGACCCTTTTTTAGTAGGAAGGCCTAATGTGGCCGATTTGCATTGAATCTTAGCGTGTGACATTCGTTGGATAGGTAAACAACATAACTACGACTTCCACGGGATATTTTTGCATTCTCTAAAAATTCAGCCAAAATGGAGGTTAAGAAAATCTCCTCGTTAATTGGGGACATTACTCGTTTTTGACCCATTTTTACTAGGAAGGCCATAAAGTGGCCGATTTGTATTGAATCTTAGCATGTGACAATTCGTTGGATAGGTAAACAACATAACTACGACTTCCATGGGATATTTTTGCATTCTCTAAAAATTCGGCCAGAATGGAGGTTAAGAAAATCTCCTCGTTAATTTAGGACATTACTCGTTTTCGACCCATTTTTACTAGGAAGGCCATAAAGTGGCCGATTTGTATTTAATCTTAGCATGTGACAATTCGTTGGATAGGTAAACAACATAACTATGACTTCCATGAGATATTTTTGCATTCTCTAAAAATTCAGCCAAAATGGAGGTTAAGAAAATCTCTCGTTAATTTGGGACATTACTCGTTTTCGACCCTTTTTTACTAGGAAGGCCATAATGTGGCCGATTTGCATTGAATCTTAGCGTGTGACAATTCGTTGGATAGGTAAACAACTTAACTACGACTTCCATGGGATATTTTTGCATTCCCTAAAAATTCGGCCAAAATGGAGGTTAAGAAAATCTCCTCGTTAATTTAGGACATTACTCGTTTTTGACCCATTTTTACTAGGAATGCCATAAAGTGGCCGATTTGTACTGAATCTTAGCATGTGACAATTTGTTGGATAGGTAAACAACTTAACTACGACTTCCATGGGATATTTTTGCATTCTCTAAAAATTCAGCCAAAATGGAGGTTAAGAAAATCTCCTCGTTAATTTGGGACATTGCTTGTTTTCGACCCATTTTTACTAGGAAGGCCATAAAGTGGCCGATTTGTATTGAATCTTAGCATGTGACAATTCGTTGGATAGGTAAACAACATAACTACGACTTCCATGGGATATTTTTGCATTCTCTAAAAATTCGGCCAAAATGGAGGTTAAGAAAATCTCCTCGTTAATTTGGGACATTACTCGTTTTTGACCCATTTTTACTAGGAAGGCCATAAAGTGGCCGATTTGTATTGAATCTTAGCATGTGACAATTCGTTGGATAGGTAAACAACATAAATACGACTTCCATGGGATATTTTTGCATTCTCTAAAAATTCAGCCAAAATGGAGGTTAAGAATATCTCCTCGTTAATTTGGGACATTACTCGTTTTCGACCCTTTTTTAGTAGGAAGGCCTAATGTGGCCGATTTGCATTGAATCTTAGCGTGTGACAATTCGTTGGATAGGTAAACAACATAACTACGACTTCCACGGGATATTTTTGCATTCTCTAAAAATTCAGCCAAAATGGAGGTTAAGAAAATCTCCTCGTTAATTGGGGACATTACTCGTTTTTGACCCATTTTTACTAGGAAGGCCATAAAGTGGCCGATTTGTATTGAATCTTAGCATGTGACAGATCGTTGGATAGGTAAACAACATAACTACGACTTCCATGGGATATTTTTGCATTCTCTAAAAATTCGGCCAGAATGGAGGTTAAGAAAATCTCCTCGTTAATTTAGGACATTACTCGTTTTTGACCCATTTTTACTAGGAAGGCCATAAAGTGGCCGATTTGTATTTAATCTTAGCATGTGACAATTCGTTGGATAGGTAAACAACATAACTATGACTTCCATGAGATATTTTTGCATTCTCTAAAAATTCAGCCAAAATGGAGGTTAAGAAAATCTCTCGTTAATTTGGGACATTACTCATTTTCGACCCATTTTTACTAGGAAGGCCATAATGTGGCCGATTTGCATTGAATCTTAGCGTGTGACAATTCGTTGGATAGGTAAATAACATAACTACGACTTCCATGGGATATTTTTGCATTCTCTAAAAATTCGGCCAAAATGGAGGTTAAGAAAATCTCCTCGTTAATTTAGGACATTACTCGTTTTCGACCCTTTTTTACTAGGAAGGCCATAATGTGGTCGATTTGCACTGAATCTTAGCATGTGACAATTCGTTGGATAGGTAAACAACATAACTACGACTTCCATGGGATATTTTTGCATTCTCTAAAAATTCGGCCAAAATGGAGGTTAAGAAAATCTCCTCGTTAATTTAGGACATTACTCGTTTTTGACCCATTTTTACTAGAATGCCATAAAGTGGCCGATTTGTATTGAATCTTAGCATGTGACAATTTGTTGGATAGGTAAAAAACTTAACTACGACTTCCATGGGATATTTTTGCATTCTCTAAAAATTCGGCCAAAATGGAGGTTAAGAAAATCTCCTCGTTAATTTAGGACATTACTCGTTTTTGACCCATTTTTACTAGGAATGCCATAAAGTGGCCGATTTGTATTGAATCTTAGCATGTGACAATTTGTTGGATAGGTAAACAACTTAACTACGACTTCCATGGGATATTTTTGCATTCTCTAAAAATTCAGCCAAAATGGAGGTTAAGAAAATCTCCTCGTTAATTTGGGACATTGCTTGTTTTCGACCCATTTTTACTAGGAAGGCCATAAAGTGGCCGATTTGTATTGAATCTTAGCATGTGACAATTCGTTGGATAGGTAAACAACATAACTACGACTTCCATGGGATATTTTTGCATTCTCTAAAAATTCGGCCAAAATGGAGGTTAAGAAAATCTCCTCGTTAATTTGGGACATTACTCGTTTTTGACCCATTTTTACTAGGAAGGCCATAAAGTGGCCGATTTGTATTGAATCTTAGCATGTGACAATTCGTTGGATAGGTAAACAACATAAATACGACTTCCATGGGATATTTTTGCATTCTCTAAAAATTTAGCCAAAATGGAGGTTAAGAATATCTCCTCGTTAATTTGGGACATTACTCGTTTTCGACCCTTTTTTAGTAGGAAGGCCTAATGTGGCCGATTTGCATTGAATCTTAGCGTGTGACAATTCGTTGGATAGGTAAACAACATAACTACGACTTCCACGGGATATTTTTGCATTCTCTAAAAATTCAGCCAAAATGGAGGTTAAGAAAATCTCCTCGTTAATTGGGGACATTACTCGTTTTTGACCCATTTTTACTAGGAAGGCCATAAAGTGGCCGATTTGTATTGAATCTTAGCATGTGACAATTCGTTGGATAGGTAAACAACATAACTACGACTTCCATGGGATATTTTTGCATTCTCTAAAAATTCGGCCAGAATGGAGGTTAAGAAAATCTCCTCGTTAATTTAGGACATTACTCGTTTTCGACCCATTTTTACTAGGAAGGCCATAAAGTGGCCGATTTGTATTTAATCTTAGCATGTGACAATTCGTTGGATAGGTAAACAACATAACTATGACTTCCATGAGATATTTTTGCATTCTCTAAAAATTCAGCCAAAATGGAGGTTAAGAAAATCTCTCGTTAATTTGGGACATTACTCGTTTTCGACCCTTTTTTACTAGGAAGGCCATAATGTGGCCGATTTGCATTGAATCTTAGCGTGTGACAATTCGTTGGATAGGTAAACAACTTAACTACGACTTCCATGGGATATTTTTGCATTCTCTAAAAATTCGGCCAAAATGGAGGTTAAGAAAATCTCCTCGTTAATTTAGGACATTACTCGTTTTTGACCCATTTTTACTAGGAATGCCATAAAGTGGCCGATTTGTACTGAATCTTAGCATGTGACAATTTGTTGGATAGGTAAACAACTTAACTACGACTTCCATGGGATATTTTTGCATTCTCTAAAAATTCAGCCAAAATGGAGGTTAAGAAAATCTCCTCGTTAATTTGGGACATTGCTTGTTTTCGACCCATTTTTACTAGGAAGGCCATAAAGTGGCCGATTTGTATTGAATCTTAGCATGTGACAATTCGTTGGATAGGTAAACAACATAACTACGACTTCCATGGGATATTTTTGCATTCTCTAAAAATTCGGCCAAAATGGAGGTTAAGAAAATCTCCTCGTTAATTTGGGACATTACTCGTTTTTGACCCATTTTTACTAGGAAGGCCATAAAGTGGCCGATTTGTATTGAATCTTAGCATGTGACAATTCGTTGGATAGGTAAACAACATAAATACGACTTCCATGGGATATTTTTGCATTCTCTAAAAATTCAGCCAAAATGGAGGTTAAGAATATCTCCTCGTTAATTTGGGACATTACTCGTTTTCGACCCTTTTTTAGTAGGAAGGCCTAATGTGGCCGATTTGCATTGAATCTTAGCGTGTGACAATTCGTTGGATAGGTAAACAACATAACTACGACTTCCACGGGATATTTTTGCATTCTCTAAAAATTCAGCCAAAATGGAGGTTAAGAAAATCTCCTCGTTAATTGGGGACATTACTCGTTTTTGACCCATTTTTACTAGGAATGCCATAAAGTGGCCGATTTGTATTGAATCTTAGCATGTGACAATTTGTTGGATAGGTAAACAACTTAACTACGACTTCCATGGGATATTTTTGCATTCTCTAAAAATTCAGCCAAAATGGAGGTTAAGAAAATCTCCTCGTTAATTTGGGACATTGCTTGTTTTCGACCCATTTTTACTAGGAAGGCCATAAAGTGGCCGATTTGTATTGAATCTTAGCATGTGACAATTCGTTGGATAGGTAAACAACATAACTACGACTTCCATGGGATATTTTTGCATTCTCTAAAAATTCGGCCAAAATGGAGGTTAAGAAAATCTCCTCGTTAATTTGGGACATTACTCGTTTTTGACCCATTTTTACTAGGAAGGCCATAAAGTGGCCGATTTGTATTGAATCTTAGCATGTGACAATTCGTTGGATAGGTAAACAACATAAATACGACTTCCATGGGATATTTTTGCATTCTCTAAAAATTCAGCCAAAATGGAGGTTAAGAATATCTCCTCGTTAATTTGGGACATTACTCGTTTTCGACCCTTTTTTAGTAGGAAGGCCTAATGTGGCCGATTTGCATTGAATCTTAGCGTGTGACAATTCGTTGGATAGGTAAACAACATAACTACGACTTCCACGGGATATTTTTGCATTCTCTAAAAATTCAGCCAAAATGGAGGTTAAGAAAATCTCCTCGTTAATTGGGGACATTACTCGTTTTTGACCCATTTTTACTAGGAAGGCCATAAAGTGGCCGATTTGTATTGAATCTTAGCATGTGACAATTCGTTGGATAGGTAAACAACATAACTACGACTTCCATGGGATATTTTTGCATTCTCTAAAAATTCGGCCAGAATGGAGGTTAAGAAAATCTCCTCGTTAATTTAGGACATTACTCGTTTTCGACCCATTTTTACTAGGAAGGCCATAAAGTGGCCGATTTGTATTTAATCTTAGCATGTGACAATTCGTTGGATAGGTAAACAACATAACTATGACTTCCATGAGATATTTTTGCATTCTCTAAAAATTCAGCCAAAATGGAGGTTAAGAAAATCTCTCGTTAATTTGGGACATTACTCGTTTTCGACCCTTTTTTACTAGGAAGGCCATAATGTGGCCGATTTGCATTGAATCTTAGCGTGTGACAATTCGTTGGATAGGTAAACAACTTAACTACGACTTCCATGGGATATTTTTGCATTCTCTAAAAATTCGGCCAAAATGGAGGTTAAGAAAATCTCCTCGTTAATTTGGGACATTACTCGTTTTTGACCCATTTTTACTAGGAAGGCCATAAAGTGGCCGATTTGTATTGAATCTTAGCATGTGACAATTCGTTGGATAGGTAAACAACATAACTACGACTTCCATGGGATATTTTTGCATTCTCTAAAAATTCGGCCAAAATGGAGGTTAAGAAAATCTCCTCGTTAATTTGGGACATTACTCGTTTTTGACCCATTTTTACTAGGAAGGCCATAAAGTGGCCGATTTGTATTGAATCTTAGCATGTGACAATTCGTTGGATAGGTAAACAACATAAATACGACTTCCATGGGATATTTTTGCATTCTCTAAAAATTCAGCCAAAATGGAGGTTAAGAATATCTCCTCGTTAATTTGGGACATTACTCGTTTTCGACCCTTTTTTAGTAGGAAGGCCTAATGTGGCCGATTTGCATTGAATCTTAGCGTGTGACAATTCGTTGGATAGGTAAACAACATAACTACGACTTCCACGGGATATTTTTGCATTCTCTAAAAATTCAGCCAAAATGGAGGTTAAGAAAATCTCCTCGTTAATTGGGGACATTACTCGTTTTTGACCCATTTTTACTAGGAAGGCCATAAAGTGGCCGATTTGTATTGAATCTTAGCATGTGACAATTCGTTGGATAGGTAAACAACATAACTACGACTTCCATGGGATATTTTTGCATTCTCTAAAAATTCGGCCAGAATGGAGGTTAAGAAAATCTCCTCGTTAATTTAGGACATTACTCGTTTTCGACCCATTTTTACTAGGAAGGCCATAAAGTGGCCGATTTGTATTTAATCTTAGCATGTGACAATTCGTTGGATAGGTAAACAACATAACTATGACTTCCATGAGATATTTTTGCATTCTCTAAAAATTCAGCCAAAATGGAGGTTAAGAAAATCTCTCGTTAATTTGGGACATTACTCGTTTTCGACCCTTTTTTACTAGGAAGGCCATAATGTGGCCGATTTGCATTGAATCTTAGCGTGTGACAATTCGTTGGATAGGTAAACAACTTAACTACGACTTCCATGGGATATTTTTGCATTCTCTAAAAATTCGGCCAAAATGGAGGTTAAGAAAATCTCCTCGTTAATTTAGGACATTACTCGTTTTTGACCCATTTTTACTAGGAATGCCATAAAGTGGCCGATTTGTACTGAATCTTAGCATGTGACAATTTGTTGGATAGGTAAACAACTTAACTACGACTTCCATGGGATATTTTTGCATTCTCTAAAAATTCAGCCAAAATGGAGGTTAAGAAAATCTCCTCGTTAATTTGGGACATTGCTTGTTTTCGACCCATTTTTACTAGGAAGGCCATAAAGTGGCCGATTTGTATTGAATCTTAGCATGTGACAATTCGTTGGATAGGTAAACAACATAACTACGACTTCCAAGGGATATTTTTGCATTCTCTTAAAATTCGGCCAAAATGGAGGTTAAGAAAATCTCCTCGTTAATTTGGGACATTACTCGTTTTTGACCCATTTTTACTAGGAAGGCCATAAAGTGGCCGATTTGTATTGAATCTTAGCATGTGACAATTCGTTGGATAGGTAAACAACATAAATACGACTTCCATGGGATATTTTTGCATTCTCTAAAAATTCAGCCAAAATGGAGGTTAAGAATATCTCCTCGTTAATTTGGGACATTACTCGTTTTCGACCCTTTTTTAGTAGGAAGGCCTAATGTGGCCGATTTGCATTGAATCTTAGCGTGTGACAATTCGTTGGATAGGTAAACAACATAACTACGACTTCCACGGGATATTTTTGCATTCTCTAAAAATTCAGCCAAAATGGAGGTTAAGAAAATCTCCTCGTTAATTGGGGACATTACTCGTTTTTGACCCATTTTTACTAGGAAGGCCATAAAGTGGCCGATTTGTATTGAATCTTAGCATGTGACAATTCGTTGGATAGGTAAACAACATAACTACGACTTCCATGGGATATTTTTGCATTCTCTAAAAATTCGGCCAGAATGGAGGTTAAGAAAATCTCCTCGTTAATTTAGGACATTACTCGTTTTCGACCCATTTTTACTAGGAAGGCCATAAAGTGGCCGATTTGTATTTAATCTTAGCATGTGACAATTCGTTGGATAGGTAAACAACATAACTATGACTTCCATGAGATATTTTTGCATTCTCTAAAAATTCAGCCAAAATGGAGGTTAAGAAAATCTCTCGTTAATTTGGGACATTACTCGTTTTCGACCCTTTTTTACTAGGAAGGCCATAATGTGGCCGATTTGCATTGAATCTTAGCGTGTGACAATTCGTTGGATAGGTAAATAACATAACTATGACTTCCATGGGATATTTTTGCATTCTCTAAAAATTCGGCCAAAATGGAGGTTAAGAAAATCTCATCGTTAATTTGGGACATTGCTTGTTTTCGACCCATTTTTACTAGGAAGGCCATAAAGTGGCCGATTTGTATTGAATCTTAGCATGTGACAATTCGTTGGATAGGTAAACAACATAACTACGACTTCCATGGGATATTTTTGCATTCTCTAAAAATTCGGCGAAAATGGAGGTTAAGAAAATCTCCTCTTTAATTTGGGACATTACTCGTTTTTGACCCATTTTTACTAGGAAGGCCATAAAGTGGCCGATTTGTATTGAATCTTAGCATGTGACAATTCGTTGGATAGGTAAACAACATAACTATGACTTCCATGAGATATTTTTGCATTCTCTAAAAATTCAGCCAAAATGGAGGTTAAGAAAATCTCTCGTTAATTTGGGACATTACTCGTTTTCGACCCTTTTTTACTAGGAAGGCCATAATGTGGCCGATTTGCATTGAATCTTAGCGTGTGACAATTCGTTGGATAGGTAAATAACATAACTACGACTTCCATGGGATATTTTTGCATTCTCTAAAAATTCGGCCAAAATGGAGGTTAAGAAAATATCCTCGTTAATTAAGGACATTGCTCGTTTTCGACCCATTTTTACTAGGAAGGCCATAAAGTGGCCGATTTGTATTGAATCTTAGCATGTGACAATTCGTTGGATAGGTTAATAACATAACTACGACTTCCATGGGATATTTTTGCATTCTCTAAAAATTCGGCCAAAATGGAGGTTAAGAAAATCTCCTCGTTAATTTAGGACATTACTCGTTTTCGACCCTTTTTTACTAGGAAGGCCATAATGTGGTCGATTTGCATTGAATCTTAGCATGTGACAATTCGTTGGATAGGTAAACAACATAACTACGACTTCCATGGGATATTTTTGCATTCTCTAAAAATTCGGCCAGAATGGAGGTTAAGAAAATCTCCTCGTTAATTTAGGACATTACTCGTTTTCGACCCATTTTTACTAGGAAGGCCATAAAGTGGCCGATTTGTATTGAATCTTAGCATGTGACAATTCGTTGGATAGGTAAACAACATAACTATGACTTCCATAAGATATTTTTGCATTCTCTAAAAATTCAGCCAAAATGGAGGTTAAGAAAATCTCTCGTTAATTTGGGACATTACTCGTTTTCGACCCTTTTTTACTAGGAAGGCCATAATGTGGCCGATTTGCATTGAATCTTAGCGTGTGACAATTCGTTGGATAGGTAAATAACATAACTACGACTTCCATGGGATATTTTTGCATTCTCTAAAAATTCGGCCAAAATGGAGGTTAAGAAAATATCCTCGTTAATTAAGGACATTGCTCGTTTTCGACCCATTTTTACTAGGAAGGCCATAAAGTGGCCGATTTGTATTGAATCTTAGCATGTGACAATTCGTTGGATAGGTTAATAACATAACTACGACTTCCATGGGATATTTTTGCATTCTCTAAAAATTCGGCCAAAATGGAGGTTAAGAAAATCTCCTCGTTAATTTAGGACATTACTCGTTTTCGACCCTTTTTTACTAGGAAGGCCATAATGTGGTCGATTTGCATTGAATCTTAGCATGTGACAATTCGTTGGATAGGTAAACAACATAACTACGACTTCCATGGGATATTTTTGCATTCTCTAAAAATTCGGCCAGAATGGAGGTTAAGAAAATCTCCTCGTTAATTTAGGACATTACTCGTTTTCGACCCATTTTTACTAGGAAGGCCATAAAGTGGCCGATTTGTATTTAATCTTAGCATGTGACAATTCGTTGGATAGGTAAACAACATAACTATGACTTCCATGAGATATTTTTGCATTCTCTAAAAATTCAGCCAAAATGGAGGTTAAGAAAATCTCTCGTTAATTTGGGACATTACTCGTTTTCGACCCTTTTTTACTAGGAAGGCCATAATGTGGCCGATTTGCATTGAATCTTAGCGTGTGACAATTCGTTGGATAGGTAAACAACTTAACTACGACTTCCATGGGATATTTTTGCATTCTCTAAAAATTCGGCCAAAATGGAGGTTAAGAAAATCTCCTCGTTAATTTGGGACATTACTCGTTTTTGACCCATTTTTACTAGGAAGGCCATAAAGTGGCCGATTTGTATTGAATCTTAGCATGTGACAATTCGTTGGATAGGTAAACAACATAACTACGACTTCCATGGGATATTTTTGCATTCTCTAAAAATTCGGCCAAAATGGAGGTTAAGAAAATCTCCTCGTTAATTTGGGACATTACTCGTTTTTGACCCATTTTTACTAGGAAGGCCATAAAGTGGCCGATTTGTATTGAATCTTAGCATGTGACAATTCGTTGGATAGGTAAACAACATAAATACGACTTCCATGGGATATTTTTGCATTCTCTAAAAATTCAGCCAAAATGGAGGTTAAGAATATCTCCTCGTTAATTTGGGACATTACTCGTTTTCGACCCTTTTTTAGTAGGAAGGCCTAATGTGGCCGATTTGCATTGAATCTTAGCGTGTGACAATTCGTTGGATAGGTAAACAACATAACTACGACTTCCACGGGATATTTTTGCATTCTCTAAAAATTCAGCCAAAATGGAGGTTAAGAAAATCTCCTCGTTAATTGGGGACATTACTCGTTTTTGACCCATTTTTACTAGGAAGGCCATAAAGTGGCCGATTTGTATTGAATCTTAGCATGTGACAATTCGTTGGATAGGTAAACAACATAACTACGACTTCCATGGGATATTTTTGCATTCTCTAAAAATTCGGCCAGAATGGAGGTTAAGAAAATCTCCTCGTTAATTTAGGACATTACTCGTTTTCGACCCATTTTTACTAGGAAGGCCATAAAGTGGCCGATTTGTATTTAATCTTAGCATGTGACAATTCGTTGGATAGGTAAACAACATAACTATGACTTCCATGAGATATTTTTGCATTCTCTAAAAATTCAGCCAAAATGGAGGTTAAGAAAATCTCTCGTTAATTTGGGACATTACTCGTTTTCGACCCTTTTTTACTAGGAAGGCCATAATGTGGCCGATTTGCATTGAATCTTAGCGTGTGACAATTCGTTGGATAGGTAAACAACTTAACTACGACTTCCATGGGATATTTTTGCATTCTCTAAAAATTCGGCCAAAATGGAGGTTAAGAAAATCTCCTCGTTAATTTAGGACATTACTCGTTTTTGACCCATTTTTACTAGGAATGCCATAAAGTGGCCGATTTGTACTGAATCTTAGCATGTGACAATTTGTTGGATAGGTAAACAACTTAACTACGACTTCCATGGGATATTTTTGCATTCTCTAAAAATTCAGCCAAAATGGAGGTTAAGAAAATCTCCTCGTTAATTTGGGACATTGCTTGTTTTCGACCCATTTTTACTAGGAAGGCCATAAAGTGGCCGATTTGTATTGAATCTTAGCATGTGACAATTCGTTGGATAGGTAAACAACATAACTACGACTTCCAAGGGATATTTTTGCATTCTCTTAAAATTCGGCCAAAATGGAGGTTAAGAAAATCTCCTCGTTAATTTGGGACATTACTCGTTTTTGACCCATTTTTACTAGGAAGGCCATAAAGTGGCCGATTTGTATTGAATCTTAGCATGTGACAATTCGTTGGATAGGTAAATAACATAACTACGACTTCCATGGGATATTTTTGCATTCTCTAAAAATTCGGCCAAAATGGAGGTTAAGAAAATATCCTCGTTAATTAAGGACATTGCTCGTTTTCGACCCATTTTTACTAGGAAGGCCATAAAGTGGCCGATTTGTATTGAATCTTAGCATGTGACAATTCGTTGGATAGGTTAATAACATAACTACGACTTCCATGGGATATTTTTGCATTCTCTAAAAATTCGGCCAAAATGGAGGTTAAGAAAATCTCCTCGTTAATTTAGGACATTACTCGTTTTCGACCCTTTTTTACTAGGAAGGCCATAATGTGGTCGATTTGCATTGAATCTTAGCATGTGACAATTCGTTGGATAGGTAAACAACATAACTACGACTTCCATGGGATATTTTTGCATTCTCTAAAAATTCGGCCAGAATGGAGGTTAAGAAAATCTCCTCGTTAATTTAGGACATTACTCGTTTTCGACCCATTTTTACTAGGAAGGCCATAAAGTGGCCGATTTGTATTGAATCTTAGCATGTGACAATTCGTTAGATAGGTAAACAACATAACTATGACTTCCATAAGATATTTTTGCATTCTCTAAAAATTCAGCCAAAATGGAGGTTAAGAAAATCTCTCGTTAATTTGGGACATTACTCGTTTTCGACCCTTTTTTACTAGGAAGGCCATAATGTGGCCGATTTGCATTGAATCTTAGCGTGTGACAATTCGTTGGATAGGTAAATAACATAACTACGACTTCCATGGGATATTTTTGCATTCTCTAAAAATTCGGCCAAAATGGAGGTTAAGAAAATATCCTCGTTAATTAAGGACATTGCTCGTTTTCGACCCATTTTTACTAGGAAGGCCATAAAGTGGCCGATTTGTATTGAATCTTAGCATGTGACAATTCGTTGGATAGGTTAATAACATAACTACGACTTCCATGGGATATTTTTGCATTCTCTAAAAATTCGGCCAAAATGGAGGTTAAGAAAATCTCCTCGTTAATTTAGGACATTACTCGTTTTCGACCCTTTTTTACTAGGAAGGCCATAATGTGGTCGATTTGCATTGAATCTTAGCATGTGACAATTCGTTGGATAGGTAAACAACATAACTACGACTTCCATGGGATATTTTTGCATTCTCTAAAAATTCGGCCAGAATGGAGGTTAAGAAAATCTCCTCGTTAATTTAGGACATTACTCGTTTTCGACCCATTTTTACTAGGAAGGCCATAAAGTGGCCGATTTGTATTTAATCTTAGCATGTGACAATTCGTTGGATAGGTAAACAACATAACTATGACTTCCATGAGATATTTTTGCATTCTCTAAAAATTCAGCCAAAATGGAGGTTAAGAAAATCTCTCGTTAATTTGGGACATTACTCGTTTTCGACCCTTTTTTACTAGGAAGGCCATAATGTGGCCGATTTGCATTGAATCTTAGCGTGTGACAATTCGTTGGATAGGTAAACAACTTAACTACGACTTCCATGGGATATTTTTGCATTCTCTAAAAATTCGGCCAAAATGGAGGTTAAGAAAATCTCCTCGTTAATTTGGGACATTACTCGTTTTTGACCCATTTTTACTAGGAAGGCCATAAAGTGGCCGATTTGTATTGAATCTTAGCATGTGACAATTCGTTGGATAGGTAAACAACATAACTACGACTTCCATGGGATATTTTTGCATTCTCTAAAAATTCGGCCAAAATGGAGGTTAAGAAAATCTCCTCGTTAATTTGGGACATTACTCGTTTTTGACCCATTTTTACTAGGAAGGCCATAAAGTGGCCGATTTGTATTGAATCTTAGCATGTGACAATTCGTTGGATAGGTAAACAACATAAATACGACTTCCATGGGATATTTTTGCATTCTCTAAAAATTCAGCCAAAATGGAGGTTAAGAATATCTCCTCGTTAATTTGGGACATTACTCGTTTTCGACCCTTTTTTAGTAGGAAGGCCTAATGTGGCCGATTTGCATTGAATCTTAGCGTGTGACAATTCGTTGGATAGGTAAACAACATAACTACGACTTCCACGGGATATTTTTGCATTCTCTAAAAATTCAGCCAAAATGGAGGTTAAGAAAATCTCCTCGTTAATTGGGGACATTACTCGTTTTTGACCCATTTTTACTAGGAAGGCCATAAAGTGGCCGATTTGTATTGAATCTTAGCATGTGACAATTCGTTGGATAGGTAAACAACATAACTACGACTTCCATGGGATATTTTTGCATTCTCTAAAAATTCGGCCAGAATGGAGGTTAAGAAAATCTCCTCGTTAATTTAGGACATTACTCGTTTTCGACCCATTTTTACTAGGAAGGCCATAAAGTGGCCGATTTGTATTTAATCTTAGCATGTGACAATTCGTTGGATAGGTAAACAACATAACTATGACTTCCATGAGATATTTTTGCATTCTCTAAAAATTCAGCCAAAATGGAGGTTAAGAAAATCTCTCGTTAATTTGGGACATTACTCGTTTTCGACCCTTTTTTACTAGGAAGGCCATAATGTGGCCGATTTGCATTGAATCTTAGCGTGTGACAATTCGTTGGATAGGTAAACAACTTAACTACGACTTCCATGGGATATTTTTGCATTCTCTAAAAATTCGGCCAAAATGGAGGTTAAGAAAATCTCCTCGTTAATTTAGGACATTACTCGTTTTTGACCCATTTTTACTAGGAATGCCATAAAGTGGCCGATTTGTACTGAATCTTAGCATGTGACAATTTGTTGGATAGGTAAACAACTTAACTACGACTTCCATGGGATATTTTTGCATTCTCTAAAAATTCAGCCAAAATGGAGGTTAAGAAAATCTCCTCGTTAATTTGGGACATTGCTTGTTTTCGACCCATTTTTACTAGGAAGGCCATAAAGTGGCCGATTTGTATTGAATCTTAGCATGTGACAATTCGTTGGATAGGTAAACAACATAACTACGACTTCCAAGGGATATTTTTGCATTCTCTTAAAATTCGGCCAAAATGGAGGTTAAGAAAATCTCCTCGTTAATTTGGGACATTACTCGTTTTTGACCCATTTTTACTAGGAAGGCCATAAAGTGGCCGATTTGTATTGAATCTTAGCATGTGACAATTCGTTGGATAGGTAAACAACATAAATACGACTTCCATGGGATATTTTTGCATTCTCTAAAAATTCAGCCAAAATGGAGGTTAAGAATATCTCCTCGTTAATTTGGGACATTACTCGTTTTCGACCCTTTTTTAGTAGGAAGGCCTAATGTGGCCGATTTGCATTGAATCTTAGCGTGTGACAATTCGTTGGATAGGTAAACAACATAACTACGACTTCCACGGGATATTTTTGCATTCTCTAAAAATTCAGCCAAAATGGAGGTTAAGAAAATCTCCTCGTTAATTGGGGACATTACTCGTTTTTGACCCATTTTTACTAGGAAGGCCATAAAGTGGCCGATTTGTATTGAATCTTAGCATGTGACAATTCGTTGGATAGGTAAACAACATAACTACGACTTCCATGGGATATTTTTGCATTCTCTAAAAATTCGGCCAGAATGGAGGTTAAGAAAATCTCCTCGTTAATTTAGGACATTACTCGTTTTCGACCCATTTTTACTAGGAAGGCCATAAAGTGGCCGATTTGTATTTAATCTTAGCATGTGACAATTCGTTGGATAGGTAAACAACATAACTATGACTTCCATGAGATATTTTTGCATTCTCTAAAAATTCAGCCAAAATGGAGGTTAAGAAAATCTCTCGTTAATTTGGGACATTACTCGTTTTCGACCCTTTTTTACTAGGAAGGCCATAATGTGGCCGATTTGCATTGAATCTTAGCGTGTGACAATTCGTTGGATAGGTAAATAACATAACTATGACTTCCATGGGATATTTTTGCATTCTCTAAAAATTCGGCCAAAATGGAGGTTAAGAAAATCTCATCGTTAATTTGGGACATTGCTTGTTTTCGACCCATTTTTACTAGGAAGGCCATAAAGTGGCCGATTTGTATTGAATCTTAGCATGTGACAATTCGTTGGATAGGTAAACAACATAACTACGACTTCCATGGGATATTTTTGCATTCTCTAAAAATTCGGCGAAAATGGAGGTTAAGAAAATCTCCTCTTTAATTTGGGACATTACTCGTTTTTGACCCATTTTTACTAGGAAGGCCATAAAGTGGCCGATTTGTATTGAATCTTAGCATGTGACAATTCGTTGGATAGGTAAACAACATAACTATGACTTCCATGAGATATTTTTGCATTCTCTAAAAATTCAGCCAAAATGGAGGTTAAGAAAATCTCTCGTTAATTTGGGACATTACTCGTTTTCGACCCTTTTTTACTAGGAAGGCCATAATGTGGCCGATTTGCATTGAATCTTAGCGTGTGACAATTCGTTGGATAGGTAAATAACATAACTACGACTTCCATGGGATATTTTTGCATTCTCTAAAAATTCGGCCAAAATGGAGGTTAAGAAAATATCCTCGTTAATTAAGGACATTGCTCGTTTTCGACCCATTTTTACTAGGAAGGCCATAAAGTGGCCGATTTGTATTGAATCTTAGCATGTGACAATTCGTTGGATAGGTTAATAACATAACTACGACTTCCATGGGATATTTTTGCATTCTCTAAAAATTCGGCCAAAATGGAGGTTAAGAAAATCTCCTCGTTAATTTAGGACATTACTCGTTTTCGACCCTTTTTTACTAGGAAGGCCATAATGTGGTCGATTTGCATTGAATCTTAGCATGTGACAATTCGTTGGATAGGTAAACAACATAACAACGACTTCCATGGGATATTTTTGCATTCTCTAAAAATTCGGCCAGAATGGAGGTTAAGAAAATCTCCTCGTTAATTTAGGACATTACTCGTTTTCGACCCATTTTTACTAGGAAGGCCATAAAGTGGCCGATTTGTATTGAATCTTAGCATGTGACAATTCGTTGGATAGGTAAACAACATAACTATGACTTCCATAAGATATTTTTGCATTCTCTAAAAATTCAGCCAAAATGGAGGTTAAGAAAATCTCTCGTTAATTTGGGACATTACTCGTTTTCGACCCTTTTTTACTAGGAAGGCCATAATGTGGCCGATTTGCATTGAATCTTAGCGTGTGACAATTCGTTGGATAGGTAAATAACATAACTACGACTTCCATGGGATATTTTTGCATTCTCTAAAAATTCGGCCAAAATGGAGGTTAAGAAAATATCCTCGTTAATTAAGGACATTGCTCGTTTTCGACCCATTTTTACTAGGAAGGCCATAAAGTGGCCGATTTGTATTGAATCTTAGCATGTGACAATTCGTTGGATAGGTTAATAACATAACTACGACTTCCATGGGATATTTTTGCATTCTCTAAAAATTCGGCCAAAATGGAGGTTAAGAAAATCTCCTCGTTAATTTAGGACATTACTCGTTTTCGACCCTTTTTTACTAGGAAGGCCATAATGTGGTCGATTTGCATTGAATCTTAGCATGTGACAATTCGTTGGATAGGTAAACAACATAACTACGACTTCCATGGGATATTTTTGCATTCTCTAAAAATTCGGCCAGAATGGAGGTTAAGAAAATCTCCTCGTTAATTTAGGACATTACTCGTTTTCGACCCATTTTTACTAGGAAGGCCATAAAGTGGCCGATTTGTATTGAATCTTAGCATGTGACAATTCGTTGGATAGGTAAACAACATAACTATGACTTCCATAAGATATTTTTGCATTCTCTAAAAATTCAGCCAAAATGGAGGTTAAGAAAATCTCTCGTTAATTTGGGACATTACTCGTTTTCGACCCTTTTTTACTAGGAAGGCCATAATGTGGCCGATTTGCATTGAATCTTAGCGTGTGACAATTCGTTGGATAGGTAAATAACATAACTACGACTTCCATGGGATATTTTTGCATTCTCTAAAAATTCGGCCAAAATGGAGGTTAAGAAAATATCCTCGTTAATTAAGGACATTGCTCGTTTTCGACCCATTTTTACTAGGAAGGCCATAAAGTGGCCGATTTGTATTGAATCTTAGCATGTGACAATTCGTTGGATAGGTTAATAACATAACTACGACTTCCATGGGATATTTTTGCATTCTCTAAAAATTCGGCCAAAATGGAGGTTAAGAAAATCTCCTCGTTAATTTAGGACATTACTCGTTTTCGACCCTTTTTTACTAGGAAGGCCATAATGTGGTCGATTTGCATTGAATCTTAGCATGTGACAATTCGTTGGATAGGTAAACAACATAACTACGACTTCCATGGGATATTTTTGCATTCTCTAAAAATTCGGCCAGAATGGAGGTTAAGAAAATCTCCTCGTTAATTTAGGACATTACTCGTTTTCGACCCATTTTTACTAGGAAGGCCATAAAGTGGCCGATTTGTATTGAATCTTAGCATGTGACAATTCGTTGGATAGGTAAACAACATAACTATGACTTCCATAAGATATTTTTGCATTCTCTAAAAATTCAGCCAAAATGGAGGTTAAGAAAATCTCTCGTTAATTTGGGACATTACTCGTTTTCGACCCTTTTTTACTAGGAAGGCCATAATGTGGCCGATTTGCATTGAATCTTAGCGTGTGACAATTCGTTGGATAGGTAAATAACATAACTACGACTTCCATGGGATATTTTTGCATTCTCTAAAAATTCGGCCAAAATGGAGGTTAAGAAAATATCCTCGTTAATTATGGACATTGCTCGTTTTCGACCCATTTTTACTAGGAAGGCCATAAAGTGGCCGATTTGTATTGAATCTTAGCATGTGACAATTCGTTGGATAGGTTAATAACATAACTACGACTTCCATGGGAAATTTTTGCATTCTCTAAAAATTCGGCCAAAATGGAGGTTAAGAAAATCTCCTCGTTAATTTAGGACATTACTCGTTTTCGACCCTTTTTTACTAGGAAGGCCATAATGTGGTCGATTTGCATTGAATCTTAGCATGTGACAATTCGTTGGATAGGTAAACAACATAACTACGACTTCCATGGGATATTTTTGCATTCTCTAAAAATTCGGCCAGAATGGAGGTTAAGAAAATCTCCTCGTTAATTTAGGACATTACTCGTTTTCGACCCATTTTTACTAGGAAGGCCATAAAGTGGCCGATTTGTATTGAATCTTAGCATGTGACAATTCGTTGGATAGGTAAACAACATAACTATGACTTCCATAAGATATTTTTGCATTCTCTAAAAATTCAGCCAAAATGGAGGTTAAGAAAATCTCTCGTTAATTTGGGACATTACTCGTTTTCGACCCTTTTTTACTAGGAAGGCCATAATGTGGCCGATTTGCATTGAATCTTAGCGTGTGACAATTCGTTGGATAGGTAAATAACATAACTACGACTTCCATGGGATATTTTTGCATTCTCTAAAAATTCGGCCAAAATGGAGGTTAAGAAAATATCCTCGTTAATTAAGGACATTGCTCGTTTTCGACCCATTTTTACTAGGAAGGCCATAAAGTGGCCGATTTGTATTGAATCTTAGCATGTGACAATTCGTTGGATAGGTTAATAACATAACTACGACTTCCATGGGATATTTTTGCATTCTCTAAAAATTCGGCCAAAATGGAGGTTAAGAAAATCTCCTCGTTAATTTAGGACATTACTCGTTTTCGACCCTTTTTTACTAGGAAGGCCATAATGTGGTCGATTTGCATTGAATCTTAGCATGTGACAATTCGTTGGATAGGTAAACAACATAACTACGACTTCCATGGGATATTTTTGCATTCTCTAAAAATTCGGCCAGAATGGAGGTTAAGAAAATCTCCTCGTTAATTTAGGACATTACTCGTTTTCGACCCATTTTTACTAGGAAGGCCATAAAGTGGCCGATTTGTATTGAATCTTAGCATGTGACAATTCGTTGGATAGGTAAACAACATAACTATGACTTCCATAAGATATTTTTGCATTCTCTAAAAATTCAGCCAAAATGGAGGTTAAGAAAATCTCTCGTTAATTTGGGACATTACTCGTTTTCGACCCTTTTTTACTAGGAAGGCCATAATGTGGCCGATTTGCATTGAATCTTAGCGTGTGACAATTCGTTGGATAGGTAAATAACATAACTACGACTTCCATGGGATATTTTTGCATTCTCTAAAAATTCGGCCAAAATGGAGGTTAAGAAAATATCCTCGTTAATTATGGACATTGCTCGTTTTCGACCCATTTTTACTAGGAAGGCCATAAAGTGGCCGATTTGTATTGAATCTTAGCATGTGACAATTCGTTGGATAGGTTAATAACATAACTACGACTTCCATGGGAAATTTTTGCATTCTCTAAAAATTCGGCCAAAATGGAGGTTAAGAAAATCTCCTCGTTAATTTAGGACATTACTCGTTTTCGACCCTTTTTTACTAGGAAGGCCATAATGTGGTCGATTTGCATTGAATCTTAGCATGTGACAATTCGTTGGATAGGTAAACAACATAACTACGACTTCCATGGGATATTTTTGCATTCTCTGAAAATTCGGCCAAAATGGAGGTTAAGAAAATCTCCTCGTTAATTTAGGACATTACTCGTTTTTGACCCATTTTTACTAGGAATGCCATAAAGTGGCCGATTTGCATTGAATCTTAGCATGTGACAATTTGTTTGATAGGTAAACAACTTAACTACGACTTCCATGGGATATTTTTGCATTCTCTAAAAATTCAGCCAAAATGGAGGTTAAGAAAATCTCCTCGTTAATTTGGGACATTACTCGTTTTCGACCCTTTTTTACAAGGAAGGCCATAATGTGGCCGATTTGCATTGAATCTTAGCGTGTGACAATTCATCGGATAGGTAAACAACATAACTACGACTTCCATGGGATATTTTTGCATTCTCTAAAAATTCAGCCAAAATGGAGGTTAAGAAAATCTCCTCGTTAATTGGGGACATTACTCGTTTTTGAACCATTTTTACTAGGAAGGCCATAAAGTTGCCGATTTGTATTGAATCTTAGCATGTGACAATTCGTTGGATAGGTAAACAACATAACTACGACTTCCATGGGATATTTTTGCATTCTCTAAAAATTCGGCCAAAATGGAGGTTAAGAAAATCTCCTCGTTAATTTGGGACATTACTCGTTTTTGACCCATTTTTACTAGGAAGGCCATAAAGTGGCCGATTTGTATTGAATCTTAGCATGTGACAATTCGTTGGATAGGTAAACAACATAAATACGACTTCCATGGGATATTTTTGCATTCTCTAAAAATTCAGCCAAAATGGAGGTTAAGAATATCTCCTCGTTAATTTGGGACATTACTCGTTTTCGACCCTTTTTTAGTAGGAAGGCCTAATGTGGCTGATTTGCATTGAATCTTAGCGTGTGACAATTCGTTGGATAGGTAAACAACATAACTACGACTTCCACGGGATATTTTTGCATTCTCTAAAAATTCGGCCAAAATGGAGGTTAAGAAAATCTCCTCGTTAATTGGGGACATTACTCGTTTTTGACCCATTTTTACTAGGAAGGCCATAAAGTGGCCGATTTGTATTGAATCTTAGCATGTGACAATTCGTTGGATAGGTAAACAACATAACTACGACTTCCATGGGATATTTTTGCATTCTCTAAAAATTCGGCCAGAATGGAGGTTAAGAAAATCTCCTCGTTAATTTAGGACATTACTCGTTTTCGACCCATTTTTACTAGGAAGGCCATAAAGTGGCCGATTTGTATTGAATCTTAGCATGTGACAATTCGTTGGATAGGTAAACAACATAACTATGACTTCCATGAGATATTTTTGCATTCTCTAAAAATTCAGCCAAAATGGAGGTTAAGAAAATCTCTCGTTAATTTGGGACATTACTCGTTTTCGACCCTTTTTTACAAGGAAGGCCATAATGTGGCCGATTTGCATTGAATCTTAGCGTGTGACAATTCATCGGATAGGTAAACAACATAACTACGACTTCCATGGGATATTTTTGCATTCTCTAAAAATTCAGCCAAAATGGAGGTTAAGAAAATCTCCTCGTTAATTGGGGACATTACTCGTTTTTGAACCATTTTTACTAGGAAGGCCATAAAGTTGCCGATTTGTATTGAATCTTAGCATGTGACAATTCGTTGGATAGGTAAACAACATAACTACGACTTCCATGGGATATTTTTGCATTCTCTAAAAATTCGGCCAAAATGGAGGTTAAGAAAATCTCCTCGTTAATTTAGGACATTACTCGTTTTCGACCCTTTTTTACTAGGAAGGCCATAATGTGGTCGATTTGCATTGAATCTTAGCATGTGACAATTCGTTGGATAGGTAAACAACATAACTACGACTTCCATGGGATATTTTTGCATTCTCTAAAAATTCGGCCAGAATGGAGGTTAAGAAAATCTCCTCGTTAATTTAGGACATTACTCGTTTTCGACCCATTTTTACTAGGAAGGCCATAAAGTGGCCGATTTGTATTGAATCTTAGCATGTGACAATTCGTTGGATAGGTAAACAACATAACTATGACTTCCATAAGATATTTTTGCATTCTCTAAAAATTCAGCCAAAATGGAGGTTAAGAAAATCTCTCGTTAATTTGGGACATTACTCGTTTTCGACCCTTTTTTACTAGGAAGGCCATAATGTGGCCGATTTGCATTGAATCTTAGCGTGTGACAATTCGTTGGATAGGTAAATAACATAACTACGACTTCCATGGGATATTTTTGCATTCTCTAAAAATTCGGCCAAAATGGAGGTTAAGAAAATATCCTCGTTAATTATGGACATTGCTCGTTTTCGACCCATTTTTACTAGGAAGGCCATAAAGTGGCCGATTTGTATTGAATCTTAGCATGTGACAATTCGTTGGATAGGTTAATAACATAACTACGACTTCCATGGGAAATTTTTGCATTCTCTAAAAATTCGGCCAAAATGGAGGTTAAGAAAATCTCCTCGTTAATTTAGGACATTACTCGTTTTCGACCCTTTTTTACTAGGAAGGCCATAATGTGGTCGATTTGCATTGAATCTTAGCATGTGACAATTCGTTGGATAGGTAAACAACATAACTACGACTTCCATGGGATATTTTTGCATTCTCTAAAAATTCGGCCAAAATGGAGGTTAAGAAAATCTCCTCGTTAATTTAGGACATTACTCGTTTTTGACCCATTTTTACTAGGAATGCCATAAAGTGGCCGATTTGCATTGAATCTTAGCATGTGACAATTTGTTTGATAGGTAAACAACTTAACTACGACTTCCATGGGATATTTTTGCATTCTCTAAAAATTCAGCCAAAATGGAGGTTAAGAAAATCTCCTCGTTAATTTGGGACATTACTCGTTTTCGACCCTTTTTTACAAGGAAGGCCATAATGTGGCCGATTTGCATTGAATCTTAGCGTGTGACAATTCATCGGATAGGTAAACAACATAACTACGACTTCCATGGGATATTTTTGCATTCTCTAAAAATTCAGCCAAAATGGAGGTTAAGAAAATCTCCTCGTTAATTGGGGACATTACTCGTTTTTGAACCATTTTTACTAGGAAGGCCATAAAGTTGCCGATTTGTATTGAATCTTAGCATGTGACAATTCGTTGGATAGGTAAACAACATAACTACGACTTCCATGGGATATTTTTGCATTCTCTAAAAATTCGGCCAAAATGGAGGTTAAGAAAATCTCTCGTTAATTTGGGACATTACTCGTTTTCGACCCTTTTTTACTAGGAAGGCCATAATGTGGCCGATTTGCATTGAATCTTAGCGTGTGACAATTCGTTGGATAGGTAAATAACATAACTACGACTTCCATGGGATATTTTTGCATTCTCTAAAAATTCGGCCAAAATGGAGGTTAAGAAAATATCCTCGTTAATTAAGGACATTGCTCGTTTTCGACCCATTTTTACTAGGAAGGCCATAAAGTGGCCGATTTGTATTGAATCTTAGCATGTGACAATTCGTTGGATAGGTTAATAACATAACTACGACTTCCATGGGATATTTTTGCATTCTCTAAAAATTCGGCCAAAATGGAGGTTAAGAAAATCTCCTCGTTAATTTAGGACATTACTCGTTTTCGACCCTTTTTTACTAGGAAGGCCATAATGTGGTCGATTTGCATTGAATCTTAGCATGTGACAATTCGTTGGATAGGTAAACAACATAACTACGACTTCCATGGGATATTTTTGCATTCTCTAAAAATTCGGCCAGAATGGAGGTTAAGAAAATCTCCTCGTTAATTTAGGACATTACTCGTTTTCGACCCATTTTTACTAGGAAGGCCATAAAGTGGCCGATTTGTATTGAATCTTAGCATGTGACAATTCGTTGGATAGGTAAACAACATAACTATGACTTCCATAAGATATTTTTGCATTCTCTAAAAATTCAGCCAAAATGGAGGTTAAGAAAATCTCTCGTTAATTTGGGACATTACTCGTTTTCGACCCTTTTTTACTAGGAAGGCCATAATGTGGCCGATTTGCATTGAATCTTAGCGTGTGACAATTCGTTGGATAGGTAAATAACATAACTACGACTTCCATGGGATATTTTTGCATTCTCTAAAAATTCGGCCAAAATGGAGGTTAAGAAAATATCCTCGTTAATTATGGACATTGCTCGTTTTCGACCCATTTTTACTAGGAAGGCCATAAAGTGGCCGATTTGTATTGAATCTTAGCATGTGACAATTCGTTGGATAGGTTAATAACATAACTACGACTTCCATGGGAAATTTTTGCATTCTCTAAAAATTCGGCCAAAATGGAGGTTAAGAAAATCTCCTCGTTAATTTAGGACATTACTCGTTTTCGACCCTTTTTTACTAGGAAGGCCATAATGTGGTCGATTTGCATTGAATCTTAGCATGTGACAATTCGTTGGATAGGTAAACAACATAACTACGACTTCCATGGGATATTTTTGCATTCTCTAAAAATTCGGCCAGAATGGAGGTTAAGAAAATCTCCTCGTTAATTTAGGACATTACTCGTTTTCGACCCATTTTTACTAGGAAGGCCATAAAGTGGCCGATTTGTATTGAATCTTAGCATGTGACAATTCGTTGGATAGGTAAACAACATAACTATGACTTCCATAAGATATTTTTGCATTCTCTAAAAATTCAGCCAAAATGGAGGTTAAGAAAATCTCTCGTTAATTTGGGACATTACTCGTTTTCGACCCTTTTTTACTAGGAAGGCCATAATGTGGCCGATTTGCATTGAATCTTAGCGTGTGACAATTCGTTGGATAGGTAAATAACATAACTACGACTTCCATGGGATATTTTTGCATTCTCTAAAAATTCGGCCAAAATGGAGGTTAAGAAAATATCCTCGTTAATTAAGGACATTGCTCGTTTTCGACCCATTTTTACTAGGAAGGCCATAAAGTGGCCGATTTGTATTGAATCTTAGCATGTGACAATTCGTTGGATAGGTTAATAACATAACTACGACTTCCATGGGATATTTTTGCATTCTCTAAAAATTCGGCCAAAATGGAGGTTAAGAAAATCTCCTCGTTAATTTAGGACATTACTCGTTTTCGACCCTTTTTTACTAGGAAGGCCATAATGTGGTCGATTTGCATTGAATCTTAGCATGTGACAATTCGTTGGATAGGTAAACAACATAACTACGACTTCCATGGGATATTTTTGCATTCTCTAAAAATTCGGCCAGAATGGAGGTTAAGAAAATCTCCTCGTTAATTTAGGACATTACTCGTTTTCGACCCATTTTTACTAGGAAGGCCATAAAGTGGCCGATTTGTATTGAATCTTAGCATGTGACAATTCGTTGGATAGGTAAACAACATAACTATGACTTCCATAAGATATTTTTGCATTCTCTAAAAATTCAGCCAAAATGGAGGTTAAGAAAATCTCTCGTTAATTTGGGACATTACTCGTTTTCGACCCTTTTTTACTAGGAAGGCCATAATGTGGCCGATTTGCATTGAATCTTAGCGTGTGACAATTCGTTGGATAGGTAAATAACATAACTACGACTTCCATGGGATATTTTTGCATTCTCTAAAAATTCGGCCAAAATGGAGGTTAAGAAAATATCCTCGTTAATTATGGACATTGCTCGTTTTCGACCCATTTTTACTAGGAAGGCCATAAAGTGGCCGATTTGTATTGAATCTTAGCATGTGACAATTCGTTGGATAGGTTAATAACATAACTACGACTTCCATGGGAAATTTTTGCATTCTCTAAAAATTCGGCCAAAATGGAGGTTAAGAAAATCTCCTCGTTAATTTAGGACATTACTCGTTTTCGACCCTTTTTTACTAGGAAGGCCATAATGTGGTCGATTTGCATTGAATCTTAGCATGTGACAATTCGTTGGATAGGTAAACAACATAACTACGACTTCCATGGGATATTTTTGCATTCTCTAAAAATTCGGCCAAAATGGAGGTTAAGAAAATCTCCTCGTTAATTTAGGACATTACTCGTTTTTGACCCATTTTTACTAGGAATGCCATAAAGTGGCCGATTTGCATTGAATCTTAGCATGTGACAATTTGTTTGATAGGTAAACAACTTAACTACGACTTCCATGGGATATTTTTGCATTCTCTAAAAATTCAGCCAAAATGGAGGTTAAGAAAATCTCCTCGTTAATTTGGGACATTACTCGTTTTCGACCCTTTTTTACAAGGAAGGCCATAATGTGGCCGATTTGCATTGAATCTTAGCGTGTGACAATTCATCGGATAGGTAAACAACATAACTACGACTTCCATGGGATATTTTTGCATTCTCTAAAAATTCAGCCAAAATGGAGGTTAAGAAAATCTCCTCGTTAATTGGGGACATTACTCGTTTTTGAACCATTTTTACTAGGAAGGCCATAAAGTTGCCGATTTGTATTGAATCTTAGCATGTGACAATTCGTTGGATAGGTAAACAACATAACTACGACTTCCATGGGATATTTTTGCATTCTCTAAAAATTCGGCCAAAATGGAGGTTAAGAAAATCTCCTCGTTAATTTGGGACATTACTCGTTTTCGACCCTTTTTTAGTAGGAAGGCCTAATGTGGCTGATTTGCATTGAATCTTAGCGTGTGACAATTCGTTGGATAGGTAAACAACATAACTACGACTTCCACGGGATATTTTTGCATTCTCTAAAAATTCGGCCAAAATGGAGGTTAAGAAAATCTCCTCGTTAATTGGGGACATTACTCGTTTTTGACCCATTTTTACTAGGAAGGCCATAAAGTGGCCGATTTGTATTGAATCTTAGCATGTGACAATTCGTTGGATAGGTAAACAACATAACTACGACTTCCATGGGATATTTTTGCATTCTCTAAAAATTCGGCCAGAATGGAGGTTAAGAAAATCTCCTCGTTAATTTAGGACATTACTCGTTTTCGACCCATTTTTACTAGGAAGGCCATAAAGTGGCCGATTTGTATTGAATCTTAGCATGTGACAATTCGTTGGATAGGTAAACAACATAACTATGACTTCCATGAGATATTTTTGCATTCTCTAAAAATTCAGCCAAAATGGAGGTTAAGAAAATCTCTCGTTAATTTGGGACATTACTCGTTTTCGACCCTTTTTTACAAGGAAGGCCATAATGTGGCCGATTTGCATTGAATCTTAGCGTGTGACAATTCATCGGATAGGTAAACAACATAACTACGACTTCCATGGGATATTTTTGCATTCTCTAAAAATTCAGCCAAAATGGAGGTTAAGAAAATCTCCTCGTTAATTGGGGACATTACTCGTTTTTGAACCATTTTTACTAGGAAGGCCATAAAGTTGCCGATTTGTATTGAATCTTAGCATGTGACAATTCGTTGGATAGGTAAACAACATAACTACGACTTCCATGGGATATTTTTGCATTCTCTAAAAATTCGGCCAAAATGGAGGTTAAGAAAATCTCCTCGTTAATTTAGGACATTACTCGTTTTCGACCCTTTTTTACTAGGAAGGCCATAATGTGGTCGATTTGCATTGAATCTTAGCATGTGACAATTCGTTGGATAGGTAAACAACATAACTACGACTTCCATGGGATATTTTTGCATTCTCTAAAAATTCGGCCAGAATGGAGGTTAAGAAAATCTCCTCGTTAATTTAGGACATTACTCGTTTTCGACCCATTTTTACTAGGAAGGCCATAAAGTGGCCGATTTGTATTGAATCTTAGCATGTGACAATTCGTTGGATAGGTAAACAACATAACTATGACTTCCATAAGATATTTTTGCATTCTCTAAAAATTCAGCCAAAATGGAGGTTAAGAAAATCTCTCGTTAATTTGGGACATTACTCGTTTTCGACCCTTTTTTACTAGGAAGGCCATAATGTGGCCGATTTGCATTGAATCTTAGCGTGTGACAATTCGTTGGATAGGTAAATAACATAACTACGACTTCCATGGGATATTTTTGCATTCTCTAAAAATTCGGCCAAAATGGAGGTTAAGAAAATATCCTCGTTAATTATGGACATTGCTCGTTTTCGACCCATTTTTACTAGGAAGGCCATAAAGTGGCCGATTTGTATTGAATCTTAGCATGTGACAATTCGTTGGATAGGTTAATAACATAACTACGACTTCCATGGGAAATTTTTGCATTCTCTAAAAATTCGGCCAAAATGGAGGTTAAGAAAATCTCCTCGTTAATTTAGGACATTACTCGTTTTCGACCCTTTTTTACTAGGAAGGCCATAATGTGGTCGATTTGCATTGAATCTTAGCATGTGACAATTCGTTGGATAGGTAAACAACATAACTACGACTTCCATGGGATATTTTTGCATTCTCTAAAAATTCGGCCAAAATGGAGGTTAAGAAAATCTCCTCGTTAATTTAGGACATTACTCGTTTTTGACCCATTTTTACTAGGAATGCCATAAAGTGGCCGATTTGCATTGAATCTTAGCATGTGACAATTTGTTTGATAGGTAAACAACTTAACTACGACTTCCATGGGATATTTTTGCATTCTCTAAAAATTCAGCCAAAATGGAGGTTAAGAAAATCTCCTCGTTAATTTGGGACATTACTCGTTTTCGACCCTTTTTTACAAGGAAGGCCATAATGTGGCCGATTTGCATTGAATCTTAGCGTGTGACAATTCATCGGATAGGTAAACAACATAACTACGACTTCCATGGGATATTTTTGCATTCTCTAAAAATTCAGCCAAAATGGAGGTTAAGAAAATCTCCTCGTTAATTGGGGACATTACTCGTTTTTGAACCATTTTTACTAGGAAGGCCATAAAGTTGCCGATTTGTATTGAATCTTAGCATGTGACAATTCGTTGGATAGGTAAACAACATAACTACGACTTCCATGGGATATTTTTGCATTCTCTAAAAATTCGGCCAAAATGGAGGTTAAGAAAATCTCCTCGTTAATTTGGGACATTACTCGTTTTTGACCCATTTTTACTAGGAAGGCCATAAAGTGGCCGATTTGTATTGAATCTTAGCATGTGACAATTCGTTGGATAGGTAAACAACATAAATACGACTTCCATGGGATATTTTTGCATTCTCTAAAAATTCAGCCAAAATGGAGGTTAAGAATATCTCCTCGTTAATTTGGGACATTACTCGTTTTCGACCCTTTTTTAGTAGGAAGGCCTAATGTGGCTGATTTGCATTGAATCTTAGCGTGTGACAATTCGTTGGATAGGTAAACAACATAACTACGACTTCCACGGGATATTTTTGCATTCTCTAAAAATTCGGCCAAAATGGAGGTTAAGAAAATCTCCTCGTTAATTGGGGACATTACTCGTTTTTGACCCATTTTTACTAGGAAGGCCATAAAGTGGCCGATTTGTATTGAATCTTAGCATGTGACAATTCGTTGGATAGGTAAACAACATAACTACGACTTCCATGGGATATTTTTGCATTCTCTAAAAATTCGGCCAGAATGGAGGTTAAGAAAATCTCCTCGTTAATTTAGGACATTACTCGTTTTCGACCCATTTTTACTAGGAAGGCCATAAAGTGGCCGATTTGTATTGAATCTTAGCATGTGACAATTCGTTGGATAGGTAAACAACATAACTATGACTTCCATGAGATATTTTTGCATTCTCTAAAAATTCAGCCAAAATGGAGGTTAAGAAAATCTCTCGTTAATTTGGGACATTACTCGTTTTCGACCCTTTTTTACAAGGAAGGCCATAATGTGGCCGATTTGCATTGAATCTTATTGTGTGACAATTCATCGGATAGGTAAACAACATAACTACGACTTCCATGGGATATTTTTGCATTCTCTAAAAATTCAGCCAAAATGGAGGTTAAGAAAATCTCCTCGTTAATTGGGGACATTACTCGTTTTTGAACCATTTTTACTAGGAAGGCCATAAAGTTGCCGATTTGTATTGAATCTTAGCATGTGACAATTCGTTGGATAGGTAAACAACATAACTACGACTTCCATGGGATATTTTTGCATTCTCTAAAAATTCGGCCAAAATGGAGGTTAAGAAAATCTCCTCGTTAATTTGGGACATTACTCGTTTTTGACCCATTTTTACTATGAAGGCCATAAAGTGGCCGATTTGTATTGAATCTTAGCATGTGACAATTCGTTGGATAGGTAAACAACATAAATACGACTTCCATGGGATATTTTTGCATTCTCTAAAAATTCAGCCAAAATGGAGGTTAAGAATATCTCCTCGTTAATTTGGGACATTACTCGTTTTCGACCCTTTTTTAGTAGGAAGGGCTAATGTGGCTGATTTGCATTGAATCTTAGCGTGTGACAATTCGTTGGATAGGTAAACAACTTAACTACGACTTCCATGGGATATTTTTGCATTCTCTAAAAATTCAGCCAAAATGGAGGTTAAGAAAATCTCCTCGTTAATTTGGGACATTACTCGTTTTCGACCCTTTTTTACAAGGAAGGCCATAATGTGGCCGATTTGCATTGAATCTTAGCGTGTGACAATTCATCGGATAGGTAAACAACATAACTACGACTTCCATGGGATATTTTTGCATTCTCTAAAAATTCAGCCAAAATGGAGGCTAAGAAAATCTCCTCGTTAATTTAGGACATTACTCGTTTTTGACCCATTTTTACTAGGAATGCCATAAAGTGGCCGATTTGCATTGAATCTTAGCATGTGACAATTTGTTTGATAGGTAAACAACTTAACTACGACTTCCATGGGATATTTTTGCATTCTCTAAAAATTCAGCCAAAATGGAGGTTAAGAAAATCTCCTCGTTAATTTGGGACATTACTCGTTTTCGACCCTTTTTTACAAGGAAGGCCATAATGTGGCCGATTTGCATTGAATCTTAGCGTGTGACAATTCATCGGATAGGTAAACAACATAACTACGACTTCCATGGGATATTTTTGCATTCTCTAAAAATTCAGCCAAAATGGAGGCTAAGAAAATCTCCTCGTTAATTTAGGACATTACTCGTTTTTGACCCATTTTTACTAGGAATGCCATAAAGTGGCCGATTTGCATTGAATCTTAGCATGTGACAATTTGTTTGATAGGTAAACAACTTAACTACGACTTCCATGGGATATTTTTGCATTCTCTAAAAATTCAGCCAAAATGGAGGTTAAGAAAATCTCCTCGTTAATTTGGGACATTACTCGTTTTCGACCCTTTTTTACAAGGAAGGCCATAATGTGGCCGATTTGCATTGAATCTTAGCGTGTGACAATTCATCGGATAGGTAAACAACATAACTACGACTTCCATGGGATATTTTTTCATTCTCTAAAAATTCAGCCAAAATGGAGGTTAAGAAAATCTCCTCGTTAATTGGGGACATTACTCGTTTTTGAACCATTTTTACTAGGAAGGCCATAAAGTTGCCGATTTGTATTGAATCTTAGCATGTGACAATTCGTTGGATAGGTAAACAACATAACTACGACTTCCATGGGATATTTTTGCATTCTCTAAAAATTCGGCCAAAATGGAGGTTAAGAAAATCTCCTCGTTAATTTGGGACATTACTCGTTTTTGACCCATTTTTACTAGGAAGGCCATAAAGTGGCCGATTTGTATTGAATCTTAGCATGTGACAATTCGTTGGATAGGTAAACAACATAAATACGACTTCCATGGGATATTTTTGCATTCTCTAAAAATTCAGCCAAAATGGAGGTTAAGAATATCTCCTCGTTAATTTGGGACATTACTCGTTTTCGACCCTTTTTTAGTAGGAAGGCCTAATGTGGCTGATTTGCATTGAATCTTAGCGTGTGACAATTCGTTGGATAGGTAAACAACATAACTACGACTTCCACGGGATATTTTTGCATTCTCTAAAAATTCAGCCAAAATGGAGGTTAAGAAAATCTCCTCGTTAATTGGGGACATTACTCGTTTTTGACCCATTTTTACTAGGAAGGCCATAAAGTGGCCGATTTGTATTGAATCTTAGCATGTGACAATTCGTTGGATAGGTAAACAACATAACTACGACTTCCATGGGATATTTTTGCATTCTCTAAAAATTCGGCCAGAATGGAGGTTAAGAAAATCTCCTCGTTAATTTAGGACATTACTCGTTTTCGACCCATTTTTACTAGGAAGGCCATAAAGTGGCCGATTTGTATTGAATCTTAGCATGTGACAATTCGTTGGATAGGTAAACAACATAACTATGACTTCCATGAGATATTTTTGCATTCTCTAAAAATTCAGCCAAAATGGAGGTTAAGAAAATCTCTCGTTAATTTGGGACATTACTCGTTTTCGACCCTTTTTTACAAGGAAGGCCATAATGTGGCCGATTTGCATTGAATCTTAGCGTGTGACAATTCATCGGATAGGTAAACAACATAACTACGACTTCCATGGGATATTTTTGCATTCTCTAAAAATTCAGCCAAAATGGAGGTTAAGAAAATCTCCTCGTTAATTGGGGACATTACTCGTTTTTGAACCATTTTTACTAGGAAGGCCATAAAGTTGCCGATTTGTATTGAATCTTAGCATGTGACAATTCGTTGGATAGGTAAACAACATAACTACGACTTCCATGGGATATTTTTGCATTCTCTAAAAATTCGGCCAAAATGGAGGTTAAGAAAATCTCCTCGTTAATTTGGGACATTACTCGTTTTTGACCCATTTTTACTATGAAGGCCATAAAGTGGCCGATTTGTATTGAATCTTAGCATGTGACAATTCGTTGGATAGGTAAACAACATAAATACGACTTCCATGGGATATTTTTGCATTCTCTAAAAATTCAGCCAAAATGGAGGTTAAGAATATCTCCTCGTTAATTTGGGACATTACTCGTTTTCGACCCTTTTTTTAGTAGGAAGGGCTAATGTGGCTGATTTGCATTGAATCTTAGCGTGTGACAATTCGTTGGATAGGTAAACAACTTAACTACGACTTCCATGGGATATTTTTGCATTCTCTAAAAATTCAGCCAAAATGGAGGTTAAGAAAATCTCCTCGTTAATTTGGGACATTACTCGTTTTCGACCCTTTTTTACAAGGAAGGCCATAATGTGGCCGATTTGCATTGAATCTTAGCGTGTGACAATTCATCGGATAGGTAAACAACATAACTACGACTTCCATGGGATATTTTTGCATTCTCTAAAAATTCAGCCAAAATGGAGGTTAAGAAAATCTCCTCGTTAATTGGGGACATTACTCGTTTTTGAACCATTTTTACAAGGAAGGCCATAAAGTTGCCGATTTGTATTGAATCTTAGCATGTGACAATTCGTTGGATAGGTAAACAACATAACTACGACTTCCATGGGATATTTTTGCATTCTCTAAAAATTCGGCCAAAATGGAGGTTAAGAAAATCTCCTCGTTAATTTGGGACATTACTCGTTTTTGACCCATTTTTACTAGGAAGGCCATAAAGTGGCCGATTTGTATTGAATCTTAGCATGTGACAGTTCGTTGGATAGGTAAACAACATAAATACGACTTCCATGGGATATTTTTGCATTCTCTAAAAATTCAGCCAAAATGGAGGTTAAGAATATCTCCTCGTTAATTTGGGACATTACTCGTTTTCGACCCTTTTTTAGTAGGAAGGCCTAATGTGGCTGATTTGCATTGAATCTTAGCGTGTGACAATTCGTTGGATAGGTAAACAACATAACTACGACTTCCACGGGATATTTTTGCATTCTCTAAAAATTCAGCCAAAATGGAGGTTAAGAAAATCTCCTCGTTAATTGGGGACATTACTCGTTTTTGACCCATTTTTACTAGGAAGGCCATAAAGTGGCCGATTTGTATTGAATCTTAGCATGTGACAATTCGTTGGATAGGTAAACAACATAACTACGACTTCCATGGGATATTTTTGCATTCTCTAAAAATTCGGCCAGAATGGAGGTTAAGAAAATCTCCTCGTTAATTTAGGACATTACTCGTTTTCGACCCATTTTTACTAGGAAGGCCATAAAGTGGTCGATTTGTATTGAATCTTAGCATGTGACAATTCGTTGGATAGGTAAACAACATAACTATGACTTCCATGAGATATTTTTGCATTCTCTAAAAATTCAGCCAAAATGGAGGTTAAGAAAATCTCTCGTTAATTTGGGACATTACTCGTTTTCGACCCTTTTTTACTAGGAAGGCCATAATGTGGCCGATTTGCATTGAATCTTAGCGTGTGACAATTCGTTGGATAGGTAAATAACATAACTACGACTTCCATGGGATATTTTTGCATTCTCTAAAAATTCGGCCAAAATGGAGGTTAAGAAAATATCCTCGTTAATTAAGGACATTGCTCGTTTTCGACCCATTTTTACTAGGAAGGCCATAAAGTGGCCGATTTGTATTGAATCTTAGCATGTGACAATTCGTTGGATAGGTTAATAACATAACTACGACTTCCATGGGATATTTTTGCATTCTCTAAAAATTCGGCCAAAATGGAGGTTAAGAAAATCTCCTCGTTAATTTAGGACATTACTCGTTTTTGACCCATTTTTACTAGGAATGCCATAAAGTGGCTGATTTGCATTGAATCTTAGCATGTGACAATTTGTTTGATAGGTAAACAACTTAACTACGACTTCCATGGGATATTTTTGCATTCTCTAAAAATTCAGCCAAAATGGAGGTTAAGAAAATCTCCTCGTTAATTTGGGACATTACTCGTTTTCGACCCTTTTTTACAAGGAAGGCCATAATGTGGCCGATTTGCATTGAATCTTAGCGTGTGACAATTCATCGGATAGGTAAACAACATAACTACGACTTCCATGGGATATTTTTGCATTCTCTAAAAATTCAGCCAAAATGGAGGTTAAGAAAATCTCCTCGTTAATTGGGGACATTACTCGTTTTTGAACCATTTTTACTAGGAAGGCCATAAAGTTGCCGATTTGTATTGAATCTTAGCATGTGACAATTCGTTGGATAGGTAAACAACATAACTACGACTTCCATGGGATATTTTTGCATTCTCTAAAAATTCGGCCAAAATGGAGGTTAAGAAAATCTCCTCGTTAATTTGGGACATTACTCGTTTTTGACCCATTTTTACTAGGAAGGCCATAAAGTGGCCGATTTGTATTGAATATTAGCATGTGACAATTCGTTGGATAGGTAAAAAACATAAATACGACTTCCATGGGATATTTTTGCATTCTCTAAAAATTCAGCCAAAATGGAGGTTAAGAAAATCTCCTCGTTAATTGGGGACATTACTCGTTTTTGATCCATTTTTACTAGGAAGGCCATAAAGTGGCCGATTTGTATTGAATCTTAGCATGTGACAATTCGTTGGATAGGTAAACAACATAACTACGACTTCCATGGGATATTTTTGCATTCTCTAAAAATTCGGCCAGAATGGAGGTTAAGAAAATCTCCTCGTTAATTTAGGACATTACTCGTTTTCGACCCATTTTTACTAGGAAGGCCATAAAGTGGCCGATTTGTATTGAATCTTAGCATGTGACAATTCATTGGATAGGTAAACAACATAACTATGACTTCCATGAGATATTTTTGCATTCTCTAAAAATTCAGCCAAAATGGAGGTTAAGAAAATCTCTCGTTAATTTGGGACATTACTCGTTTTCGACCCTTTTTTACTAGGAAGGCCATAATGTGGCCGATTTGCATTGAATCTTAGCGTGTGACAATTCGTTGGATAGGTAAATAACATAACTACGACTTCCATGGGATATTTTTGCATTCTCTAAAAATTCGGCCAAAATGGAGGTTAAGAAAATATCCTCGTTAATTAAGGACATTGCTCGTTTTCGACCCATTTTTACTAGGAAGGCCATAAAGTGGCCGATTTGTATTGAATCTTAGCATGTGACAATTCGTTGGATAGGTAAACAACATAACTACGACTTCCATGGGATATTTTTGCATTCTCTAAAAATTCGGCCAAAATGGAGGTTAAGAAAATCTCCTCGTTAATTTGGGACAATACTCGTTTTTGACCCATTTTTACTAGGAAGGCCATAAAGTGGCCGATTTGTATTGAATCTTAGCATGTGACAATTCGTTGGATAGGTAAACAACATAAATACGACTTCCATGGGATATTTTTGCATTCTCTAAAAATTCAGCCAAAATGGAGGTTAAGAATATCTCCTCGTTAATTTGGGACATTACTCGTTTTCGACCCTTTTTTAGTAGGAAGGGCTAATGTGGCTGATTTGCATTGAATCTTAGCGTGTGACAATTCGTTGGATAGGTAAAAAACTTAACTACGACTTCCATGGGATATTTTTGCATTCTCTAAAAATTCAGCCAAAATGGAGGTTAAGAAAATCTCCTCGTTAATTTGGGACATTACTCGTTTTCGACCCTTTTTTACAAGGAAGGCCATAATGTGGCCGATTTGCATTGAATCTTAGCGTGTGACAATTCATCGGATAGGTAAACAACATAACTACGACTTCCATGGGATATTTTTGCATTCTCTAAAAATTCAGCCAAAATGGAGGTTAAGAAAATCTCCTCGTTAATTGGGGACATTACTCGTTTTTGAACCATTTTTACTAGGAAGGCCATAAAGTTGCCGATTTGTATTGAATCTTAGCATGTGACAATTCGTTGGATAGGTAAACAACATAACTACGACTTCCATGGGATATTTTTGCATTCTCTAAAAATTCGGCCAAAATGGAGGTTAAGAAAATCTCCTCGTTAATTTGGGACATTACTCGTTTTTGACCCATTTTTACTAGGAAGGCCATAAAGTGGCCGATTTGTATTGAATCTTAGCATGTGACAATTCGTTGGATAGGTAAACAACATAACTATGACTTCCATGAGATATTTTTGCATTCTCTAAAAATTCAGCCAAAATGGAGGTTAAGAAAATCTCTCGTTAATTTGGGACATTACTCGTTTTCGACCCTTTTTTACAAGGAAGGCCATAATGTGGCCGATTTGCATTGAATCTTAGCGTGTGACAATTCATCGGATAGGTAAACAACATAACTACGACTTCCATGGGATATTTTTGCATTCTCTAAAAATTCAGCCACAATGGAGGTTAAGAAAATCTCCTCGTTAATTGGGGACATTACTCGTTTTTGAACCATTTTTACTAGGAAGGCCATAAAGTTGCCGATTTGTATTGAATCTTAGCATGTGACAATTCGTTGGATAGGTAAACAACATAACTACGACTTCCATGGGATATTTTTGCATTCTCTAAAAATTCGGCCAAAATGGAGGTTAAGAAAATCTCCTCGTTAATTTGGGACATTACTCGTTTTTGACCCATTTTTACTAGGAAGGCCATAAAGTGGCCGATTTGTATTGAATCTTAGCATGTGACAATTCGTTGGATAGGTAAACAACATAAATACGACTTCCATGGGATATTTTTGCATTCTCTAAAAATTCAGCCAAAATGGAGGTTAAGAATATCTCCTCGTTAATTTGGGACATTACTCGTTTTCGACCCTTTTTTAGTAGGAAGGGCTAATGTGGCTGATTTGCATTGAATCTTAGCGTGTGACAATTCGTTGGATAGGTAAACAACTTAACTACGACTTCCATGGGATATTTTTGCATTCTCTAAAAATTCAGCCAAAATGGAGGTTAAGAAAATCTCCTCGTTAATTTGGGACATTACTCGTTTTCGACCCTTTTTTACAAGGAAGGCCATAATGTGGCCGATTTGCATTGAATCTTAGCGTGTGACAATTCATCGGATAGGTAAACAACATAACTACGACTTCCATGGGATATTTTTGCATTCTCTAAAAATTCAGCCACAATGGAGGTTAAGAAAATCTCCTCGTTAATTGGGGACATTACTCGTTTTTGAACCATTTTTACTAGGAAGGCCATAAAGTTGCCGATTTGTATTGAATCTTAGCATGTGACAATTCGTTGGATAGGTAAACAACATAACTACGACTTCCATGGGATATTTTTGCATTCTCTAAAAATTCGGCCAAAATGGAGGTTAAGAAAATCTCCTCGTTAATTTGGGACATTACTCGTTTTTGACCCATTTTTACTAGGAAGGCCATAAAGTGGCCGATTTGTATTGAATCTTAGCATGTGACAATTCGTTGGATAGGTAAACAACATAAATACGACTTCCATGGGATATTTTTGCATTCTCTAAAAATTCAGCCAAAATGGAGGTTAAGAATATCTCCTCGTTAATTTGGGACATTACTCGTTTTCGACCCTTTTTTAGTAGGAAGGGCTAATGTGGCTGATTTGCATTGAATCTTAGCGTGTGACAATTCGTTGGATAGGTAAACAACTTAACTACGACTTCCATGGGATATTTTTGCATTCTCTAAAAATTCAGCCAAAATGGAGGTTAAGAAAATCTCCTCGTTAATTTGGGACATTACTCGTTTTCGACCCTTTTTTACAAGGAAGGCCATAATGTGGCCGATTTGCATTGAATCTTAGCGTGTGACAATTCATCGGATAGGTAAACAACATAACTACGACTTCCATGGGATATTTTTGCATTCTCTAAAAATTCAGCCAAAATGGAGGTTAAGAAAATCTCCTCGTTAATTGGGGACATTACTCGTTTTTGAACCATTTTTACTAGGAAGGCCATAAAGTTGCCGATTTGTATTGAATCTTAGCATGTGACAATTCGTTGGATAGGTAAACAACATAAATACGACTTCCATGGGATATTTTTGCATTCTCTAAAAATTCAGCCAAAATGGAGGTTAAGAATATCTCCTCGTTAATTTGGGACATTACTCGTTTTCGACCCTTTTTTAGTAGGAAGGGCTAATGTGGCTGATTTGCATTGAATCTTAGCGTGTGACAATTCGTTGGATAGGTAAACAACTTAACTACGACTTCCATGGGATATTTTTGCATTCTCTAAAAATTCAGCCAAAATGGAGGTTAAGAAAATCTCCTCGTTAATTTGGGACATTACTCGTTTTCGACCCTTTTTTACAAGGAAGGCCATAATGTGGCCGATTTGCATTGAATCTTAGCGTGTGACAATTCATCGGATAGGTAAACAACATAACTACGACTTCCATGGGATATTTTTGCATTCTCTAAAAATTCAGCCACAATGGAGGTTAAGAAAATCTCCTCGTTAATTGGGGACATTACTCGTTTTTGAACCATTTTTACTAGGAAGGCCATAAAGTTGCCGATTTGTATTGAATCTTAGCATGTGACAATTCGTTGGATAGGTAAACAACATAACTACGACTTCCATGGGATATTTTTGCATTCTCTAAAAATTCGGCCAAAATGGAGGTTAAGAAAATCTCCTCGTTAATTTGGGACATTACTCGTTTTTGACCCATTTTTACTAGGAAGGCCATAAAGTGGCCGATTTGTATTGAATCTTAGCATGTGACAATTCGTTGGATAGGTAAACAACATAAATACGACTTCCATGGGATATTTTTGCATTCTCTAAAAATTCAGCCAAAATGGAGGTTAAGAATATCTCCTCGTTAATTTGGGACATTACTCGTTTTCGACCCTTTTTTAGTAGGAAGGGCTAATGTGGCTGATTTGCATTGAATCTTAGCGTGTGACAATTCGTTGGATAGGTAAACAACTTAACTACGACTTCCATGGGATATTTTTGCATTCTCTAAAAATTCAGCCAAAATGGAGGTTAAGAAAATCTCCTCGTTAATTTGGGACATTACTCGTTTTCGACCCTTTTTTACAAGGAAGGCCATAATGTGGCCGATTTGCATTGAATCTTAGCGTGTGACAATTCATCGGATAGGTAAACAACATAACTACGACTTCCATGGGATATTTTTGCATTCTCTAAAAATTCAGCCAAAATGGAGGTTAAGAAAATCTCCTCGTTAATTGGGGACATTACTCGTTTTTGAACCATTTTTACTAGGAAGGCCATAAAGTTGCCGATTTGTATTGAATCTTAGCATGTGACAATTCGTTGGATAGGTAAACAACATAAATACGACTTCCATGGGATATTTTTGCATTCTCTAAAAATTCAGCCAAAATGGAGGTTAAGAATATCTCCTCGTTAATTTGGGACATTACTCGTTTTCGACCCTTTTTTAGTAGGAAGGGCTAATGTGGCTGATTTGCATTGAATCTTAGCGTGTGACAATTCGTTGGATAGGTAAACAACTTAACTACGACTTCCATGGGATATTTTTGCATTCTCTAAAAATTCAGCCAAAATGGAGGTTAAGAAAATCTCCTCGTTAATTTGGGACATTACTCGTTTTCGACCCTTTTTTACAAGGAAGGCCATAATGTGGCCGATTTGCATTGAATCTTAGCGTGTGACAATTCATCGGATAGGTAAACAACATAACTACGACTTCCATGGGATATTTTTGCATTCTCTAAAAATTCGGCCAGAATGGAGGTTAAGAAAATCTCCTCGTTAATTTAGGACATTACTCGTTTTCGACCCATTTTTACTAGGAAGGCCATAAAGTGGCCGATTTGTATTGAATCTTAGCATGTGACAATTCGTTGGATAGGTAAACAACATAACTATGACTTCCATGAGATATTTTTGCATTCTCTAAAAATTCAGCCAAAATGGAGGTTAAGAAAATCTCTCGTTAATTTGGGACATTACTCGTTTTCGACCCTTTTTTACAAGGAAGGCCATAATGTGGCCGATTTGCATTGAATCTTAGCGTGTGACAATTCATCGGATAGGTAAACAACATAACTATGACTTCCATGAGATATTTTTGCATTCTCTAAAAATTCAGCCAAAATGGAGGTTAAGAAAATCTCTCGTTAATTTGGGACATTACTCGTTTTCGACCCTTTTTTACAAGGAAGGCCATAATGTGGCCGATTTGCATTGAATCTTAGCGTGTGACAATTCATCGGATAGGTAAACAACATAACTACGACTTCCATGGGATATTTTTGCATTCTCTAAAAATTCAGCCAAAATGGAGGTTAAGAATATCTCCTCGTTAATTTGGGACATTACTCGTTTTCGACCCTTTTTTAGTAGGAAGGGCTAATGTGGCTGATTTGCATTGAATCTTAGCGTGTGACAATTCGTTGGATAGGTAAACAACTTAACTACGACTTCCATGGGATATTTTTGCATTCTCTAAAAATTCAGCCAAAATGGAGGTTAAGAAAATCTCCTCGTTAATTTGGGACATTACTCGTTTTCGACCCTTTTTTACAAGGAAGGCCATAATGTGGCCGATTTGCATTGAATCTTAGCGTGTGACAATTCATCGGATAGGTAAACAACATAACTACGACTTCCATGGGATATTTTTGCATTCTCTAAAAATTCAGCCAAAATGGAGGTTAAGAAAATCTCCTCGTTAATTGGGGACATTACTCGTTTTTGAACCATTTTTACTAGGAAGGCCATAAAGTTGCCGATTTGTATTGAATCTTAGCATGTGACAATTCGTTGGATAGGTAAACAACATAAATACGACTTCCATGGGATATTTTTGCATTCTCTAAAAATTCAGCCAAAATGGAGGTTAAGAATATCTCCTCGTTAATTTGGGACATTACTCGTTTTCGACCCTTTTTTAGTAGGAAGGGCTAATGTGGCTGATTTGCATTGAATCTTAGCGTGTGACAATTCGTTGGATAGGTAAACAACTTAACTACGACTTCCATGGGATATTTTTGCATTCTCTAAAAATTCAGCCAAAATGGAGGTTAAGAAAATCTCCTCGTTAATTTGGGACATTACTCGTTTTCGACCCTTTTTTACAAGGAAGGCCATAATGTGGCCGATTTGCATTGAATCTTAGCGTGTGACAATTCATCGGATAGGTAAACAACATAACTACGACTTCCATGGGATATTTTTGCATTCTCTAAAAATTCAGCCACAATGGAGGTTAAGAAAATCTCCTCGTTAATTGGGGACATTACTCGTTTTTGAACCATTTTTACTAGGAAGGCCATAAAGTTGCCGATTTGTATTGAATCTTAGCATGTGACAATTCGTTGGATAGGTAAACAACATAACTACGACTTCCATGGGATATTTTTGCATTCTCTAAAAATTCGGCCAAAATGGAGGTTAAGAAAATCTCCTCGTTAATTTGGGACATTACTCGTTTTTGACCCATTTTTACTAGGAAGGCCATAAAGTGGCCGATTTGTATTGAATCTTAGCATGTGACAATTCGTTGGATAGGTAAACAACATAAATACGACTTCCATGGGATATTTTTGCATTCTCTAAAAATTCAGCCAAAATGGAGGTTAAGAATATCTCCTCGTTAATTTGGGACATTACTCGTTTTCGACCCTTTTTTAGTAGGAAGGGCTAATGTGGCTGATTTGCATTGAATCTTAGCGTGTGACAATTCGTTGGATAGGTAAACAACTTAACTACGACTTCCATGGGATATTTTTGCATTCTCTAAAAATTCAGCCAAAATGGAGGTTAAGAAAATCTCCTCGTTAATTTGGGACATTACTCGTTTTCGACCCTTTTTTACAAGGAAGGCCATAATGTGGCCGATTTGCATTGAATCTTAGCGTGTGACAATTCATCGGATAGGTAAACAACATAACTACGACTTCCATGGGATATTTTTGCATTCTCTAAAAATTCAGCCAAAATGGAGGTTAAGAAAATCTCCTCGTTAATTGGGGACATTACTCGTTTTTGAACCATTTTTACTAGGAAGGCCATAAAGTTGCCGATTTGTATTGAATCTTAGCATGTGACAATTCGTTGGATAGGTAAACAACATAAATACGACTTCCATGGGATATTTTTGCATTCTCTAAAAATTCAGCCAAAATGGAGGTTAAGAATATCTCCTCGTTAATTTGGGACATTACTCGTTTTCGACCCTTTTTTAGTAGGAAGGGCTAATGTGGCTGATTTGCATTGAATCTTAGCGTGTGACAATTCGTTGGATAGGTAAACAACTTAACTACGACTTCCATGGGATATTTTTGCATTCTCTAAAAATTCAGCCAAAATGGAGGTTAAGAAAATCTCCTCGTTAATTTGGGACATTACTCGTTTTCGACCCTTTTTTACAAGGAAGGCCATAATGTGGCCGATTTGCATTGAATCTTAGCGTGTGACAATTCATCGGATAGGTAAACAACATAACTACGACTTCCATGGGATATTTTTGCATTCTCTAAAAATTCGGCCAGAATGGAGGTTAAGAAAATCTCCTCGTTAATTTAGGACATTACTCGTTTTCGACCCATTTTTACTAGGAAGGCCATAAAGTGGCCGATTTGTATTGAATCTTAGCATGTGACAATTCGTTGGATAGGTAAACAACATAACTATGACTTCCATGAGATATTTTTGCATTCTCTAAAAATTCAGCCAAAATGGAGGTTAAGAAAATCTCTCGTTAATTTGGGACATTACTCGTTTTCGACCCTTTTTTACAAGGAAGGCCATAATGTGGCCGATTTGCATTGAATCTTAGCGTGTGACAATTCATCGGATAGGTAAACAACATAACTACGACTTCCATGGGATATTTTTGCATTCTCTAAAAATTCAGCCAAAATGGAGGTTAAGAAAATCTCCTCGTTAATTGGGGACATTACTCGTTTTTGAACCATTTTTACTAGGAAGGCCATAAAGTTGCCGATTTGTATTGAATCTTAGCATGTGACAATTCGTTGGATAGGTAAACAACATAACTACGACTTCCATGGGATATTTTTGCATTCTCTAAAAATTCGGCCAAAATGGAGGTTAAGAAAATCTCCTCGTTAATTTGGGACATTACTCGTTTTTGACCCATTTTTACTAGGAAGGCCATAAAGTGGCCGATTTGTATTGAATCTTAGCATGTGACAATTCGTTGGATAGGTAAACAACATAAATACGACTTCCATGGGATATTTTTGCATTCTCTAAAAATTCAGCCAAAATGGAGGTTAAGAATATCTCCTCGTTAATTTGGGACATTACTCGTTTTCGACCCTTTTTTAGTAGGAAGGGCTAATGTGGCTGATTTGCATTGAATCTTAGCGTGTGACAATTCGCTGGATAGGTAAACAACTTAACTACGACTTCCATGGGATATTTTTGCATTCTCTAAAAATTCAGCCAAAATGGAGGTTAAGAAAATCTCCTCGTTAATTTGGGACATTACTCGTTTTCGACCCTTTTTTACAAGGAAGGCCATAATGTGGCCGATTTGCATTGAATCTTAGCGTGTGACAATTCATCGGATAGGTAAACAACATAACTACGACTTCCATGGGATATTTTTGCATTCTCTAAAAATTCAGCCAAAATGGAGGTTAAGAAAATCTCCTCGTTAATTGGGGACATTACTCGTTTTTGAACCATTTTTACTAGGAAGGCCATAAAGTTGCCGATTTGTATTGAATCTTAGCATGTGACAATTCGTTGGATAGGTAAACAACATAAATACGACTTCCATGGGATATTTTTGCATTCTCTAAAAATTCAGCCAAAATGGAGGTTAAGAAAATCTCCTCGTTAATTGGGGACATTACTCGTTTTTGACCCATTTTTACTAGGAAGGCCATAAAGTGGCCGATTTGTATTGAATCTTAGCATGTGACAATTCGTTGGATAGGTAAACAACATAACTACGACTTCCATGGGATATTTTTGCATTCTCTAAAAATTCGGCCATAATGGAGGTTAAGAAAATCTCCTCGTTAATTTAGGACATTACTCGTTTTCGACCCATTTTTACTAGGAAGGCCATAAAGTGGCCGATTTGTATTGAATCTTAGCATGTGACAATTCGTTGGATAGGTAAACAACATAACTATGACTTCCATGAGATATTTTTGCATTCTCTAAAAATTCAGCGAAAATGGAGGTTAAGAAAATCTCTCGTTAATTTGGGACATTACTCGTTTTCGACCCTTTTTTACTAGGAAGGCCATAATGTGGTCGATTTGCATTGAATCTTAGCATGTGACAATTCGTTGGATAGGTAAACAACATAACTACGACTTCCATGGGATATTTTTGCATTCTCTAAAAATTCGGCCAAAATGGAGGTTAAGAAAATCTCCTCGTTAATTTAGGACATTACTCGTTTTTGACCCATTTTTACTAGGAATGCCATAAAGTGGCCGATTTGCATTGAATCTTAGCATGTGACAATTTGTTTGATAGGTAAACAACTTAACTACGACTTCCATGGGATATTTTTGCATTCTCTAAAAATTCAGCCAAAATGGAGGTTAAGAAAATCTCCTCGTTAATTTGGGACATTACTCGTTTTCGACCCTTTTTTACAAGGAAGGCCATAATGTGGCCGATTTGCATTGAATCTTAGCGTGTGACAATTCATCGGATAGGTAAACAACATAACTACGACTTCCATGGGATATTTTTGCATTCTCTAAAAATTCAGCCAAAATGGAGGTTAAGAAAATCTCCTCGTTAATTGGGGACATTACTCGTTTTTGAACCATTTTTACTAGGAAGGCCATAAAGTTGCCGATTTGTATTGAATCTTAGCATGTGACAATTCGTTGGATAGGTAAACAACATAACTACGACTTCCATGGGATATTTTTGCATTCTCTAAAAATTCGGCCAAAATGGAGGTTAAGAAAATCTCCTCGTTAATTTGGGACATTACTCGTTTTTGACCCATTTTTACTAGGAAGGCCATAAAGTGGCCGATTTGTATTGAATATTAGCATGTGACAATTCGTTGGATAGGTAAACAACATAAATACGACTTCCATGGGATATTTTTGCATTCTCTAAAAATTCAGCCAAAATGGAGGTTAAGAAAATCTCCTCGTTAATTGGGGACATTACTCGTTTTTGATCCATTTTTACTAGGAAGGCCATAAAGTGGCCGATTTGTATTGAATCTTAGCATGTGACAATTCGTTGGATAGGTAAACAACATAACTACGACTTCCATGGGATATTTTTGCATTCTCTAAAAATTCGGCCAAAATGGAGGTTAAGAAAATATCCTCGTTAATTAAGGACATTGCTCGTTTTCGACCCATTTTTACTAGGAAGGCCATAAAGTGGCCGATTTGTATTGAATCTTAGCGTGTGACAATTCGTTGGATAGGTTAATAACATAACTACGACTTCCATGGGATATTTTTGCATTCTCTAAAAATTCGGCCAAAATGGAGATTAAGAAAATATCCTCGTTAATTTAGGACATTACTCGTTTTCGACCCTTTTTTACTAGGAAGGCCATAATGTGGTCGATTTGCATTGAATCTTAGCATGTGACAATTCGTTGGATAGGTAAACAACATAACTACGACTTCCATGGGATATTTTTGCATTCTCTAAAAATTCGGCCAAAATGGAGGTTAAGAAAATCTCCTCGTTAATATAGGACATTACTCGTTTTTGACCCATTTTTACTAGGAATGCCATAAAGTGGCCGATTTGCATTGAATCTTAGCATGTGACAATTTGTTTGATAGGTAAACAACTTAACTACGACTTCCATGGGATATTTTTGCATTCTCTAAAAATTCAGCCAAAATGGAGGTTAAGAAAATCTCCTCGTTAATTTGGGACATTACTCGTTTTCGACCCTTTTTTACAAGGAAGGCCATAATGTGGCCGATTTGCATTGAATCTTAGCGTGTGACAATTCATCGGATAGGTAAACAACATAACTACGACTTCCATGGGATATTTTTGCATTCTCTAAAAATTCGGCCAAAATGGAGGTTAAGAAAATCTCCTCGTTAATTAAGGACATTACTCGTTTTCGACCCTTTTTTACTAGGAAGGCCATAATGTGGCCGATTTGTATTGAATCTAAGCATGTGACAATTCGTTGGATAGGTAAACAACATAACTACGACTTCCATGGGATATTTTTGCATTCTCTAAAAATTCGGCCAAAATGGAGGTTAAGAAAATCTCCTCGTTAATTTGGGACATTACTCGTTTTCGACCCTTCTTTAGTAGGAAGGCCATAATGTGGCCGATTTGCATTGAATCTTAGCGTGTGACAATTCGTTGGGTAGGTAAACAACATAACTATGACTTCCATGGGATATTTTTGCATTCTCTAAAAATTCAGCCAAAATGGAGGTTAAGAAAATCTCCTCGTTAATTGGGGACATTGCTCGTTTTCGACCCTTTTTTAGTAGGAAGGCCATAATGTGTCCGATTTGCATTGAATCTTAGCGTGTGACAATTCGTTGGATAGGTAAACAACATAACTACGACATCCATGGGATATTTTTGCATTCTCTAAAAATTCGGCCAAAATGGAGGTTAAGAAAATCTCCTCGTTAATTTGGGACATTACTCGTTTTCGACCCTTTTTTACTAGGAAGGCCATAATGTGGCCGATTTGCATTGAATCTTAGCGTGTGACAATTCATCGGATAGGTGAACAACATAACTACGACTTCCATGGGATATTTTTGCATTCTCTAAAAATTCGGCCAAAATGGAGGTTAAGAAAATCTCCTCGTTAATTTAGGACATTGCTTGTTTTCGACCCATTTTTACTAGGAAGGCCATAAAGTGGCCGATTTTGTACTGAATCTTAGCATGTGACAATTCGTTGGATAGGTAAACAACATAACTATGACTTCCATGGGATATTTTTGCATTCTCTAAAAATTCAGCCAAAATGGAGGTTAAGAAAATCTCCTCGTTAATTTGGGACATTACTCGTTTTCGACCCTTTTTTAGTAGGAAGGCCATAATGTGGCCGATTTGCATTGAATCTTAGCGTGTGACAATTCGTTGGATAGGTAAACAACATAACTATGACTTCCATGGGATATTTTTGCATTCTCTAAAAATTCGGCCAGAATGGAGGTTAAGAAAATCTCCTCGTTAATTTAGGACATTACTCGTTTTCGACCCATTTTTACTAGGAAGGCCATAAAGTGGCCGATATGCATGGAATTTTAGCGTGTGACAATTCGTTGGATAGGTAAACAACATAACTACGACATCCATGGGATATTTTTGCATTCTCTAAAAATTCGGCCAGAATGGAGGTTAAGAAAATCTCCTCGTTAATTTGGGACATTACTCGTTTTCGACCCATTTTTACTAGGAAGGCCATAAAGTGGCCGATTTGTATTGAATTGAATCTTAGCATGTGACAATTCGTTGGATAGGTAAACAACATTACTACGACTTCCATGGGATATTTTTGAATTCTCTAAAAATTCAGCCAAAATGGAGGTTAAGAAAATCTCCTCGTTAATTTAGGACATTACTCGTTTTCGACCCTTTTTTACTAGGAAGGCCATAATGTGGCCGATTTGCATTGAATCTTAGCGTGTGACAACTCGTTAGATAGGTAAACAACATAACTACAACTTCCATGGGATATTTTTGCATTCTCTAAAAATTCGGCTAAAATGGAGGTTAAGAAAATATCCTCGTTAATTTAGGACATTGCTCGTTTTCGACCCATTTTTACTAGGAAGGCCATAAAGTGGCCGATTTGTATTGAATCTTAGCATGTGACAATTCGTTGGATAGGTTAAGAACATAGCTACGACTTACATGGTATATTTTTGCATTCTCTAAAAATTCGGCCAAAATGGAGGTTAAGAAAATCTCCTCGTTAATTTAGGACATTACTCGTTTTCGACCCTTTTTTACTAGGAAGGCCATAAAGTGGCCGATTTGTATTGAATCTTAGCATGTGACAATTCGTTGGATAGGTAAACAACATAACTACGACTTCCATGGGATATTTTTGCATTCTCTAAAAATTCAGCGAAAATGGAGGTTAAGAAAATCTCCTCGTTAATTTGGGACATTACACGTTTTCGACCCTTTTTTAGTTGGAAGGCCATAATGTGGCCGATTTGCATTGAATCTTAGCGTGTGACAATTCGTTGGATAGGTAAACAACATAACTACGACTTCCATGGGATATTTTTGCATTCTCTAAAAATTCGGCCAAAATGGAGGTTAAGAAAATATCCTCGTTAATTAAGGACATTGCTCGTTTTCGACCCATTTTTACTAGGAAGGCCATAAAGTGGCCGATTTGTATTGAATCTTAGCGTGTGACAATTCGTTGGATAGGTTAATAACATAACTACGACTTCCATGGGATATTTTTGCATTCTCTAAAAATTCGGCCAAAATGGAGGTTAAGAAAATATCCTCGTTAATTTAGGACATTACTCGTTTTCGACCCTTTTTTACTAGGAAGGCCATAATGTGGTCGATTTGCATTGAATCTTAGCATGTGACAATTCGTTGGATAGGTAAACAACATAACTACGACTTCCATGGGATATTTTTGCATTCTCTAAAAATTCGGCCAAAATGGAGGTTAAGAAAATCTCCTCGTTAATATAGGACATTACTCGTTTTTGACCCATTTTTACTAGGAATGCCATAAAGTGGCCGATTTGCATTGAATCTTAGCATGTGACAATTTGTTTGATAGGTAAACAACTTAACTACGACTTCCATGGGATATTTTTGCATTCTCTAAAAATTCAGCCAAAATGGAGGTTAAGAAAATCTCCTCGTTAATTTGGGACATTACTCGTTTTCGACCCTTTTTTACAAGGAAGGCCATAATGTGGCCGATTTGCATTGAATCTTAGCGTGTGACAATTCATCGGATAGGTAAACAACATAACTACGACTTCCATGGGATATTTTTGCATTCTCTAAAAATTCGGCCAAAATGGAGGTTAAGAAAATCTCCTCGTTAATTAAGGACATTACTCGTTTTCGACCCTTTTTTACTAGGAAGGCCATAATGTGGCCGATTTGTATTGAATCTAAGCATGTGACAATTCGTTGGATAGGTAAACAACATAACTACGACTTCCATGGGATATTTTTGCATTCTCTAAAAATTCGGCCAAAATGGAGGTTAAGAAAATCTCCTCGTTAATTTGGGACATTACTCGTTTTCGACCCTTCTTTAGTAGGAAGGCCATAATGTGGCCGATTTGCATTGAATCTTAGCGTGTGACAATTCGTTGGGTAGGTAAACAACATAACTATGACTTCCATGGGATATTTTTGCATTCTCTAAAAATTCAGCCAAAATGGAGGTTAAGAAAATCTCCTCGTTAATTGGGGACATTGCTCGTTTTCGACCCTTTTTTAGTAGGAAGGCCATAATGTGTCCGATTTGCATTGAATCTTAGCGTGTGACAATTCGTTGGATAGGTAAACAACATAACTACGACATCCATGGGATATTTTTGCATTCTCTAAAAATTCGGCCAAAATGGAGGTTAAGAAAATCTCCTCGTTAATTTGGGACATTACTCGTTTTCGACCCTTTTTTACTAGGAAGGCCATAATGTGGCCGATTTGCATTGAATCTTAGCGTGTGACAATTCATCGGATAGGTGAACAACATAACTACGACTTCCATGGGATATTTTTGCATTCTCTAAAAATTCGGCCAAAATGGAGGTTAAGAAAATCTCCTCGTTAATTTAGGACATTGCTTGTTTTCGACCCATTTTTACTAGGAAGGCCATAAAGTGGCCGATTTGTACTGAATCTTAGCATGTGACAATTCGTTGGATAGGTAAACAACATAACTATGACTTCCATGGGATATTTTTGCATTCTCTAAAAATTCAGCCAAAATGGAGGTTAAGAAAATCTCCTCGTTAATTTGGGACATTACTCGTTTTCGACCCTTTTTTAGTAGGAAGGCCATAATGTGGCCGATTTGCATTGAATCTTAGCGTGTGACAATTCGTTGGATAGGTAAACAACATAACTATGACTTCCATGGGATATTTTTGCATTCTCTAAAAATTCGGCCAGAATGGAGGTTAAGAAAATCTCCTCGTTAATTTAGGACATTACTCGTTTTCGACCCATTTTTACTAGGAAGGCCATAAAGTGGCCGATATGCATGGAATTTTAGCGTGTGACAATTCGTTGGATAGGTAAACAACATAACTACGACATCCATGGGATATTTTTGCATTCTCTAAAAATTCGGCCAGAATGGAGGTTAAGAAAATCTCCTCGTTAATTTGGGACATTACTCGTTTTCGACCCATTTTTACTAGGAAGGCCATAAAGTGGCCGATTTGTATTGAATTGAATCTTAGCATGTGACAATTCGTTGGATAGGTAAACAACATTACTACGACTTCCATGGGATATTTTTGAATTCTCTAAAAATTCAGCCAAAATGGAGGTTAAGAAAATCTCCTCGTTAATTTAGGACATTACTCGTTTTCGACCCTTTTTTACTAGGAAGGCCATAATGTGGCCGATTTGCATTGAATCTTAGCGTGTGACAACTCGTTAGATAGGTAAACAACATAACTACAACTTCCATGGGATATTTTTGCATTCTCTAAAAATTCGGCTAAAATGGAGGTTAAGAAAATATCCTCGTTAATTTAGGACATTGCTCGTTTTCGACCCATTTTTACTAGGAAGGCCATAAAGTGGCCGATTTGTATTGAATCTTAGCATGTGACAATTCGTTGGATAGGTTAAGAACATAGCTACGACTTACATGGTATATTTTTGCATTCTCTAAAAATTCGGCCAAAATGGAGGTTAAGAAAATCTCCTCGTTAATTTAGGACATTACTCGTTTTCGACCCTTTTTTACTAGGAAGGCCATAAAGTGGCCGATTTGTATTGAATCTTAGCATGTGACAATTCGTTGGATAGGTAAACAACATAACTACGACTTCCATGGGATATTTTTGCATTCTCTAAAAATTCAGCGAAAATGGAGGTTAAGAAAATCTCCTCGTTAATTTGGGACATTACACGTTTTCGACCCTTTTTTAGTTGGAAGGCCATAATGTGGCCGATTTGCATTGAATCTTAGCGTGTGACAATTCGTTGGATAGGTAAACAACATAACTATGACTTCCATGGGATATTTTTGCATTCTCTAAAAATTCGGCCAAAATGGAGGTTAAGAAAATCTCCTCGTTAATTTAGGACATTACTCGTTTTCGACCCATTTTTACTAGGAAGGCCATAAAGTGGCCGATATGCATGGAATTTTAGCGTGTGACAATTCGTTGGATAGGTAAACAACATAACTACGACATCCATGGGATATTTTTGCATTCTCTAAAAATTCGGCCAGAATGGAGGTTAAGAAAATCTCCTCGTTAATTTGGGACATTACTCGTTTTCGACCCATTTTTACTAGGAAGGCCATAAAGTGGCCGATTTGTATTGAATTGAATCTTAGCATGTGACAATTCGTTGGATAGGTAAACAACATTACTACGACTTCCATGGGATATTTTTGAATTCTCTAAAAATTCAGCCAAAATGGAGGTTAAGAAAATCTCCTCGTTAATTTGGGACATTACTCGTTTTCGACCCTTTTTTACTAGGAAGGCCATAATGTGGCCGATTTGCATTGAATCTTAGCGTGTGACAACTCGTTAGATAGGTAAACAACATAACTACGACTTCCATGGGATATTTTTGCATTGTCTAAAAATTCGGCTAAAATGGAGGTTAAGAAAATATCCTCGTTAATTTAGGACATTGCTCGTTTTCGACCCATTTTTACTAGGAAGGCCATAAAGTGGCCGATTTGTATTGAATCTTAGCATGTGACAATTCGTTGGATAGGTTAAGAACATAGCTACGACTTACATGGTATATTTTTGCATTCTCTAAAAATTCGGCCAAAATGGAGGTTAAGAAAATCTCCTCGTTAATTTAGGACATTACTCGTTTTCGACCCTTTTTTACTAGGAAGGCCATAAAGTGGCCGATTTGTATTGAATCTTAGCATGTGACAATTCGTTGGATAGGTAAACAACATAACTACGACTTCCATGGGATATTTTTGCATTCTCTAAAAATTCAGCGAAAATGGAGGTTAAGAAAATCTCCTCGTTAATTTGGGACATTACACGTTTTCGACCCTTTTTTAGTTGGAAGGCCATAATGTGGCCGATTTGCATTGAATCTTAGCGTGTGACAATTCGTTGGATAGGTAAACAACATAACTATGACTTCCATGGGATATTTTTGCATTCTCTAAAAATTCGGCCAAAATGGAGGTTAAGAAAATCTCCTCGTTAATTTAGGACATTACTCGTTTTCGACCCATTTTTACTAGGAAGGCCATAAAGTGGCCGATATGCATGGAATTTTAGCGTGTGACAATTCGTTGGATAGGTAAACAACATAACTACGACATCCATGGGATATTTTTGCATTCTCTAAAAATTCGGCCAGAATGGAGGTTAAGAAAATCTCCTCGTTAATTTGGGACATTACTCGTTTTCGACCCATTTTTACTAGGAAGGCCATAAAGTGGCCGATTTGTATTGAATTGAATCTTAGCATGTGACAATTCGTTGGATAGGTAAACAACATTACTACGACTTCCATGGGATATTTTTGAATTCTCTAAAAATTCAGCCAAAATGGAGGTTAAGAAAATCTCCTCGTTAATTTGGGACATTACTCGTTTTCGACCCTTTTTTACTAGGAAGGCCATAATGTGGCCTATTTGCATTGAATCTTAGCGTGTGACAACTCGTTAGATAGGTAAACAACATAACTACGACTTCCATGGGATATTTTTGCATTCTCTAAAAATTCGGCTAAAATGGAGGTTAAGAAAATATCCTCGTTAATTTAGGACATTGCTCGTTTTCGACCCATTTTTACTAGGAAGGCCATAAAGTGGCCGATTTGTATTGAATCTTAGCATGTGACAATTCGTTGGATAGGTTAAGAACATAGCTACGACTTACATGGTATATTTTTGCATTCTCTAAAAATTCGGCCAAAATGGAGGTTAAGAAAATCTCCTCGTTAATTTAGGACATTACTCGTTTTCGACCCTTTTTTACTAGGAAGGCCATAAAGTGGCCGATTTGTATTGAATCTTAGCATGTGACAATTCGTTGGATAGGTAAACAACATAACTACGACTTCCATGGGATATTTTTGCATTCTCTAAAAATTCAGCGAAAATGGAGGTTAAGAAAATCTCCTCGTTAATTTGGGACATTACACGTTTTCGACCCTTTTTTAGTTGGAAGGCCATAATGTGGCCGATTTGCATTGAATCTTAGCGTGTGACAATTCGTTGGATAGGTAAACAACATAACTATGACTTCCATGGGATATTTTTGCATTCTCTAAAAATTCGGCCAAAATGGAGGTTAAGAAAATCTCCTCGTTAATTTAGGACATTACTCGTTTTCGACCCTTTTTTACTAGGAAGGCCATAATGTGGCCGATTTGTATTGAATCTTAGCGTGTGACAATTCGTCGGAAAGGTAAACAACATAACTACGACTTCCATGGGATATTTTTGCATTCTCTAAAAATTCGGCCAAAATGGAGGTTAAGAAAATCTCCTCGTTAATTTGGGACATTACTCGTTTTCGACCCTTTTTTACTAGGAAGGCCATAATGTGGCCGATTTGCATTGAATCTTAGCGTGTGACAATTCATCGGATAGGTAAACAACATAACTACGACTTCCATGGGATATTTTTGCATTCTCTAAAAATTCAGCCAAAATGGAGGTTAAGAAAATCTCCTCGTTAATTTGGGACATTACTCGTTTTCGACCCTTTTTTGGTAGGAAGGCCATAATGTGGCCGATTTGCATTGAATCTTAGTGTGTGACAATTCGTTGAGTAGGTAAACAACATAACTAGGACTTCCATGGGATATTTTTGCATTCTCTAAAAATTCAGCCAAAATGGAGGTTAAGAAAATCTCCTCGTTAATTGGGGACATTGCTCGTTTTCGACCCTTTTTTAGTAGGAAGGCCATAATGTGTCCGATTTGCATTGAATCTTAGCGTGTGACAATTCGTTGGATAGGTAAACAACATAACTACGACATCCATGGGATATTTTTGCATTCTCTAAAAATTCGGCCAAAATGGAGGTTAAGAAAATCTCCTCGTTAATTTGGGACATTACTCGTTTTCGACCCTTTTTTACTAGGAAGGCCATAATGTGGCCGATTTGCATTGAATCTTAGCGTGTGACAATTCATCGGATAGGTAAACAACATAACTACGACTTCCATGGGATATTTTTGCATTCTCTAAAAATTCGGCCAAAATGGAGGTTTAGAAAATCTCCTCGTTAATTTAGGACATTGCTTGTTTTCGACCCATTTTTACTAGGAAGGCCATAAAGTGGCCGATTTTTATTGAATCTTAGCATGTGACAATTCGTTGGATAGGTAAACAACATAACTATGACTTCCATGGGATATTTTTGCATTCTCTAAAAATTCGGCCAAAATGGAGGTTAAGAAAATCTCCTCGTTAATTTTGGACATTACTCGTTTTCGACCCTTTTTTACTAGGAAGGCCATAAAGTGGCCGATTTGTATTGAATCTTAGCGTGTGACAATTCGTTGGATAGGTAAACAACATTACTACGACTTCCATGGGATATTTTTGCATTCTCTAAAAATTCAGCCAAAATGGAGGTTAAGAAAATCTCCTCGTTAATTTGGGACATTACTCGTTTTCGACCCTTTTTTAGTAGGAAGGCCATAATGTGGCCAATTTGCATTGAATCTTAGCGTGTGACAATTCGTTGGATAGGTAAACAACATAACTATGACTTCCATGGGATATTTTTGCATTCTCTAAAAATTCGGCCAGAATGGAGGTTAAGAAAATCTCCTCGTTAATTTAGGACATTACTCGTTTTCGACCCATTTTTACTAGGAAGGCCATAAAGTGGCCGATATGCATGGAATTTTAGCGTGTGACAATTCGTTGGATAGGTAAACAACATAACTACGACATCCATGGGATATTTTTGCATTCTCTAAAAATTCAGCCAGAATGGAGGTTAAGAAAATCTCCTCGTTAATTTGGGACATTACTCGTTTTCGACCCATTTTTACTAGGAAGGCCATAAAGTGGCCGATTTGTATTGAATTGAATCTTAGCATGTGACAATTCGTTGGATAGGTAAACAACATTACTACGACTTCCATGGGATATTTTTGAATTCTCTAAAAATTCAGCCAAAATGGAGGTTAAGAAAATCTCCTCGTTAATTTGGGACATTACTCGTTTTCGACCCTTTTTTACTAGGAAGGCCATAATGTGGCCGATTTGCATTGAATCTTAGCGTGTGACAACTCGTTAGATAGGTAAACAACAAAACTACGACTTCCATGGGATATTTTTGCATTCTCTAAAAATTCGGCTAAAATGGAGGTTAAGAAAATATCCTCGTTAATTTAGGACATTGCTCGTTTTCGACCCATTTTTACTAGGAAGGCCATAAAGTGGCCGATTTGTATTGAATCTTAGCTTGTGACAATTCGTTGGATAGGTTAAGAACATAGCTACGACTTACATGGTATATTTTTGCATTCTCTAAAAATTCGGCCAAAATGGAGGTTAAGAAAATCTCCTCGTTAATTTAGGACATTACTCGTTTTCGACCCTTTTTTACTAGGAAGGCCATAAAGTGGCCGATTTGTATTGAATCTTAGCATGTGACAATTCGTTGGATAGGTAAACAACATAACTACGACTTCCATGGGATATTTTTGCATTCTCTAAAAATTCAGCGAAAATGGAGGTTAAGAAAATCTCCTCGTTAATTTGGGACATTACATGTTTTCGACCCTTTTTTAGTTGGAAGGCCATAATGTGGCCGATTTGCATTGAATCTTAGCGTGTGACAATTCGTTGGATAGGTAAACAACATAACTATGACTTCCATGGGATATTTTTGCATTCTCTAAAAATTCGGCCAAAATGGAGGTTAAGAAAATCTCCTCGTTAATTTAGGACATTACTCGTTTTCGACCCTTTTTTACTAGGAAGGCCATAATGTGGCCGATTTGTATTGAATCTTAGCGTGTGACAATTCGTCGGAAAGGTAAACAACATAACTACGACTTCCATGGGATATTTTTGCATTCTCTAAAAATTCGGCCAAAATGGAGGTTAAGAAAATCTCCTCGTTAATTTGGGACATTACTCGTTTTCGACCCTTTTTTGGTAGGAAGGCCATAATGTGGCCGATTTGCATTGAATCTTAGTGTGTGACAATTCGTTGGGTAGGTAAACAACATAACTATGACTTCCATGGGATATTTTTGCATTCTCTAAAAATTCAGCCAAAATGGAGGTTAAGAAAATCTCCTCGTTAATTGGGGACATTGCTCGTTTTCGACCCTTTTTTAGTAGGAAGGCCATAATGTGTCCGATTTGCATTGAATCTTAGCGTGTGACAATTCGTTGGATAGGTAAACAACATAACTACGACATCCATGGGATATTTTTGCATTCTCTAAAAATTCGGCCAAAATGGAGGTTAAGAAAATCTCCTCGTTAATTTGGGACATTACTCGTTTTCGACCCTTTTTTACTAGGAAGGCCATAATGTGGCCGATTTGCATTGAATCTTAGCGTGTGACAATTCATCGGATAGGTAAACAACATAACTACGACTTCCATGGGATATTTTTGCATTCTCTAAAAATTCGGCCAAAATGGAGGTTAAGAAAATCTCCTCGTTAATTTTGGACATTACTCGTTTTCGACCCTTTTTTACTAGGAAGGCCATAAAGTGGCCGATTTGTATTGAATCTTAGCGTGTGACAATTCGTTGGATAGGTAAACAACATTACTACGACTTCCATGGGATATTTTTGCATTCTCTAAAAATTCAGCCAAAATGGAGGTTAAGAAAATCTCCTCGTTAATTTGGGACATTACTCGTTTTCGACCCTTTTTTAGTAGGAAGGCCATAATGTGGCCGATTTGCATTGAATCTTAGCGTGTGACAATTCGTTGGATAGGTAAACAACATAACTATGACTTCCATGGGATATTTTTGCATTCTCTAAAAATTCGGCCAGAATGGAGGTTAAGAAAATCTCCTCGTTAATTTAGGACATTACTCGTTTTCGACCCATTTTTACTAGGAAGGCCATAAAGTGGCCGATATGCATGGAATTTTAGCGTGTGACAATTCGTTGGATAGGTAAACAACATAACTACGACATCCATGGGATATTTTTGCATTCTCTAAAAATTCGGCCAGAATGGAGGTTAAGAAAATCTCCTCGTTAATTTGGGACATTACTCGTTTTCGACCCATTTTTACTAGGAAGGCCATAAAGTGGCCGATTTGTATTGAATTGAATCTTAGCATGTGACAATTCGTTGGATAGGTAAACAACATTACTACGACTTCCATGGGATATTTTTGAATTCTCTAAAAATTCAGCCAAAATGGAGGTTAAGAAAATCTCCTCGTTAATTTGGGACATTACTCGTTTTCGACCCTTTTTTACTAGGAAGGCCATAATGTGGCCGATTTGCATTGAATCTTAGCGTGTGACAACTCGTTAGATAGGTAAACAACATAACTACGACTTCCATGGGATATTTTTGCATTCTCTAAAAACTCGGCCAAAATGGAGGTTAAGAAAATATCCTCGTTAATTTAGGACATTGCTCGTTTTCGACCCATTTTTACTAGGAAGGCCATAAAGTGGCCGATTTGTATTGAATCTTAGCGTGTGACAATTCGTTGGATAGGTAAACAACATTACTACGACTTCCATGGGATATTTTTGCATTCTCTAAAAATTCAGCCAAAATGGAGGTTAAGAAAATCTCCTCGTTAATTTGGGACATTACTCGTTTTCGACCCTTTTTTAGTAGGAAGGCCATAATGTGGCCGATTTGCATTGAATCTTAGCGTGTGACCATTCGTTGGATAGGTAAACAACATAACTATGACTTCCATGGGATATTTTTGCATTCTCTAAAAATTCGGCCAGAATGGAGGTTAAGAAAATCTCCTCGTTAATTTAGGACATTACTCGTTTTCGACCCATTTTTACTAGGAAGGCCATAAAGTGGCCGATATGCATGGAATTTTAGCGTCTGACAATTCGTTGGATAGGTAAACAACATAACTACGACATCCTTGGGATATTTTTGCATTCTCTAAAAATTCGGCCAGAATGGAGGTTAAGAAAATCTCCTCGTTAATTTGGGACATTACTCGTTTTCGACCCATTTTTACTAGGAAGGCCATAAAGTGGCCGATTTGTATTGAATTGAATCTTAGCATGTGACAATTCGTTGGATAGGTAAACAACATTACTACGACTTCCATGGGATATTTTTGAATTCTCTAAAAATTCAGCCAAAATGGAGGTTAAGAAAATCTCCTCGTTAATTTGGGACATTACTCGTTTTCGACCCTTTTTTGGTAGGAAGGCCATAATGTGGCCGATTTGCATTGAATCTTAGCGTGTGACAATTCGTTGGATAGGTAAACAACATAACTACGACATCCATGGGATATTTTTGCATTCTCTAAAAATTCGGCCAAAATGGAGGTTAAGAAAATCTCCTCGTTAATTTGGGACATTACTCGTTTTCGACCCTTTTTTACTAGGAAGGCCATAATGTGGCCGATTTGCATTGAATCTTAGCGTGTGACAATTCATCGGATAGGTAAACAACATAACTACGACTTCCATGGGATATTTTTGCATTCTCTAAAAATTCAGCCAAAATGGAGGTTAAGAAAATCTCCTCGTTAATTTAGGACATTGCTTGTTTTCGACCCATTTTTACTAGGAAGGCCATAAAGTGGCCGATTTTTATTGAATCTTAGCATGTGACAATTCGTTGGATAGGTAAACAACATAACTATGACTTCCATGGGATATTTTTGCATTCTCTAAAAATTCGGCCAAAATGGAGGTTAAGAAAATCTCCTCGTTAATTTTGGACATTACTCGTTTTCGACCCTTTTTTACTAGGAAGGCCATAAAGTGGCCGATTTGTATTGAATCTTAGCGTGTGACAATTCGTTGGATAGGTAAACAACATTACTACGACTTCCATGGGATATTTTTGCATTCTCTAAAAATTCAGCCAAAATGGAGGTTAAGAAAATCTCGTCGTTAATTTGGGACATTACTCGTTTTCGACCCTTTTTTAGTAGGAAGGCCATAATGTGGCCGATTTGCATTGAATCTTAGCGTGTGACAATTCGTTGGATAGGTAAACAACATAACTATGACTTCCATGGGATATTTTTGCATTCTCTAAAAATTCGGCCAGAATGGAGGTTAAGAAAATCTCCTCGTTAATTTAGGACATTACTCGTTTTCGACCCATTTTTACTAGGAAGGCCATAAAGTGGCCGATATGCATGGAATTTTAGCGTGTGACAATTCGTTGGATAGGTAAACAACATAACTACGACATCCATGGGATATTTTTGCATTCTCTAAAAATTCGGCCAGAATGGAGGTTAAGAAAATCTCCTCGTTAATTTGGGACATTACTCGTTTTCGACCCATTTTTACTAGGAAGGCCATAAAGTGGCCGATTTGTATTGAATTGAATCTTAGCATGTGACAATTCGTTGGATAGGTAAACAACATTACTACGACTTCCATGGGATATTTTTGAATTCTCTAAAAATTCAGCCAAAATGGAGGTTAAGAAAATCTCCTCGTTAATTTGGGACATTACTCGTTTTCGACCCATTTTTACTAGGAAGGCCATAATGTGGCCGATTTGCATTGAATCTTAGCGTGTGACAACTCGTTAGATAGGTAAACAACATAACTACGACTTCCATGGGATATTTTTGAATTCTCTAAAAATTCAGCCAAAATGGAGGTTAAGAAAATCTCCTCGTTAATTTAGGACATTGCTTGTTTTCGACCCATTTTTACTAGGAAGGCCATAAAGTGGCCGATTTTTATTGAATCTTAGCATGTGACAATTCGTTGGATAGGTAAACAACATAACTATGACTTCCATGGGATATTTTTGCATTCTCTAAAAATTCAGCCAAAATGGAGGTTAAGAAAATCTCCTCGTTAATTCGGGACATTGCTCGTTTTCGACCCTTTTTTAGTAGGAAGGCCATAATGTGTCCGATTTGCATTGAATCTTAGCGTGTGACAATTCGTTGGATAGGTAAACAACATAACTACGACATCCATGGGATATTTTTGCATTCTCTAAAAATTCGGCCAAAATGGAGGTTAAGAAAATCTCCTCGTTAATTTGGGACATTACTCGTTTTCGACCCTTTTTTACTAGGAAGGCCATAATGTGGCCGATTTGCATTGAATCTTAGCGTGTGACAATTCATCGGATAGGTAAACAACATAACTACGACTTCCATGGGATATTTTTGCATTCTCTAAAAATTCAGCCAAAATGGAGGTTAAGAAAATCTCCTCGTTAATTTAGGACATTGCTTGTTTTCGACCCATTTTTACTAGGAAGGCCATAAAGTGGCCGATTTTTATTGAATCTTAGCATGTGACAATTCGTTGGATAGGTAAACAACATAACTATGACTTCCATGGGATATTTTTGCATTCTCTAAAAATTCGGCCAAAATGGAGGTTAAGAAAATCTCCTCGTTAATTTTGGACATTACTCGTTTTCGACCCTTTTTTACTAGGAAGGCCATAAAGTGGCCGATTTGTATTGAATCTTAGCGTGTGACAATTCGTTGGATAGGTAAACAACATTACTACGACTTCCATGGGATATTTTTGCATTCTCTAAAAATTCAGCCAAAATGGAGGTTAAGAAAATCTCGTCGTTAATTTGGGACATTACTCGTTTTCGACCCTTTTTTAGTAGGAAGGCCATAATGTGGCCGATTTGCATTGAATCTTAGCGTGTGACAATTCGTTGGATAGGTAAACAACATAACTATGACTTCCATGGGATATTTTTGCATTCTCTAAAAATTCGGCCAGAATGGAGGTTAAGAAAATCTCCTCGTTAATTTAGGACATTACTCGTTTTCGACCCATTTTTACTAGGAAGGCCATAAAGTGGCCGATATGCATGGAATTTTAGCGTGTGACAATTCGTTGGATAGGTAAACAACATAACTACGACATCCATGGGATATTTTTGCATTCTCTAAAAATTCGGCCAGAATGGAGGTTAAGAAAATCTCCTCGTTAATTTGGGACATTACTCGTTTTCGACCCATTTTTACTAGGAAGGCCATAAAGTGGCCGATTTGTATTGAATTGAATCTTAGCATGTGACAATTCGTTGGATAGGTAAACAACATTACTACGACTTCCATGGGATATTTTTGAATTCTCTAAAAATTCAGCCAAAATGGAGGTTAAGAAAATCTCCTCGTTAATTTGGGACATTACTCGTTTTCGACCCATTTTTACTAGGAAGGCCATAATGTGGCCGATTTGCATTGAATCTTAGCGTGTGACAACTCGTTAGATAGGTAAACAACATAACTACGACTTCCATGGGATATTTTTGCATTCTCTAAAAATTCGGCCAAAATGGAGGTTAAGAAAATATCCTCGTTAATTTAGGACATTGCTCGTTTTCGACCCATTTTTACTAGGAAGGCCATAAAGTGGCCGATTTGTATTGAATCTTAGCGTGTGACAATTCGTTGGATAGGTAAACAACATTACTACGACTTCCATGGGATATTTTTGCATTCTCTAAAAATTCAGCCAAAATGGAGGTTAAGAAAATCTCCTCGTTAATTTGGGACATTACTCGTTTTCGACCCTTTTTTAGTAGGAAGGCCATAATGTGGCCGATTTGCATTGAATCTTAGCGTGTGACAATTCGTTGGATAGGTAAACAACATAACTATGACTTCCATGGGATATTTTTGCATTCTCTAAAAATTCGGCCAGAATGGAGGTTAAGAAAATCTCCTCGTTAATTTAGGACATTACTCGTTTTCGACCCATTTTTACTAGGAAGGCCATAAAGTGGCCGATATGCATGGAATTTTAGCGTGTGACAATTCGTTGGATAGGTAAACAACATAACTACGACATCCATGGGAAATTTTTGCATTCTCTAAAAATTCGGCCAGAATGGAGGTTAAGAAAATCTCCTCGTTAATTTGGGACATTACTCGTTTTCGACCCATTTTTACTAGGAAGGCCATAAAGTGGCCGATTTGTATTGAATTGAATCTTAGCATGTGACAATTCGTTGGATAGGTAAACAACATTACTACGACTTCCATGGGATATTTTTGAATTCTCTAAAAATTCAGCCAAAATGGAGGTTAAGAAAATCTCCTCGTTAATTTGGGACATTACTCGTTTTCGACCCTTTTTTACTAGGAAGGCCATAATGTGGCCGATTTGCATTGAATCTTAGCGTGTGACAACTCGTTAGATAGGTAAACAACATAACTACGACTTCCATGGGATATTTTTGCATTCTCTAAAAATTCGGCCAAAATGGAGGTTAAGAAAATATCCTCGTTAATTTAGGACATTGCTCGTTTTCGACCCATTTTTACTAGGAAGGCCATAAAGTGGCCGATTTGTATTGAATCTTAGCATGTGACAATTCGTTGGATAGGTTAAGAACATAACTACGACTTACATGGGATATTTTTGCATTCTCTAAAAATTCGGCCAATATGGAGGTTAAGAAAATCTCCTCGTTAATTTAGGACATTACTCGTTTTCGACCCTTTTTTACTAGGAAGGCCATAAAGTGGCCGATTTGTATTGAATCTTAGCATGTGACAATTCGTTGGATAGGTAAACAACATAACTACGACTTCCATGGGATATTTTTGCATTCTCTAAAAATTCAGCGAAAATGGAGGTTAAGAAAATCTCCTCGTTAATTTGGGACATTACACGTTTTCGACCCTTTTTTAGTTGGAAGGCCATAATGTGGCCGATTTGCATTGAATCTTAGCGTGTGACAATTCGTTGGATAGGTAAACAACATAACTATGACTTCCATGGGATATTTTTGCATTCTCTAAAAATTCGGCCAAAATGGAGGTTAAGAAAATCTCCTCGTTAATTTAGGACATTACTCGTTTTCGACCCTTTTTTACTAGGAAGGCCATAAAGTGGCCGATTTGTATTGAATCTTAGCGTGTGACAATTCGTTGGATAGGTAAACAACATTACTACGACTTCCATGGGATATTTTTGCATTCTCTAAAAATTCAGCCAAAATGGAGGTTAAGAAAATCTCCTCGTTAATTTGGGACATTACTCGTTTTCGACCCTTTTTTAGTAGGAAGGCCATAATGTGGCCGATTTGCATTGAATCTTAGCGTGTGACAATTCGTTGGATAGGTAAACAACATAACTATGACTTCCATGGGATATTTTTGCATTCTCTAAAAATTCGGCCAGAATGGAGGTTAAGAAAATCTCCTCGTTAATTTAGGACATTACTCGTTTTCGACCCATTTTTACTAGGAAGGCCATAAAGTGGCCGATATGCATGGAATTTTAGCGTGTGACAATTCGTTGGATAGGTAAACAACATAACTACGACATCCATGGGAAATTTTTGCATTCTCTAAAAATTCGGCCAGAATGGAGGTTAAGAAAATCTCCTCGTTAATTTGGGACATTACTCGTTTTCGACCCATTTTTACTAGGAAGGCCATAAAGTGGCCGATTTGTATTGAATTGAATCTTAGCATGTGACAATTCGTTGGATAGGTAAACAACATTACTACGACTTCCATGGGATATTTTTGAATTCTCTAAAAATTCAGCCAAAATGGAGGTTAAGAAAATCTCCTCGTTAATTTGGGACATTACTCGTTTTCGACCCTTTTTTACTAGGAAGGCCATAATGTGGCCGATTTGCATTGAATCTTAGCGTGTGACAACTCGTTAGATAGGTAAACAACATAACTACGACTTCCATGGGATATTTTTGCATTCTCTAAAAATTCGGCCAAAATGGAGGTTAAGAAAATATCCTCGTTAATTTAGGACATTGCTCGTTTTCGACCCATTTTTACTAGGAAGGCCATAAAGTGGCCGATTTGTATTGAATCTTAGCATGTGACAATTCGTTGGATAGGTTAAGAACATAACTACGACTTACATGGGATATTTTTGCATTCTCTAAAAATTCGGCCAATATGGAGGTTAAGAAAATCTCCTCGTTAATTTAGGACATTACTCGTTTTCGACCCTTTTTTACTAGGAAGGCCATAAAGTGGCCGATTTGTATTGAATCTTAGCATGTGACAATTCGTTGGATAGGTAAACAACATAACTACGACTTCCATGGGATATTTTTGCATTCTCTAAAAATTCAGCGAAAATGGAGGTTAAGAAAATCTCCTCGTTAATTTGGGACATTACACGTTTTCGACCCTTTTTTAGTTGGAAGGCCATAATGTGGCCGATTTGCATTGAATCTTAGCGTGTGACAATTCGTTGGATAGGTAAACAACATAACTATGACTTCCATGGGATATTTTTGCATTCTCTAAAAATTCGGCCAAAATGGAGGTTAAGAAAATCTCCTCGTTAATTTAGGACATTACTCGTTTTCGACCCTTTTTTACTAGGAAGGCCATAATGTGGCCGATTTGTATTGAATCTTAGCGTGTGACAATTCGTCGGAAAGGTAAACAACATAACTACGACTTCCATGGGATATTTTTGCATTCTCTAAAAATTTGGCCAAAATGGAGGTTAAGAAAATCTCCTCGTTAATTTGGGACATTACTCGTTTTCGACCCTTTTTTACTAGGAAGGCCATAATGTGGCCGATTTGCATTGAATCTTAGCGTGTGACAATTCGTTGGATAGGTAAACAACATAACTATGACTTCCATGGGATATTTTTGCATTCTCTAAAAATTCGGCCAGAATGGAGGTTAAGAAAATCTCCTCGTTAATTTAGGACATTACTCGTTTTCGACCCATTTTTACTAGGAAGGCCATAAAGTGGCCGATATGCATGGAATTTTAGCGTGTGACAATTCGTTGGATAGGTAAACAACATAACTACGACATCCATGGGAAATTTTTGCATTCTCTAAAAATTCGGCCAGAATGGAGGTTAAGAAAATCTCCTCGTTAATTTCGGACATTACTCGTTTTCGACCCATTTTTACTAGGAAGGCCATAAAGTGGCCGATTTGTATTGAATTGAATCTTAGCATGTGACAATTCGTTGGATAGGTAAACAACATAACTACGACTTCCATGGGATATTTTTGAATTCTCTAAAAATTCAGCCAAAATGGAGGTTAAGAAAATCTCCTCGTTAATTTGGGACATTACTCGTTTTCGACCCTTTTTTACTAGGAAGGCCATAATGTGGCCGATTTGCATTGAATCTTAGCGTGTGACAACTCGTTAGATAGGTAAACAACATAACTACGACTTCCATGGGATATTTTTGCATTCTCTAAAAATTCGGCCAAAATGGAGGTTAAGAAAATATCCTCGTTAATTTAGGACATTGCTCGTTTTCGACCCATTTTTACTAGGAAGGCCATAAAGTGGCCGATTTGTATTGAATCTTAGCATGTGACAATTCGTTGGATAGGTTAATAACATAACTACGACTTACATGGGATATTTTTGCATTCTCTAAAAATTCAGCCAAAATGGAGGTTAAGAAAATCTCCTCGTTAATTTAGGACATTACTCGTTTTCGACCCTTTTTTACTAGGAAGGCCATAAAGTGGCCGATTTGTATTGAATCTTAGCATGTGACAATTCGTTGGATAGGTAAACAACATAACTACGACTTCCATGGGATATTTTTGCATTCTCTAAAAATTCAGCCAAAATGAAGGTTAAGAAAATCTCCTCGTTAATTTGGGACATTACACGTTTTCGACCCTTTTTTAGTTGGAAGGCCATAATGTGGCCGATTTGCATTGAATCTTAGCGTGTGACAATTCGTTGGATAGGTAAACAACATAACTATGACTTCCATGGGATATTTTTGCATTCTCTAAAAATTCAGCCAAAATGGAGGTTAAGAAAATCTCCACGTTAATTTGGGACATTACTCGTTTTCGACCCTTTTTTACTAGGAAGGCCATAATGTGGCCGATTTGTATTGAATCTTAGCGTGTGACAATTCATCGGATAGGTAAACAACATAACTACGACTTCCATGGGATATTTTTGCATTCTCTAAAAATTCGGCCAAAATGGAGGTTAAGAAAATCTCCTCGTTAATTTAGGACATTGCTTGTTTTCGACCCATTTTTACTAGGAAGGCCATAAAGTGGCCGATTTGTATTGAATCTTAGCATGTGACAATTCGTTGGATAGGTAAACAACATAACTATGACTTCCATGAGATATTTTTGCATTCTCTAAAAATGCAGCCAAAATGGAGGTTAAGAAAATCTCTCGTTAATTTGGGACATTACTCGTTTTCGACCCTTTTTTACTAGGAAGGCCATAATGTGGCCGATTTGCATTGAATCTTAGCGTGTGACAATTCGTTGGATAGGTAAACAACATAACTACGACTTCCATGGGATATTTTTGCATTCTCTAAAAATTCGGCCAAAATGGAGGTTAAGAAAATATCCTCGTTAATTAAGGACATTGCTCGTTTTTGACCCATTTTTACTAGGAAGGCCATAAAGTGGCCGATTTGTATTGAATCTTAGCATGTTACAATTCGTTGGATAGGTTAATAACATAACTACGACTTCCATGGGATATTTTTGCATTCTCTAAAAATTCGGCCAAAATGGAGGTTAAGAAAATCTCCTCGTTAATTTAGGACATTACTCGTTTTCGACCCTTTTTTACTAGGAAGGCGATAATGTGGTCGATTTGCATTGAATCTTAGCATGTGACAATTCGTTGGATAGGTAAACAACATAACTACGACTTCCATGGGATATTTTTGCATTCTCTAAAAATTCGGCCAAAATGGAGGTTAAGAAAATATCCTCGTTAATTAAGGACATTGCTCGTTTTTGACCCATTTTTACTAGGAAGGCCATAAAGTGGCCGATTTGTATTGAATCTTAGCATGTTACAATTCGTTGGATAGGTTAATAACATAACTACGACTTCCATGGGATATTTTTGCATTCTCTAAAAATTCGGCCAAAATGGAGGTTAAGAAAATCTCCTCGTTAATTTAGGACATTACTCGTTTTCGACCCTTTTTTACTAGGAAGGCGATAATGTGGTCGATTTGCATTGAATCTTAGCATGTGACAATTCGTTGGATAGGTAAACAACATAACTACGACTTCCATGGGATATTTTTGCATTCTCTAAAAATTCGGCCAAAATGGAGGTTAAGAAAATCTCCTCGTTAATTTAGGACATTACTCGTTTTTGACCCATTTTTACTAGGAATGCCATAAAGTGGCCGATTTGTATTGAATCTTAGCATGTGACAATTCGTTGGATAGGTAAACAACATAACTACGACATCCATGGGATATTTTTGCATTCTCTAAAAATTCGGCCAGAATGGAGGTTAAGAAAATCTCCTCGTTAATTTGGGACATTACTCGTTTTCGACCCATTTTTACTAGGAAGGCCATAAAGTGGCCGATTTGTATTGAATTGAATCTTAGCATGTGACAATTCGTTGGATAGGTAAACAACATAACTACGACTTCCATGGGATATTTTTGAATTCTCTAAAAATTCAGCCAAAATGGAGGTTAAGAAAATCTCCTCGTTAATTTGGAACATTACTCGTTTTCGACCCTTTTTTACTAGGAAGGCCATAATGTGGCCGATTTGCATTGAATCTTAGCGTGTGACAACTCGTTAGATAGGTAAACAACATAACTACGACTTCCATGGGATATTTTTGCATTCTCTAAAAATTCGGCCAAAATGGAGGTTAAGAAAATATCCTCGTTAATTTAGGACATTGCTCGTTTTCGACCCATTTTTACTAGGAAGGCCATAAAGTGGCCGATTTGTATTGAATCTTAGCATGTGACAATTCGTTGGATAGGTTAATAACATAACTACGACTTACATGGGATATTTTTGCATTCTCTAAAAATTCGGCCAAAATGGAGGTTAAGAAAATCTCCTCGTTAATTTAGGACATTACTCGTTTTCGACCCTTTTTTACTAGGAAGGCCATAAAGTGGCCGATTTGTATTGAATCTTAGCATGTGACAATTCGTTGGATAGGTAAACAACATAACTACGACTTCCATGGGATATTTTTGCATTCTCTAAAAATTCAGCCAAAATGGAGGTTAAGAAAATCTCCTCGTTAATTTGGGACATTACACGTTTTCGACCCTTTTTTAGTTGGAAGGCCATAATGTGGCTGATTTGCATTGAATCTTAGCGTGTGACAATTCGTTGGATAGGTAAACAACATAACTATGACTTCCATGGGATATTTTTGCATTCTCTAAAAATTCAGCCAAAATGGAGGTTAAGAAAATCTCCACGTTAATTTGGGACATTACTCGTTTTCGACCCTTTTTTACTAGGAAGGCCATAATGTGGCCGATTTGTATTGAATCTTAGCGTGTGACAATTCATCGGATAGGTAAAGAACATAACTACGACTTCCATGGGATATTTTTGCATTCTCTAAAAATTCAGCCAAAATGGAGGTTAAGAAAATCTCCTCGTTAATTTAGGACATTGCTTGTTTTCGACCCATTTTTACTAGGAAGGCCATAAAGTGGCCGATTTGTATTGAATCTTAGCATGTGACAATTCGTTGGATAGGTAAACAACATAACTATGACTTCCATGAGATATTTTTGCATTCTCTAAAAATGCAGCCAAAATGGAGGTTAAGAAAATCTCTCGTTAATTTGGGACATTACTCGTTTTCGACCCTTTTTTACTAGGAAGGCCATAATGTGGCCGATTTGCATTGAATCTTAGCGTGTGACAATTCGTTGGATAGGTAAACAACATAACTACGACTTCCATGGGATATTTTTGCATTCTCTAAAAATTCGGCCAAAATGGAGGTTAAGAAAATATCCTCGTTAATTAAGGACATTGCTCGTTTTTGACCCATTTTTACTAGGAAGGCCATAAAGTGGCCGATTTGTATTGAATCTTAGCATGTTACAATTCGTTGGATAGGTTAATAACATAACTACGACTTCCATGGGATATTTTTGCATTCTCTAAAAATTCGGCCAAAATGGAGGTTAAGAAAATCTCCTCGTTAATTTAGGACATTACTCGTTTTCGACCCTTTTTTACTAGGAAGGCGATAATGTGGTCGATTTGCATTGAATCTTAGCATGTGACAATTCGTTGGATAGGTAAACAACATAACTACGACTTCCATGGGATATTTTTGCATTCTCTAAAAATTCGGCCAAAATGGAGGTTAAGAAAATCTCCTCGTTAATTTAGGACATTACTCGTTTTTGACCCATTTTTACTAGGAATGCCATAAAGTGGCCGATTTGTATTGAATCTTAGCATGTGAAAATTTGTTGGATAGGTAAACAACTTAACTACGACTTCCATGGGATATTTTTGCATCACTACTACAGAAATCAGTTTTCACATCAGTTGGAAACTACTTTTCACATCAGGTGGCAACTGATGTAAAGTGATATGATGTAGAATGTGCACGTCATTTCACATCAGGTACGGACTGATGTAATAGCAATATTTCCACATCAGGCTTTTTTCCCACTGATGTGATACGTTCTTTTTAAAATTTAAGATCAGGGTTTTCACTTCAGTTTTATGATAGACACTGAAGTTAAATAATTATATTTATCATCAGTCTTCTATCCCACCGATGTGAAAACTTCAGTTTTTTAAAAAAAAAATTATGCTTTATTATTACTGCTTACAAAATCAGCTTGAGACCATGTTCTTTTCTTTTATTTATATTAGAAATATGAAGGAAAAAAATGATATTTTAATGCCAAAAAGGAAGCTAAAAAGCTAACATATACAAAATTTAATTTATAACCCTCACAAGTATACTTTCAAAAGAATATAGCGTAAATACACAAGTGAAAACAGAAGAGGTCTGATTCCTAAGTCTTGGCCTGATTCCTAAGGAGATGATCTCTGTAAGTGATATGACTAATGCTAATCTACTAAAATATATGGAGTTAAAAGATGCAAAGTTCACTTTGTTATCAACTTGATCAATTAACATTGTCTGACACAAACATGGTTGGGATTCAACAGCATTCCACAACATATCTGACACAAACAAAATGAAATAGCATGAGTGTCTCGACTTGAATCATGAAATACAATGTTACTTTCCTAATAAAGAGCTGTATACACATACACACCTGTAGATATTCTATCTTTTGTTGGTAACATGCTAAGCATCACATAGTCGACACAAACATATCTATAACATATATAAGCAACATATCTGACAGAAGCATCCATAGGTTCCATAACATATCTATCTAACACAAACATAATGAAATAAGATGAGTGTCCCAATCAAAGTAGCATTGTGAAAAACAATGACCCCTTCCTAATGCTCTAATCACAATGCCGTAAAAATAAATCAAAACTTTTCAAAGAATTATAAAAGGGAGATATACCTCTGGAAAATATTGAAAATCTCCACCCGTTGCATTTAGCAAAGTCAATGAGAGAACTCTATCAGGAACCATTGCTGCTATTTTACAAGCTATCATAGATCCTGTTTCAATAGGCAAACACAATTAAAAGTTAACAAACAAACAAACTCAAACTAATCAAATATTAGGACAAACCATCTGAATTTTAACTAATCAAAACTCAATAAAAAAGACAGAATAATCTAGTCACTTAAGGTGTCATAGTCAAATTTTTAAAAGCAACATACTATAAAACATTTTGCAATGCTAACTACTTAGAATAAGCTGCTGCTAGTGCCACTCCTGCATATGAAACTGGTGATTTTCTTGCAACTATTTCAGGTCTTCATCATGAAAGTTGACACGTTTGAGATGTTATGCCTGCATAAAAAAAAATACACAGCGTAGAAAGAATAATTTACACATAAACAAAATAGAACATGCAGTATCAAAGAAAAACTGAAACTAGATTTTGATAAAAATACATCTATTTCAAAATAGCGACAGATTCTTCTTCTACCCATTCTGATAGCACCCATACAGATGATAAACTCCATTCTGATAGCACCCATACAGATGATAAACTCTGTAGCACATGACCCAAATTTATATGTGCAAAAATGAAAATTCGCAATAATAACCACAATTGAACACTCAATTGTGATCTGATCACAAGTTCTTAGTCTGCAAACAAAATCTATAGCACACTCAATTGAAAGAGAGAAAAAAACTAATCAGGAACATGGAAACAAAAATCATGATATATAATCAATCACTAGTGTTCTTCTCAAGCTAACACAACACATTAACATGGTAAAATAGGCAAAACCAAAGCCATAAACGCATAAACAAAGTACTAGTTAAATGCAGAAAATAATAAACGAGTTTATAACATCACCTGATTATTGTCAAGTGCAAAGTGAAACTTGTCATTGACCCTAAAAGTCCAGATGTTGAGTTTTCACAAAAGAGATTGTAGATTGCCAGAATGCGTGGCACTTGAACCTTCAATACGTGACAGATTCTGAAATAACAAAATTGGGAAACAAGGGTCAGTCCTTAGTATATACTATTAAACAAAAATCAGTACACTCCACTCCCAAAAGACAGAGATGAGTTCTAGAACACTATACCTCTCTTAGTACTAAATATTCTGCAAGAGATATATCCTCCCATTGTTTCAATGGCAACAGATGCTCAGGACACTTGGCAATATCAGGAATCTGGGGCATATAAGCACTTTGTTCCTTGTTAAGTTTACTTCTATCAAGTTTGGATACCTTCACTTTAGGAATTTGATGTGCCTCCCACCTAGGCAAGTAAAGAGTTTAAGAAACGTGTTATTTCTACTACTAGGAAGGAAACAGTGAAGTTTTATCTACTCACCATCATTTAACAAACCAGAATCCGAGATAAAGTTATCATGAAGAAGTTGCATTTTGTTTTTCTTATGAAGTTGCATTTTGTTTTTCAACACTTTCTCTTGAGGATTATTCTTCTCCCCATCAATAGTCACCCTCACATCTCTTACTGAATCTATATATATTTCACAACACAATTTCAACAAAAGGAGCTTAATTTTATCATAATATAAAAAAATATTCTTATAAAGTAACTTGATTATAACTTATAAAGCACAAATACGGACACCGAACACGCCGACACCGTTAAAAATTTGAGAAAATCACATAATTTAGTATAATTATATGTGGTAGTGTCGTATCGGTGTCAGATACGACACGTGTCCGACACCGAAACATGGCTAATCTCAGAAGTGTTCGTCCTTCATAACATAACATGCATATGCTCACTTACCAGTGCAATTATTGTTGGAAGATTGTTGCCCTGTCTTGTCAAAATGTCTCACAACAACAGCCATGTGACTATGGCCCTTTTGGAACTCATTCAATATATCGTACAGTGGCATCGTTTCTGGAACCCTGTCAATAAATTTAATAATTTTTAAAATTTGGAGTTATGGTTAATATTAATATATATATATAACTTAATATAATGCTATATCATTTTGTTACAAAATAAAATACCTTGGTATTTTGCGTATGGTCACACTTTTCACAGGTACTTCCTCTTCTGGATCAATAGTTAACAAATTCTTGATCTAAAATTAGGAAGCATCTATATCAATCTCATCATACAAAATTTGTAGTACCAAAAATGGTACAAAATTTGTAGTACCAAAAATGGTTCTAGTAGCAAATCAATCTCATCATTGATACAAAATTTTACTTTATTAATCTATGTTCCAAAATTGATACAAAATTGTTAAATGTTGAAAGGTTAAAGGAAAAATAACACATTGTATTGTATACCAGGATAAGTCCAATGATATTTGTAGGCTCCTCATAATAGACAGGGACCCTGCTATGCCCTTTCTCCAATATTGGTGTCATCAAATCCCTGCTTAATAACAATATTAGCCGTTAAGTTTGATGACAAATAAAATTGTATGAAATTAAAAAATCTAGCTTACAATTTATAAATTTTTTAGACACCTCACTAGTTTGATGACATTAGAATACTTAAATTGGTATTTAGTAATTTCACTAGTTTTCTCTTTCAATGTGAGAGTCCCCTAAACAGAGAAATGCATGAAAGTCGGAAGGATGATCTTGTATGGACAGAGGCGTGAGCGAAAAAAGAGTCACACAAAAGATGAGGTATCTTGTGAACCGAGAAAAGTGTGGCAAAGACTTGAGAACAAGGATAAAGAGAACTCTCATACAAAACATATCATGTACATAGAAGAAAGGTTTTGTACCGAAGGTATGATGATAACAATGTGCATTAGTGGTTGCTTAAAACAACCTCTACGATAAGCTAACCTGCATTAGCACATTAAGTAGGGTAACCTCTGTCGTAAATTAAGATGCAGTATGTAACTTATCCTTTGTAAATTATATTCCATTTAGTAAACTATTTCGAAACAAATTACGCAATTTAGATAAATAAATATGAACAAATGTTAATAAAAAGAATTGCTACTTTGTTACTCTTGAAAAAACAGTCTCAAGTTATTGAGTGTTATTTATGCTAAATGTTGCGCATAACCAAATTAAAGTATGCAAAAAGTAACTCAGTCAACAAGTTGAATTCATTAGCACTGAAGTAGAATCCAGTGTGCAGGTTTAGTTCAATCTTTCATGGCTAGTAACCAGAACCAACAAATGTTGTGCATAATCAAGTATATTTAAGCTCACATTTAGCATTCTAAGTATTGATGAGTATATGCCAACTGTGACATTATCACGTTCTACTGTTTTTCCTGAATGTATGTAGCATATTTTTTAATTTGCATGGATTCTTTTTCTTATTGTTTGATAAGTAGTGCAGAGAACACACACATGACAAAATTGGTCAAGAAACCCATTTTAATGAATTACATTTTACACTGAAATGTTAAATCGAGAAACAAGTCAATGGGTTGGTTCACATTCAATACATATGTGATTTCTTTATTTTTAATTATACAAGTAGCTTTCCCTGCAAAACCAAACAGAAATCTAAAACACATCAACTGATGCATCACCTTCTCCGGCAAGACAAACAGATCCGGCACGGTGGTCGGTCGGCCACGCTCCGGAGGTAACAACCACCTCCATTTTAAAAAACAAACACAGTTTTGGTATTCCTCTTCTCCGTAGAGTTCAAATCCGGCTTTAGTTTTTTCAAAAACTCAATGAAGAAACGTAGATCTAAGGATTGAGTTGCGAAAATTTCCGGAAAAAGAAGAACAAGAACGAACAGGATATACACATAACATGAACTACGATTTACCTCTGTCACGGTCTCAGCTTCATCTGCTTCTTTGAACTCGGTACGGATCTGGACAGTTTTGGCTTGATGAAGCTTTGAATTGGTTCGGATTCGTCCTCTTTGCTTCTGTTCCGAGCTTGTTGTGCTAATTCTCGCTGCTTCTCTTTTTGTGTTTGAGATCCGAACTTGTTTATTGTTGTTTCGAAATCGGCTTCTGAAACCTGTTCGAATCTTTTTCACTCCCAGAAATATTCGCTAATGAAAAACAAAGAAGGGTTTGGCGTTGTGTTTGGACGATGGTGGACGGTGATTGGACGGTGGTGGACGGTGATTGGAAGGTGATTGTGATTTGGAATTTAGTGAAAAAATGAAAAACGGAGAAGAAGTGAAAAGCGTGGATGTGTTTTGTGTTTTTACGATATATGAAGGGATAAGGTAAAGGTGAAAGTTTGTTTTTCCATCAGGCAATTCTCATCCACTGATGTAAAAACAAGATAGCCAGAGTTTTCACTTAAATTGCGAAAATGCCACCGCGTTTTTTTTCCTTCATTCCAATTATCCACTGATGTAAATGGTACATGCTATTAAGAATTCCCCTCATGTGCATATGTCAACTGATGTAAAAACTCAAAGTCTGTATGTTTCCCTTCAGTTATTTTGCGACTGATGTGAAAACTAAAACCCCCATGATGTAAAATATATATTTTGTAGTAGTGCATTCTCTAAAAATTCAGCCAAAATGGAGGTTAAGAAAATCTCCTCGTTAATTTGGGACATTACTCGTTTTCGACCCTTTTTTACTAGGAAGGCCATAATGTGGCCGATTTGCATTGAATCTTAGCGTGTGACAATTCATCGGATAGGTAAACAACATAACTACGACTTCCATGGGATATTTTTGCATTCTCTAAAAATTCGGCCAAAATGGAGGTTAAGAAAATCTCCTCGTTAATTTAGGACATTGCTTGTTTTCGACCCATTTTTACTAGGAAGGCCATAAAGTGGCCGATTTGTATTGAATCTTAGCATGTGACAATTCGTTGGATAGGTTAATAACATAACTACGACTTCCATATGGGATATTTTTGCATTCTCTAAAAATTCGGCCAAAATGGAGGTTAAGAAAATATCCTCGTTAATTAAGGACATTGCTCGTTTTCGACCCATTTTTACTAGGAAGGCCATAAAGTGGCCGATTTGTATTGAATCTTAGCATGTGACAATTCGTTGGATAGGTTAATAACATAACTACTACTTCCATGGGATATTTTTGCATTCTCTAAAAATTCGGCCAAAATGGAGGTTAAGAAAATCTCCTCGTTAATTTAGGACATTACTCGTTTTCGACCCATTTTTACTAGGAAGGCCATAAAGTGGCCGATATGCATTGAATTTTAGCGTGTGACAATTCGTTGGATAGGTAAACAACATAACTACGACATCCATGGGATATTTTTGCATTCTCTAAAAATTCGGCCAGAATGGAGGTTAAGAAAATCTCCTCGTTAATTTGGGACATTACTCGTTTTCGACCCTTTTTTACTAGGAAGGCCATAATGTGGCCGATTTGTATTGAATCTTAGCGTGTGACAATTCATCGGATAGGTAAACAACATAACTATGACTTCCATGGGATATTTTTGCATTCTCTAAAAATTCGGCCAAAATGGAGGTTAAGAAAATCTCCTCGTTAATTTTGGACATTGCTTGTTTTCGACCCATTTTTACTAGGAAGGCCATAAAGTTGTATTGAATCTTAGCATGTGACAATTCGTTGGATAGGTAAACAACATAACTATGACTTCCATGAGATATTTTTGCATTCTTTAAAAATTCGGCCAAAATGGAGGTTAAGAAAATCTCCTTGTTAATTTGGGACATTACTCGTTTTCGACCCTTTTTTACTAGGAAGGCCATATTGTGGCCGATTTGCATTGAATCTTAGCGTGTGACAATTCGTTGGATAGGTAAACAACATAACTACGACTTCCATGGGATATTTTTTCATTCTCTAAAAATTCGGCCAAAATGGAGGTTAAGAAAATATCCTCGTTAATTAAGGACATTGCTCGTTTTCGACCCATTTTTACTAGGAAGGCCATAAAGTGGCCGATTTGTATTGAATCTTAGCATGTGACAATTCGTTGGATAGGTTAATAACATAACTACGACTTCCATGGGATATTTTTGCATTCTCTAAAAATTCGGCCAAAATGGAGGTTAAGAAAATCTCGTTAATTTAGGACATTACTCGTTTTCGCCCCTTTTTTACTAGGAAGGCCATAATGTGGTCGATTTGCATTGAATCTTAGCATGTGACAATTCGTTGGATAGGTAAACAACATAACTACGACTTCCATGGGATATTTTTGCATTCTCTAAAAATTCGGCCAAAATGGAGGTTAAGAAAATCTCCTCGTTAATTAAGGACATTACTCGTTTTTGACCCATTTTTACTAGGAATGCCATAAAGTGGCCGATTTGTATTGAATCTTAGCATGTGACAATTTGTTGGATAGGTAAACAACTTAACTACGACTTCCATGGGATATTTTTGCATTCTCTAAAAATTCAGCCAAAATGGAGGTTAAGAAAATGTCCTCGTTAATTTGGGACATTACTCGTTTTCGACCCTTTTTTACTAGGAAGGCCATAATGTGGCCGATTTGCATTGAATCTTAGCGTGTGACAATTCATCGGATAGGTAAACAACATAACTACGACTTCCATGGGATATTTTTGCATTCTCTAAAAATTCGGCCAAAATGGAGGTTAAGAAAATCTCCTCGTTAATTTAGGACATTGCTTGTTTTCGACCCATTTTTACTAGGAAGGCCATAAAGTTGTATTGAATCTTAGCATGTGACAATTCGTTGGATAGGTAAACAACATAACTATGACTTCCATGAGATATTTTTGCATTCTCTAAAAATTCAGCCAAAATGGAGGTTAAGAAAATCTCTCGTTAATTTGGGACATTACTCGTTTTCAACCCTTTTTTACTAGGAAGGCCATAATGTGGCCGATTTGCATTGAATCTTAGCGTGTGACAATTCGTTGGATAGGTAAACAACATAACTACGACTTCCATGGGATATTTTTGCATTCTCTAAAAATTCGGCCAAAATGGAGGTTAAGAAAATATCCTCGTTAATTAAGGACATTGCTCGTTTTCGACCCATTTTTACTAGGAAGGCCATAAAGTGGCCGATTTGTATTGAATCTTAGCATGTGACAATTCGTTGGATAGGTTAATAACATAACTACGACTTCCATGGGATATTTTTGCATTCTCTAAAAATTCGGCCAAAATGGAGGTTAAGAAAATCTCGTTAATTTAGGACATTACTCGTTTTCGCCCCTTTTTTACTAGGAAGGCCATAATGTGGTCGATTTGCATTGAATCTTAGCATGTGACAATTCGTTGGATAGGTAAACAACATAACTACGACTTCCATGGGATATTTTTGCATTCTCTAAAAATTCGGCCAAAATGGAGGTTAAGAAAATCTCCTCGTTAATTAAGGACATTACTCGTTTTTGACCCATTTTTACTAGGAATGCCATAAAGTGGCCGATTTGTATTGAATCTTAGCATGTGACAATTTGTTGGATAGGTAAACAACTTAACTACGACTTCCATGGGATATTTTTGCATTCTCTAAAAATTTGGCCAAAATGGAGGTTAAGAAAATCTCCTCGTTAATTTAGGACATTGCTTGTTTTCGACCCATTTTTACTAGGAAGGCCATAAAGTTGTATTGAATCTTAGCATGTGACAATTCGTTGGATAGGTAAACAACATAACTATGACTTCCATGAGATATTTTTGCATTCTCTAAAAATTCAGCCAAAATGGAGGTTATGAAAATCTCTCGTTAATTTGGGACATTACTCGTTTTCAACCCTTTTTTACTAGGAAGGCCATAATGTGGCCGATTTGCATTGAATCTTAGCGTGTGACAATTCGTTGGATAGGTAAACAACATAACTACGACTTCCATGGGATATTTTTGCATTCTCTAAAAATTCGGCCAAAATGGAGGTTAAGAAAATATCCTCGTTAATTAAGGACATTGCTCGTTTTCGACCCATTTTTACTAGGAAGGCCATAAAGTGGCCGATTTGTATTGAATCTTAGCATGTGACAATTCGTTGGATAGGTTAATAACATAACTACGACTTCCATGGGATATTTTTGCATTCTCTAAAAATTCGGCCAAAATGGAGGTTAAGAAAATCTCGTTAATTTAGGACATTACTCGTTTTCGCTCATTTTTTACTAGGAAGGCCATAATGTGGTCGATTTGCATTGAATCTTAGCATGTGACAATTCGTTGGATAGGTAAACAACATAACTACGACTTCCATGGGATATTTTTGCATTCTCTAAAAATTCGGCCAAAATGGAGGTTAAGAAAATCTCCTCGTTAATTAAGGACATTACTCGTTTTTGACCCATTTTTACTAGGAATGCCATAAAGTGGCCGATTTGTATTGAATCTTTGCATGTGACAATTTCTTGGATAGGTAAACAACTTAACTACGACTTCCATGGGATATTTTTGCATTCTCTAAAAATTCAGCCAAAATGGAGGTTAAGAAAATGTCCTCGTTAATTTGGGACATTACTCGTTTTCGACCCTTTTTTACTAGGAAGGCCATAATGTGGCCGATTTGCATTGAATCTTAGCGTGTGACAATTCATCGGATAGGTAAACAACATAACTACGACTTCCATGGGATATTTTTGCATTCTCTAAAAATTCGGCCAAAATGGAGGTTAAGAAAATCTCCTCGTTAATTTAGGACATTGCTTGTTTTCGACCCATTTTTACTAGGAAGGCCATAAAGTGGCCGATTTGTATTGAATCTTAGCATGTGACAATTCGTTGGATAGGTTAATAACATAACTACGACTTCCATGGGATATTTTTGCATTCTCTAAAAATTCGGCCAAAATGGAGGTTAAGAAAAAATCCTCGTTAATTAAGGACATTGCTCGTTTTCGACCCATTTTTACTAGGAAGGCCATAAAGTGGCCGATTTGTATTGAATCTTAGCATGTGACAATTCGTTGGATAGGTTAATAACATAACTACGACTTCCATGGGATATTTTTGCATTCTCTAAAAATTCGGACAAAATGGAGGTTAAGAAAATCTCCTCGTTAATTTAGGACATAACTCGTTTTCGACACTTTTTTAATAGGAAGGCCATAAAGTGGCCGATTTGTATTGAATCTTAGCATGTGAAAATTCGTTGGATAGGTAAACAACATAACTATGACTTCCAGGGGATATTTTTGCATTCTCTAAAAATTCGGCCAAAATGGAGGTTAAGAAAATCTCCTCGTTAATTTAGGACATTACTCGTTTTCGACCCTTTTTTACTAGGAAGGCCATAATGTGGCCGATTTGCATTGAATCTTAGCGTGTGACAATTCGTTGGATAGGTAAACAACATAACTATGATTTCCATGGGATATTTTTGCATTCTCTAAAAATTCGGCCAGAATGGAGGTTAAGAAAATCTCCTCGTTAATTTAGGACATTACTCGTTTTCGACCCATTTTTACTAGGAAGGCCATAAAGTGGCCGATATGCATTGAATTTTAGCGTGTGACAATTCGCTGGATAGGTAAACAACATAACTACGACATCCATGGGATATTTTTGCATTCTCTAAAAATTCGGCCAGAATGGAGGTTAAGAAAATCTCCTCGTTAATTTGGGACATTACTCGTTTTCGACCCATTTTTACTAGGAAGGCCATAAAGTGGCCGATTTGTATTGAATTGAATCTTAGCATGTGACAATTCGTTGGATAGGTAAACAACATAACTACGACTTCCATGGGATATTTTTGAATTCTCTAAAAATTCAGCCAAAATGGAGGTTAAGAAAATCTCCTCGTTAATTTGGGACATTACTCGTTTTCGACCCTTTTTTACTAGGAAGGCCATAATGTGGCCGATTTGCATTGAATCTTAGCGTGTGACAACTCGTTAGATAGGTAAACAACATAACTACGACTTCCATGGGATATTTTTGCATTCTCTAAAAATTCGGCCAAAATGGAGGTTAAGAAAATCTCCTCGTTAATTTAGGACATTACTCGTTTTCGACCCTTTTTTACTAGGAATGCCATAAAGTGGCCGATTTGTATTGAATCTTAGCATGTGACAATTTGTTGGATAGGTAAACAACTTAACTACGACTTCCATGGGATATTTTTGCATTCTCTAAAAATTCAGCCAAAATGGAGGTTAAGAAAATGTCCTCGTTAATTTGGGACATTACTCGTTTTCGACCCTTTTTTACTAGGAAGGCCATAATGTGGCCGATTTGCATTGAATCTTAGCGTGTGACAATTCATCGGATAGGTAAACAACATAACTACGACTTCCATGGGATATTTTTGCATTCTCTAAAAATTCGGCCAAAATGGAGGTTAAGAAAATCTCCTCGTTAATTTAGGACATTGCTTGTTTTCGACCCATTTTTACTAGGAAGGCCATAAAGTGGCCGATTTGTATTGAATCTTAGCATGTGACAATTCGTTGGATAGGTTAATAACATAACTACGACTTCCATGGGATATTTTTGCATTCTCTAAAAATTCGGCCAAAATGGAGGTTAAGAAAAAATCCTCGTTAATTAAGGACATTGCTCGTTTTCGACCCATTTTTACTAGGAAGGCCATAAAGTGGCCGATTTGTATTGAATCTTAGCATGTGACAATTCGTTGGATAGGTTAATAACATAACTACGACTTCCATGGGATATTTTTGCATTCTCTAAAAATTCGGACAAAATGGAGGTTAAGAAAATCTCCTCGTTAATTTAGGACATAACTCGTTTTCGACACTTTTTTAATAGGAAGGCCATAAAGTGGCCGATTTGTATTGAATCTTAGCATGTGAAAATTCGTTGGATAGGTAAACAACATAACTATGACTTCCAGGGGATATTTTTGCATTCTCTAAAAATTCGGCCAAAATGGAGGTTAAGAAAATCTCCTCGTTAATTTAGGACATTACTCGTTTTCGACCCTTTTTTACTAGGAAGGCCATAATGTGGCCGATTTGCATTGAATCTTAGCGTGTGACAATTCGTTGGATAGGTAAACAACATAACTATGACTTCCATGGGATATTTTTGCTTTCTCTAAAAATTCGGCCAGAATGGAGGTTAAGAAAATCTCCTCGTTAATTTAGGACATTACTCGTTTTCGACCCATTTTTACTAGGAAGGCCATAAAGTGGCCGATATGCATTGAATTTTAGCGTGTGACAATTCGTTGGATAGGTAAACAACATAACTACGACATCCATGGGATATTTTTGCATTCTCTAAAAATTCGGCCAGAATGGAGGTTAAGAAAATCTCCTCGTTAATTTGGGACATTACTCGTTTTCGACCCATTTTTACTAGGAAGGCCATAAAGTGGCCGATTTGTATTGAATTGAATCTTAGCATGTGACAATTCGTTGGATAGGTAAACAACATAACTACGACTTCCATGGGATATTTTTGAATTCTCTAAAAATTCAGCCAAAATGGAGGTTAAGAAAATCTCCTCGTTAATTTGGGACATTACTCGTTTTCGACCCTTTTTTACTAGGAAGGCCATAATGTGGCCGATTTGCATTGAATCTTAGCGTGTGACAACTCGTTAGATAGGTAAACAACATAACTACGACTTCCATGGGATATTTTTGCATTCTCTAAAAATTCGGCCAAAATGGAGGTTAAGAAAATCTCCTCGTTAATTTAGGACATTACTCGTTTTCGACCCTTTTTTACTAGGAATGCCATAAAGTGGCCGATTTGTATTGAATCTTAGCATGTGACAATTTGTTGGATAGGTAAACAACTTAACTACGACTTCCATGGGATATTTTTGCATTCTCTAAAAATTCAGCCAAAATGGAGGTTAAGAAAATGTCCTCGTTAATTTGGGACATTACTCGTTTTCGACCCTTTTTTACTAGGAAGGCCATAATGTGGCCGATTTGCATTGAATCTTAGCGTGTGACAATTCATCGGATAGGTAACAACATAACTACGACTTCCATGGGATATTTTTGCATTCTCTAAAAATTCGGCCAAAATGGAGGTTAAGAAAATCTCCTCGTTAATTTAGGACATTGCTTGTTTTCGACCCATTTTTACTAGGAAGGCCATAAAGTGGCCGATTTGTATTGAATCTTAGCATGTGACAATTCGTTGGATAGGTTAATAACATAACTACGACTTCCATGGGATATTTTTGCATTCTCTAAAAATTCGGCCAAAATGGAGGTTAAGAAAAAATCCTCGTTAATTAAGGACATTGCTCGTTTTCGACCCATTTTTACTAGGAAGGCCATAAAGTGGCCGATTTGTATTGAATCTTAGCATGTGACAATTCGTTGGATAGGTTAATAACATAACTACGACTTCCATGGGATATTTTTGCATTCTCTAAAAATTCGGACAAAATGGAGGTTAAGAAAATCTCCTCGTTAATTTAGGACATAACTCGTTTTCGACACTTTTTTAATAGGAAGGCCATAAAGTGGCCGATTTGTATTGAATCTTAGCATGTGAAAATTCGTTGGATAGGTAAACAACATAACTATGACTTCCAGGGGATATTTTTGCATTCTCTAAAAATTCGGCCAAAATGGAGGTTAAGAAAATCTCCTCGTTAATTTAGGACATTACTCGTTTTCGACCCTTTTTTACTAGGAAGGCCATAATGTGGCCGATTTGCATTGAATCTTAGCGTGTGACAATTCGTTGGATAGGTAAACAACATAACTATGACTTCCATGGGATATTTTTGCTTTCTCTAAAAATTCGGCCAGAATGGAGGTTAAGAAAATCTCCTCGTTAATTTAGGACATTACTCGTTTTCGACCCATTTTTACTAGGAAGGCCATAAAGTGGCCGATATGCATTGAATTTTAGCGTGTGACAATTCGTTGGATAGGTAAACAACATAACTACGACATCCATGGGATATTTTTGCATTCTCTAAAAATTCGGCCAGAATGGAGGTTAAGAAAATCTCCTCGTTAATTTGGGACATTACTCGTTTTCGACCCATTTTTACTAGGAAGGCCATAAAGTGGCCGATTTGTATTGAATTGAATCTTAGCATGTGACAATTCGTTGGATAGGTAAACAACATAACTACGACTTCCATGGGATATTTTTGAATTCTCTAAAAATTCAGCCAAAATGGAGGTTAAGAAAATCTCCTCGTTAATTTGGGACATTACTCGTTTTCGACCCTTTTTTACTATGAAGGCCATAATGTGGCCGATTTGCATTGAATCTTAGCGTGTGACAACTCGTTAGATAGGTAAACAACATAACTACGACTTCCATGGGATATTTTTGCATTCTCTAAAAATTCGGCCAAAATGGAGGTTAAGAAAATCTCCTCGTTAATTTAGGACATTACTCGTTTTCGACCCTTTTTTACTAGGAAGGCCATAAAGTGGCCGATTTGTATTGAATCTTAGCATGTGACAATTCATTGGATAGGTAAACAACATAACTACGACTTCCATGGGATATTTTTGCATTCTCTAAAAATTCAGCCAAAATGGAGGTTAAGAAAATCTCCTCGTTAATTTGGGACATTACACGTTTTCGACCCTTTTTTAGTAGGAAGGCCATAATGTGGCCGATTTGCATTGAATCTTAGCGTGTGACAATTCGTTGGATAGGTAAACAACATAACTATGACTTCCATGGGATATTTTTGCATTCTCTAAAAATTCAGCCAAAATGGAGGTTAAGAAAATCTCCACGTTAATTTGGGACATTACTCGTTTTCGACCCTTTTTTACTAGGAAGGCCATAATGTGGCCGATTTGTATTGAATCTTAGCGTGTGACAATTCATCGGATAGGTAAACAACATAACTACGACTTCCATGGGATATTTTTGCGTTCTCTAAAAATTCGGCCAAAATGGAGGTTAAGAAAATCTCCTCGTTAATTTAGGACATTACTCGTTTTCGACCCTTTTTTACTAGGAAGGCCATAATGTGGCCGATTTGCATTGAATCTTAGCGTGTGACAATTCGTTGGATAGGTAAACAACATAACTATGACTTCCATGGGATATTTTTGCATTCTCTAAAAATTCGGCCAGAATGGAGGTTAAAAAAATCTCCTCGTTAATTTAGGACATTACTCGTTTTCGACCCATTTTTACTAGGAAGGCCATAAAGTGGCCGATATGCATTGAATTTTAGCGTGTGACAATTCGTTGGATAGGTAAACAACATAACTACGACATCCATGGGATATTTTTGCATTCTCTAAAAATTCGGCCAGAATGGAGGTTAAGAAAATCTCCTCGTTAATTTGGGACATTACTCGTTTTCGACCCATTTTTACTAGGAAGGCCATAAAGTGGCCGATTTGTATTGAATTGAATCTTAGCATGTGACAATTCGTTGGATAGGTAAACAACATAACTACGACTTCCATGGGATATTTTTGAATTCTCTAAAAATTCAGCCAAAATGGAGGTTAAGAAAATCTCCTCGTTAATTTGGGACATTACTCGTTTTCGACCCTTTTTTACTATGAAGGCCATAATGTGGCCGATTTGCATTGAATCTTAGCGTGTGACAACTCGTTAGATAGGTAAACAACATAACTACGACTTCCATGGGATATTTTTGCATTCTCTAAAAATTCGGCCAAAATGGAGGTTAAGAAAATCTCCTCGTTAATTTAGGACATTACTCGTTTTCGACCCTTTTTTACTAGGAAGGCCATAAAGTGGCCGATTTGTATTGAATCTTAGCATGTGACAATTCATTGGATAGGTAAACAACATAACTACGACTTCCATGGGATATTTTTGCATTCTCTAAAAATTCAGCCAAAATGGAGGTTAAGAAAATCTCCTCGTTAATTTGGGACATTACACGTTTTCGACCCTTTTTTAGTAGGAAGGCCATAATGTGGCCGATTTGCATTGAATCTTAGCGTGTGACAATTCGTTGGATAGGTAAACAACATAACTATGACTTCCATGGGATATTTTTGCATTCTCTAAAAATTCAGCCAAAATGGAGGTTAAGAAAATCTCCACGTTAATTTGGGACATTACTCGTTTTCGACCCTTTTTTACTAGGAAGGCCATAATGTGGCCGATTTGTATTGAATCTTAGCGTGTGACAATTCATCGGATAGGTAAACAACATAACTACGACTTCCATGGGATATTTTTGCGTTCTCTAAAAATTCGGCCAAAATGGAGGTTAAGAAAATCTCCTCGTTAATTTAGGACATTACTCGTTTTCGACCCTTTTTTACTAGGAAGGCCATAATGTGGCCGATTTGCATTGAATCTTAGCGTGTGACAATTCGTTGGATAGGTAAACAACATAACTATGACTTCCATGGGATATTTTTGCATTCTCTAAAAATTCGGCCAGAATGGAGGTTAAGAAAATCTCCTCGTTAATTTAGGACATTACTCGTTTTCGACCCATTTTTACTAGGAAGGCCATAAAGTGGCCGATATGCATTGAATTTTAGCGTGTGACAATTCGTTGGATAGGTAAACAACATAACTACGACATCCATGGGATATTTTTGCATTCTCTAAAAATTCGGCCAGAATGGAGGTTAAGAAAATCTCCTCGTTAATTTGGGACATTACTCGTTTTCGACCCATTTTTACTAGGAAGGCCATAAAGTGGCCGATTTGTATTGAATTGAATCTTAGCATGTGACAATTCGTTGGATAGGTAAACAACATAACTACGACTTCCATGGGATATTTTTGAATTCTCTAAAAATTCAGCCAAAATGGAGGTTAAGAAAATATCCTCGTTAATTTGGGACATTACTCGTTTTCGACCCTTTTTTACTAGGAAGGCCATAATGTGACCGATTTGCATTGAATCTTAGCGTGTGACAACTCGTTAGATAGGTAAACAACATAACTACGACTTCCATGGGATATTTTTGCATTCTCTAAAAATTCGGCCAAAATGGAGGTTAAGAAAATCTCCTCGTTAATTTAGGACATTACTCGTTTTCGACCCTTTTTTACTAGGAAGGCCATAATGTGGCCGATTTGTATTGAATCTTAGCGTGTGACAATTCATCGGATAGGTAAACAACATAACTACGACTTCCATGGGATATTTTTGCATTCTCTAAAAATTCAGCCAAAATGGAGGTTAAGAAAATCTCCTCGTTAATTTGGGACATTACACGTTTTCGACCCTTTTTTAGTAGGAAGGCCATAATGTGGCCGATTTGCATTGAATCATAGCGTGTGACAATTCGTTGGATAGGTAAACAACATAACTATGACTTCCATGGGATATTTTTGCATTCTCTAAAAATTCAGCCAAAATGGAGGTTAAGAAAATCTCCACGTTAATTTGGGACATTACTCGTTTTCGACCCTTTTTTACTAGGAAGGCCATAATGTGGCCGATTTGTATTGAATCTTAGCGTGTGACAATTCATCGGATAGGTAAACAACATAACTACGACTTCCATGGGATATTTTTGCATTCTCTAAAAATTCGGCCAAAATGGAGGTTAAGAAAATCTCCTCGTTAATTTAGGACATTGCTTGTTTTCGACCCATTTTTACTAGGAAGGCCATAAAGTGGCCGATTTGTATTGAATCTTAGCATGTGACAATTCGTTGGATAGGTAAACAACATAACTATGACTTCCATGATATATTTTTGCATTCTCTAAAAATTCAGCCAAAATGGAGGTTAAGAAAATCTCTCGTTAATTTGGGACATTACTCGTTTTCGACCCTTTTTTAGTAGGAAGGCCATAATGTGGCCGATTTGTATTGAATCTTAGCGTGTGACAATTCATCGGATAGGTAAACAACATAACTACGACTTCCATGGGATATTTTTGCATTCTCTAAAAATTCGGCCAAAATGGAGGTTAAGAAAATCTCCTCGTTAATTTAGGACATTGCTTGTTTTCGACCCATTTTTACTAGGAAGGCCATAAAGTGGCCGATTTGTATTGAATCTTAGCATGTGACAATTCGTTGGATAGGTAAACAACATAACTATGACTTCCATGAGATATTTTTGCATTCTCTAAAAATTCCGCCAAAATGGAGGTTAAGAAAATCTCTCGTTAATTTGGGACATTACTCGTTTTCGACCCTTTTTTACTAGGAAGGCCATAATGTGGTCGATTTGCATTGAATCTTAGCGTGTGACAATTCGTTGGATAGGTAAACATCATAACTACGACTTCCATGGGATATTTTTGCATTCTCTAAAAATTCGGCCAAAATGGAGGTTAAGAAAATCTCCTCGTTAATTTAGGACATTGCTTGTTTTCGACCCATTTTTACTAGGAAGGCCATAAAGTGGCCGATTTGTATTGAATCTTAGCATGTGACAATTCGTTGGATAGGTTAATAACATAACTACGACTTCCATGGGATATTTTTGCATTCTCTAAAAATTCGGCCAAAATGGAGGTTAAGAAAAAATCCTCGTTAATTAAGGACATTGCTCGTTTTCGACCCATTTTTACTAGGAAGGCCATAAAGTGGCCGATTTCTATTGAATCTTAGCATGTGACAATTCGTTGGATAGGTTAATAACATAACTACGACTTCCATGGGATATTTTTGCATTCTCTAAAAATTCGGACAAAATGGAGGTTAAGAAAATCTCCTCGTTAATTTAGGACATAACTCGTTTTTGACACTTTTTTAATAGGAAGGCCATAAAGTGGCCGATTTGTATTGAATCTTAGCATGTGAAAATTCGTTGGATAGGTAAACAACATAACTATGACTTCCAGGGGATATTTTTGCATTCTCTAAAAATTCGGCCAAAATGGAGGTTAAGAAAATCTCCTCGTTAATTTAGGACATTACTCGTTTTCGACCCTTTTTTACTAGGAAGGCCATAATGTGGCCGATTTGCATTGAATCTTAGCGTGTGACAATTCGTTGGATAGGTAAACAACATAACTATGACTTCCATGGGATATTTTTGCATTCTCTAAAAATTCGGCCAGAATGGAGGTTAAGAAAATCTCCTCGTTAATTTAGGACATTACTCGTTTTCGACCCATTTTTACTAGGAAGGCCATAAAGTGGCCGATATGCATTGAATTTTAGCGTGTGACAATTCGTTGGATAGGTAAACAACATAACTACGACATCCATGGGATATTTTTGCATTCTCTAAAAATTCGGCCAGAATGGAGGTTAAGAAAATCTCCTCGTTAATTTGGGACATTACTCGTTTTCGACCCATTTTTACTAGGAAGGCCATAAAGTGGCCGATTTGTATTGAATTGAATCTTAGCATGTGACAATTCGTTGGATAGGTAAACAACATAACTACGACTTCCATGGGATATTTTTGAATTCTCTAAAAATTCAGCCAAAATGGAGGTTAAGAAAATCTCCTCGTTAATTTGGGACATTACTCGTTTTCGACCCTTTTTTACTAGGAAGGCCATAATGTGGCCGATTTGCATTGAATCTTAGCGTGTGACAACTCGTTAGATAGGTAAACAACATAACTACGACTTCCATGGGATATTTTTGCATTCTCTAAAAATTCGGCCAAAATGGAGGTTAAGAAAATCTCCTCGTTAATTTAGGACATTACTCCTTTTCGACCCTTTTTTACTAGGAAGGCCATAAAGTGGCCGATTTGTATTGAATTGAATCTTAGCATGTGACAATTCGTTGGATAGGTAAACAACATAACTACGACTTCCATGGGATATTTTTGAATTCTCTAAAAATTCAGCCAGAATGGAGGTTAAGAAAATCTCCTCGTTAATTTGGGACATTACTCGTTTTCGACCCATTTTTACTAGGAAGGCCATAAAGTGGCCGATTTGTATTGAATTGAATCTTAGCATGTGACAATTCGTTGGATAGGTAAACAACATAACTACGACTTCCATGGGATATTTTTGAATTCTCTAAAAATTCAGCCAAAATGGAGGTTAAGAAAATATCCTCGTTAATTTGGGACATTACTCGTTTTCGACCCTTTTTTACTAGGAAGGCCATAATGTGACCGATTTGCATTGAATCTTAGCGTGTGACAACTCGTTAGATAGGTAAACAACATAACTACGACTTCCATGGGATATTTTTGCATTCTCTAAAAATTCGGCCAAAATGGAGGTTAAGAAAATCTCCTCGTTAATTTAGGACATTACTCGTTTTCGACCCTTTTTTACTAGGAAGGCCATAAAGTGGCCGATTTGTATTGAATCTTAGCATGTGAAAATTCGTTGGATAGGTAAACAACATAACTATGACTTCCAGGGGATATTTTTGCATTCTCTAAAAATTCGGCCAAAATGGAGGTTAAGAAAATCTCCTCGTTAATTTAGGACATTACTCGTTTTCGACCCTTTTTTACTAGGAAGGCCATAATGTGGCCGATTTGCATTGAATCTTAGCGTGTGACAATTCGTTGGATAGGTAAACAACATAACTATGACTTCCATGGGATATTTTTGCATTCTCTAAAAATTCGGCCAGAATGGAGGTTAAGAAAATCTCCTCGTTAATTTAGGACATTACTCGTTTTCGACCCATTTTTACTAGGAAGGCCATAAAGTGGCCGATATGCATTGAATTTTAGCGTGTGACAATTCGTTGGATAGGTAAACAACATAACTACGACATCCATGGGATATTTTTGCATTCTCTAAAAATTCGGCCAGAATGGAGGTTAAGAAAATCTCCTCGTTAATTTGGGACATTACTCGTTTTCGACCCATTTTTACTAGGAAGGCCATAAAGTGGCCGATTTGTATTGAATTGAATCTTAGCATGTGACAATTCGTTGGATAGGTAAACAACATAACTACGACTTCCATGGGATATTTTTGAATTCTCTAAAAATTCAGCCAAAATGGAGGTTAAGAAAATCTCCTCGTTAATTTGGGACATTACTCGTTTTCGACCCTTTTTTACTAGGAAGGCCATAATGTGGCCGATTTGCATTGAATCTTAGCGTGTGACAACTCGTTAGATAGGTAAACAACATAACTACGACTTCCATGGGATATTTTTGCATTCTCTAAAAATTCGGCCAAAATGGAGGTTAAGAAAATCTCCTCGTTAATTTAGGACATTACTCGTTTTCGACCCTTTTTTACTAGGAAGGCCATAAAGTGGCCGATTTGTATTGAATTGAATCTTAGCATGTGACAATTCGTTGGATAGGTAAACAACATAACTACGACTTCCATGGGATATTTTTGAATTCTCTAAAAATTCAGCCAGAATGGAGGTTAAGAAAACCTCCTCGTTAATTTGGGACATTACTCGTTTTCGACCCATTTTTACTAGGAAGGCCATAAAGTGGCCGATTTGTATTGAATTGAATCTTAGCATGTGACAATTCGTTGGATAGGTAAACAACATAACTACGACTTCCATGGGATATTTTTGAATTCTCTAAAAATTCAGCCAAAATGGAGGTTAAGAAAATATCCTCGTTAATTTGGGACATTACTCGTTTTCGACCCTTTTTTACTAGGAAGGCCATAATGTGGCCGATTTGCATTGAATCTTAGCGTGTGACAATTCGTTGGATAGGTAAACAACATAACTACGACTTCCATGGGATATTTTTGCATTCTCTAAAAATTTGGCCAAAATGGAGGTTAAGAAAATCTCCTCGTTAATTTAGGACATTACTCGTTTTCGACCCTTTTTTACTAGGAAGGCCATAATGTGGCCGATTTGCATTGAATCTTAGCGTGTGACAATTCGTTGGATAGGTAAACAACATAACTATGACTTCCATGGGATATTTTTGCATTCTCTAAAAATTCGGCCAGAATGGAGGTTAAGAAAATCTCCTCGTTAATTTAGGACATTACTCGTTTTCGACCCTTTTTTACTAGGAAGGCCATAATGTGGCCGATTTGCATTGAATCTTAGCGTGTGACAATTCGTTGGATAGGTAAACAACATAACTATGACTTCCATGGGATATTTTTGCATTCTCTAAAAATTCGGCCAGAATGGAGGTTAAGAAAATCTCCTCGTTAATTTAGGACATTACTCGTTTTCGACCCATTTTTACTAGGAAGGCCATAAAGTGGCCGATATGCATTGAATTTTAGCGTGTGACAATTCGTTGGATAGGTAAACAACATAACTACGACATCCATGGGATATTTTTGCATTCTCTAAAAATTCGGCCAGAATGGAGGTTAAGAAAATCTCCTCGTTAATTTGGGACATTACTCGTTTTCGACCCATTTTTACTAGGAAGGCCATAAAGTGGCCGATTTGTATTGAATTGAATCTTAGCATGTGACAATTCGTTGGATAGGTAAACAACATAACTACGACTTCCATGGGATATTTTTGAATTCTCTAAAAATTCAGCCAAAATGGAGGTTAAGAAAATCTCCTCGTTAATTTGGGACATTACTCGTTTTCGACCCTTTTTTACTAGGAAGGCCATAATGTGGCCGATTTGCATTGAATCTTAGCGTGTGACAACTCGTTAGATAGGTAAACAACATAACTACGACTTCCATGGGATATTTTTGCATTCTCTAAAAATTCGGCCAAAATGGAGGTTAAGAAAATCTCCTCGTTAATTTAGGACATTACTCGTTTTCGACCCTTTTTTACTAGGAAGGCCATAAAGTGGCCGATTTGTATTGAATTGAATCTTAGCATGTGACAATTCGTTGGATAGGTAAACAACATAACTACGACTTCCATGGGATATTTTTGAATTCTCTAAAAATTCAGCCAGAATGGAGGTTAAGAAAACCTCCTCGTTAATTTGGGACATTACTCGTTTTCGACCCATTTTTACTAGGAAGGCCATAAAGTGGCCGATTTGTATTGAATTGAATCTTAGCATGTGACAATTCGTTGGATAGGTAAACAACATAACTACGACTTCCATGGGATATTTTTGAATTCTCTAAAAATTCAGCCAAAATGGAGGTTAAGAAAATATCCTCGTTAATTTGGGACATTACTCGTTTTCGACCCTTTTTTACTAGGAAGGCCATAATGTGGCCGATTTGCATTGAATCTTAGCGTGTGACAATTCGTTGGATAGGTAAACAACATAACTACGACTTCCATGGGATATTTTTGCATTCTCTAAAAATTTGGCCAAAATGGAGGTTAAGAAAATCTCCTCGTTAATTTAGGACATTACTCGTTTTCGACCCTTTTTTACTAGGAAGGCCATAATGTGGCCGATTTGCATTGAATCTTAGCGTGTGACAATTCGTTGGATAGGTAAACAACATAACTATGACTTCCATGGGATATTTTTGCATTCTCTAAAAATTCGGCCAGAATGGAGGTTAAGAAAATCTCCTCGTTAATTTAGGACATTACTCGTTTTCGACCCATTTTTACTAGGAAGGCCATAAAGTGGCCGATATGCATTGAATTTTAGCGTGTGACAATTCGTTGGATAGGTAAACAACATAACTACGACATCCATGGGATATTTTTGCATTCTCTAAAAATTCGGCCAGAATGGAGGTTAAGAAAATCTCCTCGTTAATTTGGGACATTACTCGTTTTCGACCCATTTTTACTAGGAAGGCCATAAAGTGGCCGATTTGTATTGAATTGAATCTTAGCATGTGACAATTCGTTGGATAGGTAAACAACATAACTACGACTTCCATGGGATATTTTTGAATTCTCTAAAAATTCAGCCAAAATGGAGGTTAAGAAAATCTCCTCGTTAATTTGGGACATTACTCGTTTTCGACCCTTTTTTACTAGGAAGGCCATAATGTGGCCGATTTGCATTGAATCTTAGCGTGTGACAACTCGTTAGATAGGTAAACAACATAACTACGACTTCCATGGGATATTTTTGCATTCTCTAAAAATTCGGCCAAAATGGAGGTTAAGAAAATCTCCTCGTTAATTTAGGACATTACTCGTTTTCGACCCTTTTTTACTAGGAAGGCCATAAAGTGGCCGATTTGTATTGAATTGAATCTTAGCATGTGACAATTCGTTGGATAGGTAAACAACATAACTACGACTTCCATGGGATATTTTTGAATTCTCTAAAAATTCAGCCAGAATGGAGGTTAAGAAAATCTCCTCGTTAATTTGGGACATTACTCGTTTTCGACCCATTTTTACTAGGAAGGCCATAAAGTGGCCGATTTGTATTGAATTGAATCTTAGCATGTGACAATTCGTTGGATAGGTAAACAACATAACTACGACTTCCATGGGATATTTTTGAATTCTCTAAAAATTCAGCCAAAATGGAGGTTAAGAAAATATCCTCGTTAATTTGGGACATTACTCGTTTTCGACCCTTTTTTACTAGGAAGGCCATAATGTGACCGATTTGCATTGAATCTTAGCGTGTGACAACTCGTTAGATAGGTAAACAACATAACTACGACTTCCATGGGATATTTTTGCATTCTCTAAAAATTCGGCCAAAATGGAGGTTAAGAAAATCTCCTCGTTAATTTAGGACATTACTCGTTTTCGACCCTTTTTTACTAGGAAGGCCATAAAGTGGCCGATTTGTATTGAATCTTAACATGTGACAATTCATTGGATAGGTAAACAACATAACTACGACTTCCATGGGATATTTTTGCATTCTCTAAAAATTCAGCCAAAATGGAGGTTAAGAAAATCTCCTCGTTAATTTGGGACATTACACGTTTTCGACCCTTTTTTAGTAGGAAGGCCATAATGTGGCCGATTTGCATTGAATCTTAGCGTGTGACAATTCGTTGGATAGGTAAACAACATAACTATGACTTCCTTGGGATATTTTTGCATTCTCTAAAAATTCAGCCAAAATGGAGGTTAAGAAAATCTCCACGTTAATTTGGGACATTACTCGTTTTCGACCCTTTTTTACTAGGAAGGCCATAATGTGGCCGATTTGTATTGAATCTTAGCGTGTGACAATTCATCGGATAGGTAAACAACATAACTACGACTTCCATGGGATATTTTTGCATTCTCTAAAAATTCGGCCAAAATGGAGGTTAAGAAAATCTCCTCGTTAATTTAGGACATTGCTTGTTTTCGACCCATTTTTACTAGGAAGGCCATAAAGTGGCCGATTTGTATTGAATCTTAGCATGTGACAATTCGTTGGATAGGTAAACAACATAACTATGACTTCCATGATATATTTTTGCATTCTCTAAAAATTCAGCCAAAATGGAGGTTAAGAAAATCTCTCGTTAATTTGGGACATTACTCGTTTTCGACCCTTTTTTAGTAGGAAGGCCATAATGTGGCCGATTTGTATTGAATCTTAGCGTGTGACAATTCATCGGATAGGTAAACAACATAACTACGACTTCCATGGGATATTTTTGCATTCTCTAAAAATTCGGCCAAAATGGAGGTTAAGAAAATCTCCTCGTTAATTTAGGACATTGCTTGTTTTCGACCCATTTTTACTAGGAAGGCCATAAAGTGGCCGATTTGTATTGAATCTTAGCATGTGACAATTCGTTGGATAGGTAAACAACATAACTATGACTTCCATGAGATATTTTTGCATTCTCTAAAAATTCAGCCAAAATGGAGGTTAAGAAAATCTCTCGTTAATTTGGGACATTACTCGTTTTCGACCCTTTTTTACTAGGAAGGCCATAATGTGGTCGATTTGCATTGAATCTTAGCGTGTGACAATTCGTTGGATAGGTAAACAACATAACTACGACTTCCATGGGATATTTTTGCATTCTCTAAAAATTCGGCCAAAATGGAGGTTAAGAAAATCTCCTCGTTAATTTAGGACATTGCTTGTTTTCGACCCATTTTTACTAGGAAGGCCATAAAGTGGCCGATTTGTATTGAATCTTAGCATGTGACAATTCGTTGGATAGGTTAATAACATAACTACGACTTCCATGGGATATTTTTGCATTCTCTAAAAATTCGGCCAAAATGGAGGTTAAGAAAAAATCCTCGTTAATTAAGGACATTGCTCGTTTTCGACCCATTTTTACTAGGAAGGCCATAAAGTGGCCGATTTGTATTGAATCTTAGCATGTGACAATTCGTTGGATAGGTTAATAACATAACTACGACTTCCATGGGATATTTTTGCATTCTCTAAAAATTTGGACAAAATGGAGGTTAAGAAAATCTCCTCGTTAATTTAGGACATAACTCGTTTTCGACACTTTTTTAATAGGAAGGCCATAAAGTGGCCGATTTGTATTGAATCTTAGCATGTGAAAATTCGTTGGATAGGTAAACAACATAACTATGACTTCCAGGGGATATTTTTGCATTCTCTAAAAATTCGGCCAAAATGGAGGTTAAGAAAATCTCCTCGTTAATTTAGGACATTACTCGTTTTCGACCCTTTTTTACTAGGAAGGCCATAATGTGGCCGATTTGCATTGAATCTTAGCGTGTGACAATTCGTTGGATAGGTAAACAACATAACTATGACTTCCATGGGATATTTTTGCATTCTCTAAAAATTCGGCCAGAATGGAGGTTAAGAAAATCTCCTCGTTAATTTAGGACATTACTCGTTTTCGACCCATTTTTACTAGGAAGGCCATAAAGTGCCCGATATGCATTGAATTTTAGCGTGTGACAATTCGTTGGATAGGTAAACAACATAACTACGACATCCATGGGATATTTTTGCATTCTCTAAAAATTCGGCCAGAATGGAGGTTAAGAAAATCTCCTCGTTAATTTGGGACATTACTCATTTTCGACCCATTTTTACTAGGAAGGCCATAAAGTGGCCGATTTGTATTGAATTGAATCTTAGCATGTGACAATTCGTTGGATAGGTAAACAACATAACTACGACTTCCATGGGATATTTTTGAATTCTCTAAAAATTCAGCCAAAATGGAGGTTAAGAAAATCTCCTCGTTAATTTGGGACATTACTCGTTTTCGACCCTTTTTTACTAGGAAGGCCATAATGTGGCCGATTTGCATTGAATCTTAGCGTGTGACAACTCGTTAGATAGGTAAACAACATAACTACGACTTCCATGGGATATTTTTGCATTCTCTAAAAATTCGGCCAAAATGGAGGTTAAGAAAATCTCCTCGTTAATTTAGGACATTACTCGTTTTCGACCCTTTTTTACTAGGAAGGCCATAAAGTGGCCGATTTGTATTGAATTGAATCTTAGCATGTGACAATTCGTTGGATAGGTAAACAACATAACTATGACTTCCATGGGATATTTTTGCATTCTCTAAAAATTCAGCCAAAATGGAGGTTAAGAAAATCTCCACGTTAATTTGGAACATTACTCGTTTTCGACCCTTTTTTACTAGGAAGGCCATAATGTGGCCGATTTGTATTGAATCTTAGCGTGTGACAATTCATCGGATAGGTAAACAACATAACTACGACTTCCATGGGATATTTTTGCATTCTCTAAAAATTCGGCCAAAATGGAGGTTAAGAAAATCTCCTCGTTAATTTAGGACATTGCTTGTTTTCGACCCATTTTTACTAGGAAGGCCATAAAGTGGCCGATTTGTATTGAATCTTAGCATGTGACAATTCGTTGGATAGGTAAACAACATAACTATGACTTCCATGATATATTTTTGCATTCTCTAAAAATTCAGCCAAAATGGAGGTTAAGAAAATCTCTCGTTAATTTGGGACATTACTCGTTTTCGACCCTTTTTTAGTAGGAAGGCCATAATGTGGCTGATTTGTATTGAATCTTAGCGTGTGACAATTCATCGGATAGGTAAACAACATAACTACGACTTCCATGGGATATTTTTGCATTCTCTAAAAATTCGGCCAAAATGGAGGTTAAGAAAATCTCCTCGTTAATTTAGGACATTGCTTGTTTTCGACCCATTTTTACTAGGAAGGCCATAAAGTGGCCGATTTGTATTGAATCTTAGCATGTGACAATTCGTTGGATAGGTAAACAACATAACTATGACTTCCATGAGATATTTTTGCATTCTCTAAAAATTCAGCCAAAATGGAGGTTAAGAAAATCTCTCGTTAATTTGGGACATTACTCGTTTTCGACCCTTTTTTACTAGGAAGGCCATAATGTGGTCGATTTGCATTGAATCTTAGCGTGTGACAATTCGTTGGATAGGTAAACAACATAACTACGACTTCCATGGGATATTTTTGCATTCTCTAAAAATTCGGCCGAAATGGAGGTTAAGAAAATCTCCTCGTTAATTTAGGACATTGCTTGTTTTCGACCCATTTTTACTAGGAAGGCCATAAAGTGGCCGATTTGTATTGAATCTTAGCATGTGACAATTCGTTGGATAGGTTAATAACATAACTACGACTTCCATGGGATATTTTTGCATTCTCTAAAAATTCGGCCAAAATGGAGGTTAAGAAAAAATCCTCGTTAATTAAGGACATTGCTCGTTTTCGACCCATTTTTACTAGGAAGGCCATAAAGTGGCCGATTTGTATTGAATCTTAGCATGTGACAATTCGTTGGATAGGTTAATAACATAACTACGACTTCCATGGGATATTTTTGCATTCTCTAAAAATTTGGACAAAATGGAGGTTAAGAAAATCTCCTCGTTAATTTAGGACATAACTCGTTTTCGACACTTTTTTAATAGGAAGGCCATAAAGTGGCCGATTTGTATTGAATCTTAGCATGTGAAAATTCGTTGGATAGGTAAACAACATAACTATGACTTCCAGGGGATATTTTTGCATTCTCTAAAAATTCGGCCAAAATGGAGGTTAAGAAAATCTCCTCGTTAATTTAGGACATTACTCGTTTTCGACCCTTTTTTACTAGGAAGGCCATAATGTGGCCGATTTGCATTGAATCTTAGCGTGTGACAATTCGTTGGATAGGTAAACAACATAACTATGACTTCCATGGGATATTTTTGCATTCTCTAAAAATTCGGCCAGAATGGAGGTTAAGAAAATCTCCTCGTTAATTTAGGACATTACTCGTTTTCGACCCATTTTTACTAGGAAGGCCATAAAGTGGCCGATATGCATTGAATTTTAGCGTGTGACAATTCGTTGGATAGGTAAACAACATAACTACGACATCCATGGGATATTTTTGCATTCTCTAAAAATTCGGCCAGAATGGAGGTTAAGAAAATCTCCTCGTTAATTTGGGACATTACTCGTTTTCGACCCATTTTTACTAGGAAGGCCAAAAGTGGCCGATTTGTATTGAATTGAATCTTAGCATGTGACAATTCGTTGGATAGGTAAACAACATAACTACGACTTCCATGGGATATTTTTGAATGCTCTAAAAATTCAGCCAAAATGGAGGTTAAGAAAATCTCCTCGTTAATTTGGGACATTACTCGTTTTCGACCCTTTTTTACTAGGAAGGCCATAATGTGGCCGATTTGCATTGAATCTTAGCGTGTGACAACTCGTTAGATAGGTAAACAACATAACTACGACTTCCATGGGATATTTTTGCATTCTCTAAAAATTCGGCCAAAATGGAGGTTAAGAAAATCTCCTCGTTAATTTAGGACATTACTCGTTTTCGACCCTTTTTTACTAGGAAGGCCATAAAGTGGCCGATTTGTATTGAATCTTAGCATGTGACAATTCATTGGATAGGTAAACAACATAACTACGACTTCCATGGGATATTTTTGCATTCTCTAAAAATTCAGCCAAAATGGAGGTTAAGAAAATCTCCTCGTTAATTTGGGACATTACACGTTTTCGACCCTTTTTTAGTAGGAAGGCCATAATGTGGCCGATTTGCATTGAATCTTAGCGTGTGACAATTCGTTGGATAGGTAAACAACATAACTATGACTTCCATGGGATATTTTTGCATTCTCTAAAAATTCAGCCAAAATGGAGGTTAAGAAAATCTCCACGTTAATTTGGGACATTACTCGTTTTCGACCCTTTTTTACTAGGAAGGCCATAATGTGGCCGATTTGTATTGAATCTTAGCGTGTGACAATTCATCGGATAGGTAAACAACATAACTACGACTTCCATGGGATATTTTTGCATTCTCTAAAAATTCGGCCAAAATGGAGGTTAAGAAAATCTCCTCGTTAATTTAGGACATTACTCGTTTTCGACCCTTTTTTACTAGGAAGGCCATAATGTGGCCGATTTGCATTGAATCTTAGCGTGTGACAATTCGTTGGATAGGTAAACAACATAACTATGACTTCCATGGGATATTTTTGCATTCTCTAAAAATTCGGCCAGAATGGAGGTTAAGAAAATCTCCTCGTTAATTTAGGACATTACTCGTTTTCGACCCATTTTTACTAGGAAGGCCATAAAGTGGCCGATATGCATTGAATTTTAGCGTGTGACAATTCGTTGGATAGGTAAACAACATAACTATGACTTCCATGGGATATTTTTGCATTCTCTAAAAATTCGGCCAGAATGGAGGTTAAGAAAATCTCCTCGTTAATTTAGGACATTACTCGTTTTCGACCCATTTTTACTAGGAAGGCCATAAAGTGGCCGATATGCATTGAATTTTAGCGTGTGACAATTCGTTGGATAGGTAAACAACATAACTACGACATCCATGGGATATTTTTGCATTCTCTAAAAATTCGGCCAGAATGGAGGTTAAGAACATCTCCTCGTTAATTTGGGACATTACTCGTTTTCGACCCATTTTTACTAGGAAGGCCATAAAGTGGCCGATTTGTATTGAATTGAATCTTAGCATGTGACAATTCGTTGGATAGGTAAACAACATAACTACGACTTCCATGGGATATTTTTGAATTCTCTAAAAATTCAGCCAAAATGGAGGTTAAGAAAATATCCTCGTTAATTTGGGACATTACTCGATTTCGACCCTTTTTTACTAGGAAGGCCATAATGTGACCGATTTGCATTGAATCTTAGCGTGTGACAACTCGTTAGATAGGTAAACAACATAACTACGACTTCCATGGGATATTTTTGCATTCTCTAAAAATTCGGCCAAAATGGAGGTTAAGAAAATCTCCTCGTTAATTTAGGACATTACTCGTTTTCGACCCTTTTTTACTAGGAAGGCCATAAAGTGGCCGATTTGTATTGAATCTTAGCATGTGACAATTCATTGGATAGGTAAACAACATAACTACGACTTCCATGGGATATTTTTGCATTATCTAAAAATTCAGCCAAAATGGAGGTTAAGAAAATCTCCACGTTAATTTGGGACATTACTCGTTTTCGACCCTTTTTTACTAGGAAGGCCATAATGTGGCCGATTTGTATTGAATCTTAGCGTGTGACAATTCGTTGGATAGGTAAACAACATAACTATGACTTCCATGGGATATTTTTGCATTCTCTAAAAATTCAGCCAAAATGGAGGTTAAGAAAATCTCCACGTTAATTTGGGACATTACTCGTTTTCGACCCTTTTTTACTAGGAAGGCCATAATGTGGCCGATTTGTATTGAATCTTAGCGTGTGACAATTCATCGGATAGGTAAACAACATAACTACGACTTCCATGGGATATTTTTGCATTCTCTAAAAATTCGGCCAAAATGGAGGTTAAGAAAATCTCCTCGTTAATTTAGGACATTGCTTGTTTTCGACCCATTTTTACTAGGAAGGCCATAAAGTGGCCGATTTGTATTGAATCTTAGCATGTGACAATTCGTTGGATAGGTAAACAACATAACTATGACTTCCATGAGATATTTTTGCATTCTCTAAAAATTCAGCCAAAATGGAGGTTAAGAAAATCTCTCGTTAATTTGGGACATTACTCGTTTTCGACCCTTTTTTACTAGGAAGGCCATAATGTGGTCGATTTGCATTGAATCTTAGCGTGTGACAATTCGTTGGATAGGTAAACAACATAACTACGACTTCCATGGGATATTTTTGCATTCTCTAAAAATTCGGCCAAAATGGAGGTTAAGAAAATATCCTCATTAATTAAGGACATTGCTCGTTTTCGACCCATTTTTACTAGGAAGGCCATAAAGTGGCCGATTTGTATTGAATCTTAGCATGTGACAATTCGTTGGATAGGTTAATAACATAACTACGACTTCCATGGGATATTTTTGCATTCTCTAAAAATTCGGCCAAAATGGAGGTTAAGAAAATCTCCTCGTTAATTTAGGACATTACTCGTTTTCGACCCTTTTTTACTAGGAAGACCATAATGTGGTCGATTTGCATTGAATCTTAGCATGTGACAATTCGTTGGATAGGTAAACAACATAACTACGACTTCCATGGGATATTTTTGCATTCTCTAAAAAGTCGGCCAAAATGGAGGTTAAGAAAATCTCCTCGTTAATTTAGGACATTACTCGTTTTTGACCCATTTTTACTAGGAATGCCATAAAGTGGCCGATTTGTAGTGAATCTTAGCATGTGACAATTTGTTGGATAGGTAAACAACTTAACTACGACTTCCATGGGATATTTTTGCATTCTCTAAAAATTCAGCCAAAATGGAGGTTAAGAAAATCTCCTCGTTAATTTGGGACATTACTCGTTTTCGACCCTTTTTTACTAGGAAGGCCATAATGTGGCCGATTTGCATTGAATCTTAGCGTGTGACAATTCATCGGATAGGTAAACAACATAACTACGACTTCCATGGGATATTTTTGCATTCTCTAAAAATTCGGCCAAAATGGAGGTTAAGAAAATCTCCTCGTTAATTTAGGACATTACTCGTTTTCGACCCTTTTTTACTAGGAAGGCCATAATGTGGTCGATTTGCATTGAATCTTAGCATGTGACAATTCGTTGGATAGGTAAACAACATAACTACGACTTCCATGGGATATTTTTGCATTCTCTAAAAATTCGGCCAAAATGGAGGTTAAGAAAATCGCCTCGTTAATTTAGGACATTACTCGTTTTTGACCCATTTTTACTAGGAATGCCATAAAGTGGCCGATTTGTATTGAATCTTAGCATGTGACTTTTTGTTGGATAGGTAAACAACTTAACTACGACTTCCATGGGATATTTTTGCATTCTCTAAAAATTCAGCCAAAATGGAGGTTAAGAAAATCTCCTCGTTAATTTGGGACATTACTCGTTTTCGACCCTTTTTTACTAGGAAGGCCATAATGTGGCCGATTTGCATTGAATCTTAGCGTGTGACAATTCATCGGATAGGTAAACAACATAACTACGACTTCCATGGGATATTTTTGCATTCTCTAAAAATTCGGCCAAAATGGAGGTTAAGAAAATCTCCTCGTTAATTTAGGACATTGCTTGTTTTCGACCCATTTTTACTAGGAAGGCCATAAAGTGGCCGATTTGTATTGAATCTTAGCATGTGACAATTCGTTGGATAGGTGAACAACATAACTATGAATTCCATGGGATATTTTTGCATTCTCTAAAAATTCGGCCAAAATGGAGGTTAAGAAAATCACCTCGTTAATTTAGGACATTACTCGTTTTCGACCCTTTTTTACTAGGAAGGCCATAAAGTGGCCGATTTGTATTGAATCTTAGCATGCGACAATTCGTTGGATAGGTAAACAACATAACTACGACTTCCATGGGATATTTTTGCATTCTCTAAAAATTCAGCCAAAATGGAGGTTAAGAAAATCTCCTCGTTAATTTGGGACATTACACGTTTTCGACCCTTTTTTAGTAGGAAGGCCATAATGTGGCCGATTTGCAATGAATCTTAGCGTGTGACAATTCGTTGGATAGGTAAACAACATAACTATGACTTCCATGGGATATTTTTGCATTCTCTAAAAATTCGGCCAAAATGGAGGTTAAGAAAATCTCCTCGTTAATTTAGGACATTACTCGTTTTCGACCCATTTTTACTAGGAAGGCCATAAAGTGGCCGATATGCATTGAATTTTAGCGTGTGACAATTCGTTGGATAGGTAAACAACATAACTACGACATCCATGGGATATTTTTGCATTCTCTAAAAATTCGGCCAGAATGGAGGTTAAGAACATCTCCTCGTTAATTTGGGACATTACTCGTTTTCGACCCATTTTTACTAGGAAGGCCATAAAGTGGCCGATTTGTATTGAATTGAATCTTAGCATGTGACAATTCGTTGGATAGGTAAACAACATAACTACGACTTCCATGGGATATTTTTGAATTCTCTAAAAATTCAGCCAAAATGGAGGTTAAGAAAATATCCTCGTTAATTTGGGACATTACTCGTTTTCGACCCTTTTTTACTAGGAAGGCCATAATGTGACCGATTTGCATTGAATCTTAGCGTGTGACAACTCGTTAGATAGGTAAACAACATAACTACGACTTCCATGGGATATTTTTGCATTCTCTAAAAATTCGGCCAAAATGGAGGTTAAGAAAATCTCCTCGTTAATTTAGGACATTACTCGTTTTCGACCCTTTTTTACTAGGAAGGCCATAAAGTGGCCGATTTGTATTGAATCTTAGCATGTGACAATTCATTGGATAGGTAAACAACATAACTACGACTTCCATGGGATATTTTTGCATTATCTAAAAATTCAGCCAAAATGGAGGTTAAGAAAATCTCCACGTTAATTTGGGACATTACTCGTTTTCGACCCTTTTTTACTAGGAAGGCCATAATGTGGCCGATTTGTATTGAATCTTAGCGTGTGACAATTCGTTGGATAGGTAAACAACATAACTATGACTTCCATGGGATATTTTTGCATTCTCTAAAAATTCAGCCAAAATGGAGGTTAAGAAAATCTCCACGTTAATTTGGGACATTACTCGTTTTCGACCCTTTTTTACTAGGAAGGCCATAATGTGGCCGATTTGTATTGAATCTTAGCGTGTGACAATTCATCGGATAGGTAAACAACATAACTACGACTTCCATGGGATATTTTTGCATTCTCTAAAAATTCGGCCAAAATGGAGGTTAAGAAAATCTCCTCGTTAATTTAGGACATTGCTTGTTTTCGACCCATTTTTACTAGGAAGGCCATAAAGTGGCCGATTTGTATTGAATCTTAGCATGTGACAATTCGTTGGATAGGTAAACAACATAACTATGACTTCCATGAGATATTTTTGCATTCTCTAAAAATTCAGCCAAAATGGAGGTTAAGAAAATCTCTCGTTAATTTGGGACATTACTCGTTTTCGACCCTTTTTTACTAGGAAGGCCATAATGTGGTCGATTTGCATTGAATCTTAGCGTGTGACAATTCGTTGGATAGGTAAACAACATAACTACGACTTCCATGGGATATTTTTGCATTCTCTAAAAATTCGGCCAAAATGGAGGTTAAGAAAATATCCTCATTAATTAACGACATTGCTCGTTTTCGACCCATTTTTACTAGGAAGGCCATAAAGTGGCCGATTTGTATTGAATCTTAGCATGTGACAATTCGTTGGATAGGTTAATAACATAACTACGACTTCCATGGGATATTTTTGCATTCTCTAAAAATTCGGCCAAAATGGAGGTTAAGAAAATCTCCTCGTTAATTTAGGACATTACTCGTTTTCGACCCTTTTTTACTAGGAAGGCCATAATGTGGTCGATTTGCATTGAATCTTAGCATGTGACAATTCGTTGGATAGGTAAACAACATAACTACGACTTCCATGGGATATTTTTGCATTCTCTAAAAAGTCGGCCAAAATGGAGGTTAAGAAAATCTCCTCGTTAATTTAGGACATTACTCGTTTTTGACCCATTTTTACTAGGAATGCCATAAAGTGGCCGATTTGTAGTGAATCTTAGCATGTGACAATTTGTTGGATAGGTAAACAACTTAACTACGACTTCCATGGGATATTTTTGCATTCTCTAAAAATTCAGCCAAAATGGAGGTTAAGAAAATCTCCTCGTTAATTTGGGACATTACTCGTTTTCGACCCTTTTTTACTAGGAAGGCCATAATGTGGCCGATTTGCATTGAATCTTAGCGTGTGACAATTCATCGGATAGGTAAACAACATAACTACGACTTCCATGGGATATTTTTGCATTCTCTAAAAATTCGGCCAAAATGGAGGTTAAGAAAATCTCCTCGTTAATTTAGGACATTACTCGTTTTCGACCCTTTTTTACTAGGAAGGCCATAATGTGGTCGATTTGCATTGAATCTTAGCATGTGACAATTCGTTGGATAGGTAAACAACATAACTACGACTTCCATGGGATATTTTTGCATTCTCTAAAAATTCGGCCAAAATGGAGGTTAAGAAAATCTCCTCGTTAATTTAGGACATTACTCGTTTTTGACCCATTTTTACTAGGAATGCCATAAAGTGGCCGATTTGTATTGAATCTTAGCATGTGACTTTTTGTTGGATAGGTAAACAACTTAACTACGACTTCCATGGGATATTTTTGCATTCTCTAAAAATTCAGCCAAAATGGAGGTTAAGAAAATCTCCTCGTTAATTTGGGACATTACTCGTTTTCGACCCTTTTTTACTAGGAAGGCCATAATGTGGCCGATTTGCATTGAATCTTAGCGTGTGACAATTCATCGGATAGGTAAACAACATAACTACGACTTCCATGGGATATTTTTGCATTCTCTAAAAATTCGGCCAAAATGGAGGTTAAGAAAATCTCCTCGTTAATTTAGGACATTGCTTGTTTTCGACCCATTTTTACTAGGAAGGCCATAAAGTGGCCGATTTGTATTGAATCTTAGCATGTGACAATTCGTTGGATAGGTGAACAACATAACTATGACTTCCATGGGATATTTTTGCATTCTCTAAAAATTCGGCCAAAATGGAGGTTAAGAAAATCACCTCGTTAATTTAGGACATTACTCGTTTTCGACCCTTTTTTACTAGGAAGGCCATAAAGTGGCCGATTTGTATTGAATCTTAGCATGCGACAATTCGTTGGATAGGTAAACAACATAACTACGACTTCCATGGGATATTTTTGCATTCTCTAAAAATTCAGCCAAAATGGAGGTTAAGAAAATCTCCTCGTTAATTTGGGACATTACACGTTTTCGACCCTTTTTTAGTAGGAAGGCCATAATGTGGCCGATTTGCAATGAATCTTAGCGTGTGACAATTCGTTGGATAGGTAAACAACATAACTATGACTTCCATGGGATATTTTTGCATTCTCTAAAAATTCGGCCAAAATGGAGGTTAAGAAAATATCCTCGTTAATTTAGGACATTGCTCGTTTTCGACCCTTTTTTAGTAGGAAGGCCATAATGTGGCCGATTTGCATTGAATCTTAGCGTGTGACAATTCATCGGATAGGTAAACAACATAACTACGACTTCCATGGGATATTTTTGCATTCTCTAAAAATTCGGCCAAAATGGAGGTTAAGAAAATCTCCTCGTTAATTTAGGACATTGCTTGTTTTCGACCCATTTTTACTAGGAAGGCCATAAAGTGGCCGATTTGTATTGAATCATAGCATGTGACAATTCGTTGGATAGGTAAACAACATAACTATGACTTCCATGGGATATTTTTGCATTCTCTAAAAATTCGGCCAGAATGGAGGTTAAGAAAATCTCCTCGTTAATTTAAGACATTACTCGTTTTCGACCCATTTTTACTAGGAAGGCCATAAAGTGGCCGATTTGCATTGAATTTTAGCGTGTGACAATTCATTGGATAGGTAAACAACATAACTACGACATCCATGGGATATTTTTGCATTCTCTAAAAATTCGGCCAGAATGGAGGTTAAGAAAATCTCCTCGTTAATTTGGGACATTACTCGTTTTCGACCCATTTTTACTAGGAAGGCCATAAAGTGGCCGATTTGCATTGAATTTTAGCGTGTGACAATTCGTTGGATAGGTAAACAACATAACTACGACATCCATGGGATATTTTTGCATTCTCTAAAAATTCGGCCAGAATGGAGGTTAAGAAAATCTCCTCGTTAATTTGGGACATTACTCGTTTTCGACCCTTTTTTACTAGGAAGGCCATAATGTGGCCGATTTTGCATTGAATCTTAGCGTGTGACAACTCGTTGGATAGGTAAACAACATAACTACGACTTCCATGGGATATCTTTGCATTCTCTAAAAATTCGGCCAAAATGGAGGTTAAGAAAATATCCTCGTTAATTTAGGACATTGCTCGTTTTCGACCCATTTTTACTAGGAAGGCCATAAAGTGGCCGATTTGTATTGATTCCTAGCATGTGACAATTTGTTGGATAGGTTAATAACATAACTACGACTTACATGGGATATTTTTGCATTCTCTAAAAATTAGGCCAAAATGGAGGTTAAGAAAATCTCCTCGTTAATTTAGGACATTACTCGTTTTCGACCCTTTTTTACTAGGAAGGCCATAAAGTGGCTGATTTGTATTGAATCTTAGCATGCGACAATTCGTTGGATAGGTAAACAACATAACTACGACTTCCATGGGATATTTTTGCATTCTCTAAAAATTCAGCCAAAATGGAGGTTAAGAAAATCTCCTCGTTAATTTGGGACATTACTCGTTTTCGACCCTTTTTTAGTAGGAAGGCCATAATGTGGCCGATTTGCATTGAATCTTAGCGTCTGACAATTCGTTGGATAGGTAAACAACATAACTATGACTTCCATGGGATATTTTTGCATTCTCTAAAAATTCAGCCAAAATGGAGGTTAAGAAAATCTCCTCGTTAATTGTGGACATTGCTCGTTTTCGACCCTTTTTTAGTAGGAAGGCCATAATGTGTCCGATTTGCATTGAATCTTAGCGTGTGACAATTCGTTGGATAGGTAAACAACATAACTACGACATCCATGGGATATTTTTGCATTCTCTAAAAATTCGGCCAGAATGGAGGTTAAGAAAATCTCCTCGTTAATTTGGGACATTACTCGTTTTCGACCCATTTTTACTAGGAAGGCCATAAAGTGGCCGATTTGCATTGAATTTTAGCGTGTGACAATTCGTTGGATAGGTAATCAACATAACTACGACATCCATGGGATATTTTTGCATTCTCTAAAAATTCGGCCAGAATGGAGGTTAAGAAAATCTCCTCGTTAATTTGGGACATTACTCGTTTTCGACCCTTTTTTACTAGGAAGGCCATAATGTGGCCGATTTTGCATTGAATCTTAGCGTGTGACAACTCGTTGGATAGGTAAACAACATAACTACGACTTCCATGGGATATTTTTGCATTCTCTAAAAATTCGGCCAAAATGGAGGTTAAGAAAATATCCTCGTTAATTTAGGACATTGCTCGTTTTCGACCCATTTTTACTAGGAAGGCCATAAAGTGGCCGATTTGTATTGATTCCTAGCATGTGACAATTTGTTGGATAGGTTAATAACATAACTACGACTTACATGGGATATTTTTGCATTCTCTAAAAATTAGGCCAAAATGGAGGTTAAGAAAATCTCCTCGTTAATTTAGGACATTACTCGTTTTCGACCCTTTTTTACTAGGAAGGCCATAAAGTGGCTGATTTGTATTGAATCTTAGCATGCGACAATTCGTTGGATAGGTAAACAACATAACTACAACTTCCATGGGATATTTTTGCATTCTCTAAAAATTCAGCCAAAATGGAGGTTAAGAAAATCTCCTCGTTAATTTGGGACATTACTCGTTTTCGACCCTTTTTTAGTAGGAAGGCCATAATGTGGCCGATTTGCATTGAATCTTAGCGTGTGACAATTCGTTGGATAGGTAAACAACATAACTATGACTTCCATGGGATATTTTTGCATTCTCTAAAAATTCAGCCAAAATGGAGGTTAAGAAAATCTCCTCGTTAATTGTGGACATTGCTCGTTTTCGACCCTTTTTTAGTAGGAAGGCCATAATGTGTCCGATTTGCATTGAATCTTAGCGTGTGACAATTCGTTGGATAGGTAAACAACATAACTACGACATCCATGGGATATTTTTGCATTCTCTAAAAATTTGGCCAAAATGGAGGTTAAGAAAATCTCCTCGTTAATTTGGGACATTACTCGTTTTCGACCCTTTTTTACTTGGAAGGCCATAATGTGGCCGATTTGCATTGAATCTTAGCGTGTGACAATTCATCGGATAGGTAAACAACATAACTACGACTTCCATGGGATATTTTTGCATTCTCTAAAAATTCGGCCAAAATGGAGGTTAAGAAAATCTCCTCGTTAATTTAGGACATTGCTTGTTTTCGACCCATTTTTACTAGGAAGGCCATAAAGTGGCCGATTTGTATTGAATCTTAGCATGTGACAATTCGTTGGATAGGTAAACAACATAACTATGACTTCCATGGGATATTTTTGCATTCTCTAAAAATTCAGCCAAAATGGAGGTTAAGAAAATCTCCTCGTTAATTTGGGACATTACTCGTTTTCGACCCTTTTTTAGTAGGAAGGCCATAATGTGGCCGATTTGCATTGAATCTTAGCGTGTGACAATTCGTTGGATAGGTAAACAACATAACTACGACTTCCATGGGATATTTTTGCATTCTCTAAAAATTCAGCCAAAATGGAGGTTAAGAAAATCTCCTCGTTAATTTGGGACATTACTCGTTTTCAACCCTTTTTCAGTAGGAAGGCCATAATGTGGCCGATTTGCATTGAATCTTAGCGTGTGACAATTCATTGGATTGGTAAACAACATAACTACGACTTCCATGGGATATTTTTGCATTCTCTAAAAATTCGGCCAAAATGGAGGTAAAGAAAATCTCCTCGTTAATTTAGGACATTGCTTGTTTTCGACCTATTTTTACTAGGAAGGCCATAAAGTGGCCGATTTGTATTTAATCTTAGCGTGTGACAATTCGTTGGATAGGTAAACAACATAACTATGACTTCCATGGGATATTTTTTCATTCTCTAAAAATTCGGCCAAAATGGAGGTTAAGAAAATCTCCTCGTTAATTTTGGACATTACTCGTTTTCGACCCTTTTTTACTAGGAAGGCCATAAAGTGGCCGATTTGTATTGAATCTTAGCGTGTGACAATTCGTTGGATAGGTAAACAACATAACTATGACTTCCATGGGATATTTTTGCATTCTCTAAAAATTCAGCCAAAATGGAGGTTAAGAAAATCTCCTCGTTAATTTGGGACATTACTCGTTTTCGACCCTTTTTTAGTAGGAAGGCCATAATGTGGCCGATTTGCATTGAATCTTAGCGTGTGACAATTCGTTGGATAGGTAAACAACATAACTACGACTTCCATGGGATATTTTTGCATTCTCTAAAAATTCGGCCAGAATGGAGGTTAAGAAAATCTCCTCGTTAATTTAGGACATTACTCGTTTTCGACCCATTGTTACTAGGAAGGCCATAAAGTGGCCGATTTGCATTGAATCTTAGCGTGTGACAATTCGTTGGATAGGTAAACAACATAACTACGACATCCATGGGATATTTTTGCATTCTCTAAAAATTCGGCCAGAATGGAGGTTAAGAAAATCTCCTCGTTAATTTGGGACATTACTTGTTTTCGACCCATTTTTATTAGGAAGGCCATAAAGTGGCCGATTTGCATTGAATCTTAGCGTGTGACAATTCGTTGGATAGGTAAACAACATAACTACGACTTCCATGGGATATTTTTGCATTCTATAAAAATTCGGCCAAAATGGAGGTTAAGAAAATATCCTCGTTAATTTAGGACATTGCTCGTTTTCGACCCATTTTTACTAGGAAGGCCATAAAGTGGCCGATTTGTATTGAATCTTAGCATGTGACAATTCGTTGGATAGGTTAATAACATAACTACGACTTACATGGGATATTTTTGCATTCTCTAAAAATTCGGCCAAAATGGAGGTTAAGAAAATCTCCTCGTTAATTTAGGACATTACTCATTTTCGACCCTTTTTTACTAGGAAGGCCATAAAGTGGCCGATTTGTATTGAATCTTAGCATGCGACAATTCGTTGGATAGGTAAACAACATAACTACGACTTCCATGGGATATTTTTGCATTCTCTAAAAATTCAGCCAAAATGGAGGTTAAGAAAATCTCCTCGCTAATTTAGGACATTACTCGTTATCGACCCTTTTTTACTAGGAAGGCCATAATGTGGTCGATTTGCATTGAATCTTAGCATGTGACAATTCGTTGGATAGGTAAACAACATAACTACGACTTCCATGGGATATTTTTGCATTCTCTAAAAATTCGGCCAGAATGGAGGTTAAGAAAATCTCGTCCTTAATTTGGGACATTACTCGTTTTTGACCCATTTTTACTAGGAAGGCCATAAAGTGGCCGATTTGCATTGAATTTTAGCGTGTGACAATTCGTTGGATAGGTAAACAACATAACTACGACATCCATGGGATATTTTTGCATTCTCTAAAAATTCGGCCAGAATGGAGGTTAAGAAAATCTCCTCGTTAATTTAGGACATTGCTTGTTTTCGACCCATTTTTACTAGGAAGGCCATAAAGTGGCCGATTTGTATTGAATCTTAGCGTGTGACAATTCGTTGGATAGGTAAACAACATAACTACGACATCCATGGGATATTTTTGCATTCTCTAAAAATTTGGCCAAAATGGAGGTTAAGAAAATCTCCTCGTTAATTTAGGACATTGCTTGTTTTCGATCCATTTTTACTAGGAAGGCCATAAAGTGGACGATTTGTATTGAATCTTAGCGTGTGACAATTCGTTGGATAGGTAAACAACATAACTAGGACTTCCATGGGATATTTTTGCATTCTCTAAAAATTCGGCCAAAATGGAGGTTAAGAAAATCTCCTCGTTAATTTTGGACATTACTCGTTTTCGACCCTTTTTTACTAGGAAGGCCATAAAGTGGCCGATTTGTATTGAATCTTAGCGTGTGACAATTCGTTGGATAGGTAAACAACATAACTACGACTTCCATGGGATATTTTTGCATTCTCTAAAAATTCAGCCAAAATGGAGGTTAAGAAAATCTCCTCGTTAATTTGGGACATTACTCATTTTCGACCCATTTTTACTAGGAAGGCCATAAAGTGGCCGATTTGTATTGAATTGAATCTTAGCATGTGACAATTCGTTGGATAGGTAAACAACATATCTACGACTTCCGTTGGATATTTTTGCATTCTCTAAAAATTCAGCCAAAATGGAGGTTAAGAAAATCTCCTCGTTAATTTGGGACATTACTCGTTTTCGACCCTTTTTTACTAGGAAGGCCATAATGTGGCCGATTTGCATTGAATCTTAGCGTGTGACAACTCGTTAGATAGGTAAACAACATAACTACGACTTCCATGGGATATTTTTGCATTCTCTAAAAATTCGGCCAAAATGGAGGTTAAGAAAATATCCTCGTTAATTTAGGACATTGCTCGTTTTCGACCCATTTTTACTAGGAAGGCCATAAAGTGGCCGATTTGTATTGAATCTTAGCATGTGACAATTCGTTGGATAGGTTAATAACATAACTACGACTTACATGGGATATTTTTGCATTCTCTAAAAATTCGGCCAAAATGGAGGTTAAGAAAATCTCCTCGTCAATTTAGGACATTACTCGTTTTCGACCCTTTTTTACTAGGAAGGCCATAAAGTGGCCGATTTGTATTGAATCTTAGCATGCGACAATTCGTTGGATAGGTAAAGAACATAACTACGACTTCCATGGGATATTTTTGCATTCTCGAAAAATTCAGCCAAAATGGAGGTTAAGAAAATCTCCTCGTTAATTTAGGACATTACTCGTTTTCGACCCTTTTTTACTAGGAAGGCCATAATGTGGTCGATTTGCATTGAATCTTAGCATGTGACAATTCGTTGGATAGGTAAACAACATAACTACGACATCCATGGGATAATTTTGCATTCTCTAAAAATTCGGCCAGAATGGAGGTTAAGAAAATCTCCTCGTTAATTTAGGACATTACTTGTTTTCGACCCATTGTTACTAGGAAGGCCATAAAGTGGCCGATTTGCATTGAATCTTAGCGTGTGACAATTCGTTGGATAGGTAAACAACATAACTACGACATCCATGGGATATTTTTGCATTCTCTAAAAATTCGGCCAGAATGGAGGTTAAGAAAATCTCCTCGTTAATTTGGGACATTACTCGTTTTCGACCCATTTTTATTAGGAAGGCCATAAAGTGGCCGATTTGTATTGAATCTTAGCATGTGACAATTCGTTGGATAGGTAAACAACATAACTACAACTTCCATGGGATATTTTTGCATTCTCTAAAAATTCAGCCAAAATGGAGGTTAAGAAAATCTCCTCGTTAATTTGGGACATTACTCGTTTTCAACCCTTTTTTACCAGGAAGGCCATAATGTGGCCGATTTGCATTGAATCTTAGCGTGTGACAATTCGTTGGATAGGTAAACAACATAACTACGACTTCCATGGGATATTTTTGCATTCTCTAAAAATTCGGCCAAAATGGAGGTTAAGAAAATATCCTCGTTAATTTAGGACATTGCTCGTCTTCGACCCATTTTTACTAGGAAGGCCATAAAGTGGCCGATTTGTATTGAATCTTAGCATGTGACAATTCGTTGGATAGGTTAATAACATAACTACAACTTACATGGGATATTTTTGTATTCTCTAAAAATTCGGCCAAAATGGAGGTTAAGAAAATCTCCTCGTTAATTTAGGACATTACTCGTTTTCGACCCTTTTTTACTAGGAAGGCCATAATGTGGCCGATTTGCATTGAATCTTAGCGTGTGACAACTCGTTAGATAGGTAAACAACATAACTACGTCTTCCATGGGATATTTTTGCATTCTCTAAAAATTCGGCCAAAATGGAGGTTAAGAAAATATCCTCGTTAATTTAGGACATTGCTCGTTTTCGACCCATTTTTACTAGGAAGGCCATAAAGTGGCCGATTTGTATTGAATCTTAGCATGTGACAATTCGTTGGATAGGTTAATAACATAACTACGACTTACATGGGATATTTTTGCATTCTCTAAAAATTCGGCCAAAATGGAGGTTAAGAAAATCTCCTCGTTAATTTAGGACATTACTCATTTTCGACCCTTTTTTACTAGGAAGGCCATAAAGTGGCCGATTTGTATTGAATCTTAGCATGCGACAATTCGTTGGATAGGTAAACAACATAACTATGACTTCCATGGGATATTTTTGCATTCTCTAAAAATTCGGCCAAAATGGAGGTTAAGAAAATCTCCTCGTTAATTTTGGACATTACTCGTTTTCGACCCTTTTTTACTAGGAAGGCCATAATGTGGCCGATTTGCATTGAATCTTAGCGTGTGACAATACGTTGGATAGGTAAACAACATAACTACGACTTCCATGGGATATTTTTGCATTCTCTAAAAATTCAGCCAAAATGGAGGTTAAGAAAATCTCCTCGTTAATTTGGGACATTACTCGTTTTCGACCCTTTTTTAGTAGGAAGGCCATAATGTGGCCGATTTGCATTGAATCTTAGCGTGTGACAATTCATTGGATTGGTAAACAACATAACTACGACTTCCATAGGATATTTTTGCATTCTCTAAAAATTTGGCCAAAATGGAGGTTAAGAAAATCTCCTCGTTAATTTTGGACATTACTCGTTTTCGACCCTTTTTTACTAGGAAGGCCATAATGTGGCCGATTTGCATTGAATCTTAGCGTGTGACAATTCGTTGGATAGGTAAACAACATAACTACGACTTCCATGGGATATTTTTGCATTCTCTAAAAATTCAGCCAAAATGGAGGTTAAGAAAATCTCCTCGTTAATTTGGGACATTACTCGTTTTCGACCCTTTTTTAGTAGGAAGGCCATAATGTGGCCGATTTGCATTGAATCTTAGCGTGTGACAATTCGTTGGATAGGTAAACAACATAACTACGACTTCCATGGGATATTTTTGCATTCTCTAAAAATTCGGCCAAAATGGAGGTTAAGAAAATATCCTCGTTAATTTAGGACATTGCTCGTCTTCGACCCATTTTTACTAGGAAGGCCATAAAGTGGCCGATTTGTATTGAATCTTAGCATGTGACAATTCGTTGGATAGGTTAATAACATAACTACAACTTACATGGGATATTTTTGTATTCTCTAAAAATTCGGCCAAAATGGAGGTTAAGAAAATCTCCTCGTTAATTTAGGACATTACTCGTTTTCGACCCTTTTTTACTAGGAAGGCCATAAAGTGGCCGATTTGTATTGAATCTTAGCATGTGACAATTCGTTGGATAGGTAAACAACATAACTACGACTTCCATGGGATATTTTTGCATTCTCTAAAAATTCAGCCAAAATGGAGGTTAAGAAAATCTCCTCGTTAATTTGGGACATTACACGTTTTCGACCCTTTTTTAGTAGGAAGGCCATAAAGTGGCCGATTTGTATTGAATCTTAGCATGTGACAATTCTTTGGATAGGTTAATAACTTAACTACGACTTACATGGGATATTTTTGCATTCTCTAAAAATTCGGCCAAAATGGAGGTTAAGAAAATCTCCTCGTTAATTTAGGACATTACTCGTTTTCGACCCTTTTTTACTAGGAAGGCCATAATGTGGCCGATTTGCATTGAATCTTAGCGTGTGACAACTCGTTAGATAGGTAAACAACATAACTACGTCTTCCATGGGATATTTTTGCATTCTCTAAAAATTCGGCCAAAATGGAGGTTAAGAAAATATCCTCGTTAATTTAGGACATTGCTCGTTTTCGACCCATTTTTACTAGGAAGGCCATAAAGTGGCCGATTTGTATTGAATCTTAGCATGTGACAATTCGTTGGATAGGTTAATAACATAACTACGACTTACATGGGATATTTTTGCATTCTCTAAAAATTCGGCCAAAATGGAGGTTAAGAAAATCTCCTCGTTAATTTAGGACATTACTCATTTTCGACCCTTTTTTACTAGGAAGGCCATAAAGTGGCCGATTTGTATTGAATCTTAGCATGCGACAATTCGTTGGATAGGTAAACAACATAACTATGACTTCCATGGGATATTTTTGCATTCTCTAAAAATTCGGCCAAAATGGAGGTTAAGAAAATCTCCTCGTTAATTTTGGACATTACTCGTTTTCGACCCTTTTTTACTAGGAAGGCCATAATGTGGCCGATTTGCATTGAATCTTAGCGTGTGACAATACGTTGGATAGGTAAACAACATAACTACGACTTCCATGGGATATTTTTGCATTCTCTAAAAATTCAGCCAAAATGGAGGTTAAGAAAATCTCCTCGTTAATTTGGGACATTACTCGTTTTCGACCCTTTTTTAGTAGGAAGGCCATAATGTGGCCGATTTGCATTGAATCTTAGCGTGTGACAATTCATTGGATTGGTAAACAACATAACTACGACTTCCATAGGATATTTTTGCATTCTCTAAAAATTTGGCCAAAATGGAGGTTAAGAAAATCTCCTCGTTAATTTTGGACATTACTCGTTTTCGACCCTTTTTTACTAGGAAGGCCATAATGTGGCCGATTTGCATTGAATCTTAGCGTGTGACAATTCGTTGGATAGGTAAACAACATAACTACGACTTCCATGGGATATTTTTGCATTCTCTAAAAATTCAGCCAAAATGGAGGTTAAGAAAATCTCCTCGTTAATTTGGGACATTACTCGTTTTCGACCCTTTTTTAGTAGGAAGGCCATAATGTGGCCGATTTGCATTGAATCTTAGCGTGTGACAATTCATTGGATTGGTAAACAACATAACTACGACTTCCATGGGATATTTTTGCATTCTCTAAAAATTCAGCCAAAATGGAGGTTAAGAAAATCTCCTCGTTAATTTAGGACATTGCTTGTTTTCGACCTATTTTTACTAGGAAGGCCATAAAGTGGCCGATTTGTATTGAATCTTAGCGTGTGACAATTCGTTGGATAGGTAAACAACATAACTATGACTTCCATGGGATATTTTTGCATTGTCTAAAAATTCGGCCAAAATGGAGGTTAAGAAAATCTCCTCGTTAATTTTGGACATTACTCGTTTTCGACCCTTTTTTACTAGGAAGGCCATAAAGTGGCCGATTTGTATTGAATCTTAGCGTGTGACAATTCGTTGGATAGGTAAACAACATAACTACGACTTCCATGGGATATTTTTGCATTCTCTAAAAATTCAGCCAAAATGGAGGTTAAGAAAATCTCCTCGTTAATTTGGGACATTACTCGTTTTCGACCCTTTTTTAGTAGGAAGGCCATAATGTGGCCGATTTGCATTGAATCTTAGCGTGTGACAATTCGTTGGATAGGTAAACAACATAACTACGACATCCATGGGATATTTTTGCATTCTCTAAAAATTCGGCCAGAATGGAGGTTAAGAAAATCTCCTCGTTAATTTAGGACATTACTCGTTTTCGACCCATTGTTACTAGGAAGGCCATAAAGTGGCCGATTTGCATTGAATCTTAGCGTGTGACAATTCGTTGGATAGGTAAACAACATAACTACGACATCCATGGGATATTTTTGCATTCTCTAAAAATTCGGCCAGAATGGAGGTTAAGAAAATCTCCTTGTTAATTTGGGACATTACTCGTTTTCGACCCATTTTTATTAGGAAGGCCATAAAGTGGCCGATTTGCATTGAATCTTAGCGTGTGACAATTCGTTGGATAGGTAAACAACATAACTACGACTTCCATGGGATATTTTTGCATTCTCTAAAAATTCGGCCAGAATGGAGGTTAAGAAAATCTCCTCGTTAATTTGGGACATTACTCATTTTCGACCCATTTTTACTAGGAAGGCCATAAAGTGGCCGATTTGTATTGAATTGAATCTTAGCATGTGACAATTCGTTGGATAGGTAAACAACATATCTACGACTTCCGAGGGATATTTTTGCATTCTCTAAAAATTCAGCCAAAATGGAGGTTAAGAAAATCTCCTCGTTAATTTGGGACATTACTCGTTTTCGACCCTTTTTTACTAGGAAGGCCATAATGTGGCCGATTTGCATTGAATCTTAGCGTGTGACAACTCGTTAGATAGGTAAACAACATAACTACGACTTCCATGGGATATTTTTGCATTCTCTAAAAATTCGGCCAAAATGGAGGTTAAGAAAATATCCTCGTTAATTTAGGACATTGCTCGTTTTCGACCCATTTTTACTAGGAAGGCCATAAAGTGGCCGATTTGTATTGAATCTTAGCATGTGACAATTCGTTGGATAGGTTAATAACATAACTACGACTTACATGGGATATTTTTGCATTCTCTAAAAATTCGGCCAAAATGGAGGTTAAGAAAATCTCCTCGTCAATTTAGGACATTACTCGTTTTCGACCCTTTTTTACTAGGAAGGCCATAAAGTGGCCGATTTGTATTGAATCTTAGCATGCGACAATTCGTTGGATAGGTAAAGAACATAACTACGACTTCCATGGGATATTTTTGCATTCTCGAAAAATTCAGCCAAAATGGAGGTTAAGAAAATCTCCTCGTTAATTTAGGACATTACTCGTTTTCGACCCTTTTTTACTAGGAAGGCCATAATGTGGTCGATTTGCATTGAATCTTAGCATGTGACAATTCGTTGGATAGGTAAACAACATAACTACGACATCCATGGGATAATTTTGCATTCTCTAAAAATTCGGCCAGAATGGAGGTTAAGAAAATCTCCTCGTTAATTTAGGACATTACTCGTTTTCGACCCATTGTTACTAGGAAGGCCATAAAGTGGCCGATTTGCATTGAATCTTAGCGTGTGACAATTCGTTGGATAGGTAAACAACATAACTACGACATCCATGGGATATTTTTGCATTCTCTAAAAATTCGGCCAGAATGGAGGTTAAGAAAATCTCCTCGTTAATTTGGGACATTACTCGTTTTCGACCCATTTTTATTAGGAAGGCCATAAAGTGGCCGATTTGTATTGAATCTTAGCATGTGACAATTCGTTGGATAGGTAAACAACATAACTACAACTTCCATGGGATATTTTTGCATTCTCTAAAAATTCAGCCAAAATGGAGGTTAAGAAAATCTCCTCGTTAATTTGGGACATTACTCGTTTTCGACCCTTTTTTACTAGGAAGGCCATAATGTGGCCGATTTGCATTGAATCTTAGCGTGTGACAATTCGTTGGATAGGTAAACAACATAACTACGACTTCCATGGGATATTTTTGCATTCTCTAAAAATTCAGCCAAAATGGAGGTTAAGAAAATCTCCTCGTTAATTTGGGACATTACTCGTTTTCGACCCATTTTTATTAGGAAGGCCATAAAGTGGCCGATTTGTATTGAATCTTAGCATGTGACAATTCGTTGGATAGGTAAACAACATAACTACAACTTCCATGGGATATTTTTGCATTCTCTAAAAATTCAGCCAAAATGGAGGTTAAGAAAATCTCCTCGTTAATTTGGGACATTACTCGTTTTCGACCCATTTTTATTAGGAAGGCCATAAAGTGGCCGATTTGTATTGAATCTTAGCATGTGACAATTCTTTGGATAGGTTAATAACTTAACTACGACTTACATGGGATATTTTTGCATTCTCTAAAAATTCGGCCAAAATGGAGGTTAAGAAAATCTCCTCGTTAATTTAGGACATTACTCGTTTTCGACCCTTTTTTACTAGGAAGGCCATAATGTGGCCGATTTGCATTGAATCTTAGCGTGTGACAACTCGTTAGATAGGTAAACAACATAACTACGTCTTCCATGGGATATTTTTGCATTCTCTAAAAATTCGGCCAAAATGGAGGTTAAGAAAATATCCTCGTTAATTTAGGACATTGCTCGTTTTCGACCCATTTTTACTAGGAAGGCCATAAAGTGGCCGATTTGTATTGAATCTTAGCATGTGACAATTCGTTGGATAGGTTAATAACATAACTACGACTTACATGGGATATTTTTGCATTCTCTAAAAATTCGGCCAAAATGGAGGTTAAGAAAATCTCCTCGTTAATTTAGGACATTACTCATTTTCGACCCTTTTTTACTAGGAAGGCCATAAAGTGGCCGATTTGTATTGAATCTTAGCATGCGACAATTCGTTGGATAGGTAAACAACATAACTATGACTTCCATGGGATATTTTTGCATTCTCTAAAAATTCGGCCAAAATGGAGGTTAAGAAAATCTCCTCGTTAATTTTGGACATTACTCGTTTTCGACCCTTTTTTACTAGGAAGGCCATAATGTGGCCGATTTGCATTGAATCTTAGCGTGTGACAATACGTTGGATAGGTAAACAACATAACTACGACTTCCATGGGATATTTTTGCATTCTCTAAAAATTCAGCCAAAATGGAGGTTAAGAAAATCTCCTCGTTAATTTGGGACATTACTCGTTTTCGACCCTTTTTTAGTAGGAAGGCCATAATGTGGCCGATTTGCATTGAATCTTAGCGTGTGACAATTCATTGGATTGGTAAACAACATAACTACGACTTCCATAGGATATTTTTGCATTCTCTAAAAATTTGGCCAAAATGGAGGTTAAGAAAATCTCCTCGTTAATTTTGGACATTACTCGTTTTCGACCCTTTTTTACTAGGAAGGCCATAATGTGGCCGATTTGCATTGAATCTTAGCGTGTGACAATTCGTTGGATAGGTAAACAACATAACTACGACTTCCATGGGATATTTTTGCATTCTCTAAAAATTCAGCCAAAATGGAGGTTAAGAAAATCTCCTCGTTAATTTGGGACATTACTCGTTTTCGACCCTTTTTTAGTAGGAAGGCCATAATGTGGCCGATTTGCATTGAATCTTAGCGTGTGACAATTCATTGGATTGGTAAACAACATAACTACGACTTCCATGGGATATTTTTGCATTCTCTAAAAATTCAGCCAAAATGGAGGTTAAGAAAATCTCCTCGTTAATTTAGGACATTGCTTGTTTTCGACCTATTTTTACTAGGAAGGCCATAAAGTGGCCGATTTGTATTGAATCTTAGCGTGTGACAATTCGTTGGATAGGTAAACAACATAACTATGACTTCCATGGGATATTTTTGCATTGTCTAAAAATTCGGCCAAAATGGAGGTTAAGAAAATCTCCTCGTTAATTTTGGACATTACTCGTTTTCGACCCTTTTTTACTAGGAAGGCCATAAAGTGGCCGATTTGTATTGAATCTTAGCGTGTGACAATTCGTTGGATAGGTAAACAACATAACTACGACTTCCATGGGATATTTTTGCATTCTCTAAAAATTCAGCCAAAATGGAGGTTAAGAAAATCTCCTCGTTAATTTGGGACATTACTCGTTTTCGACCCTTTTTTAGTAGGAAGGCCATAATGTGGCCGATTTGCATTGAATCTTAGCGTGTGACAATTCGTTGGATAGGTAAACAACATAACTACGACATCCATGGGATATTTTTGCATTCTCTAAAAATTCGGCCAGAATGGAGGTTAAGAAAATCTCCTCGTTAATTTAGGACATTACTCGTTTTCGACCCATTGTTACTAGGAAGGCCATAAAGTGGCCGATTTGCATTGAATCTTAGCGTGTGACAATTCGTTGGATAGGTAAACAACATAACTACGACATCCATGGGATATTTTTGCATTCTCTAAAAATTCGGCCAGAATGGAGGTTAAGAAAATCTCCTTGTTAATTTGGGACATTACTCGTTTTCGACCCATTTTTATTAGGAAGGCCATAAAGTGGCCGATTTGCATTGAATCTTAGCGTGTGACAATTCGTTGGATAGGTAAACAACATAACTACGACTTCCATGGGATATTTTTGCATTCTCTAAAAATTCGGCCAGAATGGAGGTTAAGAAAATCTCCTCGTTAATTTGGGACATTACTCATTTTCGACCCATTTTTACTAGGAAGGCCATAAAGTGGCCGATTTGTATTGAATTGAATCTTAGCATGTGACAATTCGTTGGATAGGTAAACAACATATCTACGACTTCCGAGGGATATTTTTGCATTCTCTAAAAATTCAGCCAAAATGGAGGTTAAGAAAATCTCCTCGTTAATTTGGGACATTACTCGTTTTCGACCCTTTTTTACTAGGAAGGCCATAATGTGGCCGATTTGCATTGAATCTTAGCGTGTGACAACTCGTTAGATAGGTAAACAACATAACTACGACTTCCATGGGATATTTTTGCATTCTCTAAAAATTCGGCCAAAATGGAGGTTAAGAAAATATCCTCGTTAATTTAGGACATTGCTCGTTTTCGACCCATTTTTACTAGGAAGGCCATAAAGTGGCCGATTTGTATTGAATCTTAGCATGTGACAATTCGTTGGATAGGTTAATAACATAACTACGACTTACATGGGATATTTTTGCATTCTCTAAAAATTCGGCCAAAATGGAGGTTAAGAAAATCTCCTCGTCAATTTAGGACATTACTCGTTTTCGACCCTTTTTTACTAGGAAGGCCATAAAGTGGCCGATTTGTATTGAATCTTAGCATGCGACAATTCGTTGGATAGGTAAAGAACATAACTACGACTTCCATGGGATATTTTTGCATTCTCGAAAAATTCAGCCAAAATGGAGGTTAAGAAAATCTCCTCGTTAATTTAGGACATTACTCGTTTTCGACCCTTTTTTACTAGGAAGGCCATAATGTGGTCGATTTGCATTGAATCTTAGCATGTGACAATTCGTTGGATAGGTAAACAACATAACTACGACATCCATGGGATAATTTTGCATTCTCTAAAAATTCGGCCAGAATGGAGGTTAAGAAAATCTCCTCGTTAATTTAGGACATTACTCGTTTTCGACCCATTGTTACTAGGAAGGCCATAAAGTGGCCGATTTGCATTGAATCTTAGCGTGTGACAATTCGTTGGATAGGTAAACAACATAACTACGACATCCATGGGATATTTTTGCATTCTCTAAAAATTCGGCCAGAATGGAGGTTAAGAAAATCTCCTCGTTAATTTGGGACATTACTCGTTTTCGACCCATTTTTATTAGGAAGGCCATAAAGTGGCCGATTTGTATTGAATCTTAGCATGTGACAATTCGTTGGATAGGTAAACAACATAACTACAACTTCCATGGGATATTTTTGCATTCTCTAAAAATTCAGCCAAAATGGAGGTTAAGAAAATCTCCTCGTTAATTTGGGACATTACTCGTTTTCGACCCTTTTTTACTAGGAAGGCCATAATGTGGCCGATTTGCATTGAATCTTAGCGTGTGACAATTCGTTGGATAGGTAAACAACATAACTACGACTTCCATGGGATATTTTTGCATTCTCTAAAAATTCAGCCAAAATGGAGGTTAAGAAAATCTCCTCGTTAATTTGGGACATTACTCGTTTTCGACCCATTTTTATTAGGAAGGCCATAAAGTGGCCGATTTGTATTGAATCTTAGCATGTGACAATTCGTTGGATAGGTAAACAACATAACTACAACTTCCATGGGATATTTTTGCATTCTCTAAAAATTCAGCCAAAATGGAGGTTAAGAAAATCTCCTCGTTAATTTGGGACATTACTCGTTTTCGACCCTTTTTTACTAGGAAGGCCATAATGTGGCCGATTTGCATTGAATCTTAGCGTGTGACAATTCATTGGATTGGTAAACAACATAACTACGACTTCCATGGGATATTTTTGCATTCTCTAAAAATTCGGCCAAAATGGAGGTTAAGAAAATATCCTCGTTAATTTAGGACATTGCTCGTTTTCGACCCATTTTTACTAGGAAGGCCATAAAGTGGCCGATTTGTATTGAATCTTAGCATGTGACAATTCGTTGGATAGGTTAATAACATAACTACGACTTACATGGGATATTTTTGCATTCTCTAAAAATTCGGCCAAAATGGAGGTTAAGAAAATCTCCTCGTTAATTTAGGACATTACTCATTTTCGACCCTTTTTTACTAGGAAGGCCATAAAGTGGCCGATTTGTATTGAATCTTAGCATGCGACAATTCGTTGGATAGGTAAACAACATAACTATGACTTCCATGGGATATTTTTGCATTCTCTAAAAATTCGGCCAAAATGGAGGTTAAGAAAATCTCCTCGTTAATTTTGGACATTACTCGTTTTCGACCCTTTTTTACTAGGAAGGCCATAATGTGGCCGATTTGCATTGAATCTTAGCGTGTGACAATTCGTTGGATAGGTAAACAACATAACTACGGCTTCCATGGGATATTTTTGCATTCTCTAAAAATTCAGCCAAAATGGAGGTTAAGAAAATCTCCTCGTTAATTTGGGACATTACTCGTTTTCGACCCTTTTTTAGTAGGAAGGCCATAATGTGGCCGATTTGCATTGAATCTTAGCGTGTGACAATTCATTGGATTGGTAAACAACATAACTACGACTTCCATGGGATATTTTTGCATTCTCTAAAAATTCGGCCAAAATGGAGGTTAAGAAAATCTCCTCGTTAATTTTGGACATTACTCGTTTTCGACCCTTTTTTACTAGGAAGGCCATAATGTGGCCGATTTGCATTGAATCTTAGCGTGTGACAATTCGTTGGATAGGTAAACAACATAACTACGACTTCCATGGGATATTTTTGCATTCTCTAAAAATTCAGCCAAAATGGAGGTTAAGAAAATCTCCTCGTTAATTTGGGACATTACTCGTTTTCGACCCTTTTTTAGTAGGAAGGCCATAATGTGGCCGATTTGCATTGAATCTTAGCGTGTGACAATTCATTGGATTGGTAAACAACATAACTACGACTTCCATGGGATATTTTTGCATTCTCTAAAAATTCGGCCAAAATGGAGGTTAAGAAAATCTCCTCGTTAATTTAGGACATTGCTTGTTTTCGACCTATTTTTACTAGGAAGGCCATAAAGTGGCCGATTTGTATTGAATCTTAGCGTGTGACAATTCGTTGGATAGGTAAACAACATAACTATGACTTCCATGGGATATTTTTCCATTCTCTAAAAATTCGGCCAAAATGGAGGTTAAGAAAATCTCCTCGTTAATTTTGGACATTACTCGTTTTCGACCCTTTTTTACTAGGAAGGCCATAAAGTGGCCGATTTGTATTGAATCTTAGCGTGTGACAATTCGTTGGATAGGTAAACAACATAACTACGACTTCCATGGGATATTTTTGCATTCTCTAAAAATTCAGCCAAAATGGAGGTTAAGAAAATCTCCTCGTTAATTTGGGACATTACACGTTTTCGACCCTTTTTTAGTAGGAAGGCCATAAAGTGGCCGATTTGTATTGAATCTTAGCATGTGACAATTCTTTGGATAGGTTAATAACTTAACTACGACTTACATGGGATATTTTTGCATTCTCTAAAAATTCGGCCAAAATGGAGGTTAAGAAAATCTCCTCGTTAATTTAGGACATTACTCGTTTTCGACCCTTTTTTACTAGGAAGGCCATAATGTGGCCGATTTGCATTGAATCTTAGCGTGTGACAACTCGTTAGATAGGTAAACAACATAACTACGTCTTCCATGGGATATTTTTGCATTCTCTAAAAATTCGGCCAAAATGGAGGTTAAGAAAATATCCTCGTTAATTTAGGACATTGCTCGTTTTCGACCCATTTTTACTAGGAAGGCCATAAAGTGGCCGATTTGTATTGAATCTTAGCATGTGACAATTCGTTGGATAGGTTAATAACATAACTACGACTTACATGGGATATTTTTGCATTCTCTAAAAATTCGGCCAAAATGGAGGTTAAGAAAATCTCCTCGTTAATTTAGGACATTACTCATTTTCGACCCTTTTTTACTAGGAAGGCCATAAAGTGGCCGATTTGTATTGAATCTTAGCATGCGACAATTCGTTGGATAGGTAAACAACATAACTATGACTTCCATGGGATATTTTTGCATTCTCTAAAAATTCGGCCAAAATGGAGGTTAAGAAAATCTCCTCGTTAATTTTGGACATTACTCGTTTTCGACCCTTTTTTACTAGGAAGGCCATAATGTGGCCGATTTGCATTGAATCTTAGCGTGTGACAATACGTTGGATAGGTAAACAACATAACTACGACTTCCATGGGATATTTTTGCATTCTCTAAAAATTCAGCCAAAATGGAGGTTAAGAAAATCTCCTCGTTAATTTGGGACATTACTCGTTTTCGACCCTTTTTTAGTAGGAAGGCCATAATGTGGCCGATTTGCATTGAATCTTAGCGTGTGACAATTCATTGGATTGGTAAACAACATAACTACGACTTCCATAGGATATTTTTGCATTCTCTAAAAATTTGGCCAAAATGGAGGTTAAGAAAATCTCCTCGTTAATTTTGGACATTACTCGTTTTCGACCCTTTTTTACTAGGAAGGCCATAATGTGGCCGATTTGCATTGAATCTTAGCGTGTGACAATTCGTTGGATAGGTAAACAACATAACTACGACTTCCATGGGATATTTTTGCATTCTCTAAAAATTCAGCCAAAATGGAGGTTAAGAAAATCTCCTCGTTAATTTGGGACATTACTCGTTTTCGACCCTTTTTTAGTAGGAAGGCCATAATGTGGCCGATTTGCATTGAATCTTAGCGTGTGACAATTCATTGGATTGGTAAACAACATAACTACGACTTCCATGGGATATTTTTGCATTCTCTAAAAATTCAGCCAAAATGGAGGTTAAGAAAATCTCCTCGTTAATTTAGGACATTGCTTGTTTTCGACCTATTTTTACTAGGAAGGCCATAAAGTGGCCGATTTGTATTGAATCTTAGCGTGTGACAATTCGTTGGATAGGTAAACAACATAACTATGACTTCCATGGGATATTTTTGCATTGTCTAAAAATTCGGCCAAAATGGAGGTTAAGAAAATCTCCTCGTTAATTTTGGACATTACTCGTTTTCGACCCTTTTTTACTAGGAAGGCCATAAAGTGGCCGATTTGTATTGAATCTTAGCGTGTGACAATTCGTTGGATAGGTAAACAACATAACTACGACTTCCATGGGATATTTTTGCATTCTCTAAAAATTCAGCCAAAATGGAGGTTAAGAAAATCTCCTCGTTAATTTGGGACATTACTCGTTTTCGACCCTTTTTTAGTAGGAAGGCCATAATGTGGCCGATTTGCATTGAATCTTAGCGTGTGACAATTCGTTGGATAGGTAAACAACATAACTACGACATCCATGGGATATTTTTGCATTCTCTAAAAATTCGGCCAGAATGGAGGTTAAGAAAATCTCCTCGTTAATTTAGGACATTACTCGTTTTCGACCCATTGTTACTAGGAAGGCCATAAAGTGGCCGATTTGCATTGAATCTTAGCGTGTGACAATTCGTTGGATAGGTAAACAACATAACTACGACATCCATGGGATATTTTTGCATTCTCTAAAAATTCGGCCAGAATGGAGGTTAAGAAAATCTCCTTGTTAATTTGGGACATTACTCGTTTTCGACCCATTTTTATTAGGAAGGCCATAAAGTGGCCGATTTGCATTGAATCTTAGCGTGTGACAATTCGTTGGATAGGTAAACAACATAACTACGACTTCCATGGGATATTTTTGCATTCTCTAAAAATTCGGCCAGAATGGAGGTTAAGAAAATCTCCTCGTTAATTTGGGACATTACTCATTTTCGACCCATTTTTACTAGGAAGGCCATAAAGTGGCCGATTTGTATTGAATTGAATCTTAGCATGTGACAATTCGTTGGATAGGTAAACAACATATCTACGACTTCCGAGGGATATTTTTGCATTCTCTAAAAATTCAGCCAAAATGGAGGTTAAGAAAATCTCCTCGTTAATTTGGGACATTACTCGTTTTCGACCCTTTTTTACTAGGAAGGCCATAATGTGGCCGATTTGCATTGAATCTTAGCGTGTGACAACTCGTTAGATAGGTAAACAACATAACTACGACTTCCATGGGATATTTTTGCATTCTCTAAAAATTCGGCCAAAATGGAGGTTAAGAAAATATCCTCGTTAATTTAGGACATTGCTCGTTTTCGACCCATTTTTACTAGGAAGGCCATAAAGTGGCCGATTTGTATTGAATCTTAGCATGTGACAATTCGTTGGATAGGTTAATAACATAACTACGACTTACATGGGATATTTTTGCATTCTCTAAAAATTCGGCCAAAATGGAGGTTAAGAAAATCTCCTCGTCAATTTAGGACATTACTCGTTTTCGACCCTTTTTTACTAGGAAGGCCATAAAGTGGCCGATTTGTATTGAATCTTAGCATGCGACAATTCGTTGGATAGGTAAAGAACATAACTACGACTTCCATGGGATATTTTTGCATTCTCGAAAAATTCAGCCAAAATGGAGGTTAAGAAAATCTCCTCGTTAATTTAGGACATTACTCGTTTTCGACCCTTTTTTACTAGGAAGGCCATAATGTGGTCGATTTGCATTGAATCTTAGCATGTGACAATTCGTTGGATAGGTAAACAACATAACTACGACATCCATGGGATAATTTTGCATTCTCTAAAAATTCGGCCAGAATGGAGGTTAAGAAAATCTCCTCGTTAATTTAGGACATTACTCGTTTTCGACCCATTGTTACTAGGAAGGCCATAAAGTGGCCGATTTGCATTGAATCTTAGCGTGTGACAATTCGTTGGATAGGTAAACAACATAACTACGACATCCATGGGATATTTTTGCATTCTCTAAAAATTCGGCCAGAATGGAGGTTAAGAAAATCTCCTCGTTAATTTGGGACATTACTCGTTTTCGACCCATTTTTATTAGGAAGGCCATAAAGTGGCCGATTTGTATTGAATCTTAGCATGTGACAATTCGTTGGATAGGTAAACAACATAACTACAACTTCCATGGGATATTTTTGCATTCTCTAAAAATTCAGCCAAAATGGAGGTTAAGAAAATCTCCTCGTTAATTTGGGACATTACTCGTTTTCGACCCTTTTTTACTAGGAAGGCCATAATGTGGCCGATTTGCATTGAATCTTAGCGTGTGACAATTCGTTGGATAGGTAAACAACATAACTACGACTTCCATGGGATATTTTTGCATTCTCTAAAAATTCAGCCAAAATGGAGGTTAAGAAAATCTCCTCGTTAATTTGGGACATTACTCGTTTTCGACCCATTTTTATTAGGAAGGCCATAAAGTGGCCGATTTGTATTGAATCTTAGCATGTGACAATTCGTTGGATAGGTAAACAACATAACTACAACTTCCATGGGATATTTTTGCATTCTCTAAAAATTCAGCCAAAATGGAGGTTAAGAAAATCTCCTCGTTAATTTGGGACATTACTCGTTTTCGACCCTTTTTTACTAGGAAGGCCATAATGTGGCCGATTTGCATTGAATCTTAGCGTGTGACAATTCATTGGATTGGTAAACAACATAACTACGACTTCCATGGGATATTTTTGCATTCTCTAAAAATTCGGCCAAAATGGAGGTTAAGAAAATATCCTCGTTAATTTAGGACATTGCTCGTTTTCGACCCATTTTTACTAGGAAGGCCATAAAGTGGCCGATTTGTATTGAATCTTAGCATGTGACAATTCGTTGGATAGGTTAATAACATAACTACGACTTACATGGGATATTTTTGCATTCTCTAAAAATTCGGCCAAAATGGAGGTTAAGAAAATCTCCTCGTTAATTTAGGACATTACTCATTTTCGACCCTTTTTTACTAGGAAGGCCATAAAGTGGCCGATTTGTATTGAATCTTAGCATGCGACAATTCGTTGGATAGGTAAACAACATAACTATGACTTCCATGGGATATTTTTGCATTCTCTAAAAATTCGGCCAAAATGGAGGTTAAGAAAATCTCCTCGTTAATTTTGGACATTACTCGTTTTCGACCCTTTTTTACTAGGAAGGCCATAATGTGGCCGATTTGCATTGAATCTTAGCGTGTGACAATTCGTTGGATAGGTAAACAACATAACTACGGCTTCCATGGGATATTTTTGCATTCTCTAAAAATTCAGCCAAAATGGAGGTTAAGAAAATCTCCTCGTTAATTTGGGACATTACTCGTTTTCGACCCTTTTTTAGTAGGAAGGCCATAATGTGGCCGATTTGCATTGAATCTTAGCGTGTGACAATTCATTGGATTGGTAAACAACATAACTACGACTTCCATGGGATATTTTTGCATTCTCTAAAAATTCGGCCAAAATGGAGGTTAAGAAAATCTCCTCGTTAATTTTGGACATTACTCGTTTTCGACCCTTTTTTACTAGGAAGGCCATAATGTGGCCGATTTGCATTGAATCTTAGCGTGTGACAATTCGTTGGATAGGTAAACAACATAACTACGACTTCCATGGGATATTTTTGCATTCTCTAAAAATTCAGCCAAAATGGAGGTTAAGAAAATCTCCTCGTTAATTTGGGACATTACTCGTTTTCGACCCTTTTTTAGTAGGAAGGCCATAATGTGGCCGATTTGCATTGAATCTTAGCGTGTGACAATTCATTGGATTGGTAAACAACATAACTACGACTTCCATGGGATATTTTTGCATTCTCTAAAAATTCGGCCAAAATGGAGGTTAAGAAAATCTCCTCGTTAATTTAGGACATTGCTTGTTTTCGACCTATTTTTACTAGGAAGGCCATAAAGTGGCCGATTTGTATTGAATCTTAGCGTGTGACAATTCGTTGGATAGGTAAACAACATAACTATGACTTCCATGGGATATTTTTCCATTCTCTAAAAATTCGGCCAAAATGGAGGTTAAGAAAATCTCCTCGTTAATTTTGGACATTACTCGTTTTCGACCCTTTTTTACTAGGAAGGCCATAAAGTGGCCGATTTGTATTGAATCTTAGCGTGTGACAATTCGTTGGATAGGTAAACAACATAACTACGACTTCCATGGGATATTTTTGCATTCTCTAAAAATTCAGCCAAAATGGAGGTTAAGAAAATCTCCTAGTTAATTTGGGACATTACTCGTTTTCGACCCTTTTTTAGTAGGAAGGCCATAATGTGGCCGATTTGCATTGAATCTTAGCGTGTGACAATTCGTTGGATAGGTAAACAACATAACTACGACATCCATGGGATATTTTTGCATTCTCTAAAAATTCGGCCAGAATGGAGGTTAAGAAAATCTCCTCGTTAATTTAGGACATTACTCGTTTTCGACCCATTGTTACTAGGAAGGCCATAAAGTGGCCGATTTGTATTGAATCTTAGCGTGTGACAATTCGTTGGATAGGTAAACAACATAACTACGACATCCATGGGATATTTTTGCATTCTCTAAAAATTCGGCCAGAATGGAGGTTAAGAAAATCTCCTTGTTAATTTGGGACATTACTCGTTTTCGACCCATTTTTATTAGGAAGGCCATAAAGTGGCCGATTTGCATTGAATCTTAGCGTGTGACAATTCGTTGGATAGGTAAACAACATAACTACGACTTCCATGGGATATTTTTGCATTCTCTAAAAATTCGGCCAGAATGGAGGTTAAGAAAATCTCCTCGTTAATTTGGGACATTACTCATTTTCGACCCATTTTTACTAGGAAGGCCATAAAGTGGCCGATTTGTATTGAATTGAATCTTAGCATGTCACAATTCGTTGGATAGGTAAACAACATATCTACGACTTCCGTGGGATATTTTTGCATTCTCTAAAAATTCAGCCAAAATGTAGGTTAAGAAAATCTCCTCGTTAATTTGGGACATTACTCGTTTTCGACCCTTTTTTACTAGGAAGGCCATAATGTGGCCGATTTGCATTGAATCTTAGCGTGTGACAACTCGTTAGATAGGTAAACAACATAACTACGACTTCCATGGGATATTTTTGCATTCTCTAAAAATTCGGCCAAAATGGAGGTTAAGAAAATATCCTCGTTAATTTAGGACATTGCTCGTTTTCGACCCATTTTTACTAGGAAGGCCATAAAGTGGCCGATTTGTATTGAATCTTAGCATGTGACAATTCGTTGGATAGGTTAATAACATAACTACGACTTACATGGGATATTTTTGCATTCTCTAAAAATTCGGCCAAAATGGAGGTTAAGAAAATCTCCTCGTCAATTTAGGACATTACTCGTTTTCGACCCTTTTTTACTAGGAAGGCCATAAAGTGGCCGATTTGTATTGAATCTTAGCATGCGACAATTCATTGGATAGGTAAAGAACATAACTACGACTTCCATGGGATATTTTTGCATTCTCGAAAAATTCAGCCAAAATGGAGGTTAAGAAAATCTCCTCGTTAATTTAGGACATTACTCGTTTTCGACCCTTTTTTACTAGGAAGGCCATAATGTGGTCGATTTGCATTGAATCTTAGCATGTGACAATTCGTTGGATAGGTAAACAACATAACTACGACATCCATGGGATAATTTTGCATTCTCTAAAAATTCGGCCAGAATGGAGGTTAAGAAAATCTCCTCGTTAATTTAGGACATTACTCGTTTTCGACCCATTGTTACTAGGAAGGCCATAAAGTGGCCGATTTGCATTGAATCTTAGCGTGTGACAATTCGTTGGATAGGTAAACAACATAACTACGACATCCATGGGATATTTTTGCATTCTCTAAAAATTCGGCCAGAATGGAGGTTAAGAAAATCTCCTCGTTAATTTGGGACATTACTCGTTTTCGACCCATTTTTATTAGGAAGGCCATAAAGTGGCCGATTTGTATTGAATCTTAGCATGTGACAATTCGTTGGATAGGTAAACAACATAACTACAACTTCCATGGGATATTTTTGCATTCTCTAAAAATTCAGCCAAAATGGAGGTTAAGAAAATCTCCTCGTTAATTTGGGACATTACTCGTTTTCGACCCTTTTTTACTAGGAAGGCCATAATGTGGCCGATTTGCATTGAATCTTAGCGTGTGACAATTCGTTGGATAGGTAAACAACATAACTACGACTTCCATGGGATATTTTTGCATTCTCTAAAAATTCAGCCAAAATGGAGGTTAAGAAAATCTCCTCGTTAATTTGGGACATTACTCGTTTTCGACCCTTTTTTAGTAGGAAGGCCATAATGTGGCCGATTTGCATTGAATCTTAGCGTGTGACAATTCATTGGATTGGTAAACAACATAACTACGACTTCCATGGGATATTTTTGCATTCTCTAAAAATTCGGCCAAAATGGAGGTTAAGAAAATCTCCTCGTTAATTTAGGACATTGCTTGTTTTCGACCTATTTTTACTAGGAAGGCCATAAAGTGGCCGATTTGTATTGAATCTTAGCATGTGACAATTTGTTGGATAGGTAAACAACATAACTACGACTTCCATGGGATATTTTTGCATTCTCTAAAAATTCAGCCAAAATGGAGGTTAAGAAAATCTCCTCGTTAATTTGGGACATTACTCGTTTTCGACCCATTTTTATTAGGAAGGCCATAAAGTGGCCGATTTGTATTGAATCTTAGCATGTGACAATTCGTTGGATAGGTAAACAACATAACTACAACTTCCATGGGATATTTTTGCATTCTCTAAAAATTCAGCCAAAATGGAGGTTAAGAAAATCTCCTCGTTAATTTGGGACATTACTCGTTTTCGACCCTTTTTTACTAGGAAGGCCATAATGTGGCCGATTTGCATTGAATCTTAGCGTGTGACAATTCGTTGGATAGGTAAACAACATAACTACGACTTCCATGGGATATTTTTGCATTCTCTAAAAATTCAGCCAAAATGGAGGTTAAGAAAATCTCCTCGTTAATTTGGGACATTACTCGTTTTCGACCCTTTTTTAGTAGGAAGGCCATAATGTGGCCGATTTGCATTGAATCTTAGCGTGTGACAATTCATTGGATTGGTAAACAACATAACTACGACTTCCATGGGATATTTTTGCATTCTCTAAAAATTCGGCCAAAATGGAGGTTAAGAAAATCTCCTCGTTAATTTAGGACATTGCTTGTTTTCGACCTATTTTTACTAGGAAGGCCATAAAGTGGCCGATTTGTATTGAATCTTAGCTTGTGACAATTTGTTGGATAGGTAAACAACATAACTACGACTTCCATGGGATATTTTTGCATTCTCTAAAAATTCAGCCAAAATGGAGGTTAAGAAAATCTCCTCGTTAATTTGGGACATTACTCGTTTTCGACCCATTTTTATTAGGAAGGCCATAAAGTGGCCGATTTGTATTGAATCTTAGCATGTGACAATTCGTTGGATAGGTAAACAACAAAACTACAACTTCCATGGGATATTTTTGCATTCTCTAAAAATTCAGCCAAAATGGAGGTTAAGAAAATCTCCTCGTTAATTTGGGACATTACTCGTTTTCGACCCTTTTTTACTAGGAAGGCCATAATGTGGCCGATTTGCATTGAATCTTAGCGTGTGACAATTCATTGGATTGGTAAACAACATAACTACGACTTCCATGGGATATTTTTGCATTCTCTAAAAATTCGGCCAAAATGGAGGTTAAGAAAATATCCTCGTTAATTTAGGACATTGCTCGTTTTCGACCCATTTTTACTAGGAAGGCCATAAAGTGGCCGATTTGTATTGAATCTTAGCATGTGACAATTCGTTGGATAGGTTAATAACATAACTACGACTTACATGGGATATTTTTGCATTCTCTAAAAATTCGGCCAAAATGGAGGTTAAGAAAATCTCCTCGTTAATTTAGGACATTACTCATTTTCGACCATTTTTTACTAGGAAGGCCATAAAGTGGCCGATTTGTATTGAATCTTAGCATGTGACAATTTGTTGGATAGGTAAACAACATAACTACGACTTCCATGGGATATTTTTGCATTCTCTAAAAATTCAGCCAAAATGGAGGTTAAGAAAATCTCCTCGTTAATTTGGGACATTACTCGTTTTCGACCCATTTTTATTAGGAAGGCCATAAAGTGGCCGATTTGTATTGAATCTTAGCATGTGACAATTCGTTGGATAGGTAAACAACATAACTACAACTTCCATGGGATATTTTTGCATTCTCTAAAAATTCAGCCAAAATGGAGGTTAAGAAAATCTCCTCGTTAATTTGGGACATTACTCGTTTTCGACCCTTTTTTACTAGGAAGGCCATAATGTGGCCGATTTGCATTGAATCTTAGCGTGTGACAATTCGTTGGATAGGTAAACAACATAACTACGACTTCCATGGGATATTTTTGCATTCTCTAAAAATTCAGCCAAAATGGAGGTTAAGAAAATCTCCTCGTTAATTTGGGACATTACTCGTTTTCGACCCTTTTTTACTAGGAAGGCCATAATGTGGCCGATTTGCATTGAATCTTAGCGTGTGACAATTCATTGGATTGGTAAACAACATAACTACGACTTCCATGGGATATTTTTGCATTCTCTAAAAATTCGGCCAAAATGGAGGTTAAGAAAATATCCTCGTTAATTTAGGACATTGCTCGTTTTCGACCCATTTTTACTAGGAAGGCCATAAAGTGGCCGATTTGTATTGAATCTTAGCATGTGACAATTCGTTGGATAGGTTAATAACATAACTACGACTTACATGGGATATTTTTGCATTCTCTAAAAATTCGGCCAAAATGGAGGTTAAGAAAATCTCCTCGTTAATTTAGGACATTACTCATTTTCGACCATTTTTTACTAGGAAGGCCATAAAGTGGCCGATTTGTATTGAATCTTAGCATGTGACAATTTGTTGGATAGGTAAACAACATAACTACGACTTCCATGGGATATTTTTGCATTCTCTAAAAATTCAGCCAAAATGGAGGTTAAGAAAATCTCCTCGTTAATTTGGGACATTACTCGTTTTCGACCCATTTTTATTAGGAAGGCCATAAAGTGGCCGATTTGTATTGAATCTTAGCATGTGACAATTCGTTGGATAGGTAAACAACATAACTACAACTTCCATGGGATATTTTTGCATTCTCTAAAAATTCAGCCAAAATGGAGGTTAAGAAAATCTCCTCGTTAATTTGGGACATTACTCGTTTTCGACCCTTTTTTACTAGGAAGGCCATAATGTGGCCGATTTGCATTGAATCTTAGCGTGTGACAATTCGTTGGATAGGTAAACAACATAACTACGACTTCCATGGGATATTTTTGCATTCTCTAAAAATTCAGCCAAAATGGAGGTTAAGAAAATCTCCTCGTTAATTTGGGACATTACTCGTTTTCGACCCTTTTTTAGTAGGAAGGCCATAATGTGGCCGATTTGCATTGAATCTTAGCGTGTGACAATTCATTGGATTGGTAAACAACATAACTACGACTTCCATGGGATATTTTTGCATTCTCTAAAAATTCGGCCAAAATGGAGGTTAAGAAAATCTCCTCGTTAATTTAGGACATTGCTTGTTTTCGACCTATTTTTACTAGGAAGGCCATAAAGTGGCCGATTTGTATTGAATCTTAGCATGTGACAATTTGTTGGATAGGTAAACAACATAACTACGACTTCCATGGGATATTTTTGCATTCTCTAAAAATTCAGCCAAAATGGAGGTTAAGAAAATCTCCTCGTTAATTTGGGACATTACTCGTTTTCGACCCATTTTTATTAGGAAGGCCATAAAGTGGCCGATTTGTATTGAATCTTAGCATGTGACAATTCGTTGGATAGGTAAACAACAAAACTACAACTTCCATGGGATATTTTTGCATTCTCTAAAAATTCAGCCAAAATGGAGGTTAAGAAAATCTCCTCGTTAATTTGGGACATTACTCGTTTTCGACCCTTTTTTACTAGGAAGGCCATAATGTGGCCGATTTGCATTGAATCTTAGCGTGTGACAATTCATTGGATTGGTAAACAACATAACTACGACTTCCATGGGATATTTTTGCATTCTCTAAAAATTCGGCCAAAATGGAGGTTAAGAAAATATCCTCGTTAATTTAGGACATTGCTCGTTTTCGACCCATTTTTACTAGGAAGGCCATAAAGTGGCCGATTTGTATTGAATCTTAGCATGTGACAATTCGTTGGATAGGTTAATAACATAACTACGACTTACATGGGATATTTTTGCATTCTCTAAAAATTCGGCCAAAATGGAGGTTAAGAAAATCTCCTCGTTAATTTAGGACATTACTCATTTTCGACCATTTTTTACTAGGAAGGCCATAAAGTGGCCGATTTGTATTGAATCTTAGCATGTGACAATTTGTTGGATAGGTAAACAACATAACTACGACTTCCATGGGATATTTTTGCATTCTCTAAAAATTCAGCCAAAATGGAGGTTAAGAAAATCTCCTCGTTAATTTGGGACATTACTCGTTTTCGACCCATTTTTATTAGGAAGGCCATAAAGTGGCCGATTTGTATTGAATCTTAGCATGTGACAATTCGTTGGATAGGTAAACAACATAACTACAACTTCCATGGGATATTTTTGCATTCTCTAAAAATTCAGCCAAAATGGAGGTTAAGAAAATCTCCTCGTTAATTTGGGACATTACTCGTTTTCGACCCTTTTTTACTAGGAAGGCCATAATGTGGCCGATTTGCATTGAATCTTAGCGTGTGACAATTCGTTGGATAGGTAAACAACATAACTACGACTTCCATGGGATATTTTTGCATTCTCTAAAAATTCAGCCAAAATGGAGGTTAAGAAAATCTCCTCGTTAATTTGGGACATTACTCGTTTTCGACCCTTTTTTAGTAGGAAGGCCATAATGTGGCCGATTTGCATTGAATCTTAGCGTGTGACAATTCATTGGATTGGTAAACAACATAACTACGACTTCCATGGGATATTTTTGCATTCTCTAAAAATTCGGCCAAAATGGAGGTTAAGAAAATCTCCTCGTTAATTTAGGACATTGCTTGTTTTCGACCTATTTTTACTAGGAAGGCCATAAAGTGGCCGATTTGTATTGAATCTTAGCATGTGACAATTTGTTGGATAGGTAAACAACATAACTACGACTTCCATGGGATATTTTTGCATTCTCTAAAAATTCAGCCAAAATGGAGGTTAAGAAAATCTCCTCGTTAATTTGGGACATTACTCGTTTTCGACCCATTTTTATTAGGAAGGCCATAAAGTGGCCGATTTGTATTGAATCTTAGCATGTGACAATTCGTTGGATAGGTAAACAACAAAACTACAACTTCCATGGGATATTTTTGCATTCTCTAAAAATTCAGCCAAAATGGAGGTTAAGAAAATCTCCTCGTTAATTTGGGACATTACTCGTTTTCGACCCTTTTTTACTAGGAAGGCCATAATGTGGCCGATTTGCATTGAATCTTAGCGTGTGACAATTCATTGGATTGGTAAACAACATAACTACGACTTCCATGGGATATTTTTGCATTCTCTAAAAATTCGGCCAAAATGGAGGTTAAGAAAATATCCTCGTTAATTTAGGACATTGCTTGTTTTCGACCTATTTTTACTAGGAAGGCCATAAAGTGGCCGATTTGTATTGAATCTTAGCATGTGACAATTTGTTGGATAGGTAAACAACATAACTACGACTTCCATGGGATATTTTTGCATTCTCTAAAAATTCAGCCAAAATGGAGGTTAAGAAAATCTCCTCGTTAATTTGGGACATTACTCGTTTTCGACCCATTTTTAGTAGGAAGGCCATAAAGTGGCCGATTTGAATTGAATCTTAGCATGTGACAATTCGTTGGATAGGTAAACAACATAACTACAACTTCCATGGGATATTTTTGCATTCTCTAAAAATTCGGCCAAAATGGAGGTTAAGAAAATCTCCTCGTTAATTTGGGACATTACTCGTTTTCGACCCTTTTTTACTAGGAAGGCCATAATGTGGCCGATTTGCATTGAATCTTAGCGTGTGACAATTCGTTGGATAGGTAAACAACATAACTACGACTTCCATGGGATATTTTTGCATTCTCTAAAAATTCAGCCAAAATGGAGGTTAAGAAAATCTCCTCGTTAATTTGGGACATTACTCGTTTTCGACCCTTTTTTAGTAGGAAGGCCATAATGTGGCCGATTTGCATTGAATCTTAGCGTGTGACAATTCATTGGATTGGTAAACAACATAACTACGACTTCCATGGGATATTTTTGCATTCTCTAAAAATTCGGCCAAAATGGAGGTTAAGAAAATCTCCTCGTTAATTTAGGACATTGCTTGTTTTCGACCTATTTTTACTAGGAAGGCCATAAAGTGGCCGATTTGAATTGAATCTTAGCATGTGACAATTCGTTGGATAGGTAAACAACATAACTACAACTTCCATGGGATATTTTTGCATTCTCTAAAAATTCAGCCAAAATGGAGGTTAAGAAAATCTCCTCGTTAATTTGGGACATTACTCGTTTTCGACCCTTTTTTACTAGGAAGGCCATAATGTGGCCGATTTGCATTGAATCTTAGCGTGTGACAATTCGTTGGATAGGTAAACAACATAACTACGACTTCCATGGGATATTTTTGCATTCTCTAAAAATTCAGCCAAAATGGAGGTTAAGAAAATCTCCTCGTTAATTTGGGACATTACTCGTTTTCGACCCTTTTTTAGTAGGAAGGCCATAATGTGGCCGATTTGCATTGAATCTTAGCGTGTGACAATTCATTGGATTGGTAAACAACATAACTACGACTTCCATGGGATATTTTTGCATTCTCTAAAAATTCGGCCAAAATGGAGGTTAAGAAAATCTCCTCGTTAATTTAGGACATTGCTTGTTTTCGACCTATTTTTACTAGGAAGGCCATAAAGTGGCCGATTTGTATTGAATCTTAGCATGTGACAATTTGTTGGATAGGTAAACAACATAACTACGACTTCCATGGGATATTTTTGCATTCTCTAAAAATTCAGCCAAAATGGAGGTTAAGAAAATCTCCTCGTTAATTTGGGACATTACTCGTTTTCGACCCATTTTTATTAGGAAGGCCATAAAGTGGCCGATTTGTATTGAATCTTAGCATGTGACAATTCGTTGGATAGGTAAACAACAAAACTACAACTTCCATGGGATATTTTTGCATTCTCTAAAAATTCAGCCAAAATGGAGGTTAAGAAAATCTCCTCGTTAATTTGGGACATTACTCGTTTTCGACCCTTTTTTACTAGGAAGGCCATAATGTGGCCGATTTGCATTGAATCTTAGCGTGTGACAATTCATTGGATTGGTAAACAACATAACTACGACTTCCATGGGATATTTTTGCATTCTCTAAAAATTCGGCCAAAATGGAGGTTAAGAAAATATCCTCGTTAATTTAGGACATTGCTTGTTTTCGACCTATTTTTACTAGGAAGGCCATAAAGTGGCCGATTTGTATTGAATCTTAGCATGTGACAATTTGTTGGATAGGTAAACAACATAACTACGACTTCCATGGGATATTTTTGCATTCTCTAAAAATTCAGCCAAAATGGAGGTTAAGAAAATCTCCTCGTTAATTTGGGACATTACTCGTTTTCGACCCATTTTTAGTAGGAAGGCCATAAAGTGGCCGATTTGAATTGAATCTTAGCATGTGACAATTCGTTGGATAGGTAAACAACATAACTACAACTTCCATGGGATATTTTTGCATTCTCTAAAAATTCGGCCAAAATGGAGGTTAAGAAAATCTCCTCGTTAATTTGGGACATTACTCGTTTTCGACCCTTTTTTACTAGGAAGGCCATAATGTGGCCGATTTGCATTGAATCTTAGCGTGTGACAATTCGTTGGATAGGTAAACAACATAACTACGACTTCCATGGGATATTTTTGCATTCTCTAAAAATTCAGCCAAAATGGAGGTTAAGAAAATCTCCTCGTTAATTTGGGACATTACTCGTTTTCGACCCTTTTTTAGTAGGAAGGCCATAATGTGGCCGATTTGCATTGAATCTTAGCGTGTGACAATTCATTGGATTGGTAAACAACATAACTACGACTTCCATGGGATATTTTTGCATTCTCTAAAAATTCGGCCAAAATGGAGGTTAAGAAAATCTCCTCGTTAATTTAGGACATTGCTTGTTTTCGACCTATTTTTACTAGGAAGGCCATAAAGTGGCCGATTTGTATTGAATCTTAGCATGTGACAATTTGTTGGATAGGTAAACAACATAACTACGACTTCCATGGGATATTTTTGCATTCTCTAAAAATTCAGCCAAAATGGAGGTTAAGAAAATCTCCTCGTTAATTTGGGACATTACTCGTTTTCGACCCATTTTTATTAGGAAGGCCATAAAGTGGCCGATTTGTATTGAATCTTAGCATGTGACAATTCGTTGGATAGGTAAACAACAAAACTACAACTTCCATGGGATATTTTTGCATTCTCTAAAAATTCAGCCAAAATGGAGGTTAAGAAAATCTCCTCGTTAATTTGGGACATTACTCGTTTTCGACCCTTTTTTACTAGGAAGGCCATAATGTGGCCGATTTGCATTGAATCTTAGCGTGTGACAATTCATTGGATTGGTAAACAACATAACTACGACTTCCATGGGATATTTTTGCATTCTCTAAAAATTCGGCCAAAATGGAGGTTAAGAAAATATCCTCGTTAATTTAGGACATTGCTCGTTTTCGACCCATTTTTACTAGGAAGGCCATAAAGTGGCCGATTTGTATTGAATCTTAGCATGTGACAATTCGTTGGATAGGTTAATAACATAACTACGACTTACATGGGATATTTTTGCATTCTCTAAAAATTCGGCCAAAATGGAGGTTAAGAAAATCTCCTCGTTAATTTAGGACATTACTCATTTTCGACCATTTTTTACTAGGAAGGCCATAAAGTGGCCGATTTGTATTGAATCTTAGCATGCGACAATTCGTTGGATAGGTAAACAACATAACTATGACTTCCATGGGATATTTTTGCATTCTCTAAAAATTCGGCCAAAATGGAGGTTAAGAAAATCTCCTCGTTAATTTTGGACATTACTCGTTTTCGACCCTTTTTTACTAGGAAGGCCATAATGTGGCCGATTTGCATTGAATCTTAGCGTGTGACAATTCGTTGGATAGGTAAACAACATAACTACGACTTCCATGGGATATTTTTGCATTCTCTAAAAATTCAGCCAAAATGGAGGTTAAGAAAATCTCCTCGTTAATTTGGGACATTACTCGTTTTCGACCCTTTTTTAGTAGGAAGGCCATAATGTGGCCGATTTGCATTGAATCTTAGCGTGTGACAATTCATTGGATTGGTAAACAACATAACTACGACTTCCATGGGATATTTTTGCATTCTCTAAAAATTCGGCCAAAATGGAGGTTAAGAAAATCTCCTCGTTAATTTTGGACATTACTCGTTTTCGACCCTTTTTTACTAGGAAGGCCATAATGTGGCCGATTTGCATTGAATCTTAGCGTGTGACAATTCGTTGGATAGGTAAACAACATAACTACGACTTCCATGGGATATTTTTGCATTCTCTAAAAATTCAGCCAAAATGGAGGTTAAGAAAATCTCCTCGTTAATTTGGGACATTACTCGTTTTCGACCCTTTTTTAGTAGGAAGGCCATAATGTGGCCGATTTGCATTGAATCTTAGCGTGTGACAATTCATTGGATTGGTAAACAACATAACTACGACTTCCATGGGATATTTTTGCATTCTCTAAAAATTCGGCCAAAATGGAGGTTAAGAAAATCTCCTCGTTAATTTAGGACATTGCTTGTTTTCGACCTATTTTTACTAGGAAGGCCATAAAGTGGCCGATTTGTATTGAATCTTAGCATGTGACAATTCGTTGGATAGGTTAATAACATAACTACGACTTACATGGGATATTTTTGCATTCTCTAAAAATTCGGCCAAAATGGAGGTTAAGAAAATCTCCTCGTTAATTTAGGACATTACTCATTTTCGACCATTTTTTACTAGGAAGGCCATAAAGTGGCCGATTTGTATTGAATCTTAGCATGTGACAATTTGTTGGATAGGTAAACAACATAACTACGACTTCCATGGGATATTTTTGCATTCTCTAAAAATTCAGCCAAAATGGAGGTTAAGAAAATCTCCTCGTTAATTTGGGACATTACTCGTTTTCGACCCATTTTTATTAGGAAGGCCATAAAGTGGCCGATTTGTATTGAATCTTAGCATGTGACAATTCGTTGGATAGGTAAACAACATAACTACAACTTCCATGGGATATTTTTGCATTCTCTAAAAATTCAGCCAAAATGGAGGTTAAGAAAATCTCCTCGTTAATTTGGGACATTACTCGTTTTCGACCCTTTTTTACTAGGAAGGCCATAATGTGGCCGATTTGCATTGAATCTTAGCGTGTGACAATTCGTTGGATAGGTAAACAACATAACTACGACTTCCATGGGATATTTTTGCATTCTCTAAAAATTCAGCCAAAATGGAGGTTAAGAAAATCTCCTCGTTAATTTGGGACATTACTCGTTTTCGACCCTTTTTTAGTAGGAAGGCCATAATGTGGCCGATTTGCATTGAATCTTAGCGTGTGACAATTCATTGGATTGGTAAACAACATAACTACGACTTCCATGGGATATTTTTGCATTCTCTAAAAATTCGGCCAAAATGGAGGTTAAGAAAATCTCCTCGTTAATTTAGGACATTGCTTGTTTTCGACCTATTTTTACTAGGAAGGCCATAAAGTGGCCGATTTGTATTGAATCTTAGCATGTGACAATTTGTTGGATAGGTAAACAACATAACTACGACTTCCATGGGATATTTTTGCATTCTCTAAAAATTCAGCCAAAATGGAGGTTAAGAAAATCTCCTCGTTAATTTGGGACATTACTCGTTTTCGACCCATTTTTATTAGGAAGGCCATAAAGTGGCCGATTTGTATTGAATCTTAGCATGTGACAATTCGTTGGATAGGTAAACAACAAAACTACAACTTCCATGGGATATTTTTGCATTCTCTAAAAATTCAGCCAAAATGGAGGTTAAGAAAATCTCCTCGTTAATTTGGGACATTACTCGTTTTCGACCCTTTTTTACTAGGAAGGCCATAATGTGGCCGATTTGCATTGAATCTTAGCGTGTGACAATTCATTGGATTGGTAAACAACATAACTACGACTTCCATGGGATATTTTTGCATTCTCTAAAAATTCGGCCAAAATGGAGGTTAAGAAAATATCCTCGTTAATTTAGGACATTGCTTGTTTTCGACCTATTTTTACTAGGAAGGCCATAAAGTGGCCGATTTGTATTGAATCTTAGCATGTGACAATTTGTTGGATAGGTAAACAACATAACTACGACTTCCATGGGATATTTTTGCATTCTCTAAAAATTCAGCCAAAATGGAGGTTAAGAAAATCTCCTCGTTAATTTGGGACATTACTCGTTTTCGACCCATTTTTAGTAGGAAGGCCATAAAGTGGCCGATTTGAATTGAATCTTAGCATGTGACAATTCGTTGGATAGGTAAACAACATAACTACAACTTCCATGGGATATTTTTGCATTCTCTAAAAATTCGGCCAAAATGGAGGTTAAGAAAATCTCCTCGTTAATTTGGGACATTACTCGTTTTCGACCCTTTTTTACTAGGAAGGCCATAATGTGGCCGATTTGCATTGAATCTTAGCGTGTGACAATTCGTTGGATAGGTAAACAACATAACTACGACTTCCATGGGATATTTTTGCATTCTCTAAAAATTCAGCCAAAATGGAGGTTAAGAAAATCTCCTCGTTAATTTGGGACATTACTCGTTTTCGACCCTTTTTTAGTAGGAAGGCCATAATGTGGCCGATTTGCATTGAATCTTAGCGTGTGACAATTCATTGGATTGGTAAACAACATAACTACGACTTCCATGGGATATTTTTGCATTCTCTAAAAATTCGGCCAAAATGGAGGTTAAGAAAATCTCCTCGTTAATTTAGGACATTGCTTGTTTTCGACCTATTTTTACTAGGAAGGCCATAAAGTGGCCGATTTGTATTGAATCTTAGCATGTGACAATTTGTTGGATAGGTAAACAACATAACTACGACTTCCATGGGATATTTTTGCATTCTCTAAAAATTCAGCCAAAATGGAGGTTAAGAAAATCTCCTCGTTAATTTGGGACATTACTCGTTTTCGACCCATTTTTATTAGGAAGGCCATAAAGTGGCCGATTTGTATTGAATCTTAGCATGTGACAATTCGTTGGATAGGTAAACAACAAAACTACAACTTCCATGGGATATTTTTGCATTCTCTAAAAATTCAGCCAAAATGGAGGTTAAGAAAATCTCCTCGTTAATTTGGGACATTACTCGTTTTCGACCCTTTTTTACTAGGAAGGCCATAATGTGGCCGATTTGCATTGAATCTTAGCGTGTGACAATTCATTGGATTGGTAAACAACATAACTACGACTTCCATGGGATATTTTTGCATTCTCTAAAAATTCGGCCAAAATGGAGGTTAAGAAAATATCCTCGTTAATTTAGGACATTGCTCGTTTTCGACCCATTTTTACTAGGAAGGCCATAAAGTGGCCGATTTGTATTGAATCTTAGCATGTGACAATTCGTTGGATAGGTTAATAACATAACTACGACTTACATGGGATATTTTTGCATTCTCTAAAAATTCGGCCAAAATGGAGGTTAAGAAAATCTCCTCGTTAATTTAGGACATTACTCATTTTCGACCATTTTTTACTAGGAAGGCCATAAAGTGGCCGATTTGTATTGAATCTTAGCATGCGACAATTCGTTGGATAGGTAAACAACATAACTATGACTTCCATGGGATATTTTTGCATTCTCTAAAAATTCGGCCAAAATGGAGGTTAAGAAAATCTCCTCGTTAATTTTGGACATTACTCGTTTTCGACCCTTTTTTACTAGGAAGGCCATAATGTGGCCGATTTGCATTGAATCTTAGCGTGTGACAATTCGTTGGATAGGTAAACAACATAACTACGACTTCCATGGGATATTTTTGCATTCTCTAAAAATTCAGCCAAAATGGAGGTTAAGAAAATCTCCTCGTTAATTTGGGACATTACTCGTTTTCGACCCTTTTTTAGTAGGAAGGCCATAATGTGGCCGATTTGCATTGAATCTTAGCGTGTGACAATTCATTGGATTGGTAAACAACATAACTACGACTTCCATGGGATATTTTTGCATTCTCTAAAAATTCGGCCAAAATGGAGGTTAAGAAAATCTCCTCGTTAATTTTGGACATTACTCGTTTTCGACCCTTTTTTACTAGGAAGGCCATAATGTGGCCGATTTGCATTGAATCTTAGCGTGTGACAATTCGTTGGATAGGTAAACAACATAACTACGACTTCCATGGGATATTTTTGCATTCTCTAAAAATTCAGCCAAAATGGAGGTTAAGAAAATCTCCTCGTTAATTTGGGACATTACTCGTTTTCGACCCTTTTTTAGTAGGAAGGCCATAATGTGGCCGATTTGCATTGAATATTAGCGTGTGACAATTCATTGGATTGGTAAACAACATAACTACGACTTCCATGGGATATTTTTGCATTCTCTAAAAATTCGGCCAAAATGGAGGTTAAGAAAATCTCCTCGTTAATTTAGGACATTGCTTGTTTTCGACCTATTTTTACTAGGAAGGCCATAAAGTGGCCGATTTGTATTGAATCTTAGCGTGTGACAATTCGTTGGATAGGTAAACAACATAACTATGACTTCCATGGGATATTTTTGCATTCTCTAAAAATTCGGCCAAAATGGAGGTTAAGAAAATCTCCTCGTTAATTTTGGACATTACTCGTTTTCGACCCTTTTTTACTAGGAAGGCCATAAAGTGGCCGATTTGTATTGAATCTTAGCGTGTGACAATTCGTTGGATAGGTAAACAACATAACTACGACTTCCATGGGATATTTTTGCATTCTCTAAAAATTCAGCCAAAATGGAGGTTAAGAAAATCTCCTCGTTAATTTGGGACATTACTCGTTTTCGACCCTTTTTTAGTAGGAAGGCCATAATGTGGCCGATTTGCATTGAATCTTAGCGTGTGACAATTCGTTGGATAGGTAAACAACATAACTACGACATCCATGGGATATTTTTGCATTCTCTAAAAGTTCGGCCAGAATGGAGGTTAAGAAAATCTCCTCGTTAATTTAGGACATTACTCGTTTTCGACCCATTGTTACTAGGAAGGCCATAAAGTGGCCGATTTGCATTGAATCTTAGCGTGTGACAATTCGTTGGATAGGTAAACAACATAACTACGACATCCATGGGATATTTTTGCATTCTCTAAAAATTCGGCCAGAATGGAGGTTAAGAAAATCTCCTTGTTAATTTGGGACATTACTCGTTTTCGACCCATTTTTATTAGGAAGGCCATAAAGTGGCCGATTTGCATTGAATCTTAGCGTGTGACAATTCGTTGGATAGGTAAACAACATAACTACGACTTCCATGGGATATTTTTGCATTCTCTAAAAATTCGGCCAGAATGGAGGTTAAGAAAATCTCCTCGTTAATTTGGGACATTACTCATTTTCGACCCATTTTTACTAGGAAGGCCATAAAGTGGCCGATTTGTATTGAATTGAATCTTAGCATGTGACAATTCGTTGGATAGGTAAACAACATATCTACGACTTCCGTGGGATATTTTTGCATTCTCTAAAAATTCAGGCAAAATGGAGGTTAAGAAAATCTCCTCGTTAATTTGGGACATTACTCGTTTTCGACCCTTTTTTACTAGGAAGGCCATAATGTGGCCGATTTGCATTGAATCTTAGCGTGTGACAATTCGTTGGATAGGTAAACAACATAACTACGACTTCCATGGGATATTTTTGCATTCTCTAAAAATTCAGCCAAAATGGAGGTTAAGAAAATCTCCTCGTTAATTTGGGACATTACTCGTTTTCGACCCTTTTTTAGTAGGAAGGCCATAATGTGGCCGATTTGCATTGAATCTTAGCGTGTGACAATTCATTGGATTGGTAAACAACATAACTACGACTTCCATGGGATATTTTTGCATTCTCTAAAAATTCGGCCAAAATGGAGGTTAAGAAAATCTCCTCGTCAATTTAGGACATTCCTCGTTTTCGACCCTTTTTTACTAGGAAGGCCATAAAGTGGCCGATTTGTATTGAATCTTAGCATGCGACAATTCGTTGGATAGGTAAAGAACATAACTACGACTTCCATGGGATATTTTTGCATTCTCGAAAAATTCAGCCAAAATGGAGGTTAAGAAAATCTCCTCGTTAATTTAGGACATTACTCGTTTTCGACCCTTTTTTACTAGGAAGGCCATAATGTGGTCGATTTGCATTGAATCTTAGCATGTGACAATTCGTTGGATAGGTAAACAACATAACTACGACATCCATGGGATAATTTTGCATTCTCTAAAAATTCGGCCAGAATGGAGGTTAAAAAAATCTCCTCGTTAATTTAGGACATTACTCGTTTTCGACCCATTGTTACTAGGAAGGACATAAAGTGGCCGATTTGCATTGAATCTTAGCGTGTGACAATTCGTTGGATAGGTAAACAACATAACTACGACTTCCATGGGATATTTTTGCATTCTCTAAAAATTCGGCCAAAATGGAGGTTAAGAAAATCCTTGCGTTAATTTGGGACATTACTCGTTTTCGACCCTTTTTTACTAGGAAAGCCATAATGTGGCCGATTTGCATTGAATCTTAGCGTGTGACAATTCGTTGGATAGGTAAACAACATAACTACGACTTCCATGGGATATTTTTTCATTCTCTAAAAATTCGGCCAAAATGGAGGTTAAGAAAATCTCGTCGTTAATTTAGGACATTACTCGTTTTCGACCCATTTTTAGTAGGAAGGCCATAAAGTGGCCGATTTGTATTGAATCTTAGCGTGTGACAATTCGTTGGATAGGTAAACAACATAACTACGACTTCCATGGGATATTTTTGCATTCTCTAAAAATTCGGCCAAAATGGAGGTTAAGAAAATCTCCTCGTTAATTTAGGACATTGCTTGTTTTCGACCTATTTTTACTAGGAAGGCCATAAAGTGGCCGATTTGTATTGAATCTTAGCGTGTGACAATTCGTTGGATAGGTAAACAACATAACTATGACTTCCATGGGATATTTTTGCATTCTCTAAAAATTCGGCCAAAATGGAGGTTAAGAAAATCTCCTCGTTAATTTTGGACATTACTCGTTTTCGACCCTTTTTTACTAGGAAGGCCATAAAGTGGCCGATTTGTATTGAATCTTAGCGTGTGACAATTCGTTGGATAGGTAAACAACATAACTACGACTTCCATGGGATATTTTTGCATTCTCTAAAAATTCAGCCAAAATGGAGGTTAAGAAAATCTCCTCGTTAATTTGGGACATTACTCGTTTTCGACCCTTTTTTAGTAGGAAGGCCATAATGTGGCCGATTTGCATTGAATCTTAGCGTGTGACAATTCGTTGGATAGGTAAACAACATAACTACGACATCCATGGGATATTTTTGCATTCTCTAAAAGTTCGGCCAGAATGGAGGTTAAGAAAATCTCCTCGTTAATTTAGGACATTACTCGTTTTCGACCCATTGTTACTAGGAAGGCCATAAAGTGGCCGATTTGCATTGAATCTTAGCGTGTGACAATTCGTTGGATAGGTAAACAACATAACTACGACATCCATGGGATATTTTTGCATTCTCTAAAAATTCGGCCAGAATGGAGGTTAAGAAAATCTCCTTGTTAATTTGGGACATTACTCGTTTTCGACCCATTTTTATTAGGAAGGCCATAAAGTGGCCGATTTGCATTGAATCTTAGCGTGTGACAATTCGTTGGATAGGTAAACAACATAACTACGACTTCCATGGGATATTTTTGCATTCTCTAAAAATTCGGCCAGAATGGAGGTTAAGAAAATCTCCTCGTTAATTTGGGACATTACTCATTTTCGACCCATTTTTACTAGGAAGGCCATAAAGTGGCCGATTTGTATTGAATTGAATCTTAGCATGTGACAATTCGTTGGATAGGTAAACAACATATCTACGACTTCCGTGGGATATTTTTGCATTCTCTAAAAATTCAGCCAAAATGGAGGTTAAGAAAATCTCCTCGTTAATTTGGGACATTACTCGTTTTCGACCCTTTTTTACTAGGAAGGCCATAATGTGGCCGATTTGCATTGAATCTTAGCGTGTGACAATTCGTTGGATAGGTAAACAACATAACTACGACTTCCATGGGATATTTTTGCATTCTCTAAAAATTCAGCCAAAATGGAGGTTAAGAAAATCTCCTCGTTAATTTGGGACATTACTCGTTTTCGACCCTTTTTTAGTAGGAAGGCCATAATGTGGCCGATTTGCATTGAATCTTAGCGTGTGACAATTCATTGGATTGGTAAACAACATAACTACGACTTCCATGGGATATTTTTGCATTCTCTAAAAATTCGGCCAAAATGGAGGTTAAGAAAATCTCCTCGTCAATTTAGGACATTCCTCGTTTTCGACCCTTTTTTACTAGGAAGGCCATAAAGTGGCCGATTTGTATTGAATCTTAGCATGGGACAATTCGTTGGATAGGTAAAGAACATAACTACGACTTCCATGGGATATTTTTGCATTCTCGAAAAATTCAGCCAAAATGGAGGTTAAGAAAATCTCCTCGTTAATTTAGGACATTACTCGTTTTCGACCCTTTTTTACTAGGAAGGCCATAATGTGGTCGATTTGCATTGAATCTTAGCATGTGACAATTCGTTGGATAGGTAAACAACATAACTACGACATCCATGGGATAATTTTGCATTCTCTAAAAATTCGGCCAGAATGGAGGTTAAAAAAATCTCCTCGTTAATTTAGGACATTACTCGTTTTCGACCCATTGTTACTAGGAAGGACATAAAGTGGCCGATTTGCATTGAATCTTAGCGTGTGACAATTCGTTGGATAGGTAAACAACATAACTACGACATCCATGGGATATTTTTGCATTCTCTAAAAATTCGGCCAGAATGGAGGTTAAGAAAATCTCCTCGTTAATTTGGGACATTACTCGTTTTCGACCCATTTTTATTAGGAAGGCCATAAAGTGGCCGATTTGTATTGAATCTTAGCATGTGACAATTCGTTGGATAGGTAAACAACATAACTACAACTTCCATGGGATATTTTTGCATTCTCTAAAAATTCAGCCAAAATGGAGGTTAAGAAAATCTCCTCGTTAATTTGGGACATTACTCGTTTTCGACCCTTTTTTACTAGGAAGGCCATAATGTGGCCGATTTGCATTGAATCTTAGCGTGTGACAATTCGTTGGATAGGTAAACAACATAACTACGACTTCCATGGGATATTTTTGCATTCTCTAAAAATTCAGCCAAAATGGAGGTTAAGAAAATCTCCTCGTTAATTTGGGACATTACTCGTTTTCGACCCTTTTTTAGTAGGAAGGCCATAATGTGGCCGATTTGCATTGAATCTTAGCGTGTGACAATTCATTGGATTGGTAAACAACATAACTACGACTTCCATGGGATATTTTTGCATTCTCTAAAAATTCGGCCAAAATGGAGGTTAAGAAAATCTCCTCGTTAATTTAGGACATTGCTTGTTTTCGACCTATTTTTACTAGGAAGGCCATAAAGTGGCCGATTTGTATTGAATCTTAGCATGTGACAATTTGTTGGATAGGTAAACAACATAACTACGACTTCCATGGGATATTTTTGCATTCTCTAAAAATTCAGCCAAAATGGAGGTTAAGAAAATCTCCTCGTTAATTTGCGACATTACTCGTTTTCGACCCATTTTTATTAGGAAGGCCATAAAGTGGCCGATTTGTATTGAATCTTAGCATGTGACAATTCGTTGGATAGGTAAACAACATAACTACAACTTCCATCGGATATTTTTGCATTCTCTAAAAATTCAGCCAAAATGGAGGTTAAGAAAATCTCCTCGTCAATTTAGGACATTCCTCGTTTTCGACCCTTTTTTACTAGGAAGGCCATAAAGTGGCCGATTTGTATTGAATCTTAGCATGCGACAATTCGTTGGATAGGTAAAGAACATAACTACGACTTCCATGGGATATTTTTGCATTCTCGAAAAATTCAGCCAAAATGGAGGTTAAGAAAATCTCCTCGTTAATTTAGGACATTACTCGTTTTCGACCCTTTTTTACTAGGAAGGCCATAATGTGGTCGATTTGCATTGAATCTTAGCATGTGACAATTCGTTGGATAGGTAAACAACATAACTACGACATCCATGGGATAATTTTGCATTCTCTAAAAATTCGGCCAGAATGGAGGTTAAAAAAATCTCCTCGTTAATTTAGGACATTACTCGTTTTCGACCCATTGTTACTAGGAAGGACATAAAGTGGCCGATTTGCATTGAATCTTAGCGTGTGACAATTCGTTGGATAGGTAAACAACATAACTACGACATCCATGGGATATTTTTGCATTCTCTAAAAATTCGGCCAGAATGGAGGTTAAGAAAATCTCCTCGTTAATTTGGGACATTACTCGTTTTCGACCCATTTTTATTAGGAAGGCCATAAAGTGGCCGATTTGTATTGAATCTTAGCATGTGACAATTCGTTGGATAGGTAAACAACATAACTACAACTTCCATGGGATATTTTTGCATTCTCTAAAAATTCAGCCAAAATGGAGGTTAAGAAAATCTCCTCGTTAATTTGGGACATTACTCGTTTTCGACCCTTTTTTACTAGGAAGGCCATAATGTGGCCGATTTGCATTGAATCTTAGCGTGTGACAATTCGTTGGATAGGTAAACAACATAACTACGACTTCCATGGGATATTTTTGCATTCTCTAAAAATTCAGCCAAAATGGAGGTTAAGAAAATCTCCTCGTTAATTTGGGACATTACTCGTTTTCGACCCTTTTTTAGTAGGAAGGCCATAATGTGGCCGATTTGCATTGAATCTTAGCGTGTGACAATTCATTGGATTGGTAAACAACATAACTACGACTTCCATGGGATATTTTTGCATTCTCTAAAAATTCGGCCAAAATGGAGGTTAAGAAAATCTCCTCGTTAATTTAGGACATTGCTTGTTTTCGACCTATTTTTACTAGGAAGGCCATAAAGTGGCCGATTTGTATTGAATCTTAGCATGTGACAATTTGTTGGATAGGTAAACAACATAACTACGACTTCCATGGGATATTTTTGCATTCTCTAAAAATTCAGCCAAAATGGAGGTTAAGAAAATCTCCTCGTTAATTTGCGACATTACTCGTTTTCGACCCATTTTTATTAGGAAGGCCATAAAGTGGCCGATTTGTATTGAATCTTAGCATGTGACAATTCGTTGGATAGGTAAACAACATAACTACAACTTCCATCGGATATTTTTGCATTCTCTAAAAATTCAGCCAAAATGGAGGTTAAGAAAATCTCCTCGTTAATTTGGGACATTACTCGTTTTCGACCCTTTTTTACTAGGAAGGCCATAATGTGGCCGATTTGCATTGAATCTTAGCGTGTGACAATTCATTGGATTGGTAAACAACATAACTACGACTTCCATGGGATATTTTTGCATTCTCTAAAAATTCGGCCAAAATGGAGGTTAAGAAAATATCCTCGTTAATTTAGGACATTGCTCGTTTTCGACCCATTTTTACTAGGAAGGCCATAAAGTGGCCGATTTGTATTGAATCTTAGCATGTGACAATTCGTTGGATAGGTTAATAACATAACTACGACTTACATGGGATATTTTTGCATTCTCTAAAAATTCGGCCAAAATGGAGGTTAAGAAAATCTCCTCGTTAATTTAGGACATTACTCATTTTCGACCCTTTTTTACTAGGAAGGCCATAAAGTGGCCGATTTGTATTGAATCTTAGCATGCGACAATTCGTTGGATAGGTAAACAACATAACTATGACTTCCATGGGATATTTTTGCATTCTCTAAAAATTCGGCCAAAATGGAGGTTAAGAAAATCTCCTCGTTAATTTTGGACATTACTCGTTTTCGACCCTTTTTTACTAGGAAGGCCATAATGTGGCCGATTTGCATTGAATCTTAGCGTGTGACAATTCATTGGATTGGTAAACAACATAACTACGACTTCCATGGGATATTTTTGCATTCTCTAAAAATTCGGCCAAAATGGAGGTTAAGAAAATCTCCTCGTTAATTTAGGACATTGCTTGTTTTCGACCTATTTTTACTAGGAAGGCCATAAAGTGGCCGATTTGTATTGAATCTTAGCATGTGACAATTTGTTGGATAGGTAAACAACATAACTACGACTTCCATGGGATATTTTTGCATTCTCTAAAAATTCAGCCAAAATGGAGGTTAAGAAAATCTCCTCGTTAATTTGCGACATTACTCGTTTTCGACCCATTTTTATTAGGAAGGCCATAAAGTGGCCGATTTGTATTGAATCTTAGCATGTGACAATTCGTTGGATAGGTAAACAACATAACTACAACTTCCATCGGATATTTTTGCATTCTCTAAAAATTCAGCCAAAATGGAGGTTAAGAAAATCTCCTCGTTAATTTGGGACATTACTCGTTTTCGACCCTTTTTTACTAGGAAGGCCATAATGTGGCCGATTTGCATTGAATCTTAGCGTGTGACAATTCATTGGATTGGTAAACAACATAACTACGACTTCCATGGGATATTTTTGCATTCTCTAAAAATTCGGCCAAAATGGAGGTTAAGAAAATATCCTCGTTAATTTAGGACATTGCTCGTTTTCGACCCATTTTTACTAGGAAGGCCATAAAGTGGCCGATTTGTATTGAATCTTAGCATGTGACAATTCGTTGGATAGGTTAATAACATAACTACGACTTACATGGGATATTTTTGCATTCTCTAAAAATTCGGCCAAAATGGAGGTTAAGAAAATCTCCTCGTTAATTTAGGACATTACTCATTTTCGACCCTTTTTTACTAGGAAGGCCATAAAGTGGCCGATTTGTATTGAATCTTAGCATGCGACAATTCGTTGGATAGGTAAACAACATAACTATGACTTCCATGGGATATTTTTGCATTCTCTAAAAATTCGGCCAAAATGGAGGTTAAGAAAATCTCCTCGTTAATTTTGGACATTACTCGTTTTCGACCCTTTTTTACTAGGAAGGCCATAATGTGGCCGATTTGCATTGAATCTTAGCGTGTGACAATTCGTTGGATAGGTAAACAACATAACTACGACTTCCATGGGATATTTTTGCATTCTCTAAAAATTCAGCCAAAATGGAGGTTAAGAAAATCTCCTCGTTAATTTGGGACATTACTCGTTTTCGACCCTTTTTTAGTTGGAAGGCCATAATGTGGCCGATTTGCATTGAATCTTAGCGTGTGACAATTCATTGGATTGGTAAACAACATAACTACGACTTCCATGGGATATTTTTGCATTCTCTAAAAATTCGGCCAAAATGGAGGTTAAGAAAATCTCCTCGTTAATTTTGGACATTACTCGTTTTCGACCCTTTTTTACTAGGAAGGCCATAATGTGGCCGATTTGCATTGAATCTTAGCGTGTGACAATTCGTTGGATAGGTAAACAACATAACTACGACTTCCATGGGATATTTTTGCATTCTCTAAAAATTCAGCCAAAATGGAGGTTAAGAAAATCTCCTCGTTAATTTGGGACATTACTCGTTTTCGACCCTTTTTTAGTTGGAAGGCCATAATGTGGCCGATTTGCATTGAATCTTAGCGTGTGACAATTCATTGGATTGGTAAACAACATAACTACGACTTCCATGGGATATTTTTGCATTCTCTAAAAATTCGGCCAAAATGGAGGTTAAGAAAATCTCCTCGTTAATTTAGGACATTGCTTGTTTTCGACCTATTTTTACTAGGAAGGCCATAAAGTGGCCGATTTGTATTGAATCTTAGCGTGTGACAATTCGTTGGATAGGTAAACAACATAACTATGACTTCCATGGGATAATTTTGCATTCTCTAAAAATTCGGCCAAAATGGAGGTTAAGAAAATCTCCTCGTTAACTTGGGACATTACTCGTTTTCGACCCATTTTTATTAGGAAGGCCATAAAGTGGCCGATTTGTATTGAATCTTAGCATGTGACAATTCGTTGGATAGGTAAACAACATAACTACAACTTCCATGGGATATTTTTGCATTCTCTAAAAATTCAGCCAAAATGGAGGTTAAGAAAATCTCCTCGTTAATTTGGGACATTACTCGTTTTCGACCCTTTTTTACTAGGAAGGCCATAATGTGGCCGATTTGCATTGAATCTTAGCGTGTGACAATTCATTGGATTGGTAAACAACATAACTACGACTTCCATGGGATATTTTTGCATTCTCTAAAAATTCGGCCAAAATGGAGGTTAAGAAAATATCCTCGTTAATTTAGGACATTGCTCGTTTTCGACCCATTTTTACTAGGAAGGCCATAAAGTGGCCGATTTGTATTGAATCTTAGCATGTGACAATTCGTTGGATAGGTTAAAAACATAACTACGACTTGCATTGAATCTTAGCGTGCGACAATTCGTTGGATAGGTAAACAACATAACTACGACTTCCATGGGATATTTTTGCATTCTCTAAAAATTCAGCCAAAATGGAGGTTAAGAAAATCTCCTCGCTAATTTAGGACATTACTCGTTATCGACCCTTTTTTACTAGGAAGGCCATAATGTGGTCGATTTGCATTGAATCTTAGCATGTGACAATTCGTTGGATAGGTAAACAACATAACTACGACTTCCATGGGATATTTTTGCATTCTCTAAAAATTCAGCCAAAATGGAGGTTAAGAAAATCTCCTCGTTAATTTGGGACATTACTAGTTTTCGACCCTTTTTTACTAGGAAGGCCATAATGTGGCCGATTTGCATTGAATCTTAGCGTGTGACAATTCATTGGATTGGTAAACAACATAACTACGACTTCCATGGGATATTTTTGCATTCTCTAAAAATTCGGCCAAAATGGAGGTTAAGAAAATATCCTCGTTAATTTAGGACATTGCTCGTTTTCGACCCATTTTTACTAGGAAGGCCATAAAGTGGCCGATTTGTATTGAATCTTAGCATGTGACAATTCGTTGGATAGGTTAATAACATAACTACGACTTACATGGGATATTTTTGCATTCTCTAAAAATTCGGCCAAAATGGAGGTTAAGAAAATCTCCTCGTTAATTTAGGACATTACTCATTTTCGACCCTTTTTTACTAGGAAGGCCATAAAGTGGCCGATTTGTATTGAATCTTAGCATGCGACAATTCGTTGGATAGGTAAACAACATAACTATGACTTCCATGGGATATTTTTGCATTCTCTAAAAATTCGGCCAAAATGGAGGTTAAGAAAATCTCCTCGTTAATTTTGGACATTACTCGTTTTCGACCCTTTTTTACTAGGAAGGCCATAATGTGGCCGATTTGCATTGAATCTTAGCGTGTGACAATTCGTTGGATAGGTAAACAACATAACTACGACTTCCATGGGATATTTTTGCATTCTCTAAAAATTCAGCCAAAATGGAGGTTAAGAAAATCTCCTCGTTAATTTGGGACATTACTCGTTTTCGACCCTTTTTTAGTAGGAAGGCCATAATGTGGCCGATTTGCATTGAATCTTAGCGTGTGACAATTCATTGGATTGGTAAACAACATAACTACGACTTCCATGGGATATTTTTGCATTCTCTAAAAATTCGGCCAAAATGGAGGTTAAGAAAATCTCCTCGTTAATTTTGGACATTACTCGTTTTCGACCCTTTTTTACTAGGAAGGCCATAATGTGGCCGATTTGCATTGAATCTTAGCGTGTGACAATTCGTTGGATAGGTAAACAACATAACTACGACTTCCATGGGATATTTTTGCATTCTCTAAAAATACAGCCAAAATGGAGGTTAAGAAAATCTCCTCGTTAATTTGGGACATTACTCGTTTTCGACCCTTTTTTAGTAGGAAGGCCATAATGTGGCCGATTTGCATTGAATCTTAGCGTGTGACAATTCATTGGATTGGTAAACGACATAACTACGACTTCCATGGGATATTTTTGCATTCTCTAAAAATTCGGCCAAAATGGAGGTTAAGAAAATCTCCTCGTTAATTTAGGACATTGCTTGTTTTCGACCTATTTTTACTAGGAAGGCCATAAAGTGGCCGATTTGTATTGAATCTTAGCGTGTGACAATTCGTTGGATAGGTAAACAACATAACTATGACTTCCATGGGATATTTTTGCATTCTCTAAAAATTCGGCCAAAATGGAGGTTAAGAAAATCTCCTCGTTAATTTGGGACATTACTCGTTTTCGACCCATTTTTATTAGGAAGGCCATAAAGTGGCCGATTTGTATTGAATCTTAGCATGTGACAATTCGTTGGATAGGTAAACAACATAACTACAACTTCCATGGGATATTTTTGCATTCTCTAAAAATTCAGCCAAAATGGAGGTTAAGAAAATCTCCTCGTTAATTTGGGACATTACTCGTTTTCGACCCTTTTTTACTAGGAAGGCCATAATGTGGCCGATTTGCATTGAATCTTAGCGTGTGACAATTCATTGGATTGGTAAACAACATAACTACGACTTCCATGGGATATTTTTGCATTCTCTAAAAATTCGGCCAAAATGGAGGTTAAGAAAATATCCTCGTTAATTTAGGACATTGCTCGTTTTCGACCCATTTTTACTAGGAAGGCCATAAAGTGGCCGATTTGTATTGAATCTTAGCATGTGACAATTCGTTGGATAGGTTAAAAACATAACTACGACTTGCATTGAATCTTAGCGTGCGACAATTCGTTGGATAGGTAAACAACATAACTACGACTTCCATGGGATATTTTTGCATTCTCTAAAAATTCAGCCAAAATGGAGGTTAAGAAAATCTCCTCGCTAATTTAGGACATTACTCGTTATCGACCCTTTTTTACTAGGAAGGCCATAATGTGGTCGATTTGCATTGAATCTTAGCATGTGACAATTCGTTGGATAGGTAAACAACATAACTACGACTTCCATGGGATATTTTTGCATTCTCTAAAAATTCGGCCAGAATGGAGGTTAAGAAAATCTCGTCCTTAATTTGGGACATTACTCATTTTTTACCCATTTTTACTAGGAAGGCCATAAAGTGGCCGATTTGCATTGAATTTTAGCGTGTGACAATTCGTTGGATAGGTAAACAACATAACTACGACATCCATGGGATATTTTTGCATTCTCTAAAAATTCGGCCAGAATGGAGGTTAAGAAAATCTCCTCGTTAATTTAGGACATTGCTTGTTTTCGACCCATTTTTACTAGGAAGGCCATAAAGTGGCCGATTTGTATTGAATCTTAGCGTGTGACAATTCGTTGGATAGGTAAACAACATAACTACGACATCCATGGGATATTTTTGCATTCTCTAAAAATTTGGCCAAAATGGAGGTTAAGAAAATCTCCTCGTTAATTTAGGACATTGCTTGTTTTCGACCCATTTTTACTAGGAAGGCCATAAAGTGGCCGATTTGTATTGAATCTTAGCGTGTGACAATTCGTTGGATAGGTAAACAACATAACTAGGACTTCCATGGGATATTTTTGCATTCTCTAAAAATTCGGCCAAAATAGAGGTTAAGAAAATCTCCTCGTTAATTTTGGACATTACTCGTTTTCGACCCTTTTTTACTAGGAAGGCCATAAAGTGGCCGATTTGTATTGAATCTTAGCGTGTGACAATTCGTTAGATAGGTAAACAACATAACTATGACTTCCATGGGATATTTTTGCATTCTCTAAAAATTCAGCCAAAATGGAGGTTAAGAAAATCTCCTCGTTAATTTGGGACATTACTCATTTTCGACCCATTTTTACTAGGAAGGCCATAAAGTGGCCGATTTGTATTGAATTGAATCTTAGCATGTGACAATTCGTTGGATAGGTAAACAACATATCTACGACTTCCGTGGGATATTTTTGCATTCTCTAAAAATTCAGCCAAAATGGAGGTTAAGAAAATCTCCTCGTTAATTTGGGACATTACTCGTTTTCGACCCTTTTTTACTAGGAAGGCCATAATGTGGCCGATTTGCATTGAATCTTAGCGTGTGACAACTCGTTAGATAGGTAAACAACATAACTACGACTTCCATGGGATATTTTTGCATTCTCTAAAAATTCGGCCAAAATGGAGGTTAAGAAAATATCCTCGTTAATTTAGGACATTGCTCGTTTTCGACCCATTTTTACTAGGAAGGCCATAAAGTGGCCGATTTGTATTGAATCTTAGCATGTGACAATTCGTTGGATAGGTTAATAACATAACTACGACTTACATGGGATATTTTTGCATTCTCTAAAAATTCGGCCAAAATGGAGGTTAAGAAAATCTCCTCGTCAATTTAGGACATTACTCGTTTTCGACCCTTTTTTACTAGGAAGGCCATAAAGTGGCCGATTTGTATTGAATCTTAGCATGCGACAATTCGTTGGATAGGTAAAGAACATAACTACGACTTCCATGGGATATTTTTGCATTCTCGAAAAATTCAGCCAAAATGGAGGTTAAGAAAATCTCCTCGTTAATTTAGGACATTACTCGTTTTCGACCCTTTTTTACTAGGAAGGCCATAATGTGGTCGATTTGCATTGAATCTTAGCATGTGACAATTCGTTGGATAGGTAAACAACATAACTACGACATCCATGGGATAATTTTGCATTCTCTAAAAATTCGGCCAGAATAGAGGTTAAGAAAATCTCCTCGTTAATTTAGGACATTACTCGTTTTCGACCCATTGTTACTAGGAAGGCCATAAAGTGGCCGATTTGCATTGAATCTTAGCGTGTGACAATTCGTTGGATAGGTAAACAACATAACTACGACATCCATGGGATATTTTTGCATTCTCTAAAAATTCGGCCAGAATGGAGGTTAAGAAAATCTCCTCGTTAATTTGGGACATTACTCGTTTTCGACCCATTTTTATTAGGAAGGCCATAAAGTGGCCGATTTGTATTGAATCTTAGCATGTGACAATTCGTTGGATAGGTAAACAACATAACTACAACTTCCATGGGATATTTTTGCATTCTCTAAAAATTCAGCCAAAATGGAGGTTAAGAAAATCTCCTCGTTAATTTGGGACATTACTCGTTTTCGACCCTTTTTTACTAGGAAGGCCATAATGTGGCCGATTTGCATTGAATCTTAGCGTGTGACAATTCGTTGGATAGGTAAACAACATAACTACGACTTCCATGGGATATTTTTGCATTCTCTAAAAATTCGGCCAAAATGGAGGTTAAGAAAATATCCTCGTTAATTTAGGACATTGCTCGTTTTCGACCCATTTTTACTAGGAAGGCCATAAAGTGGCCGATTTGTATTGAATCTTAGCATGTGACAATTCGTTGGATAGGTTAATAACATAACTACAACTTACATGGGATATTTTTGTATTCTCTAAAAATTCGGCCAAAATGGAGGTTAAGAAAATCTCCTCGTTAATTTAGGACATTACTCGTTTTCGACCCTTTTTTACTAGGAAGGCCATAAAGTGGCCGATTTGTATTGAATCTTAGCATGTGACAATTCGTTGGATAGGTAAACAACATAACTACGACTTCCACGGGATATTTTTGCATTCTCTAAAAATTCAGCCAAAATGGAGGTTAAGAAAATCTCCTCGTTAATTTGGGACATTACTCGTTTTCGACCCTTTTTTACTAGGAAGGCCATAATGTGGCCGATTTGCATTGAATCTTAGCGTGTGACAACTCGTTAGATAGGTAAACAACATAACTACGACTTCCATGGGATATTTTTGCATTCTCTAAAAATTCGGCCAAAATGGAGGTTAAGAAAATATCCTCGTTAATTTAGGACATTGCTCGTTTTCGACCCATTTTTACTAGGAAGGCCATAAAGTGGCCGATTTGTATTGAATCTTAGCATGTGACAATTCGTTGGATAGGTTAATAACATAACTACGACTTACATGGGATATTTTTGCATTCTCTAAAAATTCGGCCAAAATGGAGGTTAAGAAAATCTCCTCGTCAATTTAGGACATTACTCGTTTTCGACCCTTTTTTACTAGGAAGGCCATAAAGTGGCCGATTTGTATTGAATCTTAGCATGCGACAATTCGTTGGATAGGTAAAGAACATAACTACGACTTCCATGGGATATTTTTGCATTCTCGAAAAATTCAGCCAAAATGGAGGTTAAGAAAATCTCCTCGTTAATTTAGGACATTACTCGTTTTCGACCCTTTTTTACTAGGAAGGCCATAATGTGGTCGATTTGCATTGAATCTTAGCATGTGACAATTCGTTGGATAGGTAAACAACATAACTACGACATCCATGGGATAATTTTGCATTCTCTAAAAATTCGGCCAGAATGGAGGTTAAGAAAATCTCCTCGTTAATTTAGGACATTACTCGTTTTCGACCCATTGTTACTAGGAAGGCCATAAAGTGGCCGATTTGCATTGAATCTTAGCGTGTGACAATTCGTTGGATAGGTAAACAACATAACTACGACATCCATGGGATATTTTTGCATTCTCTAAAAATTCGGCCAGAATGGAGGTTAAGAAAATCTCCTCGTTAATTTGGGACATTACTCGTTTTCGACCCATTTTTATTAGGAAGGCCATAAAGTGGCCGATTTGTATTGAATCTTAGCATGTGACAATTCGTTGGATAGGTAAACAACATAACTACAACTTCCATGGGATATTTTTGCATTCTCTAAAAATTCAGCCAAAATGGAGGTTAAGAAAATCTCCTCGTTAATTTGGGACATTACTCGTTGTCGACCCTTTTTTACTAGGAAGGCCATAATGTGGCCGATTTGCATTGAATCTTAGCGTGTGACAATTCGTTTGATAGGTAAACAACATAACTACGACTTCCATGGGATATTTTTGCATTCTCTAAAAATTCGGCCAAAATGGAGGTTAAGAAAATATCCTCGTTAATTTAGGACATTGCTCGTTTTCGACCCATTTTTACTAGGAAGGCCATAAAGTGGCCGATTTGTATTGAATCTTAGCATGTGACAATTCGTTGGATAGGTTAATAACATAACTACAACTTACATGGGATATTTTTGCATTCTCTAAAAATTCAGCCAAAATGGAGGTTAAGAAAATCTCCTCGTTAATTTGGGACATTACACGTTTTCGACCCTTTTTTAGTAGGAAGGCCATAAAGTGGCCGATTTGTATTGAATCTTAGCATGTGACAATTCGTTGGATAGGTTAATAACTTAACTACGACTTACATGGGATATTTTTGCATTCTCTAAAAATTCGGCCAAAATGGAGGTTAAGAAAATCTCCTCGTTAATTTAGGACATTACTCGTTTTCGACCCTTTTTTACTAGGAAGGCCATAATGTGGCCGATTTGCATTGAATCTTAGCGTGTGACAACTCGTTAGATAGGTAAACAACATAACTACGACTTCCATGGGATATTTTTGCATTCTCTAAAAATTCGGCCAAAATGGAGGTTAAGAAAATATCCTCGTTAATTTAGGACATTGCTCGTTTTCGACCCATTTTTACTAGGAAGGCCATAAAGTGGCCGATTTGTATTGAATCTTAGCATGTGACAATTCGTTGGATAGGTTAATAACATAACTACGACTTACATGGGATATTTTTGCATTCTCTAAAAATTCGGCCAAAATGGAGGTTAAGAAAATCTCCTCGTTAATTTAGGACATTACTCATTTTCGACCCTTTTTTACTAGGAAGGCCATAAAGTGGCCGATTTGTATTGAATCTTAGCATGCGACAATTCGTTGGATAGGTAAACAACATAACTATGACTTCCATGGGATATTTTTGCATTCTCTAAAAATTCAGCCAAAATGGAGGTTAAGAAAATCTCCTCGCTAATTTAGGACATTACTCGTTTTCGACCCTTTTTTACTAGGAAGGCCATAATGTGGTCGATTTGCATTGAATCTTAGCATGTGACAATTCGTTGGATAGGTAAACAAAATAACTACGACTTCCATGGGATATTTTTGCATTCTCTAAACATTCGGCCAGAATGGAGGTTAAGAAAATCTCGTCCTTAATTTGGGACATTACTCGTTTTTGACCCATTTTTACTAGGAAGGCCATAAAGTGGCCGATTTGCATTGAATTTTAGCGTGTGACAATTCGTTGGATAGGTAAACAACATAACTACGACATCCATGGGATATTTTTGCATTCTCTAAAAATTCGGCCAGAATGGAGGTTAAGAAAATCTCCTCGTTAATTTAGGACATTGCTTGTTTTCGACCCATTTTTACTAGGAAGGCCATAAAGTGGCCGATTTGTATTGAATCTTAGCGTGTGACAATTCGTTGGATAGGTAAACAACATAACTACGACTTCCATGGGATATTTTTGCATTCTCTAAAAATTTGGCCAAAATGGAGGTTAAGAAAATCTCCTCGTTAATTTAGGACATTGCTTGTTTTCGACCCATTTTTACTAGGAAGGCCATAAAGTGGCCGATTTGTATTGAATCTTAGCGTGTGACAATTCGTTGGATAGGTAAACAACATAACTACGACATCCATGGAATATTTTTGCATTCTCTAAAAATTCGGCCAGAATGGAGGTTAAGAAAATCTCCTCGTTAATTTGGGACATTACTCGTTTTCGACCCATTTTTATTAGGAAGGCCATAAAGTGGCCGATTTGTATTGAATCTTAGCATGTGACAATTCGTTGGATAGGTTAATAACATAACTACGACTTACATGGGATATTTTTGCATTCTCTAAAAATTCGGCCAAAATGGAGGTTAAGAAAATCTCCTCGTTAATTTAGGACATTACTCATTTTCGACCCTTTTTTACTAGGAAGGCCATAAAGTGGCCGATTTGTATTGAATCTTAGCATGCGACAATTCGTTGGATAGGTAAACAACATAACTATGACTTCCATGGGATATTTTTGCATTCTCTAAAAATTCGGCCAAAATGGAGGTTAAGAAAATCTCCTCGTTAATTTTGGACATTACTCGTTTTCGACCCTTTTTTACTAGGAAGGCCATAATGTGGCCGATTTGCATTGAATCTTAGCGTGTGACAATTCGTTGGATAGGTAAACAACATAACTACGACTTCCATGGGATATTTTTGCATTCTCTAAAAATTCAGCCAAAATGGAGGTTAAGAAAATCTCCTCGTTAATTTGGGACATTACTCGTTTTCGACCCTTTTTTAGTAGGAAGGCCATAATGTGGCCGATTTGCATTGAATCTTAGCGTGTGACAATTCATTGGATTGGTAAACAACATAACTACGACTTCCATGGGATATTTTTGCATTCTCTAAAAATTCGGCCAAAATGGAGGTTAAGAAAATCTCCTCGTTAATTTTGGACATTACTCGTTTTCGACCCTTTTTTACTAGGAAGGCCATAATGTGGCCGATTTGCATTGAATCTTAGCGTGTGACAATTCGTTGGATAGGTAAACAACATAACTACGACTTCCATGGGATATTTTTGCATTCTCTAAAAATTCAGCCAAAATGGAGGTTAAGAAAATCTCCTCGTTAATTTGGGACATTACTCGTTTTCGACCCTTTTTTAGTAGGAAGGCCATAATGTGGCCGATTTGCATTGAATCTTAGCGTGTGACAATTCATTGGATTGGTAAACAACATAACTACGACTTCCATGGGATATTTTTGCATTCTCTAAAAATTCGGCCAAAATGGAGGTTAAGAAAATCTCCTCGTTAATTTAGGACATTGCTTGTTTTCGACCTATTTTTACTAGGAAGGCCATAAAGTGGCCGATTTGTATTGAATCTTAGCGTGTGACAATTCGTTGGATAGGTAAACAACATAACTATGACTTCCATGGGATATTTTTGCATTCTCTAAAAATTCGGCCAAAATGGAGGTTAAGAAAATCTCCTCGTTAATTTGGGACATTACTCGTTTTCGACCCATTTTTATTAGGAAGGCCATAAAGTGGTCGATTTGTATTGAATCTTAGCATGTGACAATTCGTTGGATAGGTTAATAACTTAACTACGACTTACATGGGATATTTTTGCATTCTCTAAAAATTCGGCCAAAATGGAGGTTAAGAAAATCTCCTCGTTAATTTAGGACATTACTCGTTTTCGACCCTTTTTTACTAGGAAGGCCATAATGTGGCCGATTTGCATTGAATCTTAGCGTGTGACAACTCGTTAGATAGGTAAACAACATAACTACGACTTCCATGGGATATTTTTGCATTCTCTAAAAATTCGGCCAAAATGGAGGTTAAGAAAATATCCTCGTTTATTTAGGACATTGCTCGTTTTCGACCCATTTTTACTAGGAAGGCCATAAAGTGGCCGATTTGTATTGAATCTTAGCATGTGACAATTCGTTGGATAGGTTAATAACATAACTACGACTTACATGGGATATTTTTGCATTCTCTAAAAATTCGGCCAAAATGGAGGTTAAGAAAATCTCCTCGTTAATTTAGGACATTACTCATTTTCGACCCTTTTTTACTAGGAAGGCCATAAAGTGGCCGATTTGTATTCAATCTTAGCATGCGACAATTCGTTGGATAGGTAAACAACATAACTATGACTTCCATGGGATATTTTTGCATTCTCTAAAAATTCAGCCAAAATGGAGGTTAAGAAAATCTCCTCGCTAATTTAGGACATTACTCGTTTTCGACCCTTTTTTACTAGGAAGGCCATAATGTGGTCGATTTGCATTGAATCTTAGCATGTGACAATTCGTTGGATAGGTAAACAACATAACTACGACTTCCATGGGATATTTTTGCATTCTCTAAAAATTCGGCCAGAATGGAGGTTAAGAAAATCTCGTCCTTAATTTGGGACATTACTCGTTTTTGACCCATTTTTACTAGGAAGGCCATAAAGTGGCCGATTTGCATTGAATTTTAGCGTGTGACAATTCGTTGGATAGGTAAACAACATAACTACGACATCCATGGGATATTTTTGCATTCTCTAAAAATTCGGCCAGAATGGAGGTTAAGAAAATCTCCTCGTTAATTTAGGACATTGCTTGTTTTCGACCCATTTTTACTAGGAAGGCCATAAAGTGGCCGATTTGTATTGAATCTTAGCGTGTGACAATTCGTTGGATAGGTAAACAACATAACTACGACTTCCATGGGATATTTTTGCATTCTCTAAAAATTTGGCCAAAATGGAGGTTAAGAAAATCTCCTCGTTAATTTAGGACATTGCTTGTTTTCGACCCATTTTTACTAGGAAGGCCATAAAGTGGCCGATTTGTATTGAATCTTAGCGTGTGACAATTCGTTGGATAGGTAAACAACATAACTACGACATCCATGGGATATTTTTGCATTCTCTAAAAATTCGGCCAGAATGGAGGTTAAGAAAATCTCCTCGTTAATTTGGGACATTACTTGTTTTCGACCCATTTTTATTAGGAAGGCCATAAAGTGGCCGATTTGTATTGAATCTTAGCATGTGACAATTCGTTGGATAGGTTAATAACATAACTACGACTTACATGGGATATTTTTGCATTCTCTAAAAATTCGGCCAAAATGGAGGTTAAGAAAATCTCCTCGTTAATTTAGGACATTACTCATTTTCGACCCTTTTTTACTAGGAAGGCCATAAAGTGGCCGATTTGTATTGAATCTTAGCATGCGACAATTCGTTGGATAGGTAAACAACATAACTATGACTTCCATGGGATATTTTTGCATTCTCTAAAAATTCGGCCAAAATGGAGGTTAAGAAAATCTCCTCGTTAATTTTGGACATTACTCGTTTTCGACCCTTTTTTACTAGGAAGGCCATAATGTGGCCGATTTGCATTGAATCTTAGCGTGTGACAATTCGTTGGATAGGTAAACAACATAACTACGACTTCCATGGGATATTTTTGCATTCTCTAAAAATTCAGCCAAAATGGAGGTTAAGAAAATCTCCTCGTTAATTTGGGACATTACTCGTTTTCGACCCTTTTTTAGTAGGAAGGCCATAATGTGGCCGATTTGCATTGAATCTTAGCGTGTGACAATTCATTGGATTGGTAAACAACATAACTACGACTTCCATGGGATATTTTTGCATTCTCTAAAAATTCGGCCAAAATGGAGGTTAAGAAAATCTCCTCGTTAATTTAGGACATTGCTTGTTTTCGACCCATTTTTACTAGGAAGGCCATAAAGTGGCCGATTTGTATTGAATCTTAGCGTGTGACAATTCGTTGGATAGGTAAACAACATAACTACGACTTCCATGGGATATTTTTGCATTCTCTAAAAATTCGGCCAGAATGGAGGTTAAGAAAATCTCGTCCTTAATTTGGGACATTCCTCATTTTTTACCCATTTTTACTAGGAAGGCCATAAAGTGGCCGATTTGCATTGAATTTTAGCGTGTGACAATTCGTTGGATAGGTAAACAACATAACTACGACATCCATGGGATATTTTTGCATTCTCTAAAAATTCGGCCAGAATGGAGGTTAAGAAAATCTCCTCGTTAATTTAGGACATTGCTTGTTTTCGACCCATTTTTACTAGGAAGGCCATAAAGTGGCCGATTTGTATTGAATCTTAGCGTGTGACAATTCGTTGGATAGGTAAACAACATAACTACGACATCCATGGGATATTTTTGCATTCTCTAAAAATTTAGCCAAAATGGAGGTTAAGAAAATCTCCTCGTTAATTTAGGACATTGCTTGTTTTCGACCCATTTTTACTAGGAAGGCCATAAAGTGGCCGATTTGTATTGAATCTTAGCGTGTGACAATTCGTTGGATAGGTAAACAACATAACTAGGACTTCCATGGGATATTTTTGCATTCTCTAAAAATTCGGCCAAAATGGAGGTTAAGAAAATCTCCTCGTTAATTTTGGACATTACTCGTTTTCGACCCTTTTTTACTAGGAAGGCCATAAAGTGGCCGATTTGTATTGAATCTTAGCGTGTGACAATTCGTTAGATAGGTAAACAACATAACTACGACTTCCATGGGATATTTTTGCATTCTCTAAAAATTCAGCCAAAATGGAGGTTAAGAAAATCTCCTCGTTAATTTGGGACATTACTCATTTTCGACCCATTTTTACTAGGAAGGCCATAAAGTGGCCGATTTGTATTGAATTGAATCTTAGCATGTGACAATTCGTTGGATAGGTAAACAACATATCTACGACTTCCGTGGGATATTTTTGCATTCTCTAAAAATTCAGCCAAAATGGAGGTTAAGAAAATCTCCTCGTTAATTTGGGACATTACTCGTTTTCGACCCTTTTTTACTAGGAAGGCCATAATGTGGCCGATTTGCATTGAATCTTAGCGTGTGACAACTCGTTCGATAGGTAAACAACATAACTACGACTTCCATGGGATATTTTTGCATTCTCTAAAAATTCGGCCAAAATGGAGGTTAAGAAAATCTCCTCGTTAATTTAGGACATTGCTTGTTTTCGACCTATTTTTACTAGGAAGGCCATAAAGTGGCCGATTTGTATTGAATCTTAGCGTGTGACAATTCGTTGGATAGGTAAACAACATAACTATGACTTCCATGGGATATTTTTGCATTCTCTAAAAATTCGGCCAAAATGGAGGTTAAGAAAATCTCCTCGTTAATTTGGGACATTACTCGTTTTCGACCCATTTTTATTAGGAAGGCCATAAAGTGGCCGATTTGTATTGAATCTTAGCATGTGACAATTCGTTGGATAGGTAAACAACATAACTACAACTTCCATGGGATATTTTTGCATTCTCTAAAAATTCAGCCAAAATGGAGGTTAAGAAAATCTCCTCGTTAATTTGGGACATTACTCGTTTTCGACCCTTTTTTACTAGGAAGGCCATAATGTGGCCGATTTGCATTGAATCTTAGCGTGTGACAATTCATTGGATTGGTAAACAACATAACTACGACTTCCATGGGATATTTTTGCATTCTCTAAAAATTCGGCCAAAATGGAGGTTAAGAAAATATCCTCGTTAATTTAGGACATTGCTCGTTTTCGACCCATTTTTACTAGGAAGGCCATAAAGTGGCCGATTTGTATTGAATCTTAGCATGTGACAATTCGTTGGATAGGTTAAAAACATAACTACGACTTGCATTGAATCTTAGCGTGCGACAATTCGTTGGATAGGTAAACAACATAACTACGACTTCCATGGGATATTTTTGCATTCTCTAAAAATTCAGCCAAAATGGAGGTTAAGAAAATCTCCTCGCTAATTTAGGACATTACTCGTTATCGACCCTTTTTTACTAGGAAGGCCATAATGTGGTCGATTTGCATTGAATCTTAGCATGTGACAATTCGTTGGATAGGTAAACAACATAACTACGACTTCCATGGGATATTTTTGCATTCTCTAAAAATTCAGCCAAAATGGAGGTTAAGAAAATCTCCTCGTTAATTTGGGACATTACTCGTTTTCGACCCTTTTTTACTAGGAAGGCCATAATGTGGCCGATTTGCATTGAATCTTAGCGTGTGACAATTCATTGGATTGGTAAACAACATAACTACGACTTCCATGGGATATTTTTGCATTCTCTAAAAATTCGGCCAAAATGGAGGTTAAGAAAATCTCCTCGTTAATTTAGGACATTGCTTGTTTTCGACCTTTTTTTACTAGGAAGGCCATAAAGTGGCCGATTTGTATTGAATCTTAGCGTGTGACAATTCGTTGGATAGGTAAACAACATAACTATGACTTCCATGGGATATTTTTGCATTCTCTAAAAATTCGGCCAAAATGGAGGTTAAGAAAATCTCCTCGTTAATTTGGGACATTACTCGTTTTCGACCCATTTTTATTAGGAAGGCCATAAAGTGGCCGATTTGTATTGAATCTTAGCATGTGACAATTCGTTGGATAGGTAAACAACATAACTACAACTTCCATGGGATATTTTTGCATTCTCTAAAAATTCAGCCAAAATGGAGGTTAAGAAAATCTCCTCGTTAATTTGGGACATTACTCGTTTTCGACCCTTTTTTACTAGGAAGGCCATAATGTGGCCGATTTGCATTGAATCTTAGCGTGTGACAATTCATTGGATTGGTAAACAACATAACTACGACTTCCATGGGATATTTTTGCATTCTCTAAAAATTCGGCCAAAATGGAGGTTAAGAAAATATCCTCGTTAATTTAGGACATTGCTCGTTTTCGACCCATTTTTACTAGGAAGGCCATAAAGTGGCCGATTTGTATTGAATCTTAGCATGTGACAATTCGTTGGATAGGTTAAAAACATAACTACGACTTGCATTGAATCTTAGCGTGCGACAATTCGTTGGATAGGTAAACAACATAACTACGACTTCCATGGGATATTTTTGCATTCTCTAAAAATTCAGCCAAAATGGAGGTTAAGAAAATCTCCTCGCTAATTTAGGACATTACTCGTTATCGACCCTTTTTTACTAGGAAGGCCATAATGTGGTCGATTTGCATTGAATCTTAGCATGTGACAATTCGTTGGATAGGTAAACAACATAACTACGACTTCCATGGGATATTTTTGCATTCTCTAAAAATTCGGCCAGAATGGAGGTTAAGAAAATCTCGTCCTTAATTTGGGACATTACTCATTTTTTACCCATTTTTACTAGGAAGGCCATAAAGTGGCCGATTTGCATTGAATTTTAGCGTGTGACAATTCGTTGGATAGGTAAACAACATAACTACGACATCCATGGGATATTTTTGCATTCTCTAAAAATTCGGCCAGAATGGAGGTTAAGAAAATCTCCTCGTTAATTTAGGACATTGCTTGTTTTCGACCCATTTTTACTAGGAAGGCCATAAAGTGGCCGATTTGTATTGAATCTTAGCGTGTGACAATTCGTTGGATAGGTAAACAACATAACTACGACATCCATGGGATATTTTTGCATTCTCTAAAAATTTAGCCAAAATGGAGGTTAAGAAAATCTCCTCGTTAATTTAGGACATTGCTTGTTTTCGACCCATTTTTACTAGGAAGGCCATAAAGTGGCCGATTTGTATTGAATCTTAGCGTGTGACAATTCGTTGGATAGGTAAACAACATAACTAGGACTTCCATGGGATATTTTTGCATTCTCTAAAAATTCGGCCAAAATGGAGGTTAAGAAAATCTCCTCGTTAATTTTGGACATTACTCGTTTTCGACCCTTTTTTACTAGGAAGGCCATAAAGTGGCCGATTTGTATTGAATCTTAGCGTGTGACAATTCGTTAGATAGGTAAACAACATAACTACGACTTCCATGGGATATTTTTGCATTCTCTAAAAATTCAGCCAAAATGGAGGTTAAGAAAATCTCCTCGTTAATTTGGGACATTACTCATTTTCGACCCATTTTTACTAGGAAGGCCATAAAGTGGCCGATTTGTATTGAATTGAATCTTAGCATGTGACAATTCGTTGGATAGGTAAACAACATATCTACGACTTCCGTGGGATATTTTTGCATTCTCTAAAAATTCAGCCAAAATGGAGGTTAAGAAAATCTCCTCGTTAATTTGGGACATTACTCGTTTTCGACCCTTTTTTACTAGGAAGGCCATAATGTGGCCGATTTGCATTGAATCTTAGCGTGTGACAACTCGTTAGATAGGTAAACAACATAACTACGACTTCCATGGGATATTTTTGCATTCTCTAAAAATTCGGCCAAAATGGAGGTTAAGAAAATCTCCTCGTTAATTTAGGACATTGCTTGTTTTCGACCTATTTTTACTAGGAAGGCCATAAAGTGGCCGATTTGTATTGAATCTTAGCGTGTGACAATTCGTTGGATAGGTAAACAACATAACTATGACTTCCATGGGATATTTTTGCATTCTCTAAAAATTCGGCCAAAATGGAGGTTAAGAAAATCTCCTCGTTAATTTGGGACATTACTCGTTTTCGACCCATTTTTATTAGGAAGGCCATAAAGTGGCCGATTTGTATTGAATCTTAGCATGTGACAATTCGTTGGATAGGTAAACAACATAACTACAACTTCCATGGGATATTTTTGCATTCTCTAAAAATTCAGCCAAAATGGAGGTTAAGAAAATCTCCTCGTTAATTTGGGACATTACTCGTTTTCGACCCTTTTTTACTAGGAAGGCCATAATGTGGCCGATTTGCATTGAATCTTAGCGTGTGACAATTCATTGGATTGGTAAACAACATAACTACGACTTCCATGGGATATTTTTGCATTCTCTAAAAATTCGGCCAAAATGGAGGTTAAGAAAATATCCTCGTTAATTTAGGACATTGCTCGTTTTCGACCCATTTTTACTAGGAAGGCCATAAAGTGGCCGATTTGTATTGAATCTTAGCATGTGACAATTCGTTGGATAGGTTAAAAACATAACTACGACTTGCATTGAATCTTAGCGTGCGACAATTCGTTGGATAGGTAAACAACATAACTACGACTTCCATGGGATATTTTTGCATTCTCTAAAAATTCAGCCAAAATGGAGGTTAAGAAAATCTCCTCGCTAATTTAGGACATTACTCGTTATCGACCCTTTTTTACTAGGAAGGCCATAATGTGGTCGATTTGCATTGAATCTTAGCATGTGACAATTCGTTGGATAGGTAAACAACATAACTACGACTTCCATGGGATATTTTTGCATTCTCTAAAAATTCGGCCAGAATGGAGGTTAAGAAAATCTCGTCCTTAATTTGGGACATTACTCATTTTTTACCCATTTTTACTAGGAAGGCCATAAAGTGGCCGATTTGCATTGAATTTTAGCGTGTGACAATTCGTTGGATAGGTAAACAACATAACTACGACATCCATGGGATATTTTTGCATTCTCTAAAAATTCGGCCAGAATGGAGGTTAAGAAAATCTCCTCGTTAATTTAGGACATTGCTTGTTTTCGACCCATTTTTACTAGGAAGGCCATAAAGTGGCCGATTTGTATTGAATCTTAGCGTGTGACAATTCGTTGGATAGGTAAACAACATAACTACGACATCCATGGGATATTTTTGCATTCTCTAAAAATTTGGCCAAAATGGAGGTTAAGAAAATCTCCTCGTTAATTTAGGACATTGCTTGTTTTCGACCCATTTTTACTAGGAAGGCCATAAAGTGGCCGATTTGTATTGAATCTTAGCGTGTGACAATTCGTTGGATAGGTAAACAACATAACTAGGACTTCCATGGGATATTTTTGCATTCTCTAAAAATTCGGCCAAAATGGAGGTTAATAAAATCTCCTCGTTAATTTTGGACATTACTCGTTTTCGACCCTTTTTTACTAGGAAGGCCATAAAGTGGCCGATTTGTATTGAATCTTAGCGTGTGACAATTCGTTAGATAGGTAAACAACATAACTACGACTTCCATGGGATATTTTTGCATTCTCTAAAAATTCAGCCAAAATGGAGGTTAAGAAAATCTCCTCGTTAATTTGGGACATTACTCATTTTCGACCCGTTTTTACTAGGAAGGCCATAAAGTGTCCGATTTGTATTGAATTGAATCTTAGCATGTGACAATTCGTTGGATAGGTAAACAACATATCTACGACTTCCGTGGGATATTTTTGCATTCTCTAAAAATTCAGCCAAAATGGAGGTTAAGAAAATCTCCTCGTTAATTTGGGACATTACTCGTTTTCGACCCTTTTTTACTAGGAAGGCCATAATGTGGCCGATTTGCATTGAATCTTAGCGTGTGACAATTCATTGGATTGGTAAACAACATAACTACGACTTCCATGGGATATTTTTGCATTCTCTAAAAATTCGGCCAAAATGGAGGTTAAGAAAATATCCTCGTTAATTTAGGACATTGCTCGTTTTCGACCCATTTTTACTAGGAAGGCCATAAAGTGGCCGATTTGTATTGAATCTTAGCATGTGACAATTCGTTGGATAGGTTAAAAACATAACTACGACTTGCATTGAATCTTAGCGTGCGACAATTCGTTGGATAGGTAAACAACATAACTACGACTTCCATGGGATATTTTTGCATTCTCTAAAAATTCAGCCAAAATGGAGGTTAAGAAAATCTCCTCGCTAATTTAGGACATTACTCGTTATCGACCCTTTTTTACTAGGAAGGCCATAATGTGGTCGATTTGCATTGAATCTTAGCATGTGACAATTCGTTGGATAGGTAAACAACATAACTACGACTTCCATGGGATATTTTTGCATTCTCTAAAAATTCGGCCAGAATGGAGGTTAAGAAAATCTCGTCCTTAATTTGGGACATTACTCATTTTTTACCCATTTTTACTAGGAAGGCCATAAAGTGGCCGATTTGCATTGAATTTTAGCGTGTGACAATTCGTTGGATAGGTAAACAACATAACTACGACATCCATGGGATATTTTTGCATTCTCTAAAAATTCGGCCAGAATGGAGGTTAAGAAAATCTCCTCGTTAATTTAGGACATTGCTTGTTTTCGACCCATTTTTACTAGGAAGGCCATAAAGTGGCCGATTTGTATTGAATCTTAGCGTGTGACAATTCGTTGGATAGGTAAACAACATAACTACGACATCCATGGGATATTTTTGCATTCTCTAAAAATTTGGCCAAAATGGAGGTTAAGAAAATCTCCTCGTTAATTTAGGACATTGCTTGTTTTCGACCCATTTTTACTAGGAAGGCCATAAAGTGGCCGATTTGTATTGAATCTTAGCGTGTGACAATTCGTTGGATAGGTAAACAACATAACTAGGACTTCCATGGGATATTTTTGCATTCTCTAAAAATTCGGCCAAAATGGAGGTTAATAAAATCTCCTCGTTAATTTTGGACATTACTCGTTTTCGACCCTTTTTTACTAGGAAGGCCATAAAGTGGCCGATTTGTATTGAATCTTAGCGTGTGACAATTCGTTAGATAGGTAAACAACATAACTACGACTTCCATGGGATATTTTTGCATTCTCTAAAAATTCAGCCAAAATGGAGGTTAAGAAAATCTCCTCGTTAATTTGGGACATTACTCATTTTCGACCCATTTTTACTAGGAAGGCCATAAAGTGTCCGATTTGTATTGAATTGAATCTTAGCATGTGACAATTCGTTGGATAGGTAAACAACATATCTACGACTTCCGTGGGATATTTTTGCATTCTCTAAAAATTCAGCCAAAATGGAGGTTAAGAAAATCTCCTCGTTAATTTGGGACATTACTCGTTTTCGACCCTTTTTTACTAGGAAGGCCATAATGTGGCCGATTTGCATTGAATCTTAGCGTGTGACAACTCGTTAGATAGGTAAACAACATAACTACGACTTCCATGGGATATTTTTGCATTCTCTAAAAATTCGGCCAAAATGGAGGTTAAGAAAATATCCTCGTTAATTTAGGACATTGCTCGTTTTCGACCCATTTTTACTAGGAAGGCCATAAAGTGGCCGATTTGTATTGAATCTTAGCATGTGACAATTCGTTGGATAGGTTAATAACATAACTACGACTTACATGGGATATTTTTGCATTCTCTAAAAATTCGGCCAAAATGGAGGTTAAGAAAATATCCTCGTCAATTTAGGACATTACTCGTTTTCGACCCTTTTTTACTAGGAAGGCCATAAAGTGGCCGATTTGTATTGAATCTTAGCATGTGACAATTCGTTGGATAGGTAAACAACATAACTACAACTTCCATGGGATATTTTTGCATTCTCTAAAAATTCAGCCAAAATGGAGGTTAAGAAAATCTCCTCGTTAATTTGGGACATTACTCGTTTTCGACCCTTTTTTACTAGGAAGGCCATAATGTGGCCGATTTGCATTGAATCTTAGCGTGTGACAATTCATTGGATTGGTAAACAACATAACTACGACTTCCATGGGATATTTTTGCATTCTCTAAAAATTCGGCCAAAATGGAGGTTAAGAAAATATCCTCGTTAATTTAGGACATTGCTCGTTTTCGACCCATTTTTACTAGGAAGGCCATAAAGTGGCCGATTTGTATTGAATCTTAGCATGTGACAATTCGTTGGATAGGTTAAAAACATAACTACGACTTGCATTGAATCTTAGCGTGCGACAATTCGTTGGATAGGTAAACAACATAACTACGACTTCCATGGGATATTTTTGCATTCTCTAAAAATTCAGCCAAAATGGAGGTTAAGAAAATCTCCTCGCTAATTTAGGACATTACTCGTTATCGACCCTTTTTTACTAGGAAGGCCATAATGTGGTCGATTTGCATTGAATCTTAGCATGTGACAATTCGTTGGATAGGTAAACAACATAACTACGACTTCCATGGGATATTTTTGCATTCTCTAAAAATTCGGCCAGAATGGAGGTTAAGAAAATCTCGTCCTTAATTTGGGACATTACTCATTTTTTACCCATTTTTACTAGGAAGGCCATAAAGTGGCCGATTTGCATTGAATTTTAGCGTGTGACAATTCGTTGGATAGGTAAACAACATAACTACGACATCCATGGGATATTTTTGCATTCTCTAAAAATTCGGCCAGAATGGAGGTTAAGAAAATCTCCTCGTTAATTTAGGACATTGCTTGTTTTCGACCCATTTTTACTAGGAAGGCCATAAAGTGGCCGATTTGTATTGAATCTTAGCGTGTGACAATTCGTTGGATAGGTAAACAACATAACTACGACATCCATGGGATATTTTTGCATTCTCTAAAAATTTGGCCAAAATGGAGGTTAAGAAAATCTCCTCGTTAATTTAGGACATTGCTTGTTTTCGACCCATTTTTACTAGGAAGGCCATAAAGTGGCCGATTTGTATTGAATCTTAGCGTGTGACAATTCGTTGGATAGGTAAACAACATAACTAGGACTTCCATGGGATATTTTTGCATTCTCTAAAAATTCGGCCAAAATGGAGGTTAATAAAATCTCCTCGTTAATTTTGGACATTACTCGTTTTCGACCCTTTTTTACTAGGAAGGCCATAAAGTGGCCGATTTGTATTGAATCTTAGCGTGTGACAATTCGTTAGATAGGTAAACAACATAACTACGACTTCCATGGGATATTTTTGCATTCTCTAAAAATTCAGCCAAAATGGAGGTTAAGAAAATCTCCTCGTTAATTTGGGACATTACTCATTTTCGACCCATTTTTACTAGGAAGGCCATAAAGTGTCCGATTTGTATTGAATTGAATCTTAGCATGTGACAATTCGTTGGATAGGTAAACAACATATCTACGACTTCCGTGGGATATTTTTGCATTCTCTAAAAATTCAGCCAAAATGGAGGTTAAGAAAATCTCCTCGTTAATTTGGGACATTACTCGTTTTCGACCCTTTTTTACTAGGAAGGCCATAATGTGGCCGATTTGCATTGAATCTTAGCGTGTGACAATTCATTGGATTGGTAAACAACATAACTACGACTTCCATGGGATATTTTTGCATTCTCTAAAAATTCGGCCAAAATGGAGGTTAAGAAAATATCCTCGTTAATTTAGGACATTGCTCGTTTTCGACCCATTTTTACTAGGAAGGCCATAAAGTGGCCGATTTGTATTGAATCTTAGCATGTGACAATTCGTTGGATAGGTTAAAAACATAACTACGACTTGCATTGAATCTTAGCGTGCGACAATTCGTTGGATAGGTAAACAACATAACTACGACTTCCATGGGATATTTTTGCATTCTCTAAAAATTCAGCCAAAATGGAGGTTAAGAAAATCTCCTCGCTAATTTAGGACATTACTCGTTATCGACCCTTTTTTACTAGGAAGGCCATAATGTGGTCGATTTGCATTGAATCTTAGCATGTGACAATTCGTTGGATAGGTAAACAACATAACTACGACTTCCATGGGATATTTTTGCATTCTCTAAAAATTCGGCCAGAATGGAGGTTAAGAAAATCTCGTCCTTAATTTGGGACATTACTCATTTTTTACCCATTTTTACTAGGAAGGCCATAAAGTGGCCGATTTGCATTGAATTTTAGCGTGTGACAATTCGTTGGATAGGTAAACAACATAACTACGACATCCATGGGATATTTTTGCATTCTCTAAAAATTCGGCCAGAATGGAGGTTAAGAAAATCTCCTCGTTAATTTAGGACATTGCTTGTTTTCGACCCATTTTTACTAGGAAGGCCATAAAGTGGCCGATTTGTATTGAATCTTAGCGTGTGACAATTCGTTGGATAGGTAAACAACATAACTACGACATCCATGGGATATTTTTGCATTCTCTAAAAATTTGGCCAAAATGGAGGTTAAGAAAATCTCCTCGTTAATTTAGGACATTGCTTGTTTTCGACCCATTTTTACTAGGAAGGCCATAAAGTGGCCGATTTGTATTGAATCTTAGCGTGTGACAATTCGTTGGATAGGTAAACAACATAACTAGGACTTCCATGGGATATTTTTGCATTCTCTAAAAATTCGGCCAAAATGGAGGTTAATAAAATCTCCTCGTTAATTTTGGACATTACTCGTTTTCGACCCTTTTTTACTAGGAAGGCCATAAAGTGGCCGATTTGTATTGAATCTTAGCGTGTGACAATTCGTTAGATAGGTAAACAACATAACTACGACTTCCATGGGATATTTTTGCATTCTCTAAAAATTCAGCCAAAATGGAGGTTAAGAAAATCTCCTCGTTAATTTGGGACATTACTCATTTTCGACCCATTTTTACTAGGAAGGCCATAAAGTGTCCGATTTGTATTGAATTGAATCTTAGCATGTGACAATTCGTTGGATAGGTAAACAACATATCTACGACTTCCGTGGGATATTTTTGCATTCTCTAAAAATTCAGCCAAAATGGAGGTTAAGAAAATCTCCTCGTTAATTTGGGACATTACTCGTTTTCGACCCTTTTTTACTAGGAAGGCCATAATGTGGCCGATTTGCATTGAATCTTAGCGTGTGACAACTCGTTAGATAGGTAAACAACATAACTACGACTTCCATGGGATATTTTTGCATTCTCTAAAAATTCGGCCAAAATGGAGGTTAAGAAAATATCCTCGTTAATTTAGGACATTGCTCGTTTTCGACCCATTTTTACTAGGAAGGCCATAAAGTGGCCGATTTGTATTGAATCTTAGCATGTGACAATTCGTTGGATAGGTTAATAACATAACTACGACTTACATGGGATATTTTTGCATTCTCTAAAAATTCGGCCAAAATGGAGGTTAAGAAAATCTCCTCGTCAATTTAGGACATTACTCGTTTTCGACCCTTTTTTACTAGGAAGGCCATAAAGTGGCCGATTTGTATTGAATCTTAGCATGCGACAATTCGTTGGATAGGTAAAGAACATAACTACGACTTCCATGGGATATTTTTGCATTCTCGAAAAATTCAGCCAAAATGGAGGTTAAGAAAATCTCCTCGTTAATTTAGGACATTACTCGTTTTCGACCCTTTTTTACTAGGAAGGCCATAATGTGGTCGATTTGCATTGAATCTTAGCATGTGACAATTCGTTGGATAGGTAAACAACATAACTACGACATCCATGGGATAATTTTGCATTCTCTAAAAATTCGGCCAGAATGGAGGTTAAGAAAATCTCCTCGTTAATTTAGGACATTACTCGTTTTCGACCCATTGTTACTAGGAAGGCCATAAAGTGGCCGATTTGCATTGAATCTTAGCATGTGACAATTCGTTGGATAGGTTAATAACATAACTACAACTTACATGGGATATTTTTGTATTCTCTAAAAATTCGGCCAAAATGGAGGTTAAGAAAATATCCTCGTTAATTTAGGACATTGCTCGTTTTCGACCCATTTTTACTAGGAAGGCCATAAAGTGGCCGATTTGTATTGAATCTTAGCATGTGACAATTCGTTGGATAGGTTAATAACATAACTACAACTTACATGGGATATTTTTGGATTCTCTAAAAATTCGGCCAAAATGGAGGTTAAGAAAATCTCCTCGTTAATTTAGGACATTACTCGTTTTCGACCCTTTTTTACTAGGAAGGCCATAAAGTGGCCGATTTGTATTGAATCTTAGCATGTGACAATTCGTTGGATAGGTAAACAACATAACTACGACTTCCATGGGATATTTTTGCATTCTCTAAAAATTCGGCCAAAATGGAGGTTAAGAAAATATCCTCGTTAATTTAGGACATTGCTCGTTTTCGACCCATTTTTACTAGGAAGGCCATAAAGTGGCCGATTTGTATTGAATCTTAGCATGTGACAATTCGTTGGATAGGTTAATAACATAACTACAACTTACATGGGATATTTTTGTATTCTCTAAAAATTCGGCCAAAATGGAGGTTAAGAAAATCTCCTCGTTAATTTAGGACATTACTCGTTTTCGACCCTTTTTTACTAGGAAGGCCATAAAGTGGCCGATTTGTATTGAATCTTAGCATGTGACAATTCGTTGGATAGGTAAACAACATAACTACGACTTCCACGGGATATTTTTGCATTCTCTAAAAATTCAGCCAAAATGGAGGTTAAGAAAATCTCCTCGTTAATTTGGGACATTACTCGTTTTCGACCCTTTTTTACTAGGAAGGCCATAATGTGGCCGATTTGCATTGAATCTTAGCGTGTGACAACTCGTTAGATAGGTAAACAACATAACTACGACTTCCATGGGATATTTTTGCATTCTCTAAAAATTCGGCCAAAATGGAGGTTAAGAAAATATCCTCGTTAATTTAGGACATTGCTCGTTTTCGACCCATTTTTACTAGGAAGGCCATAAAGTGGCCGATTTGTATTGAATCTTAGCATGTGACAATTCGTTGGATAGGTTAATAACATAACTACGACTTACATGGGATATTTTTGCATTCTCTAAAAATTCGGCCAAAATGGAGGTTAAGAAAATCTCCTCGTCAATTTAGGACATTACTCGTTTTCGACCCTTTTTTACTAGGAAGGCCATAAAGTGGCCGATTTGTATTGAATCTTAGCATGCGACAATTCGTTGGATAGGTAAAGAACATAACTACGACTTCCATGGGATATTTTTGCATTCTCGAAAAATTCAGCCAAAATGGAGGTTAAGAAAATCTCCTCGTTAATTTAGGACATTACTCGTTTTCGACCCTTTTTTACTAGGAAGGCCATAATGTGGTCGATTTGCATTGAGTCTTAGCATGTGACAATTCGTTGGATAGGTAAACAACATAACTACGACATCCATGGGATAATTTTGCATTCTCTAAAAATTCGGCCAGAATGGAGGTTAAGAAAATCTCCTCGTTAATTTAGGACATTACTCGTTTTCGACCCATTGTTACTAGGAAGGCCATAAAGTGGCCGATTTGCATTAAATCTTAGCGTGTGACAATTCGTTGGATAGGTAAACAACATAACTACGACATCCATGGGATATTTTTGCATTCTCTAAAAATTCGGCCAGAATGGAGGTTAAGAAAATCTCCTCGTTAATTTGGGACATTACTCGTTTTCGACCCATTTTTATTAGGAAGGCCATAAAGTGGCCGATTTGTATTGAATCTTAGCATGTGACAATTCGTTGGATAGGTAAACAACATAACTACAACTTCCATGGGATATTTTTGCATTCTCTAAAAATTCAGCCAAAATGGAGGTTAAGAAAATCTCCTCGTTAATTTGGGACATTACTCGTTTTCGACCCTTTTTTACTAGGAAGGCCATAATGTGGCCGATTTGCATTGAATCTTAGCGTGTGACAATTCGTTGGATAGGTAAACAACATAACTACGACTTCCATGGGATATTTTTGCATTCTCTAAAAATTCGGCCAAAATGGAGGTTAAGAAAATATCCTCGTTAATTTAGGACATTGCTCGTTTTCGACCCATTTTTACTAGGAAGGCCATAAAGTGGCCGATTTGTATTGAATCTTAGCATGTGACAATTCGTTGGATAGGTTAATAACATAACTACAACTTACATGGGATATTTTTGTATTCTCTAAAAATTCGGCCAAAATGGAGGTTAAGAAAATCTCCTCGTTAATTTAGGACATTACTCGTTTTCGACCCTTTTTTACTAGGAAGGCCATAAAGTGGCCGATTTGTATTGAATCTTAGCATGTGACAATTCGTTGGATAGGTAAACAACATAACTACGACTTCCATGCGATATTTTTGCATTCTCTAAAAATTCAGCCAAAATGGAGGTTAAGAAAATCTCCTCGTTAATTTGGGACATTACACGTTTTCGACCCTTTTTTAGTAGGAAGGCCATAAAGTGGCCGATTTGTATTGAATCTTAGCATGTGACAATTCGTTGGATAGGTTAATAACTTAACTACGACTTACATGGGATATTTTTGCATTCTCTAAAAATTCGGCCAAAATGGAGGTTAAGAAAATCTCCTCGTTAATTTAGGACATTACTCGTTTTCGACCCTTTTTTACTAGGAAGGCCATAATGTGGCCGATTTGCATTGAATCTTAGCGTGTGACAACTCGTTAGATAGGTAAACAACATAACTACGACTTCCATGGGATATTTTTGCATTCTCTAAAAATTCGGCCAAAATGGAGGTTAAGAAAATATCCTCGTTAATTTAGGACATTGCTCGTTTTCGACCCATTTTTACTAGGAAGGCCATAAAGTGGCCGATTTGTATTGAATCTTAGCATGTGACAATTCGTTGGATAGGTTAATAACATAACTACGACTTACATGGGATATTTTTGCATTCTCTAAAAATTCGGCCAAAATGGAGGTTAAGAAAATCTCCTCGTTAATTTAGGACATTACTCATTTTCGACCCTTTTTTACTAGGAAGGCCATAAAGTGGCCGATTTGTATTGAATCTTAGCATGCGACAATTCGTTGGATAGGTAAACAACATAACTATGACTTCCATGGGATATTTTTGCATTCTCTAAAAATTCAGCCAAAATGGAGGTTAAGAAAATCTCCTCGCTAATTTAGGACATTACTCGTTTTCGACCCTTTTTTACTAGGAAGGCCATAATGTGGTCGATTTGCATTGAATCTTAGCATGTGACAATTCGTCGGATAGGTAAACAACATAACTACGACTTCCATGGGATATTTTTGCATTCTCTAAAAATTCGGCCAGAATGGAGGTTAAGAAAATCTCGTCCTTAATTTGGGACATTACTCGTTTTTGACCCATTTTTACTAGGAAGGCCATAAAGTGGCCGATTTGCATTGAATTTTAGCGTGTGACAATTCGTTGGATAGGTAAACAACATAACTACGACATCCATGGGATATTTTTGCATTCTCTAAAAATTCGGCCAGAATGGAGGTTAAGAAAATCTCCTCGTTAATTTAGGACATTGCTTGTTTTCGACCCATTTTTACTAGGAAGGCCATAAAGTGGCCGATTTGTATTGAATCTTAGCGTGTGACAATTCGTTGGATAGGTAAACAACATAACTACGACTTCCATGGGATATTTTTGCATTCTCTAAAAATTTGGCCAAAATGGAGGTTAAGAAAATCTCCTCGTTAATTTAGGACATTGCTTGTTTTCGACCCATTTTTACTAGGAAGGCCATAAAGTGGCCGATTTGTATTGAATCTTAGCGTGTGACAATTCGTTGGATAGGTAAACAACATAACTACGACATCCATGGGATATTTTTGCATTCTCTAAAAATTCGGCCAGAATGGAGGTTAAGAAAATCTCCTCGTTAATTTGGGACATTACTCGTTTTCGACCCATTTTTATTAGGAAGGCCATAAAGTGGCCGATTTGTATTGAATCTTAGCATGTGACAATTCGTTGGATAGGTAAACAACATAACTACAACTTCCATGGGATATTTTTGCATTCTCTAAAAATTCAGCCAAAATGGAGGTTAAGAAAATCTCCTCGTTAATTTGGGACATTACTCGTTTTCGACCCTTTTTTACTAGGAAGGCCATAATGTGGCCGATTTGCATTGAATCTTAGCGTGTGACAATTCGTTGGATAGGTAAACAACATAACTACGACTTCCATGGGATATTTTTGCATTCTCTAAAAATTCGGCCAAAATGGAGGTTAAGAAAATATCCTCGTTAATTTAGGACATTGCTCGTTTTCGACCCATTTTTACTAGGAAGGCCATAAAGTGGCCGATTTGTATTGAATCTTAGCATGTGACAATTCGTTGGATAGGTTAATAACATAACTACAACTTACATGGGATATTTTTGTATTCTCTAAAAATTCGGCCAAAATGGAGGTTTAGAAAATCTCCTCGTTAATTTAGGACATTACTCGTTTTCGACCCTTTTTTACTAGGAAGGCCATAAAGTGGCCGATTTGTATTGAATCTTAGCATGTGACAATTCGTTGGATAGGTAAACAACATAACTACGACTTCCATGGGATATTTTTGCATTCTCTAAAAATTCAGCCAAAATGGAGGTTAAGAAAATCTCCTCGTTAATTTGGGACATTACACGTTTTCGACCCTTTTTTAGTAGGAAGGCCATAAAGTGGCCGATTTGTATTGAATCTTAGCATGTGACAATTCGTTGGATAGGTTAATAACTTAACTACGACTTACATGGGATATTTTTGCATTCTCTAAAAATTCGGCCAAAATGGAGGTTAAGAAAATCTCCTCGTTAATTTAGGACATTACTCATTTTCGACCCTTTTTTACTAGGAAGGCCATAAAGTGGCCGATTTGTATTGAATCTTAGCATGCGACAATTCGTTGGATAGGTAAACAACATAACTACGACTTCCATGGGATATTTTTGCATTCTCTAAAAATTCAGCCAAAATGGAGGTTAAGAAAATCTCCTCGTTAATTTGGGACATTACACGTTTTCGACCCTTTTTTAGTAGGAAGGCCATAAAGTGGCCGATTTGTATTGAATCTTAGCATGTGACAATTCGTTGGATAGGTTAATAACTTAACTACGACTTACATGGGATATTTTTGCATTCTCTAAAAATTCGGCCAAAATGGAGGTTAAGAAAATCTCCTCGTTAATTTAGGACATTACTCGTTTTCGACCCTTTTTTACTAGGAAGGCCATAATGTGGCCGATTTGCATTGAATCTTAGCGTGTGACAACTCGTTAGATAGGTAAACAACATAACTACGACTTCCATGGGATATTTTTGCATTCTCTAAAAATTCGGCCAAAATGGAGGTTAAGAAAATATCCTCGTTAATTTAGGACATTGCTCGTTTTCGACCCATTTTTACTAGGAAGGCCATAAAGTGGCCGATTTGTATTGAATCTTAGCATGTGACAATTCGTTGGATAGGTTAAGAACATAACTACGACTTACATGGGATATTTTTGCATTCTCTAAAAATTCGGCCAAAATGGAGGTTAAGAAAATCTCCTCGTTAATTTAGGACATTACTCATTTTCGACCCTTTTTTACTAGGAAGGCCATAAAGTGGCCGATTTGTATTGAATCTTAGCATGCGACAATTCGTTGGATAGGTAAACAACATAACTACGACTTCCATGGGATATTTTTGCATTCTCTAAAAATTCAGCCAAAATGGAGGTTAAGAAAATCTCCTCGCTAATTTAGGACATTACTCGTTTTCGACCCTTTTTTTACTAGGAAGGCCATAATGTGGTCGATTTGCATTGAATCTTAGCATGTGACAATTTGTTGGATAGGTAAACAACATAACTACGACTTCCATGGGATATTTTTTCATTCTCTAAAAATTCGGCCAGAATGGAGGTTAAGAAAATCTCGTCCTTAATTTGGGACATTACTCGTTTTGGACCCATTTTTATTAGGAAGGCCATAAAGTGGCCGATTTGCATCGAATTTTAGCGTGTGACAATTCGTTGGATAGGTAAACAACATACCTACGACATCCATGGGATATTTTTGCATTCTCTAAAAATTCGGCCAGAATGGAGGTTAAGAAAATCTCCTCGTTAATTTAGGACATTGCTTGTTTTCGACCCATTTTTACTAGGAAGGCCATAAAGTGGCCGATTTGTATTGAATCTTAGCGTGTGACAATTCGTTGGATAGGTAAACAACATAACTACGACATCCATGGGATATTTTTGCATTCTCTAAAAATTCGGCCAGAATGGAGGTTAAGAAAATCTCCTCGTTAATTTGGGACATTACTCGTTTTCGACCCATTTTTATTAGGAAGGCCATAAAGTGGCCGATTTGTATTGAATCTTAGCATGTGACAATTCGTTGGATAGGTAAACAACATAACTACAACTTCCATGGGATATTTTTGCATTCTCTAAAAATTCAGCCAAAATGGAGGTTAAGAAAATCTCCTCGTTAATTTGGGACATTACTCGTTTTCGACCCTTTTTTACTAGGAAGGCCATAATGTGGCCGATTTGCATTGAATCTTAGCGTGTGACAATTCGTTGGATAGGTAAACAACATAACTACGACTTCCATGGGATATTTTTGCATTCTCTAAAAATTCGGCCAAAATGGAGGTTAAGAAAATATCCTCGTTAATTTAGGACATTGCTCGTTTTCGACCCATTTTTACTAGGAAGGCCATAAAGTGGCCGATTTGTATTGAATCTTAGCATGTGACAATTCGTTGGATAGGTTAATAACATAACTACAACTTACATGGGATATTTTTGTATTCTCTAAAAATTCGGCCAAAATGGAGGTTAAGAAAATCTCCTCGTTAATTTAGGACATTACTCTTTTTCGACCCTTTTTTACTAGGAAGGCCATAAAGTGGCCGATTTGTATTGAATCTTAGCATGTGACAATTCGTTGGATAGGTAAACAACATAACTACGACTTCCATGGGATATTTTTGCATTCTCTAAAAATTCAGCCAAAATGGAGGTTAAGAAAATCTCCTCGTTAATTTGGGACATTACACGTTTTCGACCCTTTTTTAGTAGGAAGGCCATAAAGTGGCCGATTTGTATTGAATCTTAGCATGTGACAATTCGTTGGATAGGTTAATAACTTAACTACGACTTACATGGGATATTTTTGCATTCTCTAAAAATTCGGCCAAAATGGAGGTTAAGAAAATCTCCTCGTTAATTTAGGACATTACTCGTTTTCGACCCTTTTTTACTAGGAAGGCCATAATGTGGCCGATTTGCATTGAATCTTAGCGTGTGACAACTCGTTAGATAGGTAAACAACATAACTACGACTTCCATGGGATATTTTTGCATTCTCTAAAAATTCGGCCAAAATGGAGGTTAAGAAAATATCCTCGTTAATTTAGGACATTGCTCGTTTTCGACCCATTTTTACTAGGAAGGCCATAAAGTGGCCGATTTGTATTGAATCTTAGCATGTGACAATTCGTTGGATAGGTTAAGAACATAACTACGACTTACATGGGATATTTTTGCATTCTCTAAAAATTCGGCCAAAATGGAGGTTAAGAAAATCTCCTCGTTAATTTAGGACATTACTCATTTTCGACCCTTTTTTACTAGGAAGGCCATAAAGTGGCCGATTTGTATTGAATCTTAGCATGCGACAATTCGTTGGATAGGTAAACAACATAACTACGACTTCCATGGGATATTTTTGCATTCTCTAAAAATTCAGCCAAAATGGAGGTTAAGAAAATCTCCTCGCTAATTTAGGACATTACTCGTTTTCGACCCTTTTTTACTAGGAAGGCCATAATGTGGTCGATTTGCATTGAATCTTAGCATGTGACAATTTGTTGGATAGGTAAACAACATAACTACGACTTCCATGGGATATTTTTTCATTCTCTAAAAATTCGGCCAGAATGGAGGTTAAGAAAATCACGTCCTTAATTTGGGACATTACTCATTTTGGACCCATTTTTATTAGGAAGGCCATAAAGTGGCCGATTTGCATCGAATTTTAGCGTGTGACAATTCGTTGGATAGGTAAACAACATAACTACGACATCGATGGGATATTTTTGCATTCTCTAAAAATTCGGCCAGAATGGAGGTTAAGAAAATCTCCTCGTTAATTTAGGACATTGCTTGTTTTCGACCCATTTTTACTAGGAAGGCCATAAAGTGGCCGATTTGTATTGAATCTTAGCGTGTGACAATTCGTTGGATAGGTAAACAACATAACTACGACATCCATGGGATATTTTTGCATTCTCTAAAAATTCGGCCAGAATGGAGGTTAAGAAAATCTCCTCGTTAATTTGGGACATTACTCGTTTTCGACCCATTTTTATTAGGAAGGCCATAAAGTGGCCGATTTGTATTGAATCTTAGCATGTGACAATTCGTTGGATAGGTAAACAACATAACTACAACTTCCATGGGATATTTTTGCATTCTCTAAAAATTCAGCCAAAATGGAGGTTAAGAAAATCTCCTCGTTAATTTGGGACATTACTCGTTTTCGACCCTTTTTTACTAGGAAGGCCATAATGTGGCCGATTTGCATTGAATCTTAGCGTGTGACAATTCGTTGGATAGGTAAACAACATAACTACGACTTCCATGGGATATTTTTGCATTCTCTAAAAATTCGGCCAAAATGGAGGTTAAGAAAATATCCTCGTTAATTTAGGACATTGCTCGTTTTCGACCCATTTTTACTAGGAAGGCCATAAAGTGGCCGATTTGTATTGAATCTTAGCATGTGACAATTCGTTGGATAGGTTAATAACATAACTACAACTTACATGGGATATTTTTGTATTCTCTAAAAATTCGGCCAAAATGGAGGTTAAGAAAATCTCCTCGTTAATTTAGGACATTACTCTTTTTCGACCCTTTTTTACTAGGAAGGCCATAAAGTGGCCGATTTGTATTGAATCTTAGCATGTGACAATTCGTTGGATAGGTAAACAACATAACTACGACTTCCATGGGATATTTTTGCATTCTCTAAAAATTCAGCCAAAATGGAGGTTAAGAAAATCTCCTCGTTAATTTGGGACATTACACGTTTTCGACCCTTTTTTAGTAGGAAGGCCATAAAGTGGCCGATTTGTATTGAATCTTAGCATGTGACAATTCGTTGGATAGGTTAATAACTTAACTACGACTTACATGGGATATTTTTGCATTCTCTAAAAATTCGGCCAAAATGGAGGTTAAGAAAATCTCCTCGTTAATTTAGGACATTACTCGTTTTCGACCCTTTTTTACTAGGAAGGCCATAATGTGGCCGATTTGCATTGAATCTTAGCGTGTGACAACTCGTTAGATAGGTAAACAACATAACTACGACTTCCATGGGATATTTTTGCATTCTCTAAAAATTCGGCCAAAATGGAGGTTAAGAAAATATCCTCGTTAATTTAGGACATTGCTCGTTTTCGACCCATTTTTACTAGGAAGGCCATAAAGTGGCCGATTTGTATTGAATCTTAGCATGTGACAATTCGTTGGATAGGTTAAGAACATAACTACGACTTACATGGGATATTTTTGCATTCTCTAAAAATTCGGCCAAAATGGAGGTTAAGAAAATCTCCTCGTTAATTTAGGACATTACTCATTTTCGACCCTTTTTTACTAGGAAGGCCATAAAGTGGCCGATTTGTATTGAATCTTAGCATGCGACAATTCGTTGGATAGGTAAACAACATAACTACGACTTCCATGGGATATTTTTGCATTCTCTAAAAATTCAGCCAAAATGGAGGTTAAGAAAATCTCCTCGCTAATTTAGGACATTACTCGTTTTCGACCCTTTTTTACTAGGAAGGCCATAATGTGGTCGATTTGCATTGAATCTTAGCATGTGACAATTTGTTGGATAGGTAAACAACATAACTACGACTTCCATGGGATATTTTTTCATTCTCTAAAAATTCGGCCAGAATGGAGGTTAAGAAAATCTCGTCCTTAATTTGGGACATTACTCATTTTGGACCCATTTTTATTAGGAAGGCCATAAAGTGGCCGATTTGCATCGAATTTTAGCGTGTGACAATTCGTTGGATAGGTAAACAACATAACTACGACATCGATGGGATATTTTTGCATTCTCTAAAAATTCGGCCAGAATGGAGGTTAAGAAAATCTCCTCGTTAATTTAGGACATTGCTTGTTTTCGACCCATTTTTACTAGGAAGGCCATAAAGTGGCCGATTTGTATTGAATCTTAGCGTGTGACAATTCGTTGGATAGGTAAACAACATAACTACGACATCCATGGGATATTTTTGCATTCTCTAAAAATTCGGCCAGAATGGAGGTTAAGAAAATCTCCTCGTTAATTTGGGACATTACTCGTTTTCGACCCATTTTTATTAGGAAGGCCATAAAGTGGCCGATTTGTATTGAATCTTAGCATGTGACAATTCGTTGGATAGGTAAACAACATAACTACAACTTCCATGGGATATTTTTGCATTCTCTAAAAATTCAGCCAAAATGGAGGTTAAGAAAATCTCCTCGTTAATTTGGGACATTACTCGTTTTCGACCCTTTTTTACTAGGAAGGCCATAATGTGGCCGATTTGCATTGAATCTTAGCGTGTGACAATTCGTTGGATAGGTAAACAACATAACTACGACTTCCATGGGATATTTTTGCATTCTCTAAAAATTCGGCCAAAATGAAGGTTAAGAAAATATCCTCGTTAATTTAGGACATTGCTCGTTTTCGACCCATTTTTACTAGGAAGGCCATAAAGTGGCCGATTTGTATTGAATCTTAGCATGTGACAATTCGTTGGATAGGTTAATAACATAACTACAACTTACATGGGATATTTTTGTATTCTCTAAAAATTCGGCCAAAATGGAGGTTAAGAAAATCTCCTCGTTAATTTAGGACATTACTCTTTTTCGACCCTTTTTTACTAGGAAGGCCATAAAGTGGCCGATTTGTATTGAATCTTAGCATGTGACAATTCGTTGGATAGGTAAACAACATAACTACGACTTCCATGGGATATTTTTGCATTCTCTAAAAATTCAGCCAAAATGGAGGTTAAGAAAATCTCCTCGTTAATTTGGGACATTACACGTTTTCGACCCTTTTTTAGTAGGAAGGCCATAAAGTGGCCGATTTGTATTGAATCTTAGCATGTGACAATTCGTTGGATAGGTTAATAACTTAACTACGACTTACATGGGATATTTTTGCATTCTCTAAAAATTCGGCCAAAATGGAGGTTAAGAAAATCTCCTTGTTAATTTAGGACATTACTCGTTTTCGACCCTTTTTTACTAGGAAGGCCATAATGTGGCCGATTTGCATTGAATCTTAGCGTGTGACAACTCGTTAGATAGGTAAACAACATAACTACGACTTCCATGGGATATTTTTGCATTCTCTAAAAATTCGGCCAAAATGGAGGTTAAGAAAATATCCTCGTTAATTTAGGACATTGCTCGTTTTCGACCCATTTTTACTAGGAAGGCCATAAAGTGGCCGATTTGAATTGAATCTTAGCATGTGACAATTCGTTGGATAGGTTAATAACATAACTACGACTTACATGGGATATTTTTGCATTCTCTAAAAATTCGGCCAAAATGGAGGTTAAGAAAATCTCCTCGTTAATTTAGGACATTACTCATTTTCGACCCTTTTTTACTAGGTAGGCCATAAAGTGGCCGATTTGTATTGAATCTTAGCATGCGACAATTCGTTGGATAGGTAAACAACATAACTACGACTTCCATGGGATATTTTTGCATTCTCTAAAAATTCAGCCAAAATGGAGGTTAAGAAAATCTCCTCGCTAATTTAGGACATTACTCGTTTTCGACCCTTTTTTACTAGGAAGGCCATAATGTGGTCGATTTGCATTGAATCTTAGCATGTGACAATTCGTTGGATAGGTAAACAACATAACTACGACTTCCATGGGATATTTTTTCATTCTCTAAAAATTCGGCCAGAATGGAGGTTAAGAAAATCTCGTCCTTAATTTGGGACATTACTCGTTTTTGACCCATTTTTACTAGGAAGGCCATAAAGTGGCCGATTTGCATTGAATTTTAGCGTGTGACAATTCGTTGGATAGGTAAACAACATAACTACGACATCCATGGGATATTTTTGCATTCTCTAAAAATTCGGCCAGAATGGAGGTTAAGAAAATCTCCTCGTTAATTTAGGACATTGCTTGTTTTCGACCCATTTTTACTAGGAAGGCCATAAAGTGGCCGATTTGTATTGAATCTTAGCGTGTGACAATTTGTTGGATAGGTAAACAACATAACTACGACTTCCATGGGATATTTTTGCATTCTCTAAAAATTTGGCCAAAATGGAGGTTAAGAAAATCTCCTCGTTAATTTAGGACATTGCTTGTTTTCGACCCATTTTTACATGGAAGGCCATAAAGTGGCCGATTTGTATTGAATCTTAGCGTGTGACAATTCGTTGGATAGGTAAACAACATAACTATGACTTCCATGGGATATTTTTGCATTCTCTAAAAATTCGGCCAAAATGGAGGTTAAGAAAATCTCCTCGTTAATTTTGGACATTACTCGTTTTCGACCCTTTTTTACTAGGAAGGCCATAAAGTGGCCGATTTGTATTGAATCTTAGCGTGTGACAATTCGTTGGATAGGTAAACAACATAACTACGACTTCCATGGGATATTTTTGCATTCTCTAAAAATTTGGCCAAAATGGAGGTTAAGAAAATCTCCTCGTTAATTTGGGACATTACTCGTTTTCGACCCTTTTTTAGTAGGAAGGCCATAATGTAGCCGATTTGCATTGAATCTTAGCGTGTGACAATTCGTTGGATAGGTAAACAACATAACTACGACTTCCATGGGATATTTTTGCATTCTCTAAAAATTTGGCCAAAATGGAGGTTAAGAAAATCTCCTCGTTAATTTAGGACATTGCTTGTTTTCGACCCATTTTTACTAGGAAGGCCATAAAGTGGCCGATTTGTATTGAATCTTAGCGTGTGACAATTCGTTCGATAGGTACACAACATAACTATGACTTCCATGGGATATTTTTGCATTCTCTAAAAATTCGGCCAAAATGGAGGTTAAGAAAATCTCCTCGTTAATTTTGGACATTACTCGTTTTCGACCCTTTTTTACTAGGAAGGCCATAAAGTGGCCGATTTGTATTGAATCTTAGCGTGTGACAATTCGTTGGATAGGTAAACAACATAACTACGACTTCCATGGGATATTTTTGCATTCTCTAAAAATTCAGCCAAAATGGAGGTTAAGAAAATCTCCTCGTTAATTTGGGACATTACTCGTTTTCGACCCATTTTTACTAGGAAGGCCATAAAGTGGCCGATTTGTATTGAATTGAATCTTAGCATGTGACAATTCGTTGGATAGGTAAACAACATATCTACGACTTCCGTGGGATATTTTTGCATTCTCTAAAAATTCAGCCAAAATGGAGGTTAAGAAAATCTCCTCGTTAATTTGGGACATTACTCGTTTTCGACCCTTTTTTATAAGGAAGGCCATAAAGTGGCCGGTTTGTATTGAATCTTAGCATGGGACAATTTGTTGGATAGGTAAACAACATAGCTACGACTTCCATGGGATATTTTTGCATTTTTTAAAAATTCAGCCAAAATGGAGGTTAAGAAAATCCTTGCGTTAATTTGGGACATTACTCGTTTTCGACCCTTTTTTACTAGGAAGGCCATAATGTGGCCGATTTGCATTGAATTTTAGCGTGTGACAATTCGTTGGATAGGTAAACAACATAACTACGACTTCCATGGGATATTTTTGCATTCTCTAAAAATTCAGCAAAAATGGAGGTTAAGAAAATCTCCTCGTTAATTTAGGACATTACTCGTTTTCGACCCATTTTTACTAGGAAGGCCATAAAGTGGCCGATTTGTATTGAATCTTAGCATGTGACAATTCGTTGGATAGGTAAACAACATACCTACGATTTCCATGGGATATTTTTGCATTCTCTAAAAATTCGGCCAAAATGGAGGTTAAGAAAATCCCCTCGTTAATTTAGGACATTACTAGTTTTCGACCCTTTTTTACTAGGAAGGCCATAATGTGGCCGATTTGCATTGAATCTAAGCATGTGACAATTCGTTGGATAGGTAAACAACATAACTACGACTTCCATGGGATATTTTTGCATTCTCTAAAAATTTGGCCAAAATGGAGGTTAAGAAAATCTCCTCGTTAATTTAGGACATTGCTTGTTTTCGACCCATTTTTACTAGGAAGGCCATAAAGTGGCCGATTTGTATTGAATCTTAGCGTGTGACAATTCGTTGGATAGGTAAACAACATAACTACGACTTACATGGGATATTTTTGCATTCTCTAAAAATTCGGCCAAAATGGAGGTTAAGAAAATATCCTCGTTAATTTAGGACATTGCTCGTTTTCGACCCATTTTAACTAGGAAGGCCATAAAGTGGCCGATTTGTATTGAATCTTAGCATGTGACAATTCGTTGGATAGGTTAATAACATAACTACGACTTACATGGGATATTTTTGCATTCTCTAAAAATTTGGCCAAAATGGAGGTTAAGAAAATCTCCTCGTTAATTTAGGACATTGCTTGTTTTCGACCCATTTTTACTAGGAAGGCCATAAAGTGGCCGATTTGTATTGAATCTTAGCGTGTGACAATTCGTTGGATAGGTACACAACATAACTATGACTTCCATGGGATATTTTTGCATTCTCTAAAAATTCGGCCAAAATGGAGGTTAAGAAAATCTCCTCGTTAATTTTGGACATTACTCGTTTTCGACCCTTTTTTACTAGGAAGGCCATAAAGTGGCCGATTTGTATTGAATCTTAGCATGTGACAATTCGTTGGATAGGTAAACAACATATCTACGACTTCCGTGGGATATTTTTGCATTCTCTAAAAATTCAGCCAAAATGGAGGTTAAGAAAATCTCCTCGTTAATTTGGGACATTACTCGTTTTCGACCCTTTTTTATAAGGAAGGCCATAAAGTGGCCGGTTTGTATTGAATCTTAGCATGGGACAATTTGTTGGATAGGTAAACAACATAGCTACGACTTCCATGGGATATTTTTGCATTTTTTAAAAATTCAGCCAAAATGGAGGTTAAGAAAATCCTTGCGTTAATTTGGGACATTACTCGTTTTCGACCCATTTTTACTAGCAAGGCCATAAAGTGGCCGATTTGTATTGAATCTTAGCATGTGACAATTCGTTGGATAGGTAAACAACATACCTACGATTTCCATGGGATATTTTTGCATTCTCTAAAAATTCGGCCAAAATGGAGGTTAAGAAAATCCCCTCGTTAATTTAGGACATTACTAGTTTTCGACCCTTTTTTACTAGGAAGGCCATAATGTGGCCGATTTGCATTGAATCTTAGCATGTGACAATTCGTTGGATAGGTAAACAACATAACTACGACTTCCATGGGATATTTTTGCATTCTCTAAAAATTTGGCCAAAATGGAGGTTAAGAAAATCTCCTCGTTAATTTAGGACATTGCTTGTTTTCGACCCATTTTTACTAGGAAGGCCATAAAGTGGCCGATTTGTATTGAATCTTAGCGTGTGACAATTCGTTGGATAGGTAAACAACATAACTACGACTTCCATGGGATATTTTTGCATTCTCTAAAAATTCGGCCAAAATGGAGGTTAAGAAAATATCCTCGTTAATTTAGGACATTGCTCGTTTTCGACCCATTTTAACTAGGAAGGCCATAAAGTGGCCGATTTGTATTGAATCTTAGCATGTGACAATTCGTTGGATAGGTTAATAACATAACTATGACTTACATGGGATATTTTTGCATTCTCTAAAAATTTGGCCAAAATGGAGGTTAAGAAAATCTCCTCGTTAATTTAGGACATTGCTTGTTTTCGACCCATTTTTACTAGGAAGGCCATAAAGTGGCCGATTTGTATTGAATCTTAGCGTGTGACAATTCGTTGGATAGGTACACAACATAACTATGACTTCCATGGGATATTTTTGCATTCTCTAAAAATTCGGCCAGAATGGAGGTTAAGAAAATCTCCTCGTTAATTTTGGACATTACTCGTTTTCGACCCTTTTTTACTAGGAAGGCCATAAAGTGGCCGATTTGTATTGAATCTTAGCATGTGACAATTCGTTGGATAGGTAAACAACATACCTACGATTTCCATGGGATATTTTTGCATTCTCTAAAAATTCGGCCAAAATGGAGGTTAAGAAAATCTCCTCGTTAATTTAGGACATTACTAGTTTTCGACCCTTTTTTACTAGGAAGGCCATAATGTGGCCGATTTGCATTGAATCTTAGCATGTGACAATTCGTTGGATAGGTAAACAACATAACTACGACTTCCATGGGATATTTTTGCATTCTCTAAAAATTTGGCCAAAATGGAGGTTAAGAAAATCTCCTCGTTAATTTAGGACATTGCTTGTTTTCGACCCATTTTTACTAGGAAGGCCATAAAGTGGCCGTTTTGTATTGAATCTTAGCGTGTGACAATTCGTTGGATAGGTAAACAACATAACTATGACTTCCATGGGATATTTTTGCATTCTCTAAAAATTCGGCCAAAATGGAGGTTAAGAAAATCTCCTCGTTAATTTTGGACATTACTCGTTTTCGACCCTTTTTTACTAGGAAGGCCATAAAGTGGCCGATTTGTATTGAATCTTAGCGTGTGACAATTCGTTGGATAGGTAAACAACATAACTACGACTTCCATGGGATATTTTTGCATTCTCTAAAAATTCAGCCAAAATGGAGGTTAAGAAAATCTCCTCGTTAATTTGGGACATTACTCGTTTTCGACCCATTTTTACTAGGAAGGCCATAAAGTGGCCGATTTGTATTGAATTGAATCTTAGCATGTGACAATTCGTTGGATAGGTAAACAACATATCTACGACTTCCGTGGGATATTTTTGCATTCTCTAAAAATTCAGCCAAAATGGAGGTTAAGAAAATCTCCTCGTTAATTTGGGACATTACTCGTTTTCGACCCTTTTTTACTAGGAAGGCCATAATGTGGCCGATTTGCATTGAATCTTAGCGTGTGACAACTCGTTAGATAGGTAAACAACATAACTACGACTTCCATGGGATATTTTTGCATTCTCTAAAAATTCGGCCAAAATCGAGGTTAAGAAAATATCCTCGTTAATTTAGGACATTGCTCGTTTTCGACCCATTTTTACTAGGAAGGCCATAAAGTGGCCGATTTGTATTGATTCCTAGCATGTGACAATTCGTTGGATAGGTTAATAACATAACTACGATTTCCATGGGATATTTTTGCATTCTCTAAAAATTCAGCCAAAATGGAGGTTAAGAAAATCTCCTCGTTAATTTAGGACATTACTCGTTTTCGACCCATTTTTACTAGGAAGGCCATAAAGTGGCCGATTTGTATTGAATCTTAGCATGTGACAATTCGTTGGATAGGTAAACAACATACCTACGATTTCCATGGGATATTTTTGCATTCTCTAAAAATTCGGCCAAAATGGAGGTTAAGAAAATCTCCTCGTTAATTTAGGACATTACTAGTTTTCGACCCTTTTTTACTAGGAAGGCCATAATGTGGCCGATTTGCATTGAATCTTAGCATGTGACAATTCGTTGGATAGGTAAACAACATAACTACGACTTCCATGGGATATTTTTGCATTCTCTAAAAATTTGGCCAAAATGGAGGTTAAGAAAATCTCCTCGTTAATTTAGGACATTGCTTGTTTTCGACCCATTTTTACTAGGAAGGCCATAAAGTGGCCGATTTGTATTGAATCTTAGCGTGTGACAATTCGTTGGATAGGTAAACAACATAACTATGACTTCCATGGGATATTTTTGCATTCTCTAAAAATTCGGCCAAAATGGAGGTTAAGAAAATCTCCTCGTTAATTTTGGACATTACTCGTTTTCGACCCTTTTTTACTAGGAAGGCCATAAAGTGGCCGATTTGTATTGAATCTTAGCGTGTGACAATTCGTTGGATAGGTAAACAACATAACTACGACTTCCATGAGATATTTTTGCATTCTCTAAAAATTCAGCCAAAATGGAGGTTAAGAAAATCTCCTCGTTAATTTGGGACATTACTCGTTTTCGACCCATTTTTACTAGGAAGGCCATAAAGTGGCCGATTTGTATTGAATTGAATCTTAGCATGTGACAATTCGTTGGATAGGTAAACAACATATCTACGACTTCCGTGGGATATTTTTGCATTCTCTAAAAATTCAGCCAAAATGGAGGTTAAGAAAATCTCCTCGTTAATTTGGGACATTACTCGTTTTCGACCCTTTTTTACTAGGAAGGCCATAATGTGGCCGATTTGCATTGAATCTTAGCGTGTGACAACTCGTTAGATAGGTAAACAACATAACTACGACTTCCATGGGATATTTTTGCATTCTCTAAAAATTCGGCCAAAATCGAGGTTAAGAAAATATCCTCGTTAATTTAGGACATTGCTCGTTTTCGACCCATTTTTACTAGGAAGGCCATAAAGTGGCCGATTTGTATTGATTCCTAGCATGTGACAATTCGTTGGATAGGTTAATAACATAACTACGACTTACATGGGATATTTTTGCATTCTCTAAAAATTAGGCCAAAATGGAGGTTAAGAAAATCTCCTCGTTAATTTAGGACATTACTCGTTTTCGACCCTTTTTTACTAGGAAGGCCATAAAGTGGCCGATTTGTATTGAATCTTAGCATGCGACAATTCGTTGGATAGGTAAAGAACATAACTACGACTTCCACGGGATATTTTTGCATTCTCGAAAAATTCAGCCAAAATGGAGGTTAAGAAAATCTCCTCGTTAATTTAGGACATTACTCGTTTTCGACCCTTTTTTACTAGGAAGGCCATAATGTGGTCGATTTGCATTGAATCTTAGCATGTGACAATTCGTTGGATAGGTAAACAACATAACTACGACATCCATGAGATAATTTTGCATTCTCTAAAAATTCGGCCAGAATGGAGGTTAAGAAAATCTCCTCGTTAATTTAGGACATTACTCGTTTTCGACCCATTGTTACTAGGAAGGCCATAAAGTGGCCGATTTGCATTGAATCTTAGCGTGTGACAATTCGTTGGATAGGTAAACAACATAACTACGACATCCATGGGATATTTTTGCATTCTCTAAAAATTCGGCCAGAATGGAGGTTAAGAAAATCTCCTCGTTAATTTGGGACATTACTCGTTTTCGACCCATTTTTATTAGGAAGGCCATAAAGTGGCCGATTTGTATTGAATCTTAGCATGTGACAATTCGTTGGATAGGTAAACAACATAACTACAACTTCCATGGGATATTTTTGCATTCTCTAAAAATTCAGCCAAAATGGAGGTTAAGAAAATCTCCTCGTTAATTTGGGACATTACTCGTTTTCGACCCTTTTTTACTAGGAAGGCCATAATGTGGCCGATTTGCATTGAATCTTAGCGTGTGACAATTCGTTGGATAGGTAAACAACATAACTACGACTTCCATGGGATATTTTTGCATTCTCTAAAAATTCGGCCAAAATGGAGGTTAAGAAAATATCCTCGTTAATTTAGGACATTGCTCGTTTTCGACCCATTTTTACTAGGAAGGCCATAAAGTGGCCGATTTGTATTGAATCTTAGCATGTGACAATTCGTTGGATAGGTAAACAACATAACTACGACTTCCATGGGATATTTTTGCATTCTCTAAAAATTCAGCCAAAATGGAGGTTAAGAAAATCTCCTCGTTAATTTAGGACATTGCTTGTTTTCGACCCATTTTTAGTAGGAAGGCCATAAAGTGGCCGATTTGTATTGAATCTTAGCATGTGACAATTCGATGAATAGGTTAATAACTTAACTACGACTTACATGGGATATTTTTGCATTCTCTAAAAATTCGGCCAAAATGGAGGTTAAGAAAATCTCCTCGTTAATTTAGGACATTGCTTGTTTTCGACCCATTTTTAGTAGGAAGGCCATAAAGTGGCCGATTTGTATTGAATCTTAGCATGTGACAATTCGTTGGATAGGTTAATAACTTAACTACGACTTACATGGGATATTTTTGCATTCTCTAAAAATTCGGCCAAAATGGAGGTTAAGAAAATCTCCTCGTTAATTTAGGACATTACTCGTTTTCGACCCTTTTTTACTAGGAAGGCCATAATGTGGTCGATTTGCATTGAATCTTAGCATGTGACAATTCGTTGGATAGGTAAACAACATAACTACGACATCCATGGGATAATTTTGCATTCTCTAAAAATTCGGCCAGAATGGAGGTTAAGAAAATCTCCTCGTTAATTTAGGACATTACTCGTTTTCGACCCATTGTTACTAGGAAGGCCATAAAGTGGCCGATTTGCATTGAATCTTAGCGTGTGACAATTCGTTGGATAGGTAAACAACATAACTACGACATCCATGGGATATTTTTGCATTCTCTAAAAATTCGGCCAGAATGGAGGTTAAGAAAATCTCCTCGTTAATTTGGGACATTACTCGTTTTCGACCCATTTTTATTAGGAAGGCCATAAAGTGGCCGATTTGTATTGAATCTTAGCATGTGACAATTCGTTGGATAGGTAAACAACATAACTACAACTTCCATGGGATATTTTTGCATTCTCTAAAAATTCAGCCAAAATGGAGGTTAAGAAAATCTCCTCGTTAATTTGGGACATTACTCGTTTTCGACCCTTTTTTACTAGGAAGGCCATAATGTGGCCGATTTGCATTGAATCTTAGCGTGTGACAATTCGTTGGATAGGTAAACAACATAACTACAACTTCCATGGGATATTTTTGCATTCTCTAAAAATTCAGCCAAAATGGAGGTTAAGAAAATCTCCTCGTTAATTTGGGACATTACTCGTTTTCGACCCATTTTTACTAGGAAGGCCATAAAGTGGCCGATTTGTATTGAATCTTAGCATGTGACAATTCGTTGGATAGGTAAACAACATAACTACGACTTCCATGGGATATTTTTGCATTCTCTAAAAATTCAGCCAAAATGGAGGTTAAGAAAATCTCCTCGTTAATTTGGGACATTACACGTTTTCGACCCTTTTTTAGTAGGAAGGCCATAAAGTGGCCGATTTGTATTGAATCTTAGCATGTGACAATTCGTTGAATAGGTTAATAACTTAACTACGACTTACATGGGATATTTTTGCATTCTCTAAAAATTCGGCCAAAATGGAGGTTAAGAAAATCTCCTCGTTAATTTAGGACATTACTCGTTTTCGACCCATTGTTACTAGGAAGGCCATAAAGTGGCCGATTTGTATTGAATCTTAGCATGTGACAATTCGTTGGATAGGTAAACAACATAACTACGACTTCCATGGGATATTTTTGCATTCTCTAAAAATTCAGCCAAAATGGAGGTTAAGAAAATCTCCTCGTTAATTTAGGACATTGCTTGTTTTCGACCCATTTTTAGTAGGAAGGCCATAAAGTGGCCGATTTGTATTGAATCCTAGCATGTGACAATTCGATGAATAGGTTAATAACTTAACTACGACTTACATGGGATATTTTTGCATTCTCTAAAAATTCGGCCAAAATGGAGGTTAAGAAAATCTCCTCGTTAATTTAGGACATTACTCGTTTTCGACCCTTTTTTACTAGGAAGGCCATAATGTGGTCGATTTGCATTGAATCTTAGCATGTGACAATTCGTTGGATAGGTAAACAACATAACTACGACATCCATGGGATAATTTTGCATTCTCTAAAAATTCGGCCAGAATGGAGGTTAAGAAAATCTCCTCGTTAATTTAGGACATTACTCGTTTTCGACCCATTGTTACTAGGAAGGCCATAAAGTGGCCGATTTGCATTGAATCTTAGCGTGTGACAATTCGTTGGATAGGTAAACAACATAACTACGACATCCATGGGATATTTTTGCATTCTCTAAAAATTCGGCCAGAATGGAGGTTAAGAAAATCTCCTCGTTAATTTGGGACATTACTCGTTTTCGACCCATTTTTATTAGGAAGGCCATAAAGTGGCCGATTTGTATTGAATCTTAGCATGTGACAATTCGTTGGATAGGTAAACAACATAACTACAACTTCCATGGGATATTTTTGCATTCTCTAAAAATTCAGCCAAAATGGAGGTTAAGAAAATCTCCTCGTTAATTTGGGACATTACTCGTTTTCGACCCTTTTTTACTAGGAAGGCCATAATGTGGCCGATTTGCATTGAATCTTAGCGTGTGACAATTCGTTGGATAGGTAAACAACATAACTACAACTTCCATGGGATATTTTTGCATTCTCTAAAAATTCAGCCAAAATGGAGGTTAAGAAAATCTCCTCGTTAATTTGGGACATTACTCGTTTTCGACCCATTTTTACTAGGAAGGCCATAAAGTGGCCGATTTGTATTGAATCTTAGCATGTGACAATTCGTTGGATAGGTAAACAACATAACTACGACTTCCATGGGATATTTTTGCATTCTCTAAAAATTCAGCCAAAATGGAGGTTAAGAAAATCTCCTCGTTAATTTGGGACATTACACGTTTTCGACCCTTTTTTAGTAGGAAGGCCATAAAGTGGCCGATTTGTATTGAATCTTAGCATGTGACAATTCGTTGAATAGGTTAATAACTTAACTACGACTTACATGGGATATTTTTGCATTCTCTAAAAATTCGGCCAAAATGGAGGTTAAGAAAATCTCCTCGTTAATTTAGGACATTGCTCGTTTTCGACCCATTTTTACTAGGAAGGCCATAAAGTGGCCGATTTGTATTGAATCTTAGCATGTGACAATTCGTTGGATAGGTAAACAACATAACTACGACTTCCATGGGATATTTTTGCATTCTCTAAAAATTCAGCCAAAATGGAGGTTAAGAAAATCTCCTCGTTAATTTAGGACATTGCTTGTTTTCGACCCATTTTTAGTAGGAAGGCCATAAAGTGGCCGATTTGTATTGAATCTTAGCATGTGACAATTCGATGAATAGGTTAATAACTTAACTACGACTTACATGGGATATTTTTGCATTCTCTAAAAATTCGGCCAAAATGGAGGTTAAGAAAATCTCCTCGTTAATTTAGGACATTACTCGTTTTCGACCCTTTTTTACTAGGAAGGCCATAATGTGGTCGATTTGCATTGAATCTTAGCATGTGACAATTCGTTGGATAGGTAAACAACATAACTACGACATCCATGGGATAATTTTGCATTCTCTAAAAATTCGGCCAGAATGGAGGTTAAGAAAATCTCCTCGTTAATTTAGGACATTACTCGTTTTCGACCCATTGTTACTAGGAAGGCCATAAAGTGGCCGATTTGCATTGAATCTTAGCGTGTGACAATTCGTTGGATAGGTAAACAACATAACTACGACATCCATGGGATATTTTTGCATTCTCTAAAAATTCGGCCAGAATGGAGGTTAAGAAAATCTCCTCGTTAATTTGGGACATTACTCGTTTTCGACCCATTTTTATTAGGAAGGCCATAAAGTGGCCGATTTGTATTGAATCTTAGCATGTGACAATTCGTTGGATAGGTAAACAACATAACTACAACTTCCATGGGATATTTTTGCATTCTCTAAAAATTCAGCCAAAATGGAGGTTAAGAAAATCTCCTCGTTAATTTGGGACATTACTCGTTTTCGACCCTTTTTTACTAGGAAGGCCATAATGTGGCCGATTTGCATTGAATCTTAGCGTGTGACAATTCGTTGGATAGGTAAACAACATAACTACAACTTCCATGGGATATTTTTGCATTCTCTAAAAATTCAGCCAAAATGGAGGTTAAGAAAATCTCCTCGTTAATTTGGGACATTACTCGTTTTCGACCCATTTTTACTAGGAAGGCCATAAAGTGGCCGATTTGTATTGAATCTTAGCATGTGACAATTCGTTGGATAGGTAAACAACATAACTACGACTTCCATGGGATATTTTTGCATTCTCTAAAAATTCAGCCAAAATGGAGGTTAAGAAAATCTCCTCGTTAATTTGGGACATTACACGTTTTCGACCCTTTTTTAGTAGGAAGGCCATAAAGTGGCCGATTTGTATTGAATCTTAGCATGTGACAATTCGTTGAATAGGTTAATAACTTAACTACGACTTACATGGGATATTTTTGCATTCTCTAAAAATTCGGCCAAAATGGAGGTTAAGAAAATCTCCTCGTTAATTTAGGACATTACTCGTTTTCGACCCTTTTTTACTAGGAAGGCCATAATGTGGCCGATTTGCATTGAATCTTAGCGTGTGACAACTCGTTAGATAGGTAAACAACATAACTACGACTTCCATGGGATATTTTTGCATTCTCTAAAAATTCGGCCAAAATGGAGGTTAAGAAAATATCCTCGTTAATTTAGGACATTGCTCGTTTTCGACCCATTTTTACCAGGAAGGCCATAAAGTGGCCGATTTGTATTGAATCTTAGCATGTGACAATTCGTTGGATAGGTTAATAACATAACTACGACTTACATGGGATATTTTTGCATTCTCTAAAAATTCGGCCAAAATGGAGGTTAAGAAAATCTCCTCGTTAATTTAGGACATTACTCATTTTCGACCCTTTTTTACTAGGAAGGCCATAAAGTGGCCGATTTGTATTGAATCTTAGCATGCGACAATTCGTTGGATAGGTAAACAACATAACTACGACTTCCATGGGATATTTTTGCATTCTCTAAAAATTCAGCCAAAATGGAGGTTAAGAAAATCTCCTCGTTAATTTAGGACATTGCTTGTTTTCGACCCATTTTTAGTAGGAAGGCCATAAAGTGGCCGATTTGTATTGAATCTTAGCATGTGACAATTCGTTGAATAGGTTAATAACTTAACTACGACTTACATGGGATATTTTTGCATTCTCTAAAAATTCGGCCAAAATGGAGGTTAAGAAAATCTCCTCGTTAATTTAGGACATTACTCGTTTTCGACCCTTTTTTACTAGGAAGGCCATAATGTGGCCGATTTGCATTGAATCTTAGCGTGTGACAACTCGTTAGATAGGTAAACAACATAACTACGACTTCCATGGGATATTTTTGCATTCTCTAAAAATTCGGCCAAAATGGAGGTTAAGAAAATATCCTCGTTAATTTAGGACATTGCTCGTTTTCGACCCATTTTTACCAGGAAGGCCATAAAGTGGCCGATTTGTATTGAATCTTAGCATGTGACAATTCGTTGGATAGGTTAATAACATAACTACGACTTACATGGGATATTTTTGCATTCTCTAAAAATTCGGCCAAAATGGAGGTTAAGAAAATCTCCTCGTTAATTTAGGACATTACTCATTTTCGACCCTTTTTTACTAGGAAGGCCATAAAGTGGCCGATTTGTATTGAATCTTAGCATGCGACAATTCGTTGGATAGGTAAACAACATAACTACGACTTCCATGGGATATTTTTGCATTCTCTAAAAATTCAGCCAAAATGGAGGTTAAGAAAATCTCCTCGTTAATTTAGGACATTGCTTGTTTTCGACCCATTTTTAGTAGGAAGGCCATAAAGTGGCCGATTTGTATTGAATCTTAGCATGTGACAATTCGTTGAATAGGTTAATAACTTAACTACGACTTACATGGGATATTTTTGCATTCTCTAAAAATTCGGCCAAAATGGAGGTTAAGAAAATCTCCTCGTTAATTTAGGACATTACTCGTTTTCGACCCTTTTTTACTAGGAAGGCCATAATGTGGTCGATTTGCATTGAATCTTAGCATGTGACAATTCGTTGGATAGGTAAACAACATAACTACGACATCCATGGGATAATTTTGCATTCTCTAAAAATTCGGCCAGAATGGAGGTTAAGAAAATCTCCTCGTTAATTTAGGACATTACTCGTTTTCGACCCATTGTTACTAGGAAGGCCATAAAGTGGCCGATTTGCATTGAATCTTAGCGTGTGACAATTCGTTGGATAGGTAAACAACATAACTACGACATCCATGGGATATTTTTGCATTCTCTAAAAATTCGGCCAGAATGGAGGTTAAGAAAATCTCCTCGTTAATTTGGGACATTACTCGTTTTCGACCCATTTTTATTAGGAAGGCCATAAAGTGGCCGATTTGTATTGAATCTTAGCATGTGACAATTCGTTGGATAGGTAAACAACATAACTACAACTTCCATGGGATATTTTTGCATTCTCTAAAAATTCAGCCAAAATGGAGGTTAAGAAAATCTCCTCGTTAATTTGGGACATTACTCGTTTTCGACCCTTTTTTACTAGGAAGGCCATAATGTGGCCGATTTGCATTGAATCTTAGCGTGTGACAATTCGTTGGATAGGTAAACAACATAACTACGACTTCCATGGGATATTTTTGCATTCTCTAAAAATTCGGCCAAAATGGAGGTTAAGAAAATATCCTCGTTAATTTAGGACATTGCTCGTTTTCGACCCATTTTTACTAGGAAGGCCATAAAGTGGCCGATTTGTATTGAATCTTAGCATGTGACAATTCGTTGGATAGGTAAACAACATAACTACGACTTCCATGGGATATTTTTGCATTCTCTAAAAATTCAGCCAAAATGGAGGTTAAGAAAATCTCCTCGTTAATTTGGGACATTACACGTTTTCGACCCTTTTTTAGTAGGAAGGCCATAAAGTGGCCGATTTGTATTGAATCTTAGCATGTGACAATTCGTTGAATAGGTTAATAACTTAACTACGACTTACATGGGATATTTTTGCATTCTCTAAAAATTCGGCCAAAATGGAGGTTAAGAAAATCTCCTCGTTAATTTAGGACATTACTCGTTTTCGACCCTTTTTTACTAGGAAGGCCATAATGTGGCCGATTTGCATTGAATCTTAGCGTGTGACAACTCGTTAGATAGGTAAACAACATAACTACGACTTCCATGGGATATTTTTGCATTCTCTAAAAATTCGGCCAAAATGGAGGTTAAGAAAATATCCTCGTTAATTTGGGACATTACTCGTTTTCGACCCATTTTTATTAGGAAGGCCATAAAGTGGCCGATTTGTATTGAATCTTAGCATGTGACAATTCGTTGGATAGGTAAACAACATAACTACAACTTCCATGGGATATTTTTGCATTCTCTAAAAATTCAGCCAAAATGGAGGTTAAGAAAATCTCCTCGTTAATTTGGGACATTACTCGTTTTCGACCCTTTTTTACTAGGAAGGCCATAATGTGGCCGATTTGCATTGAATCTTAGCGTGTGACAATTCGTTGGATAGGTAAACAACATAACTACGACTTCCATGGGATATTTTTGCATTCTCTAAAAATTCGGCCAAAATGGAGGTTAAGAAAATATCCTCGTTAATTTAGGACATTGCTCGTTTTCGACCCATTTTTACTAGGAAGGCCATAAAGTGGCCGATTTGTATTGAATCTTAGCATGTGACAATTCGTTGGATAGGTAAACAACATAACTACGACTTCCATGGGATATTTTTGCATTCTCTAAAAATTCAGCCAAAATGGAGGTTAAGAAAATCTCCTCGTTAATTTAGGACATTGCTTGTTTTCGACCCATTTTTAGTAGGAAGGCCATAAAGTGGCCGATTTGTATTGAATCTTAGCATGTGACAATTCGTTGAATAGGTTAATAACTTAACTACGACTTACATGGGATATTTTTGCATTCTCTAAAAATTCGGCCAAAATGGAGGTTAAGAAAATCTCCTCGTTAATTTAGGACATTACTCGTTTTCGACCCATTTTTACTAGGAAGGCCATAAAGTGGCCGATTTGTATTGAATCTTAGCATGTGACAATTCGTTGGATAGGTAAACAACATAACTACGACTTCCATGGGATATTTTTGCATTCTCTAAAAATTCAGCCAAAATGGAGGTTAAGAAAATCTCCTCGTTAATTTGGGACATTACACGTTTTCGACCCTTTTTTAGTAGGAAGGCCATAAAGTGGCCGATTTGTATTGAATCTTAGCATGTGACAATTCGTTGAATAGGTTAATAACTTAACTACGACTTACATGGGATATTTTTGCATTCTCTAAAAATTCGGCCAAAATGGAGGTTAAGAAAATCTCCTCGTTAATTTAGGACATTACTCGTTTTCGACCCTTTTTTACTAGGAAGGCCATAATGTGGCCGATTTGCATTGAATCTTAGCGTGTGACAACTCGTTAGATAGGTAAACAACATAACTACGACTTCCATGGGATATTTTTGCATTCTCTAAAAATTCGGCCAAAATGGAGGTTAAGAAAATATCCTCGTTAATTTGGGACATTACTCGTTTTCGACCCATTTTTATTAGGAAGGCCATAAAGTGGCCGATTTGTATTGAATCTTAGCATGTGACAATTCGTTGGATAGGTAAACAACATAACTACAACTTCCATGGGATATTTTTGCATTCTCTAAAAATTCAGCCAAAATGGAGGTTAAGAAAATCTCCTCGTTAATTTGGGACATTACTCGTTTTCGACCCTTTTTTACTAGGAAGGCCATAATGTGGCCGATTTGCATTGAATCTTAGCGTGTGACAATTCGTTGGATAGGTAAACAACATAACTACGACTTCCATGGGATATTTTTGCATTCTCTAAAAATTCGGCCAAAATGGAGGTTAAGAAAATATCCTCGTTAATTTAGGACATTGCTCGTTTTCGACCCATTTTTACTAGGAAGGCCATAAAGTGGCCGATTTGTATTGAATCTTAGCATGTGACAATTCGTTGGATAGGTAAACAACATAACTACGACTTCCATGGGATATTTTTGCATTCTCTAAAAATTCAGCCAAAATGGAGGTTAAGAAAATCTCCTCGTTAATTTAGGACATTGCTTGTTTTCGACCCATTTTTAGTAGGAAGGCCATAAAGTGGCCGATTTGTATTGAATCTTAGCATGTGACAATTCGTTGAATAGGTTAATAACTTAACTACGACTTACATGGGATATTTTTGCATTCTCTAAAAATTCGGCCAAAATGGAGGTTAAGAAAATCTCCTCGTTAATTTAGGACATTACTCGTTTTCGACCCTTTTTTACTAGGAAGGCCATAATGTGGTCGATTTGCATTGAATCTTAGCATGTGACAATTCGTTGGATAGGTAAACAACATAACTACGACATCCATGGGATAATATTGCATTCTCTAAAAATTCGGCCAGAATGGAGGTTAAGAAAATCTCCTCGTTAATTTAGGACATTACTCGTTTTCGACCCATTGTTACTAGGAAGGCCATAAAGTGGCCGATTTGCATTGAATCTTAGCGTGTGACAATTCGTTGGATAGGTAAACAACATAACTACGACATCCATGGGATATTTTTGCATTCTCTAAAAATTCGGCCAGAATGGAGGTTAAGAAAATCTCCTCGTTAATTTGGGACATTACTCGTTTTCGACCCATTTTTATTAGGAAGGCCATAAAGTGGCCGATTTGTATTGAATCTTAGCATGTGACAATTCGTTGGATAGGTAAACAACATAACTACAACTTCCATGGGATATTTTTGCATTCTCTAAAAATTCAGCCAAAATGGAGGTTAAGAAAATCTCCTCGTTAATTTGGGACATTACTCGTTTTCGACCCTTTTTTACTAGGAAGGCCATAATGTGGCCGATTTGCATTGAATCTTAGCGTGTGACAATTCGTTGGATAGGTAAACAACATAACTACGACTTCCATGGGATATTTTTGCATTCTCTAAAAATTCGGCCAAAATGGAGGTTAAGAAAATATCCTCGTTAATTTAGGACATTGCTCGTTTTCGACCCATTTTTACTAGGAAGGCCATAAAGTGGCCGATTTGTATTGAATCTTAGCATGTGACAATTCGTTGGATAGGTAAACAACATAACTACGACTTCCATGGGATATTTTTGCATTCTCTAAAAATTCAGCCAAAATGGAGGTTAAGAAAATCTCCTCGTTAATTTGGGACATTACACGTTTTCGACCCTTTTTTAGTAGGAAGGCCATAAAGTGGCCGATTTGTATTGAATCTTAGCATGTGACAATTCGTTGAATAGGTTAATAACTTAACTACGACTTACATGGGATATTTTTGCATTCTCTAAAAATTCGGCCAAAATGGAGGTTAAGAAAATCTCCTCGTTAATTTAGGACATTACTCGTTTTCGACCCTTTTTTACTAGGAAGGCCATAATGTGGCCGATTTGCATTGAATCTTAGCGTGTGACAACTCGTTAGATAGGTAAACAACATAACTACGACTTCCATGGGATATTTTTGCATTCTCTAAAAATTCGGCCAAAATGGAGGTTAAGAAAATATCCTCGTTAATTTGGGACATTACTCGTTTTCGACCCATTTTTATTAGGAAGGCCATAAAGTGGCCGATTTGTATTGAATCTTAGCATGTGACAATTCGTTGGATAGGTAAACAACATAACTACAACTTCCATGGGATATTTTTGCATTCTCTAAAAATTCAGCCAAAATGGAGGTTAAGAAAATCTCCTCGTTAATTTGGGACATTACTCGTTTTCGACCCTTTTTTACTAGGAAGGCCATAATGTGGCCGATTTGCATTGAATCTTAGCGTGTGACAATTCGTTGGATAGGTAAACAACATAACTACGACTTCCATGGGATATTTTTGCATTCTCTAAAAATTCGGCCAAAATGGAGGTTAAGAAAATATCCTCGTTAATTTAGGACATTGCTCGTTTTCGACCCATTTTTACTAGGAAGGCCATAAAGTGGCCGATTTGTATTGAATCTTAGCATGTGACAATTCGTTGGATAGGTAAACAACATAACTACGACTTCCATGGGATATTTTTGCATTCTCTAAAAATTCAGCCAAAATGGAGGTTAAGAAAATCTCCTCGTTAATTTGGGACATTACACGTTTTCGACCCTTTTTTAGTAGGAAGGCCATAAAGTGGCCGATTTGTATTGAATCTTAGCATGTGACAATTCGTTGAATAGGTTAATAACTTAACTACGACTTACATGGGATATTTTTGCATTCTCTAAAAATTCGGCCAAAATGGAGGTTAAGAAAATCTCCTCGTTAATTTAGGACATTACTCGTTTTCGACCCATTTTTACCAGGAAGGCCATAAAGTGGCCGATTTGTATTGAATCTTAGCCTGTGACAATTCGTTGGATAGGTTAATAACATAACTACGACTTACATGGGATATTTTTGCATTCTCTAAAAATTCGGCCAAAATGGAGGTTAAGAAAATCTCCTCGTTAATTTAGGACATTACTCATTTTCGACCCTTTTTTACTAGGAAGGCCATAAAGTGGCCGATTTGTATTGAATCTTAGCATGCGACAATTCGTTGGATAGGTAAACAACATAACTACGACTTCCATGGGATATTTTTGCATTCTCTAAAAATTCAGCCAAAATGGAGGTTAAGAAAATCTCCTCGCTAATTTAGGACATTACTCGTTTTCGACCCTTTTTTACTAGGAAGGCCATAATGTGGTCGATTTGCATTGAATCTTAGCATGTGACAATTCGTTGGATAGGTAAACAACATAACTACGACTTCCATTGGATATTTTTGCATTCTCTAAAAATTCGGCCAGAATGGAGGTTAAGAAAATCTCGTCCTTAATTTGGGACATTACTCGTTTTTGACCCATTTTTACTAGGAAGGCCATAAAGTGGCCGATTTGCATTGAATTTTAGCGTGTGACAATTCGTTGGATAGGTAAACAACATAACTACGACATCCATGGGATATTTTTGCATTCTCTAAAAATTCGGCCAGAATGGAGGTTAAGAAAATCTCCTCGTTAATTTAGGACATTGCTTGTTTTCGACCCATTTTTACTAGGAAGGCCATAAAGTGGCCGATTTGTATTGAATCTTAGTGTGTGACAATTCGTTGGATAGGTAAACAACATAACTACGACTTCCATGGGATATTTTTGCATTCTCTAAAAATTTGGCCAAAATGGAGGTTAAGAAAATCTCCTCGTTAATTTAGGACATTGCTTGTTTTCGACCCATTTTTACTAGGAAGGCCAAAAAGCGGCCGATTTGTATTGAATCTTAGCGTGTGACAATTCGTTGGATAGGTAAACAACATAACTATGACTTCCATATGATATTTTTGCATTCTCTAAAAATTCGGCCAAAATGGAGGTTAAGAAAATCTCCTCGTTAATTTTGGACATTACTCGTTTTCGACCCTTTTTTACTAGGAAGGCCATAAAGTGGCCGATTTGTATTGAATCTTAGCGTGTGACAATTCGTTGGATAGGTAAACAACATAGCTACGACTTCCATGGGATATTTTTGCATTTTTTAAAAATTCAGCCAAAATGGAGGTTAAGAAAATCCTTGCGTTAATTTGGGACATTACTCGTTTTCGACCCTTTTTTACTAGGAAGGCCATAATGTGGCCGATTTGCATTGACTTTTTTACTAGGAAGGCCATAATGTTTCCGATTTGCATTGAATTTTAGCGTGTGACAATTCGTTGGATAGGTAAACAACATAACTACGACTTCCATGGGATATTTTTGCATTCTCTAAAAATTCGGCCAAAATGGAGGTTAAGAAAATCTCCTCGTTAATTTAGGACGTAACTCGTTTTCGACCCATTTTTACTAGGAAGGCCATAAAGTGGCCGATTTGTATTGAATCTTAGCATGTGACAATTCGTTGGATAGGTAAACAACATACCTACGATTTCCATGGGATATTTTTGCATTCTCTAAAAATTCGGCCAAAAGGGAGGTTAAGAAAATCCCCTCGTTAATTTAGGACATTACTCGTTTTCGACCCTTTTTTACTAGGAAGGCCATAATGTGGCCGATTTGCATTGAATCTTAGCCTGTGACAATTCGTTGGAAAGGTAAACAACATAACTACGACTTCCATGGGATATTTTTGCATTCTCTAAAAATTCGGCCAAAATGGAGGTTAAGAAAATCTCCTTGTTAATTTGGGACATTACTCGTTTTCGACCCTTTTTTAGTAGGAAGGCCATAATGTGGCCGATTTGCATTGATTCTTAGCGTGTGACAATTCGTTGGATAGGTAAACAACATAACTACGACTTCCATGGGATATTTTTGCATTCTCTAAAAATTCGGCCAAAATGGAGGTTAAGAAAATCTCCTCGTTAATTTAGGACATTACTCGTTTTCGACCCATTTTTACTAGGAAGGCCATAAAGTGGCCGATTTGTATTGAATCTTAGCATGTGACAATTCGTTGGATAGGTAAACAACATACCTACGATTTCCATGGGATATTTTTGCATTCTCTAAAAATTCGGCCAAAAGGGAGGTTAAGAAAATCCCCTCGTTAATTTAGGACATTACTCGTTTTCGACCCTTTTTTACTAGGAAGGCCATAATGTGGCCGATTTGCATTGAATCTTAGCATGTGACAATTCGTTGGAAAGGTAAACAACATAACTACGACTTCCATGGGATATTTTTGCATTCTCTAAAAATTCGGCCAAAATGGAGGTTAAGAAAATCTCCTTGTTAATTTGGGACATTACTCTTTTTCGACCCTTTTTTAGTAGGAAGGCCATAATGTGGCCGATTTGCATTGAATCTTAGCGTGTGACAATTCGTTGGATAGGTAAACAACATTACTACGACTTCCATGGGATATTTTTGCATTCTCTAAAAATTCGGCCAAAATGGAGGTTAAGAAAATCTCCTCGTTAATTTAGGACATTACTCGTTTTCGACCCTTTTTTTATAAGGAAGGCCATAAAGTGGCCGGTTTGTATTGAATCTTAGCATGGGACAATTCGTTGGATAGGTAAACAACATAGCTACGACTTCCATGGGATATTTTTGCATTTTTTAAAAATTCAGCCAAAATGGAGGTTAAGAAAATCCTTGCGTTAATTTGGGACATTACTCGTTTTCGACCCTTTTTTACTAGGAAGGCCATAATGTGGCCGATTTGCATTGACTTTTTTACTAGGAAGGCCATAATGTTGCCGATTTGCATTGAATTTTAGCGTGTGACAATTCGTTGGATAGGTAAACAACATAACTACGACTTCCATGGGATATTTTTGCATTCTCTAAAAATTCGGCCAAAATGGAGGTTAAGAAAATCTCCTCGTTAATTTAGGACATTACTCGTTTTCGACCCATTTTTACTAGGAAGGCCATAAAGTGGCCGATTTGTATTGAATCTTAGCATGTGACAATTCGTTGGATAGGTAAACAACATACCTACGATTTCCATGGGATATTTTTGCATTCTCTAAAAATTCGGCCAAAATGGAGGTTAAGAAAATCCCCTCGTTAATTTAGGACATTACTCGTTTTCGACCCTTTTTTACTAGGAAGGCCATAATGTGGCCGATTTGCATTGAATCTTAGCATGTGACAATTCGTTGGATAGGTAAACAACATAACTACGACTTCCATGGGATATTTTTGCATTATCTAAAAATTCGGCCAAAATGGAGGTTAAGAAAATCTCCTCGTTAATTTAGGACATTACTCGTTTTCGACCCATTTTTACTAGGAAGGCCATAAAGTGGCCGATTTGTATTGAATCTTAGCATGTGACAATTCGTTGCATAGGTAAACAACATAACTACGACTTCCATGGGATATTTTTGCATTCTCTAAAAATTCGGCCAAAACGGAGGTTAAGGAAATCTCCTCGTTAATTTAGGACATTACTCGTTTTCGACCCTTTTTTACTAGGAAGGCCATAATGTGGCCGATTTGCATTGAATCTTAGCATGTGACAATTCGTTGGATAGATAAACAACATAACTACGACTTCCATGGGATATTTTCGCATTCTCTAAAAATTCGGCCAAAATGGAGGTTAAGAAAATCTCCTCGTTAATTTAGGACATAACTCGTTTTCAACCCTTTTTTAGTAGGAAGGCCATAATGTGGCCGATTTGCATTGAATCTTAGCGTGTGACAATTCGTTGGATAGGTAAACAACATAACTACGACTTCCATGGGATATTTTTGCATTCTCTAAAAATTCGGCCAAAATGGAGGTTAAGAAAATCTCCTCGTTAATTTAGGACATTACTCGTTTTCGACCCATTTTTACTAGGAAGGCCATAAAGTGGCCGATTTGTATTGAATCTTAGCATGTGACAATTCGTTGGATAGGTAAACAACATACCTACGATTTCCATGGGATATTTTTGCATTCTCTAAAAATTCGGCCAAAATGGAGGTTAAGAAAATCCCCTCGTTAATTTAGGACATTACTCGTTTTCGACCCTTTTTTACTAGGAAGGCCATAATGTGGCCGATTTGCATTGAATCTTAGCATGTGACAATTCGTTGGATAGGTAAACAACATAACTACGACTTCCATGGGATATTTTTGCATTATCTAAAAATTCGGCCAAAATGGAGGTTAAGAAAATCTCCTCGTTAATTTAGGACATTACTCGTTTTCGACCCATTTTTACTAGGAAGGCCATAAAGTGGCCGATTTGTATTGAATCTTAGCATGTGACAATTCGTTGGATAGGTAAACAACATAACTACGACTTCCATGGGATATTTTTGCATTCTCTAAAAATTCGGCCAAAACGGAGGTTAAGGAAATCTCCTCGTTAATTTAGGACATTAATCGTTTTCGACCCTTTTTTACTAGGAAGGCCATAATGTGGCCGATTTGCATTGAATCTTAGCATGTGACAATTCGTTGGATAGATAAACAACATAACTACGACTTCCATGGGATATTTTCGCATTCTCTAAAAATTCGGCCAAAATGGAGGTTAAGAAAATCTCCTCGTTAATTTAGGACATTACTCGTTTTCGACCCATTTTTACTAGGAAGGCCATAAAGTGGCCGATTTGTATTGAATCTTAGCATGTGACAATTTGTTGGATAGGTAAACAACATAACTACGACTTCCATGGGATATTTTTGCATTCTCTAAAAATTCGGCCAAAACGGAGGTTAAGAAAATCTCCTCGTTAATTTAGGACATAACTCGTTTTCAACCCTTTTTTAGTAGGAAGGCCATAATGTGGCCGATTTGCATTGAATCTTAGCGTGTGACAATTCGTTGGATAGGTAAACAACATAACTACGACTTCCATGGGATATTTTTGCATTCTCTAAAAATTCGGCCAAAATGGAGGTTAAGAAAATCTCCTCGTTAATTTAGGACATCACTCGTTTTCGACCCATTTTTACTAGGAAGGCCATAAAGTGGCCGATTTGTATTGAATCTTAGCATGTGACAATTCGTTGGATAGGTAAACAACATACCTACGATTTCCATGGGATATTTTTGCATTCTCTAAAAATTCGGCCAAAAGGGAGGTTAAGAAAATCCCCTCGTTAATTTAGGACATTACTCGTTTTCGACCCTTTTTTACTAGGAAGGCCATAATGTGGCCGATTTGCATTGAATCTTAGCATGTGACAATTCGTTGGAAAGGTAAACAACATAACTACGACTTCCATGGGATATTTTTGCATTCTCTAAAAATTCGGCCAAAATGGAGGTTAAGAAAATATCCTTGTTAATTTGGGACATTACTCGTTTTCGACCCTTTTTTAGTAGGAAGGCCACAATGTGGCCGATTTGCATTGAATCTTAGCGTGTGACAATTCGTTGGATAGGTAAACAACATAACTACGACTTCCATGGGATATTTTTGCATTCTCTAAAAATTCGGCCAAAATGGAGGTTAAGAAAATCTCCTCGTTAATTTAGGACATTACTCGTTTTCGACCCATTTTTACTAGGAAGGCCATAAAGTGGCCGATTTGTATTGAATCTTAGCATGTGACAATTCGTTGGATAGGTAAACAACATAACTACGACTTCCATGGGATATTTTTGCATTCTCTAAAAATTCGGCCAAAACGGAGGTTAAGAAAATCTCCTCGTTAATTTAGGACATTACTCGTTTTCGACCCATTTTTACTAGGAAGGCCATAAAGTGGCCGATTTGTATTGAATCTTAGCATGTGACAATTTGTTGGATAGGTAAACAACATAACTACGACTTCCATGGGATATTTGTGCATTCCCTAAAAATTCGGCCAAAACGGAGGTTAAGAAAATCTCCTCGTTAATTTAGGACATTACTCGTTTTCGACCCATTTTTACTAGGAAGGCCATAAAGTGGCCGATTTGTATTGAATCTTAGCATGTGACAATTCGTTGGATAGGTAAACAACATACCTACGATTTCCATGGGATTTTTTTGCATTCTCTAAAAATTCGGCCAAAAGGGAGGTTAAGAAAATCCCCTCGTTAATTTAGGACATTACTCGTTTTCGACCCTTTTTTACTAGGAAGGCCATAATGTGGCCGATTTGCATTGAATCTTAGCATGTGACAATTCGTTGGAAAGGTAAACAACATAACTACGACTTCCATGGGATATTTTTGCATTCTCTAAAAATTCGGCCAAAATGGAGGTTAAGAAAATCTCCTTGTTAATTTGGGACATTACTCGTTTTCGACCCTTTTTTAGTAGGAAGGCCACAATGTGGCCGATTTGCATTGAATCTTAGCGTGTGACAATTCGTTGGATAGGTAAACAACATAACTACGACTTCCATGGGATATTTTTGCATTCTCTAAAAATTCGGCCAAAATGGAGGTTAAGAAAATCTCCTCGTTAATTTAGGACATTACTCGTTTTCGACCCATTTTTACTAGGAAGGCCATAAAGTGGCCGATTTGTATTGAATCTTAGCATGTGACAATTCGATGGATAGGTAAACAACATAACTACGACTTCCATGGGATATTTTTGCATTCTCTAAAAATTCGGCCAAAACGGAGGTTAAGGAAATCTCCTCGTTAATTTAGGACATTACACGTTTTCGACCCTTTTTTACTAGGAAGGCCATAATGTGGCCGATTTGCATTGAATCTTAGCATGTGACAATTCGTTGGATAGATAAACAACATAACTACTACTTCCATGGGATATTTTCGCATTCTCTAAAAATTCGGCCAAAATGGAGGTTAAGAAAATCTCCTCGTTAATTTAGGACATTACTCGTTTTCGACCCATTTTTACTAGGAAGGCCATAAAGTGGCCGATTTGTATTGAATCTTAGCATGTGACAATTTGTTGGATAGGTAAACAACATAACTACGACTTCCATGGGATATTTTTGCATTCTCTAAAAATTCGGCCAAAACGGAGGTTAAGAAAATCTCCTCGTTAATTTAGGACATTACTCGTTTTCGACCCTTTTTTACTAGGAAGGCCATAATGTGGCCGATTTGCATTGAATCTTAGCATGTGACAATTCGTTGGATAGATAAACAACATAACTACGACTTCCATGGGATATTTTCGCATTCTCTAAAAATTCGGCCAAAATGGAGGTTAAGAAAATCTCCTCGTTAATTTAGGACATAACTCGTTTTCAACCCTTTTTTAGTAGGAAGGCCATAATGTGGCCGATTTGCATTGAATCTTAGCGTGTGACAATTCGTTGGATAGGTAAACAACATAACTACGACTTCCATGGGATATTTTTGCATTCTCTAAAAATTCGGCCAAAATGGAGGTTAAGAAAATCTCCTCGTTAATTTAGGACATTACTCGTTTTTGACCCATTTTTACTAGGAAGGCCATAAAGTGGCCGATTTGTATTGAATCTTAGCATGTGACAATTCGTTGGAAAGGTAAACAACATAACTACGACTTCCATGGGATATTTTTGCATTCTCTAAAAATTCGGCCAAAATGGAGGTTAAGAAAATCTCCTTGTTAATTTGGGACATTACTCGTTTTCGACCCTTTTTTAGTAGGAAGGCCATAATGTGGCCGATTTGCATTGAATCTTAGCGTGTGACAATTCGTTGGATAGGTAAACAACATAACTACGACTTCCATGGGATATTTTTGCATTCTCTAAAAATTCGGCCAAAATGGAGGTTAAGAAAATCTCCTCGTTAATTTAGGACATTACTCGTTTTTGACCCATTTTTACTAGGGAGGCCATAAAGTGGCCGATTTGTATTGAATCTTAGCATGTGACAATTCGTTGGAAAGGTAAACAACATAACTACGACTTCCATGGGATATTTTTGCATTCTCTAAAAATTCGGCCAAAATGGAGGTTAAGAAAATCTCCTCGTTAATTTAGGACATTACTCGTTTTCGACCCTTTTTTTATAAGGAAGGCCATAAAGTGGCCGGTTTGTATTGAATCTTAGCATGGGACAATTCGTTGGATAGGTAAACAACATAGCTACGACTTCCATGGGATATTTTTGCATTTTTTAAAAATTCAGCCAAAATGGAGGTTAAGAAAATCCTTGCGTTAATTTGGGACATTACTCGTTTTCGACCCTTTTTTACTAGGAAGGCCATAATGTGGCCGATTTGCATTGACTTTTTTACTAGGAAGGCCATAATGTTGCCGATTTGCATTGAATTTTAGCGTGTGACAATTCGTTGGATAGGTAAACAACATAACTACGACTTCCATGGGATATTTTTGCATTCTCTAAAAATTCGGCCAAAATGGAGGTTAAGAAAATCTCCTCGTTAATTTAGGACATAACTCGTTTTCAACCCTTTTTTAGTAGGAAGGCCATAATGTGGCCGATTTGCATTGAATCTTAGCGTGTGACAATTCGTTGGATAGGTAAACAACATAACTACGACTTCCATGGGATATTTTTGCATTCTCTAAAAATTCGGCCAAAATGGAGGTTAAGAAAATCTCCTCGTTAATTTAGGACATTACTCGTTTTTGACCCATTTTTACTAGGAAGGCCATAAAGTGGCCGATTTGTATTGAATCTTAGCATGTGACAATTCGTTGGAAAGGTAAACAACATAACTACGACTTCCATGGGATATTTTTGCATTCTCTAAAAATTCGGCCAAAATGGAGGTTAAGAAAATCTCCTTGTTAATTTGGGACATTACTCGTTTTCGACCCTTTTTTAGTAGGAAGGCCATAATGTGGCCGATTTGCATTGAATCTTAGCGTGTGACAATTCGTTGGATAGGTAAACAACATAACTACGACTTCCATGGGATATTTTTGCATTCTCTAAAAATTCGGCCAAAATGGAGGTTAAGAAAATCTCCTCGTTAATTTAGGACATTACTCGTTTTTGACCCATTTTTACTAGGGAGGCCATAAAGTGGCCGATTTGTATTGAGTCTTAGCATGTGACAATTCGTTGGAAAGGTAAACAACATAACTACGACTTCCATGGGATATTTTTGCATTCTCTAAAAATTCGGCCAAAATGGAGGTTAAGAAAATCTCCTCGTTAATTTAGGACATTACTCGTTTTCGACCCTTTTTTTATAAGGAAGGCCATAAAGTGGCCGGTTTGTATTGAATCTTAGCATGGGACAATTCGTTGGATAGGTAAACAACATAGCTACGACTTCCATGGGATATTTTTGCATTTTTTAAAAATTCAGCCAAAATGGAGGTTAAGAAAATCCTTGCGTTAATTTGGGACATTACTCGTTTTCGACCCTTTTTTACTAGGAAGGCCATAATGTGGCCGATTTGCATTGACTTTTTTACTAGGAAGGCCATAATGTTGCCGATTTGCATTGAATTTTAGCGTGTGACAATTCGTTGGATAGGTAAACAACATAACTACGACTTCCATGGGATATTTTTGCATTCTCTAAAAATTCGGCCAAAATGGAGGTTAAGAAAATCTCCTCGTTAATTTAGGACCGTTTTCGACCCATTTTTACTAGGAAGGCCATAAAGTGGCCGATTTGTATTGAATCTTAGCATGTGACAATTCGTTGGAAAGGTAAACAACATAACTACGACTTCCATGGGATATTTTTGCATTCTCTAAAAATTCGGCCAAAATGGAGGTTAAGAAAATCTCCTTGTTAATTTGGGACATTACTCGTTTTCGACCCTTTTTTAGTAGGAAGGCCATAATGTGGCCGATTTGCAATGTATCTTAGCGTGTGACAATTCGTTGGATAGGTAAACAACATAACTACGACTTCCATGGGATATTTTTGCATTCTCTAAAAATTCGGCCAAAATGGAGGTTAAGAAAATCTCCTCGTTAATTTAGGACATTACTCGTTTTCGACCCATTTTTACTAGGAAGGCCATAAAGTGGCCGATTTGTATTGAATCTTAGCATGTGACAATTCGTTGGAAAGGTAAACAACATAACTACGACTTCCATGGGATATTTTTGCATTCTCTAAAAATTCGGCCAAAATGGAGGTTAAGAAAATCTCCTTGTTAATTTGGGACATTACTCGTTTTCGACCCTTTTTTAGTAGGAAGGCCATAATGTGGCCGATTTGCATTGAATCTTAGCGTGTGACAATTCGTTGGATAGGTAAACAACATAACTACGACTTCCATGGGATATTTTTGCATTCTCTAAAAATTCGGCCAAAATGGAGGTTAAGAAAATCTCCTCGTTAATTTAGGACATTACTCGTTTTCGACCCTTTTTTTATAAGGAAGGCCATAAAGTGGCCGGTTTGTATTGAATCTTAGCATGGGACAATTCGTTGGATAGGTAAACAACATAGCTACGACTTCCATGGGATATTTTTGCATTTTTTAAAAATTCAACCAAAATGGAGGTTAAGAAAATCCTTGCGTTAATTTGGGACATTACTCGTTTTCGACCCTTTTTTACTAGGAAGGCCATAATGTGGCCGATTTGCATTGACTTTTTTACTAGGAAAGCCATAATGTGGCCGATTTGCATTGAATCTTAGCGTGTGACAATTCGTTGGATAGGTAAACAACATAACTACGACTTCCATGGGATATTTTTGCATTCTCTAAAAATTCGGCCAAAATGGAGGTTAAGAAAATCTCCTCGTTAATTTAGGACATAACTCGTTTTCGACCCATTTTTACTAGGAAGGCCATAAAGTGGCCGATTTGTATTGAATCTTAGCATGTGACAATTCGTTGGATAGGTAAACAACATACCTACGATTTCCATGGGATATTTTTGCATTCTCTAAAAATTCGGCAAAAAGGGAGGTTAAGAAAATCCCCTCGTTAATTTAGGACATTACTCGTTTTCGACCCTTTTTTACTAGGAAGGCCATAATGTGGCCGATTTGCATTGAATCTTAGCATGTGACAATTCGTTGGAAAGGTAAACAACATAACTACGACTTCCATGGGATATTTTTGCATTCTCTAAAAATTCGGCCAAAATGGAGGTTAAGAAAATCTCCTTGTTAATTTGGGACATTACTCGTTTTCGACCCTTTTTTAGTAGGAAGGCCATAATGTGGCCGATTTGCATTGAATCTTAGCGTGTGACAATTCGTTGGATAGGTAAACAACATAACTACGACTTCCATGGGATATTTTTGCATTCTCTAAAAATTCGGCCAAAATGGAGGTTAAGAAAATCTCCTCGTTAATTTAGGACATTACTCGTTTTCGACCCATTTTTACTAGGAAGGCCATAAAGTGGCCGATTTGTATTGAATCTTAGCATGTGACAATTCGTTGGATAGGTAAACAACATACCTACGATTTCCATGGGATATTTTTGCATTCTCTAAAAATTCGGCCAAAAGGGAGGTTAAGAAAATCCCCTCGTTAATTTAGGACATTACTCGTTTTCGACCCTTTTTTACTAGGAAGGCCATAATGTGGCCGATTTGCATTGAATCTTAGCATGTGACAATTCGTTGGATAGGTAAACAACATAACTACGACTTCCATGGGATATTTTTGCATTCTTTAAAAATTCGGCCAAAATGGAGGTTAAGAAAATCTCCTTGTTAATTTGGGACATTACTCGTTTTCGACCCTTTTTTAGTAGGAAGGCCATAATGTGGCCGATTTGCATTGAATCTTAGAGTGTGACAATTCGTTGGATAGGTAAACAACATAACTACGACTTCCATGGGATATTTTTGCATTCTCTAAAAATTCGGCCAAAATGGAGGTTAAGAAAATCTCATTGTTAATTTGGGACATTACTCGTTTTCGACCCTTTTTTAGTAGGAAGGCCATAATGTGGCCGCTTTGCATTGAATCTTAGCGTGTGACAATTCGTTGGATAGGTAAACAACATAACTACGACTTCCATGGGATATTTTTGCATTCTCTAAAAATTCGGCCAAAATGGAGGTTAAGAAAATCTCCTCGTTAATTTAGGACATTACCGTTTTCGACCCATTTTTACTAGGAAGGCCATAAAGTGGCCGATTTGTATTGAATCTTAGCATGTGACAATTCGTTGGATAGGTAAACAATATACCTACGATTTCCATGGGATATTTTTGCATTCTCTAAAAATTCGGCCAAAATGGAGGTTAAGAAAATCCCCTCGTTAATTTAGGACATTACTCGTTTTCGACCCTTTTTTACTAGGAAGGCCATAATGTGGCCGATTTGCATTGAATCTTAGCATGTGACAATTCGTTGGATAGGTAAACAACATAACTACGACTTCCATGGGATATTTTTGCATTATCTAAAAATTCGGCCAAAATGGAGGTTAAGAAAATCTCCTCGTTAATTTAGGACATTACTCGTTTTCGACCCATTTTTACTAGGAAGGCCATAAAGTGGCCGATTTGTATTGAATCTTAGCATGTGACAATTCGTTGGATAGGTAAACAACATAACTACGACTTCCATGGGATATTTTTGCATTCTCTAAAAATTCGGCCAAAACGGAGGTTAAGGAAATCTCCTCGTTAATTTAGGACATTACTCGTTTTCGACCCTTTTTTACTAGGAAGGCCATAATGTGGCCGATTTGCATTGAATCTTAGCATGTGACAATTCGTTGGATAGATAAACAACATAACTACGACTTCCATGGGATATTTTCGCATTCTCTAAAAATTCGGCCAAAATGGAGGTTAAGAAAATCTCCTCGTTAATTTAGGACATTACTCGTTTTCGACCCATTTTTACTAGGAAGGCCATAAAGTGGCCGATTTGTATTGAATCTTAGCATGTGACAATTTGTTGGATAGGTAAACAACATAACTACGACTTCCATGGGATATTTTTGCATTCTCTAAAAATTCGGCCAAAACGGAGGTTAAGAAAATCTCCTCGTTAATTTAGGACATTACTCGTTTTCGACCCTTTTTTACTAGGAAGGCCATAATGTGGCCGATTTGCATTGAATCTTAGCATGTGACAATTCGTTGGATAGATAAACAACATAACTACGACTTCCATGGGATATTTTCGCATTCTCTAAAAATTCGGCCAAAATGGAGGTTAAGAAAATCTCCTCTTTAATTTAGGACATAACTCGTTTTCAACCCTTTTTTAGTAGGAAGGCCATAATGTGGCCGATTTGCATTGAATCTTAGCGTGTGACAATTCGTTGGATAGGTAAACAACATAACTACGACTTCCATGGGATATTTTTGCATTCTTTAAAAATTCGGCCAAAATGGAGGTTAAGAAAATCTCCTTGTTAATTTGGGACATTACTCGTTTTCGACCCTTTTTTAGTAGGAAGGCCATAATGTGGCCGATTTGCATTGAATCTTAGAGTGTGACAATTCGTTGGATAGGTAAACAACATAACTACGACTTCCATGGGATATTTTTGCATTCTCTAAAAATTCGGCCAAAATGGAGGTTAAGAAAATCTCATTGTTAATTTGGGACATTACTCGTTTTCGACCCTTTTTTAGTAGGAAGGCCATAATGTGGCCGCTTTGCATTGAATCTTAGCGTGTGACAATTCGTTGGATAGGTAAACAACATAACTACGACTTCCATGGGATATTTTTGCATTCTCTAAAAATTCGGCCAAAATGGAGGTTAAGAAAATCTCCTCGTTAATTTAGGACATTACCGTTTTCGACCCATTTTTACTAGGAAGGCCATAAAGTGGCCGATTTGTATTGAATCTTAGCATGTGACAATTCGTTGGATAGGTAAACAATATACCTACGATTTCCATGGGATATTTTTGCATTCTCTAAAAATTCGGCCAAAATGGAGGTTAAGAAAATCCCCTCGTTAATTTAGGACATTACTCGTTTTCGACCCTTTTTTACTAGGAAGGCCATAATGTGGCCGATTTGCATTGAATCTTAGCATGTGACAATTCGTTGGATAGGTAAACAACATAACTACGACTTCCATGGGATATTTTTGCATTATCTAAAAATTCGGCCAAAATGGAGGTTAAGAAAATCTCCTCGTTAATTTAGGACATTACTCGTTTTCGACCCATTTTTACTAGGAAGGCCATAAAGTGGCCGATTTGTATTGAATCTTAGCATGTGACAATTCGTTGGATAGGTAAACAACATAACTACGACTTCCATGGGATATTTTTGCATTCTCTAAAAATTCGGCCAAAACGGAGGTTAAGGAAATCTCCTCGTTAATTTAGGACATTACTCGTTTTCGACCCTTTTTTACTAGGAAGGCCATAATGTGGCCGATTTGCATTGAATCTTAGCATGTGACAATTCGTTGGATAGATAAACAACATAACTACGACTTCCATGGGATATTTTCGCATTCTCTAAAAATTCGGCCAAAATGGAGGTTAAGAAAATCTCCTCGTTAATTTAGGACATTACTCGTTTTCGACCCATTTTTACTAGGAAGGCCATAAAGTGGCCGATTTGTATTGAATCTTAGCATGTGACAATTTGTTGGATAGGTAAACAACATAACTACGACTTCCATGGGATATTTTTGCATTCTCTAAAAATTCGGCCAAAACGGAGGTTAAGAAAATCTCCTCGTTAATTTAGGACATTACTCGTTTTCGACCCTTTTTTACTAGGAAGGCCATAATGTGGCCGATTTGCATTGAATCTTAGCATGTGACAATTCGTTGGATAGATAAACAACATAACTACGACTTCCATGGGATATTTTCGCATTCTCTAAAAATTCGGCCAAAATGGAGGTTAAGAAAATCTCCTCTTTAATTTAGGACATAACTCGTTTTCAACCCTTTTTTAGTAGGAAGGCCATAATGTGGCCGATTTGCATTGAATCTTAGCGTGTGACAATTCGTTGGATAGGTAAACAACATAACTACGACTTCCATGGGATATTTTTGCATTCTCTAAAAATTCGGCCAAAATGGAGGTTAAGAAAATCTCCTCGTTAATTTAGGACATTACTCGTTTTCGACCCATTTTTACTAGGAAGGCCATAAAGTGGCCGATTTGTATTGAATCTTAGCATGTGACAATTCGTTGGAAAGGTAAACAACATAACTACGACTTCCATGGGATATTTTTGCATTCTCTAAAAATTCGGCCAAAATGGAGGTTAAGAAAATCTCCTTGTTAATTTGGGACATTACTCGTTTTCGACCCTTTTTTAGTAGGAAGGCCATAATGTGGCCGATTTGCATTGAATCTTAGCGTGTGACAATTCGTTGGATAGGTAAACAACATAACTACGACTTCCATGGGATATTTTTGCATTCTCTAAAAATTCGGCCAAAATGGAGGTTAAGAAAATCTCCTCGTTAATTTAGGACATTACTCGTTTTCGACCCTTTTTTTATAAGGAAGGCCATAAAGTGGCCGGTTTGTATTGAATCTTAGCATGGGACAATTCGTTGGATAGGTAAACAACATAGCTACGACTTCCATGGGATATTTTTGCATTTTTTAAAAATTCAGCCAAAATGGAGGTTAAGAAAATCCTTGCGTTAATTTGGGACATTACTCGTTTTCGACCCTTTTTTACTAGGAAGGCCATAATGTGGCCGATTTGCATTGACTTTTTTACTAGGAAGGCCATAATGTTGCCGATTTGCATTGAATTTTAGCGTGTGACAATTCGTTGGATAGGTAAACAACATAACTACGACTTCCATGGGATATTTTTGCATTCTCTAAAAATTCGGCCAAAATGGAGGTTAAGAAAATCTCCTCGTTAATTTAGGACATAACTCGTTTTCGACCCATTTTTACTAGGAAGGCCATAAAGTGGAAGATTTGTATTGAATCTTAGCATGTGACAATTCGTTGGATAGGTAAACAACATACCTACGATTTCCATGGGATATTTTTGCATTCTCTAAAAATTCGGCAAAAAGGGAGGTTAAGAAAATCCCCTCGTTAATTTAGGACATTACTCGTTTTCGACCCTTTTTTACTAGGAAGGCCATAATGTGGCCGATTTGCATTGAATCTTAGCATGTGACAATTCGTTGGAAAGGTAAACAACATAACTACGACTTCCATGGGATATTTTTGCATTCTCTAACAATTCGGCCAAAATGGAGGTTAAGAAAATCTCCTTGTTAATTTGGGACATTACTCGTTTTCGACCCTTTTTTAGTAGGAAGGCCATAATGTGGCCGATTTGCATTGAATCTTAGCGTGTGACAATTCGTTGGATAGGTAAACAACATAACTACGACTTCCATGGGATATTTTTGCATTCTCTAAAAATTCGGCCAAAATGGAGGTTAAGAAAATCTCCTCGTTAATTTAGGACATAACTCGTTTTCGACCCATTTTTACTAGGAAGGCCATAAAGTGGAAGATTTGTATTGAATCTTAGCATGTGACAATTCGTTGGATAGGTAAACAACATACCTACGATTTCCATGGGATATTTTTGCATTCTCTAAAAATTCGGCAAAAAGGGAGGTTAAGAAAATCCCCTCGTTAATTTAGGACATTACTCGTTTTCGACCCTTTTTTACTAGGAAGGCCATAATGTGGCCGATTTGCATTGAATCTTAGCATGTGACAATTTGTTGGAAAGGTAAACAACATAACTACGACTTCCATGGGATATTTTTGCATTCTCTAAAAATTCGGCCAAAATGGAGGTTAAGAAAATCTCCTTGTTAATTTGGGACATTACTCGTTTTCGACCCTTTTTTAGTAGGAAGGCCATAATGTGGCCGATTTGCATTGAATCTTAGCGTGTGACAATTCGTTGGATAGGTAAACAACATAACTACGACTTCCATGGGATATTTTTGCATTCTCTAAAAATTCGGCCAAAATGGAGGTTAAGAAAATCTCCTCGTTAATTTAGGACATTACTCGTTTTCGACCCATTTTTACTAGGAAGGCCATAAAGTGGCCGATTTGTATTGAATCTTAGCATGTGACAATTCGTTGGATAGGTAAACAACATACCTACGATTTCCATGGGATATTTTTGCATTCTCTAAAAATTCGGCCAAAAGGGAGGTTAAGAAAATCCCCTCGTTAATTTAGGACATTACTCGTTTTCGACCCTTTTTTACTAGGAAGGCCATAATGTGGCCGATTTGCATTGAATCTTAGCATGTGACAATTCGTTGGAAAGGTAAACAACATAACTACGACTTCCATGGGATATTTTTGCATTCTCTAAAAATTCGGCCAAAATGGAGGTTAAGAAAATCTCCTTGTTAATTTGGGACATTACTCGTTTTCGACCCTTTTTTAGTAGGAAGGCCATAATGTGGCCGATTTGCATTGAATCTTAGCGTGTGACAATTCGTTGGATAGGTAAACAACATAACTACGACTTCCATGGGATATTTTTGCATTCTCTAAAAATTCGGCCAAAATGGAGGTTAAGAAAATCTCCTCGTTAATTTAGGACATTACTCGTTTTCGACCCTTTTTTTATAAGGAAGGCCATAAAGTGGCCGGTTTGTATTGAATCTTAGCATGGGACAATTCGTTGGATAGGTAAACAACATAGCTACGACTTCCATGGGATATTTTTGCATTTTTTAAAAATTCAGCCAAAATGGAGGTTAAGAAAATCCTTGCGTTAATTTGGGACATTACTCGTTTTCGACCCTTTTTTACTAGGAAGGCCATAATGTGGCCGATTTGCATTGACTTTTTTACTAGGAAGGCCATAATGTTGCCGATTTGCATTGAATTTTAGCGTGTGACAATTCGTTGGATAGGTAAACAACATAACTACGACTTCCATGGGATATTTTTGCATTCTCTAAAAATTCGGCCAAAATGGAGGTTAAGAAAATCTCCTCGTTAATTTAGGACATTACTCGTTTTCGACCCATTTTTACTAGGAAGGCCATAAAGTGGCCGATTTGTATTGAATCTTAGCATGTGACAATTCGTTGGATAGGTAAACAACATACCTACGATTTCCATGGGATATTTTTGCATTCTCTAAAAATTCGGCCAAAAGGGAGGTTAAGAAAATCCCCTCGTTAATTTAGGACATTACTCGTTTTCGACCCTTTTTTACTAGGAAGGCCATAATGTGGCCGATTTGCATTGAATCTTAGCACGTGACAATTCGTTGGAAAGGTAAACAACATAACTACGACTTCCATGGGATATTTTTGCATTCTCTAAAAATTCGGCCAAAATGGAGGTTAAGAAAATCTCCTTGTTAATTTGGGACATTACTCGTTTTCGACCCTTTTTTAGTAGGAAGGCCATAATGTGGCCGATTTGCATTGAATCTTAGCGTGTGACAATTCTTTGGATAGGTAAACAACATAACTACGACTTCCATGGGATATTTTTGCATTCTCTAAAAATTCGGCCAAAATGGAGGTTAAGAAAATCTCCTCGTTAATTTAGGACATTACTCGTTTTCGACCCTTTTTTTATAAGGAAGGCCATAAAGTGGCCGGTTTGTATTGAATCTTAGCAAGGGACAATTCGTTGGATAGGTAAACAACATAGCTACGACTTCCATGGGATATTTTTGCATTTTTTAAAAATTCAGCCAAAATGGAGGTTAAGAAAATCCTTGCGTTAATTTGGGACATTACTCGTTTTCGACCCTTTTTTACTAGGAAGGCCATAATGTGGCCGATTTGCATTGACTTTTTTACTAGGAAGGCCATAATGTTGCCGATTTGCATTGAATTTTAGCGTGTGACAATTCGTTGGATAGGTAAACAACATAACTACGACTTCCATGGGATATTTTTGCATTCTCTAAAAATTCGGCCAAAATGGAGGTTAAGGAAATCTCCTCGTTAATTTAGGACATTACTCGTTTTCGACCCTTTTTTACTAGGAAGGCCATAATGTGGCCGATTTGCATTGAATCTTAGCATGTGACAATTCGTTGGATAGATAAACAACATAACTACGACTTCCATGGGATATTTTCGCATTCTCTAAAAATTCGGCCAAAATGGAGGTTAAGAAAATCTCCTCGTTAATTTAGGACATAACTCGTTTTCAACCCTTTTTTAGTAGGAAGGCCATAATGTGGCCGATTTGCATTGAATCTTAGCGTGTGACAATTCGTTGGATAGGTAAACAACATAACTACGACTTCCTTGGGATATTTTTGCATTCTCTAAAAATTCGGCCAAAATGGAGGTTAAGAAAATCTCCTCGTTAATTTAGGACATTACTCGTTTTCGACCCATTTTTACTAGGAAGGCCATAAAGTGGCCGATTTGTATTGAATCTTAGCATGTGACAAATCGTTGGATAGGTAAACAACATACCTACGATATCCATGGGATATTTTTGCATTCTCTAAAAATTCGGCCAAAATGGAGGCTAAGAAAATCCCCTCGTTAATTTAGGACATTACTCGTTTTCGACCCTTTTTTACTAGGAAGGCCATAATGTGGCCGATTTGCATTGAATCTTAGCATGTGACAATTCGTTGGAAAGGTAAACAACATAACTACGACTTCCATGGGATATTTTTGCATTCTCTAAAAATTCGGCCAAAACGGAGGTTAAGGAAATCTCCTCGTTAATTTGGGACATTACTCGTTTTCGACCCTTTTTTAGTAGGAAGGCCATAATGTGGCCGATTTGCATTGAATCTTAGCATGTGACAATTCGTTGGATAGATAAACAACATAACTACGACTTCCATGGGATATTTTCGCATTCTCTAAAAATTCGGCCAAAATGGAGGTTAAGAAAATCTCCTCGTTAATTTAGGACATAACTCGTTTTCAACCCTTTTTTAGTAGGAAGGCCATAATGTGGCCGATTTGCATTGAATCTTAGCGTGTGACAATTCGTTGGATAGGTAAACAACATAACTACGACTTCCATGGGATATTTTTGCATTCTCTAAAAATTTGGCCAAAATGGAGGTTAAGAAAATATCCTCGTTAATTTGGGACATTACTCGTTTTCGACCCTTTTTTAGTAGGAAGGCCATAATGTAGCCGATTTGCATTGAATCTAAGCGTGTGACAATTCGTTGGATAGGTAAAAAAACATAACTACGACTTCCATGGGATATTTTTGCATTCTCTAAAAATTCGGCCAAAATGGAGGTTAAGAAAATCTCCTCGTTAATTTAGGACATTACTCGTTTTCGACCCATTTTTACTAGGAAGGCCATAAAGTGGCCGATTTGTATTGAATCTTAGCATGTGACAATTCGTTGGATAGGTAAACAACATACCTACGATTTCCGTGGGATATTTTTGCATTCTCTAAAAATTCGGCCAAAATGGAGGTTAAGAAAATCTCCTCGTTAATTTAGGACATTACTCGTTTTCGACCCATTTTTACTAGGAAGGCCATAAAGTGGCCGATTTGTATTGAATCTTAGCATGTGACAATTCGTTGGATAGGTAAACAACATACCTACAATTTCCATGGGATATTTTTGCATTCTCTAAAAATTCGTCCAAAATGGAGGTTAAGAAAATCTCCTTGTTAATTTAGGACATTACTCGTTTTCGACCCATTTTTACTAGGAAGGCCATAAAGTGGCCGATTTGTATTGAATCTTAGCATGTGACAATTCGTTGGATAGGTAAACAACATACCTACAATTTCCATGGGATATTTTTGCATTCTCTAAAAATTCGGCCAAAACGGAGGTTAAGGAAATCTCCTCGTTAATTTGGGACATTACTCGTTTTCAACCCTTTTTTAGTAGGAAGGCCATAATGTGGCCGATTTGCATTGAATCTTAGCGTGTGACAATTCGTTGGATAGGTAAACAACATAACTACGACTTCCATGGGATATTTTTGCATTCTCTAAAAATTTGGCCAAAATGGAGGTTAAGAAAATATCCTCGTTAATTTGGGACATTACTCGTTTTCGACCCTTTTTTAGTAGGAAGGCCATAATGTAGCCGATTTGCATTGAATCTAAGCGTGTGACAATTCGTTGGATAGGTAAAAAAACATAACTACGACTTCCATGGGATATTTTTGCATTCTCTAAAAATTCGGCCAAAATGGAGGTTAAGAAAATCTCCTCGTTAATTTAGGACATTACTCGTTTTCGACCCATTTTTACTAGGAAGGCCATAAAGTGGCCGATTTGTATTGAATCTTAGCATGTGACAATTCGTTGGATAGGTAAACAACATACCTACGATTTCCGTGGGATATTTTTGCATTCTCTAAAAATTCGGCCAAAATGGAGGTTAAGAAAATCTCCTCGTTAATTTAGGACATTACTCGTTTTCGACCATTTTTTTATAAGGAAGGCCATAAAGTGGCCGGTTTGTATTGAATCTTAGCATGAGACAATTCGTTGGATAGGTAAACAACATACCTACAATTTCCATGGGATATTTTTGCATTCTCTAAAAATTCGTCCAAAATGGAGGTTAAGAAAATCTCCTTGTTGATTTGGGACATTACTCGTTTTCGACCCTTTTTTAGTAGGAAGGCCATAATGTGGCCGATTTGCATTGAATCTTAGCGTGTGACAATTCGTTGGATAGGTAAACAACATAACTACGACTTCCATGGGATATTTTTGCATTCTCTAAAAATTCGGCCAAAATGGAGGTTAAGAAAATCTCCTCGTTAATTTAGGACATTACTCGTTTTCGACCATTTTTTTATAAGGAAGGCCATAAAGTGGCCGGTTTGTATTGAATCTTAGCATGAGACAATTCGTTGGATAGGTAAACAACATAGCTACGACTTCCATGGGATATTTTTGCATTTTTTAAAAATTCAGCCAAAATGGAGGTTAAGAAAATCCTTGCGTTAATTTGGGACATTACTCGTTTTCGACCCTTTTTTACTAGGAAGGCCATAAAGTGGCCGATTTGTATTGAATCTTAGCATGTGACAATTTGTTGGATAGGTAAACAACATACCTACGATATCCATGGGATATTTTTGCATTCTCTAAAAATTCGGCCAAAATGGAGGCTAAGAAAATCCCCTCGTTAATTTAGGACATTACTCGTTTTCGACCCTTTTTTACTAGGAAGGCCATAATGTGGCCGATTTGCATTGAATCTTAGCATGTGACAATTCGTTGGATAGATAAACAACATAACTACGACTTCCATGGGATATTTTCGCATTCTCTAAAAATTCGGCCAAAATGGAGGTTAAGAAAATCTCCTCGTTAATTTAGGACATAACTCGTTTTCAACCCTTTTTTAGTAGGAAGGCCATAATGTGGCCGATTTGCATTGAATCTTAGCGTGTGACAATTCGTTGGATAGGTAAACAACATAACTACGACTTCCATGGGATATTTTTGCATTCTCTAAAAATTTGGCCAAAATGGAGGTTAAGAAAATCTCCTCGTTAATTTGGGACATTACTCGTTTTCGACCCATTTTTACTAGGAAGGCCATAAAGTGGCCGATTTGTATTGAATCTTAGCATGTGACAATTCGTTGGATAGGTAAACAACATACCTACGATTTCCGTGGGATATTTTTGCATTCTCTAAAAATTCGGCCAAAATGGAGGTTAAGAAAATCTCCTCGTTAATTTAGGACATTACTCGTTTTCGACCCATTTTTACTAGGAAGGCCATAAAGTGGCCGATTTGTATTGAATCTTAGCATGTGACAATTCGTTGGATAGGTAAACAACATACCTACAATTTCCATGGGATATTTTTGCATTCTCTAAAAATTCGTCCAAAATGGAGGTTAAGAAAATCTCCTTGTTAATTTAGGACATTACTCGTTTTCGACCCATTTTTACTAGGAAGGCCATAAAGTGGCCGATTTGTATTGAATCTTAGCATGTGACAATTCGTTGGATAGGTAAACAACATACCTACAATTTCCATGGGATATTTTTGCATTCTCTAAAAATTCGGCCAAAACGGAGGTTAAGGAAATCTCCTCGTTAATTTGGGACATTACTCGTTTTCAACCCTTTTTTAGTAGGAAGGCCATAATGTGGCCGATTTGCATTGAATCTTAGCGTGTGACAATTCGTTGGATAGGTAAACAACATAACTACGACTTCCATGGGATATTTTTGCATTCTCTAAAAATTTGGCCAAAATGGAGGTTAAGAAAATATCCTCGTTAATTTGGGACATTACTCGTTTTCGACCCTTTTTTAGTAGGAAGGCCATAATGTAGCCGATTTGCATTGAATCTAAGCGTGTGACAATTCGTTGGATAGGTAAAAAAACATAACTACGACTTCCATGGGATATTTTTGCATTCTCTAAAAATTCGGCCAAAATGGAGGTTAAGAAAATCTCCTCGTTAATTTAGGACATTACTCGTTTTCGACCCATTTTTACTAGGAAGGCCATAAAGTGGCCGATTTGTATTGAATCTTAGCATGTGACAATTCGTTGGATAGGTAAACAACATACCTACGATTTCCGTGGGATATTTTTGCATTCTCTAAAAATTCGGCCAAAATGGAGGTTAAGAAAATCTCCTCGTTAATTTAGGACATTACTCGTTTTCGACCATTTTTTTATAAGGAAGGCCATAAAGTGGCCGGTTTGTATTGAATCTTAGCATGAGACAATTCGTTGGATAGGTAAACAACATACCTACAATTTCCATGGGATATTTTTGCATTCTCTAAAAATTCGTCCAAAATGGAGGTTAAGAAAATCTCCTTGTTGATTTGGGACATTACTCGTTTTCGACCCTTTTTTAGTAGGAAGGCCATAATGTGGCCGATTTGCATTGAATCTTAGCGTGTGACAATTCGTTGGATAGGTAAACAACATAACTACGACTTCCATGGGATATTTTTGCATTCTCTAAAAATTCGGCCAAAATGGAGGTTAAGAAAATCTCCTCGTTAATTTAGGACATTACTCGTTTTCGACCATTTTTTTATAAGGAAGGCCATAAAGTGGCCGGTTTGTATTGAATCTTAGCATGAGACAATTCGTTGGATAGGTAAACAACATAGCTACGACTTCCATGGGATATTTTTGCATTTTTTAAAAATTCAGCCAAAATGGAGGTTAAGAAAATCCTTGCGTTAATTTGGGACATTACTCGTTTTCGACCCTTTTTTACTAGGAAGGCCATAAAGTGGCCGATTTGTATTGAATCTTAGCATGTGACAATTTGTTGGATAGGTAAACAACATACCTACGATATCCATGGGATATTTTTGCATTCTCTAAAAATTCGGCCAAAATGGAGGCTAAGAAAATCCCCTCGTTAATTTAGGACATTACTCGTTTTCGACCCTTTTTTACTAGGAAGGCCATAATGTGGCCGATTTGCATTGAATCTTAGCATGTGACAATTCGTTGGAAAGGTAAACAACATAACTACGACTTCCATGGGATATTTTTGCATTCTCTAAAAATTCGGCCAAAATGGAGGTTAAGAAAATATCCTCGTTAATTTGGGACATTACTCGTTTTCGACCCTTTTTTAGTAGGAAGGCCATAATGTAGCCGATTTGCATTGAATCTTAGCGTGTGACAATTCGTTGGATAGGTAAACAACATAACTACGACTTCCATGGGATATTTTTGCATTCTCTAAAAATTCGGCCAAAATGGAGGTTAAGAAAATCTCCTCGTTAATTTGGGACATTACTCGTTTTCGACCCATTTTTACTAGGAAGGCCATAAAGTGGCCGATTTGTATTGAATCTTAGCATGTGACAATTCGTTGGATAGGTAAACAACATACCTACGATTTCCGTGGGATATTTTTGCATTCTCTAAAAATTCGGCCAAAATGGAGGTTAAGAAAATCTCCTCGTTAATTTAGGACATTACTCGTTTTCGACCCATTTTTACTAGGAAGGCCATAAAGTGGCCGATTTGTATTGAATCTTAGCATGTGACAATTCGTTGGATAGGTAAACAACATACCTACGATTTCCATGGGATATTTTTGCATTCTCTAAAAATTCGGCCAAAATGGAGGTTAAGAAAATCTCCTTGTTAATTTGGGACATTACTCGTTTTCGACCCTTTTTTAGTAGGAAGGCCATAATGTGGCCGATTTGCATTGAATCTTAGCGTGTGACAATTCGTTGGATAGGTAAACAACATAACTACGACTTCCATGGGATATTTTTGCATTCTCTAAAAATTTGGCCAAAATGGAGGTTAAGAAAATCTCCTCGTTAATTTAGGACATTACTCGTTTTCGACCCTTTTTTTATAAGGAAGGCCATAAAGTGGCCGGTTTGTATTGAATCTTAGCATGGGACAATTCGTTGGATAGGTAAACAACATAGCTACGACTTCCATGGGATATTTTTGCATTTTTTAAAAATTCAGCCAAAATGGAGGTTAAGAAAATCCTTGCGTTAATTTGGGACATTACTCGTTTTCGACCCTTTTTTACTAGGAAGGCCATAATGTGGCCGATTTGCATTGAATTTTAGCGTGTGAGAATTCGTTGGATAGGTAAACAACATAAGTACAACTTCCATGGGATATTTTTGCATTCTCTAAAAATTCGGCCAAAATGGAGGTTAAGAAAATCTCCTCGTTAATTTAGGACATTACTCGTTTTCGACCCATTTTTACTAGGAAGGCCATAAAGTGGCCGATTTGTATTGAATCTTAGCATGTGACAATTTGTTAGATAGGTAAACAACATACCTACGATTTCCATGGGATATTTTCGCATTCTCTAAAAATTCGGCCAAAATGGAGGTTAAGAAAATCCCCTCGTTAATTTAGGACATTACTCGTTTTCGACCCTTTTTTACTAGGAAGGCCATAATGTGGCCGATTTGCATTGAATCTTAGCATGTGACAATTCGTTGGATAGGTAAACAACATAACTACGACTTCCATGGGATATTTTTGCATTCTCTAAAAATTCGGCCAAAATGGAGGTTAAGAAAATCTCCTCGTTAATTTAGGACATTACTCGTTTTCGACCCTTTTTTTATAAGGAAGGCCATAAAGTGGCCGGTTTGTATTGAATCTTAGCATGGGACAATTCGTTGGATAGGTAAACAACATAGCTACGACTTCCATGGGATATTTTTGCATTTTTTAAAAATTCAGCCAAAATGGAGGTTAAGAAAATCCTTGCGTTAATTTGGGACATTACTCGTTTTCGACCCTTTTTTACTAGGAAGGCCATAAAGTGGCCGATTTGTATTGAATCTTAGCATGTGACAATTCGTTGGATAGGTAAACAACATACCTACGATATCCATGGGATATTTTTGCATTCTCTAAAAATTCGGCCAAAATGGAGGCTAAGAAAATCCCCTCGTTAATTTAGGACATTACTCGTTTTCGACCCTTTTTTACTAGGAAGGCCATAATGTGGCCGATTTGCATTGAATCTTAGCATGTGACAATTCGTTGGATAGATAAACAACATAACTACGACTTCCATGGGATATTTTTGCATTCTCTAAAAATTCGGCCAAAACGGAGGTTAAGAAAATCTCCTCGTTAATTTAGGACATTACTCATTTTCGACCCATTTTTACTAGGAAGGCCATAAAGTGGCCGATTTGTATTGAATCTTAGCATGTGACAATTCGTTGGATAGGTAAACAACATAACTACGACTTCCATGGGATATTTTTGCATTCTCTAAAAATTCGGCCAAAATGGAGGTTAAGAAAATCTCCTCGTTAATTTAGGACATTACTCGTTTTCGACCCTTTTTTACTAGGAAGGCCATAATGTGGCCGATTTGCATTGAATCTTAGCATGTGACAATTCGTTGGATAGATAAACAACATAACTACGACTTCCATGGGATATTTTCGCATTCTCTAAAAATTCGGCCAAAATGGAGGTTAAGAAAATCTCCTCGTTAATTTAGGACATAACTCGTTTTCAACCCTTTTTTAGTAGGAAGGCCATAATGTGGCCGATTTGCATTGAATCTTAGCGTGTGACAATTCGTTGGATAGGTAAACAACATAACTACGACTTCCATGGGATATTTTTGCATTCTCTAAAAATTCGGCCAAAATGGAGGTTAAGGAAATCTCCTCGTTAATTTAGGACATTACTCGTTTTCGACCCATTTTTACTAGGAAGGCCATAAAGTGGCCGATTTGTATTGAATCTTAGCATGTGACAATTCGTTGGATAGGTAAACAACATACCTACGATATCCTTGGGATATTTTTGCATTCTCTAAAAATTCGGCCAAAATGTAGGCTAAGAAAATCCCCTCGTTAATTTAGGACATTACTCGTTTTCGACCCTTTTTTACTAGGAAGGCCATAATGTGGCCGATTTGCATTGAATCTTAGCATGTGACAATTCGTTGGAAAGGTAAACAACATAACTACGACTTCCATGGGATATTTTTGCATTCTCTAAAAATTTGGCCAAAATGGAGGTTAAGAAAATATCCTCGTTAATTTGGGACATTACTCGTTTTCGACCCTTTTTTAGTAGGAAGGCCATAATGTAGCCGATTTGCATTGAATCTTAGCGTGTGACAATTCGTTGGATAGGTAAACAACATAACTACGACTTCCACGGGATATTTTTGCATTCTCTAAAAATTCGGCCAAAATGGAGGTTAGGAAAATCTCATCGTTAATTTAGGACATTACTCGTTTTCGACCCATTTTTACTAGGAAGGCCATAAAGTGGCCGATTTGTATTGAATCTTAGCATGTGACAATTCGTTGGATAGGTAAACAACATACCTACGATTACCGTGGGATATTTTTGCATTCTCTAAAAATTCGGCCAAAATGGAGGTTAAGAAAATCTCCTCGTTAATTTAGGACATAACTCGTTTTTGACCCTTTTTTACTAGGAAGGCCATAATGTGGCCGATTTGCATTGAATCTTAGCATGTGACAATTCGTTGGGTAGGTAAACAACATAAATACGACTTCCATGGGATATTTTTGCATTCTCTAAAAATTCGGCCAAAACGGAGGTTAAGAAAATCTCCTCGTTAATTTAGGACATTACTCGTTTTCGACCCTTTTTTACTAGGAAGGCCATAATGTGGCCGATTTGCATTGAATCTTAGCATGTGACAATTCGTTGGATAGATAAACAACATAACTACGACTTCCATGGGATATTTACGCATTCTCTAAAAACTCGGCCAAAATGGAGGTTAAGAAAATCTCCTCGTTAATTTAGGACATAACTCGTTTTCAACCCTTTTTTAGTAGGAAGGCCATAATGTGGCCGATTTGCATTGAATCTTAGCGTGTGACAATTCGTTGGATAGGTAAACAACATAACTACGACTTCCATGGGATATTTTTGCATTCTCTAAAAATTCGGCCAAAATGGAGGTTAAGAAAATCTCCTCGTTAATTTAAGACATTACTCGTTTTCGACCCATTTTTACTAGGAAGGCCATAAAGTGGCCGATTTGTATTGAATCTTAGCATGTGACAATTCGTTGGATAGGTAAACAACATAACTACGACTTCCATGGGATATTTTTGCATTCTCTAAAAATTCGGCCAAAACGGAGGTTAAGAAAATCTCCTCGTTAATTTAGGAAATTACTCGTTTTCGACCCTTTTTTACTAGGAAGGCCATAATGTGGCCGATTTGCATTGAATCTTAGCATGTGACAATTCGTTGGATAGATAAACAACATAACTACGACTTCCATGGGATATTTTCGCATTCTCAAAAAACTCGGCCAAAATGGAGGTTAAGAAAATCTCCTCGTTAATTTAGGACATAACTCGTTTTCAACCCTTTTTTAGTAGGAAGGCCATAATGTGGCCGATTTGCATTGAATCTTAGCGTGTGACAATTCGTTGGATAGGTAAACAACATAACTACGACTTCCATGGGATATTTTTGCATTCTCTAAAAATTCGGCCAAAATGGAGGTTAAGAAAATCTCCTCGTTAATTTAGGACATTACTCGTTTTCGACCCATTTTTACTAGGAAGGCCATAAAGTGGCCGATTTGTATTGAATCTTAGCATGTGACAATTCGTTGGATAGGTAAACAACATACCTACGATATCCATGGGATATTTTTGCATTCTCTAAAAATTCGGCCAAAATGGAGGCTAAGAAAATCCCCTCGTTAGTTTAGGACATTACTCGTTTTCGACCCTTTTTTACTAGGAAGGCCATAATGTGGTCGATTTGCATTGAATCTTAGCATGTGACAATTCGTTGGAAAGGTAAACAACATAACTACGACTTCCATGGGATATTTTTGCATTCTCTAAAAATTTGGCCAAAATGGAGGTTAAGAAAATCTCCTCGTTAATTTGGGACATTACTCGTTTTCGACCCTTTTTTACTAGGAAGGCCATAATGTGGCCGATTTGCATTGAATCTTAGCATGTGACAATTCGTTGGATAGATAAACAACATAACTACGACTTCCATGGGATATTTTTGCATTCTCTAAAAATTCGGCCAAAACGGAGGTTAAGAAAATCTCCTCGTTAATTTAGGACATTACTCATTTTCGACCCATTTTTACTAGGAAGGCCATAAAGTGGCCGATTTGTATTGAATCTTAGCATGTGACAATTCGTTGGATAGGTAAACAACATAACTACGACTTCCATGGGATATTTTTGCATTCTCTAAAAATTCGGCCAAAATGGAGGTTAAGAAAATCTCCTCGTTAATTTAGGACATTACTCGTTTTCGACCCTTTTTTACTAGGAAGGCCATAATGTGGCCGATTTGCATTGAATCTTAGCATGTGACAATTCGTTGGATAGATAAACAACATAACTACGACTTCCATGGGATATTTTCGCATTCTCTAAAAATTCGGCCAAAATGGAGGTTAAGAAAATCTCCTCGTTAATTTAGGACATAACTCGTTTTCAACCCTTTTTTAGTAGGAAGGCCATAATGTGGCCGATTTGCATTGAATCTTAGCGTGTGACAATTCGTTGGATAGGTAAACAACATAACTACGACTTCCATGGGATATTTTTGCATTCTCTAAAAATTCGGCCAAAATGGAGGTTAAGGAAATCTCCTCGTTAATTTAGGACATTACTCGTTTTCGACCCATTTTTACTAGGAAGGCCATAAAGTGGCCGATTTGTATTGAATCTTAGCATGTGACAATTCGTTGGATAGGTAAACAACATACCTACGATATCCTTGGGATATTTTTGCATTCTCTAAAAATTCGGCCAAAATGTAGGCTAAGAAAATCCCCTCGTTAATTTAGGACATTACTCGTTTTCGACCCTTTTTTACTAGGAAGGCCATAATGTGGCCGATTTGCATTGAATCTTAGCATGTGACAATTCGTTGGAAAGGTAAACAACATAACTACGACTTCCATGGGATATTTTTGCATTCTCTAAAAATTTGGCCAAAATGGAGGTTAAGAAAATATCCTCGTTAATTTGGGACATTACTCGTTTTCGACCCTTTTTTAGTAGGAAGGCCATAATGTAGCCGATTTGCATTGAATCTTAGCGTGTGACAATTCGTTGGATAGGTAAACAACATAACTACGACTTCCACGGGATATTTTTGCATTCTCTAAAAATTCGGCCAAAATGGAGGTTAGGAAAATCTCATCGTTAATTTAGGACATTACTCGTTTTCGACCCATTTTTACTAGGAAGGCCATAAAGTGGCCGATTTGTATTGAATCTTAGCATGTGACAATTCGTTGGATAGGTAAACAACATACCTACGATTACCGTGGGATATTTTTGCATTCTCTAAAAATTCGGCCAAAATGGAGGTTAAGAAAATCTCCTCGTTAATTTAGGACATAACTCGTTTTTGACCCTTTTTTACTAGGAAGGCCATAATGTGGCCGATTTGCATTGAATCTTAGCATGTGACAATTCGTTGGGTAGGTAAACAACATAAATACGATTTCCATGGGATATTTTTGCATTCTCTAAAAATTCGGCCAAAACGGAGGTTAAGAAAATCTCCTCGTTAATTTAGGACATTACTCGTTTTCGACCCTTTTTTACTAGGAAGGCCATAATGTGGCCGATTTGCATTGAATCTTAGCATGTGACAATTCGTTGGATAGATAAACAACATAACTACGACTTCCATGGGATATTTACGCATTCTCTAAAAACTCGGCCAAAATGGAGGTTAAGAAAATCTCCTCGTTAATTTAGGACATAACTCGTTTTCAACCCTTTTTTAGTAGGAAGGCCATAATGTGGCCGATTTGCATTGAATCTTAGCGTGTGACAATTCGTTGGATAGGTAAACAACATAACTACGACTTCCATGGGATATTTTTGCATTCTCTAAAAATTCGGCCAAAATGGAGGTTAAGAAAATCTCCTCGTTAATTTAAGACATTACTCGTTTTCGACCCATTTTTACTAGGAAGGCCATAAAGTGGCCGATTTGTATTGAATCTTAGCATGTGACAATTCGTTGGATAGGTAAACAACATAACTACGACTTCCATGGGATATTTTTGCATTCTCTAAAAATTCGGCCAAAACGGAGGTTAAGAAAATCTCCTCGTTAATTTAGGAAATTACTCGTTTTCGACCCTTTTTTACTAGGAAGGCCATAATGTGGCCGATTTGCATTGAATCTTAGCATGTGACAATTCGTTGGATAGATAAACAACATAACTACGACTTCCATGGGATATTTTCGCATTCTCAAAAAACTCGGCCAAAATGGAGGTTAAGAAAATCTCCTCGTTAATTTAGGACATAACTCGTTTTCAACCCTTTTTTAGTAGGAAGGCCATAATGTGGCCGATTTGCATTGAATCTTAGCGTGTGACAATTCGTTGGATAGGTAAACAACATAACTACGACTTCCATGGGATATTTTTGCATTCTCTAAAAATTCGGCCAAAATGGAGGTTAAGAAAATCTCCTCGTTAATTTAGGACATTACTCGTTTTCGACCCATTTTTACTAGGAAGGCCATAAAGTGGCCGATTTGTATTGAATCTTAGCATGTGACAATTCGTTGGATAGGTAAACAACATACCTACGATATCCATGGGATATTTTTGCATTCTCTAAAAATTCGGCCAAAATGGAGGCTAAGAAAATCCCCTCGTTAGTTTAGGACATTACTCGTTTTCGACCCTTTTTTACTAGGAAGGCCATAATGTGGTCGATTTGCATTGAATCTTAGCATGTGACAATTCGTTGGAAAGGTAAACAACATAACTACGACTTCCATGGGATATTTTTGCATTCTCTAAAAATTTGGCCAAAATGGAGGTTAAGAAAATCTCCTCGTTAATTTGGGACATTACTCGTTTTCGACCCTTTTTTAGTAGGAAGGCCATAATGTAGCCGATTTTCATTGAATCTTAGCGTGTGACAATTCGTTGGATAGGTAAACAACATAACTACGACTTCCATGGGATATTTTTGCATTCTCTAAAAATTCAGCCAAAATGGAGGTTAAGAAAATCCCCTCGTTAATTTAGGACATTACTCGTTTTCGACCCTTTTTTATAAGGAAGGCCATAAAGTGGCCGGTTTGTATTGAATCTTAGCATGGGACAATTTGTTGGATAGGTAAACAACATACCTACGACTTCTACGGGATATTTTTGCATTTTTTAAAAATTCAGCCAAAATGGAGGTTAAGAAAATCATTGCGTTAATTTGGGACATTACTCGTTTTCGACCCTTTTTTACTAGGAAGGCCATAATGTGGCCGATTTGCATTGAATTTTAGCGTGTGACAATTCGTTGGATAGGTAAACAACATAACTACGACTTCCATGGGATATTTTTGCATTCTCTAAAAATTCAGCCAAAATGGAGGTTAAGAAAATCTCCTCGTTAATTTAGGACATTACTCGTTTTCGACCCATTTTTACTAGGAAGGCCATAAAGTGGCCGATTTGTATTGAATCTTAGCATGTGACAATTCGTTGGATAGGTAAACAACATACCTACGATTTCCATGGGATATTTTTGCATTCTCTAAAAATTAGGCCAAAATGGAGGTTAAGAAAATCCCCTCGTTAATTTAGGACATTACTAGTTTTCGACCCTTTTTTACTAGGAAGGCCATAATGTGGCCGATTTGCATTGAATCTTAGCATGTGACAATTCGTTGGATAGGTAAACAACATAACTACGACTTCCATGGGATATTTTTGCATTCTCTAAAAATTCGGCCAAAATGGAGGTTAAGAAAATCTCCTCGTTAATTTAGGACATTACTCGTTTTCGACCCATTTTTACTAGGAAGGCCATAAAGTGGCCGATTTGTATTGAATCTTAGCATGTGACAATTCGTTGGATAGGCAAACAACATAACTACGACTTCCATGGGATATTTTTGCATTCTCTAAAAATTCGGCCAAAACGGAGGTTAAGAAAATCTCCTCGTTAATTTAGGACATTACTCGTTTTCGACCCTTTTTTACTAGGAAGGCCATAATGTGGCCGATTTGCATTGAATCTTAGCATGTGACAATTCGTTGGATAGATAAACAACATAACTACGACTTCCATGGGATATTTTCGCATTCTCTAAAAATTCGGCCAAAATGGAGGTTCAGAAAATCTCCTCGTTAATTTAGGACATAACTCGTTTTCAACCCTTTTTTAGTAGGAAGGCCAGAATGTGGCCGATTTGCATTGAATCTTAGCGTGTGACAATTCGTTGGATAGGTAAACAACATAACTACGACTTCCATGGGATATTTTTGCATTCTCTAAAAATTCGGCCAAAATGGAGGTTAAGAAAATCTCCTCGTTAATTTAGGACATTACTCGTTTTCGACCCTTTTTTATAAGGAAGGCCATAAAGTGGCCGGTTTGTATTGAATCTTAGCATGGGACAATTTGTTGGATAGGTAAACAACATAGCTACGACTTCCATGGGATATTTTTGCATTTTTTAAAAATTCAGCCAAAATGGAGGTTAAGAAAATCCTTGCGTTAATTTGGGACATTACTCGTTTTCGACCCTTTTTTACTAGGAAGGCCATAATGTGGCCGATTTGCATTGAATTTTAGCGTGTGACAATTCGTTGGATAGGTAAACAACATAACTACGACTTCCATGGGATATTTTTGCATTCTCTAAAAATTCGGCCAAAATGGAGGTTAAGAAAATCTCCTCGTTAATTTAGGACATTACTCGTTTTCGACCCATTTTTACTAGGAAGGCCATAAAGTGGCCGATTTGTATTGAATCTTAGCATGTGACAATTCGTTGGATAGGTAAACAACATACCTACGATTTCCATGGGATATTTTTGCATTCTCTAAAAATTCGGCCAAAATGGAGGTTAAGAAAATCCCCTCGTTAATTTAGGACATTACTAGTTTTCGACCCTTTTTTACTAGGAAGGCCATAATGTGGCCGATTTGCATTGAATCTTAGCATGTGACAATTCGTTGGATAGGTAAACAACATAACTACGACTTCCATGGGATATTTTTGCATTCTCTAAAAATTCGGCCAAAATGGAGGTTAAGAAAATCTCCTCGTTAATTTAGGAAATTACTCGTTTTCGACCCATTTTTACTAGGAAGGCCATAAAGTGGCCGATTTGTATTGAATCTTAGCATGTGACAATTCATTGGATAGGTAAACAACATAACTACGACTTCCATGGGATATTTTTGCATTCTCTAAAAATTCGGCCAAAACGGAGGTTAAGAAAATCTCCTCGTTAATTTAGGACATTACTCGTTTTCGACCCTTTTTTACTAGGAAGGCCATAATGTGGCCGATTTGCATTGAATCTTAGCATGTGACAATTCGTTGGATAGATAAACAACATAACTACGACTTCCATGGGATATTTTCGCATTCTCTAAAAATTCGGCCAAAATGGAGGTTCAGAAAATCTCCTCGTTAATTTAGGACATAACTCGTTTTCAACCCTTTTTTAGTAGGAAGGCCAGAATGTGGCCGATTTGCATTGAATCTTAGCGTGTGACAATTCGTTCGATAGGTAAACAACATAACTACGACTTCCATGGGATATTTTTGCATTCTCTAAAAATTCGGCCAAAATGGAGGTTAAGAAAATCTCCTCGTTAATTTAGGACATTACTCGTTTTCGACCCATTTTTACTAGGAAGGCCATAAAGTGGCCGATTTGTATTGAATCTTAGCATGTGACAATTCGTTGGATAGGTAAACAACATACCTACGATATCCATGGGATATTTTTGCATTCTCTAAAAATTCGGCCAAAATGGAGGCTAAGAAAATCCCCTCGTTAATTTAGGACATTACTCGTTTTCGACCCTTTTTTACTAGGAAGGCCATAAAGTGGCCGATTTGTATTGAATCTTAGCATGTGACAATTCGTTGGATAGGTAAACAACATACCTACGATTTCCATGGGATATTTTTGCATTCTCTAAAAATTCGGCCAAAATGGAGGTTAAGAAAATCCCCTCGTTAATTTAGGACATTACTAGTTTTCGACCCTTTTTTACTAGGAAGGCCATAATGTGGCCGATTTGCATTGAATCTTAGCATGTGACAATTCGTTGGATAGGTAAACAACATAACTACGACTTCCATGGGATATTTTTGCATTCTCTAAAAATTCGGCCAAAATGGAGGTTAAGAAAATCTCCTCGTTAATTTAGGACATTACTCGTTTTCGACCCATTTTTACTAGGAAGGCCATAAAGTGGCCGATTTGTATTGAATCTTAGCATGTGACAATTCGTTGGATAGGTAAACAACATAACTACGACTTCCATGGGATATTTTTGCATTCTCTAAAAATTCGGCCAAAACGGAGGTTAAGAAAATCTCCTCGTTAATTTAGGACATTACTCGTTTTCGACCCTTTTTTACTAGGAAGGCCATAATGTGGCCGATTTGCATTGAATCTTAGCATGTGACAATTCGTCGGATAGATAAACAACATAACTACAACTTCCATGGGATATTTTCGCATTCTCTAAAAATTCGGCCAAAATGGAGGTTCAGAAAATCTCCTCGTTAATTTAGGACATAACTCGTTTTCAACCCTTTTTTAGTAGGAAGGCCAGAATGTGGCCGATTTGCATTGAATCTTAGCGTGTGACAATTCGTTGGATAGGTAAACAACATAACTACGACTTCCATGGGATATTTTTGCATTCTCTAAAAATTCGGCCAAAATGGAGGTTAAGAAAATCTCCTCGTTAATTTAGGACATTACTCGTTTTCGACCCATTTTTACTAGGAAGGCCATAAAGTGGCCGATTTGTATTGAATCTTAGCATGTGACAATTCGTTGGATAGGTAAACAACATACCTACGATATCCATGGGATATTTTTGCATTCTCTAAAAATTTGGCCAAAATGGAGGCTAAGAAAATCCCCTCGTTAATTTAGGACATTACTCGTTTTCGACCCTTTTTTACTAGGAAGGCCATAATGTGGCCGATTTGAATTGAATCTTAGCATGTGAGAATTCGTTGGAAAGGTTAACAACATAACTACGACTTCCATGGGATATTTTTGCATTCTCTAAAAATTTGGCCAAAATGGAGGTTAAGAAAATCTCCTCGTTAATTTGGGACATTACTCGTTTTCGACCCTTTTTTATAAGGAAGGCCATAAAGTGGCCGGTTTATATTGAATCTTAGCGTGGGACAATTTGTTGGATAGGTAAACAACATAGCTACGACTTCCATGGGATTTTTTTGCATTCTCTAAAAATTCCGCCAAAATGGAGGTTAAGAAAATCTCCTCGTTAATTTGGGACATTACTCGTTTTCGACCCTTCTTTACTAGGAAGTCCATAATGTGGCATATTTGCATTGAATCTTAGCGTGTGACAATTCGTTGGATAGGTAAACAACATAACTACGACTTCCATGGGATATTTTTGCATTCTCTAAAAATTCGGCCAAAATGGAGGTTAAGAAAATCTCCTCGTTAATTTAGGACATTACTCGTTTTCGACCCATTTTTACTAGGAAGGCCATAAAGTGGCCGATTTGTATTGAATCTTAGCATGTGACAATTCGTTGGATAGGTTAATAACATAACTACGACTTCCATGGGATATTTTTGCATTCTCTAAAAATTCAGCCAAAATGGGGGTTAAGAAAATATCCTCGTTAATTTGGGACATTACTCGTTTTCGACCCTTTTTTAGTAGGAAGGCCATAATGTGGCCGATTTGCATTGAATCTTAGCGTGTGACAATTCGTTGGATAGGTAAACAACATAACTATGACTTCCATGGGATATTTTTGCATTCTCTAAAAATTCGGCCAAAATGGAGGTTAAGAAAATCTCCTCGTTAATTTAGGACATTACTCGTTTTCGACCCATTTTTACTAGGAAGGCCATAAAGTGGCCGATTTGTATTGAATCTTAGCATGTGACAATTCGTTGGATAGGTAAACAACATAACTACGACTTCCATGGGATATTTTTGCATTCTCTAAAAATTCGGCCAAAATGGAGGTTAAGAAAATCTCCTCGTTAATTTAGGACATTACTCGTTTTCGACCCATTTTTACTAGGAAGGCCATAAAGTGGCCGATTTGTATTGAATCTTAGCATGTGACAATTCGTTGGATAGGTAAACAACATAACTACGACTTCCATGGGATATTTTTGCATTCTCTAAAAATTCGGCCAAAACGGAGGTTAAGAAAATCTCCTCGTTAATTTAGGACATTACTCGTTTTCGACCCTTTTTTACTAGGAAGGCCATAATGTGGCCGATTTGCATTGAATCTTAGCATGTGACAATTCGTCGGATAGATAAACAACATAACTACGACTTCCATGGGATATTTTCGCATTCTCTAAAAATTCGGCCAAAATGGAGGTTCAGAAAATCTCCTCGTTAATTTAGGACATAACTCGTTTTCAACCCTTTTTTAGTAGGAAGGCCAGAATGTGGCCGATTTGCATTGAATCTTAGCGTGTGACAATTCGTTGGATAGGTAAACAACATAACTACGACTTCCATGGGATATTTTTGCATTCTCTAAAAATTCGGCCAAAATGGAGGTTAAGAAAATCTCCTCGTTAATTTAGGACATTACTCGTTTTCGACCCATTTTTACTAGGAAGGCCATAAAGTGGCCGATTTGTATTGAATCTTAGCATGTGACAATTCGTTGGATAGGTAAACAACATACCTACGATATCCATGGGATATTTTTGCATTCTCTAAAAATTTGGCCAAAATGGAGGCTAAGAAAATCCCCTCGTTAATTTAGGACATTACTCGTTTTCGACCCTTTTTTACTAGGAAGGCCATAATGTGGCCGATTTGAATTGAATCTTAGCATGTGAGAATTCGTTGGAAAGGTTAACAACATAACTACGACTTCCATGGGATATTTTTGCATTCTCTAAAAATTTGGCCAAAATGGAGGTTAAGAAAATCTCCTCGTTAATTTGGGACATTACTCGTTTTCGACCCTTTTTTATAAGGAAGGCCATAAAGTGGCCGGTTTATATTGAATCTTAGCGTGGGACAATTTGTTGGATAGGTAAACAACATAGCTACGACTTCCATGGGATTTTTTTGCATTCTCTAAAAATTCCGCCAAAATGGAGGTTAAGAAAATCTCCTCGTTAATTTGGGACATTACTCGTTTTCGACCCTTCTTTACTAGGAAGTCCATAATGTGGCATATTTGCATTGAATCTTAGCGTGTGACAATTCGTTGGATAGGTAAACAACATAACTACGACTTCCATGGGATATTTTTGCATTCTCTAAAAATTCGGCCAAAATGGAGGTTAAGAAAATCTCCTCGTTAATTTAGGACATTACTCGTTTTCGACCCATTTTTACTAGGAAGGCCATAAAGTGGCCGATTTGTATTGAATCTTAGCATGTGACAATTCGTTGGATAGGTTAATAACATAACTACGACTTCCATGGGATATTTTTGCATTCTCTAAAAATTCAGCCAAAATGGGGGTTAAGAAAATATCCTCGTTAATTTGGGACATTACTCGTTTTCGACCCTTTTTTAGTAGGAAGGCCATAATGTGGCCGATTTGCATTGAATCTTAGCGTGTGACAATTCGTTGGATAGGTAAACAACATAACTATGACTTCCATGGGATATTTTTGCATTCTCTAAAAATTCGGCCAAAATGGAGGTTAAGAAAATCTCCTCGTTAATTTAGGACATTACTCGTTTTCGACCCATTTTTACTAGGAAGGCCATAAAGTGGCCGATTTGTATTGAATCTTAGCATGTGACAATTCGTTGGATAGGTAAACAACATACCTACGATATCCATGGGATATTTTTGCATTCTCTAAAAATTCGGCCAAAATGGAGGCTAAGAAAATCCCCTCGTTAGTTTAGGACATTACTCGTTTTCGACCCTTTTTTACTAGGAAGGCCATAATGTGGCCGATTTGCATTGAATCTTAGGATGTGACAATTCGTTGGAAAGGTAAACAACATAACTATGACTTCCATGGGATATTTTTGCATGTTCTAAAAATTTGGCCAAAATGGAGGTTAAGAAAATCTCCTCGTTAATTTGGGACATTACTCGTTTTCGACACTTTTTTAGTAGGAAGGCCATAATGTAGCCGATTTGCATTGAATCTTAGCGTGTGACAATTCGTTGGATAGGTAAACAACATAACTACGACTTCCATGGGATATTTTTGCATTCTCTAAAAATTCAGCCAAAATGGAGGTTAAGAAAATCCCCTCGTTAATTTAGGACATTACTCGTTTTCGACCCTTTTTTATAAGGAAGGCCATAAAGTGGCCGGTTTATATTGAATCTTAGCATGGGACAATTTGTTGGATAGGTAAACAACATAGCTACGACTTCCATGGGATTTTTTTGCATTCTCTAAAAATTCAGCCAAAATGGAGGTTAAGAAAATCTCCTCGTTAATTTGGGACATTACTCGTTTTCGACCCTTCTTTACTAGGAAGGCCATAATGTGGCATATTTGCATTGAATCTTAGCATGTGACAATTCGTTGGATAGGTTAATAACATAACTACGACTTCCATGGGATATTTTTGCATTCTCTAAAAATTCAGCCAAAATGGGGGTTAAGAAAATATCCTCGTTAATTTGGGACATTACTCGTTTTCGACCCTTTTTTAGTAGGAAGGCCATAATGTGGCCGATTTGCATTGAATCTTAGCGTGTGACAATTCGTTGGATAGGTAAACAACATAACTATGACTTCCATGGGATATTTTTGCATTCTCTAAAAATTCGGCCAAAATGGAGGTTAAGAAAATCTCCTCGTTAATTTAGGACATTACTCGTTTTCGACCCATTTTTACTAGGAAGGCCATAAAGTGGCCGATTTGTATTGAATCTTAGCATGTGACAATTCGTTGGATAGGTAAACAACATACCTACGATATCCATGGGATATTTTTGCATTCTCTAAAAATTCGGCCAAAATGGAGGCTAAGAAAATCCCCTCGTTAGTTTAGGACATTACTCGTTTTCGACCCTTTTTTACTAGGAAGGCCATAATGTGGCCGATTTGCATTGAATCTTAGCATGTGAGAATTCGTTGGAAAGGTTAACAACATAACTACGACTTCCATGGGATATTTTTGCATTCTCTAAAAATTTGGCCAAAATGGAGGTTAAGAAAATCTCCTCGTTAATTTGGGACATTACTCGTTTTCGACCCTTTTTTAGTAGGAAGGCCATAATGTAGCCGATTTGCATTGAATCTTAGCGTGTGACAATTCGTTGGATAGGTAAACAACATAACTACGACTTCCATGGGATATTTTTGCATTCTCTAAAAATTCAGCCAAAATGGAGGTTAAGAAAATCCAGTCGTTAATTTAGGACATTACTCGTTTTCGACCCTTTTTTTTAAGGAAGGCCATAAAGTGGCCGGTTTATATTGAATCTTAGCATGGGACAATTTGTTGGATAGGTAAACAACATAGCTACGACTTCCATGGGATTTTTTTGCATTCTCTAAAAATTCAGCCAAAATGGAGGTTAAGAAAATCTCCTCGTTAATTTGGGACATTACTCGTTTTCGACCCTTCTTTACTAGGAAGGCCATAATGTGGCATATTTGCATTGAATCTTAGCGTGTGACAATTCGTTGGATAGGTAAACAACATAACTACGACTTCCATGGGATATTTTTGCATTCTCTAAAAATTCGGCCAAAATGGAGGTTAAGAAAATCTCCTCGTTAATTTAGGACATTACTCGTTTTCGACCCATTTTTACTAGGAAGGCCATAAAGTGGCCGATTTGCATTGAATCTTAGCATGTGACAATTCGTTGGATAGGTTAATAACATAACTACGACTTCCATGGGATATTTTTGCATTCTCTAAAAATTCAACCAAAATGGGGGTTAAGAAAATATCCTCGTTAATTTGGGACATTACTCGTTTTCGACCCTTTTTTAGTAGGAAGGCCATAATGTGGCCGATTTGCATTGAATCTTAGCGTGTGACAATTCGTTGGATAGGTAAACAACATAACTATGACTTCCATGGGATATTTTTGCATTCTCTAAAAATTCGGCCAAAATGGAGGTTAAGAAAATCTCCTCGTTAATTTAGGACATTACTCGTTTTCGACCCATTTTTACTAGGAAGGCCATAAAGTGGCCGATTTGTATTGAATCTTAGCATGTGACAATTCGTTGGATAGGTAAACAACATACCTACGATATCCATGGGATATTTTTGCATTCTCTAAAAATTCGGCCAAAATGGAGGCTAAGAAAATCCCCTCGTTAGTTTAGGACATTACTCGTTTTCGACCCTTTTTTACTAGGAAGGCCATAATGTGGCCGATTTGCATTGAATCTTAGCATGTGAGAATTCGTTGGAAAGGTTAACAACATAACTACGACTTCCATGGGATATTTTTGCATTCTCTAAAAATTCAGCCAAAATGGAGGTTAAGAAAATCCCCTCGTTAATTTAGGACATTACTCGTTTTCGACCCTTTTTTTTAAGGAAGGCCATAAAGTGGCCGGTTTATATTGAATCTTAGCATGGGACAATTTGTTGGATAGGTAAACAACATAGCTACGACTTCCATGGGATTTTTTTGCATTCTCTAAAAATTCAGCCAAAATGGAGGTTAAGAAAATCTCCTCGTTAATTTGGGACATTACTCGTTTTCGACCCTTCTTTACTAGGAAGGCCATAATGTGGCATATTTGCATTGAATCTTAGCGTGTGACAATTCGTTGGATAGGTAAACAACATAACTACGACTTCCATGGGATATTTTTGCATTCTCTAAAAATTCGGCCAAAATGGAGGTTAAGAAAATCTCCTCGTTAATTTAGGACATTACTCGTTTTCGACCCATTTTTACTAGGAAGGCCATAAAGTGGCCGATTTGCATTGAATCTTAGCATGTGACAATTCGTTGGATAGGTTAATAACATAACTACGACTTCCATGGGATATTTTTGCATTCTCTAAAAATTCAGCCAAAATGGGGGTTAAGAAAATATCCTCGTTAATTTGGGACATTACTTGTTTTCGACCCTTTTTTAGTAGGAAGGCCATAATGTGGCCGATTTGCATTGAATCTTAGCGTGTGACAATTCGTTGGATAGGTAAACAACATAACTATGACTTCCATGGGATATTTTTGCATTCTCTAAAAATTCGGCCAAAATGGAGGTTAAGAAAATCTCCTCGTTAATTTAGGACATTACTCGTTTTCGACCCATTTTTACTAGGAAGGCCATAAAGTGGCCGATTTGTATTGAATCTTAGCATGTGACAATTCGTTGGATAGGTAAACAACATACCTACGATATCCATGGGATATTTTTGCATTCTCTAAAAATTCGGCCAAAATGGAGGCTAAGAAAATCCCCTCGTTAGTTTAGGACATTACTCGTTTTCGACCCTTTTTTACTAGGAAGGCCATAATGTGGCCGATTTGCATTGAATCTTAGCATGTGACAATTCGTTGGAAAGGTAAACAACATAACTACGACTTCCATGGGATATTTTTGCATTCTCTAAAAATTTGGCCAAAATGGAGGTTAAGAAAATCTCCTCGTTAATTTGGGACATTACTCGTTTTCGACCCTTTTTTAGTAGGAAGGCCATAATGTAGCCGATTTGCATTGAATCTTAGCGTGTGACAATTCGTTGGATAGGTAAACAACATAACTACGACTTCCATGGGATATTTTTGCATTCTCTAAAAATTCATCCAAAATGGAGGTTAAGAAAATCCCCTCGTTAATTTAGGACATTACTCGTTTTCGACCCTTTTTTATAAGGAAGGCCATAAAGTGGCCGGTTTGTATTGAATCTTAGCATGGGAGAATTTGTTGGATAGGTAAACAACATAGCTACGACTTCCATGGGATATTTTTGCATTTTTTAAAAATTCAGCCAAAATGGAGGTTAAGAAAATCCTTGCGTTAATTTGGGACATTACTCGTTTTCGACCCTTTTTTACTAGGAAGGCCATAATGTGGCCGATTTGCATTGAATTTTAGCGTGTGACAATTCGTTGGATAGGTAAACAACATAACTACGACTTCCATGGGATATTTTTGCATTCTCTTAAAATTCGGCCAAAATGGAGGTTAAGAAAATCTCCTCGTTAATTTAGGACATTACTCGTTTTCGACCCATTTTTACTAGGAAGGCCTTAAAGTGGCCGATTTGTATTGAATCTTAGCATGTGACAATTCGTTGGATAGGTAAACAACATACCTACGATTTCCATGGGATATTTTTGCATTCTCTAAAAATTCGGCCAAAATGGAGGTTAAGAAAATCTCCTCGTTAATTTAGGACATAACTCGTTTTCAACCCTTTTTTAGTAGGAAGGCCATAAAGTGGTCGATTTGTATTGAATCTTAGCATGTGAAAATTCGTTGGATAGGTAAACAACATAGCTACGACTTCCATGGGATATTTTTGCATTCTCTAAAAATTCGGCCAAAATGGAGGTTAAGAAAATCCCCTCGTTAATTTAGGACATTACTCGTTTTCGACCCTTTTATTATAAGGAAGGCCATAAAGTGGCCGGTTTGTATTGAATCTTAGCATGGGACAATTCGTTGGATAGGTAAACAACATAGCTACGACTTCCATGGGATATTTTTGCATTTTTTAAAAATTCAGCCAAAATGGAGGTTAAGAAAATCCTTGCGTTAATTTGGGACATTACTCGTTTTCGACCCTTTTTTACTAGGAAGGCCATAATGTGGCCGATTTGCATTGAATCTTAGCGTGTGACAATTCGTTGGATAGGTAAACAACATAACTACGACTTCCATGGGATATTTTTGCATTCTCTAAAAATTCGGCCAAAATGGAGGTTAAGAAAATCTCCTCGTTAATTTGGGACATTACTCGTTTTCGACCCTTTTTTAGTAGGAAGGCCATAATGTGGTCGATTTGCATTGAATCTTAGCGTGTGATAATTCGTTGGATAGGTAAACAACATAACTACGACTTCCATGGGATATTTTTGCATTCTCTAAAAATTCATCCAAAATGGAGGTTAAGAAAATCCCCTCGTTAATTTAGGACATTACTCGTTTTCGACCCTTTTTTATAAGGAAGGCCATAAAGTGGCCGGTTTGTATTGAATCTTAGCATGGGAGAATTTGTTGGATAGGTAAACAACATAGCTACGACTTCCATGGGATATTTTTGCATTTTTTAAAAATTCAGCCAAAATGGAGGTTAAGAAAATCCTTGCGTTAATTTGGGACATTACTCGTTTTCGACCCTTTTTTACTAGGAAGGCCATAATGTGGCCGATTTGCATTGAATTTTAGCGTGTGACAATTCGTTGGATAGGTAAACAACATAACTACGACTTCCATGGGATATTTTTGCATTCTCTTAAAATTCGGCCAAAATGGAGTTTAAGAAAATCTCCTCGTTAATTTAGGACATTACTCGTTTTCGACCCATTTTTACTAGGAAGGCCTTAAAGTGGCCGATTTGTATTGAATCTTAGCATGTGACAATTCGTTGGATAGGTAAACAACATACCTACGATTTCCATGGGATATTTTTGCATTCTCTAAAAATTCGGCCAAAATGGAGGTTAAGAAAATCCCCTCGTTAATTTAGGACATTACTAGTTTTCGACCCTTTTTTACTAGGAAGGCCATAATGTGGCCGATTTGCATTGAATCTTAGCATGTGACAATTCGTTGGATAGGTAAACAACATAACTACGACTTCCATGGGATATTTTCGCATTCTCTAAAAATTCGGCCAAAATGGAGGTTAAGAAAATCTCCTCGTTAATTTAGGACATAACTCGTTTTCAACCCTTTTTTAGTAGGAAGGCCATAAAGTGGTCGATTTGTATTGAATCTTAGCATGTGAAAATTCGTTGGATAGGTAAACAACATAGCTACGACTTCCATGGGATATTTTTGCATTCTCTAAAAATTCGGCCAAAATGGAGGTTAAGAAAATCCCCTCGTTAATTTAGGACATTACTCGTTTTCGACCCTTTTATTATAAGGAAGGCCATAAAGTGGCCGGTTTGTATTGAATCTTAGCATGGGACAATTCGTTGGATAGGTAAACAACATAGCTACGACTTCCATGGGATATTTTTGCATTTTTTAAAAATTCAGCCAAAATGGAGGTTAAGAAAATCCTTGCGTTAATTTGGGACATTACTCGTTTTCGACCCTTTTTTACTAGGAAGGCCATAATGTGGCCGATTTGCATTGAATCTTAGCGTGTGACAATTCGTTGGATAGGTAAACAACATAACTACGACTTCCATGGGATATTTTTGCATTCTCTAAAAATTCGGCCAAAATGGAGGTTAAGAAAATCTCCTCGTTAATTTGGGACATTACTCGTTTTCGACCCTTTTTTAGTAGGAAGGCCATAATGTGGTCGATTTGCATTGAATCTTAGCGTGTGATAATTCGTTGGATAGGTAAACAACATAACTACGACTTCCATGGGATATTTTTGCATTCTCTAAAAATTCGGCCAAAATGGAGGTTAAGAAAATCTCCTCGTTAATTTAGGACATTACTCGTTTTCGACCCATTTTTACTAGGAAGGCCATAAAGTGGCCGATTTGTATTGAATCTTAGCATGTGACAATTCGTTGCATAGGTAAACAACATACCTACGATTTCCATGGGATATTTTTGCATTCTCTAAAAATTCGGCCAAAATGGAGGTTAAGAAAATCCCCTCGTTAATTTAGGACATTACTCGTTTTCGACCCTTTTTTACTAGGAAGGCCATAAGGTGGCCGGTTTGTATTGAATCTTAGCATGTGACAATTCGTTGGATAGGTAAACAACATAGCTACGACTTCCATGGGATATTTTTGCATTCTCTAAAAATTCAGCCAAAATGGAGGTTAAGAAAATCTCCTCGTTAATTTGGGACATTACTCGTTTTCGACCCTTTTTTAGTAGGAAGGCCATAATGTGGTCGATTTGCATTGAATCTTAGCGTGTGATAATTCGTTGGATAGGTAAACAACATAACTACGACTTCCATGGGATATTTTTGCATTCTCTAAAAATTCATCCAAAATGGAGGTTAAGAAAATCCCCTCGTTAATTTAGGACATTACTCGTTTTCGACCCTTTTTTATAAGGAAGGCCATAAAGTGGCCGGTTTGTATTGAATCTTAGCATGGGAGAATTTGTTGGATAGGTAAACAACATAGCTACGACTTCCATGGGATATTTTTGCATTTTTTAAAAATTCAGCCAAAATGGAGGTTAAGAAAATCCTTGCGTTAATTTGGGACATTACTCGTTTTCGACCCTTTTTTACTAGGAAGGCCATAATGTGGCCGATTTGCATTGAATTTTAGCGTGTGACAATTCGTTGGATAGGTAAACAACATAACTACGACTTCCATGGGATATTTTTGCATTCTCTTAAAATTCGGCCAAAATGGAGGTTAAGAAAATCTCCTCGTTAATTTAGGACATTACTCGTTTTCGACCCATTTTTACTAGGAAGGCCTTAAAGTGGCCGATTTGTATTGAATCTTAGCATGTGACAATTCGTTGGATAGGTAAACAACATACCTACGATTTCCATGGGATATTTTTGCATTCTCTAAAAATTCGGCCAAAATGGAGGTTAAGAAAATCCCCTCGTTAATTTAGGACATTACTAGTTTTCGACCCTTTTTTACTAGGAAGGCCATAATGTGGCCGATTTGCATTGAATCTTAGCATGTGACAATTCGTTGGATAGGTAAACAACATAACTACGACTTCCATGGGATATTTTCGCATTCTCTAAAAATTCGGCCAAAATGGAGGTTAAGAAAATCTCCTCGTTAATTTAGGACATAACTCGTTTTCAACCCTTTTTTAGTAGGAAGGCCATAAAGTGGTCGATTTGTATTGAATCTTAGCATGTGAAAATTCGTTGGATAGGTAAACAACATAGCTACGACTTCCATGGGATATTTTTGCATTCTCTAAAAATTCGGCCAAAATGGAGGTTAAGAAAATCTCCTCGTTAATTTAGGACATTACTCGTTTTCGACCCATTTTTACTAGGAAGGCCATAAAGTGGCCGATTTGTATTGAATCTTAGCATGTGACAATTCGTTGCATAGGTAAACAACATACCTACGATTTCCATGGGATATTTTTGCATTCTCTAAAAATTCGGCCAAAATGGAGGTTAAGAAAATCCCCTCGTTAATTTAGGACATTACTCGTTTTCGACCCTTTTTTACTAGGAAGGCCATAAGGTGGCCGGTTTGTATTGAATCTTAGCATGTGACAATTCGTTGGATAGGTAAACAACATAGCTACGACTTCCATGGGATATTTTTGCATTCTCTAAAAATTCAGCCAAAATGGAGGTTAAGAAAATCTCCTCGTTAATTTGGGACATTACTCGTTTTCGACCCTTTTTTAGTAGGAAGGCCATAATGTGGCCGATTTGCATTGAATCTTAGCGTGTGACAATTCGTTGGATAGGTAAACAACATAACTACGACTTCCATGGGATATTTTTGCATTCTCTAAAAATTCGGCCAAAACGGAGGTTAAGAAAATCTCCTCGTTAATTTAGAACATTACTCGTTTTCGACCCTTTTTTACTAGGAAGGCCATAATGTGGCCGATTTGCATTGAATCTTAGCGTGTGATAATTCGTTGGATAGGTAAACAACATAACTACGACTTCCATGGGATATTTTTGCATTCTCTAAAAATTCGGCGAAAATGGAGGTTAAGAAAATCTCCTCGTTAATTTAGGACATTACTCGTTTTCGACCCATTTTTACTAGGAAGGCCATAAAGTGGCCGATTTGTATTGAATCTTAGCATGTGACAATTCGTTGCATAGGTAAACAACATACCTACGATTTCCATGGGATATTTTTGCATTCTCTAAAAATTCGGCCAAAATGGAGGTTAAGAAAATCCCCTCGTTAATTTAGGACATTACTCGTTTTCGACCCTTTTTTACTAGGAAGGCCATAAAGTGGCCGGTTTATATTGAATCTTAGCATGTGACAATTCGTTGGATAGGTAAACAACATAGCTACGACTTCCATGGGATATTTTTGCATTCTCTAAAAATTCAGCCAAAATGGAGGTTAAGAAAATCTCCTCGTTAATTTGGGACATTACTCGTTTTCGACCCTTTTTTACTAGGAAGGCCATAATGTGGCCGATTTGCATTGAATTTTAGCGTGTGACAATTCGTTGGATAGGTAAACAACATAACTACGACTTCCATGGGATATTTTTGCATTCTCTTAAAATTCGGCCAAAATGGAGGTTAAGAAAATCTCCTCGTTAATTTAGGACATTACTCGTTTTCGACCCATTTTTACTAGGAAGGCCTTAAAGTGGCCGATTTGTATTGAATCTTAGCATGTGACAATTCGTTGGATAGGTAAACAACATACCTACGATTTCCATGGGATATTTTTGCATTCTCTAAAAATTCGGCCAAAATGGAGGTTAAGAAAATCCCCTCGTTAATTTAGGACATTACTAGTTTTCGACCCTTTTTTACTAGGAAGGCCATAATGTGGCCGATTTGCATTGAATCTTAGCATGTGACAATTCGTTGGATAGGTAAACAACATAACTACGACTTCCATGGGATATTTTCGCATTCTCTAAAAATTCGGCCAAAATGGAGGTTAAGAAAATCTCCTCGTTAATTTAGGACATAACTCGTTTTCAACCCTTTTTTAGTAGGAAGGCCATAAAGTGGTCGATTTGTATTGAATCTTAGCATGTGAAAATTCGTTGGATAGGTAAACAACATAGCTACGACTTCCATGGGATATTTTTGCATTCTCTAAAAATTCGGCCAAAATGGAGGTTAAGAAAATCTCCTCGTTAATTTAGGACATTACTCGTTTTCGACCCATTTTTACTAGGAAGGCCATAAAGTGGCCGATTTGTATTGAATCTTAGCATGTGACAATTCGTTGCATAGGTAAACAACATACCTACGATTTCCATGGGATATTTTTGCATTCTCTAAAAATTCGGCCAAAATGGAGGTTAAGAAAATCCCCTCGTTAATTTAGGACATTACTCGTTTTCGACCCTTTTTTACTAGGAAGGCCATAAGGTGGCCGGTTTGTATTGAATCTTAGCATGTGACAATTCGTTGGATAGGTAAACAACATAGCTACGACTTCCATGGGATATTTTTGCATTCTCTAAAAATTCAGCCAAAATGGAGGTTAAGAAAATCTCCTCGTTAATTTGGGACATTACTCGTTTTCGACCCTTTTTTAGTAGGAAGGCCATAATGTGGCCGATTTGCATTGAATCTTAGCGTGTGACAATTCGTTGGATAGGTAAACAACATAACTACGACTTCCATGGGATATTTTTGCATTCTCTAAAAATTCGGCCAAAACGGAGGTTAAGAAAATCTCCTCGTTAATTTAGAACATTACTCGTTTTCGACCCTTTTTTACTAGGAAGGCCATAATGTGGCCGATTTGCATTGAATCTTAGCGTGTGATAATTCGTTGGATAGGTAAACAACATAACTACGACTTCCATGGGATATTTTTGCATTCTCTAAAAATTCGGCGAAAATGGAGGTTAAGAAAATCTCCTCGTTAATTTAGGACATTACTCGTTTTCGACCCATTTTTACTAGGAAGGCCATAAAGTGGCCGATTTGTATTGAATCTTAGCATGTGACAATTCGTTGCATAGGTAAACAACATACCTACGATTTCCATGGGATATTTTTGCATTCTCTAAAAATTCGGCCAAAATGGAGGTTAAGAAAATCCCCTCGTTAATTTAGGACATTACTCGTTTTCGACCCTTTTTTACTAGGAAGGCCATAAAGTGGCCGGTTTATATTGAATCTTAGCATGTGACAATTCGTTGGATAGGTAAACAACATAGCTACGACTTCCATGGGATATTTTTGCATTCTCTAAAAATTCAGCCAAAATGGAGGTTAAGAAAATCTCCTCGTTAATTTGGGACATTACTCGTTTTCGACCCTTTTTTAGTAGGAAGGCCATAATGTGGCCGATTTGCATTGAATCTTAGCGTGTGACAATTCGTTGGATAGGTAAACAACATAACTACGACTTCCATGGGATATTTTTGCATTCTCTAAAAATTCGGCCAAAACGGAGGTTAAGAAAATCTCCTCGTTAATTTAGGACATTACTCGTTTTCGACCCTTTTATTATAAGGAAGGCCATAAAGTGGCCGGTTTGTATTGAATCTTAGCATGGGACAATTCATTGGATAGGTAAACAACATAGCTACGACTTCCATGGGATATTTTTGCATTTTTTAAAAATTCAGCCAATATGGAGGTTAAGAAAATCCTTGCGTTAATTTGGGACATTACTCGTTTTCGACCCTTTTGTACTAGGAAGGCCATAATGTGGTCGATTTGCATTGAATCTTAGCGTGTGATAATTCGTTGGATAGGTAAACAACATAACTACGACTTCCATGGGATATTTTTGCATTCTCTAAAAATTCGGCCAAAACGGAGGTTAAGAAAATCTCCTCGTTAATTTAGGACATTACTCGTTTTCGACCCTTTTATTATAAGGAAGGCCATAAAGTGGCCGGTTTGTATTGAATCTTAGCGTGTGACAATTCGTTGGATAGGTAAACAACATAACTACGACTTCCATGGGATATTTTTGCATTCTCTAAAAATTCGGCCAAAATGGAGGTTAAGAAAATCTCCTCGTTAATTTGGGACATTACTCGTTTTCGACCCTTTTTTAGTAGGAAGGCCATAATGTGGTCGATTTGCATTGAATCTTAGCGTGTGATAATTCGTTGGATAGGTAAACAACATAACTACGACTTCCATGGGATATTTTTGCATTCTCTAAAAATTCGGCCAAAATGGAGGTTAAGAAAATCTCCTCGTTAATTTAGGACATTACTCGTTTTCGACCCATTTTTACTAGGAAGGCCATAAAGTGGCCGATTTGTATTGAATCTTAGCATGTGACAATTCGTTGCATAGGTAAACAACATACCTACGATTTCCATGGGATATTTTTGCATTCTCTAAAAATTCGGCCAAAATGGAGGTTAAGAAAATCCCCTCGTTAATTTCGGACATTACTCGTTTTCGACCCTTTTTTACTAGGAAGGCCATAAGGTGGCCGGTTTGTATTGAATCTTAGCATGTGACAATTCGTTGGATAGGTAAACAACATAGCTACGACTTCCATGGGATATTTTTGCATTCTCTAAAAATTCAGCCAAAATGGAGGTTAAGAAAATCTCCTCGTTAATTTGGGACATTACTCGTTTTCGACCCTTTTTTAGTAGGAAGGCCATAATGTGGCCGATTTGCATTGAATCTTAGCGTGTGACAATTCGTTGGATAGGTAAACAACATAACTACGACTTCCATGGGATATTTTTGCATTCTCTAAAAATTCGGCCAAAACGGAGGTTAAGAAAATCTCCTCGTTAATTTAGAACATTACTCGTTTTCGACCCTTTTTTACTAGGAAGGCCATAATGTGGCCGATTTGCATTGAATCTTAGCGTGTGATAATTCGTTGGATAGGTAAACAACATAACTACGACTTCCATGGGATATTTTTGCATTCTCTAAAAATTCGGCGAAAATGGAGGTTAAGAAAATCTCCTCGTTAATTTAGGACATTACTCGTTTTCGACCCATTTTTACTAGGAAGGCCATAAAGTGGCCGATTTGTATTGAATCTTAGCATGTGACAATTCGTTGCATAGGTAAACAACATACCTACGATTTCCATGGGATATTTTTGCATTCTCTAAAAATTCGGCCAAAATGGAGGTTAAGAAAATCCCCTCGTTAATTTAGGACATTACTCGTTTTCGACCCTTTTTTACTAGGAAGGCCATAAAGTGGCCGGTTTATATTGAATCTTAGCATGTGACAATTCGTTGGATAGGTAAACAACATAGCTACGACTTCCATGGGATATTTTTGCATTCTCTAAAAATTCAGCCAAAATGGAGGTTAAGAAAATCTCCTCGTTAATTTGGGACATTACTCGTTTTCGACCCTTTTTTAGTAGGAAGGCCATAATGTGGCCGATTTGCATTGAATCTTAGCGTGTGACAATTCGTTGGATAGGTAAACAACATAACTACGACTTCCATGGGATATTTTTGCATTCTCTAAAAATTCGGCCAAAACGGAGGTTAAGAAAATCTCCTCGTTAATTTAGGACATTACTCGTTTTCGACCCTTTTATTATAAGGAAGGCCATAAAGTGGCCGGTTTGTATTGAATCTTAGCATGGGACAATTCATTGGATAGGTAAACAACATAGCTACGACTTCCATGGGATATTTTTGCATTTTTTAAAAATTCAGCCAATATGGAGGTTAAGAAAATCCTTGCGTTAATTTGGGACATTACTCGTTTTCGACCCTTTTGTACTAGGAAGGCCATAATGTGGTCGATTTGCATTGAATCTTAGCGTGTGATAATTCGTTGGATAGGTAAACAACATAACTACGACTTCCATGGGATATTTTTGCATTCTCTAAAAATTCGGCCAAAACGGAGGTTAAGAAAATCTCCTCGTTAATTTAGGACATTACTCGTTTTCGACCCTTTTATTATAAGGAAGGCCATAAAGTGGCCGGTTTGTATTGAATCTTAGCGTGTGACAATTCGTTGGATAGGTAAACAACATAACTACGACTTCCATGGGATATTTTTGCATTCTCTAAAAATTCGGCCAAAATGGAGGTTAAGAAAATCTCCTCGTTAATTTGGGACATTACTCGTTTTCGACCCTTTTTTAGTAGGAAGGCCATAATGTGGTCGATTTGCATTGAATCTTAGCGTGTGATAATTCGTTGGATAGGTAAACAACATAACTACGACTTCCATGGGATATTTTTGCATTCTCTAAAAATTCGGCCAAAATGGAGGTTAAGAAAATCTCCTCGTTAATTTAGGACATTACTCGTTTTCGACCCATTTTTACTAGGAAGGCCATAAAGTGGCCGATTTGTATTGAATCTTAGCATGTGACAATTCGTTGCATAGGTAAACAACATACCTACGATTTCCATGGGATATTTTTGCATTCTCTAAAAATTCGGCCAAAATGGAGGTTAAGAAAATCCCCTCGTTAATTTCGGACATTACTCGTTTTCGACCCTTTTTTACTAGGAAGGCCATAAGGTGGCCGGTTTGTATTGAATCTTAGCATGTGACAATTCGTTGGATAGGTAAACAACATAGCTACGACTTCCATGGGATATTTTTGCATTCTCTAAAAATTCAGCCAAAATGGAGGTTAAGAAAATCTCCTCGTTAATTTGGGACATTACTCGTTTTCGACCCTTTTTTAGTAGGAAGGCCATAATGTGGCCGATTTGCATTGAATCTTAGCGTGTGACAATTCGTTGGATAGGTAAACAACATAACTACGACTTCCATGGGATATTTTTGCATTCTCTAAAAATTCGGCCAAAACGGAGGTTAAGAAAAACTCCTCGTTAATTTAGAACATTACTCGTTTTCGACCCTTTTTTACTAGGAAGGCCATAATGTGGCCGATTTGCATTGAATCTTAGCGTGTGACAATTCGTTGGATAGGTAAACAACATAACTACGACTTCCATGGGATATTTTTGCATTCTCTAAAAATTCGGCCAAAACGGAGGTTAAGAAAATCTCCTCGTTAATTTGGGACATTACTCGTTTTCGACCCTTTTTTAGTAGGAAGGCCATAATGTGGCCGATTTGCATTGAATCTTAGCGTGTGACAATTCGTTGGATAGGTAAACAACATAACTACGACTTCCATGGGATATTTTTGCATTCTCTAAAAATTCGGCCAAAACGGAGGTTAAGAAAAACTCCTCGTTAATTTAGAACATTACTCGTTTTCGACCCTTTTTTACTAGGAAGGCCATAATGTGGCCGATTTGCATTGAATCTTAGCGTGTGACAATTCGTTGGATAGGTAAACAACATAACTACGACTTCCATGGGATATTTTTGCATTCTCTAAAAATTCGGCCAAAATGGAGGTTAAGAAAATCCCCTCGTTAATTTCGGACATTACTCGTTTTCGACCCATTTTTACTAGGAAGGCCATAAAGTGGCCCATTTGTATTGAATCTTAGCATGTGACAATTCGTTGCATAGGTAAACAACATACCTACGATTTCCATGGGATATTTTTGCATTCTCTAAAAATTCGGCCAAAATGGAGGTTAAGAAAATCCCCTCGTTAATTTAGGACATTACTCGTTTTCGACCCTTTTTTACTAGGAAGGCCATAAAGTGGCCGGTTTGTATTGAATCTTAGCATGTGACAATTCGTTGGATAGGTAAACAACATAGCTACGACTTCCATGGGATATTTTTGCATTCTCTAAAAATTCAGCCAAAATGGAGGTTGAGAAAATCTCCTCGTTAATTTGGGACATTACTCGTTTTCGACCCTTTTTTAGTAGGAAGGCCATAATGTGGCCGATTTGCATTGAATCTTAGCGTGTGACAATTCGTTGGATAGGTAAACAACATAACTACGACTTCCATGGGATATTTTTGCATTCTCTAAAAATTCGGCCAAAACGGAGGTTAAGAAAATCTCCTCGTTAATTTAGGACATTACTCGTTTTCGACCCTTTTTTACTAGGAAGGCCATAATGTGGCCGATTTGCATTGAATCTTAGCATGTGACAATTCGTTGGATAGATAAACAACATAACTACGACTTCCATGGGATATTTTCGCATTCTCTAAAAATTCGGCCAAAATGGAGGTTAAGAAAATCTCCTCGTTAATTTAGGACATTACTCGTTTTCGACCCATTTTTACTAGGAAGGCCATAAAGTGGTCGATTTGTATTGAATCTTAGCATGTGAAAATTCGTTGGATAGGTAAACAACATAGCTACAACTTCCATGGGATATTTTTGCATTCTCTAAAAATTCGGCCAAAATGGAGGTTAAGAAAATCCCCTCGTTAATTTAGGACATTACTCGTTTTCGACCCTTTTATTAGAGAATGCAAATCGGACATTACTCGTTAATTTTTAGAGAATGCAAAAATATCCCATGGAAGTCGTTGTTATGTTGTTTACCTATCCAACGAATTGTCACATGCTAAGATTAAATGCAAATCGGCCACTTTATGGCCTTCCTAGTAAAAAAGGGTCGAAACGAGTAATGTCCTAGATTAACGAGGGGATTTTCTTAACCTCCATTTTGGCCGAATTTTTAGAGAATGCAAAAATATCCCATGGAAGTCGTAGTTATGTTCTTTACCTATCCAACGAATTGTCACATGCTAAGATTCAATACAAATCGGCCACTTTATGGCCTTCCTAGTAAAAATGGGTCGAAAACGAGTAATGTCCTAAATTAACGAGGAGATTTTCTTAACCTCCATTTTGGCCGAATTTTTAGAGAATGCAAAAATATCCCATGGAAGTCGTAGTTATGTTGTTTACCTATCCAACAAATTGTCACACGCTAAGATTCAATGCAAATCAGCCACATTATGGCCTTCCTACTAAAAAAGGGTCGAAAACGAGTAATGTCCCAAACTGACGAGGAGATTTTCTTAACCTCCATTTTGGCTGAATTTTTAGAAAATGCAAAAAAATCCCATGGAAGTCGTAGCTATATTGTTTACCTATCCAACGAATTGTCCCATGCTAAGATTCAATACAAACCGGCCACTTTATGGCCTTCCTTCTAAAAAAGGGTCGAAAACGAGTAATGTCCTAAATTAACGAGGGGATTTTCTTAACCTCCATTTTGGCTGAATTTTTAGAGAATGCAAAAATATCCCATGGAAGTCGTAGTTATGTTGTTTACCTATCCAACGAATTGTCACATGCTAAGATTAAATGCAAATCGGCCACTTTATGGCCTTCCTAGTAAAAAAGGGTCGAAAACGAGTAATGTCCTAGATTAACGAGGGGATTTTCTTAACCTCCATTTTGGCCGAATTTTTAGAGAATGCAAAAATATCCCATGGAAGTCGTAGTTATGTTGTTTACCTATCCAACGAATTGTCACATGCTAAGATTCAATACAAATCGGCCACTTTATGGCCTTCCTAGTAAAAATGGGTCAAAAACGAGTAATGTCCTAAATTAACGAGGAGATTTTCTAAACCTCCATTTTGGCCAAATTTTAAGAGAATGCAAAAATATCCCATGGAAGTCATAGTTATGTTGTTTACCTATCCAACGAATTGTCACACGCTAAGATTCAATACAAATCGGCCACATTATGGCCTTCCTACTAAAAAAGGGTCGAAAACGAGTAATGTCCCAAATTAACGAGGAGATTTTCTTAACCTCCATTTTGGCTGAATTTTTATAGAATGCAAAAATATCCCATGGAAGTCGTAGTTATGTTGTTTACCTATCCAATGAATTGTCACATGCTAAGATTCAATACAAATTGCCCACTTTATGGCCTTCCTAGTAAAAATGGGTCGAAAACGAGTAATGTCCTAAATTAACGAGGAGATTTTCTTAACCTCCATTTTGGCCAAATTTTTAGAGAATGCAAAAATATCCCATGGAAGTCATAGTTATGTTGTTTATCTATCCAACGAATTGTCACATGCTAAGATTCAATACAAACCGGCCACTTTATGGCCTTCCTTCTAAAAAATGGTCGAAAACGAGTAATGTCCTAAATTAACGAGGGGATTTTCTTAACTTCCATTTTGTCTGAATTTTTAGAGAATGCAAAAATATCCCATGGAAGTCGTAGTTATGTTGTTTACCTATCCAACGAATTGTCACATGCTAAGATTCAATACAAATCGGCCACTTTAAGGCCTTCCTAGTAAAAATGGGTCGAAAACGAGTAATGTCCTAAATTAACGAGGAGTTTTTCCTAACCTCCATTTTGGCCGAATTTTTAGAGAATGCAAAAATATCCCATGGAAGTCGTTGTTATGTTGTTTACCTATCCAACGAATTGTCACATGCTAAGATTAAATGCAAATCGGCCACTTTATGGCCTTCCTAGTAAAAAAGGGTCGAAACGAGTAATGTCCTAGATTAACGAGGGGATTTTCTTAACCTCCATTTTGGCCGAATTTTTAGAGAATGCAAAAATATCCCATGGAAGTCGTAGTTATGTTGTTTACCTATCCAACGAATTGTCACATGCTAAGATTCAATACAAATCGGCCACTTTATGGCCTTCCTAGTAAAAATGGGTCGAAAACGAGTAATGTCCTAAATTAACGAGGAGATTTTCTTAACCTCCATTTTGGCCGAATTTTTAGAGAATGCAAAAATATCCCATGGAAGTCGTAGTTATGTTGTTTACCTATCCAACAAATTGTCACACGCTAAGATTCAATGCAAATCAGCCACATTATGGCCTTCCTACTAAAAAAGGGTCGAAAACGAGTAATGTCCCAAACTGACGAGGAGATTTTCTTAACCTCCATTTTGGCTGAATTTTTAGAGAATGCAAAAAAATCCCATGGAAGTCGTAGCTATATTGTTTACCTATCCAACGAATTGTCCCATGCTAAGATTCAATACAAACCGGCCACTTTATGGCCTTCCTTCTAAAAAAGGGTCGAAAACGAGTAATGTCCTAAATTAACGAGGGGATTTTCTTAACCTCCATTTTGGCTGAATTTTTAGAGAATGCAAAAATATCCCATGGAAGTCGTAGTTATGTTGTTTACCTATCCAACGAATTGTCACATGCTAAGATTCAATACAAATCGGCCACTTTATGGCCTTCCTAGTAAAAATGGGTCAAAAACGAGTAATGTCCTAAATTAACGAGGAGATTTTCTAAACCTCCATTTTGGCCAAATTTTAAGAGAATGCAAAAATATCCCATGGAAGTCATAGTTATGTTGTTTACCTATCCAACGAATTGTCACACGCTAAGATTCAATACAAATCGGCCACATTATGGCCTTCCTACTAAAAAAGGGTCGAAAACGAGTAATGTCCCAAATTAACGAGGAGATTTTCTTAACCTCCATTTTGGCTGAATTTTTATAGAATGCAAAATATCCCATGGAAGTCGTAGTTATGTTGTTTACCTATCCAATGAATTGTCACATGCTAAGATTCAATACAAATTGCCCACTTTAAGGCCTTCCTAGTAAAAATGGGTCGAAAACGAGTAATGTCCTAAATTAACGAGGAGATTTTCTTAACCTCCATTTTGGCCAAATTTTTAGAGAATGCAAAAATATCCCATGGAAGTCATAGTTATGTTGTTTATCTATCCAACGAATTGTCACACGCTAAGATTCAATGCAAATCAGCCACATTATGGCCTTCCTACTAAAAAAGGGTCGAAAACGAGTAATGTCCCAAATTAACGAGGAGATTTTCTTAACCTCCATTTTGGCTGAATTTTTAGAGAATGCAAAAATATCTCATGGAAGTCGTAGTTATGTTGTTTACCTATCCAATGAATTGTCACATGCTAAGATTCAATACAAATTGCCCACTTTATGGCCTTCCTAGTAAGAAAGGGTCGAAAACGAGTAATGTCCTAGATTAACGAGGGGATTTTCTTAACCTCCATTTTGGCCGAATTTTTAGAGAATGCAAAAATATCCCATGGAAGTCGTAGTTATGTTGTTTACCTATCCAACGAATTGTCACATGCTAAGATTCAATACAAATCGGCCACTTTATGGCCTTCCTAGTAAAAATGGGTCGAAAACGAGTAATGTCCTAAATTAACGAGGAGATTTTCTTAACCTCCATTTTGGCCAAATTTTTACAGAATGCAAAAAAATCCCATGGAAGTCGTAGCTATATTGTTTACCTATCCAACGAATTGTCCCATGCTAAGATTCAATACAAACCGGCCACTTTATGGCCTTCCTTCTAAAAAAGGGTCGAAAATGAGTAATGTCCTAAATTAACGAGGGGATTTTCTTAACCTCCATTTTGGCTGAATTTTTAGAGAATGCAAAAATATCCCATGGAAGTCGTAGTTATGTTGTTTACCTATCCAACGAATTGTCACATGCTAAGATTCAATACAAATCGGCCACTTTAAGGCCTTCCTAGTAAAAATGGGTCGAAAACGAGTAATGTCCTAAATTAACGAGGAGTTTTTCCTAACCTCCATTTTGGCCTAATTTTTAGAGAATGCAAAAATATCCCATGGAAGTCGTTGTTATGTTGTTTACCTATCCAACGAATTGTCACATGCTAAGATTAAATGCAAATCGGCCACTTTATGGCCTTCCTAGTAAAAAAGGGTCGAAAACGAGTAATGTCCTAGATTAACGAGGGGATTTTCTTAACCTCCATTTTGGCCGAATTTTTAGAGAATGCAAAAATATCCTATGGAAGTCGTAGTTATGTTGTTTACCTATCCAACGAATTGTCACATGCTAAGATTCAATACAAATCGGCCACTTTATGGCCTTCCTAGTAAAAAAGGGTCGAAAACGAGTAATGTCCTAGATTAACGAGGGGATTTTCTTAACCTCCATTTTGGCCGAATTTTTAGAGAATGCAAAAATATCCTATGGAAGTCGTAGTTATGTTGTTTACCTATCCAACGAATTGTCACATGCTAAGATTCAATACAAATTGCCCACTTTATGGCCTTCCTAGTAAAAATGGGTCGAAAACGAGTAATGTCCCAAATTAACGAGGAGATTTTCTTAACCTCCATTTTGGCTGAATTTTTAAGAAATGCAAAAATATCCCATGGAAGTCGTAGCTATGTTGTTTACCTATCCAACGAATTGTCCCATGTTAAGATTCAATGCAAACCGGCCACATTATGGCCTTCCTACTAAAAAAGGGTCGAAAACGAGTAATGTCCCAAATTCACGAGGAGATTTTCTTAACCTCCATTTTGGCTGAATTTTTAGAGAATGCAAAAAAATCCCATGGAAGTCGTAGCTATGTTGTTTACCTATCCAACGACTTGTCCCATGCTAAGATTCAATACAAACCGGCCACTTTATGGCTTTCCTTCCAAAAAAGGGTCGAAAACGAGTAATGTCCTAAATTAACGAGGGGATTTTCTAAACCTCCATTTTGGCTGAATTTTTAGAGAATGCAAAAATATCCCATGGAAGTCGTAGTTATGTTGTTTACCTATCCAACGAATTGTCACATGCTAAGATTCAATACAAATCGGCCACTTTATGGCCTTCCTAGTAAAAATGGGTCGAAAACGAGTAATGTGCTAAATTAACGAGGAGATTTTCTTAACCTCCATTTTGGCCAAATTTCACTACTACAAAATATATATTTAACATCATAGGAGTTTTTGTTTTCACATCAGCACAGAAAATATCTGAAGGGAAAATTACACACAGTGAGTTTTTACATCAGTTGACATAAGCACATGATGGGAATTCCTAATAGCATATAACATTTACATCAGTGCATAATTGAAATGATGGGAAAAACACGCGGTGGCATTTTTGCAATTTAAGTGAAAATTTTGACTATCTTATTCACATCAGTGGTTAGAAGTTAGAACTACCTGAAGTCAAAACAAATTTTCAACCTTATCCTTTCCTCCATTTGTAAAACGCATCACACGTTGTATCTTTTTCACTCAGTCAAAAAACGCTCGCTTTGCTGTTCAATCGGAACACTCGCCGTCCAAGCCCTTGGTTGTTCAATCGACTCCTCTCAATCGGTGAGTTCTCTCTCTCTCTCTCTCTCTCTCTCTCTCTCTCTCTCTCTCTCTCTCTCTCTCTAAATTTTCAATTGAAACCCTAACCCCTTTACTGTTAAAATAAAATCGTGAAACCCTAATCCTTTTCAATCAGTGGAACACGATTTTACAAATTACAAATTAGGGATGATTTTCAATCAGTGGAACACGATTTGGATATGAATTGGGTTTTATTAGTTTCATGTGTTTGTTGGTTTGTTTGTCAGATTTGATGAAATTAAAATTTTGTAGCTTAAATTTTGAACTGGGTGTTCTTATTGAGGTTCAGTTGTTTGTTAGATTTGATGAAGATAAAATCGTACTTTTTTTTTGTAGCTTGAATTTTGAATTGGGTGTTTTTAGGATTTGTTTAGTTTTAGGTATCAACCATATAAAATGGTTAGGGAAAAAAGTGTCAACTACTCTGTTTATTTTTTTTATCAGTAGCAATGGAGTTCAATATTCTGGGATTTACAAGTCCACTTGACATAAATTAAGAACAAAAGAAAAAAAATTATGCCATGAAATTAGGAATAAGTTTTAGTTCTTTGTACCTTGCTGCAGATTTGTTACTTAGTTTCCTTTTATCAGGACAGATTTTAAGCCATTAGTGTAGCTCTATTATTGGAAAGTAGTAATAAGGAATAGTCTATATAATGTAAATACATTGTACAATTGTCACCATAGAATGATGTTTACGATATTTCCTTTCAACTAACGGTATATTTTCCCTAGTAAGTAATAACAACCAGAGTAAGAGATGCCTGACAGGACAAGTGACTTGAAAATGTAACATAAATAATTAAATTATTGAATGAGGAATTGAGTGTATTTAAGGTACATATGTGATATATTGAGTACTCAGGCTTAATTTCTCATGTTTTTTAAGGGTAAAATATAAATAAGCATTTAAATAGGTTTTAGATTATATGATTATCTCAGGTATAACTTCTCAGACATAACTTCTTCAGGGCACAACTTGAAATAAAACTAGAATGCTGGGATGGTTTACTTTGAAGCTGTAGCGTTTTAGGACCTTGACACTTGCCAGGTTCACTTGTTTATCATGTTTGTTTATCATGTTTGTTTATCATAAGAGTGTTAATTTCTCCTATTATAGTGTAAATTTCTCCTATTATAGTGTAAATATTTCAATGTAATTGTTTATATGATTGATGATTTATTCTGTAACAAATATGATAAAGGGATCCCTTTTAGATAGTGGTTCTGTCTTTGATAGAATGTAAGCTTGTAATCTTCATGAAGGTTGTCTATTACAAGCTGAGCAGCTTCCATGAAATTTGTGTGGAGAGTTTCAGCTTCGAGCATTTGTACTTTATTCTAATGTTCTACATATGATCAGTCCAATTAAATAGGGGTAATAACAAAAAGAAAATAAATTGTTATGAATGTCAAACTCTTGTGCATGTTGGTGTTTTGATTAGTGTTTTTAAGATTGTAATGGTCCTTTTAGTGATGCATGTAGTCAACCCTTGCTTCCAATTCTGAGTGCAGAAAACTCAAACCTTGGGGTAGTTTCAAGTATAGATCACTCTTAGTTTTGTAGATTTTCTAGATGTGCTTTTCTTCTTAGTTTTCTATTTAGTACTATATGTGTATTTGTTGCTCATCTAAATTACTCCCTCCGTTTCAAAATGAGTGTCACTTTAGCCAAAAAAAATTGTTTCAAAATGAATGTCGTTTTACATTTCCAATACAACTTTAATTTTTTTCTTCCAACTTTACCCTCTCAAACTTTTCTCTCACACAATTTTCAATGCAACTTTAAGTTTGTCTTTTTCTAATAAAGTAAGGACAGTTTAGTAAAAGCGTTGTATCCAATGATTATTTCATTCCATTTCTTAATCTGTGTGCCAAAGCCTAAAGCGACACTCATTTTGAAACGGAGGGAGTAAGATTTAGGGGCTATAGTTGAAAAATGAATATAGGATATTTACTTGTTCATGTCAGTTCAGTCAAGTTAGTTAAGGAATATATAATAGCAATATTTGAAAGCCACACCGACAAAGTAACTATAAAAAATTGATAAGTAAACCCATTATGCACTACTACAAAATATATATCAAGTTGAATATAATAATCTTCAGTTTTACTCTACTAGTATGTTTATTGCTTAATGTGTGAAATTCATGTACATCTGAGTTTATTATTATTTTTTCTCATGTTTTTTTGAATAATTATGAATTATTGAGTGAGAAGGTTAATCGTATGATGTTTAAGTTTCATTGTTTGACCACTGCCAATTATCATTATTATGGCTTAAAACACTTTCCCTTCCTCGCTTTTGATTTCATTTTTGTAGATTTCGTTTGATTTGACTGTCCTTCTCACTTTACAAAAACTTCTTCTCGATCGAGCACTACCTGTACGAGAAAGGAGTATCAGTGATCTTCATCGTCCTTATATTCTCACAGCAAGCAAGTATCAACTCAGATAAGGTTTGTGTTTTTTCTTCTTCTTACTTCACCATGTATGTTGGAGCAGTTACCCATGTTCAAGGAAATCAACTACCTTGTGTGTTTCAAGTATTGCTTACAATCAATGCTCCATTTCTTTGAGTCCCACCACTGTTGTGCTTACAAAGTGTTCGACGTATGGGATTTTTGTACTGTGATCCTTACTCTTTGTTTTCGATTGTCACATTGTAAATCTCGGATGCTCCTTGATTGCTGATATTGTTTATTATTACGTGACTTGTCCAGCTCAATTCTCTCTTTTGGTTGATGCTGATGTTAGGGGATTTACTGCCCCACGTTTAGTTTGTCTTCTTTTTCAGGCTTCGACCCTATGTAATTAAAAAAAAACTTAGCCACCATACTCACAATGACAGTTTTTGCGTGTCATCTAAGAGATTTCTAGCTAGTAGTAATCTCGTACCTCCGCGTAAGTAGTTACGTAGCTTAAGCACCAAGTTTTTTACTTGGTCAAACTCCAAGTCTTCTAAGTTCTAATAGTTATGTAGGCATCACAATTCCTTTATAAAAATGGTCATTCATTTGTAGCCAAGAAAGCAACCTAATGGCAATGATTGTGGATACTATGTGATGAAGAATATGCTAGATATCATCTCTGCTAATATTACTAAGTCTTGGATGGAGGTATTTTAATTTTATGATAACATGTTTATACTACATGTATTGTCAAATATAAACATATCCTTATTAATATTAATTACTTATATTAACCTACACATTGTAGGTCTTCAATGATCCAACGCCATTAACTGATGATGACTTATATGATTTGCGAAACCAATGGGCAACTTGTTTTCTTGACTTGTATAAGGCTTAGGATTTACATGGTATGTTTCAAAGCCAATCTCATAATTTGACATTTGTAGAGAGTAGAATTTTGAACGGACTTGTATCTGTGTTAATGTGTGGTGGTTTTGGTGTGTCAAGTGCGTCTGCAGTTGAGATAACTTTTTCAATTGATTTGTTTTTTTTTTTTGTAGCTGAAAATTGATTATGATGTGGCTGAGATGAGACATTGCCGATGCTTACGACTGAGATGAGATGAGATGCTTTTTGCAGCTGAAGTTTAGCGTATTTACGATGATGATTCTGCTGTGGATTATTTTTTGTTTGAAATTTCTACTTAAGTTGTTGGATTATTTCTACCTATATTGTATTCAGATGCCTCTTTTCTAGCTTGGAATATTGACGTGGAAAATTGAGGATTGATTATGTAATATCCAATTAGATAATATAACTCTTTTTTTGCATTAAAATTATCCATAATTTGTTTTCATATTATTACTATAAAAAAAAAGCAGGGGTCAAGCTTATTTGATAAGCCATTTAAAAAAAATTAAAAAAAAATTTATTTCACTACAGTGGATTTGAAAAAACTGATGTGAAATATACGTATTTAACTTCAGTGTCGAACGTACAACTGATGTGAAAACTGTTGGGTTAATTTTCAAAGTGCGTCTATTACATCAGTGCAAGCGGACCTGATGTAGAAATTCAATATTTCACATCAGTTGAAACCTGATGTGAAAGGATACTGACTTACCACATCATATCGGTTTACATCGGTTAGAAACTGATGTAAAAAGTCAATTCCAACTGATGTAAAAACTAATTTCTGTAGTAGTGTTTTTACAGAATGCAAAAAAAATCCCATGGAAGTCGTAGCTATATTGTTTACCTATCCAACGAATTGTCCCATGCTAAGATTCAATACAAACCGGCCACTTTATGGCCTTCCTTCTAAAAAAGGGTCGAAAATGAGTAATGTCCTAAATTAACGAGGGGATTTTCTTAACCTCCATTTTGGCTGAATATTTAGAGAATGCAAAAATATCCCATGGAAGTCGTAGTTATGTTGTTTACCTATCCAACGAATTGTCACATGCTAAGATTCAATACAAATCGGCCACTTTAAGGCCTTCCTAGTAAAAATGGGTCGAAAACGAGTAATGTCCTAAATTAACGAGGAGTTTTTCCTAACCTCCATTTTGGCCTAATTTTTAGAGAATGCAAAAATATCCCATGGAAGTCGTTGTTATGTTGTTTACCTATCCAACGAATTGTCGCATGCTAAGATTAAATGCAAATCGGCCACTTTATGGCCTTCCTAGTAAAAAAGGGTCGAAAACGAGTAATGTCCTAGATTAACGAGGGGATTTTCTTAACCTCCATTTTGGCCGAATTTTTAGAGAATGCAAAAATATCCTATGGAAGTCGTAGTTATGTTGTTTACCTATCCAACGAATTGTCACATGCTAAGATTCAATACAAATCGGCCACTTTATGGCCTTCCTAGTAAAAAAGGGTCGAAAACGAGTAATGTCCTAGATTAACGAGGGGATTTTCTTAACCTCCATTTTGGCCGAATTTTTAGAGAATGCAAAAATATCCTATGGAAGTCGTAGTTATGTTGTTTACCTATCCAACGAATTGTCACATGCTAAGATTCAATACAAATTGCCCACTTTATGGCCTTCCTAGTAAAAATGGGTCGAAAACGAGTAATGTCCCAAATTAACGAGGAGATTTTCTTAACCTCCATTTTGGCTGAATTTTTAAGAAATGCAAAAATATCCCATGGAAGTCGTAGCTATGTTGTTTACCTATCCAACGAATTGTCCCATGTTAAGATTCAATGCAAACCGGCCACATTATGGCCTTCCTACTAAAAAAGGGTCGAAAACGAGTAATGTCCCAAATTCACGAGGAGATTTTCTTAACCTCCATTTTGGCTGAATTTTTAGAGAATGCAAAAAAATCCAATGGAAGTCGTAGCTATGTTGTTTACCTATCCAACGAATTGTCCCATGCTAAGATTCAATACAAACCGGCCACTTTATGGCCTTCCTTCTAAAAAAGGGTCGAAAATGAGTAATGTCCTAAATTAACGAGGGGATTTTCTTAACCTCCATTTTGGCTGAATTTTTAGAGAATGCAAAAATATCCCATGGAAGTCGTAGTTATGTTGTTTACCTATCCAACGAATTGTCACATGCTAAGATTCAATACAAATCGGCCACTTTATGGCCTTCCTAGTAAAAATGGGTCGAAAACGAGCAATGTCCGAAATTAACGAGGAGATTTCCTTAACCTCCATTTTGGCCGTATTTTTAGAGAATGCAAAAATATCCCATGGAAGTCGTAGTTATGTTGTTTACCTATCCAACGAATTGTCACATGCTAAGATTCAATACAAATCGGCCACTTTATGGCCTTCCTAGTAAAAATGGGTCGAAAACGAGTAATGTGCTAAATTAACGAGGAGATTTTCTTAACCTCCATTTTGGCCAAATTTTTACAGAATGCAAAAAAAATCCCATGGAAGTCGTAGCTATATTGTTTACCTATCCAACGAATTGTCCCATGCTAAGATTCAATACAAACCGGCCACTTTATGGCCTTCCTTCTAAAAAAGGGTCGAAAACGAGTAATGTCCTAAATTAACGAGGGGATTTTCTAAACCTCCATTTTGGCTGAATTTTTAGAGAATGCAAAAATATCCCATGGAAGTCGTAGTTATGTTGTTTACCTATCCAACGAATTGTCACATGCTAAGATTCAATACAAATCGGCCACTTTATGGCCTTCCTAGTAAAAATGGGTCGAAAACGAGCAATGTCCGAAATTAACGAGGAGATTTCCTTAACCTCCATTTTGGCCGTATTTTTAGAGAATGCAAAAATATCCCATGGAAGTCGTAGTTATGTTGTTTACCTATCCAACGAATTGTCACATGCTAAGATTCAATACAAATCGGCCACTTTATGGCCTTCCTAGTAAAAATGGGTCGAAAACGAGTAATGTGCTAAATTAACGAGGAGATTTTCTTAACCTCCATTTTGGCCAAATTTTTACAGAATGCAAAAAAAATCCCATGGAAGTCGTAGCTATATTGTTTACCTATCCAACGAATTGTCCCATGCTAAGATTCAATACAAACCGGCCACTTTATGGCCTTCCTTCTAAAAAAGGGTCGAAAACGAGTAATGTCCTAAATTAACGAGGGGATTTTCTTAACATCCATTTTGGCTGAATTTTTAGAGAATGCAAAAATATCCCATGGAAGTCGTAGTTATGTTGTTTACCTATCCAACGAATTGTCACATGCTAAGATTCAATACAAATCGGCCACTTTAAGGCCTTCCTAGTAAAAATGGGTCGAAAACGAGTAATGTCCTAAATTAACGAGGAGTTTTTCCTAACCTCCATTTTGGCCGAATTTTTAGAGAATGCAAAAATATCCCATGGAAGTCGTTGTTATGTTGTTTACCTATCCAACGAATTGTCACATGCTAAGATTAAATGCAAATCGGCCACTTTATGGCCTTCCTAGTAAAAAAGGGTCGAAACGAGTAATGTCCTAGATTAACGAGGGGATTTTCTTAACCTCCATTTTGGCCGAATTTTTAGAGAATGCAAAAATATCCCATGGAAGTCGTAGTTATGTTGTTTACCTATCCAACGAATTGTCACATGCTAAGATTCAATACAAATCGGCCACTTTATGGCCTTCCTAGTAAAAATGGGTCGAAAACGAGTAATGTCCTAAATTAACGAGGAGATTTTCTTAACCTCCATTTTGGCCGAATTTTTAGAGAATGCAAAAATATCCCATGGAAGTCGTAGTTATGTTGTTTACCTATCCAACAAATGGTCACACGCTAAGATTCAATGCAAATCAGCCACATTATGGCCTTCCTACTAAAAAAGGGTCGAAAACGAGTAATGTCCCAAACTGACAAGGAGATTTTCTTAACCTCCATTTTGGCTGAATTTTTAGAGAATGCAAAAAAATCCCATGGAAGTCGTAGCTATATTGTTTACCTATCCAACGAATGGTCCCATGCTAAGATTCAATACAAATCGGCCACTTTATGGCCTTCCTAGTAAAAATGGGTCGAAAACGAGCAATGTCCGAAATTAACGAGGAGATTTCCTTAACCTCCATTTTGGCCGTATTTTTAGAGAATGCAAAAATATCCCATGGAAGTCGTAGTTATGTTGTTTACCTATCCAACGAATTGTCACATGCTAAGATTCAATACAAATCGGCCACTTTATGGCCTTCCTAGTAAAAATGGGTCGAAAACGAGTAATGTCCTAAATTAACGAGGAGATTTTCTTAACCTCCATTTTGGCCAAATTTTTACAGAATGCAAAAAAAATCTCATGGAAGTCGTAGCTATATTGTTTACCTATCCAACGAATTGTCCCATGCTAAGATTCAATACAAACCGGCCACTTTATGGCCTTCCTTCTAAAAAAGGGTCGAAAATGAGTAATGTCCTAAATTAACGAGGGGATTTTCTTAACCTCCATTTTGGCTGAATTTTTAGAGAATGCAAAAATATCCCATGGAAGTCGTAGTTATGTTGTTTACCTATCCAACGAATTGTCACATGCTAAGATTCAATACAAATCGGCCACTTTATGGCCTTCCTAGTAAAAATGGGTCGAAAACGAGCAATGTCCGAAATTAACGAGGAGATTTCCTTAACCTCCATTTTGGCCGTATTTTTAGAGAATGCAAAAATATCCCATGGAAGTCGTAGTTATGTTGTTTACCTATCCAACGAATTGTCACATGCTAAGATTCAATACAAATCGGCCACTTTATGGCCTTCCTAGTAAAAATGGGTCGAAAACGAGTAATGTCCTAAATTAACGAGGAGATTTTCTTAACCTCCATTTTGGCCGAATTTTTAGAGAATGCAAAAATATCCCATGGAAGTCGTAGTTATGTTGTTTACCTATCCAACAAATGGTCACACGCTAAGATTCAATGCAAATCAGCCACATTATGGCCTTCCTACTAAAAAAGGGTCGAAAACGAGTAATGTCCCAAACTGACAAGGAGATTTTCTTAACCTCCATTTTGGCTGAATTTTTAGAGAATGCAAAAAAATCCCATGGAAGTCGTAGCTATATTGTTTACCTATCCAACGAATGGTCCCATGCTAAGATTCAATACAAATCGGCCACTTTATGGCCTTCCTAGTAAAAATGGGTCGAAAACGAGCAATGTCCGAAATTAACGAGGAGATTTCCTTAACCTCCATTTTGGCCGTATTTTTAGAGAATGCAAAAATATCCCATGGAAGTCGTAGTTATGTTGTTTACCTATCCAACGAATTGTCACATGCTAAGATTCAATACAAATCGGCCACTTTATGGCCTTCCTAGTAAAAATGGGTCGAAAACGAGTAATGTCCTAAATTAACGAGGAGATTTTCTTAACCTCCATTTTGGCCAAATTTTTACAGAATGCAAAAAAAATCTCATGGAAGTCGTAGCTATATTGTTTACCTATCCAACGAATTGTCCCATGCTAAGATTCAATACAAACCGGCCACTTTATGGCCTTCCTTCTAAAAAAGGGTCGAAAATGAGTAATGTCCTAAATTAACGAGGGGATTTTCTTAACCTCCATTTTGGCTGAATTTTTAGAGAATGCAAAAATATCCCATGGAAGTCGTAGTTATGTTGTTTACCTATCCAACGAATTGTCACATGCTAAGATTCAATACAAATCGGCCACTTTATGGCCTTCCTAGTAAAAATGGGTCGAAAACGAGCAATGTCCGAAATTAACGAGGAGATTTCCTTAACCTCCATTTTGGCCGTATTTTTAGAGAATGCAAAAATATCCCATGGAAGTCGTAGTTATGTTGTTTACCTATCCAACGAATTGTCACATGCTAAGATTCAATACAAATCGGCCACTTTATGGCCTTCCTAGTAAAAATGGGTCGAAAACGAGTAATGTGCTAAATTAACGAGGAGATTTTCTTAACCTCCATTTTGGCCAAATTTTTACAGAATGCAAAAAAAATCTCATGGAAGTCGTAGCTATATTGTTTACCTATCCAACGAATTGTCCCATGCTAAGATTCAATACAAACCGGCCACTTTATGGCCTTCCTTCTAAAAAAGGGTCGAAAATGAGTAATGTCCTAAATTAACGAGGGGATTTTCTTAACCTCCATTTTGGCTGAATTTTTAGAGAATGGAAAAATATCCCATGGAAGTCGTAGTTATGTTGTTTACCTATCCAACGAATTGTCACATGCTAAGATTCAATACAAATCGGCCACTTTAAGGCCTTCCTAGTAAAAATGGGTCGAAAACGAGTAATGTCCTAAATTAACGAGGAGTTTTTCCTAACCTCCATTTTGGCCTAATTTTTAGAGAATGCAAAAATATCCCACGGAAGTCGTTGTTATGTTGTTTACCTATCCAACGAATTGTCACATGCTAAGATTAAATGCAAATCGGCCACTTTATGGCCTTCCTAGTAAAAAAGGGTCGAAAACGAGTAATGTCCTAGATTAACGAGGGGATTTTCTTAACCTCCATTTTGGCCGAATTTTTAGAGAATGCAAAAATATCCTATGGAAGTCGTAGTTATGTTGTTTACCTATCCAACGAATTGTCACATGCTAAGATTCAATAAAAATCGGCCACTTTATGGCCTTCCTAGTAAAAAAGGGTCGAAAACGAGTAATGTCCTAGATTAACGAGGGGATTTTCTTAACCTCCATTTTGGCCGAATTTTTAGAGAATGCAAAAATATCCTATGGAAGTCGTAGTTATGTTGTTTACCTATCCAACGAATTGTCACATGCTAAGATTCAATACAAATTGCCCACTTTATGGCCTTCCTAGTAAAAATGGGTCGAAAACGAGTAATGTCCCAAATTAACGAGGAGATTTTCTTAACCTCCATTTTGGCTGAATTTTTAAGAAATGCAAAAATATCCCATGGAAGTCGTAGCTATGTTGTTTACCTATCCAACGAATTGTCCCATGTTAAGATTCAATGCAAACCGGCCACATTATGGCCTTCCTACTAAAAAAGGGTCGAAAACGAGTAATGTCCCAAATTCACGAGGAGATTTTCTTAACCTCCATTTTGGCTGAATTTTTAGAGAATGCAAAAAAATCCCATGGAAGTCGTAGCTATGTTGTTTACCTATCCAACGACTTGTCCCATGCTAAGATTCAATACAAACCGGCCACTTTATGGCTTTCCTTCCAAAAAAGGGTCGAAAACGAGTAATGTCCTAAATTAACGAGGGGATTTTCTAAACCTCCATTTTGGCTGAATTTTTAGAGAATGCAAAAATATCCCATGGAAGTCGTAGTTATGTTGTTTACCTATCCAACGAATTGTCACATGCTAAGATTCAATACAAATCGGCCACTTTATGGCCTTCCTAGTAAAAATGGGTCGAAAACGAGCAATGTCCGAAATTAACGAGGAGATTTCCTTAACCTCCATTTTGGCCGTATTTTTAGAGAATGCAAAAATATCCCATGGAAGTCGTAGTTATGTTGTTTACCTATCCAACGAATTGTCACATGCTAAGATTCAATACAAATCGGCCACTTTATGGCCTTCCTAGTAAAAATGGGTCGAAAACGAGTAATGTGCTAAATTAACGAGGAGATTTTCTTAACCTCCATTTTGGCCAAATTTTTACAGAATGCAAAAAAAATCCCATGGAAGTCGTAGCTATATTGTTTACCTATCCAACGAATTGTCCCATGCTAAGATTCAATACAAACCGGCCACTTTATGGCCTTCCTTCTAAAAAAGGGTCGAAAACGAGTAATGTCCTAAATTAACGAGGGGATTTTCTTAACCTCCATTTTGGCCGAATTTTTAGAGAATGCAAAAATATCCCATGGAAGTCGTAGTTATGTTGTTTACCTATCCAACGAATTGTCACATGCTAAGATTCAATACAAATCGGCTACTTTATGGCCTTCCTAGTAAAAATGGGTCGAAAACGAGTAATGTCCTAAATTAACGAGGAGATTTTCTTAACCTCCATTTTGGCCGAATTTTTAGAGAATGCAAAAATATCCCATGGAAGTCGTAGTTATGTTGTTTACCTATCCAACAAATGGTCACACGCTAAGATTCAATGCAAATCAGCCACATTATGGCCTTCCTACTAAAAAAGGGTCGAAAACGAGTAATGTCCCAAACTGACAAGGAGATTTTCTTAACCTCCATTTTGGCTGAATTTTTAGAGAATGCAAAAAAATCCCATGGAAGTCGTAGCTATATTGTTTACCTATCCAACGAATGGTCCCATGCTAAGATTCAATACAAATCGGCCACTTTATGGCCTTCCTAGTAAAAATGGGTCGAAAACGAGCAATGTCCGAAATTAACGAGGAGATTTCCTTAACCTCCATTTTGGCCGTATTTTTAGAGAATGCAAAAATATCCCATGGAAGTCGTAGTTATGTTGTTTACCTATCCAACGAATTGTCACATGCTAAGATTCAATACAAATCGGCCACTTTATGGCCTTCCTAGTAAAAATGGGTCGAAAACGAGTAATGTCCTAAATTAACGAGGAGATTTTCTTAACCTCCATTTTGGCCAAATTTTTAAAGAATGCAAAAAAAATCCCATGGAAGTCGTAGCTATATTGTTTACCTATCCAACGAATTGTCCCATGCTAAGATTCAATACAAACCGGCCACTTTATGGCCTTCCTTCTAAAAAAGGGTCGAAAACGAGTAATGTCCTAAATTAACGAGGGGATTTTCTTAACCTCCATTTTGGCTGAATTTTTAGAGAATGCAAAAATATCCCATGGAAGTCGTAGTTATGTTGTTTACCTATCCAACGAATTGTCACATGCTAAGATTCAATACAAATCGGCCACTTTAAGGCCTTCCTAGTAAAAATGGGTCGAAAACGAGTAATGTCCTAAATTAACGAGGAGTTTTTCCTAACCTCCATTTTGGCCGAATTTTTAGAGAATGCAAAAATATCCCATGGAAGTCGTTGTTATGTTGTTTACCTATCCAACGAATTGTCACATGCTAAGATTAAATGCAAATCGGCCACTTTATGGCCTTCCTAGTAAAAAAGGGTCGAAACGAGTAATGTCCTAGATTAACGAGGGGATTTTCTTAACCTCCATTTTGGCCGAATTTTTAGAGAATGCAAAAATATCCCATGGAAGTCGTAGTTATGTTGTTTACCTATCCAACGAATTGTCACATGCTAAGATTCAATACAAATCGGCCACTTTATGGCCTTCCTAGTAAAAATGGGTCGAAAACGAGTAATGTCCTAAATTAACGAGGAGATTTTCTTAACCTCCATTTTGGCCGAATTTTTTGAGAATGCAAAAATATCCCATGGAAGTCGTAGTTATGTTGTTTACCTATCCAACAAATGGTCACACGCTAAGATTCAATGCAAATCAGCCACATTATGGCCTTCCTACTAAAAAAGGGTCGAAAACGAGTAATGTCCTAAATTAACGAGGAGATTTTCTAAACCTCCATTTTGGCCAAATTTTAAGAGAATGCAAAAATATCCCATGGAAGTCATAGTTATGTTGTTTACCTATCCAACGAATTGTCACACGCTAAGATTCAATACAAATCGGCCACATTATGGCCTTCCTACTAAAAAAGGGTCGAAAACGAGTAATGTCCCAAATTAACGAGGAGATTTTCTTAACCTCCATTTTGGCTGAATTTTTATAGAATGCAAAAATATCCCATGGAAGTCGTAGTTATGTTGTTTACCTATCCAATGAATTGTCACATGCTAAGATTCAATACAAATTGCCCACTTTAAGGCCTTCCTAGTAAAAATGGGTCGAAAACGAGTAATGTCCTAAATTAACGAGGAGATTTTCTTAACCTCCATTTTGGCCAAATTTTTAGAGAATGCAAAAATATCCCATGGAAGTCATAGTTATGTTGTTTATCTATCCAACGAATTGTCACACGCTAAGATTCAATGCAAATCAGCCACATTATGGCCTTCCTACTAAAAAAGGGTCGAAAACGAGTAATGTCCCAAATTAACGAGGAGATTTTCTTAACCTCCATTTTGGCTGAATTTTTAGAGAATGCAAAAATATCTCATGGAAGTCGTAGTTATGTTGTTTACCTATCCAATGAATTGTCACATGCTAAGATTCAATACAAATTGCCCACTTTATGGCCTTCCTAGTAAGAAAGGGTCGAAAACGAGTAATGTCCTAGATTAACGAGGGGATTTTCTTAACCTCCATTTTGGCCGAATTTTTAGAGAATGCAAAAATATCCCATGGAAGTCGTAGTTATGTTGTTTACCTATCCAACGAATTGTCACATGCTAAGATTCAATACAAATCGGCCACTTTATGGCCTTCCTAGTAAAAATGGGTCGAAAACGAGTAATGTCCTAAATTAACGAGGAGATTTTCTTAACCTCCATTTTGGCCAAATTTTTACAGAATGCAAAAAAATCCCATGGAAGTCGTAGCTATATTGTTTACCTATCCAACGAATTGTCCCATGCTAAGATTCAATACAAACCGGCCACTTTATGGCCTTCCTTCTAAAAAAGGGTCGAAAATGAGTAATGTCCTAAATTAACGAGGGGATTTTCTTAACCTCCATTTTGGCTGAATTTTTAGAGAATGCAAAAATATCCCATGGAAGTCGTAGTTATGTTGTTTACCTATCCAACGAATTGTCACATGCTAAGATTCAATACAAATCGGCCACTTTAAGGCCTTCCTAGTAAAAATGGGTCGAAAACGAGTAATGTCCTAAATTAACGAGGAGTTTTTCCTAACCTCCATTTTGGCCGAATTTTTAGAGAATGCAAAAATATCCCATGGAAGTCGTTGTTATGTTGTTTACCTATCCAACGAATTGTCACATGCTAAGATTAAATGCAAATCGGCCACTTTATGGCCTTCCTAGTAAAAAAGGGTCGAAACGAGTAATGTCCTAGATTAACGAGGGGATTTTCTTAACCTCCATTTTGGCCGAATTTTTAGAGAATGCAAAAATATCCCATGGAAGTCGTAGTTATGTTGTTTACCTATCCAACGAATTGTCACATGCTAAGATTCAATACAAATCGGCCACTTTATGGCCTTCCTAGTAAAAATGGGTCGAAAACGAGTAATGTCCTAAATTAACGAGGAGATTTTCTTAACCTCCATTTTGGCCGAATTTTTTGAGAATGCAAAAATATCCCATGGAAGTCGTAGTTATGTTGTTTACCTATCCAACAAATGGTCACACGCTAAGATTCAATGCAAATCAGCCACATTATGGCCTTCCTACTAAAAAAGGGTCGAAAACGAGTAATGTCCTAAATTAACGAGGAGATTTTCTAAACCTCCATTTTGGCCAAATTTTAAGAGAATGCAAAAATATCCCATGGAAGTCATAGTTATGTTGTTTACCTATCCAACGAATTGTCACACGCTAAGATTCAATACAAATCGGCCACATTATGGCCTTCCTACTAAAAAAGGGTCGAAAACGAGTAATGTCCCAAATTAACGAGGAGATTTTCTTAACCTCCATTTTGGCTGAATTTTTATAGAATGCAAAAATATCCCATGGAAGTCGTAGTTATGTTGTTTACCTATCCAATGAATTGTCACATGCTAAGATTCAATACAAATTGCCCACTTTAAGGCCTTCCTAGTAAAAATGGGTCGAAAACGAGTAATGTCCTAAATTAACGAGGAGATTTTCTTAACCTCCATTTTGGCCAAATTTTTAGAGAATGCAAAAATATCCCATGGAAGTCATAGTTATGTTGTTTATCTATCCAACGAATTGTCACACGCTAAGATTCAATGCAAATCAGCCACATTATGGCCTTCCTACTAAAAAAGGGTCGAAAACGAGTAATGTCCCAAATTAACGAGGAGATTTTCTTAACCTCCATTTTGGCTGAATTTTTAGAGAATGCAAAAATATCTCATGGAAGTCGTAGTTATGTTGTTTACCTATCCAATGAATTGTCACATGCTAAGATTCAATACAAATTGCCCACTTTATGGCCTTCCTAGTAAGAAAGGGTCGAAAACGAGTAATGTCCTAGATTAACGAGGGGATTTTCTTAACCTCCATTTTGGCCGAATTTTTAGAGAATGCAAAAATATCCCATGGAAGTCGTAGTTATGTTGTTTACCTATCCAACGAATTGTCACATGCTAAGATTCAATACAAATCGGCCACTTTATGGCCTTCCTAGTAAAAATGGGTCGAAAACGAGTAATGTCCTAAATTAACGAGGAGATTTTCTTAACCTCCATTTTGGCCAAATTTTTACAGAATGCAAAAAAATCCCATGGAAGTCGTAGCTATATTGTTTACCTATCCAACGAATTGTCCCATGCTAAGATTCAATACAAACCGGCCACTTTATGGCCTTCCTTCTAAAAAAGGGTCGAAAATGAGTAATGTCCTAAATTAACGAGGGGATTTTCTTAACCTCCATTTTGGCTGAATTTTTAGAGAATGCAAAAATATCCCATGGAAGTCGTAGTTATGTTGTTTACCTATCCAACGAATTGTCACATGCTAAGATTCAATACAAATCGGCCACTTTAAGGCCTTCCTAGTAAAAATGGGTCGAAAACGAGTAATGTCCTAAATTAACGAGGAGTTTTTCCTAACCTCCATTTTGGCCTAATTTTTAGAGAATGCAAAAATATCCCATGGAAGTCGTTGTTATGTTGTTTACCTATCCAACGAATTGTCACATGCTAAGATTAAATGCAAATCGGCCACTTTATGGCCTTCCTAGTAAAAAAGGGTCGAAAACGAGTAATGTCCTAGATTAACGAGGGGATTTTCTTAACCTCCATTTTGGCCGAATTTTTAGAGAATGCAAAAATATCCTATGGAAGTCGTAGTTATGTTGTTTACCTATCCAACGAATGGTCACATGCTAAGATTCAATACAAATCGGCCACTTTATGGCCTTCCTAGTAAAAATGGGTCAAAAACGAGTAATGTCCTAAATTAACGAGGAGATTTTCTAAACCTCCATTTTGGCCAAATTTTTAGAGAATGCAAAAATATCCCATGGAAATCATAGTTATGTTGTTTACCTATCCAACGAATTGTCACACGCTAAGATTCAATGCAAATCGGCCACATTATGGCCTTCCTACTAAAAAAGGGTCGAAAACGAGTAATGTCCCAAATTAACGAGGAGATTTTCTTAACCTCCATTTTGGCTGAATTTTTAGAGAATGCAAAAATATCGCATGGAAGTCGTAGTTATGTTGTTTACCTATCCAATGAATTGTCACACGCTAAGATTCAATACAAATTGCCCACTTTATGGCCTTCCTAGTAAAAATGGGTCGAAAACGAGTAATGTCCCAAATTAACGAGGAGATTTTCTTAACCTCCATTTTGGCTGAATTTTTAAGAAATGCAAAAATATCCCATGGAAGTCGTAGCTATGTTGTTTACCTATCCAACGAATTGTCCCATGTTAAGATTCAATGCAAACCGGCCACATTATGGCCTTCCTACTAAAAAAGGGTCGAAAACGAGTAATGTCCCAAATTCACGAGGAGATTTTCTTAACCTCCATTTTGGCTGAATTTTTAGAGAATGCAAAAAAATCCCATGGAAGTCGTAGCTATGTTGTTTACCTATCCAACGACTTGTCCCATGCTAAGATTCAATACAAACCGGCCACTTTATGGCTTTCCTTCCAAAAAAGGGTCGAAAACGAGTAATGTCCTAAATTAACGAGGGGATTTTCTAAACCTCCATTTTGGCTGAATTTTTAGAGAATGCAAAAATATCCCATGGAAGTCGTAGTTATGTTGTTTACCTATCCAACGAATTGTCACATGCTAAGATTCAATACAAATCGGCCACTTTATGGCCTTCCTAGTAAAAATGGGTCGAAAACGAGCAATGTCCGAAATTAACGAGGAGATTTCCTTAACCTCCATTTTGGCCGTATTTTTAGAGAATGCAAAAATATCCCATGGAAGTCGTAGTTATGTTGTTTACCTATCCAACGAATTGTCACATGCTAAGATTCAATACAAATCGGCCACTTTATGGCCTTCCTAGTAAAAATGGGTCGAAAACGAGTAATGTCCTAAATTAACGAGGAGATTTTCTTAACCTCCATTTTGGCCAAATTTTTACAGAATGCAAAAAAAATCCCATGGAAGTCGTAGCTATATTGTTTACCTATCCAACGAATTGTCCCATGCTAAGATTCAATACAAACCGGCCACTTTATGGCCTTCCTTCTAAAAAAGGGTCGAAAACGAGTAATGTCCTAAATTAACGAGGGGATTTTCTTAACCTCCATTTTGGCTGAATTTTAAGAGAATGCAAAAATATCCCATGGAAGTCGTAGTTATGTTGTTTACCTATCCAACGAATTGTCACATGCTAAGATTCAATACAAATCGGCCACTTTAAGGCCTTCCTAGTAAAAATGGGTCGAAAACGAGTAATGTCCTAAATTAACGAGGAGTTTTTCCTAACCTCCATTTTGGCCTAATTTTTAGAGAATGCAAAAATATCCCATGGAAGTCGTTGTTATGTTGTTTACCTATCCAACGAATTGTCACATGCTAAGATTAAATGCAAATCGGCCACTTTATGGCCTTCCTAGTAAAAAAGGGTCGAAAACGAGTAATGTCCTAGATTAACGAGGGGATTTTCTTAACCTCCATTTTGGCCGAATTTTTAGAGAATGCAAAAATATCCCATGGAAGTCGTAGTTATGTTGTTTACCTATTCAACGAATTGTCACATGCTAAGATTCAATACAAATAGGCTACTTTATGGCCTTCCTAGTAAAAATGGGTCGAAAACGAGTAATGTCCTAAATTAACGAGGAGATTTTCTAAACCTCCATTTTGGCCAAATTTTTAGAGAATGCAAAAATATCCCATGGAAGTCATAGTTATGTTGTTTACCTATCCAACAAATTGTAACACGCTAAGATTCAATGCAAATCGGCCACATTATGGCCTTCCTAGTAAAAAAGGGTCGAAAACGAGTAATGTCCCAAATTAACGAGGAGATTTTCTTAACCTCCATTTTGGCTGAATTTTTAAGAAATGCAAAAATATCCCATGGAAGTCGTAGCTATGTTGTTTACCTATCCAACGAATGGTCACATGCTAAGATTCAATACAAATCGGCCACTTTATGGCCTTCCTAGTAAAAATGGGTCAAAAACGAGTAATGTCCTAAATTAACGAGGAGATTTTCTAAACCTCCATTTTGGCCAAATTTTTAGAGAATGCAAAAATATCCCATGGAAATCATAGTTATGTTGTTTACCTATCCAACGAATTGTCACACGCTAAGATTCAATGCAAATCGGCCACATTATGGCCTTCCTACTAAAAAAGGGTCGAAAACGAGTAATGTCCCAAATTAACGAGGGGATTTTCTTAACCTCCATTTTGGCTGAATTTTTAAGAAATGCAAAAATATCCCATGGAAGTCGTAGCTATGTTGTTTACCTATCCAACGAATTGTCCCATGTTAAGATTCAATGCAAACCGGCCACATTATGGCCTTCCTACTAAAAAAGGGTCGAAAACGAGTAATGTCCCAAATTCACGAGGAGATTTTCTTAACCTCCATTTTGGCTGAATTTTTAGAGAATGCAAAAAAATCCCATGGAAGTCGTAGCTATGTTGTTTACCTATCCAACGACTTGTCCCATGCTAAGATTCAATACAAACCGGCCACTTTATGGCTTTCCTTCCAAAAAAGGGTCGAAAACGAGTAATGTCCTAAATTAACGAGGGGATTTTCTAAACCTCCATTTTGGCTGAATTTTTAGAGAATGCAAAAATATCCCATGGAAGTCGTAGTTATGTTGTTTACCTATCCAACGAATTGTCACATGCTAAGATTCAATACAAATCGGCCACTTTATGGCCTTCCTAGTAAAAATGGGTCGAAAACGAGCAATGTCCGAAATTAACGAGGAGATTTCCTTAACCTCCATTTTGGCCGTATTTTTAGAGAATGCAAAAATATCCCATGGAAGTCGTAGTTATGTTGTTTACCTATCCAACGAATTGTCACATGCTAAGATTCAATACAAATCGGCCACTTTATGGCCTTCCTAGTAAAAATGGGTCGAAAACGAGTAATGTCCCAAATTAACGAGGAGATTTTCTTAACCTCCATTTTGGCTGAATTTTTAGAGAATGCAAAAATATCTCATGGAAGTCGTAGTTATGTTGTTTACCTATCCAATGAATTGTCACATGCTAAGATTCAATACAAATTGCCCACTTTATGGCCTTCCTAGTAAGAAAGGGTCAAAAACGAGTAATGTCCTAGATTAACGAGGGGATTTTCTTAACCTCCATTTTGGCCGAATTTTTAGAGAATGCAAAAATATCCCATGGAAGTCGTAGTTATGTTGTTTACCTATCCAACGAATTGTCACATGCTAAGATTCAATACAAATCGGCCACTTTATGGCCTTCCTAGTAAAAATGGGTCGAAAACGAGTAATGTCCTAAATTAACGAGGAGATTTTCTTAACCTCCATTTTGGCCAAATTTTTACAGAATGCAAAAAAATCCCATGGAAGTCGTAGCTATATTGTTTACCTATCCAACGAATTGTCCCATGCTAAGATTCAATACAAACCGGCCACTTTATGGCCTTCCTTCTAAAAAAGGGTCGAAAATGAGTAATGTCCTAAATTAACGAGGGGATTTTCTTAACCTCCATTTTGGCTGAATTTTTAGAGAATGCAAAAATATCCCATGGAAGTCGTAGTTATGTTGTTTACCTATCCAACGAATTGTCACATGCTAAGATTCAATACAAATCGGCCACTTTAAGGCCTTCCTAGTAAAAATGGGTCGAAAACGAGTAATGTCCTAAATTAACGAGGAGTTTTTCCTAACCTCCATTTTGGCCTAATTTTTAGAGAATGCAAAAATATCCCATGGAAGTCGTTGTTATGTTGTTTACCTATCCAACGAATTGTCACATGCTAAGATTAAATGCAAATCGGCCACTTTATGGCCTTCCTAGTAAAAAAGGGTCGAAAACGAGTAATGTCCTAGATTAACGAGGGGATTTTCTTAACCTCCATTTTGGCCGAATTTTTAGAGAATGCAAAAATATCCTATGGAAGTCGTAGTTATGTTGTTTACCTATCCAACGAATGGTCACATGCTAAGATTCAATACAAATCGGCCACTTTATGGCCTTCCTAGTAAAAATGGGTCAAAAACGAGTAATGTCCTAAATTAACGAGGAGATTTTCTAAACCTCCATTTTGGCCAAATTTTTAGAGAATGCAAAAATATCCCATGGAAATCATAGTTATGTTGTTTACCTATCCAACGAATTGTCACACGCTAAGATTCAATGCAAATCGGCCACATTATGGCCTTCCTACTAAAAAAGGGTCGAAAACGAGTAATGTCCCAAATTAACGAGGAGATTTTCTTAACCTCCATTTTGGCTGAATTTTTAGAGAATGCAAAAATATCGCATGGAAGTCGTAGTTATGTTGTTTACCTATCCAATGAATTGTCACACGCTAAGATTCAATACAAATTGCCCACTTTATGGCCTTCCTAGTAAAAATGGGTCGAAAACGAGTAATGTCCCAAATTAACGAGGAGATTTTCTTAACCTCCATTTTGGCTGAATTTTTAAGAAATGCAAAAATATCCCATGGAAGTCGTAGCTATGTTGTTTACCTATCCAACGAATTGTCCCATGTTAAGATTCAATGCAAACCGGCCACATTATGGCCTTCCTACTAAAAAAGGGTCGAAAACGAGTAATGTCCCAAATTCACGAGGAGATTTTCTTAACCTCCATTTTGGCTGAATTTTTAGAGAATGCAAAAAAATCCCATGGAAGTCGTAGCTATGTTGTTTACCTATCCAACGACTTGTCCCATGCTAAGATTCAATACAAACCGGCCACTTTATGGCTTTCCTTCCAAAAAAGGGTCGAAAACGAGTAATGTCCTAAATTAACGAGGGGATTTTCTAAACCTCCATTTTGGCTGAATTTTTAGAGAATGCAAAAATATCCCATGGAAGTCGTAGTTATGTTGTTTACCTATCCAACGAATTGTCACATGCTAAGATTCAATACAAATCGGCCACTTTATGGCCTTCCTAGTAAAAATGGGTCGAAAACGAGCAATGTCCGAAATTAACGAGGAGATTTCCTTAACCTCCATTTTGGCCGTATTTTTAGAGAATGCAAAAATATCCCATGGAAGTCGTAGTTATGTTGTTTACCTATCCAACGAATTGTCACATGCTAAGATTCAATACAAATCGGCCACTTTATGGCCTTCCTAGTAAAAATGGGTCGAAAACGAGTAATGTCCTAAATTAACGAGGAGATTTTCTTAACCTCCATTTTGGCCAAATTTTTACAGAATGCAAAAAAAATCCCATGGAAGTCGTAGCTATATTGTTTACCTATCCAACGAATTGTCCCATGCTAAGATTCAATACAAACCGGCCACTTTATGGCCTTCCTTCTAAAAAAGGGTCGAAAACGAGTAATGTCCTAAATTAACGAGGGGATTTTCTTAACCTCCATTTTGGCTGAATTTTAAGAGAATGCAAAAATATCCCATGGAAGTCGTAGTTATGTTGTTTACCTATCCAACGAATTGTCACATGCTAAGATTCAATACAAATCGGCCACTTTAAGGCCTTCCTAGTAAAAATGGGTCGAAAACGAGTAATGTCCTAAATTAACGAGGAGTTTTTCCTAACCTCCATTTTGGCCTAATTTTTAGAGAATGCAAAAATATCCCATGGAAGTCGTTGTTATGTTGTTTACCTATCCAACGAATTGTCACATGCTAAGATTAAATGCAAATCGGCCACTTTATGGCCTTCCTAGTAAAAAAGGGTCGAAAACGAGTAATGTCCTAGATTAACGAGGGGATTTTCTTAACCTCCATTTTGGCCGAATTTTTAGAGAATGCAAAAATATCCCATGGAAGTCGTAGTTATGTTGTTTACCTATTCAACGAATTGTCACATGCTAAGATTCAATACAAATAGGCTACTTTATGGCCTTCCTAGTAAAAATGGGTCGAAAACGAGTAATGTCCTAAATTAACGAGGAGATTTTCTAAACCTCCATTTTGGCCAAATTTTTAGAGAATGCAAAAATATCCCATGGAAGTCATAGTTATGTTGTTTACCTATCCAACAAATTGTAACACGCTAAGATTCAATGCAAATCGGCCACATTATGGCCTTCCTAGTAAAAAAGGGTCGAAAACGAGTAATGTCCCAAATTAACGAGGAGATTTTCTTAACCTCCATTTTGGCTGAATTTTTAAGAAATGCAAAAATATCCCATGGAAGTCGTAGCTATGTTGTTTACCTATCCAACGAATGGTCACATGCTAAGATTCAATACAAATCGGCCACTTTATGGCCTTCCTAGTAAAAATGGGTCAAAAACGAGTAATGTCCTAAATTAACGAGGAGATTTTCTAAACCTCCATTTTGGCCAAATTTTTAGAGAATGCAAAAATATCCCATGGAAATCATAGTTATGTTGTTTACCTATCCAACGAATTGTCACACGCTAAGATTCAATGCAAATCGGCCACATTATGGCCTTCCTACTAAAAAAGGGTCGAAAACGAGTAATGTCCCAAATTAACGAGGGGATTTTCTTAACCTCCATTTTGGCTGAATTTTTAAGAAATGCAAAAATATCCCATGGAAGTCGTAGCTATGTTGTTTACCTATCCAACGAATTGTCCCATGTTAAGATTCAATGCAAACCGGCCACATTATGGCCTTCCTACTAAAAAAGGGTCGAAAACGAGTAATGTCCCAAATTCACGAGGAGATTTTCTTAACCTCCATTTTGGCTGAATTTTTAGAGAATGCAAAAAAATCCCATGGAAGTCGTAGCTATGTTGTTTACCTATCCAACGACTTGTCCCATGCTAAGATTCAATACAAACCGGCCACTTTATGGCTTTCCTTCCAAAAAAGGGTCGAAAACGAGTAATGTCCTAAATTAACGAGGGGATTTTCTAAACCTCCATTTTGGCTGAATTTTTAGAGAATGCAAAAATATCCCATGGAAGTCGTAGTTATGTTGTTTACCTATCCAACGAATTGTCACATGCTAAGATTCAATACAAATCGGCCACTTTATGGCCTTCCTAGTAAAAATGGGTCGAAAACGAGCAATGTCCGAAATTAACGAGGAGATTTCCTTAACCTCCATTTTGGCCGTATTTTTAGAGAATGCAAAAATATCCCATGGAAGTCGTAGTTATGTTGTTTACCTATCCAACGAATTGTCACATGCTAAGATTCAATACAAATCGGCCACTTTATGGCCTTCCTAGTAAAAATGGGTCGAAAACGAGTAATGTCCTAAATTAACGAGGAGATTTTCTTAACCTCCATTTTGGCCAAATTTTTACAGAATGCAAAAAAAATCCCATGGAAGTCGTAGCTATATTGTTTACCTATCCAACGAATTGTCCCATGCTAAGATTCAATACAAACCGGCCACTTTATGGCCTTCCTTCTAAAAAAGGGTCGAAAACGAGTAATGTCCTAAATTAACGAGGGGATTTTCTTAACCTCCATTTTGGCTGAATTTTTAGAGAATGCAAAAATATCCCATGGAAGTCGTAGTTATGTTGTTTACCTATCCAACGAATTGTCACATGCTAAGATTCAATACAAATCGGCCACTTTAAGGCCTTCCTAGTAAAAATGGGTCGAAAACGAGTAATGTCCTAAATTAACGAGGAGTTTTTCCTAACCTCCATTTTGGCCTAATTTTTAGAGAATGCAAAAATATCCCATGGAAGTCGTTGTTATGTTGTTTACCTATCCAACGAATTGTCACATGCTAAGATTAAATGCAAATCGGCCACTTTATGGCCTTCCTAGTAAAAAAGGGTCGAAAACGAGTAATGTCCTAGATTAACGAGGGGATTTTCTTAACCTCCATTTTGGCCGAATTTTTAGAGAATGCAAAAATATCCCATGGAAGTCGTAGTTATGTTGTTTACCTATTCAACGAATTGTCACATGCTAAGATTCAATACAAATCGGCTACTTTATGGCCTTCCTAGTAAAAATGGGTCGAAAACGAGTAATGTCCTAAATTAACGAGGAGATTTTCTAAACCTCCATTTTGGCCAAATTTTTCGAGAATGCAAAAATATCCCATGGAAGTCATAGTTATGTTTATTACCTATCCAACAAATTGTAACACGCTAAGATTCAATGCAAATCGGCCACATTATGGCCTTCCTAGTAAAAAAGGGTCGAAAACGAGTAATGTCCCAAATTAACGAGGAGATTTTCTTAACCTCCATTTTGGCTGAATTTTTAAGAAATGCAAAAATATCCCATGGAAGTCGTAGCTATGTTGTTTACCTATCCAACGAATTGTCCCATGTTAAGATTCAATACAAACCGGCCACTTTATGGCCTTCCTTATAAAAAAGGGTCGAAAACGAGTAATGTCCTAAATTAACGAGGGGAATTTCTTAACCTCCATTTTGGCTGAATTTTTAGAGAATGCAAAAATATCCCATGGAAGTCGTAGTTATGTTGTTTACCTATCCAACGAATTGTCAAACGCTAAGATTCAATGCAAATCGGCCACATTATGGCCTTCCTACTAAAAAAGGGTCGAAAACGAGTAATGTCCCAAATTAACGAGGATATTTTCTTAACCCCCATTTTGGCTGAATTTTTAGAGAATGCAAAAATATCCCATGGAAGTCGTAGTTATGTTGTTTACCTAACCAACGAATTGTCACACGCTAAGATTCAATGCAAATCGGCCACATTATGGCCTTCCTAGTAAAAAAGGGTCGAAAACGAGTAATGTCCCAAATTAACGAGGAGATTTTCTTAACCTCCATTTTGGCTGAATTTTTAAGAAATGCAAAAATATCCCATGGAAGTCGTAGCTATGTTGTTTACCTATCCAACGAATGGTCACATGCTAAGATTCAATACAAATCGGCCACTTTATGGCCTTCCTAGTAAAAATGGGTCAAAAACGAGTAATGTCCTAAATTAACGAGGAGATTTTCTAAACCTCCATTTTGGCCAAATTTTTAGAGAATGCAAAAATATCCCATGGAAGTCATAGTTATGTTGTTTACCTATCCAACAAATTGTAACACGCTAAGATTCAATGCAAATCGGCCACATTATGGCCTTCCTAGTAAAAAAGGGTCGAAAACGAGTAATGTCCCAAATTAACGAGGAGATTTTCTTAACCTCCATTTTGGCTGAATTTTTAAGAAATGCAAAAATATCCCATGGAAGTCGTAGCTATGTTGTTTACCTATCCAACGAATGGTCACATGCTAAGATTCAATACAAATCGGCCACTTTATGGCCTTCCTAGTAAAAATGGGTCAAAAACGAGTAATGTCCTAAATTAACGAGGAGATTTTCTAAACCTCCATTTTGGCCAAATTTTTAGAGAATGCAAAAATATCCCATGGAAATCATAGTTATGTTGTTTACCTATCCAACGAATTGTCACACGCTAAGATTCAATGCAAATCGGCCACATTATGGCCTTCCTACTAAAAAAGGGTCGAAAACGAGTAATGTCCCAAATTAACGAGGGGATTTTCTTAACCTCCATTTTGGCTGAATTTTTAAGAAATGCAAAAATATCCCATGGAAGTCGTAGCTATGTTGTTTACCTATCCAACGAATTGTCCCATGTTAAGATTCAATGCAAACCGGCCACATTATGGCCTTCCTACTAAAAAAGGGTCGAAAACGAGTAATGTCCCAAATTCACGAGGAGATTTTCTTAACCTCCATTTTGGCTGAATTTTTAGAGAATGCAAAAAAATCCCATGGAAGTCGTAGCTATGTTGTTTACCTATCCAACGACTTGTCCCATGCTAAGATTCAATACAAACCGGCCACTTTATGGCTTTCCTTCCAAAAAAGGGTCGAAAACGAGTAATGTCCTAAATTAACGAGGGGATTTTCTAAACCTCCATTTTGGCTGAATTTTTAGAGAATGCAAAAATATCCCATGGAAGTCGTAGTTATGTTGTTTACCTATCCAACGAATTGTCACATGCTAAGATTCAATACAAATCGGCCACTTTATGGCCTTCCTAGTAAAAATGGGTCGAAAACGAGCAATGTCCGAAATTAACGAGGAGATTTCCTTAACCTCCATTTTGGCCGTATTTTTAGAGAATGCAAAAATATCCCATGGAAGTCGTAGTTATGTTGTTTACCTATCCAACGAATTGTCACATGCTAAGATTCAATACAAATCGGCCACTTTATGGCCTTCCTAGTAAAAATGGGTCGAAAACGAGTAATGTCCTAAATTAACGAGGAGATTTTCTTAACCTCCATTTTGGCCAAATTTTTACAGAATGCAAAAAAAATCCCATGGAAGTCGTAGCTATATTGTTTACCTATCCAACGAATTGTCCCATGCTAAGATTCAATACAAACCGGCCACTTTATGGCCTTCCTTCTAAAAAAGGGTCGAAAACGAGTAATGTCCTAAATTAACGAGGGGATTTTCTTAACCTCCATTTTGGCTGAATTTTTAGAGAATGCAAAAATATCCCATGGAAGTCGTAGTTATGTTGTTTACCTATCCAACGAATTGTCACATGCTAAGATTCAATACAAATCGGCCACTTTAAGGCCTTCCTAGTAAAAATGGGTCGAAAACGAGTAATGTCCTAAATTAACGAGGAGTTTTTCCTAACCTCCATTTTGGCCTAATTTTTAGAGAATGCAAAAATATCCCATGGAAGTCGTTGTTATGTTGTTTACCTATCCAACGAATTGTCACATGCTAAGATTAAATGCAAATCGGCCACTTTATGGCCTTCCTAGTAAAAAAGGGTCGAAAACGAGTAATGTCCTAGATTAACGAGGGGATTTTCTTAACCTCCATTTTGGCCGAATTTTTAGAGAATGCAAAAATATCCCATGGAAGTCGTAGTTATGTTGTTTACCTATTCAACGAATTGTCACATGCTAAGATTCAATACAAATCGGCTACTTTATGGCCTTCCTAGTAAAAATGGGTCGAAAACGAGTAATGTCCTAAATTAACGAGGAGATTTTCTAAACCTCCATTTTGGCCAAATTTTTAGAGAATGCAAAAATATCCCATGGAAGTCATAGTTATGTTTATTACCTATCCAACAAATTGTAACACGCTAAGATTCAATGCAAATCGGCCACATTATGGCCTTCCTAGTAAAAAAGGGTCGAAAACGAGTAATGTCCCAAATTAACGAGGAGATTTTCTTAACCTCCATTTTGGCTGAATTTTTAAGAAATGCAAAAATATCCCATGGAAGTCGTAGCTATGTTGTTTACCTATCCAACGAATTGTCCCATGTTAAGATTCAATACAAACCGGCCACTTTATGGCCTTCCTTATAAAAAAGGGTCGAAAACGAGTAATGTCCTAAATTAACGAGGGGAATTTCTTAACCTCCATTTTGGCTGAATTTTTAGAGAATGCAAAAATATCCCATGGAAGTCGTAGTTATGTTGTTTACCTATCCAACGAATTGTCAAACGCTAAGATTCAATGCAAATCGGCCACATTATGGCCTTCCTACTAAAAAAGGGTCGAAAACGAGTAATGTCCCAAATTAACGAGGATATTTTCTTAACCCCCATTTTGGCTGAATTTTTAGAGAATGCAAAAATATCCCATGGAAGTCGTAGTTATGTTGTTTACCTAACCAACGAATTGTCACACGCTAAGATTCAATGCAAATCGGCCACATTATGGCCTTCCTACTAAAAAAGGGTCGAAAACGAGTAATGTCCCAAATTAACGAGGATATTTTCTTAACCCCCATTTTGGCTGAATTTTTAGAGAATGCAAAAATATCCCATGGAAGTCATAGTTATGTTGTTTACCTATCCAACGAATTGTCACACGCTAAGATTCAATGCAAATCGGCCACATTATGGCCTTCCTACTAAAAAAGGGTCGAAAACGAGTAATGTCCCAAATTAACGAGGATATTTTCTTAACCCCCATTTTGGCAGAATTTTTAGAGAATGCAAAAATATCCCATGGAAGTCGTAGTTATGTTGTTTACCTATCCAATGAATTGTCACATGCTAAGATTCAATACAAATCGGCCACTTTATGGCCTTCCTAGTAAAAATGGGTCGAAAACGAGTAATGTCCTAAATTAACGAGGAGATTTTCTTAACCTCCATTTTGGCCGAATTTTTAGAGAATGCAAAAATATCCCATGGAAGTCGTTGTTATGTTGTTTACCTATCCAACGAATTGTCACATGCTAAGATTAAATGCAAATCGGCCACTTTATGGCCTTCCTAGTAAAAAAGGGTCGAAAACGATTAATGTCCTAGATTAACGAGGGGATTTTCTTAACCTCCATTTTGGCCGAATTTTTAGAGAGTGCAAAAATATCCCATGGAAGTCGTAGTTATGTTTTTTACCTATCCAACGAATTGTCACATGCTAAGATTCAATACAAATCGGCCACTTTATGGCCTTCCTAGTAAAAATGGGTCGAAAACGAGTAATGTCCTAAATTAACGAGGAGATTTTCTTAACCTCCATTTTGGCCAAATTTTTAGAGAATGCAAAAATATCCCATGGAAGTCATAGTTATGTTGTTTACCTATCCAACGAATTGTCACACGCTAAGATTCAATGCAAATCGGCCACATTATGGCCTTCCTAGTAAAAAAGGGCCGAAAACGAGTAATGTCCCAAATTAACGAGGAGATTTTCTTAACCTCCATTTTGGCTGAATTTTTAAAAAATGCAAAAATATCCCATGGAAGTCGTAGCTATGTTGTTTACCTATCCAACGAATTGTCCCATGCTAAGATTCAATACAAACCGGCCACTTTATGGCCTTCCTTATAAAAAAGGGTCGAAAACGAGTAATGTCCTAAATTAAGGAGGGGATTTTCTTAACCTCCATTTTGGCCGAATTTTTAGAGAATGCAAAAATATCCCATGGAGGTTGTAGTTATGTTGTTTACCTATCCAACGAATTGTCACACGCTACGATTCAATGCAAATCGGCCACACTATGGCCTTCCTACTAAAAATGGGTCGAAAACGATTAATGTCCCAAATTAACAAGGATATTTTCTTAACCCCCATTTTGGCTGAATTTTTAGAGAATGCAAAAATATCCCATGGAAGTCGTAGTTATGTTGTTTACCTATCCAACGAATTGTCACACGCTAAGATTCAATGCAAATCGGCCACATTATGGCCTTCCTACTAAAAAAGGGTCGAAAACGAGTAATGTCCCAAATTAACGAGGATATTTTCTTAACCCCCATTTTGGCTGAATTTTTAGAGAATGCAAAAATATCCCATGGAAGTCGTAGTTATGTTGTTTACCTATCCAACGAATTGTCACACGCTAAGATTCAATGCAAATCGGCCACATTATGGCCTTCCTACTAAAAAAGGGTCGAAAACGAGTAATGTCCCAAATTAACGAGGATATTTTCTTAACCCCCATTTTGGCTGAATTTTTAGAGAATGAAAAAATATCCCATGGAAGTCGTAGTTATGTTGTTTACCTATCCAACGAATTGTCACACGCTAAGATTCAATGCAAATCGGCCACATTATGGCCTTCCTACTAAAAAAGGGTCGAAAACGAGTAATGTCCCAAATTAACGAGGATATTTTCTTAACCCCCATTTTGGCTGAATTTTTAGAGAATGCAAAAATATCCCATGGAAGTCGTTGTTATGTTGTTTACCTATCCAACGAATTGTCACACGCTAAGATTCAATGCAAATCGGCCACATTATGGCCTTCCTACTAAAAAAGGGTCGAAAACGAGTAATGTCCCAAATTAACGAGGATATTTTCTTAACCCCCATTTTGGCTGAATTTTTAGAGAATGCAAAAATATCCCATGGAAGTCGTAGTTATGTTGTTTACCTATCCAACAAATTGTCACACGCTAAGATTCAATGCAAATCGGCTACATTATGGCCTTCCTACTAAAAAAGGGTCGAAAACGAGTAATGTCCCAAATTAACGAGGAGATTTTCTTAACCTCCATTTTGGATGAATTTTTAGAGAATGCAAAAATATCCCATGGAAGTCGTAGTTATGTTGTTTACCTATCCAATGAATTGTCACATGCTAAGATTCAATACAAATCGGCCACTTTATGGCCTTCCTAGTAAAAATGGGTCGAAAACGAGTAATGTCCTAAATTAACGAGGAGATTTTCTTAACCTCCATTTTGGCCGAATTTTTAGAGAATGCAAAAATATCCCATGGAAGTCGTTGTTATGTTGTTTACCTATCCAACGAATTGTCACATGCTAAGATTAAATGCAAATCGGCCACTTTATGGCCTTCCTAGTAAAAAAGGGTCGAAAACGATTAATGTCCTAGATTAACGAGGGGATTTTCTTAACCTCCATTTTGGCCGAATTTTTAGAGAGTGCAAAAATATCCCATGGAAGTCGTAGTTATGTTTTTTACCTATCCAACGAATTGTCACATGCTAAGATTCAATACAAATCGGCCACTTTATGGCCTTCCTAGTAAAAATGGGTCGAAAACGAGTAATGTCCTAAATTAACGAGGAGATTTTCTTAACCTCCATTTTGGCCAAATTTTTAGAGAATGCAAAAATATCCCATGGAAGTCATAGTTATGTTGTTTACCTATCCAACGAATTGTCACACGCTAAGATTCAATGCAAATCGGCCACATTATGACCTTCCTAGTAAAAAAGGGCCGAAAACCAGTAATGTCCCAAATTAACGAGGAGATTTTCTTAACCTCCATTTTGGCTGAATTTTTAAAAAATGCAAAAATATCCCATGGAAGTCGTAGCTATGTTGTTTACCTATCCAACGAATTGTCCCATGCTAAGATTCAATACAAACCGGCCACTTTATGGCCTTCCTTATAAAAAAGGGTCGAAAACGAGTAATGTCCTAAATTAACGAGGGGATTTTCTTAACCTCCATTTTGGCCGAATTTTTAGAGAATGCAAAAATATCCCATGGAGGTTGTAGTTATGTTGTTTACCTATCCAACGAATTGTCACACGCTAAGATTCAATGCAAATCGGCCACATTATGGCCTTCCTACTAAAAAAGGGTCGAAAACGAGTAATGTCCCAAATTAACGAGGTATTTTCTTAACCCCCATTTTGGCTGAATTTTTAGAGAATGCAAAAATATCCCATGGAAGTCATTGCTATGTTGTTTACCTATCCAACGAATTGTCACACGCTAAGATTCAATGCAAATCGGCCACATTATGGCCTTCCTAGTAAAAAAGGGTCGAAAACGAGTAATGTCCCAAATTAACGAGGAGATTTTCTTAACCTCCATTTTGGCTGAATTTTTAAAAAATGCAAAAATATCCAATGGAAGTCGTAGCTATGTTGTTTACCTATCCAACGAATTGTCCCATGCTAAGATTCAATACAAACCGGCTACTTTATGGCCTTCCTTATAAAAAAGGGTCGAAAACGAGTAATTTCCTAAATTAACGAGGGGATTTTCTTAACCTCCATTTTGGCTGAATTTTTAAAGAATGCAAAAATATCCCATGGAAGTCGTAGTTATGTTGTTTACCTATCCAACGAATTGTCACATGCTAAGATTCAATACAAATCGGCCACTTTAAGGCCTTCCTAGTAAAAATGGGTCGAAAACGAGTAATGTCCTAAATTAACGAGGAGTTTTTCTTAACCTCCATTTTGGCCGAATTTTTAGAGAATGCAAAAATATCCCATGGAAGTCGTTGTTATGTTGTTTACCTATCCAACGAATTGTCACATGCTAAGATTCAATGCAAATCGGCCACTTTATGGCCTTCCTAGTAAAAAAGGGTCGAAAACGAGTAATGTCCTAGATTAACGAGGGGATTTTCTTAACCTCCATTTTGGCCGAATTTTTAGAGAATGCAAAAATATCCCATGGAAGTCGTAGTTATGTTGTTTACCTATTCAACGAATTGTCACATGCTAAGATTCAATACAAATCGGCTACTTTATGACCTTCCTAGTAAAAATGGGTCGAAAACGAGTAATGTCCTAAATTAACGAGGAGATTTTCTTAACCTCCATTTTGGCCAAATTTTTACAGAATGCAAAAATATCCCATGGAAGTCGTAGTTATGTTGTTTACCTATCCAACGAATTGTCACACGCTAAGATTCAATGCAAATCGGCCACATTATGGCCTTCCTAGTAAAAAAGGGTCGAAAACGAGTAATGTCCCAAATTAACGAGGAGATTTTCTTAACCTCCATTTTGGCTGAATTTTTATGAAATGCAAAAATATCCCATGGAAGTCGTAGCTATGTTGTTTACCTATCCAACGAATTGTCCCATGTTAAGATTCAATACAAACCGGCCACTTTATGGCCTTCCTTATAAAAAAAGGGTCGAAAACGAGTAATGTCCTAAATTAACGAGGGGATTTTCTTAACCTCCATTTTGGCTGAATTTTTAGAGAATGCAAAAATATCCCATGGAAGTCGTAGTTATGTTGTTTACCTATCCAACGAATTGTCACACGCTAAGATTCAATGCAAATCGGCCACATTATGGCCTTCCTACTAAAAAAGGGTCGAAAATGAGTAATGTCCCAAATTAACGAGGATATTTTCTTAACCCCCATATTGGCTGAATTTTTAGAGAATGCAAAAATATCCCATGGAAGTCGTAGTTATGTTGTTTACCTAGCCAACGAATTGTCACACGCTAAGATTCAATGCAAATCGGCCACATTATGGCCTTCCTACTAAAAAAGGGTCGAAAACGAGTAATGTCCTAAATTAACGAGGAGATTTTCTTAACCTCCATTTTGGCCGAATTTTTAGAGAATGCAAAAATATCCCATGGAAGTCGTTGTTATGTTGTTTACCTATCCAACGAATTGTCACATGCTAAGATTAAATGCAAATCGGCCACTTTATGGCCTTCCTAGTAAAAAAGGGTCGAAAACGATTAATGTCCTAGATTAACGAGGGGATTTTCTTAACCTCCATTTTGGCCGAATTTTTAGAGAGTGCAAAAATATCCCATGGAAGTCGTAGTTATGTTTTTTACCTATCCAACGAATTGTCACATGCTAAGATTCAATACAAATCGGCCACTTTATGGCCTTCCTAGTAAAAATGGGTCGAAAACGAGTAATGTCCTAAATTAACGAGGAGATTTTCTTAACCTCCATTTTGGCCAAATTTTTAGAGAATGCAAAAATATCCCATGGAAGTCATAGTTATGTTGTTTACCTATCCAACGAATTGTCACACGCTAAGATTCAATGCAAATCGGCCACATTATGACCTTCCTAGTAAAAAAGGGCCGAAAACCAGTAATGTCCCAAATTAACGAGGAGATTTTCTTAACCTCCATTTTGGCTGAATTTTTAAAAAATGCAAAAATATCCCATGGAAGTCGTAGCTATGTTGTTTACCTATCCAACGAATTGTCCCATGCTAAGATTCAATACAAACCGGCCACTTTATGGCCTTCCTTATAAAAAAGGGTCGAAAACGAGTAATGTCCTAAATTAACGAGGGGATTTTCTTAACCTCCATTTTGGCCGAATTTTTAGAGAATGCAAAAATATCCCATGGAGGTTGTAGTTATGTTGTTTACCTATCCAACGAATTGTCACACGCTAAGATTCAATGCAAATCGGCCACATTATGGCCTTCCTACTAAAAAAGGGTCGAAAACGAGTAATGTCCCAAATTAACGAGGTATTTTCTTAACCCCCATTTTGGCTGAATTTTTAGAGAATGCAAAAATATCCCATGGAAGTCATTGCTATGTTGTTTACCTATCCAACGAATTGTCACACGCTAAGATTCAATGCAAATCGGCCACATTATGTCCTTCTTAGTAAAAAAGGGTCGAAAACGAGTAATGTCCCAAATTAACGAGGAGATTTTCTTAACCTCCATTTTGGCTGAATTTTTAAAAAATGCAAAAATATCCAATGGAAGTCGTAGCTATGTTGTTTACCTATCCAACGAATTGTCCCATGCTAAGATTCAATACAAACCGGCTACTTTATGGCCTTCCTTATAAAAAAGGGTCGAAAACGAGTAATTTCCTAAATTAACGAGGGGATTTTCTTAACCTCCATTTTGGCTGAATTTTTAAAGAATGCAAAAATATCCCATGGAAGTCGTAGTTATGTTGTTTACCTATCCAACGAATTGTCACATGCTAAGATTCAATACAAATCGGCCACTTTAAGGCCTTCCTAGTAAAAATGGGTCGAAAACGAGTAATGTCCTAAATTAACGAGGAGTTTTTCTTAACCTCCATTTTGGCCGAATTTTTAGAGAATGCAAAAATATCCCATGGAAGTCGTTGTTATGTTGTTTACCTATCCAACGAATTGTCACATGCTAAGATTCAATGCAAATCGGCCACTTTATGGCCTTCCTAGTAAAAAAGGGTCGAAAACGAGTAATGTCCTAGATTAACGAGGGGATTTTCTTAACCTCCATTTTGGCCGAATTTTTAGAGAATGCAAAAATATCCCATGGAAGTCGTAGTTATGTTGTTTACCTATTCAACGAATTGTCACATGCTAAGATTCAATACAAATCGGCTACTTTATGACCTTCCTAGTAAAAATGGGTCGAAAACGAGTAATGTCCTAAATTAACGAGGAGATTTTCTTAACCTCCATTTTGGCCAAATTTTTACAGAATGCAAAAATATCCCATGGAAGTCGTAGTTATGTTGTTTACCTATCCAACGAATTGTCACACGCTAAGATTCAATGCAAATCGGCCACATTATGGCCTTCCTAGTAAAAAAGGGTCGAAAACGAGTAATGTCCCAAATTAACGAGGAGATTTTCTTAACCTCCATTTTGGCTGAATTTTTATGAAATGCAAAAATATCCCATGGAAGTCGTAGCTATGTTGTTTACCTATCCAACGAATTGTCCCATGTTAAGATTCAATACAAACCGGCCACTTTATGGCCTTCCTTATAAAAAAAGGGTCGAAAACGAGTAATGTCCTAAATTAACGAGGGGATTTTCTTAACCTCCATTTTGGCTGAATTTTTAGAGAATGCAAAAATATCCCATGGAAGTCGTAGTTATGTTGTTTACCTATCCAACGAATTGTCACACGCTAAGATTCAATGCAAATCGGCCACATTATGGCCTTCCTACTAAAAAAGGGTCGAAAATGAGTAATGTCCCAAATTAACGAGGATATTTTCTTAACCCCCATTTTGGCTGAATTTTTAGAGAATGCAAAAATATCCCATGGAAGTCGTAGTTATGTTGTTTACCTAGCCAACGAATTGTCACACGCTAAGATTCAATGCAAATCGGCCACATTATGGCCTTCCTACTAAAAAAGGGTCGAAAACGAGTAATGTCCTAAATTAACGAGGGGATTTTCTTAACCTCCATTTTGGCTGAATTTTTAGAGAATGCAAAAATATCCCATGGAAGTCGTAGTTATGTTGTTTACCTATCCAACGAATTGTCCCATGCTAAGATTCAATACAAACCGGCCACTTTATGGCCTTCCTTATAAAAAAGGGTCGAAAACGAGTAATGTCCTAAATTAACGAGGGGATTTTCTTAACCTCCATTTTGGCCGAATTTTTAGAGAATGCAAAAATATCCCATGGAGGTTGTAGTTATGTTGTTTACCTATCCAACGAATTGTCACACGCTAAGATTCAATGCAAATCGGCCACATTATGGCCTTCCTACTAAAAAAGGGTCGAAAACGAGTAATGTCCCAAATTAACGAGGTATTTTCTTAACCCCCATTTTGGCTGAATTTTTAGAGAATGCAAAAATATCCCATGGAAGTCATTGCTATGTTGTTTACCTATCCAACGAATTGTCACACGCTAAGATTCAATGCAAATCGGCCACATTATGGCCTTCCTAGTAAAAAAGGGTCGAAAACGAGTAATGTCCCAAATTAACGAGGAGATTTTCTTAACCTCCATTTTGGCTGAATTTTTAAAAAATGCAAAAATATCCAATGGAAGTCGTAGCTATGTTGTTTACCTATCCAACGAATTGTCCCATGCTAAGATTCAATACAAACCGGCTACTTTATGGCCTTCCTTATAAAAAAGGGTCGAAAACGAGTAATTTCCTAAATTAACGAGGGGATTTTCTTAACCTCCATTTTGGCTGAATTTTTAAAGAATGCAAAAATATCCCATGGAAGTCGTAGTTATGTTGTTTACCTATCCAACGAATTGTCACATGCTAAGATTCAATACAAATCGGCCACTTTAAGGCCTTCCTAGTAAAAATGGGTCGAAAACGAGTAATGTCCTAAATTAACGAGGAGTTTTTCTTAACCTCCATTTTGGCCGAATTTTTAGAGAATGCAAAAATATCCCATGGAAGTCGTTGTTATGTTGTTTACCTATCCAACGAATTGTCACATGCTAAGATTCAATGCAAATCGGCCACTTTATGGCCTTCCTAGTAAAAAAGGGTCGAAAACGAGTAATGTCCTAGATTAACGAGGGGATTTTCTTAACCTCCATTTTGGCCGAATTTTTAGAGAATGCAAAAATATCCCATGGAAGTCGTAGTTATGTTGTTTACCTATTCAACGAATTGTCACATGCTAAGATTCAATACAAATCGGCTACTTTATGACCTTCCTAGTAAAAATGGGTCGAAAACGAGTAATGTCCTAAATTAACGAGGAGATTTTCTTAACCTCCATTTTGGCCAAATTTTTACAGAATGCAAAAATATCCCATGGAAGTCGTAGTTATGTTGTTTACCTATCCAACGAATTGTCACACGCTAAGATTCAATGCAAATCGGCCACATTATGGCCTTCCTAGTAAAAAAGGGTCGAAAACGAGTAATGTCCCAAATTAACGAGGAGATTTTCTTAACCTCCATTTTGGCTGAATTTTTAAAAAATGCAAAAATATCCAATGGAAGTCGTAGCTATGTTGTTTACCTATCCAACGAATTGTCCCATGCTAAGATTCAATACAAACCGGCTACTTTATGGCCTTCCTTATAAAAAAGGGTCGAAAACGAGTAATTTCCTAAATTAACGAGGGGATTTTCTTAACCTCCATTTTGGCTGAATTTTTAAAGAATGCAAAAATATCCCATGGAAGTCGTAGTTATGTTGTTTACCTATCCAACGAATTGTCACATGCTAAGATTCAATACAAATCGGCCACTTTAAGGCCTTCCTAGTAAAAATGGGTCGAAAACGAGTAATGTCCTAAATTAACGAGGAGTTTTTCTTAACCTCCATTTTGGCCGAATTTTTAGAGAATGCAAAAATATCCCATGGAAGTCGTTGTTATGTTGTTTACCTATCCAACGAATTGTCACATGCTAAGATTCAATGCAAATCGGCCACTTTATGGCCTTCCTAGTAAAAAAGGGTCGAAAACGAGTAATGTCCTAGATTAACGAGGGGATTTTCTTAACCTCCATTTTGGCCGAATTTTTAGAGAATGCAAAAATATCCCATGGAAGTCGTAGTTATGTTGTTTACCTATTCAACGAATTGTCACATGCTAAGATTCAATACAAATCGGCTACTTTATGACCTTCCTAGTAAAAATGGGTCGAAAACGAGTAATGTCCTAAATTAACGAGGAGATTTTCTTAACCTCCATTTTGGCCAAATTTTTACAGAATGCAAAAATATCCCATGGAAGTCGTAGTTATGTTGTTTACCTATCCAACGAATTGTCACACGCTAAGATTCAATGCAAATCGGCCACATTATGGCCTTCCTAGTAAAAAAGGGTCGAAAACGAGTAATGTCCCAAATTAACGAGGAGATTTTCTTAACCTCCATTTTGGCTGAATTTTTATGAAATGAAAAAATATCCCATGGAAGTCGTAGCTATGTTGTTTACCTATCCAACGAATTGTCCCATGTTAAGATTCAATACAAACCGGCCACTTTATGGCCTTCCTTATAAAAAAAGGGTCGAAAACGAGTAATGTCCTAAATTAACGAGGGGATTTTCTTAACCTCCATTTTGGCTGAATTTTTAGAGAATGCAAAAATATCCCATGGAAGTCGTAGTTATGTTGTTTACCTATCCAACGAATTGTCACACGCTAAGATTCAATGCAAATCGGCCACATTATGGCCTTCCTACTAAAAAAGGGTCGAAAATGAGTAATGTCCCAAATTAACGAGGATATTTTCTTAACCCCCATTTTGGCTGAATTTTTAGAGAATGCAAAAATATCCCATGGAAGTCGTAGTTATGTTGTTTACCTAGCCAACGAATTGTCACACGCTAAGATTCAATGCAAATCGGCCACATTATGACCTTCCTAGTAAAAAAGGGTCGAAAACCAGTAATGTCCCAAATTAACGAGGAGATTTTCTTAACCTCCATTTTGGCTGAATTTTTAAAAAATACAAAAATATCCCATGGAAGTCGTAGCTATGTTGTTTACCTATCCAACGAATTGTCCCATGCTAAGATTCAATACAAACCGGCCACTTTGTGGCCTTCCTTATAAAAAAGGGTCGAAAACGAGTAATGTCCTAAATTAACGAGGGGATTTTCTTAACCTCCATTTTGGCCGAATTTTTAGAGAATGCAAAAATATCCCATGGAGGTTGTAGTTATGTTGTTTACCTATCCAACGAATTGTCACACGCTAAGATTCAATGCAAATCGGCCACATTATGGCCTTCCTACTAAAAAAGGGTCGAAAACGAGTAATGTCCCAAATTAACGAGGTATTTTCTTAACCCCCATTTTGGCTGAATTTTTAGAGAATGCAAAAATATCCCATGGAAGTCATTGCTATGTTGTTTACCTATCCAACGAATTGTCACACGCTAAGATTCAATGCAAATCGGTCACATTATGGCCTTCCTAGTAAAAAAGGGTCGAAAACGAGTAATGTCCCAAATTAACGAGGAGATTTTCTTAACCTCCATTTTGGCTGAATTTTTAAAAAATGCAAAAATATCCAATGGAAGTCGTAGCTATGTTGTTTACCTATCCAACGAATTGTCCCATGCTAAGATTCAATACAAACCGGCTACTTTATGGCCTTCCTTATAAAAAAGGGTCGAAAACGAGTAATTTCCTAAATTAACGAGGGGATTTTCTTAACCTCCATTTTGGCTGAATTTTTAAAGAATGCAAAAATATCCCATGGAAGTCGTAGTTATGTTGTTTAGCTATCCAACGAATTGTCACATGCTAAGATTCAATACAAATCGGCCACTTTAAGGCCTTCCTAGTAAAAATGGGTCAAAAACGAGTAATGTCCTAAATTAACGAGGAGTTTTTCTTAACCTCCATTTTGGCCGAATTTTTAGAGAATGCAAAAATATCCCATGGAAGTCGTTGTTATGTTGTTTACCTATCCAACGAATTGTCACATGCTAAGATTCAATGCAAATCGGCCACTTTATGGCCTTCCTAGTAAAAAAGGGTCGAAAACGAGTAATGTCCTAGATTAACGAGGGGATTTTCTTAACCTCCATTTTGGCCGAATTTTTAGAGAATGCAAAAATATCCCATGGAAGTCGTAGTTATGTTGTTTACCTAGCCAACGAATTGTCACACGCTAAGATTCAATGCAAATCGGCCACATTATGACCTTCCTAGTAAAAAAGGGCCGAAAACCAGTAATGTCCCAAATTAACGAGGAGATTTTCTTAACCTCCATTTTGGCTGAATTTTTAAAAAATGCAAAAATATCCCATGGAAGTCGTAGCTATGTTGTTTACCTAGCCAACGAATTGTCACACGCTAAGATTCAATACAAATCGGCCACATTATGGCCTTCCTACTAAAAAAGGGTCGAAAACGAGTAATGTCCCAAATTAACGAGGTCTTTTCTTAACCCCCATTTTGGCTGAATTTTTAGAGAATGCAAAAATATCCCATGGAAGTCATTGCTATGTTGTTTACCTATCCAACGAATTGTCACACGCTAAGAGTCAATGCAAATCGGCCACATTATGGCCTTCCTAGTAAAAAAGGGTCGAAAACGAGTAATGTCCCAAATTAACGAGGAGATTTTCTTAACCTCCATTTTGGCTGAATTTTTAAAAAATGCAAAAATATCCAATGGAAGTCGTAGCTATGTTGTTTACCTATCCAACGAATTGTCCCATGCTAAGATTCAATACAAACCGGCTACTTTATGGCCTTCCTTATAAAAAAGGGTCGAAAACGAGTAAGTTCCTAAATTAACGAGGGGATTTTCTTAACCTCCATTTTGGCTGAATTTTTAAAGAATGCAAAAATATCCCATGGAAGTCGTAGTTATGTTGTTTACCTATCCAACGAATTGTCACATGCTAAGATTCAATACAAATCGGCCACTTTAAGGCCTTCCTAGTAAAAATGGGTCGAAAACGAGTAATGTCCTAAATTAACGAGGAGTTTTTCTTAACCTCCATTTTGGCCGAATTTTTAGAGAATGCAAAAATATCCCATGGAAGTCGTTGTTATGTTGTTTACCTATCCAACGAATTGTCACATGCTAAGATTCAATGCAAATCGGCCACTTTATGGCCTTCCTAGTAAAAAAGGGTCGAAAACGAGTAATGTCCTAGATTAACGAGGGGATTTTCTTAACCTCCATTTTGGCCGAATTTTTAGAGAATGCAAAAATATCCCATGGAAGTCGTAGTTATGTTGTTTACCTATTCAACGAATTGTCACATGCTAAGATTCAATACAAATCGGCTACTTTATGACCTTCCTAGTAAAAATGGGTCGAAAACGAGTAATGTCCTAAATTAACGAGGAGATTTTCTTAACCTCCATTTTTGCCAAATTTTTATAGAATGCAAAAATATCCCATGGAAGTCGTAGTTATGTTGTTTACCTATCCAACGAATTGTCACACGCTAAGATTCAATGCAAATCGGCCACATTATGGCCTTCCTAGTAAAAAAGGGTCGAAAACGAGTAATGTCCCAAATTAACGAGGAGATTTTCTTAACCTCCATTTTGGCTGAATTTTTATGAAATGCAAAAATATCCCATGGAAGTCGTAGCTATGTTGTTTACCTATCCAACGAATTGTCCCATGTTAAGATTCAATACAAACCGGCCACTTTATGGCCTTCCTTATAAAAAATGGGTCGAAAACGAGTAATGTCCTAAATTAACGAGGGGATTTTCTTAACCTCCATTTTGGCTGAATTTTTAGAGAATGCAAAAATATCCCATGGAAGTCGTAGTTATGTTGTTTACCTATCCAACGAATTGTCACACGCTAAGATTCAATGCAAATCGGCCACATTATGGCCTTCCTACTAAAAAAGGGTCGAAAACGAGTAATGTCCTAAATTAACGAGGGGATTTTCTTAACCTCCATTTTGGCTGAATTTTTAGAGAATGCAAAAATATCCCATGGAAGTCGTAGTTATGTTGTTTACCTATCCAACGAATTGTCACACGCTAAGATTCAATGCAAATCGGCTACATTATGGCCTTCCTACTAAAAAAGGGTCGAAAACGAGTAATGTCCCAAATTAACGAGGATATTTTCTTAACCCCCATTTTGGCTAAATTTTTAGAGAATGCAAAAATATCCCATGGAAGTCGTAGTTATGTTGTTTACCTATCCAACGAATTGTCACATGCTAAGATTCAATACAAATCGGCCACTTTAAGGCCTTCCTAGTAAAAATGGGTCGAAAACGAGTAATGTCCTAAATTAACGAAGAGTTTTTCTTAACCTCCATTTTTGCCGAATTTTTAGAGAATGCAAAAATATCCCATGGAAGTCATTGTTATGTTGTTTACCTATCCAACGAATTGTCACATGCTAAGATTCAATGCAAATCGGCCACTTTATGGCCTTCCTAGTAAAAAAGGGTCAAAAACGAGTAATGTCCTAGATTAACGAGGGGATTTTCTTAACCTCCATTTTGGCCGAATTTTTAGAGAATGCAAAAATATCCCATGGAAGTCGTAGTTATGTTGTTTACCTATTCAACGAATTGTCACATGCTAAGATTCAATACAAATCGGCCACTTTATGGCCTTCCTATTAAAAATGGGTCGAAAACGAGTAATGTCCTAAATTAACGAGGAGATTTTCTTAACCTCCATTTTGGCCAAATTTTTATAGAATGCAAAAATATCCCATGGAAGTCGTAGTTATGTTGTTTACCTATCCAACGAATTGTCACACGCTAAGATTCAATGCAAATCGGCCACATTATGGCCTTCCTAGTAAAAAAGGGTCGAAAACGAGTAAAGTCCCAAATTAACGAGGAGATTTTCTTAACCTCCATTTTGGCTGAATTTTTAAAAAATGCAAAAATATCCCATGGAAGTCGTAGCTATGTTGTTTACCTATCCAACGAATTATCCCATGCTAAGATTCAATACAAACCGGCCACTTTATGGCCTTCCTTATAAAAAAGGGTCGAAAACGAGTAATGTCCTAAATTAACGAGGGGATTTTCTTAACCTCCATTTTGGCTGAATTTTTAAAGAATGCAAAAATATCCCATGGAAGTCATAGTTATGTTGTTTACCTATCCAACGAATTGTCACACGCTAAGATTCAATGCAAATCGGCCACATTATGGCCTTCCTAGTAAAAAAGGGTCGAAAACGAGTAATGTCCCAAATTAACGAGGAGATTTTCTTAACCTCCATTTTGGCTGAATTTTTAAAAAATGCAAAAATATCCCATGGAAGTCGTAGCTATGTTGTTTACCTATCCAACGAATTGTCCCATGCTAAGATTCAATACAAACCGGCCACATTATGGCCTTCCTACTAAAAAAGGGTCGAAAACGAGTAATGTCCCAAATTAACGAGGAGATTTTCTTAACCTCCATTTTGGATGAATTTTTAGATAATGCAAAAATATCCCATGGAAGTCGTAGTTATGTTGTTTACCTATCCAACAAATTGTCACACGCTAAGATTCAATGCAAATCGGCTACATTATGGCCTTCCTACTAAAAAAGGGTCGAAAACGAGTAATGTCCCAAATTAACGAGGAGATTTTCTTAACCTCCATTTTGGATGAATTTTTAGATAATGCAAAAATATCCCATGGAAGTCGTAGTTATGTTGTTTACCTATCCAATGAATTGTCACATGCTAAGATTCAATACAAATCGGCCACATTATGGCCTTCCTAGTAAAAATGGGTCGAAAACGAGTAATGTCCTAAATTAACGAGGAGATTTTCTTAACCTCCATTTTGGCCGAATTTTTAGAGAATGCAAAAATATCCCATGGAAGTCGTAGTTATGTTGTTTACCTATCCAACAAATTGTCACACGCTAAGATTCAATGCAAATCGGCCACATTATGGCCTTCCTACTAAAAAAGGGTCGAAAACGAGTAATGTCCCAAATTGACGAGGAGATTTACTTAACCTCCATTTTGGCTGAATTTTTAGAGAATGCAAAAAAATCCCATGGAAGTCGTTGTTATGTTGTTTACCTATCCAACGAATTGTCACATGCTAAGATTAAATGCAAATCGGCCACTTTATGGCCTTCCTAGTAAAAAAGGGTCGAAAACGCGTAATGTCCTAGATTAACGAGGGGATTTTCTTAACCTCCATTTTGGCCGAATTTTTAGAGAATGCAAAAATATCCCATGGAAGTCGTTGTTATGTTGTTTACCTATCCAACGAATTGTCACATGCTAAGATTAAATGCAAATCGGCCACTTTATGGCCTTCCTAGTAAAAAAGGGTCGAAAACGAGTAATGTCCTAGATTAACGAGGGGATTTTCTTAACCTCCATTTTGGCCGAATTTTTAGAGAATGCAAAAATATCCCATGGAAGTCGTAGTTATGTTGTTTACCTATCCAACGAATTGTCACATGCTAAGATTCAATGCAAATCGGCCACTTTAAGGCCTTCCTAGTAAAAATGGGTCGAAAACGAGTAATGTCCTAAATTAACGAGGAGATTTTAACCCCCATTTTGGCTGAATTTTTAGAGAATGCAAAAATATCCCATGGAAGTCATAGTTATGTTGTTTACCTATCCAACGAATTGTCACACACTAAGATTCAATGCAAATCGGCCACATTATGGCCTTCCTAGTAAAAAAGGGTCGAAAACGAGTAATGTCCCAAATTAACGAGGAGATTTTCTTAACCTCCATTTTGGATGAATTTTTAGATAATGCAAAAATATCCCATGGAAGTCGTAGTTATGTTGTTTACCTATCCAACAAATTGTCACACGCTAAGATTCAATGCAAATCGGCTACATTATAGCCTTCCTACTAAAAAAGGGTCGAAAACGAGTAATGTCCCAAATTAACGAGGAGATTTTCTTGACCTCCATTTTGGATGAATTTTTAGATAATGCAAAAATATCCCATGGAAGTCGTAGTTATGTTGTTTACCTATCCAATGAATTGTCACATGCTAAGATTCAATACAAATCGGCCACATTATGGCCTTCCTAGTAAAAATGGGTCGAAAACGAGTAATGTCCTAAATTAACGAGGAGATTTTCTTAACCTCCATTTTGGCCGAATTTTTAGAGAATGCAAAAATATCCCATGGAAGTGATAGTTATGTTGTTTACCTATCCAACGAATTGTCACACGCTAAGATTCAATGCAAATCGGCCACATTATGGCCTTCCTACTAAAAAAGGGTCGAAAACGAGTAATGTCCCAAATTGACGAGGAGATTTACTTAACCTCCATTTTGGCTGAATTTTTAGAGAATGCAAAAAAATCCCATGGAAGTCGTAGCTATGTTGTTTACCTATCCAACGAATTGTCCCATGCTAAGATTCAATACAAACCGGCCACTTTATGGCCTTCCTTTTAAAAAAGGGTCGAAAACGAGTAATGTCCTAAATTAACGAGGGGATTTTCTTAACCTCCATTTTGGCTGAATTTTTAGAGAATGCAAAAATATCCCATGGAAGTCGTAGTTATGTTGTTTACCTATCCAACGAATTGTCACATGCTAAGATTCAATACAAATCGGCCACTTTAAGGCCTTCCTAGTAAAAATGGGTCGAAAACGAGTAATGTCCTAAATTAACGAGGAGTTTTTCCTAACCTCCATTTTGGCCGAATTTTTAGAGAATGCAAAAATATCCCATGGAAGTCGTTGTTATGTTGTTTACCTATCCAACGAATTGTCACATGCTAAGATTAAATGCAAATCGGCCACTTTACGGCCTTCCTAGTAAAAAAGGGTCGAAAACGAGTAATGTCCTAGATTAACGAGGGGATTTTCTTAACCTCCATTTTGGCCGAATTTTTAGAGAATGCAAAAATATCCCATGGAAGTCGTAGTTATGTTGTTTACCTATCCAACGAATTGTCACATGCTAAGATTCAATGCAAATCGGCCACTTTAAGGCCTTCCTAGTAAAAATGGGTCGAAAACGAGTAATGTCCTAAATTAACGAGGAGATTTTAACCCCCATTTTGGCTGAATTTTTAGAGAATGCAAAAATATCCCATGGAAGTCGTAGCTATGTTGTTTACCTAGCCAACGAATTGTCACACGCTAAGATTCAATGCAAATCGGCCACATTATGGCCTTCCTACTAAAAAAGGGTCGAAAACGAGTAATGTCCCAAATTAACGAGGTCTTTTCTTAACCCCCATTTTGGCTGAATTTTTAGAGAATGCAAAAATATCCCATGGAAGTCATTGCTATGTTGTTTACCTATCCAACGAATTGTCACACGCTAAGATTCAATGCAAATCGGCCACATTATGGCCTTCCTAGTAAAAATGGGTCGAAAACGAGTAATGTCCTAAATTAACGAGGAGATTTTCTTAACCTCCATTTTGGCCGAATTTTTAGAGAATGCAAAAATATCCCATGGAAGTCGTAGTTATGTTGTTTACCTATCCAACAAATTGTCACACACTAAGATTCAATGCAAATCGGCCACATTATGGCCTTCCTACTAAAAAAGGGTCGAAAACGAGTAATGTCCCAAATTGACGAGGAGATTTACTTAACCTCCATTTTGGCTGAATTTTTAGAGAATGCAAAAAAATCCCATGGAAGTCGTTGTTATGTTGTTTACCTATCCAACGAATTGTCACATGCTAAGATTAAATGCAAATCGGCCACTTTATGGCCTTCCTAGTAAAAAAGGGTCGAAAACGCGTAATGTCCTAGATTAACGAGGGGATTTTCTTAACCTCCATTTTGGCCGAATTTTTAGAGAATGCAAAAATATCCCATGGAAGTCGTTGTTATGTTGTTTACCTATCCAACGAATTGTCACATGCTAAGATTAAATGCAAATCGGCCACTTTATGGCCTTCCTAGTAAAAAAGGGTCGAAAACGAGTAATGTCCTAGATTAACGAGGGGATTTTCTTAACCTCCATTTTGGCCGAATTTTTAGAGAATGCAAAAATATCCCATGGAAGTCGTAGTTATGTTGTTTACCTATCCAACGAATTGTCACATGCTAAGATTCAATGCAAATCGGCCACTTTAAGGCCTTCCTAGTAAAAATGGGTCGAAAACGAGTAATGTCCTAAATTAACGAGGAGATTTTAACCCCCATTTTGGCTGAATTTTTAGAGAATGCAAAAATATCCCATGGAAGTCATAGTTATGTTGTTTACCTATCCAACGAATTGTCACACACTAAGATTCAATGCAAATCGGCCACATTATGGCCTTCCTAGTAAAAAAGGGTCGAAAACGAGTAATGTCCCAAATTAACGAGGAGATTTTCTTAACCTCCATTTTGGATGAATTTTTAGATAATGCAAAAATATCCCATGGAAGTCGTAGTTATGTTGTTTACCTATCCAACAAATTGTCACACGCTAAGATTCAATGCAAATCGGCTACATTATAGCCTTCCTACTAAAAAAGGGTCGAAAACGAGTAATGTCCCAAATTAACGAGGAGATTTTCTTGACCTCCATTTTGGATGAATTTTTAGATAATGCAAAAATATCCCATGGAAGTCGTAGTTATGTTGTTTACCTATCCAATGAATTGTCACATGCTAAGATTCAATACAAATCGGCCACATTATGGCCTTCCTAGTAAAAATGGGTCGAAAACGAGTAATGTCCTAAATTAACGAGGAGATTTTCTTAACCTCCATTTTGGCCGAATTTTTAGAGAATGCAAAAATATCCCATGGAAGTGATAGTTATGTTGTTTACCTATCCAACGAATTGTCACACGCTAAGATTCAATGCAAATCGGCCACATTATGGCCTTCCTACTAAAAAAGGGTCGAAAACGAGTAATGTCCCAAATTGACGAGGAGATTTACTTAACCTCCATTTTGGCTGAATTTTTAGAGAATGCAAAAAAATCCCATGGAAGTCGTAGCTATGTTGTTTACCTATCCAACGAATTGTCCCATGCTAAGATTCAATACAAACCGGCCACTTTATGGCCTTCCTTTTAAAAAAGGGTCGAAAACGAGTAATGTCCTAAATTAACGAGGGGATTTTCTTAACCTCCATTTTGGCTGAATTTTTAGAGAATGCAAAAATATCCCATGGAAGTCGTAGTTATGTTGTTTACCTATCCAACGAATTGTCACATGCTAAGATTCAATACAAATCGGCCACTTTAAGGCCTTCCTAGTAAAAATGGGTCGAAAACGAGTAATGTCCTAAATTAACGAGGAGTTTTTCCTAACCTCCATTTTGGCCGAATTTTTAGAGAATGCAAAAATATCCCATGGAAGTCGTTGTTATGTTGTTTACCTATCCAACGAATTGTCACATGCTAAGATTAAATGCAAATCGGCCACTTTATGGCCTTCCTAGTAAAAAAGGGTCGAAAACGAGTAATGTCCTAGATTAACGAGGGGATTTTCTTAACCTCCATTTTGGCCGAATTTTTAGAGAATGCAAAAATATCCCATGGAAGTCGTAGTTATGTTGTTTACCTATCCAACGAATTGTCACATGCTAAGATTCAATGCAAATCTGCCACTTTAAGGCCTTCCTAGTAAAAATGGGTCGAAAACGAGTAATGTCCTAAATTAACGAGGAGATTTTAACCCCCATTTTGGCTGAATTTTTAGAGAATGCAAAAATATCCCATGGAAGTCGTAGCTATGTTGTTTACCTAGCCAACGAATTGTCACACGCTAAGATTCAATGCAAATCGGCCACATTATGGCCTTCCTACTAAAAAAGGGTCGAAAACGAGTAATGTCCCAAATTAACGAGGTCTTTTCTTAACCCCCATTTTGGCTGAATTTTTAGAGAATGCAAAAATATCCCATGGAAGTCATTGCTATGTTGTTTACCTATCCAACGAATTGTCACACGCTAAGATTCAATGCAAATCGGCCACATTATGGCCTTCCTAGTAAAAATGGGTCGAAAACGAGTAATGTCCTAAATTAACGAGGAGATTTTCTTAACCTCCATTTTGGCCGAATTTTTAGAGAATGCAAAAATATCCCATGGAAGTCGTAGTTATGTTGTTTACCTATCCAACAAATTGTCACACACTAAGATTCAATGCAAATCGGCCACATTATGGCCTTCCTACTAAAAAAGGGTCGAAAACGAGTAATGTCCCAAATTGACGAGGAGATTTACTTAACCTCCATTTTGGCTGAATTTTTAGAGAATGCAAAAAAATCCCATGGAAGTCGTTGTTATGTTGTTTACCTATCCAACGAATTGTCACATGCTAAGATTAAATGCAAATCGGCCACTTTATGGCCTTCCTAGTAAAAAAGGGTCGAAAACGCGTAATGTCCTAGATTAACGAGGGGATTTTCTTAACCTCCATTTTGGCCGAATTTTTAGAGAATGCAAAAATATCCCATGGAAGTCGTTGTTATGTTGTTTACCTATCCAACGAATTGTCACATGCTAAGATTAAATGCAAATCGGCCACTTTATGGCCTTCCTAGTAAAAAAGGGTCGAAAACGAGTAATGTCCTAGATTAACGAGGGGATTTTCTTAACCTCCATTTTGGCCGAATTTTTAGAGAATGCAAAAATATCCCATGGAAGTCGTAGTTATGTTGTTTACCTATCCAACGAATTGTCACATGCTAAGATTCAATGCAAATCGGCCACTTTAAGGCCTTCCTAGTAAAAATGGGTCGAAAACGAGTAATGTCCTAAATTAACGAGGAGATTTTAACCCCCATTTTGGCTGAATTTTTAGAGAATGCAAAAATATCCCATGGAAGTCATAGTTATGTTGTTTACCTATCCAACGAATTGTCACACACTAAGATTCAATGCAAATCGGCCACATTATGGCCTTCCTAGTAAAAAAGGGTCGAAAACGAGTAATGTCCCAAATTAACGAGGAGATTTTCTTAACCTCCATTTTGGATGAATTTTTAGATAATGCAAAAATATCCCATGGAAGTCGTAGTTATGTTGTTTACCTATCCAACAAATTGTCACACGCTAAGATTCAATGCAAATCGGCTACATTATAGCCTTCCTACTAAAAAAGGGTCGAAAACGAGTAATGTCCCAAATTAACGAGGAGATTTTCTTGACCTCCATTTTGGATGAATTTTTAGATAATGCAAAAATATCCCATGGAAGTCGTAGTTATGTTGTTTACCTATCCAATGAATTGTCACATGCTAAGATTCAATACAAATCGGCCACATTATGGCCTTCCTAGTAAAAATGGGTCGAAAACGAGTAATGTCCTAAATTAACGAGGAGATTTTCTTAACCTCCATTTTGGCCGAATTTTTAGAGAATGAAAAAATATCCCATGGAAGTGATAGTTATGTTGTTTACCTATCCAACGAATTGTCACACGCTAAGATTCAATGCAAATCGGCCACATTATGGCCTTCCTACTAAAAAAGGGTCGAAAACGAGTAATGTCCCAAATTGACGAGGAGATTTACTTAACCTCCATTTTGGCTGAATTTTTAGAGAATGCAAAAAAATCCCATGGAAGTCGTAGCTATGTTGTTTACCTATCCAACGAATTGTCCCATGCTAAGATTCAATACAAACCGGCCACTTTATGGCCTTCCTTTTAAAAAAGGGTCGAAAACGAGTAATGTCCTAAATTAACGAGGGGATTTTCTTAACCTCCATTTTGGCTGAATTTTTAGAGAATGCAAAAATATCCCATGGAAGTCGTAGTTATGTTGTTTACCTATCCAACGAATTGTCACATGCTAAGATTCAATACAAATCGGCCACTTTAAGGCCTTCCTAGTAAAAATGGGTCGAAAACGAGTAATGTCCTAAATTAACGAGGAGTTTTTCCTAACCTCCATTTTGGCCGAATTTTTAGAGAATGCAAAAATATCCCATGGAAGTCGTTGTTATGTTGTTTACCTATCCAACGAATTGTCACATGCTAAGATTAAATGCAAATCGGCCACTTTATGGCCTTCCTAGTAAAAAAGGGTCGAAAACGAGTAATGTCCTAGATTAACGAGGGGATTTTCTTAACCTCCATTTTGGCCGAATTTTTAGAGAATGCAAAAATATCCCATGGAAGTCGTAGTTATGTTGTTTACCTATCCAACGAATTGTCACATGCTAAGATTCAATGCAAATCTGCCACTTTAAGGCCTTCCTAGTAAAAATGGGTCGAAAACGAGTAATGTCCTAAATTAACGAGGAGATTTTAACCCCCATTTTGGCTGAATTTTTAGAGAATGCAAAAATATCCCATGGAAGTCGTAGCTATGTTGTTTACCTAGCCAACGAATTGTCACACGCTAAGATTCAATGCAAATCGGCCACATTATGGCCTTCCTACTAAAAAAGGGTCGAAAACGAGTAATGTCCCAAATTAACGAGGTCTTTTCTTAACCCCCATTTTGGCTGAATTTTTAGAGAATGCAAAGATATCCCATGGAAGTCATTGCTATGTTGTTTACCTATCCAACGAATTGTCACACGCTAAGATTCAATGCAAATCGGCCACATTATGGCCTTCCTAGTAAAAATGGGTCGAAAACGAGTAATGTCCTAAATTAACGAGGAGATTTTCTTAACCTCCATTTTGGCCGAATTTTTAGAGAATGCAAAAATATCCCATGGAAGTCGTAGTTATGTTGTTTACCTATCCAACAAATTGTCACACACTAAGATTCAATGCAAATCGGCCACATTATGGCCTTCCTACTAAAAAAGGGTCGAAAACGAGTAATGTCCCAAATTGACGAGGAGATTTACTTAACCTCCATTTTGGCTGAATTTTTAGAGAATGCAAAAAAATCCCATGGAAGTCGTTGTTATGTTGTTTACCTATCCAACGAATTGTCACATGCTAGGATTAAATGCAAATCGGCCACTTTATGGCCTTCCTAGTAAAAAAGGGTCGAAAACGCGTAATGTCCTAGATTAACGAGGGGATTTTCTTAACCTCCATTTTGGCCGAATTTTTAGAGAATGCAAAAATATCCCATGGAAGTCGTTGTTATGTTGTTTACCTATCCAACGAATTGTCACATGCTAAGATTAAATGCAAATCGGCCACTTTATGGCCTTCCTAGTAAAAAAGGGTCGAAAACGAGTAATGTCCTAGATTAACGAGGGGATTTTCTTAACCTCCATTTTGGCCGAATTTTTAGAGAATGCAAAAATATCCCATGGAAGTCGTAGTTATGTTGTTTACCTATCCAACGAATTGTCACATGCTAAGATTCAATGCAAATCGGCCACTTTAAGGCCTTCCTAGTAAAAATGGGTCGAAAACGAGTAATGTCCTAAATTAACGAGGAGATTTTAACCCCCATTTTGGCTGAATTTTTAGAGAATGCAAAAATATCCCATGGAAGTCATAGTTATGTTGTTTACCTATCCAACGAATTGTCACACACTAAGATTCAATGCAAATCGGCCACATTATGGCCTTCCTAGTAAAAAAGGGTCGAAAACGAGTAATGTCCCAAATTAACGAGGAGATTTTCTTAACCTCCATTTTGGATGAATTTTTAGATAATGCAAAAATATCCCATGGAAGTCGTAGTTATGTTGTTTACCTATCCAACAAATTGTCACACGCTAAGATTCAATGCAAATCGGCTACATTATAGCCTTCCTACTAAAAAAGGGTCGAAAACGAGTAATGTCCCAAATTAACGAGGAGATTTTCTTGACCTCCATTTTGGATGAATTTTTAGATAATGCAAAAATATCCCATGGAAGTCGTAGTTATGTTGTTTACCTATCCAATGAATTGTCACATGCTAAGATTCAATACAAATCGGCCACATTATGGCCTTCCTAGTAAAAATGGGTCGAAAACGAGTAATGTCCTAAATTAACGAGGAGATTTTCTTAACCTCCATTTTGGCCGAATTTTTAGAGAATGCAAAAATATCCCATGGAAGTGATAGTTATGTTGTTTACCTATCCAACGAATTGTCACACGCTAAGATTCAATGCAAATCGGCCACATTATGGCCTTCCTACTAAAAAAGGGTCGAAAACGAGTAATGTCCCAAATTGACGAGGAGATTTACTTAACCTCCATTTTGGCTGAATTTTTAGAGAATGCAAAAAAATCCCATGGAAGTCGTAGCTATGTTGTTTACCTATCCAACGAATTGTCCCATGCTAAGATTCAATACAAACCGGCCACTTTATGGCCTTCCTTTTAAAAAAGGGTCGAAAACGAGTAATGTCCTAAATTAACGAGGGGATTTTCTTAACCTCCATTTTGGCTGAATTTTTAGAGAATGCAAAAATATCCCATGGAAGTCGTAGTTATGTTGTTTACCTATCCAACGAATTGTCACATGCTAAGATTCAATACAAATCGGCCACTTTAAGGCCTTCCTAGTAAAAATGGGTCGAAAACGAGTAATGTCCTAAATTAACGAGGAGTTTTTCCTAACCTCCATTTTGGCCGAATTTTTAGAGAATGCAAAAATATCCCATGGAAGTCGTTGTTATGTTGTTTACCTATCCAACGAATTGTCACACGCTAAGATTCAATGCAAATCGGCCACATTATGGCCTTCCTACTAAAAAACGGTCGAAAACGAGTAATGTCCCAAATTAACGAGGTCTTTTCTTAACCCCCATTTTGGCTGAATTTTTAGAGAATGCAAAAATATCCCATGGAAGTCATTGCTATGTTGTTTACCTATCCAACGAATTGTCACACGCTAAGATTCAATGCAAATCGGCCACATTATGGCCTTCCTAGTAAAAATGGGTCGAAAACGAGTAATGTCCTAAATTAACGAGGAGATTTTCTTAACCTCCATTTTGGCCGAATTTTTAGAGAATGCAAAAATATCCCATGGAAGTCGTAGTTATGTTGTTTACCTATCCAACAAATTGTCACAAGCTAAGATTCAATGCAAATCGGCCACATTATGGCCTTCCTACTAAAAAAGGGTCGAAAACGAGTAATGTCCCAAATTGACGAGGAGATTTACTTAACCTCCATTTCGGCTGAATTTTTAGAGAATGCAAAAAAATCCCATGGAAGTCGTTGTTATGTTGTTTACCTATCCAACGAATTGTCACATGCTAAGATTAAATGCAAATCGGCCACTTTATGGCCTTCCTAGTAAAAAAGGGTCGAAAACGCGTAATGTCCTAGATTAACGAGGGGATTTTCTTAACCTCCATTTTGGCCGAATTTTTAGAGAATGCAAAAATATCCCATGGAAGTCGTAGTTATGTTGTTTACCTATCCAACGAATTGTCACATGCTAAGATTCAATGCAAATCGGCCACTTTAAGGCCTTCCTAGTAAAAATGGGTCGAAAACGAGTAATGTCCTAAATTAACGAGGAGATTTTAACCCCCATTTTGGCTGAATTTTTAGAGAATGCAAAAATATCCCATGGAAGTCATAGTTATGTTGTTTACCTATCCAACGAATTGTCACACACTAAGATTCAATGCAAATCGGCCACATTATGGCCTTCCTAGTAAAAAAGGGTCGAAAACGAGTAATGTCCCAAATTAACGAGGAGATTTTCTTAACCTCCATTTTGGATGAATTTTTAGATAATGCAAAAATATCCCATGGAAGTCGTAGTTATGTTGTTTACCTATCCAACAAATTGTCACACGCTAAGATTCAATGCAAATCGGCTACATTATAGCCTTCCTACTAAAAAAGGGTCGAAAACGAGTAATGTCCCAAATTAACGAGGAGATTTTCTTGACCTCCATTTTGGATGAATTTTTAGATAATGCAAAAATATCCCATGGAAGTCGTAGTTATGTTGTTTACCTATCCAATGAATTGTCACATGCTAAGATTCAATACAAATCGGCCACATTATGGCCTTCCTAGTAAAAATGGGTCGAAAACGAGTAATGTCCTAAATTAACGAGGAGATTTTCTTAACCTCCATTTTGGCCGAATTTTTAGAGAATGCAAAAATATCCCATGGAAGTGATAGTTATGTTGTTTACCTATCCAACGAATTGTCACACGCTAAGATTCAATGCAAATCGGCCACATTATGGCCTTCCTACTAAAAAAGGGTCGAAAACGAGTAATGTCCTAGATTAACGAGGGGATTTTCTTAACCTCCATTTTGGCCGAATTTTTAGAGAATGCAAAAATATCCCATGGAAGTCGTAGTTATTTTGTTTACCTATCCAACGAATTGTCACATGCTAAGATTCAATGCAAACCGGCCACTTTATGGCCTTCCTTTTAAAAAAGGGTCGAAAACGAGTAATGTCCTAAATTAACGAGGGGATTTTCTTAACCTCCATTTTGGCTGAATTTTTAGAGAATGCAAAAATATCCCATGGAAGTCGTAGTTATGTTGTTTACCTATCCAACGAATTGTCACATGCTAAGATTCAATACAAATCGGCCACTTTAAGGCCTTCCTAGTAAAAATGGGTCGAAAACGAGTAATGTCCTAGATTAACGAGGGGATTTTCTTAACCTCCATTTTGGCCGAATTTTTAGAGAATGCAAAAATATCCCATGGAAGTCGTAGTTATGTTGTTTACCTATCCAACGAATTGTCACATGCTAAGATTCAATGCAAATCGGCCACTTTAAGGCCTTCCTAGTAAAAATGGGTCGAAAACGAGTAATGTCCTAAATTAACGAGGAGATTTTAACCCCCATTTTGGCTGAATTTTTAGAGAATGCAAAAATATCCCATGGAAGTCGTAGCTATGTTGTTTACCTAGCCAACGAATTGTCACACGCTAAGATTCAATGCAAATCGGCCACATTATGGCCTTCCTACTAAAAAAGGGTCGAAAACGAGTAATGTCCCAAATTAACGAGGTCTTTTCTTAACCCCCATTTTGGCTGAATTTTTAGAGAATGCAAAAATATCCCATGGAAGTCATTGCTATGTTGTTTACCTATCCAACGAATTGTCACACGCTAAGATTCAATGCAAATCGGCCACATTATGGCCTTCCTAGTAAAAAAGGGTCGAAAACGAGTAATGTCCCAAATTAACGAGGAGATTTTCTTAACCTCCATTTTGGCTGAATTTTTAAAAAATGCAAAAATATCCCATGGAAGTCGTAGCTATGTTGTTTACCTATCCAACGAATTGTCCCATGCTAAGATTCAATACAAACCGGCCACATTATGGCCTTCCTAGTAAAAAAGGGTCGAAAACGAGTAATGTCCCAAATTAACGAGGAGATTTTCTTAACCTCCATTTTGGATGAATTTTTAGAGAATGCAAAAATATCCCATGGAATTCGTAGCTATGTTGTTTACCTATCCAACAAATTGTTACACGCTAAGATTCAATACAAACCGGCCACATTATGGCCTTCCTACTAAAAAAGGGTCGAAAACGAGTAATGACCCAAATTAACGAGGAGATTTTCTTAACCTCCATTTTGGATGAATTTTTAGAGAATGCAAAAATATCCCATGGAAGTCGTAGTTATGTTGTTTACCTATCCAACAAATTGTCACACGCTAAGATTCAATGCAAATCGGCTACATTATGGCCTTCCTACTAAAAAAGGGTCGAAAACGAGTAATGTCCCAAATTAACGAGGAGATTTTCTTAACCTCCATTTTGGATGAATTTTTAGAGAATGCAAAAATATCCCATGGAAGTCGTAGTTATGTTGTTTACCTATCCAATGAATTGTCACATGCTAAGATTCAATACAAATCGGCCACATTATGGCCTTCCTAGTAAAAATGGGTCGAAAACGAGTAATGTCCTAAATTAACGAGGAGATTTTCTTAACCTCCATTTTGGCCGAATTTTTAGAGAATGCAAAAATATCCCATGGAAGTCATAGTTATGTTGTTTACCTATCCAACAAATTGTCACACGCTAAGATTCAATGCAAATCGGCCACATTATGGCCTTCCTACTAAAAAAGGGTCGAAAACGAGTAATGTCCTAGATTAACGAGGGGATTTTCTTAACCTCCATTTTGGCCGAATTTTTAGAGAATGCAAAAATATCCCATGGAAGTCGTAGTTATGTTGTTTACCTATCCAACGAATTGTCACATGCTAAGATTCAATGCAAATCGGCCACTTTAAGGCCTTCCTAGTAAAAATGGGTCGAAAACGAGTAATGTCCTAAATTAACGAGGAGATTTTAACCCCCATTTTGGCTGAATTTTTAGAGAATGCAAAAATATCCCATGGAAGTCGTAGCTATGTTGTTTACCTAGCCAACGAATTGTCACACGCTAAGATTCAATGCAAATCGGCCACATTATGGCCTTCCTACTAAAAAAGGGTCGAAAACGAGTAATGTCCCAAATTAACGAGGTCTTTTCTTAACCCCCATTTTGGCTGAATTTTTAGAGAATGCAAAAATATCCCATGGAAGTCATTGCTATGTTGTTTACCTATCCAACGAATTGTCACACGCTAAGATTCAATGCAAATCGGCCACATTATGGCCTTCCTAGTAAAAAAGGGTCGAAAACGAGTAATGTCCCAAATTAACGAGGAGATTTTCTTAACCTCCATTTTGGCTGAATTTTTAAAAAATGCAAAAATATCCCATGGAAGTCGTAGCTATGTTGTTTACCTATCCAACGAATTGTCCCATGCTAAGATTCAATACAAACCGGCCACATTATGGCCTTCCTAGTAAAAAAGGGTCGAAAACGAGTAATGTCCCAAATTAACGAGGAGATTTTCTTAACCTCCATTTTGGATGAATTTTTAGAGAATGCAAAAATATCCCATGGAATTCGTAGCTATGTTGTTTACCTATCCAACAAATTGTTACACGCTAAGATTCAATACAAACCGGCCACATTATGGCCTTCCTACTAAAAAAGGGTCGAAAACGAGTAATGTCCCAAATTAACGAGGAGATTTTCTTAACCTCCATTTTGGATGAATTTTTAGAGAATGCAAAAATATCCCATGGAAGTCGTAGTTATGTTGTTTACCTATCCAACAAATTGTCACACGCTAAGATTCAATGCAAATCGGCTACATTATGGCCTTCCTACTAAAAAAGGGTCGAAAACGAGTAATGTCCCAAATTAACGAGGAGATTTTCTTAACCTCCATTTTGGATGAATTTTTAGAGAATGCAAAAATATCCCATGGAAGTCGTAGTTATGTTGTTTACCTATCCAATGAATTGTCACATGCTAAGATTCAATACAAATCGGCCACATTATGGCCTTCCTAGTAAAAATGGGTCGAAAACGAGTAATGTCCCAAATTAACGAGGAGATTTTCTTAACCTCCATTTTGGCTGAATTTTTAAAAAATGCAAAAATATCCCATGGAAGTCGTAGCTATGTTGTTTACCTATCCAACGAATTGTCCCATGCTAAGATTCAATACAAATCGGCCACTTTAAGGCCTTCCTAGTAAAAATGGGTCGAAAACGAGTAATGTCCTAAATTAACGAGGAGTTTTTCTTAACCTCCATTTTGGCCGAATTTTTAGAGAATGCAAAAATATCCCATGGAAGTCGTAGTTATGTTGTTTACCTATCCAACGAATTGTCACATGCTAAGATTCAATGCAAATCGGCCACTTTAAGGCCTTCCTAGTAAAAATGGGTCGAAAACGAGTAATGTCCTAAATTAACGAGGAGATTTTAACCCCCATTTTGGCTGAATTTTTAGAGAATGCAAAAATATCCCATGGAAGTCGTAGCTATGTTGTTTACCTAGCCAACGAATTGTCACACGCTAAGATTCAATGCAAATCGGCCACATTATGGCCTTCCTACTAAAAAAGGGTCGAAAACGAGTAATGTCCCAAATTAACGAGGAGATTTTCTTAACCTCCATTTTGGCTGAATTTTTAAAAAATGCAAAAATATCCCATGGAAGTCGTAGCTATGTTGTTTACTTATCCAACGAATTGTCCCATGCTAAGATTCAATACAAACCGGCCACATTATGGCCTTCCTAGTAAAAAAGGGTCGAAAACGAGTAATGTCCCAAATTAACGAGGAGATTTTCTTAACCTCCATTTTGGATGAATTTTTAGAGAATGCAAAAATATCCCATGGAATTCGTAGCTATGTTGTTTACCTATCCAACAAATTGTTACACGCTAAGATTCAATACAAACCGGCCACATTATGGCCTTCCTACTAAAAAAGGGTCGAAAACGAGTAATGTCCCAAATTAACGAGGAGATTTTCTTAACCTCCATTTTGGATGAATTTTTAGAGAATGCAAAAATATCCCATGGAAGTCGTAGTTATGTTGTTTACCTATCCAACAAATTGTCACACGCTAAGATTCAATGCAAATCGGCTACATTATGGCCTTCCTACTAAAAAAGGGTCGAAAACGAGTAATGTCCCAAATTAACGAGGAGATTTTCTTAACCTCCATTTTGGATGAATTTTTAGAGAATGCAAAAATATCCCATGGAAGTCGTAGTTATGTTGTTTACCTATCCAATGAATTGTCACATGCTAAGATTCAATACAAATCGGCCACATTATGGCCTTCCTAGTAAAAATGGGTCGAAAACGAGTAATGTCCTAAATTAACGAGGAGATTTTCTTAACCTCCATTTTGGCCGAATTTTTAGAGAATGCAAAAATATCCCATGGAAGTCATAGTTATGTTGTTTACCTATCCAACAAATTGTCACACGCTAAGATTCAATGCAAATCGGCCACATTATGGCCTTCCTACTAAAAAAGGGTCGAAAACGAGTAATGTCCTAGATTAACGAGGGGATTTTCTTAACCTCCATTTTGGCCGAATTTTTAGAGAATGCAAAAATATCCCATGGAAGTCGTAGTTATGTTGTTTACCTATCCAACGAATTGTCACATGCTAAGATTCAATGCAAATCGGCCACTTTAAGGCCTTCCTAGTAAAAATGGGTCGAAAACGAGTAATGTCCTAAATTAACGAGGAGATTTTAACCCCCATTTTGGCTGAATTTTTAGAGAATGCAAAAATATCCCATGGAAGTCGTAGCTATGTTGTTTACCTAGCCAACGAATTGTCACACGCTAAGATTCAATGCAAATCGGCCACATTATGGCCTTCCTACTAAAAAAGGGTCGAAAACGAGTAATGTCCCAAATTAACGAGGTCTTTTCTTAACCCCCATTTTGGCTGAATTTTTAGAGAATGCAAAAATATCCCATGGAAGTCATTGCTATGTTGTTTACCTATCCAACGAATTGTCACACGCTAAGATTCAATGCAAATCGGCCACATTATGGCCTTCCTAGTAAAAAAGGGTCGAAAACGAGTAATGTCCCAAATTAACGAGGAGATTTTCTTAACCTCCATTTTGGCTGAATTTTTAAAAAATGCAAAAATATCCCATGGAAGTCGTAGCTATGTTGTTTACGTATCCAACGAATTGTCCCATGCTAAGATTCAATACAAACCGGCCACATTATGGCCTTCCTAGTAAAAAAGGGTCGAAAACGAGTAATGTCCCAAATTAACGAGGAGATTTTCTTAACCTCCATTTTGGATGAATTTTTAGAGAATGCAAAAATATCCCATGGAATTCGTAGCTATGTTGTTTACCTATCCAACAAATTGTTACACGCTAAGATTCAATACAAACCGGCCACATTATGGCCTTCCTACTAAAAAAGGGTCGAAAACGAGTAATGTCCCAAATTAACGAGGAGATTTTCTTAACCTCCATTTTGGATGAATTTTTAGAGAATGCAAAAATATCCCATGGAAGTCGTAGTTATGTTGTTTACCTATCCAACAAATTGTCACACGCTAAGATTCAATGCAAATCGGCTACATTATGGCCTTCCTACTAAAAAAGGGTCGAAAACGAGTAATGTCCCAAATTAACGAGGAGATTTTCTTAACCTCCATTTTGGATGAATTTTTAGAGAATGCAAAAATATCCCATGGAAGTCGTAGTTATGTTGTTTACCTATCCAATGAATTGTCACATGCTAAGATTCAATACAAATCGGCCACATTATGGCCTTCCTAGTAAAAATGGGTCGAAAACGAGTAATGTCCCAAATTAACGAGGAGATTTTCTTAACCTCCATTTTGGCTGAATTTTTAAAAAATGCAAAAATATCCCATGGAAGTCGTAGCTATGTTGTTTACCTATCCAACGAATTGTCCCATGCTAAGATTCAATACAAATCGGCCACTTTAAGGCCTTCCTAGTAAAAATGGGTCGAAAACGAGTAATGTCCTAAATTAACGAGGAGTTTTTCCTAACCTCCATTTTGGCCGAATTTTTAGAGAATGCAAAAATATCCCATGGAAGTCGTTGTTATGTTGTTTACCTATCCAACGAATTGTCACATGCTAAGATTAAATGCAAATCGGCCACTTTATGGCCTTCCTAGTAAAAAAGGGTCGAAAACGAGTAATGTCCTAGATTAACGAGGGGATTTTCTTAACCTCCATTTTGGCCGAATTTTTAGAGAATGCAAAAATATCCCATGGAAGTCGTAGTTATGTTGTTTACCTATCCAACGAATTGTCACATGCTAAGATTCAATGCAAATCGGCCACTTTAAGGCCTTCCTAGTAAAAATGGGTCGAAAACGAGTAATGTCCTAAATTAACGAGGAGATTTTAACCCCCATTTTGGCTGAATTTTTAGAGAATGCAAAAATATCCCATGGAAGTCGTAGCTATGTTGTTTACCTAGCCAACGAATTGTCACACGCTAAGATTCAATGCAAATCGGCCACATTATGGCCTTCCTACTAAAAAAGGGTCGAAAACGAGTAATGTCCCAAATTAACGAGGTCTTTTCTTAACCCCCATTTTGGCTGAATTTTTAGAGAATGCAAAAATATCCCATGGAAGTCATTGCTATGTTGTTTACCTATCCAACGAATTGTCACACGCTAAGATTCAATGCAAATCGGCCACATTATGGCCTTCCTAGTAAAAAAGGGTCGAAAACGAGTAATGTCCCAAATTAACGAGGAGATTTTCTTAACCTCCATTTTGGCTGAATTTTTAAAAAATGCAAAAATATCCCATGGAAGTCGTAGCTATGTTGTTTACCTATCCAACGAATTGTCCCATGCTAAGATTCAATACAAACCGGCCACATTATGGCCTTCCTAGTAAAAAAGGGTCGAAAACGAGTAATGTCCCAAATTAACGAGGAGATTTTCTTAACCTCCATTTTGGATGAATTTTTAGAGAATGCAAAAATATCCCATGGAATTCGTAGCTATGTTGTTTACCTATCCAACAAATTGTTACACGCTAAGATTCAATACAAACCGGCCACATTATGGCCTTCCTACTAAAAAAGGGTCGAAAACGAGTAATGTCCCAAATTAACGAGGAGATTTTCTTAACCTCCATTTTGGATGAATTTTTAGAGAATGCAAAAATATCCCATGGAAGTCGTAGTTATGTTGTTTACCTATCCAACAAATTGTCACACGCTAAGATTCAATGCAAATCGGCTACATTATGGCCTTCCTACTAAAAAAGGGTCGAAAACGAGTAATGTCCCAAATTAACGAGGAGATTTTCTTAACCTCCATTTTGGATGAATTTTTAGAGAATGCAAAAATATCCCATGGAAGTCGTAGTTATGTTGTTTACCTATCCAATGAATTGTCACATGCTAAGATTCAATACAAATCGGCCACATTATGGCCTTCCTAGTAAAAATGGGTCGAAAACGAGTAATGTCCTAAATTAACGAGGAGATTTTCTTAACCTCCATTTTGGCCGACTTTTTAGAGAATGCAAAAATATCCCATGGAAGTCATAGTTATGTTGTTTACCTATCCAACAAATTGTCACACGCTAAGATTCAATGCAAATCGGCCACATTATGGCCTTCCTACTAAAAAAGGGTCGAAAACGAGTAATGTCCTAGATTAACGAGGGGATTTTCTTAACCTCCATTTTGGCCGAATTTTTAGAGAATGCAAAAATATCCCATGGAAGTCGTAGTTATTTTGTTTACCTATCCAACGAATTGTCACATGCTAAGATTCAATGCAAATCGGCCACTTTAAGGCCTTCCTAGTAAAAATGGGTCGAAAACGAGTAATGTCCTAAATTAACGAGGAGATTTTAACCCCCATTTTGGCTGAATTTTTAGAGAATGCAAAAATATCCCATGGAAGTCGTAGCTATGTTGTTTACCTAGCCAACGAATTGTCACACGCTAAGATTCAATGCAAATCGGCCACATTATGGCCTTCCTACTAAAAAAGGGTCGAAAACGAGTAATGTCCCAAATTAACGAGGTCTTTTCTTAACCCCCATTTTGGCTGAATTTTTAGAGAATGCAAAAATATCCCATGGAAGTCATTGCTATGTTGTTTACCTATCCAACGAATTGTCACACGCTAAGATTCAATGCAAATCGGCCACATTATGGCCTTCCTAGTAAAAAAGGGTCGAAAACGAGTAATGTCCCAAATTAACGAGGAGATTTTCTTAACCTCCATTTTGGCTGAATTTTTAAAAAATGCAAAAATATCCCATGGAAGTCGTAGCTATGTTGTTTACCTATCCAACGAATTGTCCCATGCTAAGATTCAATACAAACCGGCCACATTATGGCCTTCCTAGTAAAAAAGGGTCGAAAACGAGTAATGTCCCAAATTAACGAGGAGATTTTCTTAACCTCCATTTTGGCTGAATTTTTAAAAAATGCAAAAATATCCCATGGAAGTCGTAGCTATGTTGTTTACTTATCCAACGAATTGTCCCATGCTAAGATTCAATACAAACCGGCCACATTATGGCCTTCCTAGTAAAAAAGGGTCGAAAACGAGTAATGTCCCAAATTAACGAGGAGATTTTCTTAACCTCCATTTTGGCTGAATTTTTAAAAAATGCAAAAATATCCCATGGAAGTCGTAGCTATGTTGTTTACCTATCCAACGAATTGTCCCATGCTAAGATTCAATACAAACCGGCCACATTATGGCCTTCCTACTAAAAAAGGGTCGAAAACGAGTAATGTCCCAAATTAACGAGGAGATTTTCTTAACCTCCATTTTGGCTGAATTTTTAAAAAATGCAAAAATATCCCATGGAAGTCGTAGCTATGTTGTTTACTTATCCAACGAATTGTCCCATGCTAAGATTCAATACAAACCGGCCACATTATGGCCTTCCTAGTAAAAAAGGGTCGAAAACGAGTAATGTCCCAAATTAACGAGGAGATTTTCTTAACCTCCATTTTGGATGAATTTTTAGAGAATGCAAAAATATCCCATGGAATTCGTAGCTATGTTGTTTACCTATCCAACAAATTGTTACACGCTAAGATTCAATACAAACCGGCCACATTATGGCCTTCCTACTAAAAAAGGGTCGAAAACGAGTAATGTCCCAAATTAACGAGGAGATTTTCTTAACCTCCATTTTGGATGAATTTTTAGAGAATGCAAAAATATCCCATGGAAGTCGTAGTTATGTTGTTTACCTATCCAACAAATTGTCACACGCTAAGATTCAATGCAAATCGGCTACATTATGGCCTTCCTACTAAAAAAGGGTCGAAAACGAGTAATGTCCCAAATTAACGAGGAGATTTTCTTAACCTCCATTTTGGATGAATTTTTAGAGAATGCAAAAATATCCCATGGAAGTCGTAGTTATGTTGTTTACCTATCCAATGAATTGTCACATGCTAAGATTCAATACAAATCGGCCACATTATGGCCTTCCTAGTAAAAATGGGTCGAAAACGAGTAATGTCCTAAATTAACGAGGAGATTTTCTTAACCTCCATTTTGGCCGAATTTTTAGAGAATGCAAAAATATCCCATGGAAGTCATAGTTATGTTGTTTACCTATCCAACAAATTGTCACACGCTAAGATTCAATGCAAATCGGCCACATTATGGCCTTCCTACTAAAAAAGGGTCGAAAACGAGTAATGTCCTAGATTAACGAGGGGATTTTCTTAACCTCCATTTTGGCCGAATTTTTAGAGAATGCAAAAATATCCCATGGAAGTCGTAGTTATGTTGTTTACCTATCCAACGAATTGTCACATGCTAAGATTCAATGCAAATCGGCCACTTTAAGGCCTTCCTAGTAAAAATGGGTCGAAAACGAGTAATGTCCTAAATTAACGAGGAGATTTTAACCCCCATTTTGGCTGAATTTTTAGAGAATGCAAAAATATCCCATGGAAGTCGTAGCTATGTTGTTTACCTAGCCAACGAATTGTCACACGCTAAGATTCAATGCAAATCGGCCACATTATGGCCTTCCTACTAAAAAAGGGTCGAAAACGAGTAATGTCCCAAATTAACGAGGTCTTTTCTTAACCCCCATTTTGGCTGAATTTTTAGAGAATGCAAAAATATCCCATGGAAGTCATTGCTATGTTGTTTACCTATCCAACGAATTGTCACACGCTAAGATTCAATGCAAATCGGCCACATTATGGCCTTCCTAGTAAAAAAGGGTCGAAAACGAGTAATGTCCCAAATTAACGAGGAGATTTTCTTAACCTCCATTTTGGCTGAATTTTTAAAAAATGCAAAAATATCCCATGGAAGTCGTAGCTATGTTGTTTACGTATCCAACGAATTGTCCCATGCTAAGATTCAATACAAACCGGCCACATTATGGCCTTCCTAGTAAAAAAGGGTCGAAAACGAGTAATGTCCCAAATTAACGAGGAGATTTTCTTAACCTCCATTTTGGATGAATTTTTAGAGAATGCAAAAATATCCCATGGAATTCGTAGCTATGTTGTTTACCTATCCAACAAATTGTTACACGCTAAGATTCAATACAAACCGGCCACATTATGGCCTTCCTACTAAAAAAGGGTCGAAAACGAGTAATGTCCCAAATTAACGAGGAGATTTTCTTAACCTCCATTTTGGATGAATTTTTAGAGAATGCAAAAATATCCCATGGAAGTCGTAGTTATGTTGTTTACCTATCCAACAAATTGTCACACGCTAAGATTCAATGCAAATCGGCTACATTATGGCCTTCCTACTAAAAAAGGGTCGAAAACGAGTAATGTCCCAAATTAACGAGGAGATTTTCTTAACCTCCATTTTGGATGAATTTTTAGAGAATGCAAAAATATCCCATGGAAGTCGTAGTTATGTTGTTTACCTATCCAATGAATTGTCACATGCTAAGATTCAATACAAATCGGCCACATTATGGCCTTCCTAGTAAAAATGGGTCGAAAACGAGTAATGTCCCAAATTAACGAGGAGATTTTCTTAACCTCCATTTTGGCTGAATTTTTAAAAAATGCAAAAATATCCCATGGAAGTCGTAGCTATGTTGTTTACCTATCCAACGAATTGTCCCATGCTAAGATTCAATACAAATCGGCCACTTTAAGGCCTTCCTAGTAAAAATGGGTCGAAAACGAGTAATGTCCTAAATTAACGAGGAGTTTTTCCTAACCTCCATTTTGGCCGAATTTTTAGAGAATGCAAAAATATCCCATGGAAGTCGTTGTTATGTTGTTTACCTATCCAACGAATTGTCACATGCTAAGATTAAATGCAAATCGGCCACTTTATGGCCTTCCTAGTAAAAAAGGGTCGAAAACGAGTAATGTCCTAGATTAACGAGGGGATTTTCTTAACCTCCATTTTGGCCGAATTTTTAGAGAATGCAAAAATATCCCATGGAAGTCGTAGTTATGTTGTTTACCTATCCAACGAATTGTCACATGCTAAGATTCAATGCAAATCGGCCACTTTAAGGCCTTCCTAGTAAAAATGGGTCGAAAACGAGTAATGTCCTAAATTAACGAGGAGATTTTAACCCCCATTTTGGCTGAATTTTTAGAGAATGCAAAAATATCCCATGGAAGTCGTAGCTATGTTGTTTACCTAGCCAACGAATTGTCACACGCTAAGATTCAATGCAAATCGGCCACATTATGGCCTTCCTACTAAAAAAGGGTCGAAAACGAGTAATGTCCCAAATTAACGAGGTCTTTTCTTAACCCCCATTTTGGCTGAATTTTTAGAGAATGCAAAAATATCCCATGGAAGTCATTGCTATGTTGTTTACCTATCCAACGAATTGTCACACGCTAAGATTCAATGCAAATCGGCCACATTATGGCCTTCCTAGTAAAAAAGGGTCGAAAACGAGTAATGTCCCAAATTAACGAGGAGATTTTCTTAACCTCCATTTTGGCTGAATTTTTAAAAAATGCAAAAATATCCCATGGAAGTCGTAGCTATGTTGTTTACCTATCCAACGAATTGTCCCATGCTAAGATTCAATACAAACCGGCCACATTATGGCCTTCCTAGTAAAAAAGGGTCGAAAACGAGTAATGTCCCAAATTAACGAGGAGATTTTCTTAACCTCCATTTTGGATGAATTTTTAGAGAATGCAAAAATATCCCATGGAATTCGTAGCTATGTTGTTTACCTATCCAACAAATTGTTACACGCTAAGATTCAATACAAACCGGCCACATTATGGCCTTCCTACTAAAAAAGGGTCGAAAACGAGTAATGTCCCAAATTAACGAGGAGATTTTCTTAACCTCCATTTTGGATGAATTTTTAGAGAATGCAAAAATATCCCATGGAAGTCGTAGTTATGTTGTTTACCTATCCAACAAATTGTCACACGCTAAGATTCAATGCAAATCGGCTACATTATGGCCTTCCTACTAAAAAAGGGTCGAAAACGAGTAATGTCCCAAATTAACGAGGAGATTTTCTTAACCTCCATTTTGGATGAATTTTTAGAGAATGCAAAAATATCCCATGGAAGTCGTAGTTATGTTGTTTACCTATCCAATGAATTGTCACATGCTAAGATTCAATACAAATCGGCCACATTATGGCCTTCCTAGTAAAAATGGGTCGAAAACGAGTAATGTCCTAAATTAACGAGGAGATTTTCTTAACCTCCATTTTGGCCGACTTTTTAGAGAATGCAAAAATATCCCATGGAAGTCATAGTTATGTTGTTTACCTATCCAACAAATTGTCACACGCTAAGATTCAATGCAAATCGGCCACATTATGGCCTTCCTACTAAAAAAGGGTCGAAAACGAGTAATGTCCTAGATTAACGAGGGGATTTTCTTAACCTCCATTTTGGCCGAATTTTTAGAGAATGCAAAAATATCCCATGGAAGTCGTAGTTATTTTGTTTACCTATCCAACGAATTGTCACATGCTAAGATTCAATGCAAATCGGCCACTTTAAGGCCTTCCTAGTAAAAATGGGTCGAAAACGAGTAATGTCCTAAATTAACGAGGAGATTTTAACCCCCATTTTGGCTGAATTTTTAGAGAATGCAAAAATATCCCATGGAAGTCGTAGCTATGTTGTTTACCTAGCCAACGAATTGTCACACGCTAAGATTCAATGCAAATCGGCCACATTATGGCCTTCCTACTAAAAAAGGGTCGAAAACGAGTAATGTCCCAAATTAACGAGGTCTTTTCTTAACCCCCATTTTGGCTGAATTTTTAGAGAATGCAAAAATATCCCATGGAAGTCATTGCTATGTTGTTTACCTATCCAACGAATTGTCACACGCTAAGATTCAATGCAAATCGGCCACATTATGGCCTTCCTAGTAAAAAAGGGTCGAAAACGAGTAATGTCCCAAATTAACGAGGAGATTTTCTTAACCTCCATTTTGGCTGAATTTTTAAAAAATGCAAAAATATCCCATGGAAGTCGTAGCTATGTTGTTTACCTATCCAACGAATTGTCCCATGCTAAGATTCAATACAAACCGGCCACATTATGGCCTTCCTAGTAAAAAAGGGTCGAAAACGAGTAATGTCCCAAATTAACGAGGAGATTTTCTTAACCTCCATTTTGGATGAATTTTTAGAGAATGCAAAAATATCCCATGGAATTCGTAGCTATGTTGTTTACCTATCCAACAAATTGTTACACGCTAAGATTCAATACAAACCGGCCACATTATGGCCTTCCTACTAAAAAAGGGTCGAAAACGAGTAATGTCCCAAATTAACGAGGAGATTTTCTTAACCTCCATTTTGGATGAATTTTTAGAGAATGCAAAAATATCCCATGGAAGTCGTAGTTATGTTGTTTACCTATCCAACGAATTGTCCCATGCTAAGATTCAATACAAACCGGCCACTTTATGGCCTTCCTTCTAAAAAAGGGTCGAAAACGAGTAATGTCCTAAATTAACGAGGGGATTTTCTTAACCTCCATTTTGGCTGAATTTTTAGAGAATGCAAAAATATCCCATGGAAGTCGTAGTTATGTTGTTTACCTATCCAACGAATTGTCACATGCTAAGATTCAATACAAATCGGCCACTTTAAGGCCTTCCTAGTAAAAATGGGTCGAAAATGAGTAATGTCCTAAATTAACGAGGAGTTTTTCCTAACCTCCATTTTGGCCGAATTTTTAGAGAATGCAAAAATATCCCATGGAAGTCGTTGTTATGTTGTTTACCTATCCAACGAATTGTCACATGCTAAGATTAAATGCAAATCGGCCACTTTATGGCCTTCCTAGTAAAAAAGGGTCGAAAACGAGTGATGTCCTAGATTAACGAGGGGATTTTCTTAACCTCCATTTTGGCCGAATTTTTAGAGAATGCAAAAATATCCCATGGAAGTCGTAGTTATGTTGTTTACCTATCCAACGAATTGTCACATGCTAAGATTCAATACAAATCGGCCACTTTAAGGCCTTCCTAGTAAAAATGGGTCAAAAACGGGTAATGTCCTAAATTAACGAGGAGATTTTCTAAACCTCCATTTTGGCCAAATTTTTAGAGAATGCAAAAATATCCCATGGAAGTCGTAGTTATGTTGTTTACCTATCCAACGAATTGTCCCATGCTAAGATTCAATACAAACCGGCCACTTTATGGCCTTCCTTCTAAAAAAGGGTCGAAAACGAGTAATGTCCTAAATTAACGAGGGGATTTTCTTAACCTCCATTTTGGCTGAATTTTTAGAGAATGCAAAAATATCCCATGGAAGTCGTAGTTATGTTGTTTACCTATCCAACGAATTGTCACATGCTAAGATTCAATACAAATCGGCCACTTTAAGGCCTTCCTAGTAAAAATGGGTCGAAAACGAGTAATGTCCTAAATTAACGAGGAGTTTTTCCTAACCTCCATTTTGGCCGAATTTTTAGAGAATGCAAAAATATCCCATGGAAGTCGTTGTTATGTTGTTTACCTATCCAACGAATTGTCACATGCTAAGATTAAATGCAAATCGGCCACTTTATGGCCTTCCTAGTAAAAAAGGGTCGAAAACGAGTGATGTCCTAGATTAACGAGGGGATTTTCTTAACCTCCATTTTGGCCGAAATTTTAGAGAATGCAAAAATATCCCATGGAAGTCGTAGTTATGTTGTTTACCTATCCAACGAATTGTCACATGCTAAGATTCAATACAAATCGGCCACTTTAAGGCCTTCCTAGTAAAAATGGGTCAAAAACGGGTAATGTCCTAAATTAACGAGGAGATTTTCTAAACCTCCATTTTGGCCAAATTTTTAGAGAATGCAAAAATATCCCATGGAAGTCATAGTTATGTTGTTTACCTATCCAACGAATTGTCACACGCTAAGATTCAATGCAAATCGGCCACATTATGACCTTCCTACTAAAAAAGGGTCGAAAACGAGTAATGTCCCAAATTAACGAGGAGATTTTCTTAACCTCCATTTTGGCTGAATTTTTAGAGAATGCAAAAATATCCCATGGAAGTCGTAGTTATGTTGTTTACCTATCCAATGAATTGTCACATGCTAAGATTTAATACAAATCGGCCACTTTATGGCCTTCCTTCTAAAAAAGGGTCGAAAACGAGTAATGTCCTAAATTAACGAGGAGATTTTCCTAACCTCCATTTTGGCCGAATTTTTAGAGAATGAAAAAATATCCCATGGAAGTCGTAGTTATGTTGTTTACCTATCCAACGAATTGTCACACGCTAAGATTCAATGCAAATCGGCCACATTGTGGCCTTCCTACTAAAAAAGGGTCGAAAACGAGTAATGTCCCAAATTAACGAGGAGATTTTCTTAACCTCCATTTTGGCTGAATTTTTAGAGAATGCAAAAATATCCCATGGAAGTCGTAGTTATGTTGTTTACCTATCCAATGAATTGTCACATGCTAAGATTCAATACAAATCGACCACTTTATGGCCTTCCTAGTAAAAATGGGTCGAAAACGAGTAATGTGCTAAATTAACGAGGAGATTTTCTTAACCTCCATTTTGGCCGAATTTTTAGAGAATGCAAAAATATCCCATGTAAGTCGTAGTTATGTTGTTTACCTATCCAACAAATTGTCACACGCTAAGATTCAATGCAAATCGGCCACATTATGGCCTTCCTACTAAAAAAGGTCGAAAACGAGTAATGTCCCAAATTGACGAGGAGATTTTCTTAACCTCCATTTTGGCTGAATTTTTAGAGGATGCAAAAAAATCCCATGGAAGTCGTAGCTATATTGTTTACCTATCCAACGAATTGTCCCATGCTAAGATTCAATACAAACCGGCCACTTTATGGCCTTGCTTCTAAAAAAGGGTCGAAAACGAGTAATGTCCTAAATTAACGAGGGGATTTTCTTAACCTCCATTTTGGCTGAATTTTTAGAGAATGCAAAAATATCCCATGGAAGTCGTAGTTATGTTGTTTACCTATCCAACGAATTGTCACATGCTAAGATTAAATGCAAATCGGCCACTTTATGGCCTTCCTAGTAAAAAAGGGTCGAAAACGAGTAATGTCCTAGATTAACGAGGGGATTTTCTTAACCTCCATTTTGGCCGAATTTTTAGAGAATGCAAAAATATCCCATGGAAGTCGTAGTTATGTTGTTTACCTATCCAACGAATTGTCACATGCTAAGATTCAATACAAATCGGCCACTTTATGGCCTTCCTAGTAAAAATGGGTCAAAAACGAGTAATGTCCTAAATTAACGAGGAGATTTTCTAAACCTCCATTTTGGCCAAATTTTAAGAGAATGCAAAAATATCCCATGGAAGTCGTAGTTATGTTGTTTACATATCCAACGAATTGTCACACGCTAAGATTCAATGCAAATCGGCCACATTATGGCCTTCCTACTAAAATAGGGTCGAAAACGAGTAATGTCCCAAATTGACGAGGAGATTTACTTAACCTCCATTTTGGCTGAATTTTTAGAGAATGCAAAAAAATCCCATGGAAGTCGTAGTTATGTTGTTTACCTATCCAACGAATTGTCCCATGCTAAGATTCAATACAAACCGGCCACTTTATGGCCTTCCTTCTAAAAAAGGGTCGAAAACGAGTAATGTCCTAAATTAACGAGGGGATTTTCTTAACCTCCATTTTGGCTGAATTTTTAGAGAATGCAAAAATATCCCATGGAAGTCGTAGTTATGTTGTTTACCTATCCAACGAATTGTCACATGCTAAGATTCAATCCAAATCGGCCACTTTAAGGCCTTCCTAGTAAAAATGGATCGAAAACGAGTAATGTCCTAAATTAACGAGGAGTTTTTCCTAACCTCCATTTTGGCCGAATTTTTAGAGAATGCAAAAATATCCCATGGAAGTCGTTGTTATGTTGTTTACCTATCCAACGAATTGTCACATGCTAAGATTAAATGCAAATCGGCCACTTTATGGCCTTCCTAGTAAAAAAGGGTCGAAAACGAGTAATGTCCTAGATTAACGAGGGGATTTTCTTAACCTCCATTTTGGCCGAATTTTTAGAGAATGCAAAAATATCCCATGGAAGTCGTAGTTATGTTGTTTACCTATCCAACGAATTGTCACATGCTAAGATTCAATACAAATCGGCCACTTTAAGGCCTTCCTAGTAAAAATGGGTCAAAAACGGGTAATGTCCTAAATTAACGAGGAGATTTTCTAAACCTCCATTTTGGCCAAATTTTTAGAGAATGCAAAAATATCCCATGGAAGTCATAGTTATGTTGTTTACCTATCCAACGAATTGTCACACGCTAAGATTCAATGCAAATCGGCCACATTATGACCTTCCTACTAAAAAAGGGTCGAAAACGAGTAATGTCCCAAATTAACGAGGAGATTTTCTTAACCTCCATTTTGGCTGAATTTTTAGAGAATGCAAAAATATCCCATGGAAGTCGTAGTTATGTTGTTTACCTATCCAATGAATTGTCACATGCTAAGATTTAATACAAATCGGCCACTTTATGGCCTTCCTTCTAAAAAAGGGTCGAAAACGAGTAATGTCCTAAATTAACGAGGAGATTTTCCTAACCTCCATTTTGGCCGAATTTTTAGAGAATGAAAAAATATCCCATGGAAGTCGTAGTTATGTTGTTTACCTATCCAACGAATTGTCACACGCTAAGATTCAATGCAAATCGGCCACATTGTGGCCTTCCTACTAAAAAAGGGTCGAAAACGAGTAATGTCCCAAATTAACGAGGAGATTTTCTTAACCTCCATTTTGGATGAATTTTTAGAGAATGCAAAAATATCCCATGGAAGTCGTAGTTATGTTGTTTACCTATCCAATGAATTGTCACATGCTAAGATTCAATACAAATCGACCACTTTATGGCCTTCCTAGTAAAAATGGGTCGAAAACGAGTAATGTGCTAAATTAACGAGGAGATTTTCTTAACCTCCATTTTGGCCGAATTTTTAGAGAATGCAAAAATATCCCATGTAAGTCGTAGTTATGTTGTTTACCTATCCAACAAATTGTCACACGCTAAGATTCAATGCAAATCGGCCACATTATGGCCTTCCTACTAAAAAAGGTCGAAAACGAGTAATGTCCCAAATTGACGAGGAGATTTTCTTAACCTCCATTTTGGCTGAATTTTTAGAGGATGCAAAAAAATCCCATGGAAGTCGTAGCTATATTGTTTACCTATCCAACGAATTGTCCCATGCTAAGATTCAATACAAACCGGCCACTTTATGGCCTTGCTTTTAAAAAAGGGTCGAAAACGAGTAATGTCCTAAATTAACGAGGGGATTTTCTTAACCTCCATTTTGGCTGAATTTTTAGAGAATGCAAAAATATCCCATGGAAGTCGTAGTTATGTTGTTTACCTATCCAACGAATTGTCACATGCTAAGATTAAATGCAAATCGGCCACTTTATGGCCTTCCTAGTAAAAAAGGGTCGAAAACGAGTAATGTCCTAGATTAACGAGGGGATTTTCTTAACCTCCATTTTGGCCGAATTTTTAGAGAATGCAAAAATATCCCATGGAAGTCGTAGTTATGTTGTTTACCTATCCAACGAATTGTCACATGCTAAGATTCAATACAAATCGGCCACTTTATGGCCTTCCTAGTAAAAATGGGTCAAAAACGAGTAATGTCCTAAATTAACGAGGAGATTTTCTAAACCTCCATTTTGGCCAAATTTTAAGAGAATGCAAAAATATCCCATGGAAGTCGTAGTTATGTTGTTTACCTATCCAACGAATTGTCACACGCTAAGATTCAATGCAAATCGGCCACATTATGGCCTTCCTACTAAAAAAGGGTCGAAAACGAGTAATGTCCCAAATTGACGAGGAGATTTACTTAACCTCCATTTTGGCTGAATTTTTAGAGAATGCAAAAAAATCCCATGGAAGTCGTAGTTATGTTGTTTACCTATCCAACGAATTGTCCCATGCTAAGATTCAATACAAACCGGCCACTTTATGGCCTTCCTTCTAAAAAAGGGTCGAAAACGAGTAATGTCCTAAATTAACGAGGGGATTTTCTTAACCTCCATTTTGGCTGAATTTTTAGAGAATGCAAAAATATCCCATGGAAGTCGTAGTTATGTTGTTTACCTATCCAACGAATTGTCACATGCTAAGATTCAATCCAAATCGGCCACTTTAAGGCCTTCCTAGTAAAAATGGGTCGAAAACGAGTAATGTCCTAAATTAACGAGGAGTTTTTCCTAACCTCCATTTTGGCCGAATTTTTAGAGAATGCAAAAATATCCCATGGAAGTCGTTGTTATGTTGTTTACCTATCCAACGAATTGTCACATGCTAAGATTAAATGCAAATCGGCCACTTTATGGCCTTCCTAGTAAAAAAGGGTCGAAAACGAGTAATGTCCTAGATTAACGAGGGGATTTTCTTAACCTCCATTTTGGCCGAATTTTTAGAGAATGCAAAAATATCCCATGGAAGTCATAGTTATGTTGTTTACCTATCCAACGAATTGTCACACGCTAAGATTCAATGCAAATCGGCCACATTATGACCTTCCTACTAAAAAAGGGTCGAAAACGAGTAATGTCCCAAATTAACGAGGAGATTTTCTTAACCTCCATTTTGGCTGAATTTTTAGAGAATGCAAAAATATCCCATGGAAGTCGTAGTTATGTTGTTTACCTATCCAATGAATTGTCACATGCTAAGATTCAATACAAATCGACCACTTTATGGCCTTCCTAGTAAAAATGGGTCGAAAACGAGTAATGTCCTAAATTAACGAGGAGATTTTCTTAACCTCCATTTTGGCCGAATTTTTAGAGAATGCAAAAATATCCCATGGAAGTCGTTGTTATGTTGTTTACCTATCCAAAGAATTGTCACATGCTAAGATTAAATGCAAATCGGCCACTTTATGGCCTTCCTAGTAAAAAAGGGTCGAAAACGAGTAATGACCTAGATTAACGAGGGGATTTTCTTAACCTCCATTTTGGCCGAATTTTTAGAGAATGCAAAAATATCCCATGGAAGTCGTAGTTATGTTGTTTACCTATCCAACGAATTGTCACACGCTAAGATTCAATGCAAATCGGCCACATTATGGCCTTCCTACTAAAAAAGGGTCGAAAACGAGTAATGTCCCAAATTAACAAGGAGATTTTCTTAACCTCCATTTTGGCTGAATTTTTAGAGAATGCAAAAATATCCCATGGAAGTCGTAGTTATGTTGTTTACCTATCCAATGAATTGTCACATGCTAAGATTCAATACAAATCGGCCACTTTAAGGCCTTCCTAGTAAAAATGGGTCAAAAACGGGTAATGTCCTAAATTAACGAGGAGATTTTCTAAACCTCCATTTTGGCCAAATTTTTAGAGAATGCAAAAATATCCCATGGAAGTCATAGTTATGTTGTTTACCTATCCAACGAATTGTCACACGCTAGGATTCAATGCAAATCGGCCACATTATGACCTTCCTACTAAAAAAGGGTCGAAAACGAGTAATGTCCCAAATTAACGAGGAGATTTTCTTAACCTCCATTTTGGCTGAATTTTTAGAGAATGCAAAAATATCCCATGGAAGTCGTAGTTATGTTGTTTACCTATCCAATGAATTGTCACATGCTAAGATTCAATACAAATCGACCACTTTATGGCCTTCCTAGTAAAAATGGGTCGAAAACGAGTAATGTCCTAAATTAACGAGGAGATTTTCTTAACCTCCATTTTGGCCGAATTTTTAGAGAATGCAAAAATATCCCATGGAAGTCGTTGTTATGTTGTTTACCTATCCAAAGAATTGTCACATGCTAAGATTAAATGCAAATCGGCCACTTTATGGCCTTCCTAGTAAAAAAGGGTCGAAAACGAGTAATGACCTAGATTAACGAGGGGATTTTCTTAACCTCCATTTTGGCCGAATTTTTAGAGAATGCAAAAATATCCCATGGAAGTCGTAGTTATGTTGTTTACCTATCCAACGAATTGTCACACGCTAAGATTCAATGCAAATCGGCCACATTATGGCCTTCCTACTAAAAAAGGGTCGAAAACGAGTAATGTCCCAAATTAACAAGGAGATTTTCTTAACCTCCGTTTTGGCTGAATTTTTAGAGAATGCAAAAATATCCCATGGAAGTCGTAGTTATGTTGTTTACCTATCCAATGAATTGTCACATGCTAAGATTCAATACAAATCGGCCACTTTATGGCCTTCCTAGTAAAAATGGGTCGAAAACGAGTAATGTCCTAAATTAACGAGGAGATTTTCTTAACCTCCATTTTGGCCGAATTTTTAGAGAATGCAAAAATATCCCATGTAAGTCGTAGTTATGTTGTTTACCTATCCAACAAATTGTCACACGCTAAGATTCAATGCAAATCGGCCACATTATGGCCTTCCTACTAAAAAAGGTCGAAAACGAGTAATGTCCCAAATTGACGAGGAGATTTTCTTAACCTCCATTTTGGCTGAATTTTTAGAGGATGCAAAAAAATCCCATGGAAGTCGTAGCTATATTGTTTACCTATCCAACGAATTGTCCCATGCTAAGATTCAATACAAACCGGCCACTTTATGGCCTTCCTTCTAAAAAAGGGTCGAAAACGAGTAATGTCCTAAATTAACGAGGGGATTTTCTTAACCTCCATTTTGGCTAAATTTTTAGAGAATGCAAAAATATCCCATGGAAGTCGTAGTTATGTTGTTTACCTATCCAACGAATTGTCACATGCTAAGATTAAATGCAAATCGGCCACTTTATGGCCTTCCTAGTAAAAAAGGGTCGAAAACGAGTAATGTCCTAGATTAACGAGGGGATTTTCTTAACCTCCATTTTGGCCGAATTTTTATAGAATGCAAAAATATCCCATGGAAGTCGTAGTTATGTTGTTTACCTATCCAACGAATTGTCACATGCTAAGATTCAATACAAATCGGCCACTTTATGGCCTTCCTAGTAAAAATGGGTCAAAAACGAGTAATGTCCTAAATTAACGAGGAGATTTTCTAAACCTCCATTTTGGCCAAATTTTAAGAGAATGCAAAAATATCCCATGGAAGTCGTAGTTATGTTGTTTACCTATCCAACGAATTGTCACACGCTAAGATTCAATGCAAATCGGCCACATTATGGCCTTCCTACTAAAAAAGGGTCGAAAACGAGTAATGTCCCAAATTAACGAGGAGATTTTCTTAACCTCCATTTTGGCTGAATTTTTAGAGAATGCAAAAATATCTCATGGAAGTCGTAGTTATGTTGTTTACCTATCCAATGAATTGTCACATGCTAAGATTCAATACAAATTGCCCACTTTATGGCCTTCCTAGTAAAAATGGGTCGAAAACGAGTAATGTCCTAAATTAACGAGGAGATTTTCTTAACCTCCATTTTGGCCAAATTTTTAGAGAATGCAAAAATATCCCATGGAAGTCATAGTTATGTTGTTTATCTATCCAACGAATTGTCACACGCTAAGATTCAATGCAAATCAGCCACATTATGGCCTTCCTACTAAAAAAGGGTCGAAAACGAGTAATGTCCTAGATTAACGAGGGGATTTTCTTAACCTCCATTTTGGCCGAATTTTTAGAGAATGCAAAAATATCCCATGGAAGTCGTAGTTATGTTGTTTACCTATCCAACGAATTGTCACATGCTAAGATTCAATACAAATCGGCCACTTTAAGGCCTTCCTAGTAAAAATGGGTCAAAAACGGGTAATGTCCTAAATTAACGAGGAGATTTTCTAAACCTCCATTTTGGCCAAATTTTTAGAGAATGCAAAAATATCCCATGGAAGTCATAGTTATGTTGTTTACCTATCCAACGAATTGTCACACGCTAAGATTCAATGCAAATCGGCCACATTATGACCTTCCTACTAAAAAAGGGTCGAAAACGAGTAATGTCCCAAATTAACGAGGAGATTTTCTTAACCTCCATTTTGGCTGAATTTTTAGAGAATGCAAAAATATCCCATGGAAGTCGTAGTTATGTTGTTTACCTATCCAATGAATTGTCACATGCTAAGATTCAATACAAATCGACCACTTTATGGCCTTCCTAGTAAAAATGGGTCGAAAACGAGTAATGTCCTAAATTAACGAGGAGATTTTCTTAACCTCCATTTTGGCCGAATTTTTAGAGAATGCAAAAATATCCCATGGAAGTCGTTGTTATGTTGTTTACCTATCCAAAGAATTGTCACATGCTAAGATTAAATGCAAATCGGCCACTTTATGGCCTTCCTAGTAAAAAAGGGTCGAAAACGAGTAATGACCTAGATTAACGAGGGGATTTTCTTAACCTCCATTTTGGCCGAATTTTTAGAGAATGCAAAAATATCCCATGGAAGTCGTAGTTATGTTGTTTACCTATCCAACGAATTGTCACACGCTAAGATTCAATGCAAATCGGCCACATTATGGCCTTCCTACTAAAAAAGGGTCGAAAACGAGTAATGTCCCAAATTAACAAGGAGATTTTCTTAACCTCCATTTTGGCTGAATTTTTAGAGAATGCAAAAATATCCCATGGAAGTCGTAGTTATGTTGTTTACCTATCCAATGAATTGTCACATGCTAAGATTCAATACAAATCGACCACTTTATGGCCTTCCTAGTAAAAATGGGTCGAAAACGAGTAATGTCCTAAATTAACGAGGAGATTTTCTTAACCTCCATTTTGGCCGAATTTTTAGAGAATGCAAAAATATCCCATGGAAGTCGTTGTTATGTTGTTTACCTATCCAAAGAATTGTCACATGCTAAGATTAAATGCAAATCGGCCACTTTATGGCCTTCCTAGTAAAAAAGGGTCGAAAACGAGTAATGACCTAGATTAACGAGGGGATTTTCTTAACCTCCATTTTGGCCGAATTTTTAGAGAATGCAAAAATATCCCATGGAAGTCGTAGTTATGTTGTTTACCTATCCAACGAATTGTCACACGCTAAGATTCAATGCAAATCGGCCACATTATGGCCTTCCTACTAAAAAAGGGTCGAAAACGAGTAATGTCCCAAATTAACAAGGAGATTTTCTTAACCTCCATTTTGGCTGAATTTTTAGAGAATGCAAAAATATCCCATGGAAGTCGTAGTTATGTTGTTTACCTATCCAATGAATTGTCACATGCTAAGATTCAATACAAATCGGCCACTTTAAGGCCTTCCTAGTAAAAATGGGTCAAAAACGGGTAATGTCCTAAATTAACGAGGAGATTTTCTAAACCTCCATTTTGGCCAAATTTTTAGAGAATGCAAAAATATCCCATGGAAGTCATAGTTATGTTGTTTACCTATCCAACGAATTGTCACACGCTAAGATTCAATGCAAATCGGCCACATTATGACCTTCCTACTAAAAAAGGGTCGAAAACGAGTAATGTCCCAAATTAACGAGGAGATTTTCTTAACCTCCATTTTGGCTGAATTTTTAGAGAATGCAAAAATATCCCATGGAAGTCGTAGTTATGTTGTTTACCTATCCAATGAATTGTCACATGCTAAGATTCAATACAAATCGACCACTTTATGGCCTTCCTAGTAAAAATGGGTCGAAAACGAGTAATGTCCTAAATTAACGAGGAGATTTTCTTAACCTCCATTTTGGCCGAATTTTTAGAGAATGCAAAAATATCCCATGGAAGTCGTTGTTATGTTGTTTACCTATCCAAAGAATTGTCACATGCTAAGATTAAATGCAAATCGGCCACTTTATGGCCTTCCTAGTAAAAAAGGGTCGAAAACGAGTAATGACCTAGATTAACGAGGGGATTTTCTTAACCTCCATTTTGGCCGAATTTTTAGAGAATGCAAAAATATCCCATGGAAGTCGTAGTTATGTTGTTTACCTATCCAACGAATTGTCACACGCTAAGATTCAATGTAAATCGGCCACATTATGGCCTTCCTACTAAAAAAGGGTCGAAAACGAGTAATGTCCCAAATTAACAAGGAGATTTTCTTAACCTCCATTTTGGCTGAATTTTTAGAGAATGCAAAAATATCCCATGGAAGTCGTAGTTATGTTGTTTACCTATCCAATGAATTGTCACATGCTAAGATTCAATACAAATCGGCCACTTTATGGCCTTCCTAGTAAAAATGGGTCGAAAACGAGTAATGTCCTAAATTAACGAGGAGATTTTCTTAACCTCCATTTTGGCCGAATTTTTAGAGAATGCAAAAATATCCCATGTAAGTCGTAGTTATGTTGTTTACCTATCCAACAAATTGTCACACGCTAAGATTCAATGCAAATCGGCCACATTATGGCCTTCCTACTAAAAAAGGTCGAAAACGAGTAATGTCCCAAATTGACGAGGAGATTTTCTTAACCTCCATTTTGGCTGAATTTTTAGAGGATGCAAAAAAATCCCATGGAAGTCGTAGCTATATTGTTTACCTATCCAACGAATTGTCCCATGCTAAGATTCAATACAAACCGGCCACTTTATGGCCTTCCTTCTAAAAAAGGGTCGAAAACGAGTAATGTCCTAAATTAACGAGGGGATTTTCTTAACCTCCATTTTGGCTGAATTTTTAGAGAATGCAAAAATATCCCATGGAAGTCGTAGTTATGTTGTTTACCTATCCAACGAATTGTCACATGCTAAGATTAAATGCAAATCGGCCACTTTATGGCCTTCCTAGTAAAAAAGGGTCGAAAACGAGTAATGTCCTAGATTAACGAGGGGATTTTCTTAACCTCCATTTTGGCCGAATTTTTATAGAATGCAAAAATATCCCATGGAAGTCGTAGTTATGTTGTTTACCTATCCAACGAATTGTCACATGCTAAGATTCAATACAAATCGGCCACTTTATGGCCTTCCTAGTAAAAATGGGTCAAAAACGAGTAATGTCCTAAATTAACGAGGAGATTTTCTAAACCTCCATTTTGGCCAAATTTTAAGAGAATGCAAAAATATCCCATGGAAGTCGTAGTTATGTTGTTTACCTATCCAACGAATTGTCACACGCTAAGATTCAATGCAAATCGGCCACATTATGGCCTTCCTACTAAAAAAGGGTCGAAAACGAGTAATGTCCCAAATTAACGAGGAGATTTTCTTAACCTCCATTTTGGCTGAATTTTTAGAGAATGCAAAAATATCTCATGGAAGTCGTAGTTATGTTGTTTACCTATCCAATGAATTGTCACATGCTAAGATTCAATACAAATTGCCCACTTTATGGCCTTCCTAGTAAAAATGGGTCGAAAACGAGTAATGTCCTAAATTAACGAGGAGATTTTCTTAACCTCCATTTTGGCCAAATTTTTAGAGAATGCAAAAATATCCCATGGAAGTCATAGTTATGTTGTTTATCTATCCAACGAATTGTCACACGCTAAGATTCAATGCAAATCAGCCACATTATGGCCTTCCTACTAAAAAAGGGTCGAAAACGAGTAATGTCCTAGATTAACGAGGGGATTTTCTTAACCTCCATTTTGGCCGAATTTTTAGAGAATGCAAAAATATCCCACGGAAGTCGTAGTTATGTTGTTTACCTATCCAACGAATTGTCACATGCTAAGATTCAATACAAATCGGCCACTTTAAGGCCTTCCTAGTAAAAATGGGTCAAAAACGGGTAATGTCCTAAATTAACGAGGAGATTTTCTAAACCTCCATTTTGGCCAAATTTTTAGAGAATGCAAAAATATCCCATGGAAGTCATAGTTATGTTGTTTACCTATCCAACGAATTGTCACACGCTAAGATTCAATGCAAATCGGCCACATTATGACCTTCCTACTAAAAAAGGGTCGAAAACGAGTAATGTCCCAAATTAACGAGGAGATTTTCTTAACCTCCATTTTGGCTGAATTTTTAGAGAATGCAAAAATATCCCATGGAAGTCGTAGTTATGTTGTTTACCTATCCAATGAATTGTCACATGCTAAGATTCAATACAAATCGACCACTTTATGGCCTTCCTAGTAAAAATGGGTCGAAAACGAGTAATGTCCTAAATTAACGAGGAGATTTTCTTAACCTCCATTTTGGCCGAATTTTTAGAGAATGCAAAAATATCCCATGGAAGTCGTTGTTATGTTGTTTACCTATCCAAAGAATTGTCACATGCTAAGATTAAATGCAAATCGGCCACTTTATGGCCTTCCTAGTAAAAAAGGGTCGAAAACGAGTAATGACCTAGATTAACGAGGGGATTTTCTTAACCTCCATTTTGGCCGAATTTTTAGAGAATGCAAAAATATCCCATGGAAGTCGTAGTTATGTTGTTTACCTATCCAACGAATTGTCACACGCTAAGATTCAATGCAAATCGGCCACATTATGGCCTTCCTACTAAAAAAGGGTCGAAAACGAGTAATGTCCCAAATTAACAAGGAGATTTTCTTAACCTCCATTTTGGCTGAATTTTTAGAGAATGCAAAAATATCCCATGGAAGTCGTAGTTATGTTGTTTACCTATCCAATGAATTGTCACATGCTAAGATTCAATACAAATCGGCCACTTTATGGCCTTCCTAGTAAAAATGGGTCGAAAACGAGTAATGTCCTAAATTAACGAGGAGATTTTCTTAACCTCCATTTTGGCCGAATTTTTAGAGAATGCAAAAATATCCCATGTAAGTCGTAGTTATGTTGTTTACCTATCCAACAAATTGTCACACGCTAAGATTCAATGCAAATCGGCCACATTATGGCCTTCCTACTAAAAAAGGTCGAAAACGAGTAATGTCCCAAATTGACGAGGAGATTTTCTTAACCTCCATTTTGGCTGAATTTTTAGAGGATGCAAAAAAATCCCATGGAAGTCGTAGCTATATTGTTTACCTATCCAACGAATTGTCCCATGCTAAGATTCAATACAAACCGGCCACTTTATGGCCTTCCTTCTAAAAAAGGGTCGAAAACGAGTAATGTCCTAAATTAACGAGGGGATTTTCTTAACCTCCATTTTGGCTGAATTTTTAGAGAATGCAAAAATATCCCATGGAAGTCGTAGTTATGTTGTTTACCTATCCAACGAATTGTCACACGCTAAGATTCAATGCAAATCGGCCACATTATGGCCTTCCTACTAAAAAAGGGTCGAAAACGAGTAATGTCCCAAATTAACAAGGAGATTTTCTTAACCTCCATTTTGGCTGAATTTTTAGAGAATGCAAAAATATCCCATGGAAGTCGTAGTTATGTTGTTTACCTATCCAATGAATTGTCACATGCTAAGATTCAATACAAATCGGCCACTTTATGGCCTTCCTAGTAAAAATGGGTCGAAAACGAGTAATGTCCTAAATTAACGAGGAGATTTTCTTAACCTCCATTTTGGCCGAATTTTTAGAGAATGCAAAAATATCCCATGTAAGTCGTAGTTATGTTGTTTACCTATCCAACAAATTGTCACACGCTAAGATTCAATGCAAATCGGCCACATTATGGCCTTCCTACTAAAAAAGGTCGAAAACGAGTAATGTCCCAAATTGACGAGGAGATTTTCTTAACCTCCATTTTGGCTGAATTTTTAGAGGATGCAAAAAAATCCCATGGAAGTCGTAGCTATATTGTTTACCTATCCAACGAATTGTCCCATGCTAAGATTCAATACAAACCGGCCACTTTATGGCCTTCCTTCTAAAAAAGGGTCGAAAACGAGTAATGTCCTAAATTAACGAGGGGATTTTCTTAACCTCCATTTTGGCTGAATTTTTAGAGAATGCAAAAATATCCCATGGAAGTCGTAGTTATGTTGTTTACCTATCCAACGAATTGTCACATGCTAAGATTCAATACAAATCGGCCACTTTAAGGCCTTCCTAGTAAAAATGGGTCGAAAACGAGTAATGTCCTAAATTAACGAGGAGTTTTTCCTAACCTCCATTTTGGCCGAATTTTTAGAGAATGCAAAAATATCCCATGGAAGTCGTTGTTATGTTGTTTACCTATCCAACGAATTGTCACATGCTAAGATTAAATGCAAATCGGCCACTTTATGGCCTTCCTAGTAAAAAAGGGTCGAAACGAGTAATGTCCTAGATTAACGAGGGGATTTTCTTAACCTCCATTTTGGCCGAATTTTTAGAGAATGCAAAAATATCCCATGGAAGTCGTAGTTATGTTGTTTACCTATCCAACGAATTGTCACATGCTAAGATTCAATACAAATCGGCCACTTTATGGCCTTCCTAGTAAAAATGGGTCGAAAACGAGTAATGTCCTAAATTAACGAGGAGATTTTCTTAACCTCCATTTTGGCCGAATTTTTAGAGAATGCAAAAATATCCCATGGAAGTCGTAGTTATGTTGTTTACCTATCCAACAAATTGTCACACGCTAAGATTCAATGCAAATCAGCCACATTATGGCCTTCCTACTAAAAAAGGGTCAAAAACGAGTAATGTCCCAAATTGACGAGGAGATTTTCTTAACCTCCATTTTGGCTGAATTTTTAGAGGATGCAAAAAAATCCCATGGAAGTCGTAGCTATATTGTTTACCTATCCAACGAATTGTCCCATGCTAAGATTCAATACAAACCGGCCACTTTATGGCCTTCCTTCTAAAAAAGGGTCGAAAACGAGTAATGTCCTAAATTAACGAGGGGATTTTCTTAACCTCCATTTTGGCTGAATTTTTAGAGAATGCAAAAATATCCCATGGAAGTCGTAGTTATGTTGTTTACCTATCCAACGAATTGTCACATGCTAAGATTAAATGCAAATCGGCCACTTTATGGCCTTCCTAGTAAAAAAGGGTGGAAAACGAGTAATGTCCTAGATTAACGAGGGGATTTTCTTAACCTCCATTTTGGCCGAATTTTTAGAGAATGCAAAAATATCCCACGGAAGTCGTAGTTATGTTGTTTACCTATCCAACGAATTGTCACATGCTAAGATTCAATACAAATCGGCCACTTTAAGGCCTTCCTAGTAAAAATGGGTCAAAAACGGGTAATGTCCTAAATTAACGAGGAGATTTTCTAAACCTCCATTTTGGCCAAATTTTTAGAGAATGCAAAAATATCCCATGGAAGTCATAGTTATGTTGTTTACCTATCCAACGAATTGTCAAACGCTAAGATTCAATGCAAATCGGCCACATTATGACCTTCCTACTAAAAAAGGGTCGAAAACGAGTAATGTCCCAAATTAACGAGGAGATTTTCTTAACCTCCATTTTGGCTGAATTTTTAGAGAATGCAAAAATATCCCATGGAAGTCGTAGTTATGTTGTTTACCTATCCAATGAATTGTCACATGCTAAGATTCAATACAAATCGACCACTTTATGGCCTTCCTAGTAAAAATGGGTCGAAAACGAGTAATGTCCTAAATTAACGAGGAGATTTTCTTAACCTCCATTTTGGCCGAATTTTTAGAGAATGCAAAAATATCCCATGGAAGTCGTTGTTATGTTGTTTACCTATCCAAAGAATTGTCACATGCTAAGATTAAATGCAAATCGGCCACTTTATGGCCTTCCTAGTAAAAAAGGGTCGAAAACGAGTAATGACCTAGATTAACGAGGGGATTTTCTTAACCTCCATTTTGGCCGAATTTTTAGAGAATGCAAAAATATCCCATGGAAGTCGTAGTTATGTTGTTTACCTATCCAACGAATTGTCACACGCTAAGATTCAATGCAAATCGGCCACATTATGGCCTTCCTACTAAAAAAGGGTCGAAAACGAGTAATGTCCCAAATTAACAAGGAGATTTTCTTAACCTCCATTTTGGCTGAATTTTTAGAGAATGCAAAAATATCCCATGGAAGTCGTAGTTATGTTGTTTACCTATCCAATGAATTGTCACATGCTAAGATTCAATACAAATCGGCCACTTTATGGCCTTCCTAGTAAAAATGGGTCGAAAACGAGTAATGTCCTAAATTAACGAGGAGATTTTCTTAACCTCCATTTTGGCCGAATTTTTAGAGAATGCAAAAATATCCCATGTAAGTCGTAGTTATGTTGTTTACCTATCCAACAAATTGTCACACGCTAAGATTCAATGCAAATCGGCCACATTATGGCCTTCCTACTAAAAAAGGTCGAAAACGAGTAATGTCCCAAATTGACGAGGAGATTTTCTTAACCTCCATTTTGGCTGAATTTTTAGAGGATGCAAAAAAATCCCATGGAAGTCGTAGCTATATTGTTTACCTATCCAACGAATTGTCCCATGCTAAGATTCAATACAAACCGGCCACTTTATGGCCTTCCTTCTAAAAAAGGGTCGAAAACGAGTAATGTCCTAAATTAACGAGGGGATTTTCTTAACCTCCATTTTGGCTGAATTTTTAGAGAATGCAAAAATATCCCATGGAAGTCGTAGTTATGTTGTTTACCTATCCAACGAATTGTCACATGCTAAGATTCAATACAAATCGGCCACTTTAAGGCCTTCCTAGTAAAAATGGGTCGAAAACGAGTAATGTCCTAAATTAACGAGGAGTTTTTCCTAACCTCCATTTTGGCCGAATTTTTAGAGAATGCAAAAATATCCCATGGAAGTCGTTGTTATGTTGTTTACCTATCCAACGAATTGTCACATGCTAAGATTAAATGCAAATCGGCCACTTTATGGCCTTCCTAGTAAAAAAGGGTCGAAACGAGTAATGTCCTAGATTAACGAGGGGATTTTCTTAACCTCCATTTTGGCCGAATTTTTAGAGAATGCAAAAATATCCCATGGAAGTCGTAGTTATGTTGTTTACCTATCCAACGAATTGTCACATGCTAAGATTCAATACAAATCGGCCACTTTATGGCCTTCCTAGTAAAAATGGGTCGAAAACGAGTAATGTCCTAAATTAACGAGGAGATTTTCTTAACCTCCATTTTGGCCGAATTTTTAGAGAATGCAAAAATATCCCATGGAAGTCGTAGTTATGTTGTTTACCTATCCAACAAATTGTCACACGCTAAGATTCAATGCAAATCAGCCACATTATGGCCTTCCTACTAAAAAAGGGTCAAAAACGAGTAATGTCCCAAATTGACGAGGAGATTTTCTTAACCTCCATTTTGGCTGAATTTTTAGAGGATGCAAAAAAATCCCATGGAAGTCGTAGCTATATTGTTTACCTATCCAACGAATTGTCCCATGCTAAGATTCAATACAAACCGGCCACTTTATGGCCTTCCTTCTAAAAAAGGGTCGAAAACGAGTAATGTCCTAAATTAACGAGGGGATTTTCTTAACCTCCATTTTGGCTGAATTTTTAGAGAATGCAAAAATATCCCATGGAAGTCGTAGTTATGTTGTTTACCTATCCAACGAATTGTCACATGCTAAGATTAAATGCAAATCGGCCACTTTATGGCCTTCCTAGTAAAAAAGGGTCGAAAACGAGTAATGTCCTAGATTAACGAGGGGATTTTCTTAACCTCCATTTTGGCCGAATTTTTACAGAATGCAAAAATATCCCATGGAAGTCGTAGTTATGTTGTTTACCTATCCAACGAATTGTCACATGCTAAGATTCAATACAAATCGGCCACTTTATGGCCTTCCTAGTAAAAATGGGTCAAAAACGAGTAATGTCCTAAATTAACGAGGAGATTTTCTAAACCTCCATTTTGGCCAAATTTTAAGAGAATGCAAAAATATCCCATGGAAGTCATAGTTATGTTGTTTACCTATCCAACGAATTGTCACACGCTAAGATTCAATGCAAATCGGCCACATTATGGCCTTTCTACTAAAAAAGGGTCGAAAACGAGTAATGTCCCAAATTAACGAGGAGATTTTCTTAACCTCCATTTTGGCTGAATTTTTAGAGAATGCAAAAATATCTCATGGAAGTCGTAGTTATGTTGTTTACCTATCCAATGAATTGTCACATGCTAAGATTCAATACAAATTGCCCACTTTATGGCCTTCCTAGTAAAAATGGGTCGAAAACGAGTAATGTCCTAAATTAACGAGGAGATTTTCTTAACCTCCATTTTGGCCAAATTTTTAGAGAATGCAAAAATATCCCATGGAAGTCATAGTTATGTTGTTTATCTATCCAACGAATTGTCACACGCTAAGATTCAATGCAAATCAGCCACATTATGGCCTTCCTACTAAAAAAGGGTCGAAAACGAGTAATGTCCCAAATTAACGAGGAGATTTTCTTAACCTCCATTTTGGCTGAATTTTTAGAGAATGCAAAAATATCTCATGGAAGTCGTCGTTATGTTGTTTACCTATCCAATGAATTGTCACATGCTAAGATTCAATACAAATTGCCCACTTTATGGCCTTCCTAGTAAGAAAGGGTCGAAAACGAGTAATGTCCTAGATTAACGAGGGGATTTTCTTAACCTCCATTTTGGCCGAATTTTTAGAGAATGCAAAAATATCCCATGGAAGTCGTAGTTATGTTGTTTACCTATCCAACGAATTGTCACATGCTAAGATTCAATACAAATCGGCCACTTTATGGCCTTCCTAGTAAAAATGGGTCGAAAACGAGTAATGTCCTAAATTAACGAGGAGATTTTCTTAACCTCCATTTTGGCCAAATTTTTACAGAATGCAAAAAAATCCCATGGAAGTCGTAGCTATATTGTTTACCTATCCAACGAATTGTCCCATGCTAAGATTCAATACAAACCGGCCACTTTATGGCCTTCCTTCTAAAAAAGGGTCGAAAACGAGTAATGTCCTAAATTAACGAGGGAATTTTCTTAACCTCCATTTTGGCTGAATTTTTAGAGAATGCAAAAATATCCCATGGAAGTCGTAGTTATGTTGTTTACCTATCCAACGAATTGTCACATGCTAAGATTCAATACAAATCGGCCACTTTAAGGCCTTCCTAGTAAAAATGGGTCGAAAACGAGTAATGTCCTAAATTAACGAGGAGTTTTTCCTAACCTCCATTTTGGCCTAATTTTTAGAGAATGCAAAAATATCCCATGGAAGTCGTAGTTATGTTGTTTACCTATCCAATGAATTGTCACATGCTAAGATTCAATACAAATCGGCCACTTTATGGCCTTCCTTCTAAAAAAGGGTCGAAAACGAGTAATGTCCTAAATTAACGAGGAGATTTTCCTAACCTCCATTTTGGCCGAATTTTTAGAGAATGCAAAAATATCCCATGGAAGTCGTTGTTATGTTGTTTACCTATCCAACGAATTGTCACATGCTAAGATTAAATGCAAATCGGCCACTTTATGGCCTTCCTAGTAAAAAAGGGTCGAAAACGAGTAATGTCCTAGATTAACGAGGGGATTTTCTTAACCTCCATTTTGGCCGAATTTTTAGAGAATGCAAAAATATCCCATGGAAGTCGTAGTTATGTTGTTTACCTATCCAACGAATGGTCACATGCTAAGATTCAATACAAATCGGCCACTTTAAGGCCTTCCTAGTAAAAATGGGTCAAAAACGAGTAATGTCCTAAATTAACGAGGGGATTTTCTTAACCTCCATTTTGGCTGAATTTTTAGAGAATGCAAAAATATCCCATGGAAGTCGTAGTTATGTTGTTTACCTATCCAACGAATTGTCACATGCTAAGATTAAATGCAAATCGGCCACTTTATGGCCTTCCTAGTAAAAAAGGGTCGAAAACGAGTAATGTCCTAGATTAACGAGGGGATTTTCTTAACCTCCATTTTGGCCGAATTTTTAGAGAATGCAAAAATATCCCATGGAAGTCGTAGTTATGTTGTTTACCTATCCAACGAATTGTCACATGCTAAGATTCAATACAAATCGGCCACTTTATGGCCTTCCTAGTAAAAATGGGTCGAAAACGAGTAATGTCCTAAATTAACGAGGAGATTTTCTTAACCTCCATTTTGGCCAAATTTTTACAGAATGCAAAAAAATCCCATGGAAGTCGTAGCTATATTGTTTACCTATCCAACGAATTGTCCCATGCTAAGATTCAATACAAACCGGCCACTTTATGGCCTTCCTTCTAAAAAAGGGTCGAAAACGAGTAATGTCCTAAATTAACGAGGGAATTTTCTTAACCTCCATTTTGGCTGAATTTTTAGAGAATGCAAAAATATCCCATGGAAGTCGTAGTTATGTTGTTTACCTATCCAACGAATTGTCACATGCTAAGATTCAATACAAATCGGCCACTTTAAGGCCTTCCTAGTAAAAATGGGTCGAAAACGAGTAATGTCCTAAATTAACGAGGAGTTTTTCCTAACCTCCATTTTGGCCTAATTTTTAGAGAATGCAAAAATATCCCATGGAAGTCGTAGTTATGTTGTTTACCTATCCAATGAATTGTCACATGCTAAGATTCAATACAAATCGGCCACTTTATGGCCTTCCTTCTAAAAAAGGGTCGAAAACGAGTAATGTCCTAAATTAACGAGGAGATTTTCCTAACCTCCATTTTGGCCGAATTTTTAGAGAATGCAAAAATATCCCATGGAAGTCGTTGTTATGTTGTTTACCTATCCAACGAATTGTCACATGCTAAGATTAAATGCAAATCGGCCACTTTATGGCCTTCCTAGTAAAAAAGGGTCGAAAACGAGTAATGTCCTAGATTAACGAGGGGATTTTCTTAACCTCCATTTTGGCCGAATTTTTAGAGAATGCAAAAATATCCCATGGAAGTCGTAGTTATGTTGTTTACCTATCCAACGAATTGTCACATGCTAAGATTCAATACAAATCGGCCACTTTAAGGCCTTCCTAGTAAAAATGGGTCAAAAACGAGTAATGTCCTAAATTAACGAGGGGATTTTCTTAACCTCCATTTTGGCTGAATTTTTAGAGAATGCAAAAATATCCCATGGAAGTCGTAGTTATGTTGTTTACCTATCCAACGAATTGTCACATGCTAAGATTAAATGCAAATCGGCCACTTTATGGCCTTCCTAGTAAAAAAGGGTCGAAAACGAGTAATGTCCTAGATTAACGAGGGGATTTTCTTAACCTCCATTTTGGCCGAATTTTTAGAGAATGCAAAAATATCCCATGGAAGTCGTAGTTATGTTGTTTACCTATCCAACGAATTGTCACATGCTAAGATTCAATACAAATCGGCCACTTTATGGCCTTCCTAGTAAAAATGGGTCAAAAACGAGTAATGTCCTAAATTAACGAGGAGATTTTCTAAACCTCCATTTTGGCCAAATTTTAAGAGAATGCAAAAATATCCCATGGAAGTCATAGTTATGTTGTTTACCTATCCGACGAATTGTCACACGCTAAGATTCAATGCAAATCGGCCACATTATGGCCTTCCTACTAAAAAAGGGTCGAAAACGAGTAATGTCCCAAATTAACGAGGAGATTTTCTTAACCTCCATTTTGGCTGAATTTTTAGAGAATGCAAAAATATCCCATGGAAGTCGTAGTTATGTTGTTTACCTATCCAATGAATTGTCACATGCTAAGATTCAATACAAATTGCCCACTTTATGGCCTTCCTAGTAAAAATGGGTCGAAAACGAGTAATGTCCTAAATTAACGAGGAGATTTTCTTAACCTCCATTTTGGCCAAATTTTTAGAGAATGCAAAAATATCCCATGGAAGTCATAGTTATGTTGTTTATCTATCCAACGAATTTTCACACGCTAAGATTCAATGCAAATCAGCCACATTATGGCCTTCCTACTAAAAAAGGGTCGAAAACGAGTAATGTCCCAAATTAACGAGGAGATTTTCTTAACCTCCATTTTGGCTGAATTTTTAGAGAATGCAAAAATATCCCATGGAAGTCGTAGTTATGTTGTTTACCTATCCAACGAATTGTCACATGCTAAGATTAAATGCAAATCGGCCACTTTATGGCCTTCCTAGTAAAAAAGGGTCGAAAACGAGTAATGTCCTAGATTAACGAGGGGATTTTCTTAACCTCCATTTTGGCCGAATTTTTAGAGAATGCAAAAATATCCCATGGAAGTCGTAGTTATGTTGTTTACCTATCCAACGAATTGTCACATGCTAAGATTCAATACAAATCGGCCACTTTATGGCCTTCCTAGTAAAAATGGGTCAAAAACGAGTAATGTCCTAAATTAACGAGGAGATTTTCTAAACCTCCATTTTGGCCAAATTTTAAGAGAATGCAAAAATATCCCATGGAAGTCATAGTTATGTTGTTTACCTATCCGACGAATTGTCACACGCTAAGATTCAATGCAAATCGGCCACATTATGGCCTTCCTACTAAAAAAGGGTCGAAAACGAGTAATGTCCCAAATTAACGAGGAGATTTTCTTAACCTCCATTTTGGCTGAATTTTTAGAGAATGCAAAAATATCCCATGGAAGTCGTAGTTATGTTGTTTACCTATCCAATGAATTGTCACATGCTAAGATTCAATACAAATTGCCCACTTTATGGCCTTCCTAGTAAAAATGGGTCGAAAACGAGTAATGTCCTAAATTAACGAGGAGATTTTCTTAACCTCCATTTTGGCCAAATTTTTAGAGAATGCAAAAATATCCCATGGAAGTCATAGTTATGTTGTTTATCTATCCAACGAATTTTCACACGCTAAGATTCAATGCAAATCAGCCACATTAAGGCCTTCCTACTAAAAAAGGGTCGAAAACGAGTAATGTCCCAAATTAACGAGGAGATTTTCTTAACCTCCATTTTGGCTGAATTTTTAGAGAATGCAAAAATATCCCATGGAAGTCGTAGTTATGTTGTTTACCTATCCAACGAATTGTCACATGCTAAGATTAAATGCAAATCGGCCACTTTATGGCCTTCCTAGTAAAAAAGGGTCGAAAACGAGTAATGTCCTAGATTAACGAGGGGATTTTCTTAACCTCCATTTTGGCCGAATTTTTAGAGAATGCAAAAATATCCCATGGAAGTCGTAGTTATGTTGTTTACCTATCCAACGAATTGTCACATGCTAAGATTCAATACAAATCGGCCACTTTATGGCCTTCCTAGTAAAAATGGGTCGAAAACGAGTAATGTCCTAAATTAACGAGGAGATTTTCTTAACCTCCATTTTGGCTGAATTTTTAGAGAATGCAAAAATATCCCATGGAAGTCGTAGTTATGTTGTTTACCTATCCAACGAATTGTCACATGCTAAGATTAAATGCAAATCGGCCACTTTATGGCCTTCCTAGTAAAAAAGGGTCGAAAACGAGTAATGTCCTAGATTAACGAGGGGATTTTCTTAACCTCCATTTTGGCCGAATTTTTAGAGAATGCAAAAATATCCCATGGAAGTCGTAGTTATGTTGTTTACCTATCCAACGAATTGTCACATGCTAAGATTCAATACAAATCGGCCACTTTATGGCCTTCCTAGTAAAAATGGGTCGAAAACGAGTAATGTCCTAAATTAACGAGGAGATTTTCTTAACCTCCATTTTGGCCAAATTTTTACAGAATGCAAAAAAATCCCATGGAAGTCGTAGCTATATTGTTTACCTATCCAACGAATTGTCCCATGCTAAGATTCAATACAAACCGGCCACTTTATGGCCTTCCTTCTAAAAAAGGGTCGAAAACGAGTAATGTCCTAAATTAACGAGGGAATTTTCTTAACCTCCATTTTGGCTGAATTTTTAGAGAATGCAAAAATATCCCATGGAAGTCGTAGTTATGTTGTTTACCTATCCAACGAATTGTCACATGCTAAGATTCAATACAAATCGGCCACTTTAAGGCCTTCCTAGTAAAAATGGGTCGAAAACGAGTAATGTCCTAAATTAACGAGGAGTTTTTCCTAACCTCCATTTTGGCCTAATTTTTAGAGAATGCAAAAATATCCCATGGAAGTCGTAGTTATGTTGTTTACCTATCCAATGAATTGTCACATGCTAAGATTCAATACAAATCGGCCACTTTATGGCCTTCCTTCTAAAAAAGGGTCGAAAACGAGTAATGTCCTAAATTAACGAGGAGATTTTCCTAACCTCCATTTTGGCCGAATTTTTAGAGAATGCAAAAATATCCCATGGAAGTCGTTGTTATGTTGTTTACCTATCCAACGAATTGTCACATGCTAAGATTAAATGCAAATCGGCCACTTTATGGCCTTCCTAGTAAAAAAGGGTCGAAAACGAGTAATGTCCTAGATTAACGAGGGGATTTTCTTAACCTCCATTTTGGCCGAATTTTTAGAGAATGCAAAAATATCCCATGGAAGTCGTAGTTATGTTGTTTACCTATCCAACGAATTGTCACATGCTAAGATTCAATACAAATCGGCCACTTTAAGGCCTTCCTAGTAAAAATGGGTCAAAAACGAGTAATGTCCTAAATTAACGAGGGGATTTTCTTAACCTCCATTTTGGCTGAATTTTTAGAGAATGCAAAAATATCCCATGGAAGTCGTAGTTATGTTGTTTACCTATCCAACGAATTGTCACATGCTAAGATTAAATGCAAATCGGCCACTTTATGGCCTTCCTAGTAAAAAAGGGTCGAAAACGAGTAATGTCCTAGATTAACGAGGGGATTTTCTTAACCTCCATTTTGGCCGAATTTTTAGAGAATGCAAAAATATCCCATGGAAGTCGTAGTTATGTTGTTTACCTATCCAACGAATTGTCACATGCTAAGATTCAATACAAATCGGCCACTTTATGGCCTTCCTAGTAAAAATGGGTCAAAAACGAGTAATGTCCTAAATTAACGAGGAGATTTTCTAAACCTCCATTTTGGCCAAATTTTAAGAGAATGCAAAAATATCCCATGGAAGTCATAGTTATGTTGTTTACCTATCCGACGAATTGTCACACGCTAAGATTCAATGCAAATCGGCCACATTATGGCCTTCCTACTAAAAAAGGGTCGAAAACGAGTAATGTCCCAAATTAACGAGGAGATTTTCTTAACCTCCATTTTGGCTGAATTTTTAGAGAATGCAAAAATATCCCATGGAAGTCGTAGTTATGTTGTTTACCTATCCAATGAATTGTCACATGCTAAGATTCAATACAAATTGCCCACTTTATGGCCTTCCTAGTAAAAATGGGTCGAAAACGAGTAATGTCCTAAATTAACGAGGAGATTTTCTTAACCTCCATTTTGGCCAAATTTTTAGAGAATGCAAAAATATCCCATGGAAGTCATAGTTATGTTGTTTATCTATCCAACGAATTTTCACACGCTAAGATTCAATGCAAATCAGCCACATTATGGCCTTCCTACTAAAAAAGGGTCGAAAACGAGTAATGTCCCAAATTAACGAGGAGATTTTCTTAACCTCCATTTTGGCTGAATTTTTAGAGAATGCAAAAATATCCCATGGAAGTCGTAGTTATGTTGTTTACCTATCCAACGAATTGTCACATGCTAAGATTAAATGCAAATCGGCCACTTTATGGCCTTCCTAGTAAAAAAGGGTCGAAAACGAGTAATGTCCTAGATTAACGAGGGGATTTTCTTAACCTCCATTTTGGCCGAATTTTTAGAGAATGCAAAAATATCCCATGGAAGTCGTAGTTATGTTGTTTACCTATCCAACGAATTGTCACATGCTAAGATTCAATACAAATCGGCCACTTTATGGCCTTCCTAGTAAAAATGGGTCAAAAACGAGTAATGTCCTAAATTAACGAGGAGATTTTCTAAACCTCCATTTTGGCCAAATTTTAAGAGAATGCAAAAATATCCCATGGAAGTCATAGTTATGTTGTTTACCTATCCGACGAATTGTCACACGCTAAGATTCAATGCAAATCGGCCACATTATGGCCTTCCTACTAAAAAAGGGTCGAAAACGAGTAATGTCCCAAATTAACGAGGAGATTTTCTTAACCTCCATTTTGGCTGAATTTTTAGAGAATGCAAAAATATCCCATGGAAGTCGTAGTTATGTTGTTTACCTATCCAATGAATTGTCACATGCTAAGATTCAATACAAATTGCCCACTTTATGGCCTTCCTAGTAAAAATGGGTCGAAAACGAGTAATGTCCTAAATTAACGAGGAGATTTTCTTAACCTCCATTTTGGCCAAATTTTTAGAGAATGCAAAAATATCCCATGGAAGTCATAGTTATGTTGTTTATCTATCCAACGAATTTTCACACGCTAAGATTCAATGCAAATCAGCCACATTAAGGCCTTCCTACTAAAAAAGGGTCGAAAACGAGTAATGTCCCAAATTAACGAGGAGATTTTCTTAACCTCCATTTTGGCTGAATTTTTAGAGAATGCAAAAATATCCCATGGAAGTCGTAGTTATGTTGTTTACCTATCCAACGAATTGTCACATGCTAAGATTAAATGCAAATCGGCCACTTTATGGCCTTCCTAGTAAAAAAGGGTCGAAAACGAGTAATGTCCTAGATTAACGAGGGGATTTTCTTAACCTCCATTTTGGCCGAATTTTTAGAGAATGCAAAAATATCCCATGGAAGTCGTAGTTATGTTGTTTACCTATCCAACGAATTGTCACATGCTAAGATTCAATACAAATCGGCCACTTTATGGCCTTCCTAGTAAAAATGGGTCGAAAACGAGTAATGTCCTAAATTAACGAGGAGATTTTCTTAACCTCCATTTTGGCCAAATTTTTACAGAATGCAAAAAAATCCCATGGAAGTCGTAGCTATATTGTTTACCTATCCAACGAATTGTCCCATGCTAAGATTCAATACAAACCGGCCACTTTATGGCCTTCCTTCTAAAAAAGGGTCGAAAACGAGTAATGTCCTAAATTAACGAGGAGTTTTTCCTAACCTCCATTTTGGCCTAATTTTTAGAGAATGCAAAAATATCCCATGGAAGTCGTAGTTATGTTGTTTACCTATCCAATGAATTGTCACATGCTAAGATTCAATACAAATCGGCCACTTTATGGCCTTCCTTCTAAAAAAGGGTCGAAAACGAGTAATGTCCTAAATTAACGAGGAGATTTTCCTAACCTCCATTTTGGCCGAATTTTTAGAGAATGCAAAAATATCCCATGGAAGTCGTTGTTATGTTGTTTACCTATCCAACGAATTGTCACATGCTAAGATTAAATGCAAATCGGCCACTTTATGGCCTTCCTAGTAAAAAAGGGTCGAAAACGAGTAATGTCCTAGATTAACGAGGGGATTTTCTTAACCTCCATTTTGGCCGAATTTTTAGAGAATGCAAAAATATCCCATGGAAGTCGTAGTTATGTTGTTTACCTATCCAACGAATTGTCACATGCTAAGATTCAATACAAATCGGCCACTTTAAGGCCTTCCTAGTAAAAATGGGTCAAAAACGAGTAATGTCCTAAATTAACGAGGGGATTTTCTTAACCTCCATTTTGGCTGAATTTTTAGAGAATGCAAAAATATCCCATGGAAGTCGTAGTTATGTTGTTTACCTATCCAACGAATTGTCACATGCTAAGATTAAATGCAAATCGGCCACTTTATGGCCTTCCTAGTAAAAAAGGGTCGAAAACGAGTAATGTCCTAGATTAACGAGGGGATTTTCTTAACCTCCATTTTGGCCGAATTTTTAGAGAATGCAAAAATATCCCATGGAAGTCGTAGTTATGTTGTTTACCTATCCAACGAATTGTCACATGCTAAGATTCAATACAAATCGGCCACTTTATGGCCTTCCTAGTAAAAATGGGTCAAAAACGAGTAATGTCCTAAATTAACGAGGAGATTTTCTAAACCTCCATTTTGGCCAAATTTTAAGAGAATGCAAAAATATCCCATGGAAGTCATAGTTATGTTGTTTACCTATCCGACGAATTGTCACACGCTAAGATTCAATGCAAATCGGCCACATTATGGCCTTCCTACTAAAAAAGGGTCGAAAACGAGTAATGTCCCAAATTAACGAGGAGATTTTCTTAACCTCCATTTTGGCTGAATTTTTAGAGAATGCAAAAATATCCCATGGAAGTCGTAGTTATGTTGTTTACCTATCCAATGAATTGTCACATGCTAAGATTCAATACAAATTGCCCACTTTATGGCCTTCCTAGTAAAAATGGGTCGAAAACGAGTAATGTCCTAAATTAACGAGGAGATTTTCTTAACCTCCATTTTGGCCAAATTTTTAGAGAATGCAAAAATATCCCATGGAAGTCATAGTTATGTTGTTTATCTATCCAACGAATTTTCACACGCTAAGATTCAATGCAAATCAGCCACATTAAGGCCTTCCTACTAAAAAAGGGTCGAAAACGAGTAATGTCCCAAATTAACGAGGAGATTTTCTTAACCTCCATTTTGGCTGAATTTTTAGAGAATGCAAAAATATCCCATGGAAGTCGTAGTTATGTTGTTTACCTATCCAACGAATTGTCACATGCTAAGATTAAATGCAAATCGGCCACTTTATGGCCTTCCTAGTAAAAAAGGGTCGAAAACGAGTAATGTCCTAGATTAACGAGGGGATTTTCTTAACCTCCATTTTGGCCGAATTTTTAGAGAATGCAAAAATATCCCATGGAAGTCGTAGTTATGTTGTTTACCTATCCAACGAATTGTCACATGCTAAGATTCAATACAAATCGGCCACTTTATGGCCTTCCTAGTAAAAATGGGTCGAAAACGAGTAATGTCCTAAATTAACGAGGAGATTTTCTTAACCTCCATTTTGGCCAAATTTTTACAGAATGCAAAAAAATCCCATGGAAGTCGTAGCTATATTGTTTACCTATCCAACGAATTGTCCCATGCTAAGATTCAATACAAACCGGCCACTTTATGGCCTTCCTTCTAAAAAAGGGTCGAAAACGAGTAATGTCCTAAATTAACGAGGGAATTTTCTTAACCTCCATTTTGGCTGAATTTTTAGAGAATGCAAAAATATCCCATGGAAGTCGTAGTTATGTTGTTTACCTATCCAACGAATTGTCACATGCTAAGATTCAATACAAATCGGCCACTTTATGGCCTTCCTAGTAAAAATGGGTCGAAAACGAGTAATGTCCTAAATTAACGAGGAGATTTTCTTAACCTCCATTTTGGCCAAATTTTTACAGAATGCAAAAAAATCCCATGGAAGTCGTAGCTATATTGTTTACCTATCCAACGAATTGTCCCATGCTAAGATTCAATACAAACCGGCCACTTTATGGCCTTCCTTCTAAAAAAGGGTCGAAAACGAGTAATGTCCTAAATTAACGAGGGAATTTTCTTAACCTCCATTTTGGCTGAATTTTTAGAGAATGCAAAAATATCCCATGGAAGTCGTAGTTATGTTGTTTACCTATCCAACGAATTGTCACATGCTAAGATTCAATACAAATCGGCCACTTTAAGGCCTTCCTAGTAAAAATGGGTCGAAAACGAGTAATGTCCTAAATTAACGAGGAGTTTTTCCTAACCTCCATTTTGGCCTAATTTTTAGAGAATGCAAAAATATCCCATGGAAGTCGTAGTTATGTTGTTTACCTATCCAATGAATTGTCACATGCTAAGATTCAATACAAATCGGCCACTTTATGGCCTTCCTTCTAAAAAAGGGTCGAAAACGAGTAATGTCCTAAATTAACGAGGAGATTTTCCTAACCTCCATTTTGGCCGAATTTTTAGAGAATGCAAAAATATCCCATGGAAGTCGTTGTTATGTTGTTTACCTATCCAACGAATTGTCACATGCTAAGATTAAATGCAAATCGGCCACTTTATGGCCTTCCTAGTAAAAAAGGGTCGAAAACGAGTAATGTCCTAGATTAACGAGGGGATTTTCTTAACCTCCATTTTGGCCGAATTTTTAGAGAATGCAAAAATATCCCATGGAAGTCGTAGTTATGTTGTTTACCTATCCAACGAATTGTCACATGCTAAGATTCAATACAAATCGGCCACTTTAAGGCCTTCCTAGTAAAAATGGGTCAAAAACGAGTAATGTCCTAAATTAACGAGGGGATTTTCTTAACCTCCATTTTGGCTGAATTTTTAGAGAATGCAAAAATATCCCATGGAAGTCGTAGTTATGTTGTTTACCTATCCAACGAATTGTCACATGCTAAGATTAAATGCAAATCGGCCACTTTATGGCCTTCCTAGTAAAAAAGGGTCGAAAACGAGTAATGTCCTAGATTAACGAGGGGATTTTCTTAACCTCCATTTTGGCCGAATTTTTAGAGAATGCAAAAATATCCCATGGAAGTCGTAGTTATGTTGTTTACCTATCCAACGAATTGTCACATGCTAAGATTCAATACAAATCGGCCACTTTATGGCCTTCCTAGTAAAAATGGGTCAAAAACGAGTAATGTCCTAAATTAACGAGGAGATTTTCTAAACCTCCATTTTGGCCAAATTTTAAGAGAATGCAAAAATATCCCATGGAAGTCATAGTTATGTTGTTTACCTATCCGACGAATTGTCACACGCTAAGATTCAATGCAAATCGGCCACATTATGGCCTTCCTACTAAAAAAGGGTCGAAAACGAGTAATGTCCCAAATTAACGAGGAGATTTTCTTAACCTCCATTTTGGCTGAATTTTTAGAGAATGCAAAAATATCCCATGGAAGTCGTAGTTATGTTGTTTACCTATCCAATGAATTGTCACATGCTAAGATTCAATACAAATTGCCCACTTTATGGCCTTCCTAGTAAAAATGGGTCGAAAACGAGTAATGTCCTAAATTAACGAGGAGATTTTCTTAACCTCCATTTTGGCCAAATTTTTAGAGAATGCAAAAATATCCCATGGAAGTCATAGTTATGTTGTTTATCTATCCAACGAATTTTCACACGCTAAGATTCAATGCAAATCAGCCACATTAAGGCCTTCCTACTAAAAAAGGGTCGAAAACGAGTAATGTCCCAAATTAACGAGGAGATTTTCTTAACCTCCATTTTGGCTGAATTTTTAGAGAATGCAAAAATATCCCATGGAAGTCGTAGTTATGTTGTTTACCTATCCAACGAATTGTCACATGCTAAGATTAAATGCAAATCGGCCACTTTATGGCCTTCCTAGTAAAAAAGGGTCGAAAACGAGTAATGTCCTAGATTAACGAGGGGATTTTCTTAACCTCCATTTTGGCCGAATTTTTAGAGAATGCAAAAATATCCCATGGAAGTCGTAGTTATGTTGTTTACCTATCCAACGAATTGTCACATGCTAAGATTCAATACAAATCGGCCACTTTATGGCCTTCCTAGTAAAAATGGGTCGAAAACGAGTAATGTCCTAAATTAACGAGGAGATTTTCTTAACCTCCATTTTGGCCAAATTTTTACAGAATGCAAAAAAATCCCATGGAAGTCGTAGCTATATTGTTTACCTATCCAACGAATTGTCCCATGCTAAGATTCAATACAAACCGGCCACTTTATGGCCTTCCTTCTAAAAAAGGGTCGAAAACGAGTAATGTCCTAAATTAACGAGGGAATTTTCTTAACCTCCATTTTGGCTGAATTTTTAGAGAATGCAAAAATATCCCATGGAAGTCGTAGTTATGTTGTTTACCTATCCAACGAATTGTCACATGCTAAGATTCAATACAAATCGGCCACTTTAAGGCCTTCCTAGTAAAAATGGGTCGAAAACGAGTAATGTCCTAAATTAACGAGGAGTTTTTCCTAACCTCCATTTTGGCCTAATTTTTAGAGAATGCAAAAATATCCCATGGAAGTCGTAGTTATGTTGTTTACCTATCCAATGAATTGTCACATGCTAAGATTCAATACAAATCGGCCACTTTATGGCCTTCCTTCTAAAAAAGGGTCGAAAACGAGTAATGTCCTAAATTAACGAGGAGATTTTCCTAACCTCCATTTTGGCCGAATTTTTAGAGAATGCAAAAATATCCCATGGAAGTCGTTGTTATGTTGTTTACCTATCCAACGAATTGTCACATGCTAAGATTAAATGCAAATCGGCCACTTTATGGCCTTCCTAGTAAAAAAGGGTCGAAAACGAGTAATGTCCTAGATTAACGAGGGGATTTTCTTAACCTCCATTTTGGCCGAATTTTTAGAGAATGCAAAAATATCCCATGGAAGTCGTAGTTATGTTGTTTACCTATCCAACGAATTGTCACATGCTAAGATTCAATACAAATCGGCCACTTTAAGGCCTTCCTAGTAAAAATGGGTCAAAAACGAGTAATGTCCTAAATTAACGAGGGGATTTTCTTAACCTCCATTTTGGCTGAATTTTTAGAGAATGCAAAAATATCCCATGGAAGTCGTAGTTATGTTGTTTACCTATCCAACGAATTGTCACATGCTAAGATTAAATGCAAATCGGCCACTTTATGGCCTTCCTAGTAAAAAAGGGTCGAAAACGAGTAATGTCCTAGATTAACGAGGGGATTTTCTTAACCTCCATTTTGGCCGAATTTTTAGAGAATGCAAAAATATCCCATGGAAGTCGTAGTTATGTTGTTTACCTATCCAACGAATTGTCACATGCTAAGATTCAATACAAATCGGCCACTTTATGGCCTTCCTAGTAAAAATGGGTCAAAAACGAGTAATGTCCTAAATTAACGAGGAGATTTTCTAAACCTCCATTTTGGCCAAATTTTAAGAGAATGCAAAAATATCCCATGGAAGTCATAGTTATGTTGTTTACCTATCCGACGAATTGTCACACGCTAAGATTCAATGCAAATCGGCCACATTATGGCCTTCCTACTAAAAAAGGGTCGAAAACGAGTAATGTCCCAAATTAACGAGGAGATTTTCTTAACCTCCATTTTGGCTGAATTTTTAGAGAATGCAAAAATATCCCATGGAAGTCGTAGTTATGTTGTTTACCTATCCAATGAATTGTCACATGCTAAGATTCAATACAAATTGCCCACTTTATGGCCTTCCTAGTAAAAATGGGTCGAAAACGAGTAATGTCCTAAATTAACGAGGAGATTTTCTTAACCTCCATTTTGGCCAAATTTTTAGAGAATGCAAAAATATCCCATGGAAGTCATAGTTATGTTGTTTATCTATCCAACGAATTGTCACACGCTAAGATTCAATGCAAATCAGCCACATTATGGCCTTCCTACTAAAAAAGGGTCGAAAACGAGTAATGTCCCAAATTAACGAGGAGATTTTCTTAACCTCCATTTTGGCTGAATTTTTAGAGAATGCAAAAATATCCCATGGAAGTCGTAGTTATGTTGTTTACCTATCCAATGAATTGTCACATGCTAAGATTCAATACAAATTGCCCACTTTATGGCCTTCCTAGTAAGAAAGGGTCGAAAACGAGTAATGTCCTAGATTAACGAGGGGATTTTCTTAACCTCCATTTTGGCCGAATTTTTAGAGAATGCAAAAATATCCCATGGAAGTCGTAGTTATGTTGTTTACCTATCCAACGAATTGTCACATGCTAAGATTCAATACAAATCGGCCACTTTAAGGCCTTCCTAGTAAAAATGGGTCAAAAACGAGTAATGTCCTAAATTAACGAGGGGATTTTCTTAACCTCCATTTTGGCTGAATTTTTAGAGAATGCAAAAATATCCCATGGAAGTCGTAGTTATGTTGTTTTCCTATCCAACGAATTGTCACATGCTAAGATTAAATGCAAATCGGCCACTTTATGGCCTTCCTAGTAAAAAAGGGTCGAAAACGAGTAATGTCCTAGATTAACGAGGGGATTTTCTTAACCTCCATTTTGGCCGAATTTTTAGAGAATGCAAAAATATCCCATGGAAGTCGTAGTTATGTTGTTTACCTATCCAACGAATTGTCACATGCTAAGATTCAATACAAATCGGCCACTTTATGGCCTTCCTAGTAAAAATGGGTCAAAAACGAGTAATGTCCTAAATTAACGAGGAGATTTTCTAAACCTCCATTTTGGCCAAATTTTAAGAGAATGCAAAAATATCCCATGGAAGTCATAGTTATGTTGTTTACCTATCCAACGAATTGTCACATGCTAAGATTCAATGCAAATCGGCCACATTATGGCCTTCCTACTAAAAAAGGGTCGAAAACGAGTAATGTCCCAAATTAACGAGGAGATTTTCTTAACCTCCATTTTGGCTGAATTTTTAGAGAATGCAAAAATATCCCATGGAAGTCGTAGTTATGTTGTTTACCTATCCAATGAATTGTCACATGCTAAGATTCAATACAAATTGCCCACTTTATGGCCTTCCTAGTAAAAATGGGTCGAAAACGAGTAATGTCCTAAATTAACGAGGAGATTTTCTTAACCTCCATTTTGGCCAAATTTTTAGAGAATGCAAAAATATCCCATGGAAGTCATAGTTATGTTGTTTATCTATCCAACGAATTGTCACACGCTAAGATTCAATGCAAATCAGCCACATTATGGCCTTCCTACTAAAAAAGGGTCGAAAACGAGTAATGTCCCAAATTAACGAGGAGATTTTCTTAACCTCCATTTTGGCTGAATTTTTAGAGAATGCAAAAATATCTCATGGAAGTCGTAGTTATGTTGTTTACCTATCCAATGAATTGTCACATGCTAAGATTCAATACAAATTGCCCACTTTATGGCCTTCCTAGTAAGAAAGGGTCGAAAACGAGTAATGTCCTAGATTAACGAGGGGATTTTCTTAACCTCCATTTTGGCCGAATTTTTAGAGAATGCAAAAATATCCCATGGAAGTCGTAGTTATGTTGTTTACCTATCCAACGAATTGTCACATGCTAAGATTCAATACAAATCGGCCACTTTATGGCCTTCCAAGTAAAAATGGGTCGAAAACGAGTAATGTCCTAAATTAACGAGGAGATTTTCTTAACCTCCATTTTGGCCAAATTTTTACAGAATGCAAAAAAATCCCATGGAAGTCGTAGCTATATTGTTTACCTATCCAACGAATTGTCCCATGCTAAGATTCAATACAAACCGGCCACTTTATGGCCTTCCTTCTAAAAAAGGGTCGAAAACGAGTAATGTCCTAAATTAACGAGGGGATTTTCTTAACCTCCATTTTGGCTGAATTTTTAGAGAATGCAAAAATATCCCATGGAAGTCGTAGTTATGTTGTTTACCTATCCAACGAATTGTCACATGCTAAGATTCAATACAAATCGGCCACTTTAAGGCCTTCCTAGTAAAAATGGGTCGAAAACGAGTAATGTCCTAAATTAACGAGGAGTTTTTCCTAACCTCCATTTTGGCCTAATTTTTAGAGAATGCAAAAATATCCCATGGAAGTCGTAGTTATGTTGTTTACCTATCCAATGAATTGTCACATGCTAAGATTCAATACAAATCGGCCACTTTATGGCCTTCCTTCTAAAAAAGGGTCGAAAACGAGTAATGTCCTAAATTAACGAGGGGATTTTCTTAACCTCCATTTTGGCTGAATTTTTAGAGAATGCAAAAATATCCCATGGAAGTCGTAGTTATGTTGTTTACCTATCCAACGAATTGTCACACGCTAAGATTCAATGCAAATCGGCCACATTATGGCCTTCCTACTAAAAAAGGGTCGAAAACGAGTAATGTCCCAAATTAACGAGGAGATTTTCTTAACCTCCATTTTGGCTGAATTTTTAGAGAATGCAAAAATATCCCATGGAAGTCGTAGTTATGTTGTTTACCTATCCAATGAATTGTCACATGCTAAGATTCAATACAAATCGGCCACTTTATGGCCTTCCTTCTAAAAAAGGGTCGAAAACGAGTAATGTCCTAAATTAACGAGGAGATTTTCCTAACCTCCATTTTGGCCGAATTTTTAGAGAATGCAAAAATATCCCATGGAAGTCGTAGTTATGTTGTTTACCTATCCAACGAATTGTCACACGCTAAGATTCAATGCAAATCGGCCACATTGTGGCCTTCCTACTAAAAAAGGGTCGAAAACGAGTAATGTCCCAAATTAACGAGGAGATTTTCTTAACCTCCATTTTGGCTGAATTTTTAGAGAATGCAAAAATATCCCATGGAAGTCGTAGTTATGTTGTTTACCTATCCAATGAATTGTCACATGCTAAGATTCAATACAAATCGACCACTTTAAGGCCTTCCTAGTAAAAATGGGTCGAAAACGAGTAATGTCCTAAATTAACAAGGAGATTTTCTTAACCTCCATTTTGGCCGAATTTTTAGAGAATGCAAAAATATCCCATGGAAGTCGTAGTTATGTTGTTTACCTATCCAACGAATTGTCACATGCTAAGATTCAATATAAATCGGCCACTTTAAGGCCTTCCTAGTAAAAATGGGTCGAAAACGAGTAATGTCCTAAATTAACGAGGAGTTTTTCCTAACCTCCATTTTGGCCTAATTTTTAGAGAATGCAAAAATATCCCATGGAAGTCGTAGTTATGTTGTTTACCTATCCAACGAATTGTCACACGCTAAGATTCAATGCAAATCGGCCACATTATGGCCTTCCTACTAAAAAAGGGTCGAAAACGAGTAATGTCCCAAATTAACGAGGAGATTTTCTTAACCTCCATTTTGGCTGAATTTTTAGAGAATGCAAAAATATCCCATGGAAGTCGTAGTTATGTTGTTTACCTATCCAATGAATTGTCACATGCTAAGATTCAATACAAATCGGCCACTTTATGGCCTTCCTTCTAAAAAAGGGTCGAAAACGAGTAATGTCCTAAATTAACGAGGAGATTTTCCTAACCTCCATTTTGGCCTAATTTTTAGAGAATGCAAAAATATCCCATGGAAGTCGTAGTTATGTTGTTTACCTATCCAATGAATTGTCACATGCTAAGATTCAATACAAATCGGCCACTTTATGGCCTTCCTTCTAAAAAAGGGTCGAAAACGAGTAATGTCCTAAATTAACGAGGAGATTTTCCTAACCTCCATTTTGGCCGAATTTTTAGAGAATGCAAAAATATCCCATGGAAGTCGTTGTTATGTTGTTTACCTATCCAACGAATTGTCACATGCTAAGATTAAATGTAAATCGGCCACTTTATGGCCTTCCTAGTAAAAAAGGGTCGAAAACGAGTAATGTCCTAGATTAACGAGGGGATTTTCTTAACCTCCATTTTGGCCGAATTTTTAGAGAATGCAAAAATATCCCATGGAAGTCGTAGTTATGTTGTTTACCTATCCAACGAATTGTCACATGCTAAGATTCAATACAAATCGGCCACTTTAAGGCCTTCCTAGTAAAAATGGGTCAAAAACGAGTAATGTCCTAAATTAACGAGGAGATTTTCTAAACCTCCATTTTGGCCGAATTTTTAGAGAATGCAAAAATATCCCATGGAAGTCGTAGTTATGTTGTTTACCTATCCAACGAATTGTCACACGCTAAGATTCAATGCAAATCGGCCACATTGTGGCCTTCCTACTAAAAAAGGGTCGAAAACGAGTAATGTCCCAAATTAACGAGGAGATTTTCTTAACCTCCATTTTGGCTGAATTTTTAGAGAATGCAAAAATATCCCATGGAAGTCGTAGTTATGTTGTTTACCTATCCAATGAATTGTCACATGCTAAGATTCAATACAAATCGACCACTTTATGGCCTTCCTAGTAAAAATGGGTCGAAAACGAGTAATGTCCTAAATTAACGAGGAGATTTTCTTAACCTCCATTTTGGCCAAATTTTTACAGAATGCAAAAAAATCCCATGGAAGTCGTAGCTATATTGTTTACCTATCCAACGAATTGTCCCATGCTAAGATTCAATACAAACCGGCCACTTTATGGCCTTCCTTCTAAAAAAGGGTCGAAAACGAGTAATGTCCTAAATTAACGAGGGGATTTTCTTAACCTCCATTTTGGCTGAATTTTTAGAGAATGCAAAAATATCCCATGGAAGTCGTAGTTATGTTGTTTACCTATCCAACGAATTGTCACATGCTAAGATTCAATACAAATCGGCCACTTTAAGGCCTTCCTAGTATAAATGGGTCGAAAACGAGTAATGTCCTAAATTAACGAGGAGTTTTTCCTAACCTCCATTTTGGCCTAATTTTTAGAGAATGCAAAAATATCCCATGGAAGTCGTAGTTATGTTGTTTACCTATCCAATGAATTGTCACATGCTAAGATTCAATACAAATCGGCCACTTTATGGCCTTCCTTCTAAAAAAGGGTCGAAAACGAGTAATGTCCTAAATTAACGAGGAGATTTTCCTAACCTCCATTTTGGCCGAATTTTTAGAGAATGCAAAAATATCCCATGGAAGTCGTTGTTATGTTGTTTACCTATCCAACGAATTGTCACATGCTAAGATTAAATGCAAATCGGCCACTTTATGGCCTTCCTAGTAAAAAAGGGTCGAAAACGAGTAATGTCCTAGATTAACGAGGGGATTTTCTTAACCTCCATTTTGGCCGAATTTTTAGAGAATGCAAAAATATCCCATGGAAGTCGTAGTTATGTTGTTTACCTATCCAACGAATTGTCACACGCTAAGATTCAATGCAAATCGGCCACATTGTGGCCTTCCTACTAAAAAAGGGTCGAAAACGAGTAATGTCCCAAATTAACGAGGAGATTTTCTTAACCTCCATTTTGGCTGAATTTTTAGAGAATGCAAAAATATCCCATGGAAGTCGTAGTTATGTTGTTTACCTATCCAACGAATTGTCACACGCTAAGATTCAATGCAAATCGGCCACATTATGGCCTTCCTACTAAAAAAGGGTCGAAAACGAGTAATGTCCCAAATTAACAAGGAGATTTTCTTAACCTCCATTTTGGCTGAATTTTTAGAGAATGCAAAAATATCCCATGGAAGTCGTAGTTATGTTGTTTACCTATCCAACGAATTGTCACATGCTAAGATTCAATACAAATCGGCCACTTTAAGGCCTTCCTAGTATAAATGGGTCGAAAACGAGTAATGTCCTAAATTAACGAGGAGTTTTTCCTAACCTCCATTTTGGCCTAATTTTTAGAGAATGCAAAAATATCCCATGGAAGTCGTAGTTATGTTGTTTACCTATCCAATGAATTGTCACATGCTAAGATTCAATACAAATCGGCCATTTTATGGCCTTCCTTCTAAAAAAGGGTCGAAAACGAGTAATGTCCTAAATTAACGAGGAGATTTTCCTAACCTCCATTTTGGCCGAATTTTTAGAGAATGCAAAAATATCCCATGGAAGTCGTTGTTATGTTGTTTACCTATCCAACGAATTGTCACATGCTAAGATTAAATGCAAATCGGCCACTTTATGGCCTTCCTAGTAAAAAAGGGTCGAAAACGAGTAATGTCCTAGATTAACGAGGGGATTTTCTTAACCTCCATTTTGGCCGAATTTTTAGAGAATGCAAAAATATCCCATGGAAGTCGTAGTTATGTTGTTTACCTATCCAACGAATTGTCACACGCTAAGATTCAATGCAAATCGGCCACATTGTGGCCTTCCTACTAAAAAAGAGTCGAAAACGAGTAATGTCCCAAATTAACGAGGAGATTTTCTTAACCTCCATTTTGGCTGAATTTTTAGAGAATGCAAAAATATCCCATGGAAGTCGTAGTTATGTTGTTTACCTATCCAATGAATTGTCACATGCTAAGATTCAATCCAAATCGACCACTTTATGGCCTTCCTAGTAAAAATGGGTCGAAAACGAGTAATGTCCTAAATTAACGAGGAGATTTTCTTAACCTCCATTTTGGCCAAATTTTTACAGAATGCAAAAAAATCCCATGGAAGTCGTAGCTATATTGTTTACCTATCCAACGAATTGTCCCATGCTAAGATTCAATACAAACCGGCCACTTTATGGCCTTCCTTCTAAAAAAGGGTCGAAAACGAGTAATGTCCTAAATTAACGAGGGGATTTTCTTAACCTCCATTTTGGCTGAATTTTTAGAGAATGCAAAAATATCCCATGGAAGTCGTAGTTATGTTGTTTACCTATCCAACGAATTGTCACATGCTAAGATTCAATACAAATCGGCCACTTTAAGGCCTTCCTAGTATAAATGGGTCGAAAACGAGTAATGTCCTAAATTAACGAGGAGTTTTTCCTAACCTCCATTTTGGCCTAATTTTTAGAGAATGCAAAAATATCCCATGGAAGTCGTAGTTATGTTGTTTACCTATCCAATGAATTGTCACATGCTAAGATTCAATACAAATCGGCCACTTTATGGCCTTCCTTCTAAAAAAGGGTCGAGAACGAGTAATGTCCTAAATTAACGAGGTGATTTTCCTAACCTCCATTTTGGCCGAATTTTTAGAGAATGCAAAAATATCCCATGGAAGTCGTTGTTATGTTGTTTACCTATCCAACGAATTGTCACATGCTAAGATTAAATGCAAATCGGCCACTTTATGGCCTTCCTAGTAAAAAAGGGTCGAAAACGAGTAATGTCCTAGATTAACGAGGGGATTTTCTTAACCTCCATTTTGGCCGAATTTTTAGAGAATGCAAAAATATCCCATGGAAGTCGTAGTTATGTTGTTTACCTATCCAACGAATTGTCACATGCTAAGATTCAATACAAATCGGCCACTTTAAGGCCTTCCTAGTAAAAATGGGTCAAAAACGAGTAATGTCCTAAATTAACGAGGAGATTTTCTAAACCTCCATTTTGGCCAAATTTCTAGAGAATGCAAAAATATCCCATGGAAGTGATAGTTATGTTGTTTACCTATCCAACGAATTGTCACACGCTAAGATTCAATGCAAATCGGCCACATTATGGCTTTCCTACTAAAAAAGGGTCGAAAACGAGTAATGTCCCAAATTAACGAGGAGATTTTCTTAACCTCCATTTTGGCTGAATTTTTAGAGAATGCAAAAATATCCCATGGAAGTCGTAGTTATGTTGTTTACCTATCCAATGAATTGTCACATGCTAAGATTCAATACAAATCGACCACTTTATGGCCTTCCTTCTAAAAAAGGGTCGAAAACGAGTAATGTCCTAAATTAACGAGGAGATTTTCCTAACCTCCATTTTGGCCGAATTTTTAGAGAATGCAAAAATATCCCATGGAAGTCGTATTTATGTTGTTTACCTATCCAACGAATTGTCACATGCTAAGATTCAATACAAATCGGCCACTTTATGGCCTTCCAAGTAAAAATGGGTCGAAAACGAGTAATGTCCTAAATTAACGAGGAGATTTTCTTAACCTCCATTTTGGCCAAATTTTTACAGAATGCAAAAAAATCCCATGGAAGTCGTAGCTATATTGTTTACCTATCCAACGAATTGTCCCATGCTAAGATTCAATACAAACCGGCCACTTTATGGCCTTCCTTCTAAAAAAGGGTCGAAAACGAGTAATGTCCTAAATTAACGAGGGGATTTTCTTAACCTCCATTTTGGCTGAATTTTTAGAGAATGCAAAAATATCCCATGGAAGTCGTAGTTATGTTGTTTACCTATCCAACGAATTGTCACATGCTAAGATTCAATACAAATCGGCCACTTTAAGGCCTTCCTAGTATAAATGGGTCGAAAACGAGTAATGTCCTAAATTAACGAGGAGTTTTTCCTAACCTCCATTTTGGCCTAATTTTTAGAGAATGCAAAAATATCCCATGGAAGTCGTAGTTATGTTGTTTACCTATCCAATGAATTGTCACATGCTAAGATTCAATACAAATCGGCCACTTTATGGCCTTCCTTCTAAAAAAGGGTCGAAAACGAGTAATGTCCTAAATTAACGAGGAGATTTTCCTAACCTCCATTTTGGCCGAATTTTTAGAGAATGCAAAAATATCCCATGGAAGTCGTTGTTATGTTGTTTACCTATCCAACGAATTGTCACATGCTAAGATTAAATGCAAATCGGCCACTTTATGGCCTTCCTAGTAAAAAAGGGTCGAAAACGAGTAATGTCCTAGATTAACGAGGGGATTTTCTTAACCTCCATTTTGGCCGAATTTTTAGAGAATGCAAAAATATCCCATGGAAGTCGTAGTTATGTTGTTTACCTATCCAACGAATTGTCACATGCTAAGATTCAATACAAATCGGCCACTTTAAGGCCTTCCTAGTAAAAATGGGTCAAAAACGAGTAATGTCCTAAATTAACGAGGAGATTTTCTAAACCTCCATTTTGGCCAAATTTCTAGAGAATGCAAAAATATCCCATGGAAGTGATAGTTATGTTGTTTACCTATCCAACGAATTGTCACACGCTAAGATTCAATGCAAATCGGCCACATTATGGCCTTCCTACTAAAAAAGGGTCGAAAACGAGTAATGTCCCAAATTAACGAGGAGATTTTCTTAACCTCCATTTTGGCTGAATTTTTAGAGAATGTAAAATATCCCATGGAAGTCGTAGTTATGTTGTTTACCTATCCAATGAATTGTCACATGCTAAGATTCAATACAAATCGGCCACTTTATGGCCTTCCTTCTAAAAAAGGGTCGAAAACGAGTAATGTCCTAAATTAACGAGGAGATTTTCCTAACCTCCATTTTGGCCGAATTTTTAGAGAATGCAAAAATATCCCATGGAAGTCGTAGTTATGTTGTTTACCTATCCAACGAATTGTCACACGCTAAGATTCAATGCAAATCGGCCACATTGTGGCCTTCCTACTAAAAAAGGGTCGAAAACGAGTAATGTCCCAAATTAACGAGGAGATTTTCTTAACCTCCATTTTGGCTGAATTTTTAGAGAATGCAAAAATATCCCATGGAAGTCGTAGTTATGTTGTTTACCTATCCAATGAATTGTCACATGCTAAGATTCAATACAAATCGACCACTTTATGGCCTTCCTAGTAAAAATGGGTCGAAAACGAGTAATGTCCTAAATTAACGAGGAGATTTTCTTAACCTCCATTTTGGCCGAATTTTTAGAGAATGCAAAAATATCCCATGGAAGTCGTTGTTATGTTGTTTACCTATCCAAAGAATTGTCACATGCTAAGATTAAATGCAAATCAGCCACTTTATGGCCTTCCTAGTAAAAAAGGGTCGAAAACGAGTAATGTCCTAGATTAACGAGGGGATTTTCTTAACCTCCATTTTGGCCGAATTTTTAGAGAATGCAAAAATATCCCATGGAAGTCGTAGTTATGTTGTTTACCTATCCAACGAATTGTCACACGCTAAGATTCAATGCAAATCAGCCACATTATGGCCTTCCTACTAAAAAAGGGTCGAAAACGAGTAATGTCCCAAATTAACGAGGAGATTTTCTTAACCTCCATTTTGGCTGAATTTTTCGAGAATGCAAAAATATCTCATGGAAGTCGTAGTTATGTTGTTTACCTATCCAATGAATTGTCACATGCTAAGATTCAATACAAATTGCCCACTTTATGGCCTTCCTTGTAAGAAAGGGTCGAAAAAGTAATGTCCTAGATTAACGAGGGGATTTTCTTAACCTCCATTTTGGCCGAATTTTTAGAGAATGCAAAAATATCCCATGGAAGTCGTAGTTATGTTTTTTACCTATCCAACGAATTGTCACATGCTAAGATTCAATACAAATCGGCCACTTTATGGCCTTCCAAGTAAAAATGGGTCGAAAACGAGTAATGTCCTAAATTAACGAGGAGATTTTCTTAACCTCCATTTTGGCCAAATTTTTACAGAATGCAAAAAAATCCCATGGAAGTCGTAGCTATATTGTTTACCTATCCAACGAATTGTCCCATGCTAAGATTCAATACAAACCGGCCACTTTATGGCCTTCCTTCTAAAAAAGGGTCGAAAACGAGTAATGTCCTAAATTAACGAGGGGATTTTCTTAACCTCCATTTTGGCTGAATTTTTAGAGAATGCAAAAATATCCCATGGAAGTCGTAGTTATGTTGTTTACCTATCCAACGAATTGTCACATGCTAAGATTCAATACAAATCGGCCACTTTAAGGCCTTCCTAGTATAAATGGGTCGAAAACGAGTAATGTCCTAAATTAACGAGGAGTTTTTCCTAACCTCCATTTTGGCCTAATTTTTAGAGAATGCAAAAATATCCCATGGAAGTCGTAGTTATGTTGTTTACCTATCCAACGAATTGTCACATGCTAAGATTCAATACAAATCGGCCACTTTAAGGCCTTCCTAGTAAAAATGGGTCAAAAACGAGTAATGTCCTAAATTAACGAGGAGATTTTCTAAACCTCCATTTTGGCCAAATTTCTAGAGAATGCAAAAATATCCCATGGAAGTGATAGTTATGTTGTTTACCTATCCAACGAATTGTCACACGCTAAGATTCAATGCAAATCGGCCACATTATGGCCTTCCTACTAAAAAAGGGTCGAAAACGAGTAATGTCCCAAATTAACGAGGAGATTTTCTTAACCTCCATTTTGGCTGAATTTTTAGAGAATGCAAAAATATCCCATGGAAGTCGTAGTTATGTTGTTTACCTATCCAATGAATTGTCACATGCTAAGATTCAATACAAATCGGCCACTTTATGGCCTTCCTTCTAAAAAAGGGTCGAAAACGAGTAATGTCCTAAATTAACGAGGAGATTTTCCTAACCTCCATTTTGGCCGAATTTTTAGAGAATGCAAAAATATCCCATGGAAGTCGTAGTTATGTTGTTTACCTATCGAACGAATTGTCACACGCTAAGATTCAATGCAAATCGGCCACATTGTGGCCTTCCTACTAAAAAAGGGTCGAAAACGAGTAATGTCCCAAATTAACGAGGAGATTTTCTTAACCTCCATTTTGGCTGAATTTTTAGAGAATGCAAAAATATCCCATGGAAGTCGTAGTTATGTTGTTTACCTATCCAATGAATTGTCACATGCTAAGATTCAATACAAATCGACCACTTTATGGCCTTCCTAGTAAAAATGGGTCGAAAACGAGTAATGTCCTAAATTAACGAGGAGATTTTCTTAACCTCCATTTTGGCCGAATTTTTAGAGAATGCAAAAATATCCCATGGAAGTCGTTGTTATGTTGTTTACCTATCCAAAGAATTGTCACATGCTAAGATTAAATGCAAATCAGCCACTTTATGGCCTTCCTAGTAAAAAAGGGTCGAAAACGAGTAATGTCCTAGATTAACGAGGGGATTTTCTTAACCTCCATTTTGGCCGAATTTTTAGAGAATGCAAAAATATCCCATGGAAGTCGTAGTTATGTTGTTTACCTATCCAACGAATTGTCACACGCTAAGATTCAATGCAAATCGGCCACATTATGGCCTTCCTACTAAAAAAGGGTCGAAAACGAGTAATGTCCCAAATTAACGAGGAGATTTTCTTAACCTCCATTTTGGCTGAATTTTTAGAGAATGCAAAAATATCCCATGGAAGTCGTAGTTATGTTGTTTACCTATCCAATGAATTGTCACATGCTAAGATTCAATACAAATCGACCACTTTATGGCCTTCCTAGTAAAAATGGGTCGAAAACGAGTAATGTCCTAAATTAACGAGGAGATTTTCTTAACCTCCATTTTGGCCGAATTTTTAGAGAATGCAAAAATATCCCATGGAAGTCGTTGTTATGTTGTTTACCTATCCAAAGAATTGTCACATGCTAAGATTAAATGCAAATCAGCCACTTTATGGCCTTCCTAGTAAAAAAGGGTCGAAAACGAGTAATGTCCTAGATTAACGAGGGGATTTTCTTAACCTCCATTTTGGCCGAATTTTTAGAGAATGCAAAAATATCCCATGGAAGTCGTAGTTATGTTGTTTACCTATCCAACGAATTGTCACACGCTAAGATTCAATGCAAATCGGCCACATTATGGCCTTCCTACTAAAAAAGGGTCGAAAACGAGTAATGTCCCAAATTAACGAGGAGATTTTCTTAACCTCCATTTTGGCTGAATTTTTAGAGAATGCAAAAATATCCCATGGAAGTCGTAGTTATGTTGTTTACCTATCCAATGAATTGTCAGATGCTAAGATTCAATACAAATCGGCCACTTTATGGCCTTCCTTCTAAAAAAGGGTCGAAAACGAGTAATGTCCTAAATTAACGAGGAGATTTTCCTAACCTCCATTTTGGCCTAATTTTTAGAGAATGCAAAAATATCCCATGGAAGTCGTAGTTACGTTGTTTACCTATCCAATGAATTGTCACATGCTAAGATTCAATACAAATCGGCCACTTTATGGCCTTCCTTCTAAAAAAGGGTCGAAAACGAGTAATGTCCTAAATTAACGAGGAGATTTTCCTAACCTCCATTTTGGCCGAATTTTTAGAGAATGCAAAAATATCCCATGGAAGTCGTTGTTATGTTGTTTACCTATCCAACGAATTGTCACATGCTAAGATTAAATGCAAATCGGCCACTTTATGGCCTTCCTAGTAAAAAAGGGTCGAAAACGAGTAATGTCCTAGATTAACGAGGGGATTTTCTTAACCTCCATTTTGGCCGAATTTTTAGAGAATGCAAAAATATCCCATGGAAGTCGTAGTTATGTTGTTTACCTATCCAACGAATTGTCACATGCTAAGATTCAATACAAATCGGCCACTTTAAGGCCTTCCTAGTAAAAATGGGTCAAAAACGAGTAATGTCCTAAATTAACGAGGAGATTTTCTAAACCTCCATTTTGGCCAAATTTTTAGAGAATGCAAAAATATCCCATGGAAGTGATAGTTATGTTGTTTACCTATCCAACGAATTGTCACACGCTAAGATTCAATGCAAATCGGCCACATTATGGCCTTCCTACTAAAAAAGGGTCGAAAACGAGTAATGTCCCAAATTAACGAGGAGATTTTCTTAACCTCCATTTTGGCTGAATTTTTAGAGAATGCAAAAATATCCCATGGAAGTCGTAGTTATGTTGTTTACCTATCCAATGAATTGTCACATGCTAAGATTCAATACAAATTGGCCACTTTATGGCCTTCCTTCTAAAAAAGGGTCGAAAACGAGTAATGTCCTAAATTAACGAGGAGATTTTCCTAACCTCCATTTTGGCCGAATTTTTAGAGAATGCAAAAATATCCCATGGAAGTCGTAGTTATGTTGTTTACCTATCCAACGAATTGTCACACGCTAAGATTCAATGCAAATCGGCCACATTGTGGCCTTCCTACTAAAAAAGTGTCGAAAACGAGTAATGTCCCAAATTAACGAGGAGATTTTCTTAACCTCCATTTTGGCTGAATTTTTAGAGAATGCAAAAATATCCCATGGAAGTCGTAGTTATGTTGTTTACCTATCCAAAGAATTGTCACATGCTAAGATTCAATACAAATCGGCCACTTTAAGGCCTTCCTAGTAAAAATGGGTCGAAAACGAGTAATGTCCTAAATTAACGAGGAGTTTTTCCTAACCTCCATTTTGGCCTAATTTTTAGAGAATGCAAAAATATCCCATGGAAGTCGTAGTTATGTTGTTTACCTATCCAATGAATTGTCACATGCTAAGATTCAATACAAATCGGCCACTTTATGGCCTTCCTTCTAAAAAAGGGTCGAAAACGAGTAATGTCCTAAATTAACGAGGAGATTTTCCTAACCTCCATTTTGGCCGAATTTTTAGAGAATGCAAAAATATCCCATGGAAGTCGTTGTTATGTTGTTTACCTATCCAACGAATTGTCACATGCTAAGATTAAATGCAAATCGGCCACTTTATGGCCTTCCTAGTAAAAAAGGGTCGAAAACGAGTAATGTCCTAGATTAACGAGGGGATTTTCTTAACCTCCATTTTGGCCGAATTTTTAGAGAATGCAAAAATATCCCATGGAAGTCGTAGTTATGTTGTTTACCTATCCAACGAATTGTCACATGCTAAGATTCAATACAAATCGGCCACTTTAAGGCCTTCCTAGTAAAAATGGGTCAAAAACGAGTAATGTCCTAAATTAACGAGGAGATTTTCTAAACCTCCATTTTGGCCAAATTTTTAGAGAATGCAAAAATATCCCATGGAAGTGATAGTTATGTTGTTTACCTATCCAACGAATTGTCACACGCTAAGATTCAATGCAAATCGGCCACATTATGGCCTTCCTACTAAAAAAGGGTCGAAAACGAGTAATGTCCCAAATTAACGAGGAGATTTTCTTAACCTCCATTTTGGCTGAATTTTTAGAGAATGCAAAAATATCCCATGGAAGTCGTAGTTATGTTGTTTACCTATCCAATGAATTGTCACATGCTAAGATTCAATACAAATCGGCCACTTTATGGCCTTCCTTCTAAAAAAGGGTCGAAAACGAGTAATGTCCTAAATTAACGAGGAGATTTTCCTAACCTCCATTTTGGCCGAATTTTTAGAGAATGCAAAAATATCCCATGGAAGTCGTAGTTATGTTGTTTACCTATCCAACGAATTGTCACACGCTAAGATTCAATGCAAATCGGCCACATTGTGGCCTTCCTACTAAAAAAGTGTCGAAAACGAGTAATGTCCCAAATTAACGAGGAGATTTTCTTAACCTCCATTTTGGCTGAATTTTTAGAGAATGCAAAAATATCCCATGGAAGTCGTAGTTATGTTGTTTACCTATCCAATGAATTGTCACATGCTAAGATTCAATACAAATCGACCACTTTATGGCCTTCCTAGTAAAAATGGGTCGAAAACGAGTAATGTCCTAAATTAACGAGGAGATTTTCTTAACCTCCATTTTGGCCGAATTTTTAGAGAATGCAAAAATATCCCATGGAAGTCGTTGTTATGTTGTTTACCTATCCAAAGAATTGTCACATGCTAAGATTCAATACAAATCGGCCACTTTAAGGCCTTCCTAGTAAAAATGGGTCGAAAACGAGTAATGTCCTAAATTAACGAGGAGTTTTTCCTAACCTCCATTTTGGCCTAATTTTTAGAGAATGCAAAAATATCCCATGGAAGTCGTAGTTATGTTGTTTACCTATCCAATGAATTGTCACATGCTAAGATTCAATACAAATCGGCCACTTTATGGCCTTCCTTCTAAAAAAGGGTCGAAAACGAGTAATGTCCTAAATTAACGAGGAGATTTTCCTAACCTCCATTTTGGCCGAATTTTTAGAGAATGCAAAAATATCCCATGGAAGTCGTTGTTATGTTGTTTACCTATCCAACGAATTGTCACATGCTAAGATTAAATGAAAATCGGCCACTTTATGGCCTTCCTAGTAAAAAAGGGTCGAAAACGAGTAATGTCCTAGATTAACGAGGGGATTTTCTTAACCTCCATTTTGGCCGAATTTTTAGAGAATGCAAAAATATCCCATGGAAGTCGTAGTTATGTTGTTTACCTATCCAACGAATTGTCACATGCTAAGATTCAATACAAATCGGCCACTTGAAGGCCTTCCTAGTAAAAATGGGTCAAAAACGAGTAATGTCCTAAATTAACGAGGAGATTTTCTAAACCTCCATTTTGGCCAAATTTTTAGAGAATGCAAAAATATCCCATGGAAGTGATAGTTATGTTGTTTACCTATCCAACGAATTGTCACACGCTAAGATTCAATGCAAATCGGCCACATTATGGCCTTCCTCCTAAAAAAGGGTCGAAAACGAGTAATGTCCCAAATTAACGAGGAGATTTTCTTAACCTCCATTTTGGCTGAATTTTTAGAGAATGCAAAAATATCCCATGAAAGTCGTAGTTATGTTGTTTACCTATCCAATGAATTGTCACATGCTAAGATTCAATACAAATCGGCCACTTTATGGCCTTCCTTCTAAAAAAGGGTCGAAAACGAGTAATGTCCTAAATTAACGAGGAGATTTTCCTAACCTCCATTTTGGCCGAATTTTTAGAGAATGCAAAAATATCCCATGGAAGTCGTAGTTATGTTGTTTACCTATCCAACGAATTGTCACACGCTAAGATTCAATGCAAATCGGCCACATTGTGGCCTTCCTACTAAAAAAGGGTCGAAAACGAGTAATGTCCCAAATTAACGAGGAGATTTTCTTAACCTCCATTTTGGCTGAATTTTTAGAGAATGCAAAAATATCCCATGGAAGTCGTAGTTATGTTGTTTACCTATCCAATGAATTGTCACATGCTAAGATTCAATACAAATCGACCACTTTATGGCCTTCCTAGTAAAAATGGGTCGAAAACGAGTAATGTCCTAAATTAACGAGGAGATTTTCTTAACCTCCATTTTGGCCGAATTTTTAGAGAATGCAAAAATATCCCATGGAAGTCGTTGTTATGTTGTTTACCTATCCAATGAATTGTCACATGCTAAGATTCAATACAAATCGGCCACTTTATGGCCTTCCTAGTAAAAATGGGTCAAAAACGAGTAATGTCCTAAATTAACGAGGAGATTTTCTAAACCTCCATTTTGGTCAAATTTTTAGAGAATGCAAAAATATCCCATGGAAGTGATAGTTATGTTGTTTACCTATCCAACGAATTGCCACACGCTAAGATTCAATGCAAATCGGCCACATTATGGCCTTCCTACTAAAAAAGGGTCGAAAACGAGTAATGTCCCAAATTAACGAGGAGATTTTCTTAACCTCCATTTTGGCTGAATTTTTAGAGAATGCAAAAATATCCCATGGAAGTCGTATTTATGTTGTTTACCTATCCAATGAATTGTCACAAGCTAAGATTCAATACAAATCGGCCACTTTATGGCCTTCCTAGTAAAAAAGGGTCGAAACGAGTAATGTCCTAGATTAACGAGGGGATTTTCTTAACCTCCATTTTGGCCGAATTTTTAGAGAATGCAAAAATATCCCATGGAAGTCGTAGTTATGTTGTTTACCTATCCAACGAATTGTCACATGCTAAGATTCAATACAAATCGGCCACTTTATGGCCTTCCTAGTAAAAATGGGTCGAAAACGAGTAATGTCCTAAATTAACGAGGAGATTTTCTTAACCTCCATTTTGGCCGAATTTTTAGAGAATGCAAAAATATCCCATGGAAGTCGTAGTTATGTTGTTTACCTATCCAACAAATTGTCACACGCTAAGATTCAATGCAAATCAGCCACATTATGGCCTTCCTACTAAAAAAGGGTCGAAAACGAGTAATGTCCCAAACTGACGAGGAGATTTTCTTAACCTCCATTTTGGCTGAATTTTTAGAGAATGCAAAAAAATCCCATGGAAGTCGTAGCTATATTGTTTACCTATCCAACGAATTGTCCCATGCTAAGATTCAATACAAACCGGCCACTTTATGGCCTTCCTTCTAAAAAAGGGTCGAAAACGAGTAATGTCCTAAATTAACGAGGGGATTTTCTTAACCTCCATTTTGGCTGAGTTTTTAGAGAATGCAAAAATATCCCATGGAAGTCGTAGTTATGTTGTTTACCTATCCAACGAATTGTCACATGCTAAGATTAAATGCAAATCGGCCACTTTATGGCCTTCCTAGTAAAAAAGGGTCGAAAACGAGTAATGTCCTAGATTAACGAGGGGATTTTCTTAACCTCCATTTTGGCCGAATTTTTAGAGAATGCAAAAATATCCCATGGAAGTCGTAGTTATGTTGTTTACCTATCCAACGAATTGTCGCATGCTAAGATTCAATACAAATCGGCCACTTTATGGCCTTCCTAGTAAAAATGGGTCAAAAACGAGTAATGTCCTAAATTAACGAGGAGATTTTCTAAACCTCCATTTTGGTCAAATTTTTAGAGAATGCAAAAATATCCCATGGAAGTGATAGTTATGTTGTTTACCTATCCAACGAATTGCCACACGCTAAGATTCAATGCAAATCGGCCACATTATGGCCTTCCTACTAAAAAAGGGTCGAAAACGAGTAATGTCCCAAATTAACGAGGAGATTTTCTTAACCTCCATTTTGGCTGAATTTTTAGAGAATGCAAAAATATCCCATGGAAGTCGTATTTATGTTGTTTACCTATCCAATGAATTGTCACATGCTAAGATTCAATACAAATCGGCCACTTTATGGCCTTCCTAGTAAAAAAGGGTCGAAACGAGTAATGTCCTAGATTAACGAGGGGATTTTCTTAACCTCCATTTTGGCCGAATTTTTAGAGAATGCAAAAATATCCCATGGAAGTCGTAGTTATGTTGTTTACCTATCCAACGAATTGTCACATGCTAATATTCAATACAAATCGGCCACTTTATGGCCTTCCTAGTAAAAATGGGTCGAAAACGAGTAATGTCCCATATTAACGAGGAGATTTTCTTAACCTCCATTTTGGCCGAATTTTTAGAGAATGCAAAAATATCCCATGGAAGTTGTAGTTATGTTGTTTACCTATCCAACAAATTGTCACACGCTAAGATTCAATGCAAATCAGCCACATTATGGCCTTCCTACTAAAAAAGGGTCGAAAACGAGTAATGTCCCAAACTGACGAGGAGATTTTCTTAACCTCCATTTTGGCTGAATTTTTAGAGAATGCAAAAAAATCCCATGGAAGTCGTAGCTATATTGTTTACCTATCCAACGAATTGTCCCATGCTAAGATTCAATACAAACCGGCCACTTAATGGCCTTCCTTCTAAAAAAGGGTCGAAAACGAGTAATGTCCTAAATTAACGAGGGGATTTTCTTAACCTCCATTTTGGCTGAATTTTTAGAGAATGCAAAAATATCCCATGGAAGTCGTAGTTATGTTGTTTACCTATCGAACGAATTGTCACATGCTAAGATTAAATGCAAATCGGCCACTTTATGGCCTTCCTAGTAAAAAAGGGTCGAAAACGAGTAATGTCCTAGATTAACGAGGGGATTTTCTTAACCTCCATTTTGGCCGAATTTTTAGAGAATGCAAAAATATCCCATGGAAGTCGTAGTTATGTTGTTTACCTATCCAATGAATTGTCACATGCTAAGATTCAATACAAATCGGCCACTTTATGGCCTTCCTAGTAAAAATGGGTCAAAAACGAGTAATGTCCTAAATTAACGAGGAGATTTTCTAAACCTCCATTTTGGCCAAATTTTAAGAGAATGCAAAAATATCCCATGGAAGTCATAGTTATGTTGTTTACCTATCCAACGAATTGTCACACGCTAAGATTCAATGCAAATCGGCCACATTATGGCCTTCCTACTAAAAAAGGGTCGAAAACGAGTAATGTCCCAAATTAACGAGGAGATTTTCTTAACCTCCATTTTGGCTGAATTTTTAGAGAATGCAAAAATATCTCATGGAAGTCGTAGTTATGTTGTTTACCTATCCAATGAATTGTCACATGCTAAGATTCAATACAAATTGCCCACTTTATGGCCTTCCTAGTAAGAAAGGGTCGAAAACGAGTAATGTCCTAGATTAACGAGGGGATTTTCTTAACCTCCATTTTGGCCGAATTTTTCGAGAATGCAAAAATATCCCATGGAAGTCGTAGTTATGTTGTTTACCTATCCAACGAATTGTCACATGCTAAGATTCAATACAAATCGGCCACTTTATGGCCTTCCTAGTAAAAATGGGTCGAAAACGAGTAATGTCCTAAATTAACGAGGAGATTTTCTTAACCTCCATTTTGGCCAAATTTTTACAGAATGCAAAAAAATCCCATGGAAGTCGTAGCTATATTGTTTACCTATCCAACGAATTGTCCCATGCTAAGATTCAATACAAACCGGCCACTTTATGGCCTTCCTTCTAAAAAAGGGTCGAAAATGAGTAATGTCCTAAATTAACGAGGGGATTTTCTTAACCTCCATTTTGGCTGAATTTTAGAGAATGCAAAAATATCCCATGGAAGTCGTAGTTATGTTGTTTACCTATCCAACGAATTGTCACATGCTAAGATTCAATACAAATCGGCCACTTTAAGGCCTTCCTAGTAAAAATGGGTCGAAAACGAGTAATGTCCTAAATTAACGAGGAGTTTTTCCTAACCTCCATTTTGGCCTAATTTTTAGAGAATGCAAAAATATCCCATGGAAGTCGTTGTTATGTTGTTTACCTATCCAACGAATTGTCACATGCTAAGATTAAATGCAAATCGGCCACTTTATGGCCTTCCTAGTAAAAAAGGGTCGAAAACGAGTAATGTCCTAGATTAACGAGGGGATTTTCTTAACCTCCATTTTGGCCGAATTTTTAGAGAATGCAAAAATATCCTATGGAAGTCGTAGTTATGTTGTTTACCTATCCAACGAATTGTCACATGCTAAGATTCAATACAAATCGGCCACTTTATGGCCTTCCTAGTAAAAATGGGTCAAAAACGAGTAATGTCCTAAATTAACGAGGAGATTTTCTAAACCTCCATTTTGGCCAAATTTTTAGAGAATGCAAAAATATCCCATGGAAGTCATAGTTATGTTGTTTACCTATCCAACGAATTGTCACACGCTAAGATTCAATGCAAATCGGCCACATTATGGCCTTCCTACTAAAAAAGGGTCGAAAACGAGTAATGTCCCAAATTAACGAGGAGATTTTCTTAACCTCCATTTTGGCTGAATTTTTAGAGAATGCAAAAATATCTCATGGAAGTCGTAGTTATGTTGTTTACCTATCCAATGAATTGTCACATGCTAAGATTCAATACAAATTGCCCACTTTATGGCCTTCCTAGTAAAAATGGGTCGAAAACGAGTAATGTCCCATATTAACGAGGAGATTTTCTTAACCTCCATTTTGGCCGAATTTTTAGAGAATGCAAAAATATCCCATGGAAGTTGTAGTTATGTTGTTTACCTATCCAACAAATTGTCACACGCTAAGATTCAATGCAAATCAGCCACATTATGGCCTTCCTACTAAAAAAGGGTCGAAAACGAGTAATGTCCCAAACTGACGAGGAGATTTTCTTAACCTCCATTTTCGCTGAATTTTTAGAGAATGCAAAAAAATCCCATGGAAGTCGTAGCTATATTGTTTACCTATCCAACGAATTGTCCCATGCTAAGATTCAATACAAACCGGCCACTTTATGGCCTTCCTTCTAAAAAAGGGTCGAAAACGAGTAATGTCCTAAATTAACGAGGGGATTTTCTTAACCTCCATTTTGGCTGAATTTTTAGAGAATGCAAAAATATCCCATGGAAGTCGTAGTTATGTTGTTTACCTAACCAACGAATTGTCACATGCTAAGATTAAATGCAAATCGGCCACTTTATGGCCTTCCTAGTAAAAAAGGGTCGAAAACGAGTAATGTCCTAGATTAACGAGGGGATTTTCTTAACCTCCATTTTGGCCGAATTTTTAGAGAATGCAAAAATATCCCATGGAAGTCGTAGTTATGTTGTTTACCTATCCAACGAATTGTCACATGCTAAGATTCAATACAAATCGGCCACTTTATGGCCTTCCTAGTAAAAATGGGTCAAAAACGAGTAATGTCCTAAATTAACGAGGAGATTTTCTAAACCTCCATTTTGGCCAAATTTTAAGAGAATGCAAAAATATCCCATGGAAGTCATAGTTATGTTGTTTACCTATCCAACAAATTTTCACACGCTAAGATTCAATGCAAATCGGCCACATTATGGCCTTCCTACTAAAAAAGGGTCGAAAACGAGTAATGTCCCAAATTAACGAGGAGATTTTCTTAACCTCCATTTTGGCTGAATTTTTAGAGAATGCAAAAATATCTCATGGAAGTCGTAGTTATGTTGTTTACCTATCCAATGAATTGTCACATGCTAAGATTCAATACAAATTGCCCACTTTATGGCCTTCCTAGTAAGAAAGGGTCGAAAACGAGTAATGTCCTAGATTAACGAGGGGATTTTCTTAACCTCCATTTTGGCCGAATTTTTAGAGAATGCAAAAATATCCCATGGAAGTCGTAGTTATGTTGTTTACCTATCCAACGAATTGTCACATGCTAAGATTCAATACAAATCGGCCACTTTATGGCCTTCCTAGTAAAAATGGGTCGAAAACGAGTAATGTCCTAAATTAACGAGGAGATTTTCTTAACCTCCATTTTGGCCAAATTTTTACAGAATGCAAAAAAATCCCATGGAAGTCGTAGCTATATTGTTTACCTATCCAACGAATTGTCCCATGCTAAGATTCAATACAAACCGGCCACTTTATGGCCTTCCTTCTAAAAAAGGGTCGAAAATGAGTAATGTCCTAAATTAACGAGGGGATTTTCTTAACCTCCATTTTGGCTGAATTTTTAGAGAATGCAAAAATATCCCATGGAAGTCGTAGTTATGTTGTTTACCTAACCAACGAATTGTCACATGCTAAGATTAAATGCAAATCGGCCACTTTATGGCCTTCCTAGTAAAAAAGGGTCGAAAACGAGTAATGTCCTAGATTAACGAGGGGATTTTCTTAACCTCCATTTTGGCCGAATTTTTAGAGAATGCAAAAATATCCCATGGAAGTCGTAGTTATGTTGTTTACCTATCCAACGAATTGTCACATGCTAAGATTCAATACAAATCGGCCACTTTATGGCCTTCCTAGTAAAAATGGGTCAAAAACGAGTAATGTCCTAAATTAACGAGGAGATTTTCTAAACCTCCATTTTGGCCAAATTTTAAGAGAATGCAAAAATATCCCATGGAAGTCATAGTTATGTTGTTTACCTATCCAACAAATTTTCACACGCTAAGATTCAATGCAAATCGGCCACATTATGGCCTTCCTACTAAAAAAGGGTCGAAAACGAGTAATGTCCCAAATTAACGAGGAGATTTTCTTAACCTCCATTTTGGCTGAATTTTTAGAGAATGCAAAAATATCTCATGGAAGTCGTAGTTATGTTGTTTACCTATCCAATGAATTGTCACATGCTAAGATTCAATACAAATTGCCCACTTTATGGCCTTCCTAGTAAGAAAGGGTCGAAAACGAGTAATGTCCTAGATTAACGAGGGGATTTTCTTAACCTCCATTTTGGCCGAATTTTTAGAGAATGCAAAAATATCCCATGGAAGTCGTAGTTATGTTGTTTACCTATCCAACGAATTGTCACATGCTAAGATTCAATACAAATCGGCCACTTTATGGCCTTCCTAGTAAAAATGGGTCGAAAACGAGTAATGTCCTAAATTAACGAGGAGATTTTCTTAACCTCCATTTTGGCCAAATTTTTACAGAATGCAAAAAAATCCCATGGAAGTCGTAGCTATATTGTTTACCTATCCAACGAATTGTCCCATGCTAAGATTCAATACAAACCGGCCACTTTATGGCCTTCCTTCTAAAAAAGGGTCGAAAATGAGTAATGTCCTAAATTAACGAGGGGATTTTCTTAACCTCCATTTTGGCTGAATTTTTAGAGAATGCAAAAATATCCCATGGAAGTCGTAGTTATGTTGTTTACCTATCCAACGTATTGTCACATGCTAAGATTCAATACAAATCGGCCACTTTAAGGCCTTCCTAGTAAAAATGGGTCGAAAACGAGTAATGTCCTAAATTAACGAGGAGTTTTTCCTAACCTCCATTTTGGCCTAATTTTTAGAGAATGCAAAAATATCCCATGGAAGTCGTTGTTATGTTGTTTACCTATCCAACGAATTGTCACATGCTAAGATTAAATGCAAATCGGCCACTTTATGGCCTTCCTAGTAAAAAAGGGTCGAAAACGAGTAATGTCCTAGATTAACGAGGGGATTTTCTTAACCTCCATTTTGGCCGAATTTTTAGAGAATGCAAAAATATCCTATGGAAGTCGTAGTTATGTTGTTTACCTATCCAACGAATTGTCACATGCTAAGATTCAATACAAATCGGCCACTTTATGGCCTTCCTAGTAAAAATGGGTCAAAAACGAGTAATGTCCTAAATTAACGAGGAGATTTTCTAAACCTCCATTTTGGCCAAATTTTTAGAGAATGCAAAAATATCCCATGGAAGTCATAGTTATGTTGTTTACCTATCCAACGAATTGTCACACGCTAAGATTCAATGCAAATCGGCCACATTATGGCCTTCCTACTAAAACAGGGTCAAAAACGAGTAATGTCCCAAATTAACGAGGAGATTTTCTTAACCTCCATTTTGGCTGAATTTTTAGAGAATGCAAAAATATCCCATGGAAGTCGTATTTATGTTGTTTACCTATCCAATGAATTGTCACATGCTAAGATTCAATACAAATCGGCCACTTTATGGCCTTCCTAGTAAAAATGGGTCGAAAGCGAGTAATGTCCTAAATTAACGAGGAGATTTTCTTAACCTCCATTTTGGCCGAATTTTTAGAGAATGCAAAAATATCCCATGTAAGTCGTAGTTATGTTGTTTACCTATCCAACAAATTGTCACACGCTAAGATTCAATGCAAATCGGCCACATTATGGCCTTCCTACTAAAAAAGGGTCGAAAACGAGTAATGTCCCAAATTGACGAGGAGATTTTCTTAACCTCCATTTTGGCTGAATTTTTAGAGGATGCAAAAAAATCCCATGGAAGTCGTAGCTATATTGTTTACCTATCCAACTAATTGTCCCATGCTAAGATTCAATACAAACCGGCCACTTTATGGCCTTCCTTCTAAAAAAGGGTCGAAAACGAGTAATGTCCTAAATTAACGAGGGGATTTTCTTAACCTCCATTTTGGCTGAATTTTTAGAGAATGCAAAAATATCCCATGGAAGTCGTAGTTATGTTGTTTACCTATCCAACGAATTGTCACATGCTAAGATTCAATACAAATCGGCCACTTTAAGGCCTTCCTAGTAAAAATGGGTCGAAAACGAGTAATGTCCTAAATTAACGAGGAGTTTTTCCTAACCTCCATTTTGGCCGAATTTTTAGAGAATGCAAAAATATCCCATGGAAGTCGTTGTTATGTTGTTTACCTATCCAACGAATTGTCACATGCTAAGATTAAATGCAAATCGGCCACTTTATGGCCTTCCTAGTAAAAAAGGGTCGAAACGAGTAATGTCCTAGATTAACGAGGGGATTTTCTTAACCTCCATTTTGGCCGAATTTTTAGAGAATGCAAAAATATCCCATGGAAGTCGTAGTTATGTTGTTTACCTATCCAACGAATTGTCACATGCTAAGATTCAATACAAATCGGCCACTTTATGGCCTTCCTAGTAAAAATGGGTCGAAAACGAGTAATGTCCTAAATTAACGAGGAGATTTTCTTAACCTCCATTTTGGCCGAATTTTTAGAGAATGCAAAAATATCCCATGGAAGTCGTAGTTATGTTGTTTACCTATCCAACAAATTGTCACACGCTAAGATTCAATGCAAATCAGCCACATTATGGCCTTCCTACTAAAAAAGGGTCGAAAACGAGTAATGTCCCAAACTGACGAGGAGATTTTCTTAACCTCCATTTTGGCTGAATTTTTAGAGAATGCAAAAAAATCCCATGGAAGTCGTAGCTATATTGTTTACCTATCCAACGAATTGTCCCATGCTAAGATTCAATACAAACCGGCCACTTTATGGCCTTCCTTCTAAAAAAGGGTCGAAAACGAGTAATGTCCTAAATTAACGAGGGGATTTTCTTAACCTCCATTTTGGCTGAATTTTTAGAGAATGCAAAAATATCCCATGGAAGTCGTAGTTATGTTGTTTACCTATCCAACGAATTGTCACATGCTAAGATTAAATGCAAATCGGCCACTTTATGGCCTTCCTAGTAAAAAAGGGTCGAAAACGAGTAATGTCCTAGATTAACGAGGGGATTTTCTTAACCTCCATTTTGGCCGAATTTTTAGAGAATGCAAAAATATCCCATGGAAGTCGTAGTTATGTTGTTTACCTATCCAACGAATTGTCACATGCTAAGATTCAATACAAATCGGCCACTTTATGGCCTTCCTAGTAAAAATTGGTCAAAAACGAGTAATGTCCTAAATTAACGAGGAGATTTTCTAAACCTCCATTTTGGCCAAATTTTAAGAGAATGCAAAAATATCCCATGGAAGTCATAGTTATGTTGTTTACCTATCCAACGAATTGTCACACGCTAAGATTCAATGCAAATCGGCCACATTATGGCCTTCCTACTAAAAAAGGGTCGAAAACGAGTAATGTCCCAAATTAACGAGGAGATTTTCTTAACCTCCATTTTGGCTGAATTTTTAGAGAATGCAAAAATATCTCATGGAAGTCGTAGTTATGTTGTTTACCTATCCAATGAATTGTCACATGCTAAGATTCAATACAAATTGCCCACTTTATGGCCTTCCTAGTAAGAAAGGGTCGAAAACGAGTAATGTCCTAGATTAACGAGGGGATTTTCTTAACCTCCATTTTGGCCGAATTTTTAGCGAATGCAAAAATATCCCATGGAAGTCGTAGTTATGTTGTTTACCTATCCAACGAATTATCACATGCTAAGATTCAATACAAATCGGCCACTTTATGGCCTTCCTAGTAAAAATGGGTCGAAAACGAGTAATGTCCTAAATTAACGAGGAGATTTTCTTAACCTCCATTTTGGCCAAATTTTTACAGAATGCAAAAAAATCTCATGGAAGTCGTAGCTATATTGTTGACCTATCCAACGAATTGTCCCATGCTAAGATTCAATACAAACCGGCCACTTTATGGCCTTCCTTCCAAAAAAGGGTCGAAAATGAGTAATGTCCTAAATTAACGAGGGGATTTTCTTAACCTCCATTTTGGCTGAATTTTTAGAGAATGCAAAAATATCCCATGGAAGTCGTAGTTATGTTGTTTACCTATCCAACGAATTGTCACATGCTAAGATTCAATACAAATCGGCCACTTTAAGGCCTTCCTAGTAAAAATGGGTCGAAAACGAGTAATGTCCTAAATTAACGAGGAGTTTTTCCTAACCTCCATTTTGGCCTAATTTTTAGAGAATGCAAAAATATCCCATGGAAGTCGTTGTTATGTTGTTTACCTATCCAACGAATTGTCACATGCTAAGATTAAATGCAAATCGGCCACTTTATGGCCTTCCTAGTAAAAAAGGGTCGAAAACGAGTAATGTCCTAGATTAACGAGGGGATTTTCTTAACCTCCATTTTGGCCGAATTTTTAGAGAATGCAAAAATATCCTATGGAAGTCGTAGTTATGTTGTTTACCTATCCAACGAATTGTCACATGCTAAGATTCAATACAAATCGGCCACTTTATGGCCTTCCTAGTAAAAATGGGTCAAAAACGAGTAATGTCCTAAATTAACGAGGAGATTTTCTAAACCTCCATTTTGGCCAAATTTTTAGAGAATGCAAAAATATCCCATGGAAGTCATAGTTATGTTGTTTACCTATCCAACGAATTGTCACACGCTAAGATTCAATGCAAATCGGCCACATTATGGCCTTCCTACTAAAAAAGGGTCGAAAACGAGTAATGTCCCAAATTAACGAGGAGATTTTCTTAACCTCCATTTTGGCTGAATTTTTAGAGAATGCAAAAATATCTCATGGAAGTCGTAGTTATGTTGTTTACCTATCCAATGAATTGTCACATGCTAAGATTCAATACAAATTGCCCACTTTATGGCCTTCCTAGTAAGAAAGGGTCGAAAACGAGTAATGTCCTAGATTAACGAGGGGATTTTCTTAACCTCCATTTTGGCCGAATTTTTAGCGAATGCAAAAATATCCCATGGAAGTCGTAGTTATGTTGTTTACCTATCCAACGAATTATCACATGCTAAGATTCAATACAAATCGGCCACTTTATGGCCTTCCTAGTAAAAATGGGTCGAAAACGAGTAATGTCCTAAATTAACGAGGAGATTTTCTTAACCTCCATTTTGGCCAAATTTTTACAGAATGCAAAAAAATCTCATGGAAGTCGTAGCTATATTGTTGACCTATCCAACGAATTGTCCCATGCTAAGATTCAATACAAACCGGCCACTTTATGGCCTTCCTTCCAAAAAAGGGTCGAAAATGAGTAATGTCCTAAATTAACGAGGGGATTTTCTTAACCTCCATTTTGGCTGAATTTTTAGAGGATGCAAAAAAATCCCATGGAAGTCGTAGCTATATTGTTTACCTATCCAACGAATTGTCCCATGCTAAGATTCAATACAAACCGGCCACTTTATGGCCTTCCTTCTAAAAAAGGGTCGAAAATGAGTAATGTCCTAAATTAACGAGGGGATTTTCTTAACCTCCATTTTGGCTGAATTTTTAGAGAATGCAAAAATATCCCATGGAAGTCGTAGTTATGTTGTTTACCTATCCAACGTATTGTCACATGCTAAGATTCAATACAAATCGGCCACTTTAAGGCCTTCCTAGTAAAAATGGGTCGAAAACGAGTAATGTCCTAAATTAACGAGGAGTTTTTCCTAACCTCCATTTTGGCCTAATTTTTAGAGAATGCAAAAATATCCCATGGAAGTCGTTGTTATGTTGTTTACCTATCCAACGAATTGTCACATGCTAAGATTAAATGCAAATCGGCCACTTTATGGCCTTCCTAGTAAAAAAGGGTCGAAAACGAGTAATGTCCTAGATTAACGAGGGGATTTTCTTAACCTCCATTTTGGCCGAATTTTTAGAGAATGCAAAAATATCCTATGGAAGTCGTAGTTATGTTGTTTACCTATCCAACGAATTGTCACATGCTAAGATTCAATACAAATCGGCCACTTTATGGCCTTCCTAGTAAAAATGGGTCAAAAACGAGTAATGTCCTAAATTAACGAGGAGATTTTCTAAACCTCCATTTTGGCCAAATTTTTAGAGAATGCAAAAATATCCCATGGAAGTCATAGTTATGTTGTTTACCTATCCAACGAATTGTCACACGCTAAGATTCAATGCAAATCGGCCACATTATGGCCTTCCTACTAAAACAGGGTCAAAAACGAGTAATGTCCCAAATTAACGAGGAGATTTTCTTAACCTCCATTTTGGCTGAATTTTTAGAGAATGCAAAAATATCCCATGGAAGTCGTATTTATGTTGTTTACCTATCCAATGAATTGTCACATGCTAAGATTCAATACAAATCGGCCACTTTATGGCCTTCCTAGTAAAAATGGGTCGAAAGCGAGTAATGTCCTAAATTAACGAGGAGATTTTCTTAACCTCCATTTTGGCCGAATTTTTAGAGAATGCAAAAATATCCCATGTAAGTCGTAGTTATGTTGTTTACCTATCCAACAAATTGTCACACGCTAAGATTCAATGCAAATCGGCCACATTATGGCCTTCCTACTAAAAAAGGGTCGAAAACGAGTAATGTCCCAAATTGACGAGGAGATTTTCTTAACCTCCATTTTGGCTGAATTTTTAGAGGATGCAAAAAAATCCCATGGAAGTCGTAGCTATATTGTTTACCTATCCAACTAATTGTCCCATGCTAAGATTCAATACAAACCGGCCACTTTATGGCCTTCCTTCTAAAAAAGGGTCGAAAACGAGTAATGTCCTAAATTAACGAGGGGATTTTCTTAACCTCCATTTTGGCTGAATTTTTAGAGAATGCAAAAATATCCCATGGAAGTCGTAGTTATGTTGTTTACCTATCCAACGAATTGTCACATGCTAAGATTCAATACAAATCGGCCACTTTAAGGCCTTCCTAGTAAAAATGGGTCGAAAACGAGTAATGTCCTAAATTAACGAGGAGTTTTTCCTAACCTCCATTTTGGCCGAATTTTTAGAGAATGCAAAAATATCCCATGGAAGTCGTTGTTATGTTGTTTACCTATCCAACGAATTGTCACATGCTAAGATTAAATGCAAATCGGCCACTTTATGGCCTTCCTAGTAAAAAAGGGTCGAAACGAGTAATGTCCTAGATTAACGAGGGGATTTTCTTAACCTCCATTTTGGCCGAATTTTTAGAGAATGCAAAAATATCCCATGGAAGTCGTAGTTATGTTGTTTACCTATCCAACGAATTGTCACATGCTAAGATTCAATACAAATCGGCCACTTTATGGCCTTCCTAGTAAAAATGGGTCGAAAACGAGTAATGTCCTAAATTAACGAGGAGATTTTCTTAACCTCCATTTTGGCCGAATTTTTAGAGAATGCAAAAATATCCCATGGAAGTCGTAGTTATGTTGTTTACCTATCCAATGAATTGTCACATGCTAAGATTCAATACAAATTGCCCACTTTATGGCCTTCCTAGTAAGAAAGGGTCGAAAACGAGTAATGTCCTAGATTAACGAGGGGATTTTCTTAACCTCCATTTTGGCCGAATTTTTAGCGAATGCAAAAATATCCCATGGAAGTCGTAGTTATGTTGTTTACCTATCCAACGAATTATCACATGCTAAGATTCAATACAAATCGGCCACTTTATGGCCTTCCTAGTAAAAATGGGTCGAAAACGAGTAATGTCCTAAATTAACGAGGAGATTTTCTTAACCTCCATTTTGGCCAAATTTTTACAGAATGCAAAAAAATCTCATGGAAGTCGTAGCTATATTGTTGACCTATCCAACGAATTGTCCCATGCTAAGATTCAATACAAACCGGCCACTTTATGGCCTTCCTTCCAAAAAAGGGTCGAAAATGAGTAATGTCCTAAATTAACGAGGGGATTTTCTTAACCTCCATTTTGGCTGAATTTTTAGAGGATGCAAAAAAATCCCATGGAAGTCGTAGCTATATTGTTTACCTATCCAACGAATTGTCCCATGCTAAGATTCAATACAAACCGGCCACTTTATGGCCTTCCTTCTAAAAAAGGGTCGAAAATGAGTAATGTCCTAAATTAACGAGGGGATTTTCTTAACCTCCATTTTGGCTGAATTTTTAGAGAATGCAAAAATATCCCATGGAAGTCGTAGTTATGTTGTTTACCTATCCAACGTATTGTCACATGCTAAGATTCAATACAAATCGGCCACTTTAAGGCCTTCCTAGTAAAAATGGGTCGAAAACGAGTAATGTCCTAAATTAACGAGGAGTTTTTCCTAACCTCCATTTTGGCCTAATTTTTAGAGAATGCAAAAATATCCCATGGAAGTCGTTGTTATGTTGTTTACCTATCCAACGAATTGTCACATGCTAAGATTAAATGCAAATCGGCCACTTTATGGCCTTCCTAGTAAAAAAGGGTCGAAAACGAGTAATGTCCTAGATTAACGAGGGGATTTTCTTAACCTCCATTTTGGCCGAATTTTTAGAGAATGCAAAAATATCCTATGGAAGTCGTAGTTATGTTGTTTACCTATCCAACGAATTGTCACATGCTAAGATTCAATACAAATCGGCCACTTTATGGCCTTCCTAGTAAAAATGGGTCAAAAACGAGTAATGTCCTAAATTAACGAGGAGATTTTCTAAACCTCCATTTTGGCCAAATTTTTAGAGAATGCAAAAATATCCCATGGAAGTCATAGTTATGTTGTTTACCTATCCAACGAATTGTCACACGCTAAGATTCAATGCAAATCGGCCACATTATGGCCTTCCTACTAAAACAGGGTCAAAAACGAGTAATGTCCCAAATTAACGAGGAGATTTTCTTAACCTCCATTTTGGCTGAATTTTTAGAGAATGCAAAAATATCCCATGGAAGTCGTATTTATGTTGTTTACCTATCCAATGAATTGTCACATGCTAAGATTCAATACAAATCGGCCACTTTATGGCCTTCCTAGTAAAAATGGGTCGAAAGCGAGTAATGTCCTAAATTAACGAGGAGATTTTCTTAACCTCCATTTTGGCCGAATTTTTAGAGAATGCAAAAATATCCCATGTAAGTCGTAGTTATGTTGTTTACCTATCCAACAAATTGTCACACGCTAAGATTCAATGCAAATCGGCCACATTATGGCCTTCCTACTAAAAAAGGGTCGAAAACGAGTAATGTCCCAAATTGACGAGGAGATTTTCTTAACCTCCATTTTGGCTGAATTTTTAGAGGATGCAAAAAAATCCCATGGAAGTCGTAGCTATATTGTTTACCTATCCAACTAATTGTCCCATGCTAAGATTCAATACAAACCGGCCACTTTATGGCCTTCCTTCTAAAAAAGGGTCGAAAACGAGTAATGTCCTAAATTAACGAGGGGATTTTCTTAACCTCCATTTTGGCTGAATTTTTAGAGAATGCAAAAATATCCCATGGAAGTCGTAGTTATGTTGTTTACCTATCCAACGAATTGTCACATGCTAAGATTCAATACAAATCGGCCACTTTAAGGCCTTCCTAGTAAAAATGGGTCGAAAACGAGTAATGTCCTAAATTAACGAGGAGTTTTTCCTAACCTCCATTTTGGCCGAATTTTTAGAGAATGCAAAAATATCCCATGGAAGTCGTTGTTATGTTGTTTACCTATCCAACGAATTGTCACATGCTAAGATTAAATGCAAATCGGCCACTTTATGGCCTTCCTAGTAAAAAAGGGTCGAAACGAGTAATGTCCTAGATTAACGAGGGGATTTTCTTAACCTCCATTTTGGCCGAATTTTTAGAGAATGCAAAAATATCCCATGGAAGTCGTAGTTATGTTGTTTACCTATCCAACGAATTGTCACATGCTAAGATTCAATACAAATCGGCCACTTTATGGCCTTCCTAGTAAAAATGGGTCGAAAACGAGTAATGTCCTAAATTAACGAGGAGATTTTCTTAACCTCCATTTTGGCCGAATTTTTAGAGAATGCAAAAATATCCCATGGAAGTCGTAGTTATGTTGTTTACCTATCCAACAAATTGTCACACGCTAAGATTCAATGCAAATCAGCCACATTATGGCCTTCCTACTAAAAAAGGGTCGAAAACGAGTAATGTCCCAAACTGACGAGGAGATTTTCTTAACCTCCATTTTGGCTGAATTTTTAGAGAATGCAAAAAAATCCCATGGAAGTCGTAGCTATATTGTTTACCTATCCAACGAATTGTCCCATGCTAAGATTCAATACAAACCGGCCACTTTATGGCCTTCCTTCTAAAAAAGGGTCGAAAACGAGTAATGTCCTAAATTAACGAGGGGATTTTCTTAACCTCCATTTTGGCTGAATTTTTAGAGAATGCAAAAATATCCCATGGAAGTCGTAGTTATGTTGTTTACCTATCCAACGAATTGTCACATGCTAAGATTAAATGCAAATCGGCCACTTTATGGCCTTCCTAGTAAAAAAGGGTCGAAAACGAGTAATGTCCTAGATTAACGAGGGGATTTTCTTAACCTCCATTTTGGCCGAATTTTTAGAGAATGCAAAAATATCCCATGGAAGTCGTAGTTATGTTGTTTACCTATCCAACGAATTGTCACATGCTAAGATTCAATACAAATCGGCCACTTTATGGCCTTCCTAGTAAAAATTGGTCAAAAACGAGTAATGTCCTAAATTAACGAGGAGATTTTCTAAACCTCCATTTTGGCCAAATTTTAAGAGAATGCAAAAATATCCCATGGAAGTCATAGTTATGTTGTTTACCTATCCAACGAATTGTCACACGCTAAGATTCAATGCAAATCGGCCACATTATGGCCTTCCTACTAAAAAAGGGTCGAAAACGAGTAATGTCCCAAATTAACGAGGAGATTTTCTTAACCTCCATTTTGGCTGAATTTTTAGAGAATGCAAAAATATCTCATGGAAGTCGTAGTTATGTTGTTTACCTATCCAATGAATTGTCACATGCTAAGATTCAATACAAATTGCCCACTTTATGGCCTTCCTAGTAAGAAAGGGTCGAAAACGAGTAATGTCCTAGATTAACGAGGGGATTTTCTTAACCTCCATTTTGGCCGAATTTTTAGCGAATGCAAAAATATCCCATGGAAGTCGTAGTTATGTTGTTTACCTATCCAACGAATTATCACATGCTAAGATTCAATACAAATCGGCCACTTTATGGCCTTCCTAGTAAAAATGGGTCGAAAACGAGTAATGTCCTAAATTAACGAGGAGATTTTCTTAACCTCCATTTTGGCCAAATTTTTACAGAATGCAAAAAAATCTCATGGAAGTCGTAGCTATATTGTTGACCTATCCAACGAATTGTCCCATGCTAAGATTCAATACAAACCGGCCACTTTATGGCCTTCCTTCCAAAAAAGGGTCGAAAATGAGTAATGTCCTAAATTAACGAGGGGATTTTCTTAACCTCCATTTTGGCTGAATTTTTAGAGAATGCAAAAATATCCCATGGAAGTCGTAGTTATGTTGTTTACCTATCCAACGAATTGTCACATGCTAAGATTCAATACAAATCGGCCACTTTAAGGCCTTCCTAGTAAAAATGGGTCGAAAACGAGTAATGTCCTAAATTAACGAGGAGTTTTTCCTAACCTCCATTTTGGCCTAATTTTTAGAGAATGCAAAAATATCCCATGGAAGTCGTTGTTATGTTGTTTACCTATCCAACGAATTGTCACATGCTAAGATTAAATGCAAATCGGCCACTTTATGGCCTTCCTAGTAAAAAAGGGTCGAAAACGAGTAATGTCCTAGATTAACGAGGGGATTTTCTTAACCTCCATTTTGGCCGAATTTTTAGAGAATGCAAAAATATCCTATGGAAGTCGTAGTTATGTTGTTTACCTATCCAACGAATTGTCACATGCTAAGATTCAATACAAATCGGCCACTTTATGGCCTTCCTAGTAAAAATGGGTCAAAAACGAGTAATGTCCTAAATTAACGAGGAGATTTTCTAAACCTCCATTTTGGCCAAATTTTTAGAGAATGCAAAAATATCCCATGGAAGTCATAGTTATGTTGTTTACCTATCCAACGAATTGTCACACGCTAAGATTCAATGCAAATCGGCCACATTATGGCCTTCCTACTAAAAAAGGGTCGAAAACGAGTAATGTCCCAAATTAACGAGGAGATTTTCTTAACCTCCATTTTGGCTGAATTTTTAGAGAATGCAAAAATATCTCATGGAAGTCGTAGTTATGTTGTTTACCTATCCAATGAATTGTCACATGCTAAGATTCAATACAAATTGCCCACTTTATGGCCTTCCTAGTAAGAAAGGGTCGAAAACGAGTAATGTCCTAGATTAACGAGGGGATTTTCTTAACCTCCATTTTGGCCGAATTTTTAGCGAATGCAAAAATATCCCATGGAAGTCGTAGTTATGTTGTTTACCTATCCAACGAATTATCACATGCTAAGATTCAATACAAATCGGCCACTTTATGGCCTTCCTAGTAAAAATGGGTCGAAAACGAGTAATGTCCTAAATTAACGAGGAGATTTTCTTAACCTCCATTTTGGCCAAATTTTTACAGAATGCAAAAAAATCTCATGGAAGTCGTAGCTATATTGTTGACCTATCCAACGAATTGTCCCATGCTAAGATTCAATACAAACCGGCCACTTTATGGCCTTCCTTCCAAAAAAGGGTCGAAAATGAGTAATGTCCTAAATTAACGAGGGGATTTTCTTAACCTCCATTTTGGCTGAATTTTTAGAGAATGCAAAAATATCCCATGGAAGTCGTAGTTATGTTGTTTACCTATCCAACGAATTGTCACATGCTAAGATTCAATACAAATCGGCCACTTTAAGGCCTTCCTAGTAAAAATGGGTCGAAAACGAGTAATGTCCTAAATTAACGAGGAGTTTTTCCTAACCTCCATTTTGGCCTAATTTTTAGAGAATGCAAAAATATCCCATGGAAGTCGTTGTTATGTTGTTTACCTATCCAACGAATTGTCACATGCTAAGATTAAATGCAAATCGGCCACTTTATGGCCTTCCTAGTAAAAAAGGGTCGAAAACGAGTAATGTCCTAGATTAACGAGGGGATTTTCTTAACCTCCATTTTGGCCGAATTTTTAGAGAATGCAAAAATATCCTATGGAAGTCGTAGTTATGTTGTTTACCTATCCAACGAATTGTCACATGCTAAGATTCAATACAAATCGGCCACTTTATGGCCTTCCTAGTAAAAATGGGTCAAAAACGAGTAATGTCCTAAATTAACGAGGAGATTTTCTAAACCTCCATTTTGGCCAAATTTTTAGAGAATGCAAAAATATCCCATGGAAGTCATAGTTATGTTGTTTACCTATCCAACGAATTGTCACACGCTAAGATTCAATGCAAATCGGCCACATTATGGCCTTCCTACTAAAAAAGGGTCGAAAACGAGTAATGTCCCAAATTAACGAGGAGATTTTCTTAACCTCCATTTTGGCTGAATTTTTAGAGAATGCAAAAATATCTCATGGAAGTCGTAGTTATGTTGTTTACCTAGCCAATGAATTGTCACATGCTAAGATTCAATACAAATTGCCCAGTTTATGGTCTTCCTAGTAAGAAAGGGTCGAAAACGAGTAATGTCCTAGTTTAACGAGGGGATTTTCTTAACCTCCATTTTGGCCGATTTTTTAGAGAATGCAAAAATATCCCATGGAAGTCGTAGTTATGTTGTTTACCTATCCAACGAATTATCACATGCTAAGATTCAATACAAATCGGCCACTTTATGGCCTTCCTAGTAAAAATGGGTCGAAAACGAGTAATGTCCTAAATTAACGAGGAGATTTTGTTAACCTCCATTTTGGCCAAATTTTTACAGAATGCAAAAAAATCCCATGGAAGTCGTAGCTATATTGTTTACCTATCCAACGAATTGTCCCATGCTAAGATTCAATACAAACCGGCCACTTTATGGCCTTCCTTCTAAAAAAGGGTCGAAAATGAGTAATGTCCTAAATTAACGAGGGGATTTTCTTAAACTCCATTTTGGCTGAATTTTTAGAGAATGCAAAAATATCCCATGGAAGTCGTAGTTATGTTGTTTACCTATCCAACGAATTGTCACATGCTAAGATTCAATACAAATCGGCCACTTTAAGGCCTTCCTAGTAAAAATGGGTCGAAAACGAGTAATGTCCTAAATTAACGAGGAGTTTTTCCTAACCTCCATTTTGGCCTAATTTTTAGAGAATGCAAAAATATCCCATGGAAGTCGTTGTTATGTTGTTTACCTATCCAACGAATTGTCACATGCTAAGATTAAATGCAAATCGGCCACTTTATGGCCTTCCTAGTAAAAAAGGGTCGAAAACGAGTAATGTCCTAGATTAACGAGGGGATTTTCTTAACCTCCATTTTGGCCGAATTTTTAGAGAATGCAAAAATATCCTATGGAAGTCGTAGTTATGTTGTTTACCTATCCAACGAATTGTCACATGCTAAGATTCAATACAAATCGGCCACTTTATGGCCTTCCTAGTAAAAATGGGTCAAAAACGAGTAATGTCCTAAATTAACGAGGAGATTTTCTAAACCTCCATTTTGGCCAAATTTTTAGAGAATGCAAAAATATCCCATGGAAGTCATAGTTATGTTGTTTACCTATCCAACGAATTGTCACACGCTAAGATTCAATGCAAATCGGCCACATTATGGCCTTCCTACTAAAAAAGGGTCGAAAACGAGTAATGTCCCAAATTAACGAGGAGATTTTCTTAACCTCCATTTTGGCTGAATTTTTAGAGAATGCAAAAATATCCCATGGAAGTCGTAGCTATATTGTCTTCCATGGGACAATTCGTTGGATAGGTAAACAATATAGCTACGACTTCCATGGGATTTTTTTGCATTCTCTAGAAATTCAGCCAAAATGGAGGTTAAGAAAATCTCCTCGTCAATTTGGGACATTACTCGTTTTTGACCCATTTTTACTAGGAAGGCCATAATGTGGCCGATTTGCATTGAATCTTAGCGTGTGACAATTCGTTGGATAGGTAAACAACATAACTATGACTTCCATGGGATATTTTTGCATTCTCTAAAAATTCGGCCAAAACGGAGGTTAAGAAAATCTCCTCCTTAATTTAGGACATTACTCGTTTTCGACCCTTTTTTAGTAGGAAGGCCATAATGTGGCCGATTTGCATTGAATCTTAGCGTGTGACAATTCGTTGGATAGGTAAACAACATAACTACGACTTCCATGGGATATTTTTGCATTCTCTAAAAATTCGGCCAAAATGGAGGTTAAGAAAATCTCCTCGTTAATTTAGGACATTACTCGTTTTTGACCCATTTTTACTAGGAAGGCCATAAAGTAGCCGATTTGTATTGAATCTTAGCATGTGACAATTCGTTGGATAGGTAAACAACATAACTACGTCTTCCATGGGATATTTTTGCATTCTCTAAAAATTCGGCCAAAACGGAGGTTAAGAAAATCTCCTCGTTAATTTAGGACATTACTCGTTTTCGACCCTTTTTTACTAGGAAGGCCATAATGTGGCCGATTTGCATTGAATCTTAGCATGTGACAATTCGTTGGATAGATAAACAACATAACTACGACTTCCATGGGATATTTTCGCATTCTCTAAAAATTAGGCCAAAATGGAGGTTAAGAAAATCTCCTCGTTAATTTAGGACATAACTCGTTTTCAACCCATTTTTAGTAGGAAGGCCATAATGTGGCCGATTTGCATTGAATCTCAGCGTGTGACAATTCGTTGGATAGGTAAACAACATAACTACGACTTCCATGGGATATTTTTGCATTCTCTAAAAATTCGGCCGAAATGGAGGTTAAGAAAATCTCCTCGTTAATTTAGGACATTACTCGTTTTCGACCCATTTTTACTAGGAAGGCCATAAAGTGGCCGATTTGGATTGAATCTTAGCATGTGACAATTCGTTGGATAGGTAAACAACATAACTACGACTTCCATGGGATATTTTTGCATTCTCTAAAAATTCGGCCAAAACGGAGGTTAAGAAAATCTCCTCGTTAATTTAGGACATTACTCGTTTTCGACCCTTTTTTAGTAGGAAGGCCATAATGTGGCCGATTTGAATTGAATCTTAGCGTGTGACAATTCGTTGGATAGGTAAACAACATTATTACGACTTCCATGGGATATTTTTGCATTCTCTAAAAATTCAGCCAAAATGGGGGTTAAGAAAATATCCTCGTTAATTTGGGACATTACTCGTTTTCGATCCTTTTTTAGAAGGAAGGCCATAAAGTGGCCGGTTTGTATTGAATCTTAGCATGAGACAATTCATTGGATAGGTAAACAACATAATTACGACTTCCATGGGATATTTTTGCATTCACTAAAAATTCAGCCAAAATGGGGGTTAAGAAAATCTCCTCGTCAATTTGGGACATTACTCGTTTTCGACCCTTTTTTAGTAGGAAGGCCATAATGTGGCCGATTTGCATTGAATCTTAGCGTGTGACAATTTGTTGGATAAGTAAACAACATAACTACGACATCCATGGGATATTTTTGCATTCTCTAAAAATTCGACCAAAATGGAGGTTAAGAAAATCTCCTCGTTAATTTGGGACATTACTCGTTTTCGACCCTTTTTTAGTAGGAAGGCCATAATGTGGCCGATTTGCATTGAATCTTAGCGTGTGACAATTCGTTGGATAGGTAAACAACATAACTACGACTTCCATGGGATATTTTTGCATTCTCTAAAAATTCATCCAAAATGGAAGTTAAGAAAATCTCCTCGTTAATTTGGGACATTACTCGTTTTCGACCCTTTTTTAGTAGGAAGGCCATAATGTGGCCGATTTGCATTGAATCTTAGCGTGTGACAATTTGTTGGATAGGTAAACAACATAACTACGACCTCCATGGGATATTTTTGCATTCTCTAAAAATTCAGCCAAAATGGAGGTTAAGAAAATCCCCTCGTTAATTTAGGACATTACTCGTTTTCGACCCTTTTTTAGAAGGAAGGCCATAAAGTGGCCGGTTTGTATTGAATCTTAGCATGGGACAATTCGTTGGATAGGTAAACAATATAGCTACGACTTCCATGGGATTTTTTTGCATTCTCTAAAAATTCAACCAAAATGGAGGTTAAGAAAATCTCCTCGTCAATTTGGGAAATTACTCGTTTTCGACCCTTTTTTAGTAGGAAGGCCATAATGTGGCCGATTTGCATTGAATCTTAGCGTGTGACAATTTGTTGGATAGGTAAACAACATAACTACGACTTCCATGGGATATTTTTGCATTCTCTAAAAATTCGGCCAAAATGGAGGTTAAGAAAATCTCCTCGTTAATTTGGGACATTACTCGTTTTCGACCCATTTTTACTAGGAAGGCCATAAAGTGGCCGATTTGTATTGAATCTTAGCATGTGACAACTCATTGGATAGGTAAACAACATAACTACGACTTCCATGGGATATTTTTGCATTCTCTAAAAATTCATCCAAAATGGAGGTTAAGAAAATCTCCTCGTTAATTTGGGACATTACTCGTTTTCGACCCTTTTTTAGTAGGAAGGCCATAAAGTGGCCGGTTTGTATTGAATCTTAGCATGAGACAATTCGTTGGATAGGTAAACAACATAACTACGACTTCCATGGGATATTTTTGCATTCTCTAAAAATTCATCCAAAATGGAGGTTAAGAAAATCTCCTCGTTAATTTAGGACATTACTCGTTTTCGACCCATTTTTACTAGGAAGGCCATAAAGTGGCCGATTTGTATTGAATCTTAGCATGTGACAACTCATTGGATAGGTAAACAACATAACTACGACTTCCATGGGATATTTTTGCATTCTCTAAAAATTCATCCAAAATGGAGGTTAAGAAAATCTCCTCGTTAATTTGGGACATTACTCGTTTTCGACCCATTTTTACTAGGAAGGCCATAAAGTGGCCGATTTGGATTGAATCTTAGCATGTGACAATTCGTTGGATAGGTAAACAACATAACTACGACTTCCATGGGATATTTTTGCATTCTCTAAAAATTCGGCCAAAACGGAGGTTAAGAAAATCTCCTCGTTAATTTAGGACATTACTCGTTTTCGACCCTTTTTTAGTAGGAAGGCCATAATGTGGCCGATTTGAATTGAATCTTAGCGTGTGACAATTCGTTGGATAGGTAAACAACATTATTACGACTTCCATGGGATATTTTTGCATTCTCTAAAAATTCAGCCAAAATGGGGGTTAAGAAAATATCCTCGTTAATTTGGGACATTACTCGTTTTCGATCCTTTTTTAGAAGGAAGGCCATAAAGTGGCCGGTTTGTATTGAATCTTAGCATGAGACAATTCGTTGGATAGGTAAACAACATAATTACGACTTCCATGGGATATTTTTGCATTCACTAAAAATTCAGCCAAAATGGGGGTTAAGAAAATCTCCTCGTCAATTTGGGACATTACTCGTTTTCGACCCTTTTTTAGTAGGAAGGCCATAATGTGGCCGATTTGCATTGAATCTTAGCGTGTGACAATTTGTTGGATAGGTAAACAACATAACTACGACTTCCATGGGATATTTTTGCATTCTCTAAAAATTCATCCAAAATGGAAGTTAAGAAAATCTCCTCGTTAATTTGGGACATTACTCGTTTTCGACCCTTTTTTAGTAGGAAGGCCATAATGTGGCCGATTTGCATTGAATCTTAGCGTGTGACAATTTGTTGGATAGGTAAACAACATAACCACGACTTCCATGGGATATTTTTGCATTCTCTAAAAATTCGACCAAAATGGAGGTTAAGAAAATCTCCTCGTTAATTTGGGACATTACTCGTTTTCGACCCTTTTTTAGTAGGAAGGCCATAATGTGGCCGATTTGCATTGAATCTTAGCGTGTAACAATTCGTTGGATAGGTAAACAACATAGCTACGACTTCCATGGGATATTTTTGCATTCTCTAAAAATTCATCCAAAATGGAAGTTAAGAAAATCTCCTCGTTAATTTGGGACATTACTCGTTTTCGACCCTTTTTTAGTAGGAAGGCCATAATGTGGCCGATTTGCATTGAATCTTAGCGTGTGACAATTCGTTGGATAGGTAAACAACATAATTACGACTTCCATGGGATATTTTTGCATTCTCTAAAAATTCAGCCAAAATGGGGGTTAAGAAAATCTCCTCGTCAATTTGGGACATTACTCGTTTTCGACCCTTTTTTAGTAGGAAGGCCATAATGTGGCCGATTTGCATTGAATCTTAGCGTGTGACAATTTGTTGGATAGGTAAACAACATAACTACGACTTCCATGGGATATTTTTGCATTCTCTAAAAATTCGACCAAAATGGAGGTTAAGAAAATCTCCTCGTTAATTTAGGACATTACTCGTTTTCGACCCATTTTTACTAGGAAGGCCGTAATGTGGCTGATTTGCATTGAATCTTAGCGTGTGACAATTCGTTGGATAGGTAAACAACATAATTACGACTTCCATGGGATATTTTTGCATTCTCTAAAAATTCAGCCAAAATGGGGGTTAAGAAAATCTCCTCGTCAATTTGGGACATTACTCGTTTTCGACCCTTTTTTAGTACGAAGGCCATAATGTGGCCGATTTGCATCGAATCTTAGCGTGTGACAATTTGTTGGATAGGTAAACAACATAACTACGACTTCCATGGGATATTTTTGCATTCTCTAAAAATTCAACCAAAATGGAGGTTAAGAAAATCTCCTCGTTAATTTAGGACATTACTCATTTTCGACCCATTTTTACTAGGAAGGCCATAAAGTGGCCGATTTGTGTTGAATCTTAGCATGTGACAATTCGTTGGATAGGTAAACAACATAACTACGACCTCCATGGGATATTTTTGCATTCTCTAAAAATTCAGCCAAAATGGAGGTTAAGAAAATCCCCTCGTTAATTTAGGACATTACTCGTTTTCGACCCTTTTTTAGAAGGAAGGCCATAAAGTGGCCGGTTTGTATTGAATCTTAGCATGGGACAATTCGTTGGATAGGTAAACAATATAGCTACGACTTCCATGGGATTTTTTTGCATTCTCTAAAAATTCAGCCAAAATGGAGGTTAAGAAAATCTCCTCGTCAATTTGGGACATTACTCGTTTTCGACCCTTTTTTAGTAGGAAGGCCATAATGTGGCCGATTTGCATTGAATCTTAGCGTGTGACAATTCGTTGGATAGGTAAACAACATAACTACGACTTCCATGGGATATTTTTGCATTCTCTAAAAATTCAGCCAAAATGGGGGTTAAGAAAATATCCTCGTTAATTTGGGACATTACTCGTTTTCGATCCTTTTTTAGAAGGAAGGCCATAAAGTGGCCGGTTTGTATTGAATCTTAGCATGAGACAATTCGTTGGATAGGTAAACAACATAATTACGACTTCCATGGGATATTTTTGCATTCACTAAAAATTCAGCCAAAATGGGGGTTAAGAAAATCTCCTCGTCAATTTGGGACATTACTCGTTTTCGACCCTTTTTTAGTAGGAAGGCCATAATGTGGCCGATTTGCATTGAATCTTAGCGTGTGACAATTCGTTGGATAGGTAAACAACATAACTACGACTTCCATGGGATATTTTTGCATTCTCTAAAAATTCATCCAAAATGGAAGTTAAGAAAATCTCCTCGTTAATTTGGGACATTACTCGTTTTCGACCCTTTTTTAGTAGGAAGGCCATAATGTGGCCGATTTGCATTGAATCTTAGCGTGTGACAATTTGTTGGATAGGTAAACAACATAACCACGACTTCCATGGGATATTTTTGCATTCTCTAAAAATTCGACCAAAATGGAGGTTAAGAAAATCTCCTCGTTAATTTGGGACATTACTCGTTTTCGACCCTTTTTTAGTAGGAAGGCCATAATGTGGCCGATTTGCATTGAATCTTAGCGTGTAACAATTCGTTGGATAGGTAAACAACATAACTACGACTTCCATGGGATATTTTTGCATTCTCTAAAAATTCATCCAAAATGGAAGTTAAGAAAATCTCCTCGTTAATTTGGGACATTACTCGTTTTCGACCCTTTTTTAGTAGGAAGGCCATAATGTGGCCGATTTGCATTGAATCTTAGCGTGTGACAATTCGTTGGATAGGTAAACAACATAATTACGACTTCCATGGGATATTTTTGCATTCTCTAAAAATTCAGCCAAAATGGGGGTTAAGAAAATCTCCTCGTCAATTTGGGACATTACTCGTTTTCGACCCTTTTTTAGTAGGAAGGCCATAATGTGGCCGATTTGCATTGAATCTTAGCGTGTGACAATTTGTTGGATAGGTAAACAACATAACTACGACTTCCATGGGATATTTTTGCATTCTCTAAAAATTCGACCAAAATGGAGGTTAAGAAAATCTCCTCGTTAATTTAGGACATTACTCGTTTTCGACCCATTTTTACTAGGAAGGCCGTAATGTGGCTGATTTGCATTGAATCTTAGCGTGTGACAATTCGTTGGATAGGTAAACAACATAATTACGACTTCCATGGGATATTTTTGCATTCTCTAAAAATTCAGCCAAAATGGGGGTTAAGAAAATCTCCTCGTCAATTTGGGACATTACTCGTTTTCGACCCTTTTTTAGTACGAAGGCCATAATGTGGCCGATTTGCATCGAATCTTAGCGTGTGACAATTTGTTGGATAGGTAAACAACATAACTACGACTTCCATGGGATATTTTTGCATTCTCTAAAAATTCAACCAAAATGGAGGTTAAGAAAATCTCCTCGTTAATTTAGGACATTACTCATTTTCGACCCATTTTTACTAGGAAGGCCATAAAGTGGCCGATTTGTGTTGAATCTTAGCATGTGACAATTCGTTGGATAGGTAAACAACATAACTACGACCTCCATGGGATATTTTTGCATTCTCTAAAAATTCAGCCAAAATGGAGGTTAAGAAAATCCCCTCGTTAATTTAGGACATTACTCGTTTTCGACCCTTTTTTAGAAGGAAGGCCATAAAGTGGCCGGTTTGTATTGAATCTTAGCATGGGACAATTCGTTGGATAGGTAAACAATATAGCTACGACTTCCATGGGATTTTTTTGCATTCTCTAAAAATTCAGCCAAAATGGAGGTTAAGAAAATCTCCTCGTCAATTTGGGACATTACTCGTTTTCGACCCTTTTTTAGTAGGAATGCCATAATGTGGCCGATTTGCATTGAATCTTAGCGTGTGACAATTCGTTGGATAGGTAAACAACATAACTACGACTTCCATGGGATATTTTTGCATTCTCTAAAAATTCGGCCAAAATGGAGGTTAAGAAAATCTCCTCGTTAATTTGGGACATTACTCGTTTTCGACCCATTTTTACTAGGAAGAACATAAAGTGGCCGATTTGGATTGAATCTTAGCATGTGACATTACTCTAAAAATTCGACCAAAATGGAGGTTAAGAAAATCTCCTCGTTAATTTGGGACATTACTCGTTTTCGACCCTTTTTTAGTAGGAAGGCCATAATGTGGCCGATTTGAATTGAATCTTAGCGTGTGACAATTCTTTGGATAGGTAAACAACATAACTACGACTTCCATGGGATATTTTTGCATTCTCTAAAAATTCATCCAAAATGGAAGTTAAGAAAATCTCCTCGTTAATTTGGGACATTACTCGTTTTCGACCCTTTTTTAGTAGGAAGGCCATAATGTGGCCGATTTGCATTGAATCTTAGCGTGTGACAATTCGTTGGATAGGTAAACAACATAACTACGACTTCCATGGGATATTTTTGCATTCTCTAAAAATTCGACCAAAATGGAGGTTAAGAAAATCTCCTCGTTAATTTAGGACATTACTCGTTTTCGACCCATTTTTACTAGGAAGGCCGTAATGTGGCTGATTTGCATTGAATCTTAGCGTGTGACAATTCGTTGGATAGGTAAACAACATAATTACGACTTCCATGGGATATTTTTGCATTCTCCAAAAATTCAGCCAAAATGGGGGTTAAGAAAATCTCCTCGTCAATTTGGGACATTACTCGTTTTCGACCCTTTTTTAGTACGAAGGCCATAATGTGGCCGATTTGCATCGAATCTTAGCGTGTGACAATTTGTTGGATAGGTAAACAACATAACTACGACTTCCATGGGATATTTTTGCATTCTCTAAAAATTCAACCAAAATGGAGGTTAAGAAAATCTCCTCGTTAATTTAGGACATTACTCATTTTCGACCCATTTTTACTAGGAAGGCCATAAAGTGGCCGATTTGTGTTGAATCTTAGCATGTGACAATTCGTTGGATAGGTAAACAACATAACTACGACCTCCATGGGATATTTTTGCATTCTCTAAAAATTCAGCCAAAATGGAGGTTAAGAAAATCCCCTCGTTAATTTAGGACATTACTCGTTTTCGACCCTTTTTTAGAAGGAAGGCCATAAAGTGGCCGGTTTGTATTGAATCTTAGCATGGGACAATTCGTTGGATAGGTAAACAATATAGCTACGACTTCCATGGGATTTTTTTGCATTCTCTAAAAATTCAGCCAAAATGGAGGTTAAGAAAATCTCCTCGTCAATTTGGGACATTACTCGTTTTCGACCCTTTTTTAGTAGGAAGGCCATAATGTGGCCGATTTGCATTGAATCTTAGCGTGTGACAATTTGTTGGATAGGTAAACAACATAACTACGACTTCCATGGGATATTTTTGCATTCTCTAAAAATTCGGCCAAAATGGAGGTTAAGAAAATCTCCTCGTTAATTTAGGACATTACTCGTTTTCGACCCATTTTTACTAGGAAGAACATAAAGTGGCCGATTTGTATTGAATCTTAGCATGTGACAATTCATTGGATAGGTAAACAACATAACTACGACTTCCATGGGATATTTTTGCATTCTCTAAAAATTCGACCAAAATGGAGGTTAAGAAAATCTCCTCGTTAATTTGGGACATTACTCGTTTTCGACCCTTTTTTAGTAGGAAGGCCATAATGTGGCCGATTTGAATTGAATCTTAGCGTGTGACAATTCGTTGGATAGGTAAACAACATAACTACGACTTCCATGTGATATTTTTGCATTCTCTAAAAATTCATCCAAAATGGAAGTTAAGAAAATCTCCTCGTTAATTTGGGACATTACTCGTTTTCGACCCTTTTTTAGTAGGAAGGCCATAATGTGGCCGATTTGCATTGAATCTTAGCGTGTGACAATTCGTTGGATAGGTAAACAACATAATTACGACTTCCATGGGATATTTTTGCATTCTCTAAAAATTCAGCCAAAATGGGGGTTAAGAAAATCTCCTCGTCAATTTGGGACATTACTCGTTTTCGACCCTTTTTTAGTAGGAAGGCCATAATGTGGCCGATTTGCATTGAATCTTAGCGTGTGACAATTTGTTGGATAGGTAAACAACATAACTACGACTTCCATGGGATATTTTTGCATTCTCTAAAAATTCGACCAAAATGGAGGTTAAGAAAATCTCCTCGTTAATTTAGGACATTACTCGTTTTCGACCCATTTTTACTAGGAAGGCCGTAATGTGGCTGATTTGCATTGAATCTTAGCGTGTGACAATTCGTTGGATAGGTAAACAACATAATTACGACGTCCATGGGATATTTTTGCATTCTCTAAAAATTCAGCCAAAATGGGGGTTAAGAAAATCTCCTCGTCAATTTGGGACATTACTCGTTTTCGACCCTTTTTTAGTACGAAGGCCATAATGTGGCCGATTTGCATCGAATCTTAGCGTGTGACAATTTGTTGGATAGGTAAACAACATAACTACGACTTCCATGGGATATTTTTGCATTCTCTAAAAATTCAACCAAAATGGAGGTTAAGAAAATCTCCTCGTTAATTTAGGACATTACTCATTTTCGACCCATTTTTACTAGGAAGGCCATAAAGTGGCCGATTTGTGTTGAATCTTAGCATGTGACAATTCGTTGGATAGGTAAACAACATAACTACGACCTCCATGGGATATTTTTGCATTCTCTAAAAATTCAGCCAAAATGGAGGTTAAGAAAATCCCCTCGTTAATTTAGGACATTACTCGTTTTCGACCCTTTTTTAGAAGGAAGGCCATAAAGTGGCCGGTTTGTATTGAATCTTAGCATGGGACAATTCGTTGGATAGGTAAACAATATAGCTACGACTTCCATGGGATTTTTTTGCATTCTCTAAAAATTCAGCCAAAATGGAGGTTAAGAAAATCTCCTCGTCAATTTGGGACATTACTCGTTTTCGACCCTTTTTTAGTAGGAAGGCCATAATGTGGCCGATTTGCATTGAATCTTAGCGTGTGACAATTTGTTGGATAGGTAAACAACATAACTACGACTTCCATGGGATATTTTTGCATTCTCTAAAAATTCGGCCAAAATGGAGGTTAAGAAAATCTCCTCGTTAATTTAGGACATTACTCGTTTTCGACCCATTTTTACTAGGAAGAACATAAAGTGGCCGATTTGTATTGAATCTTAGCATGTGACAATTCATTGGATAGGTAAACAACATAACTACGACTTCCATGGGATATTTTTGCATTCTCTAAAAATTCATCCAAAATGGAGGTTAAGAAAATCTCCTCGTTAATTTGGGACATTACTCGTTTTCGACCCTTTTTTAGTAGGAAGGCCTTAATGTGGCCGATTTGAATTGAATCTTAGCGTGTGACAATTCGTTGGATAGGTAAACAACATTATTACGACTTCCATGGGATATTTTTGCATTCTCTAAAAATTCAGCCAAAATGGGGGTTAAGAAAATATCCTCGTTAATTTGGGACATTACTCGTTTTCGATCCTTTTTTAGAAGGAAGGCCATAAAGTGGCCGGTTTGTATTGAATCTTAGCATGAGACAATTCGTTGGATAGGTAAACAACATAATTACGACTTCCAAGGGATATTTTTGCATTCACTAAAAATTCAGCCAAAATGGGGGTTAAGAAAATCTCCTCGTCAATTTGGGACATTACTCGTTTTCGACCCTTTTTTAGTAGGAAGGCCATAATGTGGCCGATTTGCATTGAATCTTAGCGTGTGACAATTTGTTGGATAGGTAAACAACATAACTACGACTTCCATGGGATATTTTTGCATTCTCTAAAAATTCGACCAAAATGGAGGTTAAGAAAATCTCCTCGTTAATTTGGGACATTACTCGTTTTCGACCCTTTTTTAGTAGGAAGGCCATAATGTGGCCGATTTGCATTGAATCTTAGCGTGTGACAATTCGTTGGATAGGTAAACAACATAACTACGACTTCCATGGGATATTTTTGCATTCTCTAAAAATTCATCCAAAATGGAAGTTAAGAAAATCTCCTCGTTAATTTGGGACATTACTCGTTTTCGACCCTTTTTTAGTAGGAAGGCCATAATGTGGCCGATTTGCATTGAATCTTAGCGTGTGACAATTCGTTGGATAGGTAAACAACATAATTACGACTTCCATGGGATATTTTTGCATTCTCTAAAAATTCAGCCAAAATGGGGGTTAAGAAAATCTCCTCGTCAATTTGGGACATTACTCGTTTTCGACCCTTTTTTAGTAGGAAGGCCATAATGTGGCCAATTTGCATTGAATCTTAGCGTGTGACAATTTGTTGGATAGGTAAACAACATAACTACGACTTCCATGGGATATTTTTGCATTCTCTAAAAATCCGACCAAAATGGAGGTTAAGAGAATCTCCTCGTTAATTTAGGACATTACTCCTTTTCGACCCATTTTTACTAGGAAGGCCATAAAGTGGCCGATTTGTATTGAATCTTAGCACGTGACAATTCATTGGATAGGTAAACAACATAACTACGACCTCCATGGGATATTTTTGCATTCTCTAAAAATTCGGCCAAAATGGAGGTTAGGAAAAACCCCTCGTTAATTTAGGACATTACTCGTTTTCGACCCTTTTTTAGAAGGAAGGCCATAAAGTGGCCGGTTTGTATTGAATCTTAGCATGGGACAATTCGTTGGATAGGTAAACAATATAGCTACGTCTTCCATGGGATTTTTTTGCATTCTCTAAAAATTCAGCCAAAATGGAGGTTAAGAAAATCTCCTCGTCAATTTGGGACATTACTCGTTTTCGACCCTTTTTTAGTAGGAAGGCCATAATGTGGCCGATTTGCATTGAATCTTAGCGTGTGACAATTTGTTGGATAGGTAAACAACATAACTACGACTTCCATGGGATATTTTTGCATTCTCTAAAAATTCGGCCAAAATGGAGGTTAAGAAAATCTCCTCGTTAATTTAGGACATTACTCGTTTTCGACCCATTTTTACTAGGAAGAACATAAAGTGGCCGATTTGTATTGAATCTTTGCATGTGACAACTCATTGGATAGGTAAACAACATAACTACGACTTCCATGGGATATTTTTGCATTCTCTAAAAATTCATCCAAAATGGAGGTTAAGAAAATCTCCTCGTCAATTTGGGACATTACTCGTTTTCGACCCTTTCTTAGTAGGAAGGCCATAATGTGGCCGATTTGCATTGAATCTTAGCGTGTGACAATTCGTTGGATAGGTAAACAACATTATTACGACTTCCATGGGATATTTTTGCATTCTCTAAAAATTCAGCCAAAATGGGGGTTAAGAAAATATCCTCGTTAATTTGGGACATTACTCGTTTTCGATCCTTTTTTAGAAGGAAGGCCATAAAGTGGCCGGTTTGTATTGAATCTTAGCATGAGACAATTCGTTGGATAGGTAAACAACATAATTACGACTTCCATGGGATATTTTTGCATTCACTAAAAATTCAGCCAAAATGGGGGTTAAGAAAATCTCCTCGTCAATTTGGGACATTACTCGTTTTCGACCCTTTTTTAGTAGGAAGGCCATAATGTGGCCGATTTGCATTGAATCTTAGCGTGTGACAATTTGTTGGATAGGTAAACAACATAACTACGACTTCCATGGGATATTTTTGCATTCTCTAAAAATTCGACCAAAATGGAGGTTAAGAAAATCTCCTCGTTAATTTGGGACATTACTCGTTTTCGACCCTTTTTTAGTAGGAAGGCCATAATGTGGCCGATTTGCATTGAATCTTAGCGTGTGACAATTTGTTGGATAGGTAAACAACATTATTACGACTTCCATGGGATATTTTTGCATTCTCTAAAAATTCAGCCAAAATGGGGGTTAAGAAAATCTCCTCGTCAATTTGGGACATTACTCGTTTTCGACCCTTTTTTAGTAGGAAGGCCATAATGTGGCCGATTTGAATTGAATCTTAGCGTGTGACAATTCGTTGGATAGGTAAACAACATTATTACGACTTCCATGGGATATTTTTGCATTCTCTAAAAATTCAGCCAAAATGGGGGTTAAGAAAATATCCTCGTTAATTTGGGACATTACTCGTTTTCGATCCTTTTTTAGAAGGAAGGCCATAAAGTGGCCGGTTTGTATTGAATCTTAGCATGAGACAATTCGTTGGATAGGTAAACAACATAATTACGACTTCCATGGGATATTTTTGCATTCACTAAAAATTCAGCCAAAATGGGGGTTAAGAAAATCTCCTCGTCAATTTGGGACATTACTCGTTTTCGACCCTTTTTTAGTAGGAAGGCCATAATGTGGCCGATTTGCATTGAATCTTAGCGTGTGACAATTTGTTTGATAGGTAAACAACATAACTACGACTTCCATGGGATATTTTTGCATTCTCTAAAAATTCGACCAAAATGGAGGTTAAGAAAATCTCCTCGTTAATTTGGGACATTACTCGTTTTCGACCCTTTTTTAGTAGGAAGGCCATAATGTGGCCGATTTGCATTGAATCTTAGCGTGTGACAATTCGTTGGATAGGTAAACAACATAACTACGACTTCCATGGGATATTTTTGCATTCTCTAAAAATTCATCCAAAATGGAAGTTAAGAAAATCTCCTCGTTAATTTGGGACATTACTCGTTTTCGACCCTTTTTTAGTAGGAAGGCCATAATGTGGCCGATTTGCATTGAATCTTAGCGTGTGACAATTCGTTGGATGGGTAAACAACATAATTACGACTTCCATGGGATATTTTTGCATTCTCTAAAAATTCAGCCAAAATGGGGGTTAAGAAAATCTCCTCGTCAATTTGGGACATTACTCGTTTTCGACCCTTTTTTAGTAGGAAGGCCATAATGTGGCCGATTTGCATTGAATCTTAGCGTGTGACAATTTGTTGGATAGGTAAACAACATAACTACGACTTCCATGGGATATTTTTGCATTCTCTAAAAATCCGACCAAAATGGAGGTTAAGAAAATCTCCTCGTTAATTTAGGACATTACTCCTTTTCGACCCAATTTTACTAGGAAGGCCATAAAGTGGCCGATTTGCATTGAATCTTAGCATGTGACAATTTGTTGGATAGGTAAACAACATAACTACGTCTTCCATGGGATATTTTTGCATTCTCTAAAAATTCGGCCAAAATGGAGGTTAAGAAAATCTCCTCGTTAATTTGGGACATTACTCGTTTTCGACCCTTTTTTAGTAGGAAGGCCATAAAGTGGCCGATTTGCATTGAATCTTAGCATGTGACAATTTGTTGGATAGGTAAACAACATAACTACGACTTCCATGGGATATTTTTGCATTCTCTAAAAATTCGGCCAAAATGGAGGTTAAGAAAATCTCCTCGTTAATTTAGGACATTACTCGTTTTCGACCCATTTTTACTAGGAAGGCCATAAAGTGGCCGATTTGCGTTGAATCTTAGCATGTGACAATTCATTGGATAGGTAAACAACATAACTACGACTTCCATGGGATATTTTTGCATTCTCTAAAAATTCAGCCAAAATGGAGGTTAAGAAAATCTCCTCGTTAATTTGGGACATTACTCGTTTTCGACCCTTTTTTAGTAGGAAGGCCATAATGTGGCCGATTTGCATTGAATCTTAGCGTGTGACAATTCGTTGGATAGGTAAACAACATAACTACGACTTCCATGGGATATTTTTGCATTCTCTAAAAATTCAGCCAAAATGGGGGTTAAGAAAATATCCTCGTTAATTTGGGACATTACTCGTTTTCGACCCTTTTTTAGTAGGAAGGCCATAATGTGGCCGATTTGCATTGAATCTTAGCGTGTGACAATTTGATGGATAGGTAAACAACATAACTACGACTTCCATGGGATATTTTTGCATTCTCTAAAAATTCAGCCAAAATGGTGGTTAAGAAAATATCCTCGTTAATTTGGGACAGTACTCGTTTTCGACCCTTTTTTAGAAGGAAGGCCATAAAGTGGCCTGTTTGTATTGAATCTTAGCATGGGACAATTCGTTGGATAGGTAAACAACATAATTACGACTTCCATGGGATATTTTTGCATTCTCTAAAAATTCTGCCAAAATGGAGGTTAAGAAAATCTCCTCGTTAATTTAGGACATTACTCGTTTTCGACTCATTTTTACTAGGAAGGCCATAAAGTGGCCGATTTATATTGAATCTTAGCATGTGACAATTCATTGGATAGGTAAACAACATAACTACGACTTCCATGGGATATTTTTGCATTCTCTAAAAATTCGGCCAAAATGGTGGTTAAGAAAATCTCCTCGTTAATTTAGGACATTACTCGTTTTCGACCCATTTTTACTAGGAAGGCCATAAAGTGGCCGATTTGTATTGAATCTTAGCATGTGAAAATTCGTTGGATAGGTAAACAACATAGCTACGACTTCCATGGGATATTTTTGCATTCTCTAAAAATTCGGCCAAAATGGAGGTTAAGAAAATCTCCTCGTTAATTTAGGACATTACTCGTTTTCGACCCATTTTTACTAGGAAGGCCATAAAGTGGCCGATTTGTATTGAATCTTAGCATGTGACAATTTGTTGGATAGGTAAACAACATAACTACGTCTTCCATGGGATATTTTTGCATTCTCTAAAAATTCGGCCAAAACGGAGGTTAAGAAAATCTCCTCGTTAATTTAGGACATTACTCGTTTTCGACCCTTTTTTAGAAGGAAGGCCATAAAGTGGCCTGTTTGTATTGAATCTTAGCATGGGACAATTCGTTGGATAGGTAAACAACATAATTACGACTTCCATGGGATATTTTTGCATTCTCTAAAAATTCTGCCAAAATGGAGGTTAAGAAAATCTCCTCGTTAATTTAGGACATTACTCGTTTTCGACTCATTTTTACTAGGAAGGCCATAAAGTGGCCGATTTATATTGAATCTTAGCATGTGACAATTCATTGGATAGGTAAACAACATAACTACGACTTCCATGGGATATTTTTGCATTCTCTAAAAATTCGGCCAAAATGGTGGTTAAGAAAATCTCCTCGTTAATTTAGGACATTACTCGTTTTCGACCCATTTTTACTAGGAAGGCCATAAAGTGGCCGATTTGTATTGAATCTTAGCATGTGACAATTCGTTGGATAGGTAAACAACATAGCTACGACTTCCATGGGATATTTTTGCATTCTCTAAAAATTCGGCCAAAATGGAGGTTAAGAAAATCTCCTCGTTAATTTAGGACATTACTCGTTTTCGACCCATTTTTACTAGGAAGGCCATAAAGTGGCCGATTTGTATTGAATCTTAGCATGTGACAATTTGTTGGATAGGTAAACAACATAACTACGTCTTCCATGGGATATTTTTGCATTCTCTAAAAATTCGGCCAAAACGGAGGTTAAGAAAATCTCCTCGTTAATTTAGGACATTACTCGTTTTCGACCCTTTTTTAGAAGGAAGGCCATAAAGTGGCCTGTTTGTATTGAATCTTAGCATGGGACAATTCGTTGGATAGGTAAACAACATAATTACGACTTCCATGGGATATTTTTGCATTCTCTAAAAATTCTGCCAAAATGGAGGTTAAGAAAATCTCCTCGTTAATTTAGGACATTACTCGTTTTCGACTCATTTTTACTAGGAAGGCCATAAAGTGGCCGATTTATATTGAATCTTAGCATGTGACAATTCATTGGATAGGTAAACAACATAACTACGACTTCCATGGGATATTTTTGCATTCTCTAAAAATTCGGCCAAAATGGTGGTTAAGAAAATCTCCTCGTTAATTTAGGACATTACTCGTTTTCGACCCATTTTTACTAGGAAGGCCATAAAGTGGCCGATTTGTATTGAATCTTAGCATGTGACAATTCGTTGGATAGGTAAACAACATAGCTACGACTTCCATGGGATATTTTTGCATTCTCTAAAAATTCGGCCAAAATGGAGGTTAAGAAAATCTCCTCGTTAATTTAGGACATTACTCGTTTTCGACCCATTTTTACTAGGAAGGCCATAAAGTGGCCGATTTGTATTGAATCTTAGCATGTGACAATTTGTTGGATAGGTAAACAACATAACTACGTCTTCCATGGGATATTTTTGCATTCTCTAAAAATTCGGCCAAAACGGAGGTTAAGAAAATCTCCTCGTTAATTTAGGACATTACTCGTTTTCGACCCTTTTTTAGTAGGAAGGCCATAATGTGGCCGATTTGCATTGAATCTTAGCGTGTGACAATTCGTTGGATAGGTAAACAACATAGCTACGACTTCCATGGGATATTTTTGCATTCTCTAAAAATTCGGCCAAAATGGAGGTTAAGAAAATCTCCTCGTTAATTTAGGACATTACTCGTTTTCGACATATTTTTACTAGGAAGGCCATAAAGTGGCCGATTTGTATTGAATCTTAGCATGTGACAATTCGTTGGAAAGGTAAACAACATAACTACGACTTCCATGGGATATTTTTGCATTCTCTAAAAATTCGGCCAAAACGGAGGTTAAGAAAATCTCCTCGTTAATTTAGGACATTACTCGTTTTCGACCCTTTTTTACTAGGAAGGCCATAATGTGGCCGATTTGCATTGAATCTTAGCATGTGACAATTTGTTGGATAGGTAAACAACATAACTACGTCTTCCATGGGATATTTTTGCATTCTCTAAAAATTCGGCCAAAACGGAGGTTAAGAAAATCTCCTCGTTAATTTAGGACATTACTCGTTTTCGACCCTTTTTTAGTAGGAAGGCCATAATGTGGCCGATTTGCATTGAATCTTAGCGTGTGACAATTCGTTGGATAGGTAAACAACATAACTACGACTTCCATGGGATATTTTTGCATTCTCTAAAAATTCGGCCAAAATGGAGGTTAAGAAAATCTCCTCGTTAATTTAGGACATTACTCGTTTTCGACCCATTTTTACTAGGAAGGCCATAAAGTGGCCGATTTTTATTGAATCTTAGCATGTGACAATTCATTGGATAGGTAAACAACATAGCTACGACTTCCATGGGATATTTTTGCATTCTCTAAAAATTCGGCCAAAATGGAGGTTAAGAAAATCTCCTCGTTAATTTAGGACATTACTCGTTTTCGACCCATTTTTACTAGGAAGGCCATAAAGTGGCCGATTTGTATTGAATCTTAGCATGTGACAATTTGTTGGATAGGTAAACAACATAACTACGTCTTCCATGGGATATTTTTGCATTCTCTAAAAATTCGGCCAAAACGGAGGTTAAGAAAATCTCCTCGTTAATTTAGGACATTACTCGTTTTCGACCCTTTTTTAGTAGGAAGGCCATAATGTGGCCGATTTGCATTGAATCTTAGCGTGTGACAATTCGTTGGAGAGGTAAACAACATAACTACGACTTCCATGGGATATTTTTGCATTCTCTAAAAATTCGGCCAAAATGGAGGTTAAGAAAATCTCCTCGTTAATTTAGGACATTACTCGTTTTCGACCCATTTTTACTAGGAAGGCCATAAAGTGGCCGATTTGTATTGAATCTTAGCATGTGACAATTCGTTGGATAGGTAAACAACATAGCTACGACTTCCATGGGATATTTTTGCATTCTCTAAAAATTCGGCCAAAATGGAGGTTAAGAAAATCTCCTCGTTAATTTAGGACATTACTCGTTTTCGACCCATTTTTACTAGGAAGGCCATAAAGTGGCCGATTTGTATTGAATCTTAGCATGTGACAATTTGTTGGATAGGTAAACAACATAACTACGTCTTCCATGGGATATTTTTGCATTCTCTAAAAATTCGGCCAAAACGGAGGTTAAGAAAATCTCCTCGTTAATTTAGGACATTACTCGTTTTCGACCCTTTTTTAGTAGGAAGGCCATAATGTGGCCGATTTGCATTGAATCTTAGCGTGTGACAATTCGTTGGATAGGTAAACAACATAACTACGACTTCCATGGGATATTTTTGCATTCTCTAAAAATTCGGCCAAAATGGAGGTTAAGAAAATCTCCTCGTTAATTTAGGACATTACTCGTTTTCGACCCATTTTTACTAGGAAGGCCATAAAGTGGCCGATTTGTATTGAATCTTAGCATGTGACAATTCGTTGGAAAGGTAAACAACATAACTACGACTTCCAAGGGATATTTTTGCATTCTCTAAAAATTCGGCCAAAACGGAGGTTAAGAAAATCTCCTCGTTAATTTAGGACATTACTCGTTTTCGACCCTTTTTTACTAGGAAGGCCATAATGTGGCCGATTTGCATTGAATCTTAGCATGTGACAATTCGTTGGATAGATAAACAACATAACTACGACTTCCATGGGATATTTTCGCATTCTCTAAAAATTAGGCCAAAATGGAGGTTAAGAAAATCTCCTCGTTAATTTAGGACATAACTCGTTTTCAACCCATTTTTAGTAGGAAGGCCATAATGTGGCCGATTTGCATTGAATCTTAGCGTGTGACAATTCGTTGGATAGGTAAACAACATAACTACGACTTCCATGGGATATTTTTGCATTCTCTAAAAATTCGGCCAAAATGGAGGTTAAGAAAATCTCCTCGTTAATTTAGGACATTACTCGTTTTCGACCCATTTTTACTAGGAAGGCCATAAAGTGGCCGATTTGTATTGAATCTTTGCATGTGACAATTTGTTGGATAGGTAAACAACATAACTACGTCTTCCATGGGATATTTTTGCATTCTCTAAAAATTCGGCCAAAACGGAGGTTAAGAAAATCTCCTCGTTAATTTAGGACATTACTCGTTTTCGACCCTTTTTTAGTAGGAAGGCCATAATGTGGCCGATTTGCATTGAATCTTAGCGTGTGACAATTCGTTGGAGAGGTAAACAACATAACTACGACTTCCATGGGATATTTTTGCATTCTCTAAAAATTCGGCCAAAATGGAGGTTAAGAAAATCTCCTCGTTAATTTAGGACATTACTCGTTTTCGACCCATTTTTACTAGGAAGGCCATAAAGTGGCCGATTTGTATTGAATCTTAGCATGTGACAATTCGTTGGATAGGTAAACAACATAGCTACGACTTCCATGGGATATTTTTGCATTCTCTAAAAATTCGGCCAAAATGGAGGTTAAGAAAATCTCCTCGTTAATTTAGGACATTACTCGTTTTCGACCCATTTTTACTAGGAAGGCCATAAAGTGGCCGATTTGTTTTGAATCTTAGCATGTGACAATTTGTTGGATAGGTAAACAACATAACTACGTCTTCCATGGGATATTTTTGCATTCTCTAAAAATTCGGCCAAAACGGAGGTTAAGAAAATCTCCTCGTTAATTTAGGACATTACTCGTTTTCGACCCTTTTTTAGTAGGAAGGCCATAATGTGGCCGATTTGCATTGAATCTTAGCGTGTGACAATTCGTTGGATAGGTAAACAACATAACTACGACTTCCATGGGATATTTTTGCATTCTCTAAAAATTCGGCCAAAATGGAGGTTAAGAAAATCTCCTCGTTAATTTAGGACATTACTCGTTTTCGACCCATTTTTACTAGGAAGGCCATAAAGTGGCCGATTTGTATTGAATCTTAGCATGTGACAATTCGTTGGAAAGGTAAACAACATAACTACGACTTCCAAGGGATATTTTTGCATTCTCTAAAAATTCGGCCAAAACGGAGGTTAAGAAAATCTCCTCGTTAATTTAGGACATTACTCGTTTTCGACCCTTTTTTACTAGGAAGGCCATAATGTGGCCGATTTGCATTGAATCTTAGCATGTGACAATTCGTTGGATAGATAAACAACATAACTACGACTTCCATGGGATATTTTCGCATTCTCTAAAAATTAGGCCAAAATGGAGGTTAAGAAAATCTCCTCGTTAATTTAGGACATAACTCGTTTTCAACCCATTTTTAGTAGGAAGGCCATAATGTGGCCGATTTGCATTGAATCTTAGCGTGTGACAATTCGTTGGATAGGTAAACAACATAACTACGACTTCCATGGGATATTTTTGCATTCTCTAAAAATTCGGCCAAAATGGAGGTTAAGAAAATCTCCTCGTTAATTTAGGACATTACTCGTTTTCGACCCATTTTTACTAGGAAGGCCATAAAGTGGCCGATTTGTATTGAATCTTAGCATGTGACAATTTGTTGGATAGGTAAACAACATAACTACGTCTTCCATGGGATATTTTTGCATTCTCTAAAAATTCGGCCAAAACGGAGGTTAAGAAAATCTCCTCGTTAATTTAGGACATTACTCGTTTTCGACCCTTTTTTAGTAGGAAGGCCATAATGTGGCCGATTTGTATTGAATCTTAGCATGTGACAATTCGTTGGATAGGTAAACAACATAACTACGACTTCCATGGGATATTTTTGCATTCTCTAAAAATTCGGCCAAAACGGAGGTTAAGAAAATCTCCTCGTTAATTTAGGACATTACTCGTTTTCGACCCTTTTTTAGTAGGAAGGCCATAATGTGGCCGATTTGCATTGAATCTTAGCGTGTGACAATTCGTTGGATAGGTAAACAACATAACTACGACTTCCATGGGATATTTTTGCATTCTCTAAAAATTCGGCCAACATGGAGGTTAAGAAAATCTCCTCGTTAATTTAGGACATTACTCGTTTTCGACCCATTTTTACTAGGAAGGCCATAAAGTGGCCGATTTGTATTGAATCTTAGCATGTGACAATTCGTTGGATAGGTAAACAACATAGCTACGACTTCCATGGGATATTTTTGCATTCTCTAAAAATTCGGCCAAAATGGAGGTTAAGAAAATCTCCTCGTTAATTTAGGACATTACTCGTTTTCGACCCATTTTTACTAGGAAGGCCATAATGTGGCCGATTTGCATTGAATCTTAGCATGTGACAATTTGTTGGATAGGTAAACAACATAGCTACGACTTCCATGGGATATTTTTGCATTCTCTAAAAATTCGGCCAAAACGGAGGTTAAGAAAATCTCCTCGTTAATTTAGGACATTACTCGTTTTCGACCCTTTTTTAGTAGGAAGGCCATAATGTGGCCGATTTGCATTGAATCTTAGCGTGTGACAATTCGTTGGATAGGTAAACAACATAACTACGTCTTCCATGGGATATTTTTGCATTCTCTAAAAATTCGGCCAAAACGGAGGTTAAGAAAATCTCCTCGTTAATTTAGGACATTACTCGTTTTCGACCCTTTTTTAGTAGGAAGGCCATAATGTGGCCGATTTGCATTGAATCTTAGCGTGTGACAATTCGTTGGATAGGTAAACAACATAACTACGACTTCCATGGGATATTTTTGCATTCTCTAAAAATTCGGCCAAAATGGAGGTTAAGAAAATCTCCTCGTTAATTTAGGACATTACTCGTTTTCGACCCATTTTTACTAGGAAGGCCATAAAGTGGCCGATTTGTATTGAATCTGAGCATGTGACAATTCGTTGGATAGGTAAACAACATAGCTACGACTTCCATGGGATATTTTTGCATTCTCTAAAAATTCGGCCAAAATGGAGGTTAAGAAAATCTCCTCGTTAATTTAGGACATTACTCGTTTTCGACCCATTTTTACTAGGAAGGCCATAAAGTGGCCGATTTGTATTGAATCTTAGCATGTGACAATTTGTTGGATAGGTAAACAACATAACTACGTCTTCCATGGGATATTTTTGCATTCTCTAAAAATTCGGCCAAAACGGAGGTTAAGAAAATCTCCTCGTTAATTTAGGACATTACTCGTTTTCGACCCTTTTTTAGTAGGAAGGCCATAATGTGGCCGATTTGCATTGAATCTTAGCGTGTGACAATTCGTTGGATAGGTAAACAACATAACTACGACTTCCATGGGATATTTTTGCATTCTCTAAAAATTCGGCCAAAATGGAGGTTAAGAAAATCTCCTCGTTAATTTAGGACATTACTCGTTTTCGACCCATTTTTACTAGGAAGGCCATAAAGTGGCCGATTTGTATTGAATCTTAGCATGTGACAATTCGTTGGATAGGTAAACAACATAGCTACGACTTCCATGGGATATTTTTGCATTCTCTAAAAATTCGGCCAAAATGGAGGTTAAGAAAATCTCCTCGTTAATTTAGGACATTACTCGTTTTCGACCCATTTTTACTAGGAATGCCATAAAGTGGCCGATTTGTATTGAATCTGAGCATGTGACAATTCGTTGGATAGGTAAACAACATAACTACGACTTCCATGGGATATTTTTGCATTCTCTAAAAATTCGGCCAAAACGGAGGTTAAGAAAATCTCCTCGTTAATTTAGGACATTACTCGTTTTCGACCCTTTTTTAGTAGGAAGGCCATAATGTGGCCGATTTGCATTGAATCTTAGCGTGTGACAATTCGTTGGATAGATAAACAACATAACTACGACTTCCATGGGATATTTTTGCATTCTCTAAAAATTCGGCCAAAATGGAGGTTAAGAAAATCTCCTCGTTAATTTAGGACATTACTCGTTTTCGACCCATTTTTACTAGGAAGGCCATAAAGTGGCCGATTTGTATTGAATCTTAGCAAGTGACAATTTGTTGGATAGGTAAACAACATAACTACGTCTTCCATGGGATATTTTTGCATTCTCTAAAAATTCGGCCAAAACGGAGGTTAAGAAAATCTCCTCGTTAATTTAGGACATTACTCGTTTTCGACCCTTTTTTAGTAGGAAGGCCATAATGTGGCCGATTTTTATTGAATCTTAGCATGTGACAATTTGTTGGATAGGTAAACAACATAGCTACGACTTCCATGGGATATTTTTGCATTCTCTAAAAATTCGGCCAAAACGGAGGTTAAGAAAATCTCCTCGTTAATTTAGGACATTACTCGTTTTCGACCCTTTTTTAGTAGGAAGGCCATAATGTGGCCGATTTGCATTGAATCTTAGCGTGTGACAATTCGTTGGATAGGTAAACAACATAACTACGTCTTCCATGGGATATTTTTGCATTCTCTAAAAATTCGGCCAAAACGGAGGTTAAGAAAATCTCCTCGTTAATTTAGGACATTACTCGTTTTCGACCCTTTTTTAGTAGGAAGGCCATAATGTGGCCGATTTGCATTGAATCTTAGCGTGTGACAATTCGTTGGATAGGTAAACAACATAACTACGACTTCCATGGGATATTTTTGCATTCTCTAAAAATTCGGCCAAAATGGAGGTTAAGAAAATCTCCTCGTTAATTTAGGACATTACTCGTTTTCGACCCATTTTTACTAGGAAGGCCATAAAGTGGCCGATTTGTATTGAATCTGAGCATGTGACAATTCGTTGGATAGGTAAACAACATAGCTACGACTTCCATGGGATATTTTTGCATTCTCTAAAAATTCGGCCAAAATGGAGGTTAAGAAAATCTCCTCGTTAATTTAGGACATTACTCGTTTTCGACCCATTTTTACTAGGAAGGCCATAAAGTGGCCGATTTGTATTGAATCTTAGCATGTGACAATTTGTTGGATAGGTAAACAACATAACTACGTCTTCCATGGGATATTTTTGCATTCTCTAAAAATTCGGCCAAAACGGAGGTTAAGAAAATCTCCTCGTTAATTTAGGACATTACTCGTTTTCGACCCTTTTTTAGTAGGAAGGCCATAATGTGGCCGATTTGCATTGAATCTTAGCGTGTGACAATTCGTTGGATAGGTAAACAACATAACTACGACTTCCATGGGATATTTTTGCATTCTCTAAAAATTCGGCCAAAATGGAGGTTAAGAAAATCTCCTCGTTAATTTAGGACATTACTCGTTTTCGACCCATTTTTACTAGGAAGGCCATAAAGTGGCCGATTTGTATTGAATCTTAGCATGTGACAATTCGTTGGATAGGTAAACAACATAGCTACGACTTCCATGGGATATTTTTGCATTCTCTAAAAATTCGGCCAAAATGGAGGTTAAGAAAATCTCCTCGTTAATTTAGGACATTACTCGTTTTCGACCCATTTTTACTAGGAATGCCATAAAGTGGCCGATTTGTATTGAATCTGAGCATGTGACAATTCGTTGGATAGGTAAACAACATAACTACGACTTCCATGGGATATTTTTGCATTCTCTAAAAATTCGGCCAAAACGGAGGTTAAGAAAATCTCCTCGTTAATTTAGGACATTACTCGTTTTCGACCCTTTTTTAGTAGGAAGGCCATAATGTGGCCGATTTGCATTGAATCTTAGCGTGTGACAATTCGTTGGATAGATAAACAACATAACTACGACTTCCATGGGATATTTTTGCATTCTCTAAAAATTCGGCCAAAATGGAGGTTAAGAAAATCTCCTCGTTAATTTAGGACATTACTCGTTTTCGACCCATTTTTACTAGGAAGGCCATAAAGTGGCCGATTTGTATTGAATCTTAGCAAGTGACAATTTGTTGGATAGGTAAACAACATAACTACGTCTTCCATGGGATATTTTTGCATTCTCTAAAAATTCGGCCAAAACGGAGGTTAAGAAAATCTCCTCGTTAATTTAGGACATTACTCGTTTTCGACCCTTTTTTAGTAGGAAGGCCATAATGTGGCCGATTTGCATTGAATCTTAGCGTGTGACAATTCGTTGGATAGGTAAACAACATAACTACGACTTCCATGGGATATTTTTGCATTCTCTAAAAATTCGGCCAAAATGGAGGTTAAGAAAATCTCCTCGTTAATTTAGGACATTACTCGTTTTCGACCCATTTTTACTAGGAAGGCCATAAAGTGGCCGATTTGTATTGAATCTTAGCATGTGACAATTCGTTGGATAGGTAAACAACATAGCTACGACTTCCATGGGATATTTTTGCATTCTCTAAAAATTCGGCCAAAATGGAGGTTAAGAAAATCTCCTCGTTAATTTAGGACATTACTCGTTTTCGACCCATTTTTACTAGGAAGGCCATAAAGTGGCCGATTTGTATTGAATCTTAGCATGTGACAATTTGTTGGATAGGTAAACAACATAACTACGTCTTCCATGGGATATTTTTGCATTCTCTAAAAATTCGGCCAAAACGGAGGTTAAGAAAATCTCCTCGTTAATTTAGGACATTACTCGTTTTCGACCCTTTTTTAGTAGGAAGGCCATAATGTGGCCGATTTGCATTGAATCTTAGCGTGTGACAATTCATTGGATAGGTAAACAACATAACTACGACTTCCATGGGATATTTTTGCATTCTCTAAAAATTCGGCCAAAATGGAGGTTAAGAAAATCTCCTCGTTAATTTAGGACATTACTCGTTTTCGACCCATTTTTACTAGGAAGGCCATAATGTGGCCGATTTGCATTGAATCTTAGCATGTGACAATTTGTTGGATAGGTAAACAACATAACTACGTCTTCCATGGGATATTTTTGCATTCTCTAAAAATTCGGCCAAAACGGAGGTTAAGAAAATCTCCTCGTTAATTTAGGACATTACTCGTTTTCGACCCTTTTTTAGTAGGAAGGCCATAATGTGGCCGATTTGCATTGAATCTTAGCGTGTGACAATTCGTTGGATAGGTAAACAACATAACTACGTCTTCCATGGGATATTTTTGCATTCTCTAAAAATTCGGCCAAAACGGAGGTTAAGAAAATCTCCTCGTTAATTTAGGACATTACTCGTTTTCGACCCTTTTTTAGTAGGAAGGCCATAATGTGGCCGATTTGCATTGAATCTTAGCGTGTGACAATTCGTTGGATAGGTAAACAACATAACTACGACTTCCATGGGATATTTTTGCATTCTCAAAAAATTCGGCCAAAATGGAGGTTAAGAAAATCTCCTCGTTAATTTAGGACATTACTCGTTTTCGACCCATTTTTACTAGGAAGGCCATAAAGTGGCCGATTTTTATTGAATCTTAGCATGTGACAATTCGTTGGATAGGTAAACAACATAGCTACGACTTCCATGGGATATTTTTGCATTCTCTAAAAATTCGGCCAAAATGGAGGTTAAGAAAATCTCCTCGTTAATTTAGGACATTACTCGTTTTCGACCCATTTTTACTAGGAAGGCCATAAAGTGGCCGATTTGTATTGAATCTTAGCATGTGACAATTTGTTGGATAGGTAAACAACATAACTACGTCTTCCATGGGATATTTTTGCATTCTCTAAAAATTCGGCCAAAACGGAGGTTAAGAAAATCTCCTCGTTAATTTAGGACATTACTCGTTTTCGACCCTTTTTTAGTAGGAAGGCCATAATGTGGCCGATTTGCATTGAATCTTAGCGTGTGACAATTCGTTGGATAGGTAAACAACATAACTACGACTTCCATGGGATATTTTTGCATTCTCTAAAAATTCGGCCAAAATGGAGGTTAAGAAAATCTCCTCGTTAATTTAGGACATTACTCGTTTTCGACCCATTTTTACTAGGAAGGCCATAAAGTGGCCGATTTGTATTGAATCTTAGCATGTGACAATTCGTTGGATAGGTAAACAACATAGCTACGACTTCCATGGGATATTTTTGCATTCTCTAAAAATTCGGCCAAAATGGAGGTTAAGAAAATCTCCTCGTTAATTTAGGACATTACTCGTTTTCGACCCATTTTTACTAGGAAGGCCATAAAGTGGCCGATTTGTATTGAATCTGAGCATGTGACAATTCGTTGGATAGGTAAACAACATAACTACGACTTCCATGGGATATTTTTGCATTCTCTAAAAATTCGGCCAAAACGGAGGTTAAGAAAATCTCCTCGTTAATTTAGGACATTACTCGTTTTCGACCCTTTTTTAGTAGGAAGGCCATAATGTGGCCGATTTGCATTGAATCTTAGCGTGTGACAATTCGTTGGATAGATAAACAACATAACTACGACTTCCATGGGATATTTTTGCATTCTCTAAAAATTCGGCCAAAATGGAGGTTAAGAAAATCTCCTCGTTAATTTAGGACATTACTCGTTTTCGACCCATTTTTACTAGGAAGGCCATAAAGTGGCCGATTTGTATTGAATCTTAGCAAGTGACAATTTGTTGGATAGGTAAACAACATAACTACGTCTTCCATGGGATATTTTTGCATTCTCTAAAAATTCGGCCAAAACGGAGGTTAAGAAAATCTCCTCGTTAATTTAGGACATTACTCGTTTTCGACCCTTTTTTAGTAGGAAGGCCATAATGTGGCCGATTTGCATTGAATCTTAGCGTGTGACAATTCGTTGGATAGGTAAACAACATAACTACGACTTCCATGGGATATTTTTGCATTCTCTAAAAATTCGGCCAAAATGGAGGTTAAGAAAATCTCCTCGTTAATTTAGGACATTACTCGTTTTCGACCCATTTTTACTAGGAAGGCCATAAAGTGGCCGATTTGTATTGAATCTTAGCATGTGACAATTCGTTGGATAGGTAAACAACATAGCTACGACTTCCATGGGATATTTTTGCATTCTCTAAAAATTCGGCCAAAATGGAGGTTAAGAAAATCTCCTCGTTAATTTAGGACATTACTCGTTTTCGACCCATTTTTACTAGGAAGGCCATAAAGTGGCCGATTTGTATTGAATCTTAGCATGTGACAATTTGTTGGATAGGTAAACAACATAACTACGTCTTCCATGGGATATTTTTGCATTCTCTAAAAATTCGGCCAAAACGGAGGTTAAGAAAATCTCCTCGTTAATTTAGGACATTACTCGTTTTCGACCCTTTTTTAGTAGGAAGGCCATAATGTGGCCGATTTGCATTGAATCTTAGCGTGTGACAATTCATTGGATAGGTAAACAACATAACTACGACTTCCATGGGATATTTTTGCATTCTCTAAAAATTCGGCCAAAATGGAGGTTAAGAAAATCTCCTCGTTAATTTAGGACATTACTCGTTTTCGACCCATTTTTACTAGGAAGGCCATAATGTGGCCGATTTGCATTGAATCTTAGCATGTGACAATTTGTTGGATAGGTAAACAACATAACTACGTCTTCCATGGGATATTTTTGCATTCTCTAAAAATTCGGCCAAAACGGAGGTTAAGAAAATCTCCTCGTTAATTTAGGACATTACTCGTTTTCGACCCTTTTTTAGTAGGAAGGCCATAATGTGGCCGATTTGCATTGAATCTTAGCGTGTGACAATTCGTTGGATAGGTAAACAACATAACTACGTCTTCCATGGGATATTTTTGCATTCTCTAAAAATTCGGCCAAAACGGAGGTTAAGAAAATCTCCTCGTTAATTTAGGACATTACGCGTTTTCGACCCTTTTTTAGTAGGAAGGCCATAATGTGGCCGATTTGCATTGAATCTTAGCGTGTGACAATTCGTTGGATAGGTAAACAACATAACTACGACTTCCATGGGATATTTTTGCATTCTCTAAAAATTCGGCCAAAATGGAGGTTAAGAAAATCTCCTCGTTAATTTAGGACATTACTCGTTTTCGACCCATTTTTACTAGGAAGGCCATAAAGTGGCCGATTTTTATTGAATCTTAGCATGTGACAATTCGTTGGATAGGTAAACAACATAGCTACGACTTCCATGGGATATTTTTGCATTCTCTAAAAATTCGGCCAAAATGGAGGTTAAGAAAATCTCCTCGTTAATTTAGGACATTACTCGTTTTCGACCCATTTTTACTAGGAAGGCCATAAAGTGGCCGATTTGTATTGAATCTTAGCATGTGACAATTTGTTGGATAGGTAAACAACATAACTACGTCTTCCATGGGATATTTTTGCATTCTCTAAAAATTCGGCCAAAACGGAGGTTAAGAAAATCTCCTCGTTAATTTAGGACATTACTCGTTTTCGACCCTTTTTTAGTAGGAAGGCCATAATGTGGCCGATTTGCATTGAATCTTAGCGTGTGACAATTCGTTGGATAGGTAAACAACATAACTACGACTTCCATGGGATATTTTTGCATTCTCTAAAAATTCGGCCAAAATGGAGGTTAAGAAAATCTCCTCGTTAATTTAGGACATTACTCGTTTTCGACCCATTTTTACTAGGACGGCCATAAAGTGGCCGATTTGTATTGAATCTTAGCATGTGACAATTCGTTGGATAGGTAAACAACATAGCTACGACTTCCATGGGATATTTTTGCATTCTCTAAAAATTCGGCCAAAATGGAGGTTAAGAAAATCTCCTCGTTAATTTAGGACATTACTCGTTTTCGACCCATTTTTACTAGGAAGGCCATAAAGTGGCCGATTTGTATTGAATCTGAGCATGTGACAATTCGTTGGATAGGTAAACAACATAACTACGACTTCCATGGGATATTTTTGCATTCTCTAAAAATTCGGCCAAAACGGAGGTTAAGAAAATCTCCTCGTTAATTTAGGACATTACTCGTTTTCGACCCTTTTTTAGTAGGAAGGCCATAATGTGGCCGATTTGCATTGAATCTTAGCGTGTGACAATTCGTTGGATAGATAAACAACATAACTACGACTTCCATGGGATATTTTTGCATTCTCTAAAAATTCGGCCAAAATGGAGGTTAAGAAAATCTCCTCGTTAATTTAGGACATTACTCGTTTTCGACCCATTTTTACTAGGAAGGCCATAAAGTGGCCGATTTGTATTGAATCTTAGCAAGTGACAATTTGTTGGATAGGTAACCAACATAACTACGTCTTCCATGGGATATTTTTGCATTCTCTAAAAATTCGGCCAAAACGGAGGTTAAGAAAATCTCCTCGTTAATTTAGGACATTACTCGTTTTCGACCCTTTTTTAGTAGGAAGGCCATAATGTGGCCGATTTGCATTGAATCTTAGCGTGTGACAATTCGTTGGATAGGTAAACAACATAACTACGACTTCCATGGGATATTTTTGCATTCTCTAAAAATTCGGCCAAAATGGAGGTTAAGAAAATCTCCTCGTTAATTTAGGACATTACTCGTTTTCGACCCATTTTTACTAGGAAGGCCATAAAGTGGCCGATTTGTATTGAATCTTTGCATGTGACAATTCGTTGGATAGGTAAACAACATAGCTACGACTTCCATGGGATATTTTTGCATTCTCTAAAAATTCGGCCAAAATGGAGGTTAAGAAAATCTCCTCGTTAATTTAGGACATTACTCGTTTTCGACCCATTTTTACTAGGAAGGCCATAAAGTGGCCGATTTGTATTGAATCTTAGCATGTGACAATTTGTTGGATAGGTAAACAACATAACTACGTCTTCCATGGGATATTTTTGCATTCTCTAAAAATTCGGCCAAAACGGAGGTTAAGAAAATCTCCTCGTTAATTTAGGACATTACTCGTTTTCGACCCTTTTTTAGTAGGAAGGCCATAATGTGGCCGATTTGCATTGAATCTTAGCGTGTGACAATTCATTGGATAGGTAAACAACATAACTACGACTTCCATGGGATATTTTTGCATTCTCTAAAAATTCGGCCAAAATGGAGGTTAAGAAAATCTCCTCGTTAATTTAGGACATTACTCGTTTTCGACCCATTTTTACTAGGAAGGCCATAATGTGGCCGATTTGCATTGAATCTTAGCATGTGACAATTTGTTGGATAGGTAAACAACATAACTACGTCTTCCATGGGATATTTTTGCATTCTCTAAAAATTCGGCCAAAACGGAGGTTAAGAAAATCTCCTCGTTAATTTAGGACATTACTCGTTTTCGACCCTTTTTTAGTAGGAAGGCCATAATGTGGCCGATTTGCATTGAATCTTAGCGTGTGACAATTCGTTGGATAGGTAAACAACATAACTACGTCTTCCATGGGATATTTTTGCATTCTCTAAAAATTCGGCCAAAACGGAGGTTAAGAAAATCTCCTCGTTAATTTAGGACATTACGCGTTTTCGACCCTTTTTTAGTAGGAAGGCCATAATGTGGCCGATTTGCATTGAATCTTAGCGTGTGACAATTCGTTGGATAGGTAAACAACATAACTACGACTTCCATGGGATATTTTTGCATTCTCTAAAAATTCGGCCAAAATGGAGGTTAAGAAAATCTCCTCGTTAATTTAGGACATTACTCGTTTTCGACCCATTTTTACTAGGAAGGCCATAAAGTGGCCGATTTTTATTGAATCTTAGCATGTGACAATTCGTTGGATAGGTAAACAACATAGCTACGACTTCCATGGGATATTTTTGCATTCTCTAAAAATTCGGCCAAAATGGAGGTTAAGAAAATCTCCTCGTTAATTTAGGACATTACTCGTTTTCGACCCATTTTTACTAGGAAGGCCATAAAGTGGCCGATTTGTATTGAATCTTAGCATGTGACAATTTGTTGGATAGGTAAACAACATAACTACGTCTTCCATGGGATATTTTTGCATTCTCTAAAAATTCGGCCAAAACGGAGGTTAAGAAAATCTCCTCGTTAATTTAGGACATTACTCGTTTTCGACCCTTTTTTAGTAGGAAGGCCATAATGTGGCCGATTTGCATTGAATCTTAGCGTGTGACAATTCGTTGGATAGGTAAACAACATAACTACGACTTCCATGGGATATTTTTGCATTCTCTAAAAATTCGGCCAAAATGGAGGTTAAGAAAATCTCCTCGTTAATTTAGGACATTACTCGTTTTCGACCCATTTTTACTAGGACGGCCATAAAGTGGCCGATTTGTATTGAATCTTAGCATGTGACAATTCGTTGGATAGGTAAACAACATAGCTACGACTTCCATGGGATATTTTTGCATTCTCTAAAAATTCGGCCAAAATGGAGGTTAAGAAAATCTCCTCGTTAATTTAGGACATTACTCGTTTTCGACCCATTTTTACTAGGAAGGCCATAAAGTGGCCGATTTGTATTGAATCTGAGCATGTGACAATTCGTTGGATAGGTAAACAACATAACTACGACTTCCATGGGATATTTTTGCATTCTCTAAAAATTCGGCCAAAACGGAGGTTAAGAAAATCTCCTCGTTAATTTAGGACATTACTCGTTTTCGACCCTTTTTTAGTAGGAAGGCCATAATGTGGCCGATTTGCATTAAATCTTAGCGTGTGACAATTCGTTGGATAGATAAACAACATAACTACGACTTCCATGGGATATTTTTGCATTCTCTAAAAATTCGGCCAAAATGGAGGTTAAGAAAATCTCCTCGTTAATTTAGGACATTACTCGTTTTCGACCCATTTTTACTAGGAAGGCCATAAAGTGGCCGATTTGTATTGAATCTTAGCAAGTGACAATTTGTTGGATAGGTAACCAACATAACTACGTCTTCCATGGGATATTTTTGCATTCTCTAAAAATTCGGCCAAAACGGAGGTTAAGAAAATCTCCTCGTTAATTTAGGACATTACTCGTTTTCGACCCTTTTTTAGTAGGAAGGCCATAATGTGGCCGATTTGCATTGAATCTTAGCGTGTGACAATTCGTTGGATAGGTAAACAACATAACTACGACTTCCATGGGATATTTTTGCATTCTCTAAAAATTCGGCCAAAATGGAGGTTAAGAAAATCTCCTCGTTAATTTAGGACATTACTCGTTTTCGACCCATTTTTACTAGGAAGGCCATAAAGTGGCCGATTTGTATTGAATCTTAGCATGTGACAATTCGTTGGATAGGTAAACAACATAGCTACGACTTCCATGGGATATTTTTGCATTCTCTAAAAATTCGGCCAAAACGGAGGTTAAGAAAATCTCCTCGTTAATTTAGGACATTACGCGTTTTCGACCCTTTTTTAGTAGGAAGGCCATAATGTGGCCGATTTGCATTGAATCTTAGCGTGTGACAATTCGTTGGATAGGTAAACAACATAACTACGACTTCCATGGGATATTTTTGCATTCTCTAAAAATTCGGCCAAAATGGAGGTTAAGAAAATCTCCTCGTTAATTTAGGACATTACTCGTTTTCGACCCATTTTTACTAGGAAGGCCATAAAGTGGCCGATTTTTATTGAATCTTAGCATGTGACAATTCGTTGGATAGGTAAACAACATAGCTACGACTTCCATGGGATATTTTTGCATTCTCTAAAAATTCGGCCAAAATGGAGGTTAAGAAAATCTCCTCGTTAATTTAGGACATTACTCGTTTTCGACCCATTTTTACTAGGAAGGCCATAAAGTGGCCGATTTGTATTGAATCTTAGCATGTGACAATTTGTTGGATAGGTAAACAACATAACTACATCTTCCATGGGATATTTTTGCATTCTCTAAAAATTCGGCCAAAACGGAGGTTAAGAAAATCTCCTCGTTAATTTAGGACATTACTCGTTTTCGACCCTTTTTTAGTAGGAAGGCCATAATGTGGCCGATTTGCATTGAATCTTAGCGTGTGACAATTCGTTGGATAGGTAAACAACATAACTACGACTTCCATGGGATATTTTTGCATTCTCTAAAAATTCGGCCAAAATGGAGGTTAAGAAAATCTCCTCGTTAATTTAGGACATTACTCGTTTTCGACCCATTTTTACTAGGACGGCCATAAAGTGGCCGATTTGTATTGAATCTTAGCATGTGACAATTCGTTGGATAGGTAAACAACATAGCTACGACTTCCATGGGATATTTTTGCATTCTCTAAAAATTCGGCCAAAATGGAGGTTAAGAAAATCTCCTCGTTAATTTAGGACATTACTCGTTTTCGACCCATTTTTACTAGGAAGGCCATAAAGTGGCCGATTTGTATTGAATCTGAGCATGTGACAATTCGTTGGATAGGTAAACAACATAACTACGACTTCCATGGGATATTTTTGCATTCTCTAAAAATTCGGCCAAAACGGAGGTTAAGAAAATCTCCTCGTTAATTTAGGACATTACTCGTTTTCGACCCTTTTTTAGTAGGAAGGCCATAATGTGGCCGATTTGCATTGAATCTTAGCGTGTGACAATTCGTTGGATAGATAAACAACATAACTAGGACTTCCATGGGATATTTTTGCATTCTCTAAAAATTCGGCCAAAATGGAGGTTAAGAAAATCTCCTCGTTAATTTAGGACATTACTCGTTTTCGACCCATTTTTACTAGGAAGGCCATAAAGTGGCCGATTTGTATTGAATCTTAGCAAGTGACAATTTGTTGGATAGGTAAACAACATAACTACGTCTTCCATGGGATATTTTTGCATTCTCTAAAAATTCGGCCAAAACGGAGGTTAAGAAAATCTCCTCGTTAATTTAGGACATTACTCGTTTTCGACCCTTTTTTAGTAGGAAGGCCATAATGTGGCCGATTTGCATTGAATCTTAGCGTGTGACAATTCGTTGGATAGGTAAACAACATAACTACGACTTCCATGGGATATTTTTGCATTCTCTAAAAATTCGGCCAAAATGGAGGTTAAGAAAATCTCCTCGTTAATTTAGGACATTACTCGTTTTCGACCCATTTTTACTAGGAAGGCCATAAAGTGGCCGATTTGTATTGAATCTTAGCATGTGACAATTCGTTGGATAGGTAAACAACATAGCTACGACTTCCATGGGATATTTTTGCATTCTCTAAAAATTCGGCCAAAATGGAGGTTAAGAAAATCTCCTCGTTAATTTAGGACATTACTCGTTTTCGACCCATTTTTACTAGGAAGGCCATAATGTGGCCGATTTGCATTGAATCTTAGCATGTGACAATTTGTTGGATAGGTAAACAACATAACTACGTCTTCCATGGGATATTTTTGCATTCTCTAAAAATTCGGCCAAAACGGAGGTTAAGAAAATCTCCTCGTTAATTTAGGACATTACTCGTTTTCGACCCTTTTTTAGTAGGAAGGCCATAATGTGGCCGATTTGCATTGAATCTTAGCATGTGACAATTTGTTGGATAGGTAAACAACATAACTACGACTTCCATGGGATATTTTTGCATTCTCTAAAAATTCGGCCAAAATGGAGGTTAAGAAAATCTCCTCGTTAATTTAGGACATTACTCGTTTTCGACCCATTTTTACTAGGAAGGCCATAATGTGGCCGATTTGCATTGAATCTTAGCATGTGACAATTTGTTGGATAGGTAAACAACATAACTACGTCTTCCATGGGATATTTTTGCATTCTCTAAAAATTCGGCCAAAATGGAGGTTAAGAAAATCTCCTCGTTAATTTAGGACATTACTCGTTTTCGACCCTTTTTTACTAGGAAGGCCATAATGTGGCCGATTTGCATTGAATCTTAGCATGTGACAATTCGTTGGAAAGGTAAACAACATAACTACGACTTCCATGGGATATTTTCGCATTCTCTAAAAATTAGGCCAAAATGGAGGTTAAGAAAATCTCCTCGTTAATTTAGGACATAACTCGTTTTCAACCCATTTTTAGTAGGAAGGCCATAATGTGGCCGATTTGCATTGAATCTTAGCGTGTGACAATTCGTTGGATAGGTAAACAACATAACTACGACTTCCATGGGATATTTTTGCATTCTCTAAAAATTCGGCCAAAATGGAGGTTAAGAAAATCTCCTCGTTAATTTAGGACATTACTCATTTTCGACCCATTTTTACTAGGAAGGCCATAAAGTGGCCGATTTGTATTGAATCTTAGCATGTGACAATTTGTTGGATAGGTAAACAACATAACTACGTCTTCCATGGGATATTTTTGCATTCTCTAAAAATTCGGCCAAAACGGAGGTTAAGAAAATCTCCTCGTTAATTTAGGACATTACTCGTTTTCGACCCTTTTTTAGTAGGAAGGCCATAATGTGGCCGATTTGCATTGAATCTTAGCGTGTGACAATTCGTTGGATAGGTAAACAACATAACTACGACTTCCATGGGATATTTTTGCATTCTCTAAAAATTCGGCCAAAATGGAGGTTAAGAAAATCTCCTCGTTAATTTAGGACATTACTCGTTTTCGACCCATTTTTACTAGAAAGGCCATAAAGTGGCCGATTTGTATTGAATCTTAGCATGTGACAATTCGTTGGATAGGTAAACAACATAACTACGACTTCCATGGGATATTTTTGCATTCTCTAAAAATTCGGCCAAAACGGAGGTTAAGAAAATCTCCTCGTTAATTTAGGACATTACTCGTTTTCGACCCTTTTTTAGTAGGAAGGCCATAATGTGGCCGATTTGCATTGAATCTTAGCGTGTGACAATTCGTTGGATAGATAAACAACATAACTACGACTTCCATGGGATATTTTTGCATTCTCTAAAAATTCGGCCAAAATGGAGGTTAAGAAAATCTCCTCGTTAATTTAGGACATTACTCGTTTTCGACCCATTTTTACTAGGAAGGCCATAAAGTGGCCGATTTGTATTGAATCTTAGCAAGTGACAATTCGTTGGATAGGTAAACAACATAACTACGTCTTCCATGGGATATTTTTGCATTCTCTAAAAATTCGGCCAAAACGGAGGTTAAGAAAATCTCCTCGTTAATTTAGGACATTACTCGTTTTCGACCCTTTTTTAGTAGGAAGGCCATAATGTGGCCGATTTGCATTGAATCTTAGCGTGTGACAATTCGTTGGATAGGTAAGCAACATAACTACGACTTCCATGGGATATTTTTGCATTCTCTAAAAATTCGGCCAACATGGAGGTTAAGAAAATCTCCTCGTTAATTTAGGACATTACTCGTTTTCGACCCATTTTTACTAGGAAGGCCATAAAGTGGCCGATTTGTATTGAATCTTAGCATGTGACAATTCGTTGGATAGGTAAACAACATAGCTACGACTTCCATGGGATATTTTTGCATTCTCTAAAAATTCGGCCAAAATGGAGGTTAAGAAAATCTCCTCGTTAATTTAGGACATTACTCGTTTTCGACCCATTTTTACTAGGAAGGCCATAAAGTGGCCGATTTGTATTGAATCTTAGCATGTGACAATTTGTTGGATAGGTAAACAAGATAACTACGTCTTCCATGGGATATTTTTGCATTCTCTAAAAATTCGGCCAAAACGGAGGTTAAGAAAATCTCCTCGTTAATTTAGGACATTACTCGTTTTCGACCCTTTTTTAGTAGGAAGGCCATAATGTGGCCGATTTGCATTGAATCTTAGCGTGTGACAATTCGTTGGATAGGTAAACAACATAACTACGACTTCCATGGGATATTTTTGCATTCTCTAAAAATTCGGCCAAAATGGAGGTTAAGAAAATCTCCTCGTTAATTTAGGACATTACTCGTTTTCGACCCATTTTTACTAGGAAGGCCATAAAGTGGCCGATTTGTATTGAATCTTAGCATGTGACAATTCGTTGGATAGGTAAACAACATAACTACGACTTCCATGGGATATTTTTGCATTCTCTAAAAATTCGGCCAAAACGGAGGTTAAGAAAATCTCCTCGTTAATTTAGGACATTACTCGTTTTCGACCCTTTTTTAGTAGGAAGGCCATAATGTGGCCGATTTGCATTGAATCTTAGCGTGTGACAATTCGTTGGATAGATAAACAACATAACTACGACTTCCATGGGATATTTTTGCATTCTCTAAAAATTCGGCCAAAATGGAGGTTAAGAAAATCTCCTCGTTAATTTAGGACATTACTCGTTTTCGACCCATTTTTACTAGGAAGGCCATAATGTGGCCGATTTGCATTGAATCTTAGCATGTGACAATTTGTTGGATAGGTAAACAACATAACTACGTCTTCCATGGGATATTTTTGCATTCTCTAAAAATTCGGCCAAAATGGAGGTTAAGAAAATCTCCTCGTTAATTTAGGACATTACTCGTTTTCGACCCATTTTTACTAGGAAGGCCATAAAGTGGCCGATTTGTATTGAATCTTAGCATGTGACAATTCGTTGGAAAGGTAAACAACATAACTACGACTTCCAAGGGACATTTTTGCATTCTCTAAAAATTCGGCCAAAACGGAGGTTAAGAAAATCTCCTCGTTAATTTAGGACATTACTCGTTTTCGACCCTTTTTTACTAGGAAGGCCATAATGTGGCCGATTTGCATTGAATCTTAGCATGTGACAATTCGTTGGATAGATAAACAACATAACTACGACTTCCATGGGATATTTTCGCATTCTCTAAAAATTAGGCCAAAATGGAGGTTAAGAAAATCTCCTCGTTAATTTAGGACATAACTCGTTTTCAACCCATTTTTAGTAGGAAGGCCATAATGTGGCCGATTTGCATTGAATCTTAGCGTGTGACAATTCGTTGGATAGGTAAACAACATAACTACGACTTCCATGGGATATTTTTGCATTCTCTAAAAATTCGGCCAAAATGGAGGTTAAGAAAATCTCCTCGTTAATTTAGGACATTACTCATTTTCGACCCATTTTTACTAGGAAGGCCATAAAGTGGCCGATTTGTATTGAATCTTAGCATGTGACAATTTGTTGGATAGGTAAACAACATAACTACGTCTTCCATGGGATATTTTTGCATTCTCTAAAAATTCGGCCAAAACGGAGGTTAAGAAAATCTCCTCGTTAATTTAGGACATTACTCGTTTTCGACCCTTTTTTAGTAGGAAGGCCATAATGTGGCCGATTTGCATTGAATCTTAGCGTGTGACAATTCGTTGGATAGGTAAACAACATAACTACGACTTCCATGGGATATTTTTGCATTCTCTAAAAATTCGGCCAAAATGGAGGTTAAGAAAATCTCCTCGTTAATTTAGGACATTACTCGTTTTCGACCCATTTTTACTAGAAAGGCCATAAAGTGGCCGATTTGTATTGAATCTTAGCATGTGACAATTCGTTGGATAGGTAAACAACATAACTACGACTTCCATGGGATATTTTTGCATTCTCTAAAAATTCGGCCAAAACGGAGGTTAAGAAAATCTCCTCGTTAATTTAGGACATTACTCGTTTTCGACCCTTTTTTAGTAGGAAGGCCATAATGTGGCCGATTTGCATTGAATCTTAGCGTGTGACAATTCGTTGGATAGATAAACAACATAACTACGACTTCCATGGGATATTTTTGCATTCTCTAAAAATTCGGCCAAAATGGAGGTTAAGAAAATCTCCTCGTTAATTTAGGACATTACTCGTTTTCGACCCATTTTTACTAGGAAGGCCATAAAGTGGCCGATTTGTATTGAATCTTAGCAAGTGACAATTCGTTGGATAGGTAAACAACATAACTACGTCTTCCATGGGATATTTTTGCATTCTCTAAAAATTCGGCCAAAACGGAGGTTAAGAAAATCTCCTCGTTAATTTAGGACATTACTCGTTTTCGACCCTTTTTTAGTAGGAAGGCCATAATGTGGCCGATTTGCATTGAATCTTAGCGTGTGACAATTCGTTGGATAGGTAAGCAACATAACTACGACTTCCATGGGATATTTTTGCATTCTCTAAAAATTCGGCCAACATGGAGGTTAAGAAAATCTCCTCGTTAATTTAGGACATTACTCGTTTTCGACCCATTTTTACTAGGAAGGCCATAAAGTGGCCGATTTGTATTGAATCTTAGCATGTGACAATTCGTTGGATAGGTAAACAACATAGCTACGACTTCCATGGGATATTTTTGCATTCTCTAAAAATTCGGCCAAAATGGAGGTTAAGAAAATCTCCTCGTTAATTTAGGACATTACTCGTTTTCGACCCATTTTTACTAGGAAGGCCATAAAGTGGCCGATTTGTATTGAATCTTAGCATGTGACAATTTGTTGGATAGGTAAACAAGATAACTACGTCTTCCATGGGATATTTTTGCATTCTCTAAAAATTCGGCCAAAACGGAGGTTAAGAAAATCTCCTCGTTAATTTAGGACATTACTCGTTTTCGACCCTTTTTTAGTAGGAAGGCCATAATGTGGCCGATTTGCATTGAATCTTAGCGTGTGACAATTCGTTGGATAGGTAAACAACATAACTACGACTTCCATGGGATATTTTTGCATTCTCTAAAAATTCGGCCAAAATGGAGGTTAAGAAAATCTCCTCGTTAATTTAGGACATTACTCGTTTTCGACCCATTTTTACTAGGAAGGCCATAAAGTGGCCGATTTGTATTGAATCTTAGCATGTGACAATTCGTTGGATAGGTAAACAACATAACTACGACTTCCATGGGATATTTTTGCATTCTCTAAAAATTCGGCCAAAACGGAGGTTAAGAAAATCTCCTCGTTAATTTAGGACATTACTCGTTTTCGACCCTTTTTTAGTAGGAAGGCCATAATGTGGCCGATTTGCATTGAATCTTAGCGTGTGACAATTCGTTGGATAGATAAACAACATAACTACGACTTCCATGGGATATTTTTGCATTCTCTAAAAATTCGGCCAACATGGAGGTTAAGAAAATCTCCTCGTTAATTTAGGACATTACTCGTTTTCGACCCATTTTTACTAGGAAGGCCATAAAGTGGCCGATTTGTATTGAATCTTAGCATGTGACAATTCGTTGGATAGGTAAACAACATAGCTACGACTTCCATGGGATATTTTTGCATTCTCTAAAAATTCGGCCAAAATGGAGGTTAAGAAAATCTCCTCGTTAATTTAGGACATTACTCGTTTTCGACCCATTTTTACTAGGAAGGCCATAAAGTGGCCGATTTGTATTGAATCTTAGCATGTGACAATTTGTTGGATAGGTAAACAAGATAACTACGTCTTCCATGGGATATTTTTGCATTCTCTAAAAATTCGGCCAAAACGGAGGTTAAGAAAATCTCCTCGTTAATTTAGGACATTACTCGTTTTCGACCCTTTTTTAGTAGGAAGGCCATAATGTGGCCGATTTGCATTGAATCTTAGCGTGTGACAATTCGTTGGATAGGTAAACAACATAACTACGACTTCCATGGGATATTTTTGCATTCTCTAAAAATTCGGCCAAAATGGAGGTTAAGAAAATCTCCTCGTTAATTTAGGACATTACTCGTTTTCGACCCATTTTTACTAGGAAGGCCATAAAGTGGCCGATTTGTATTGAATCTTAGCATGTGACAATTCGTTGGATAGGTAAACAACATAACTACGACTTCCATGGGATATTTTTGCATTCTCTAAAAATTCGGCCAAAACGGAGGTTAAGAAAATCTCCTCGTTAATTTAGGACATTACTCGTTTTCGACCCTTTTTTAGTAGGAAGGCCATAATGTGGCCGATTTGCATTGAATCTTAGCGTGTGACAATTCGTTGGATAGATAAACAACATAACTACGACTTCCATGGGATATTTTTTCATTCTCTAAAAATTCGGCCAAAATGGAGGTTAAGAAAATCTCCTCGTTAATTTAGGACATTACTCGTTTTCGACCCATTTTTACTAGGAAGGCCATAAAGTGGCCGATTTGTATTGAATCTTAGCATGTGACAATTTGTTGGATAGGTAAACAACATAACTACGTCTTCCATGGGATATTTTTGCATTCTCTAAAAATTCGGCCAAAACGGAGGTTAAGAAAATCTCCTCGTTAATTTAGGACATTACTCGTTTTCGACCCTTTTTTAGTAGGAAGGCCATAATGTGGCCGATTTGCATTGAATCTTAGCGTGTGACAATTCGTTGGATAGATAAACAACATAACTACGACTTCCATGGGATATTTTTGCATTCTCTAAAAATTCGGCCAAAATGGAGGTTAGGAAAAACTCCTCGTTAATTTAGGACATTACTCGTTTTCGACCCATTTTTACTAGGAAGGCCTTAAAGTGGCCGATTTGTATTGAATCTTAGCGTGTAAAAATTCGTTGGATAGGTAAACAACATAACTACGACCTCCATGGGATATTTTTGCATTCTCTAAAAATTCAGCCAAAATGGAGGTTAAGAAAATCCCCTCGTTAATTTAGGACATTACTCGTTTTCGACCCTTTTTTAGAAGGAAGGTCATAAAGTGGCCGGTTTGTATTGAATCTTAGCATGGGCCAATTCGTTGGATAGGTAAACAATATAGCTACGACTTCCATGGGATTTTTTTGCATTCTCAAAAAATTCAGCCAAAATGGAGGTTAAGAAATTCTCCTCGTCAATTTGGGACATTACTCGTTTTCGACCCATTTTTACTAGGAAGGCCATAAAGTGGCCGATTTGTATTGAATCTTAGCATGTGACAATTCCTTGGATAGGTAAACAACATAACTACGACTTCCATGGGATATTTTTGCATTCTCTAAAAATTCATCCAAAATGGAGGTTAAGAAAATCTCCTCGTTAATTTGGGACATTACTCGTTTTCGACCCTTTTTTAGTAGGAAGGCCATAATGTGGCCGATTTGGATTGAATCTTAGCGTGTGTCAATTTGTTGGATAGGTAAACAACATAACTACGTCTTCCATGGGATATTTTTGCATTCTCTAAAAATTCGGCCAAAACGGAGGTTAAGAAAATCTCCTCGTTAATTTAGGACATTACTCGTTTTCGACCCTTTTTTAGTAGGAAGGCCATAATGTGGCCGATTTGCATTGAATCTTAGCGTGTGACAATTCGTTGGATAGATAAACAACATAACTACGACTTCCATGGGATATTTTTGCATTCTCTAAAAATTCGGCCAAAATGGAGGTTAAGAAAATCTCCTCGTTAATTTAGGACATTACTCGTTTTCGACCCATTTTTACTAGGAAGGCCATAAAGTGGCCGATTTGTATTGAATCTTAGCATGTGACAATTTGTTGGATAGGTAAACAACATAACTACGTCTTCCATGGGATATTTTTGCATTCTCTAAAAATTCGGCCAAAACGGAGGTTAAGAAAATCTCCTCGTTAATTTAGGACATTACTCGTTTTCGACCCTTTTTTAGTAGGAAGGCCATAATGTGGCCGATTTGCATTGAATCTTAGCGTGTGACAATTCGTTGGATAGGTAAACAACATAACTACGACTTCCATGGGATATTTTTGCATTCTCTAAAAATTCGGCCAAAATGGAGGTTAAGAAAATCTCCTCGTTAATTTAGGACATTACTCGTTTTCGACCCATTTTTACTAGGAAGGCCATAAAGTGGCCGATTTGTATTGAATCTTAGCATGTGACAATTTGTTGGATAGGTAAACAACATAACTACGTCTTCCATGGGATATTTTTGCATTCTCTAAAAATTCGGCCAAAACGGAGGTTAAGAAAATCTCCTCGTTAATTTAGGACATTACTCGTTTTCGACCCTTTTTTAGTAGGAAGGCCATAATGTGGCCGATTTGCATTGAATCTTAGCGTGTGACAATTCGTTGGATAGGTAAACAACATAACTACGACTTCCATGGGATATTTTTGCATTCTCTAAAAATTCGGCCAAAATGGAGGTTAAGAAAATCTCCTCGTTAATTTAGGACATTACTCGTTTTCGACCCATTTTTACTAGGAAGGCCATAAAGTGGCCGATTTGTATTGAATCTTAGCATGTGACAATTTGTTGGATAGGTAAACAACATAACTACGTCTTCCATGGGATATTTTTGCATTCTCTAAAAATTCGGCCAAAACGGAGGTTAAGAAAATCTCCTCGTTAATTTAGGACATTACTCGTTTTCGACCCTTTTTTAGTAGGAAGGCCATAATGTGGCCGATTTGCATTGAATCTTAGCGTGTGACAATTCATTGGATAGGTAAACAACATAACTACGACTTCCATGGGATATTTTTGCATTCTCTAAAAATTCGGCCAAAATGGAGGTTAAGAAAATCTCCTCGTTAATTTAGGACATTACTCGTTTTCGACCCATTTTTACTAGGAAGGCCATAATGTGGCCGATTTGCATTGAATCTTAGCATGTGACAATTTGTTGGATAGGTAAACAACATAACTACGTCTTCCATGGGATATTTTTGCATTCTCTAAAAATTCGGCCAAAACGGAGGTTAAGAAAATCTCCTCGTTAATTTAGGACATTACTCGTTTTCGACCCTTTTTTAGTAGGAAGGCCATAATGTGGCCGATTTGCATTGAATCTTAGCGTGTGACAATTCGTTGGATAGGTAAACAACATAACTACGACTTCCATGGGATATTTTTGCATTCTCTAAAAATTCGGCCAAAATGGAGGTTAAGAAAATCTCCTCGTTAATTTAGGACATTACTCGTTTTCGACCCATTTTTACTAGGAAGGCCATAAAGTGGCCGATTTTTATTGAATCTTAGCATGTGACAATTCGTTGGATAGGTAAACAACATAGCTACGACTTCCATGGGATATTTTTGCATTCTCTAAAAATTCGGCCAAAATGGAGGTTAAGAAAATCTCCTCGTTAATTTAGGACATTACTCGTTTTCGACCCATTTTTACTAGGAAGGCCATAAAGTGGCCGATTTGTATTGAATCTTAGCATGTGACAATTTGTTGGATAGGTAAACAACATAACTACGTCTTCCATGGGATATTTTTGCATTCTCTAAAAATTCGGCCAAAACGGAGGTTAAGAAAATCTCCTCGTTAATTTAGGACATTACTCGTTTTCGACCCTTTTTTAGTAGGAAGGCCATAATGTGGCCGATTTTCATTGAATCTTAGCGTGTGACAATTCGTTGGATAGGTAAACAACATAACTACGACTTCCATGGGATATTTTTGCATTCTCTAAAAATTCGGCCAAAATGGAGGTTAAGAAAATCTCCTCGTTAATTTAGGACATTACTCGTTTTCGACCCATTTTTACTAGGACGGCCATAAAGTGGCCGATTTGTATTGAATCTTAGCATGTGACAATTCGTTGGATAGGTAAACAACATAGCTACGACTTCCATGGGATATTTTTGCATTCTCTAAAAATTCGGCCAAAATGGAGGTTAAGAAAATCTCCTCGTTAATTTAGGACATTACTCGTTTTCGACCCATTTTTACTAGGAAGGCCATAAAGTGGCCGATTTGTATTGAATCTGAGCATGTGACAATTCGTTGGATAGGTAAACAACATAACTACGACTTCCATGGGATATTTTTGCATTCTCTAAAAATTCGGCCAAAACGGAGGTTAAGAAAATCTCCTCGTTAATTTAGGACATTACTCGTTTTCGACCCTTTTTTAGTAGGAAGGCCATAATGTGGCCGATTTGCATTGAATCTTAGCGTGTGACAATTCGTTGGATAGATAAACAATATAACTACGACTTCCATGGGATATTTTTGCATTCTCTAAAAATTCGGCCAAAATGGAGGTTAAGAAAATCTCCTCGTTAATTTAGGACATTACTCGTTTTCGACCCATTTTTACTAGGAAGGCCATAAAGTGGCCGATTTGTATTGAATCTTAGCAAGTGACAATTTGTTGGATAGGTAAACAACATAACTACGTCTTCCATGGGATATTTTTGCATTCTCTAAAAATTCGGCCAAAACGGAGGTTAAGAAAATCTCCTCGTTAATTTAGGACATTACTCGTTTTCGACCCTTTTTTAGTAGGAAGGCCATAATGTGGCCGATTTGCATTGAATCTTAGCGTGTGACAATTCGTTGGATAGGTAAACAACATAACTACGACTTCCATGGGATATTTTTGCATTCTCTAAAAATTCGGCCAAAATGGAGGTTAAGAAAATCTCCTCGTTAATTTAGGACATTACTCGTTTTCGACCCATTTTTACTAGGAAGGCCATAAAGTGGCCGATTTGTATTGAATCTTAGCATGTGACAATTCGTTGGATAGGTAAACAACATAGCTACGACTTCCATGGGATATTTTTGCATTCTCTAAAAATTCGGCCAAAATGGAGGTTAAGAAAATCTCCTCGTTAATTTAGGACATTACTCGTTTTCGACCCATTTTTACTAGGAAGGCCATAAAGTGGCCGATTTGTATTGAATCTTAGCATGTGACAATTTGTTGGATAGGTAAACAACATAACTACGTCTTCCATGGGATATTTTTGCATTCTCTAAAAATTCGGCCAAAACGGAGGTTAAGAAAATCTCCTCGTTAATTTAGGACATTACTCGTTTTCGACCCTTTTTTAGTAGGAAGGCCATAATGTGGCCGATTTTCATTGAATCTTAGCGTGTGACAATTCGTTGGATAGGTAAACAACATAACTACGACTTCCATGGGATATTTTTGCATTCTCTAAAAATTCGGCCAAAATGGAGGTTAAGAAAATCTCCTCGTTAATTTAGGACATTACTCGTTTTCGACCCATTTTTACTAGGACGGCCATAAAGTGGCCGATTTGTATTGAATCTTAGCATGTGACAATTCGTTGGATAGGTAAACAACATAGCTACGACTTCCATGGGATATTTTTGCATTCTCTAAAAATTCGGCCAAAATGGAGGTTAAGAAAATCTCCTCGTTAATTTAGGACATTACTCGTTTTCGACCCATTTTTACTAGGAAGGCCATAAAGTGGCCGATTTGTATTGAATCTGAGCATGTGACAATTCGTTGGATAGGTAAACAACATAACTACGACTTCCATGGGATATTTTTGCATTCTCTAAAAATTCGGCCAAAACGGAGGTTAAGAAAATCTCCTCGTTAATTTAGGACATTACTCGTTTTCGACCCTTTTTTAGTAGGAAGGCCATAATGTGGCCGATTTGCATTGAATCTTAGCGTGTGACAATTCGTTGGATAGATAAACAATATAACTACGACTTCCATGGGATATTTTTGCATTCTCTAAAAATTCGGCCAAAATGGAGGTTAAGAAAATCTCCTCGTTAATTTAGGACATTACTCGTTTTCGACCCATTTTTACTAGGAAGGCCATAAAGTGGCCGATTTGTATTGAATCTTAGCAAGTGACAATTTGTTGGATAGGTAAACAACATAACTACGTCTTCCATGGGATATTTTTGCATTCTCTAAAAATTCGGCCAAAACGGAGGTTAAGAAAATCTCCTCGTTAATTTAGGACATTACTCGTTTTCGACCCTTTTTTAGTAGGAAGGCCATAATGTGGCCGATTTGCATTGAATCTTAGCGTGTGACAATTCGTTGGATAGGTAAACAACATAACTACGACTTCCATGGGATATTTTTGCATTCTCTAAAAATTCGGCCAAAATGGAGGTTAAGAAAATCTCCTCGTTAATTTAGGACATTACTCGTTTTCGACCCATTTTTACTAGGAAGGCCATAAAGTGGCCGATTTGTATTGAATCTTAGCATGTGACAATTCGTTGGATAGGTAAACAACATAGCTACGACTTCCATGGGATATTTTTGCATTCTCTAAAAATTCGGCCAAAATGGAGGTTAAGAAAATCTCCTCGTTAATTTAGGACATTACTCGTTTTCGACCCATTTTTACTAGGAAGGCCATAAAGTGGCCGATTTGTATTGAATCTTAGCATGTGACAATTTGTTGGATAGGTAAACAACGTAACTACGTCTTCCATGGGATATTTTTGCATTCTCTAAAAATTCGGCCAAAACGGAGGTTAAGAAAATCTCCTCGTTAATTTAGGACATTACTCGTTTTCGACCCTTTTTTAGTAGGAAGGCCATAATGTGGCCGATTTGCATTGAATCTTAGCGTGTGACAATTCATTGGATAGGTAAACAACATAACTACGACTTCCATGGGATATTTTTGCATTCTCTAAAAATTCGGCCAAAATGGAGGTTAAGAAAATCTCCTCGTTAATTTAGGACATTACTCGTTTTCGACCCATTTTTACTAGGAAGGCCATAATGTGGCCGATTTGCATTGAATCTTAGCATGTGACAATTTGTTGGATAGGTAAACAACATAACTACGTCTTCCATGGGATATTTTTGCATTCTCTAAAAATTCGGCCAAAATGGAGGTTAAGAAAATCTCCTCGTTAATTTAGGACATTACTCGTTTTCGACCCATTTTTACTAGGAAGGCCATAAAGTGGCCGATTTGTATTGAATCTTAGCATGTGACAATTCGTTGGAAAGGTAAACAACATAACTACGACTTCCAAGGGACATTTTTGCATTCTCTAAAAATTCGGCCAAAACGGAGGTTAAGAAAATCTCCTCGTTAATTTAGGACATTACTCGTTTTCGACCCTTTTTTACTAGGAAGGCCATAATGTGGCCGATTTGCATTGAATCTTAGCATGTGACAATTCGTTGGATAGATAAACAACATAACTACGACTTCCATGGGATATTTTCGCATTCTCTAAAAATTAGGCCAAAATGGAGGTTAAGAAAATCTCCTCGTTAATTTAGGACATAACTCGTTTTCAACCCATTTTTAGTAGGAAGGCCATAATGTGGCCGATTTGCATTGAATCTTAGCGTGTGACAATTCGTTGGATAGGTAAACAACATAACTACGACTTCCATGGGATATTTTTGCATTCTCTAAAAATTCGGCCAAAATGGAGGTTAAGAAAATCTCCTCGTTAATTTAGGACATTACTCATTTTCGACCCATTTTTACTAGGAAGGCCATAAAGTGGCCGATTTGTATTGAATCTTAGCATGTGACAATTTGTTGGATAGGTAAACAACATAACTACGTCTTCCATGGGATATTTTTGCATTCTCTAAAAATTCGGCCAAAACGGAGGTTAAGAAAATCTCCTCGTTAATTTAGGACATTACTCGTTTTCGACCCTTTTTTAGTAGGAAGGCCATAATGTGGCCGATTTGCATTGAATCTTAGCGTGTGACAATTCGTTGGATAGGTAAACAACATAACTACGACTTCCATGGGATATTTTTGCATTCTCTAAAAATTCGGCCAAAATGGAGGTTAAGAAAATCTCCTCGTTAATTTAGGACATTACTCGTTTTCGACCCATTTTTACTAGGAAGGCCATAAAGTGGCCGATTTGTATTGAATCTTAGCATGTGACAATTCGTTGGATAGGTAAACAACATAGCTACGACTTCCATGGGATATTTTTGCATTCTCTAAAAATTCGGCCAAAATGGAGGTTAAGAAAATCTCCTCGTTAATTTAGGACATTACTCGTTTTCGACCCATTTTTACTAGGAAGGCCATAAAGTGGCCGATTTGTATTGAATCTTAGCATGTGACAATTTGTTGGATAGGTAAACAACATAACTACGTCTTCCATGGGATATTTTTGCATTCTCTAAAAATTCGGCCAAAACGGAGGTTAAGAAAATCTCCTCGTTAATTTAGGACATTACTCGTTTTCGACCCTTTTTTAGTAGGAAGGCCATAATGTGGCCGATTTGCATTGAATCTTAGCGTGTGACAATTCGTTGGATAGATAAACAACATAACTACGACTTCCATGGGATATTTTTGCATTCTCTAAAAATTCGGCCAAAATGGAGGTTAAGAAAATCTCCTCGTTAATTTAGGACATTACTCGTTTTCGACCCATTTTTACTAGGAAGGCCATAAAGTGGCCGATTTGTATTGAATCTTAGCATGTGACAATTTGTTGGATAGGTAAACAACATAACTACGTCTTCCATGGGATATTTTTGCATTCTCTAAAAATTCGGCCAAAACGGAGGTTAAGAAAATCTCCTCGTTAATTTAGGACATTACTCGTTTTCGACCCTTTTTTAGTAGGAAGGCCATAATGTGGCCGATTTGCATTGAATCTTAGCGTGTGACAATTCGTTGGATAGGTAAACAACATAACTACGACTTCCATGGGATATTTTTGCATTCTCTAAAAATTCGGCCAAAATGGAGGTTAAGAAAATCTCCTCGTTAATTTAGGACATTACTCGTTTTCGACCCATTTTTACTAGGAAGGCCATAAAGTGGCCGATTTGTATTGAATCTTAGCATGTGACAATTTGTTGGATAGGTAAACAACATAACTACGTCTTCCATGGGATATTTTTGCATTCTCTAAAAATTCGGCCAAAACGGAGGTTAAGAAAATCTCCTCGTTAATTTAGGACATTACTCGTTTTCGACCCTTTTTTAGTAGGAAGGCCATAATGTGGCCGATTTGCATTGAATCTTAGCGTGTGACAATTCGTTGGATAGGTAAACAACATAACTACGACTTCCATGGGATATTTTTGCATTCTCTAAAAATTCGGCCAAAATGGAGGTTAAGAAAATCTCCTCGTTAATTTAGGACATTACTCGTTTTCGACCCATTTTTACTAGGAAGGCCATAAAGTGGCCGATTTGTATTGAATCTTAGCATGTGACAATTTGTTGGATAGGTAAACAACATAACTACGTCTTCCATGGGATATTTTTGCATTCTCTAAAAATTCGGCCAAAACGGAGGTTAAGAAAATCTCCTCGTTAATTTAGGACATTACTCGTTTTCGACCCTTTTTTAGTAGGAAGGCCATAATGTGGCCGATTTGCATTGAATCTTAGCGTGTGACAATTCATTGGATAGGTAAACAACATAACTACGACTTCCATGGGATATTTTTGCATTCTCTAAAAATTCGGCCAAAATGGAGGTTAAGAAAATCTCCTCGTTAATTTAGGACATTACTCGTTTTCGACCCATTTTTACTAGGAAGGCCATAAAGTGGCCGATTTGTATTGAATCTTAGCATGTGACAATTTGTTGGATAGGTAAACAACATAACTACGTCTTCCATGGGATATTTTTGCATTCTCTAAAAATTCGGCCAAAACGGAGGTTAAGAAAATCTCCTCGTTAATTTAGGACATTACTCGTTTTCGACCCTTTTTTAGTAGGAAGGCCATAATGTGGCCGATTTGCATTGAATCTTAGCGTGTGACAATTCGTTGGATAGGTAAACAACATAACTACGACTTCCATGGGATATTTTTGCATTCTCTAAAAATTCGGCCAAAATGGAGGTTAAGAAAATCTCCTCGTTAATTTAGGACATTACTCGTTTTCGACCCATTTTTACTAGGAAGGCCATAAAGTGGCCGATTTGTATTGAATCTTAGCATGTGACAATTTGTTGGATAGGTAAACAACATAACTACGTCTTCCATGGGATATTTTTGCATTCTCTAAAAATTCGGCCAAAACGGAGGTTAAGAAAATCTCCTCGTTAATTTAGGACATTACTCGTTTTCGACCCTTTTTTAGTAGGAAGGCCATAATGTGGCCGATTTGCATTGAATCTTAGCGTGTGACAATTCGTTGGATAGGTAAACAACATAACTACGACTTCCATGGGATATTTTTGCATTCTCTAAAAATTCGGCCAAAATGGAGGTTAAGAAAATCTCCTCGTTAATTTAGGACATTACTCGTTTTCGACCCATTTTTACTAGGAAGGCCATAAAGTGGCCGATTTGTATTGAATCTTAGCATGTGACAATTCGTTGGATAGGTAAACAACATAGCTACGACTTCCATGGGATATTTTTGCATTCTCTAAAAATTCGGCCAAAATGGAGGTTAAGAAAATCTCCTCGTTAATTTAGGACATTACTCGTTTTCGACCCATTTTTACTAGGAAGGCCATAAAGTGGCCGATTTGTATTGAATCTTAGCATGTGACAATTTGTTGGATAGGTAAACAACATAACTACGTCTTCCATGGGATATTTTTGCATTCTCTAAAAATTCGGCCAAAACGGAGGTTAAGAAAATCTCCTCGTTAATTTAGGACATTACTCGTTTTCGACCCTTTTTTAGTAGGAAGGCCATAATGTGGCCGATTTGCATTGAATCTTAGCGTGTGACAATTCGTTGGATAGGTAAACAACATAACTACGACTTCCATGGGATATTTTTGCATTCTCTAAAAATTCGGCCAAAATGGAGGTTAAGAAAATCTCCTCGTTAATTTAGGACATTACTCGTTTTCGACATATTTTTACTAGGAAGGCCATAAAGTGGCCGATTTGTATTGAATCTTAGCATGTGACAATTCGTTGGAAAGGTAAACAACATAACTACGACTTCCATGGGATATTTTTGCATTCTCTAAAAATTCGGCCAAAACGGAGGTTAAGAAAATCTCCTCGTTAATTTAGGACATTACTCGTTTTCGACCCTTTTTTACTAGGAAGGCCATAATGTGGCCGATTTGCATTGAATCTTAGCATGTGACAATTTGTTGGATAGGTAAACAACATAACTACGTCTTCCATGGGATATTTTTGCATTCTCTAAAAATTCGGCCAAAACGGAGGTTAAGAAAATCTCCTCGTTAATTTAGGACATTACTCGTTTTCGACCCTTTTTTAGTAGGAAGGCCATAATGTGGCCGATTTGCATTGAATCTTAGCGTGTGACAATTCGTTGGATAGGTAAACAACATAACTACGACTTCCATGGGATATTTTTGCATTCTCTAAAAATTCGGCCAAAATGGAGGTTAAGAAAATCTCCTCGTTAATTTAGGACATTACTCGTTTTCGACCCATTTTTACTAGGAAGGCCATAAAGTGGCCGATTTTTATTGAATCTTAGCATGTGACAATTCATTGGATAGGTAAACAACATAGCTACGACTTCCATGGGATATTTTTGCATTCTCTAAAAATTCGGCCAAAATGGAGGTTAAGAAAATCTCCTCGTTAATTTAGGACATTACTCGTTTTCGACCCATTTTTACTAGGAAGGCCATAAAGTGGCCGATTTGTATTGAATCTTAGCATGTGACAATTTGTTGGATAGGTAAACAACATAACTACGTCTTCCATGGGATATTTTTGCATTCTCTAAAAATTCGGCCAAAACGGAGGTTAAGAAAATCTCCTCGTTAATTTAGGACATTACTCGTTTTCGACCCTTTTTTAGTAGGAAGGCCATAATGTGGCCGATTTGCATTGAATCTTAGCGTGTGACAATTCGTTGGAGAGGTAAACAACATAACTACGACTTCCATGGGATATTTTTGCATTCTCTAAAAATTCGGCCAAAATGGAGGTTAAGAAAATCTCCTCGTTAATTTAGGACATTACTCGTTTTCGACCCATTTTTACTAGGAAGGCCATAAAGTGGCCGATTTGTATTGAATCTTAGCATGTGACAATTCGTTGGATAGGTAAACAACATAGCTACGACTTCCATGGGATATTTTTGCATTCTCTAAAAATTCGGCCAAAATGGAGGTTAAGAAAATCTCCTCGTTAATTTAGGACATTACTCGTTTTCGACCCATTTTTACTAGGAAGGCCATAAAGTGGCCGATTTGTATTGAATCTTAGCATGTGACAATTTGTTGGATAGGTAAACAACATAACTACGTCTTCCATGGGATATTTTTGCATTCTCTAAAAATTCGGCCAAAACGGAGGTTAAGAAAATCTCCTCGTTAATTTAGGACATTACTCGTTTTCGACCCTTTTTTAGTAGGAAGGCCATAATGTGGCCGATTTGCATTGAATCTTAGCGTGTGACAATTCGTTGGATAGGTAAACAACATAACTACGACTTCCATGGGATATTTTTGCATTCTCTAAAAATTCGGCCAAAATGGAGGTTAAGAAAATCTCCTCGTTAATTTAGGACATTACTCGTTTTCGACCCATTTTTACTAGGAAGGCCATAAAGTGGCCGATTTGTATTGAATCTTAGCATGTGACAATTCGTTGGAAAGGTAAACAACATAACTACGACTTCCAAGGGATATTTTTGCATTCTCTAAAAATTCGGCCAAAACGGAGGTTAAGAAAATCTCCTCGTTAATTTAGGACATTACTCGTTTTCGACCCTTTTTTACTAGGAAGGCCATAATGTGGCCGATTTGCATTGAATCTTAGCATGTGACAATTCGTTGGATAGATAAACAACATAACTACGACTTCCATGGGATATTTTTGCATTCTCTAAAAATTCGGCCAAAATGGAGGTTAAGAAAATCTCCTCGTTAATTTAGGACATTACTCGTTTTCGACCCATTTTTACTAGGAAGGCCATAAAGTGGCCGATTTGTATTGAATCTTTGCATGTGACAATTTGTTGGATAGGTAAACAACATAACTACGTCTTCCATGGGATATTTTTGCATTCTCTAAAAATTCGGCCAAAACGGAGGTTAAGAAAATCTCCTCGTTAATTTAGGACATTACTCGTTTTCGACCCTTTTTTAGTAGGAAGGCCATAATGTGGCCGATTTGCATTGAATCTTAGCGTGTGACAATTCGTTGGAGAGGTAAACAACATAACTACGACTTCCATGGGATATTTTTGCATTCTCTAAAAATTCGGCCAAAATGGAGGTTAAGAAAATCTCCTCGTTAATTTAGGACATTACTCGTTTTCGACCCATTTTTACTAGGAAGGCCATAAAGTGGCCGATTTGTATTGAATCTTAGCATGTGACAATTCGTTGGATAGGTAAACAACATAGCTACGACTTCCATGGGATATTTTTGCATTCTCTAAAAATTCGGCCAAAATGGAGGTTAAGAAAATCTCCTCGTTAATTTAGGACATTACTCGTTTTCGACCCATTTTTACTAGGAAGGCCATAAAGTGGCCGATTTGTATTGAATCTTAGCATGTGACAATTTGTTGGATAGGTAAACAACATAACTACGTCTTCCATGGGATATTTTTGCATTCTCTAAAAATTCGGCCAAAACGGAGGTTAAGAAAATCTCCTCGTTAATTTAGGACATTACTCGTTTTCGACCCTTTTTTAGTAGGAAGGCCATAATGTGGCCGATTTGCATTGAATCTTAGCGTGTGACAATTCGTTGGATAGGTAAACAACATAACTACGACTTCCATGGGATATTTTTGCATTCTCTAAAAATTCGGCCAAAATGGAGGTTAAGAAAATCTCCTCGTTAATTTAGGACATTACTCGTTTTCGACCCATTTTTACTAGGAAGGCCATAAAGTGGCCGATTTGTATTGAATCTTAGCATGTGACAATTCGTTGGAAAGGTAAACAACATAACTACGACTTCCAAGGGATATTTTTGCATTCTCTAAAAATTCGGCCAAAACGGAGGTTAAGAAAATCTCCTCGTTAATTTAGGACATTACTCGTTTTCGACCCTTTTTTACTAGGAAGGCCATAATGTGGCCGATTTGCATTGAATCTTAGCATGTGACAATTCGTTGGATAGATAAACAACATAACTACGACTTCCATGGGATATTTTCGCATTCTCTAAAAATTAGGCCAAAATGGAGGTTAAGAAAATCTCCTCGTTAATTTAGGACATAACTCGTTTTCAACCCATTTTTAGTAGGAAGGCCATAATGTGGCCGATTTGCATTGAATCTTAGCGTGTGACAATTCGTTGGATAGGTAAACAACATAACTACGACTTCCATGGGATATTTTTGCATTCTCTAAAAATTCGGCCAAAATGGAGGTTAAGAAAATCTCCTCGTTAATTTAGGACATTACTCGTTTTCGACCCATTTTTACTAGGAAGGCCATAAAGTGGCCGATTTGTATTGAATCTTAGCATGTGACAATTTGTTGGATAGGTAAACAACATAACTACGTCTTCCATGGGATATTTTTGCATTCTCTAAAAATTCGGCCAAAACGGAGGTTAAGAAAATCTCCTCGTTAATTTAGGACATTACTCGTTTTCGACCCTTTTTTAGTAGGAAGGCCATAATGTGGCCGATTTGTATTGAATCTTAGCATGTGACAATTCGTTGGATAGGTAAACAACATAACTACGACTTCCATGGGATATTTTTGCATTCTCTAAAAATTCGGCCAAAACGGAGGTTAAGAAAATCTCCTCGTTAATTTAGGACATTACTCGTTTTCGACCCTTTTTTAGTAGGAAGGCCATAATGTGGCCGATTTGCATTGAATCTTAGCGTGTGACAATTCGTTGGATAGGTAAACAACATAACTACGACTTCCATGGGATATTTTTGCATTCTCTAAAAATTCGGCCAACATGGAGGTTAAGAAAATCTCCTCGTTAATTTAGGACATTACTCGTTTTCGACCCATTTTTACTAGGAAGGCCATAAAGTGGCCGATTTGTATTGAATCTTAGCATGTGACAATTCGTTGGATAGGTAAACAACATAGCTACGACTTCCATGGGATATTTTTGCATTCTCTAAAAATTCGGCCAAAATGGAGGTTAAGAAAATCTCCTCGTTAATTTAGGACATTACTCGTTTTCGACCCATTTTTACTAGGAAGGCCATAATGTGGCCGATTTGCATTGAATCTTAGCATGTGACAATTTGTTGGATAGGTAAACAACATAGCTACGACTTCCATGGGATATTTTTGCATTCTCTAAAAATTCGGCCAAAACGGAGGTTAAGAAAATCTCCTCGTTAATTTAGGACATTACTCGTTTTTGACCCTTTTTTAGTAGGAAGGCCATAATGTGGCCGATTTGCATTGAATCTTAGCGTGTGACAATTCGTTGGATAGGTAAACAACATAACTACGTCTTCCATGGGATATTTTTGCATTCTCTAAAAATTCGGCCAAAACGGAGGTTAAGAAAATCTCCTCGTTAATTTAGGACATTACTCGTTTTCGACCCTTTTTTAGTAGGAAGGCCATAATGTGGCCGATTTGCATTGAATCTTAGCGTGTGACAATTCGTTGGATAGGTAAACAACATAACTACGACTTCCATGGGATATTTTTGCATTCTCTAAAAATTCGGCCAAAATGGAGGTTAAGAAAATCTCCTCGTTAATTTAGGACATTACTCGTTTTCGACCCATTTTTACTAGGAAGGCCATAAAGTGGCCGATTTGTATTGAATCTGAGCATGTGACAATTCGTTGGATAGGTAAACAACATAGCTACGACTTCCATGGGATATTTTTGCATTCTCTAAAAATTCGGCCAAAATGGAGGTTAAGAAAATCTCCTCGTTAATTTAGGACATTACTCGTTTTCGACCCATTTTTACTAGGAAGGCCATAAAGTGGCCGATTTGTATTGAATCTTAGCATGTGACAATTTGTTGGATAGGTAAACAACATAACTACGTCTTCCATGGGATATTTTTGCATTCTCTAAAAATTCGGCCAAAACGGAGGTTAAGAAAATCTCCTCGTTAATTTAGGACATTACTCGTTTTCGACCCTTTTTTAGTAGGAAGGCCATAATGTGGCCGATTTGCATTGAATCTTAGCGTGTGACAATTCGTTGGATAGGTAAACAACATAACTACGACTTCCATGGGATATTTTTGCATTCTCTAAAAATTCGGCCAAAATGGAGGTTAAGAAAATCTCCTCGTTAATTTAGGACATTACTCGTTTTCGACCCATTTTTACTAGGAAGGCCATAAAGTGGCCGATTTGTATTGAATCTTAGCATGTGACAATTCGTTGGATAGGTAAACAACATAGCTACGACTTCCATGGGATATTTTTGCATTCTCTAAAAATTCGGCCAAAATGGAGGTTAAGAAAATCTCCTCGTTAATTTAGGACATTACTCGTTTTCGACCCATTTTTACTAGGAATGCCATAAAGTGGCCGATTTGTATTGAATCTGAGCATGTGACAATTCGTTGGATAGGTAAACAACATAACTACGACTTCCATGGGATATTTTTGCATTCTCTAAAAATTCGGCCAAAACGGAGGTTAAGAAAATCTCCTCGTTAATTTAGGACATTACTCGTTTTCGACCCTTTTTTAGTAGGAAGGCCATAATGTGGCCGATTTGCATTGAATCTTAGCGTGTGACAATTCGTTGGATAGATAAACAACATAACTACGACTTCCATGGGATATTTTTGCATTCTCTAAAAATTCGGCCAAAATGGAGGTTAAGAAAATCTCCTCGTTAATTTAGGACATTACTCGTTTTCGACCCATTTTTACTAGGAAGGCCATAAAGTGGCCGATTTGTATTGAATCTTAGCAAGTGACAATTTGTTGGATAGGTAAACAACATAACTACGTCTTCCATGGGATATTTTTGCATTCTCTAAAAATTCGGCCAAAACGGAGGTTAAGAAAATCTCCTCGTTAATTTAGGACATTACTCGTTTTCGACCCTTTTTTAGTAGGAAGGCCATAATGTGGCCGATTTGCATTGAATCTTAGCGTGTGACAATTCGTTGGATAGGTAAACAACATAACTACGACTTCCATGGGATATTTTTGCATTCTCTAAAAATTCGGCCAAAATGGAGGTTAAGAAAATCTCCTCGTTAATTTAGGACATTACTCGTTTTCGACCCATTTTTACTAGGAAGGCCATAAAGTGGCCGATTTGTATTGAATCTTAGCATGTGACAATTTGTTGGATAGGTAAACAACATAACTACGTCTTCCATGGGATATTTTTGCATTCTCTAAAAATTCGGCCAAAACGGAGGTTAAGAAAATCTCCTCGTTAATTTAGGACATTACTCGTTTTCGACCCTTTTTTAGTAGGAAGGCCATAATGTGGCCGATTTGCATTGAATCTTAGCGTGTGACAATTCGTTGGATAGGTAAACAACATAACTACGACTTCCATGGGATATTTTTGCATTCTCTAAAAATTCGGCCAAAATGGAGGTTAAGAAAATCTCCTCGTTAATTTAGGACATTACTCGTTTTCGACCCATTTTTACTAGGAAGGCCATAAAGTGGCCGATTTGTATTGAATCTTAGCATGTGACAATTCGTTGGAAAGGTAAACAACATAACTACGACTTCCAAGGGATATTTTTGCATTCTCTAAAAATTCGGCCAAAACGGAGGTTAAGAAAATCTCCTCGTTAATTTAGGACATTACTCGTTTTCGACCCTTTTTTACTAGGAAGGCCATAATGTGGCCGATTTGCATTGAATCTTAGCATGTGACAATTCGTTGGATAGATAAACAACATAACTACGACTTCCATGGGATATTTTCGCATTCTCTAAAAATTAGGCCAAAATGGAGGTTAAGAAAATCTCCTCGTTAATTTAGGACATAACTCGTTTTCAACCCATTTTTAGTAGGAAGGCCATAATGTGGCCGATTTGCATTGAATCTTAGCGTGTGACAATTCGTTGGATAGGTAAACAACATAACTACGACTTCCATGGGATATTTTTGCATTCTCTAAAAATTCGGCCAAAATGGAGGTTAAGAAAATCTCCTCGTTAATTTAGGACATTACTCGTTTTCGACCCATTTTTACTAGGAAGGCCATAAAGTGGCCGATTTGTATTGAATCTTTGCATGTGACAATTTGTTGGATAGGTAAACAACATAACTACGTCTTCCATGGGATATTTTTGCATTCTCTAAAAATTCGGCCAAAACGGAGGTTAAGAAAATCTCCTCGTTAATTTAGGACATTACTCGTTTTCGACCCTTTTTTAGTAGGAAGGCCATAATGTGGCCGATTTGCATTGAATCTTAGCGTGTGACAATTCGTTGGAGAGGTAAACAACATAACTACGACTTCCATGGGATATTTTTGCATTCTCTAAAAATTCGGCCAAAATGGAGGTTAAGAAAATCTCCTCGTTAATTTAGGACATTACTCGTTTTCGACCCATTTTTACTAGGAAGGCCATAAAGTGGCCGATTTGTATTGAATCTTAGCATGTGACAATTCGTTGGATAGGTAAACAACATAGCTACGACTTCCATGGGATATTTTTGCATTCTCTAAAAATTCGGCCAAAATGGAGGTTAAGAAAATCTCCTCGTTAATTTAGGACATTACTCGTTTTCGACCCATTTTTACTAGGAAGGCCATAAAGTGGCCGATTTGTATTGAATCTTAGCATGTGACAATTTGTTGGATAGGTAAACAACATAACTACGTCTTCCATGGGATATTTTTGCATTCTCTAAAAATTCGGCCAAAACGGAGGTTAAGAAAATCTCCTCGTTAATTTAGGACATTACTCGTTTTCGACCCTTTTTTAGTAGGAAGGCCATAATGTGGCCGATTTGCATTGAATCTTAGCGTGTGACAATTCGTTGGATAGGTAAACAACATAACTACGACTTCCATGGGATATTTTTGCATTCTCTAAAAATTCGGCCAAAATGGAGGTTAAGAAAATCTCCTCGTTAATTTAGGACATTACTCGTTTTCGACCCATTTTTACTAGGAAGGCCATAAAGTGGCCGATTTGTATTGAATCTTAGCATGTGACAATTCGTTGGAAAGGTAAACAACATAACTACGACTTCCAAGGGATATTTTTGCATTCTCTAAAAATTCGGCCAAAACGGAGGTTAAGAAAATCTCCTCGTTAATTTAGGACATTACTCGTTTTCGACCCTTTTTTACTAGGAAGGCCATAATGTGGCCGATTTGCATTGAATCTTAGCATGTGACAATTCGTTGGATAGATAAACAACATAACTACGACTTCCATGGGATATTTTCGCATTCTCTAAAAATTAGGCCAAAATGGAGGTTAAGAAAATCTCCTCGTTAATTTAGGACATAACTCGTTTTCAACCCATTTTTAGTAGGAAGGCCATAATGTGGCCGATTTGCATTGAATCTTAGCGTGTGACAATTCGTTGGATAGGTAAACAACATAACTACGACTTCCATGGGATATTTTTGCATTCTCTAAAAATTCGGCCAAAATGGAGGTTAAGAAAATCTCCTCGTTAATTTAGGACATTACTCGTTTTCGACCCATTTTTACTAGGAAGGCCATAAAGTGGCCGATTTGTATTGAATCTTAGCATGTGACAATTTGTTGGATAGGTAAACAACATAACTACGTCTTCCATGGGATATTTTTGCATTCTCTAAAAATTCGGCCAAAACGGAGGTTAAGAAAATCTCCTCGTTAATTTAGGACATTACTCGTTTTCGACCCTTTTTTAGTAGGAAGGCCATAATGTGGCCGATTTGTATTGAATCTTAGCATGTGACAATTCGTTGGATAGGTAAACAACATAACTACGACTTCCATGGGATATTTTTGCATTCTCTAAAAATTCGGCCAAAACGGAGGTTAAGAAAATCTCCTCGTTAATTTAGGACATTACTCGTTTTCGACCCTTTTTTAGTAGGAAGGCCATAATGTGGCCGATTTGCATTGAATCTTAGCGTGTGACAATTCGTTGGATAGGTAAACAACATAACTACGACTTCCATGGGATATTTTTGCATTCTCTAAAAATTCGGCCAACATGGAGGTTAAGAAAATCTCCTCGTTAATTTAGGACATTACTCGTTTTCGACCCATTTTTACTAGGAAGGCCATAAAGTGGCCGATTTGTATTGAATCTTAGCATGTGACAATTCGTTGGATAGGTAAACAACATAGCTACGACTTCCATGGGATATTTTTGCATTCTCTAAAAATTCGGCCAAAATGGAGGTTAAGAAAATCTCCTCGTTAATTTAGGACATTACTTGTTTTCGACCCATTTTTACTAGGAAGGCCATAATGTGGCCGATTTGCATTGAATCTTAGCATGTGACAATTTGTTGGATAGGTAAACAACATAGCTACGACTTCCATGGGATATTTTTGCATTCTCTAAAAATTCGGCCAAAACGGAGGTTAAGAAAATCTCCTCGTTAATTTAGGACATTACTCGTTTTTGACCCTTTTTTAGTAGGAAGGCCATAATGTGGCCGATTTGCATTGAATCTTAGCGTGTGACAATTCGTTGGATAGGTAAACAACATAACTACGTCTTCCATGGGATATTTTTGCATTCTCTAAAAATTCGGCCAAAACGGAGGTTAAGAAAATCTCCTCGTTAATTTAGGACATTACTCGTTTTCGACCCTTTTTTAGTAGGAAGGCCATAATGTGGCCGATTTGCATTGAATCTTAGCGTGTGACAATTCGTTGGATAGGTAAACAACATAACTACGACTTCCATGGGATATTTTTGCATTCTCTAAAAATTCGGCCAAAATGGAGGTTAAGAAAATCTCCTCGTTAATTTAGGACATTACTCGTTTTCGACCCATTTTTACTAGGAAGGCCATAAAGTGGCCGATTTGTATTGAATCTGAGCATGTGTCAATTCGTTGGATAGGTAAACAACATAGCTACGACTTCCATGGGATATTTTTGCATTCTCTAAAAATTCGGCCAAAATGGAGGTTAAGAAAATCTCCTCGTTAATTTAGGACATTACTCGTTTTCGACCCATTTTTACTAGGAAGGCCATAAAGTGGCCGATTTGTATTGAATCTTAGCATGTGACAATTTGTTGGATAGGTAAACAACATAACTACGTCTTCCATGGGATATTTTTGCATTCTCTAAAAATTCGGCCAAAACGGAGGTTAAGAAAATCTCCTCGTTAATTTAGGACATTACTCGTTTTCGACCCTTTTTTAGTAGGAAGGCCATAATGTGGCCGATTTGCATTGAATCTTAGCGTGTGACAATTCGTTGGATAGGTAAACAACATAACTACGACTTCCATGGGATATTTTTGCATTCTCTAAAAATTCGGCCAAAATGGAGGTTAAGAAAATCTCCTCGTTAATTTAGGACATTACTCGTTTTCGACCCATTTTTACTAGGAAGGCCATAAAGTGGCCGATTTGTATTGAATCTTAGCATGTGACAATTCGTTGGATAGGTAAACAACATAGCTACGACTTCCATGGGATATTTTTGCATTCTCTAAAAATTCGGCCAAAATGGAGGTTAAGAAAATCTCCTCGTTAATTTAGGACATTACTCGTTTTCGACCCATTTTTACTAGGAATGCCATAAAGTGGCCGATTTGTATTGAATCTGAGCATGTGACAATTCGTTGGATAGGTAAACAACATAACTACGACTTCCATGGGATATTTTTGCATTCTCTAAAAATTCGGCCAAAACGGAGGTTAAGAAAATCTCCTCGTTAATTTAGGACATTACTCGTTTTCGACCCTTTTTTAGTAGGAAGGCCATAATGTGGCCGATTTGCATTGAATCTTAGCGTGTGACAATTCGTTGGATAGATAAACAACATAACTACGACTTCCATGGGATATTTTTGCATTCTCTAAAAATTCGGCCAAAATGGAGGTTAAGAAAATCTCCTCGTTAATTTAGGACATTACTCGTTTTCGACCCATTTTTACTAGGAAGGCCATAAAGTGGCCGATTTGTATTGAATCTTAGCAAGTGACAATTTGTTGGATAGGTAAACAACATAACTACGTCTTCCATGGGATATTTTTGCATTCTCTAAAAATTCGGCCAAAACGGAGGTTAAGAAAATCTCCTCGTTAATTTAGGACATTACTCGTTTTCGACCCTTTTTTAGTAGGAAGGCCATAATGTGGCCGATTTGCATTGAATCTTAGCGTGTGACAATTCGTTGGATAGGTAAACAACATAACTACGACTTCCATGGGATATTTTTGCATTCTCTAAAAATTCGGCCAAAATGGAGGTTAAGAAAATCTCCTCGTTAATTTAGGACATTACTCGTTTTCGACCCATTTTTACTAGGAAGGCCATAAAGTGGCCGATTTGTATTGAATCTTAGCATGTGACAATTCGTTGGATAGGTAAACAACATAGCTACGACTTCCATGGGATATTTTTGCATTCTCTAAAAATTCGGCCAAAATGGAGGTTAAGAAAATCTCCTCGTTAATTTAGGACATTACTCGTTTTCGACCCATTTTTACTAGGAAGGCCATAAAGTGGCCGATTTGTATTGAATCTTAGCATGTGACAATTTGTTGGATAGGTAAACAACATAACTACGTCTTCCATGGGATATTTTTGCATTCTCTAAAAATTCGGCCAAAACGGAGGTTAAGAAAATCTCCTCGTTAATTTAGGACATTACTCGTTTTCGACCCTTTTTTAGTAGGAAGGCCATAATGTGGCCGATTTGCATTGAATCTTAGCGTGTGACAATTCATTGGATAGGTAAACAACATAACTACGACTTCCATGGGATATTTTTGCATTCTCTAAAAATTCGGCCAAAATGGAGGTTAAGAAAATCTCCTCGTTAATTTAGGACATTACTCGTTTTCGACCCATTTTTACTAGGAAGGCCATAATGTGGCCGATTTGCATTGAATCTTAGCATGTGACAATTTGTTGGATAGGTAAACAACATAACTACGTCTTCCATGGGATATTTTTGCATTCTCTAAAAATTCGGCCAAAACGGAGGTTAAGAAAATCTCCTCGTTAATTTAGGACATTACTCGTTTTCGACCCTTTTTTAGTAGGAAGGCCATAATGTGGCCGATTTGCATTGAATCTTAGCGTGTGACAATTCGTTGGATAGGTAAACAACATAACTACGTCTTCCATGGGATATTTTTGCATTCTCTAAAAATTCGGCCAAAACGGAGGTTAAGAAAATCTCCTCGTTAATTTAGGACATTACTCGTTTTCGACCCTTTTTTAGTAGGAAGGCCATAATGTGGCCGATTTGCATTGAATCTTAGCGTGTGACAATTCGTTGGATAGGTAAACAACATAACTACGACTTCCATGGGATATTTTTGCATTCTCTAAAAATTCGGCCAAAATGGAGGTTAAGAAAATCTCCTCGTTAATTTAGGACATTACTCGTTTTCGACCCATTTTTACTAGGAAGGCCATAAAGTGGCCGATTTTTATTGAATCTTAGCATGTGACAATTCGTTGGATAGGTAAACAACATAGCTACGACTTCCATGGGATATTTTTGCATTCTCTAAAAATTCGGCCAAAATGGAGGTTAAGAAAATCTCCTCGTTAATTTAGGACATTACTCGTTTTCGACCCATTTTTACTAGGAAGGCCATAAAGTGGCCGATTTGTATTGAATCTTAGCATGTGACAATTTGTTGGATAGGTAAACAACATAACTACGTCTTCCATGGGATATTTTTGCATTCTCTAAAAATTCGGCCAAAACGGAGGTTAAGAAAATCTCCTCGTTAATTTAGGACATTACTCGTTTTCGACCCTTTTTTAGTAGGAAGGCCATAATGTGGCCGATTTGCATTGAATCTTAGCGTGTGACAATTCGTTGGATAGGTAAACAACATAACTACGACTTCCATGGGATATTTTTGCATTCTCTAAAAATTCGGCCAAAATGGAGGTTAAGAAAATCTCCTCGTTAATTTAGGACATTACTCGTTTTCGACCCATTTTTACTAGGAAGGCCATAAAGTGGCCGATTTGTATTGAATCTTAGCATGTGACAATTCGTTGGATAGGTAAACAACATAGCTACGACTTCCATGGGATATTTTTGCATTCTCTAAAAATTCGGCCAAAATGGAGGTTAAGAAAATCTCCTCGTTAATTTAGGACATTACTCGTTTTCGACCCATTTTTACTAGGAAGGCCATAAAGTGGCCGATTTGTATTGAATCTTAGCATGTGACAATTTGTTGGATAGGTAAACAACATAACTACGTCTTCCATGGGATATTTTTGCATTCTCTAAAAATTCGGCCAAAACGGAGGTTAAGAAAATCTCCTCGTTAATTTAGGACATTACTCGTTTTCGACCCTTTTTTAGTAGGAAGGCCATAATGTGGCCGATTTGCATTGAATCTTAGCGTGTGACAATTCATTGGATAGGTAAACAACATAACTACGACTTCCATGGGATATTTTTGCATTCTCTAAAAATTCGGCCAAAATGGAGGTTAAGAAAATCTCCTCGTTAATTTAGGACATTACTCGTTTTTGACCCTTTTTTAGTAGGAAGGCCATAATGTGGCCGATTTGCATTGAATCTTAGCGTGTGACAATTCGTTGGATAGGTAAACAACATAACTACGTCTTCCATGGGATATTTTTGCATTCTCTAAAAATTCGGCCAAAACGGAGGTTAAGAAAATCTCCTCGTTAATTTAGGACATTACTCGTTTTCGACCCTTTTTTAGTAGGAAGGCCATAATGTGGCCGATTTGCATTGAATCTTAGCGTGTGACAATTCGTTGGATAGGTAAACAACATAACTACGACTTCCATGGGATATTTTTGCATTCTCTAAAAATTCGGCCAAAATGGAGGTTAAGAAAATCTCCTCGTTAATTTAGGACATTACTCGTTTTCGACCCATTTTTACTAGGAAGGCCATAAAGTGGCCGATTTGTATTGAATCTGAGCATGTGTCAATTCGTTGGATAGGTAAACAACATAGCTACGACTTCCATGGGATATTTTTGCATTCTCTAAAAATTCGGCCAAAATGGAGGTTAAGAAAATCTCCTCGTTAATTTAGGACATTACTCGTTTTCGACCCATTTTTACTAGGAAGGCCATAAAGTGGCCGATTTGTATTGAATCTTAGCATGTGACAATTTGTTGGATAGGTAAACAACATAACTACGTCTTCCATGGGATATTTTTGCATTCTCTAAAAATTCGGCCAAAACGGAGGTTAAGAAAATCTCCTCGTTAATTTAGGACATTACTCGTTTTCGACCCTTTTTTAGTAGGAAGGCCATAATGTGGCCGATTTGCATTGAATCTTAGCGTGTGACAATTCGTTGGATAGGTAAACAACATAACTACGACTTCCATGGGATATTTTTGCATTCTCTAAAAATTCGGCCAAAATGGAGGTTAAGAAAATCTCCTCGTTAATTTAGGACATTACTCGTTTTCGACCCATTTTTACTAGGAAGGCCATAAAGTGGCCGATTTGTATTGAATCTTAGCATGTGACAATTCGTTGGATAGGTAAACAACATAGCTACGACTTCCATGGGATATTTTTGCATTCTCTAAAAATTCGGCCAAAATGGAGGTTAAGAAAATCTCCTCGTTAATTTAGGACATTACTCGTTTTCGACCCATTTTTACTAGGAATGCCATAAAGTGGCCGATTTGTATTGAATCTGAGCATGTGACAATTCGTTGGATAGGTAAACAACATAACTACGACTTCCATGGGATATTTTTGCATTCTCTAAAAATTCGGCCAAAACGGAGGTTAAGAAAATCTCCTCGTTAATTTAGGACATTACTCGTTTTCGACCCTTTTTTAGTAGGAAGGCCATAATGTGGCCGATTTGCATTGAATCTTAGCGTGTGACAATTCGTTGGATAGATAAACAACATAACTACGACTTCCATGGGATATTTTTGCATTCTCTAAAAATTCGGCCAAAATGGAGGTTAAGAAAATCTCCTCGTTAATTTAGGACATTACTCGTTTTCGACCCATTTTTACTAGGAAGGCCATAAAGTGGCCGATTTGTATTGAATCTTAGCAAGTGACAATTTGTTGGATAGGTAAACAACATAACTACGTCTTCCATGGGATATTTTTGCATTCTCTAAAAATTCGGCCAAAACGGAGGTTAAGAAAATCTCCTCGTTAATTTAGGACATTACTCGTTTTCGACCCTTTTTTAGTAGGAAGGCCATAATGTGGCCGATTTGCATTGAATCTTAGCGTGTGACAATTCGTTGGATAGGTAAACAACATAACTACGACTTCCATGGGATATTTTTGCATTCTCTAAAAATTCGGCCAAAATGGAGGTTAAGAAAATCTCCTCGTTAATTTAGGACATTACTCGTTTTCGACCCATTTTTACTAGGAAGGCCATAAAGTGGCCGATTTGTATTGAATCTTAGCATGTGACAATTCGTTGGATAGGTAAACAACATAGCTACGACTTCCATGGGATATTTTTGCATTCTCTAAAAATTCGGCCAAAATGGAGGTTAAGAAAATCTCCTCGTTAATTTAGGACATTACTCGTTTTCGACCCATTTTTACTAGGAAGGCCATAAAGTGGCCGATTTGTATTGAATCTTAGCATGTGACAATTTGTTGGATAGGTAAACAACATAACTACGTCTTCCATGGGATATTTTTGCATTCTCTAAAAATTCGGCCAAAACGGAGGTTAAGAAAATCTCCTCGTTAATTTAGGACATTACTCGTTTTCGACCCTTTTTTAGTAGGAAGGCCATAATGTGGCCGATTTGCATTGAATCTTAGCGTGTGACAATTCATTGGATAGGTAAACAACATAACTACGACTTCCATGGGATATTTTTGCATTCTCTAAAAATTCGGCCAAAATGGAGGTTAAGAAAATCTCCTCGTTAATTTAGGACATTACTCGTTTTCGACCCATTTTTACTAGGAAGGCCATAATGTGGCCGATTTGCATTGAATCTTAGCATGTGACAATTTGTTGGATAGGTAAACAACATAACTACGTCTTCCATGGGATATTTTTGCATTCTCTAAAAATTCGGCCAAAACGGAGGTTAAGAAAATCTCCTCGTTAATTTAGGACATTACTCGTTTTCGACCCTTTTTTAGTAGGAAGGCCATAATGTGGCCGATTTGCATTGAATCTTAGCGTGTGACAATTCGTTGGATAGGTAAACAACATAACTACGTCTTCCATGGGATATTTTTGCATTCTCTAAAAATTCGGCCAAAACGGAGGTTAAGAAAATCTCCTCGTTAATTTAGGACATTACTCGTTTTCGACCCTTTTTTAGTAGGAAGGCCATAATGTGGCCGATTTGCATTGAATCTTAGCGTGTGACAATTCGTTGGATAGGTAAACAACATAACTACGACTTCCATGGGATATTTTTGCATTCTCTAAAAATTCGGCCAAAATGGAGGTTAAGAAAATCTCCTCGTTAATTTAGGACATTACTCGTTTTCGACCCATTTTTACTAGGAAGGCCATAAAGTGGCCGATTTTTATTGAATCTTAGCATGTGACAATTCGTTGGATAGGTAAACAACATAGCTACGACTTCCATGGGATATTTTTGCATTCTCTAAAAATTCGGCCAAAATGGAGGTTAAGAAAATCTCCTCGTTAATTTAGGACATTACTCGTTTTCGACCCATTTTTACTAGGAAGGCCATAAAGTGGCCGATTTGTATTGAATCTTAGCATGTGACAATTTGTTGGATAGGTAAACAACATAACTACGTCTTCCATGGGATATTTTTGCATTCTCTAAAAATTCGGCCAAAACGGAGGTTAAGAAAATCTCCTCGTTAATTTAGGACATTACTCGTTTTCGACCCTTTTTTAGTAGGAAGGCCATAATGTGGCCGATTTGCATTGAATCTTAGCGTGTGACAATTCGTTGGATAGGTAAACAACATAACTACGACTTCCATGGGATATTTTTGCATTCTCTAAAAATTCGGCCAAAATGGAGGTTAAGAAAATCTCCTCGTTAATTTAGGACATTACTCGTTTTCGACCCATTTTTACTAGGAAGGCCATAAAGTGGCCGATTTGTATTGAATCTTAGCATGTGACAATTCGTTGGATAGGTAAACAACATAGCTACGACTTCCATGGGATATTTTTGCATTCTCTAAAAATTCGGCCAAAATGGAGGTTAAGAAAATCTCCTCGTTAATTTAGGACATTACTCGTTTTCGACCCATTTTTACTAGGAAGGCCATAAAGTGGCCGATTTGTATTGAATCTGAGCATGTGACAATTCGTTGGATAGGTAAACAACATAACTACGACTTCCATGGGATATTTTTGCATTCTCTAAAAATTCGGCCAAAACGGAGGTTAAGAAAATCTCCTCGTTAATTTAGGACATTACTCGTTTTCGACCCTTTTTTAGTAGGAAGGCCATAATGTGGCCGATTTGCATTGAATCTTAGCGTGTGACAATTCGTTGGATAGATAAACAACATAACTACGACTTCCATGGGATATTTTTGCATTCTCTAAAAATTCGGCCAAAATGGAGGTTAAGAAAATCTCCTCGTTAATTTAGGACATTACTCGTTTTCGACCCATTTTTACTAGGAAGGCCATAAAGTGGCCGATTTGTATTGAATCTTAGCAAGTGACAATTTGTTGGATAGGTAAACAACATAACTACGTCTTCCATGGGATATTTTTGCATTCTCTAAAAATTCGGCCAAAACGGAGGTTAAGAAAATCTCCTCGTTAATTTAGGACATTACTCGTTTTCGACCCTTTTTTAGTAGGAAGGCCATAATGTGGCCGATTTGCATTGAATCTTAGCGTGTGACAATTCGTTGGATAGGTAAACAACATAACTACGACTTCCATGGGATATTTTTGCATTCTCTAAAAATTCGGCCAAAATGGAGGTTAAGAAAATCTCCTCGTTAATTTAGGACATTACTCGTTTTCGACCCATTTTTACTAGGAAGGCCATAAAGTGGCCGATTTGTATTGAATCTTAGCATGTGACAATTCGTTGGATAGGTAAACAACATAGCTACGACTTCCATGGGATATTTTTGCATTCTCTAAAAATTCGGCCAAAATGGAGGTTAAGAAAATCTCCTCGTTAATTTAGGACATTACTCGTTTTCGACCCATTTTTACTAGGAAGGCCATAAAGTGGCCGATTTGTATTGAATCTTAGCATGTGACAATTTGTTGGATAGGTAAACAACATAACTACGTCTTCCATGGGATATTTTTGCATTCTCTAAAAATTCGGCCAAAACGGAGGTTAAGAAAATCTCCTCGTTAATTTAGGACATTACTCGTTTTCGACCCTTTTTTAGTAGGAAGGCCATAATGTGGCCGATTTGCATTGAATCTTAGCGTGTGACAATTCATTGGATAGGTAAACAACATAACTACGACTTCCATGGGATATTTTTGCATTCTCTAAAAATTCGGCCAAAATGGAGGTTAAGAAAATCTCCTCGTTAATTTAGGACATTACTCGTTTTCGACCCATTTTTACTAGGAAGGCCATAATGTGGCCGATTTGCATTGAATCTTAGCATGTGACAATTTGTTGGATAGGTAAACAACATAACTACGTCTTCCATGGGATATTTTTGCATTCTCTAAAAATTCGGCCAAAACGGAGGTTAAGAAAATCTCCTCGTTAATTTAGGACATTACTCGTTTTCGACCCTTTTTTAGTAGGAAGGCCATAATGTGGCCGATTTGCATTGAATCTTAGCGTGTGACAATTCGTTGGATAGGTAAACAACATAACTACGTCTTCCATGGGATATTTTTGCATTCTCTAAAAATTCGGCCAAAACGGAGGTTAAGAAAATCTCCTCGTTAATTTAGGACATTACTCGTTTTCGACCCTTTTTTAGTAGGAAGGCCATAATGTGGCCGATTTGCATTGAATCTTAGCGTGTGACAATTCGTTGGATAGATAAACAATATAACTACGACTTCCATGGGATATTTTTGCATTCTCTAAAAATTCGGCCAAAATGGAGGTTAAGAAAATCTCCTCGTTAATTTAGGACATTACTCGTTTTCGACCCATTTTTACTAGGAAGGCCATAAAGTGGCCGATTTGTATTGAATCTTAGCAAGTGACAATTTGTTGGATAGGTAAACAACATAACTACGTCTTCCATGGGATATTTTTGCATTCTCTAAAAATTCGGCCAAAACGGAGGTTAAGAAAATCTCCTCGTTAATTTAGGAAATTACTCGTTTTCGACCCTTTTTTAGTAGGAAGGCCATAATGTGGCCGATTTGCATTGAATCTTAGCGTGTGACAATTCGTTGGATAGGTAAACAACATAACTACGACTTCCATGGGATATTTTTGTATTCTCTAAAAATTCGGCCAAAATGGAGGTTAAGAAAATCTCCTCGTTAATTTAGGACATTACTCGTTTTCGACCCATTTTTACTAGGAAGGCCATAAAGTGGCCGATTTGTATTGAATCTTAGCATGTGACAATTCGTTGGATAGGTAAACAACATAGCTACGACTTCCATGGGATATTTTTGCATTCTCTAAAAATTCGGCCAAAATGGAGGTTAAGAAAATCTCCTCGTTAATTTAGGACATTACTCGTTTTCGACCCATTTTTACTAGGAAGGCCATAAAGTGGCCGATTTGTATTGAATCTTAGCATGTGACAATTTGTTGGATAGGTAAACAACATAACTACGTCTTCCATGGGATATTTTTGCATTCTCTAAAAATTCGGCCAAAACGGAGATTAAGAAAATCTCCTCGTTAATTTAGGACATTACTCGTTTTCGACCCTTTTTTAGTAGGAAGGCCATAATGTGGCCGATTTGCATTGAATCTTAGCGTGTGACAATTCATTGGATAGGTAAACAACATAACTACGACTTCCATGGGATATTTTTGCATTCTCTAAAAATTCGGCCAAAATGGAGGTTAAGAAAATCTCCTCGTTAATTTAGGACATTACTCGTTTTCGACCCATTTTTACTAGGAAGGCCATAATGTGGCCGATTTGCATTGAATCTTAGCATGTGACAATTTGTTGGATAGGTAAACAACATAACTACGTCTTCCATGGGATATTTTTGCATTCTCTAAAAATTCGGCCAAAACGGAGGTTAAGAAAATCTCCTCGTTAATTTAGGACATTACTCGTTTTCGACCCTTTTTTAGTAGGAAGGCCATAATGTGGCCGATTTGCATTGAATCTTAGCGTGTGACAATTCGTTGGATAGGTAAACAACATAACTACGTCTTCCATGGGATATTTTTGCATTCTCTAAAAATTCGGCCAAAACGGAGGTTAAGAAAATCTCCTCGTTAATTTAGGACATTACGCGTTTTCGACCCTTTTTTAGTAGGAAGGCCATAATGTGGCCGATTTGCATTGAATCTTAGCGTGTGACAATTCGTTGGATAGGTAAACAACATAACTACGACTTCCATGGGATATTTTTGCATTCTCTAAAAATTCGGCCAAAATGGAGGTTAAGAAAATCTCCTCGTTAATTTAGGACATTACTCGTTTTCGACCCATTTTTACTAGGAAGGCCATAAAGTGGCCGATTTTTATTGAATCTTAGCATGTGACAATTCGTTGGATAGGTAAACAACATAGCTACGACTTCCATGGGATATTTTTGCATTCTCTAAAAATTCGGCCAAAATGGAGGTTAAGAAAATCTCCTCGTTAATTTAGGACATTACTCGTTTTCGACCCATTTTTACTAGGAAGGCCATAAAGTGGCCGATTTGTATTGAATCTTAGCATGTGACAATTTGTTGGATAGGTAAACAACATAACTACGTCTTCCATGGGATATTTTTGCATTCTCTAAAAATTCGGCCAAAACGGAGGTTAAGAAAATCTCCTCGTTAATTTAGGACATTACTCGTTTTCGACCCTTTTTTAGTAGGAAGGCCATAATGTGGCCGATTTGCATTGAATCTTAGCGTGTGACAATTCGTTGGATAGGTAAACAACATAACTACGACTTCCATGGGATATTTTTGCATTCTCTAAAAATTCGGCCAAAATGGAGGTTAAGAAAATCTCCTCGTTAATTTAGGACATTACTCGTTTTCGACCCATTTTTACTAGGACGGCCATAAAGTGGCCGATTTGTATTGAATCTTAGCATGTGACAATTCGTTGGATAGGTAAACAACATAGCTACGACTTCCATGGGATATTTTTGCATTCTCTAAAAATTCGGCCAAAATGGAGGTTAAGAAAATCTCCTCGTTAATTTAGGACATTACTCGTTTTCGACCCATTTTTACTAGGAAGGCCATAAAGTGGCCGATTTGTATTGAATCTGAGCATGTGACAATTCGTTGGATAGGTAAACAACATAACTACGACTTCCATGGGATATTTTTGCATTCTCTAAAAATTCGGCCAAAACGGAGGTTAAGAAAATCTCCTCGTTAATTTAGGACATTACTCGTTTTCGACCCTTTTTTAGTAGGAAGGCCATAATGTGGCCGATTTGCATTGAATCTTAGCGTGTGACAATTCGTTGGATAGATAAACAACATAACTACGACTTCCATGGGATATTTTTGCATTCTCTAAAAATTCGGCCAAAATGGAGGTTAAGAAAATCTCCTCGTTAATTTAGGACATTACTCGTTTTCGACCCATTTTTACTAGGAAGGCCATAAAGTGGCCGATTTGTATTGAATCTTAGCAAGTGACAATTTGTTGGATAGGTAAACAACATAACTACGTCTTCCATGGGATATTTTTGCATTCTCTAAAAATTCGGCCAAAACGGAGGTTAAGAAAATCTCCTCGTTAATTTAGGACATTACTCGTTTTCGACCCTTTTTTAGTAGGAAGGCCATAATGTGGCCGATTTGCATTGAATCTTAGCGTGTGACAATTCGTTGGATAGGTAAACAACATAACTACGACTTCCATGGGATATTTTTGCATTCTCTAAAAATTCGGCCAAAATGGAGGTTAAGAAAATCTCCTCGTTAATTTAGGACATTACTCGTTTTCGACCCATTTTTACTAGGAAGGCCATAAAGTGGCCGATTTGTATTGAATCTTAGCATGTGACAATTCGTTGGATAGGTAAACAACATAGCTACGACTTCCATGGGATATTTTTGCATTCTCTAAAAATTCGGCCAAAACGGAGGTTAAGAAAATCTCCTCGTTAATTTAGGACATTACGCGTTTTCGACCCTTTTTTAGTAGGAAGGCCATAATGTGGCCGATTTGCATTGAATCTTAGCGTGTGACAATTCGTTGGATAGGTAAACAACATAACTACGACTTCCATGGGATATTTTTGCATTCTCTAAAAATTCGGCCAAAATGGAGGTTAAGAAAATCTCCTCGTTAATTTAGGACATTACTCGTTTTCGACCCATTTTTACTAGGAAGGCCATAAAGTGGCCGATTTTTATTGAATCTTAGCATGTGACAATTCGTTGGATAGGTAAACAACATAGCTACGACTTCCATGGGATATTTTTGCATTCTCTAAAAATTCGGCCAAAATGGAGGTTAAGAAAATCTCCTCGTTAATTTAGGACATTACTCGTTTTCGACCCATTTTTACTAGGAAGGCCATAAAGTGGCCGATTTGTATTGAATCTTAGCATGTGACAATTTGTTGGATAGGTAAACAACATAACTACGTCTTCCATGGGATATTTTTGCATTCTCTAAAAATTCGGCCAAAACGGAGGTTAAGAAAATCTCCTCGTTAATTTAGGACATTACTCGTTTTCGACCCTTTTTTAGTAGGAAGGCCATAATGTGGCCGATTTGCATTGAATCTTAGCGTGTGACAATTCGTTGGATAGGTAAACAACATAACTACGACTTCCATGGGATATTTTTGCATTCTCTAAAAATTCGGCCAAAATGGAGGTTAAGAAAATCTCCTCGTTAATTTAGGACATTACTCGTTTTCGACCCATTTTTACTAGGACGGCCATAAAGTGGCCGATTTGTATTGAATCTTAGCATGTGACAATTCGTTGGATAGGTAAACAACATAGCTACGACTTCCATGGGATATTTTTGCATTCTCTAAAAATTCGGCCAAAATGGAGGTTAAGAAAATCTCCTCGTTAATTTAGGACATTACTCGTTTTCGACCCATTTTTACTAGGAAGGCCATAAAGTGGCCGATTTGTATTGAATCTGAGCATGTGACAATTCGTTGGATAGGTAAACAACATAACTACGACTTCCATGGGATATTTTTGCATTCTCTAAAAATTCGGCCAAAACGGAGGTTAAGAAAATCTCCTCGTTAATTTAGGACATTACTCGTTTTCGACCCTTTTTTAGTAGGAAGGCCATAATGTGGCCGATTTGCATTGAATCTTAGCGTGTGACAATTCGTTGGATAGATAAACAACATAACTACGACTTCCATGGGATATTTTTGCATTCTCTAAAAATTCGGCCAAAATGGAGGTTAAGAAAATCTCCTCGTTAATTTAGGACATTACTCGTTTTCGACCCATTTTTACTAGGAAGGCCATAAAGTGGCCGATTTGTATTGAATCTTAGCAAGTGACAATTTGTTGGATAGGTAAACAACATAACTACGTCTTCCATGGGATATTTTTGCATTCTCTAAAAATTCGGCCAAAACGGAGGTTAAGAAAATCTCCTCGTTAATTTAGGACATTACTCGTTTTCGACCCTTTTTTAGTAGGAAGGCCATAATGTGGCCGATTTGCATTGAATCTTAGCGTGTGACAATTCGTTGGATAGGTAAACAACATAACTACGACTTCCATGGGATATTTTTGCATTCTCTAAAAATTCGGCCAAAATGGAGGTTAAGAAAATCTCCTCGTTAATTTAGGACATTACTCGTTTTCGACCCATTTTTACTAGGAAGGCCATAAAGTGGCCGATTTGTATTGAATCTTAGCATGTGACAATTCGTTGGATAGGTAAACAACATAGCTACGACTTCCATGGGATATTTTTGCATTCTCTAAAAATTCGGCCAAAACGGAGGTTAAGAAAATCTCCTCGTTAATTTAGGACATTACGCGTTTTCGACCCCTTTTTAGTAGGAAGGCCATAATGTGGCCGATTTGCATTGAATCTTAGCGTGTGACAATTCGTTGGATAGGTAAACAACATAACTACGACTTCCATGGGATATTTTTGCATTCTCTAAAAATTCGGCCAAAATGGAGGTTAAGAAAATCTCCTCGTTAATTTAGGACATTACTCGTTTTCGACCCATTTTTACTAGGAAGGCCATAAAGTGGCCGATTTGTATTGAATCTTAGCAAGTGACAATTTGTTGGATAGGTAAACAACATAACTACGTCTTCCATGGGATATTTTTGCATTCTCTAAAAATTCGGCCAAAACGGAGGTTAAGAAAATCTCCTCGTTAATTTAGGACATTACTCGTTTTCGACCCTTTTTTAGTAGGAAGGCCATAATGTGGCCGATTTGCATTGAATCTTAGCGTGTGACAATTCGTTGGATAGGTAAACAACATAACTACGACTTCCATGGGATATTTTTGCATTCTCTAAAAATTCGGCCAAAATGGAGGTTAAGAAAATCTCCTCGTTAATTTAGGACATTACTCGTTTTCGACCCATTTTTACTAGGAAGGCCATAAAGTGGCCGATTTGTATTGAATCTTAGCATGTGACAATTCGTTGGATAGGTAAACAACATAGCTACGACTTCCATGGGATATTTTTGCATTCTCTAAAAATTCGGCCAAAACGGAGGTTAAGAAAATCTCCTCGTTAATTTAGGACATTACGCGTTTTCGACCCCTTTTTAGTAGGAAGGCCATAATGTGGCCGAATTGCATTGAATCTTAGCGTGTGACAATTCGTTGGATAGGTAAACAACATAACTACGACTTCCATGGGATATTTTTGCATTCTCTAAAAATTCGGCCAAAATGGAGGTTAAGAAAATCTCCTCGTTAATTTAGGACATTACTCGTTTTCGACCCATTTTTACTAGGAAGGCCATAAAGTGGCCGATTTTTATTGAATCTTAGCATGTGACAATTCGTTGGATAGGTAAACAACATAGCTACGACTTCCATGGGATATTTTTGCATTCTCTAAAAATTCGGCCAAAATGGAGGTTAAGAAAATCTCCTCGTTAATTTAGGACATTACTCGTTTTCGACCCATTTTTACTAGGAAGGCCATAAAGTGGCCGATTTGTATTGAATCTTAGCATGTGACAATTTGTTGGATAGGTAAACAACATAACTACGTCTTCCATGGGATATTTTTGCATTCTCTAAAAATTCGGCCAAAACGGAGGTTAAGAAAATCTCCTCGTTAATTTAGGACATTACTCGTTTTCGACCCTTTTTTAGTAGGAAGGCCATAATGTGGCCGATTTGCATTGAATCTTAGCGTGTGACAATTCGTTGGATAGGTAAACAACATAACTACGACTTCCATGGGATATTTTTGCATTCTCTAAAAATTCGGCCAAAATGGAGGTTAAGAAAATCTCCTCGTTAATTTAGGACATTACTCGTTTTCGACCCATTTTTACTAGGAAGGCCATAAAGTGGCCGATTTGTATTGAATCTGAGCATGTGACAATTCGTTGGATAGGTAAACAACATAACTACGACTTCCATGGGATATTTTTGCATTCTCTAAAAATTCGGCCAAAACGGAGGTTAAGAAAATCTCCTCGTTAATTTAGGACATTACTCGTTTTCGACCCCTTTTTAGTAGGAAGGCCATAATGTGGCCGATTTGCATTGAATCTTAGCGTGTGACAATTCGTTGGATAGATAAACAACATAACTACGACTTCCATGGGATATTTTTGCATTCTCTAAAAATTCGGCCAAAATGGAGGTTAAGAAAATCTCCTCGTTAATTTAGGACATTACTCGTTTTCGACCCATTTTTACTAGGAAGGCCATAAAGTGGCCGATTTGTATTGAATCTTAGCAAGTGACAATTTGTTGGATAGGTAAACAACATAACTACGTCTTCCATGGGATATTTTTGCATTCTCTAAAAATTCGGCCAAAACGGAGGTTAAGAAAATCTCCTCGTTAATTTAGGACATTACTCGTTTTCGACCCTTTTTTAGTAGGAAGGCCATAATGTGGCCGATTTGCATTGAATCTTAGCGTGTGACAATTCGTTGGATAGGTAAACAACATAACTACGACTTCCATGGGATATTTTTGCATTCTCTAAAAATTCGGCCAAAATGGAGGTTAAGAAAATCTCCTCGTTAATTTAGGACATTACTCGTTTTCGACCCATTTTTACTAGGAAGGCCATAAAGTGGCCGATTTGTATTGAATCTTAGCATGTGACAATTCGTTGGATAGGTAAACAACATAGCTACGACTTCCATGGGATATTTTTGCATTCTCTAAAAATTCGGCCAAAATGGAGGTTAAGAAAATCTCCTCGTTAATTTAGGACATTACTCGTTTTCGACCCATTTTTACTAGGAAGGCCATAAAGTGGCCGATTTGTATTGAATCTTAGCATGTGACAATTTGTTGGATAGGTAAACAACATAACTACGTCTTCCATGGGATATTTTTGCATTCTCTAAAAATTCGGCCAAAACGGAGGTTAAGAAAATCTCCTCGTTAATTTAGGACATTACTCGTTTTCGACCCTTTTTTAGTAGGAAGGCCATAATGTGGCCGATTTGCATTGAATCTTAGCGTGTGACAATTCATTGGATAGGTAAACAACATAACTACGACTTCCATGGGATATTTTTGCATTCTCTAAAAATTCGGCCAAAATGGAGGTTAAGAAAATCTCCTCGTTAATTTAGGACATTACTCGTTTTCGACCCATTTTTACTAGGAAGGCCATAATGTGGCCGATTTGCATTGAATCTTAGCATGTGACAATTTGTTGGATAGGTAAACAACATAACTACGTCTTCCATGGGATATTTTTGCATTCTCTAAAAATTCGGCCAAAATGGAGGTTAAGAAAATCTCCTCGTTAATTTAGGACATTACTCGTTTTCGACCCATTTTTACTAGGAAGGCCATAAAGTGGCCGATTTGTATTGAATCTTAGCATGTGACAATTCGTTGGAAAGGTAAACAACATAACTACGACTTCCAAGGGACATTTTTGCATTCTCTAAAAATTCGGCCAAAACGGAGGTTAAGAAAATCTCCTCGTTAATTTAGGACATTACTCGTTTTCGACCCTTTTTTACTAGGAAGGCCATAATGTGGCCGATTTGCATTGAATCTTAGCATGTGACAATTCGTTGGATAGATAAACAACATAACTACGACTTCCATGGGATATTTTCGCATTCTCTAAAAATTAGGCCAAAATGGAGGTTAAGAAAATCTCCTCGTTAATTTAGGACATAACTCGTTTTCAACCCATTTTTAGTAGGAAGGCCATAATGTGGCCGATTTGCATTGAATCTTAGCGTGTGACAATTCGTTGGATAGGTAAACAACATAACTACGACTTCCATGGGATATTTTTGCATTCTCTAAAAATTCGGCCAAAATGGAGGTTAAGAAAATCTCCTCGTTAATTTAGGACATTACTCATTTTCGACCCATTTTTACTAGGAAGGCCATAAAGTGGCCGATTTGTATTGAATCTTAGCATGTGACAATTTGTTGGATAGGTAAACAACATAACTACGTCTTCCATGGGATATTTTTGCTTTCTCTAAAAATTCGGCCAAAACGGAGGTTAAGAAAATCTCCTCGTTAATTTAGGACATTACTCGTTTTCGACCCTTTTTTAGTAGGAAGGCCATAATGTGGCCGATTTGCATTGAATCTTAGCGTGTGACAATTCGTTGGATAGGTAAACAACATAACTACGACTTCCATGGGATATTTTTGCATTCTCTAAAAATTCGGCCAAAATGGAGGTTAAGAAAATCTCCTCGTTAATTTAGGACATTACTCGTTTTCGACCCATTTTTACTAGAAAGGCCATAAAGTGGCCGATTTGTATTGAATCTTAGCATGTGACAATTCGTTGGATAGGTAAACAACATAACTACGACTTCCATGGGATATTTTTGCATTCTCTAAAAATTCGGCCAAAACGGAGGTTAAGAAAATCTCCTCGTTAATTTAGGACATTACTCGTTTTCGACCCTTTTTTAGTAGGAAGGCCATAATGTGGCCGATTTGCATTGAATCTTAGCGTGTGACAATTCGTTGGATAGATAAACAACATAACTACGACTTCCATGGGATATTTTTGCATTCTCTAAAAATTCGGCCAAAATGGAGGTTAAGAAAATCTCCTCGTTAATTTAGGACATTACTCGTTTTCGACCCATTTTTACTAGGAAGGCCATAAAGTGGCCGATTTGTATTGAATCTTAGCAAGTGACAATTCGTTGGATAGGTAAACAACATAACTACGTCTTCCATGGGATATTTTTGCATTCTCTAAAAATTCGGCCAAAACGGAGGTTAAGAAAATCTCCTCGTTAATTTAGGACATTACTCGTTTTCGACCCTTTTTTAGTAGGAAGGCCATAATGTGGCCGATTTGCATTGAATCTTAGCGTGTGACAATTCGTTGGATAGGTAAGCAACATAACTACGACTTCCATGGGATATTTTTGCATTCTCTAAAAATTCGGCCAACATGGAGGTTAAGAAAATCTCCTCGTTAATTTAGGACATTACTCGTTTTCGACCCATTTTTACTAGGAAGGCCATAAAGTGGCCGATTTGTATTGAATCTTAGCATGTGACAATTCGTTGGATAGGTAAACAACATAGCTACGACTTCCATGGGATATTTTTGCATTCTCTAAAAATTCGGCCAAAATGGAGGTTAAGAAAATCTCCTCGTTAATTTAGGACATTACTCGTTTTCGACCCATTTTTACTAGGAAGGCCATAAAGTGGCCGATTTGTATTGAATCTTAGCATGTGACAATTTGTTGGATAGGTAAACAAGATAACTACGTCTTCCATGGGATATTTTTGCATTCTCTAAAAATTCGGCCAAAACGGAGGTTAAGAAAATCTCCTCGTTAATTTAGGACATTACTCGTTTTCGACCCTTTTTTAGTAGGAAGGCCATAATGTGGCCGATTTGCATTGAATCTTAGCGTGTGACAATTCGTTGGATAGGTAAACAACATAACTACGACTTCCATGGGATATTTTTGCATTCTCTAAAAATTCGGCCAAAATGGAGGTTAAGAAAATCTCCTCGTTAATTTAGGACATTACTCGTTTTCGACCCATTTTTACTAGGAAGGCCATAAAGTGGCCGATTTGTATTGAATCTTAGCATGTGACAATTCGTTGGATAGGTAAACAACATAACTACGACTTCCATGGGATATTTTTGCATTCTCTAAAAATTCGGCCAAAACGGAGGTTAAGAAAATCTCCTCGTTAATTTAGGACATTACTCGTTTTCGACCCTTTTTTAGTAGGAAGGCCATAATGTGGCCGATTTGCATTGAATCTTAGCGTGTGACAATTCGTTGGATAGATAAACAACATAACTACGACTTCCATGGGATATTTTTGCATTCTCTAAAAATTCGGCCAAAATGGAGGTTAAGAAAATCTCCTCGTTAATTTAGGACATTACTCGTTTTCGACCCATTTTTACTAGGAAGGCCATAAAGTGGCCGATTTGTATTGAATCTTAGCATGTGACAATTTGTTGGATAGGTAAACAACATAACTACGTCTTCCATGGGATATTTTTGCATTCTCTAAAAATTCGGCCAAAACGGAGGTTAAGAAAATCTCCTCGTTAATTTAGGACATTACTCGTTTTCGACCCTTTTTTAGTAGGAAGGCCATAATGTGGCCGATTTGCATTGAATCTTAGCGTGTGACAATTCGTTGGATAGGTAAACAACATAACTACGACTTCCATGGGATATTTTTGCATTCTCTAAAAATTCGGCCAAAATGGAGGTTAAGAAAATCTCCTCGTTAATTTAGGACATTACTCGTTTTCGACCCATTTTTACTAGGAAGGCCATAAAGTGGCCGATTTGTATTGAATCTTAGCATGTGACAATTCGTTGGCTAGGTAAACAACATAACTACGACTTCCATGGGATATTTTTGCATTCTCTAAAAATTCGGCCAAAACGGAGGTTAAGAAAATCTCCTCGTTAATTTAGGACATTACTCGTTTTCGACCCTTTTTTAGTAGGAAGGCCATAATGTGGCCGATTTGCATTGAATCTTAGCGTGTGACAATTCGTTGGATAGATAAACAACATAACTACGACTTCCATGGGATATTTTTGCATTCTCTAAAAATTCGGCCAAAATGGAGGTTAAGAAAATCTCCTCTTTAATTTAGGACATTACTCGTTTTCGACCCATTTTTACTAGGAAGGCCATAAAGTGGCCGATTTGTATTGAATCTTAGCAAGTGACAATTCGTTGGATAGGTAAACAACATAACTACGTCTTCCATGGGATATTTTTGCATTCTCTAAAAATTCGGCCAAAACGGAGGTTAAGAAAATCTCCTCGTTAATTTAGGACATTACTCGTTTTCGACCCTTTTTTAGTAGGAAGGCCATAATGTGGCCGATTTGCATTGAATCTTAGCGTGTGACAATTCGTTGGATAGGTAAACAACATAACTACGACTTCCATGGGATATTTTTGCATTCTCTAAAAATTCGGCCAACATGGAGGTTAAGAAAATCTCCTCGTTAATTTAGGACATTACTCGTTTTCGACCCATTTTTACTAGGAAGGCCATAAAGTGGCCGATTTGTATTGAATCTGAGCATGTGACAATTCATTGGATAGGTAAACAACATAGCTACGACTTCCATGGGATATTTTTGCATTCTCTAAAAATTCGGCCAAAATGGAGGTTAAGAAAATCTCCTCGTTAATTTAGGACATTACTCGTTTTCGACCCATTTTTACTAGGAAGGCCATAAAGTGGCCGATTTGTATTGAATCTTAGCATGTGACAATTTGTTGGATAGGTAAACAACATAACTACGTCTTCCATGGGATATTTTTGCATTCTCTAAAAATTCGGCCAAAACGGAGGTTAAGAAAATCTCCTCGTTAATTTAGGACATTACTCGTTTTCGACCCTTTTTTAGAAGGAAGGCCATAATGTGGCCGATTTGCATTGAATCTTAGCGTGTGACAATTCGTTGGATAGATAAACAACATAACTACGACTTCCATGGGATATTTTTGCATTCTCTAAAAATTCGGCCAAAATGGAGGTTAAGAAAATCTCCTCGTTAATTTAGGACATTACTCGTTTTCGACCCATTTTTACTAGGAAGGCCATAAAGTGGCCGATTTGTATTGAATCTTAGCATGTGACAATTTGTTGGATAGGTAAACAACATAACTACGTCTTCCATGGGATATTTTTGCATTCTCTAAAAATTCGGCCAAAACGGAGGTTAAGAAAATCTCCTCGTTAATTTAGGACATTACTCGTTTTCGACCCTTTTTTAGTAGGAAGGCCATAATGTGGCCGATTTGCATTGAATCTTAGCGTGTGACAATTCGTTGGATAGGTAAACAACATAACTACGACTTCCATGGGATATTTTTGCATTCTCTAAAAATTCGGCCAAAATGGAGGTTAAGAAAATCTCCTCGTTAATTTAGGACATTACTCGTTTTCGACCCATTTTTACTAGGAAGGCCATAAAGTGGCCGATTTGTATTGAATCTTAGCATGTGACAATTTGTTGGATAGGTAAACAACATAACTACGTCTTCCATGGGATATTTTTGCATTCTCTAAAAATTCGGCCAAAACGGAGGTTAAGAAAATCTCCTCGTTAATTTAGGACATTACTCGTTTTCGACCCTTTTTTAGTAGGAAGGCCATAATGTGGCCGATTTGCATTGAATCTTAGCGTGTGACAATTCGTTGGATAGGTAAACAACATAACTACGACTTCCATGGGATATTTTTGCATTCTCTAAAAATTCGGCCAAAATGGAGGTTAAGAAAATCTCCTCGTTAATTTAGGACATTACTCGTTTTCGACCCATTTTTACTAGGAAGGCCATAAAGTGGCCGATTTGTATTGAATCTTAGCATGTGACAATTTGTTGGATAGGTAAACAACATAACTACGTCTTCCATGGGATATTTTTGCATTCTCTAAAAATTCGGCCAAAACGGAGGTTAAGAAAATCTCCTCGTTAATTTAGGACATTACTCGTTTTCGACCCTTTTTTAGTAGGAAGGCCATAATGTGGCCGATTTGCATTGAATCTTAGCGTGTGACAATTCATTGGATAGGTAAACAACATAACTACGACTTCCATGGGATATTTTTGCATTCTCTAAAAATTCGGCCAAAATGGAGGTTAAGAAAATCTCCTCGTTAATTTAGGACATTACTCGTTTTCGACCCATTTTTACTAGGAAGGCCATAATGTGGCCGATTTGCATTGAATCTTAGCATGTGACAATTTGTTGGATAGGTAAACAACATAACTACGTCTTCCATGGGATATTTTTGCATTCTCTAAAAATTCGGCCAAAACGGAGGTTAAGAAAATCTCCTCGTTAATTTAGGACATTACTCGTTTTCGACCCTTTTTTAGTAGGAAGGCCATAATGTGGCCGATTTGCATTGAATCTTAGCGTGTGACAATTCGTTGGATAGGTAAACAACATAACTACGTCTTCCATGGGATATTTTTGCATTCTCTAAAAATTCGGCCAAAACGGAGGTTAAGAAAATCTCCTCGTTAATTTAGGACATTACGCGTTTTCGACCCTTTTTTAGTAGGAAGGCCATAATGTGGCCGATTTGCATTGAATCTTAGCGTGTGACAATTCGTTGGATAGGTAAACAACATAACTACGACTTCCATGGGATATTTTTGCATTCTCTAAAAATTCGGCCAAAATGGAGGTTAAGAAAATCTCCTCGTTAATTTAGGACATTACTCGTTTTCGACCCATTTTTACTAGGAAGGCCATAAAGTGGCCGATTTTTATTGAATCTTAGCATGTGACAATTCGTTGGATAGGTAAACAACATAGCTACGACTTCCATGGGATATTTTTGCATTCTCTAAAAATTCGGCCAAAATGGAGGTTAAGAAAATCTCCTCGTTAATTTAGGACATTACTCGTTTTCGACCCATTTTTACTAGGAAGGCCATAAAGTGGCCGATTTGTATTGAATCTTAGCATGTGACAATTTGTTGGATAGGTAAACAACATAACTACGTCTTCCATGGGATATTTTTGCATTCTCTAAAAATTCGGCCAAAACGGAGGTTAAGAAAATCTCCTCGTTAATTTAGGACATTACTCGTTTTCGACCCTTTTTTAGTAGGAAGGCCATAATGTGGCCGATTTGCATTGAATCTTAGCGTGTGACAATTCGTTGGATAGGTAAACAACATAACTACGACTTCCATGGGATATTTTTGCATTCTCTAAAAATTCGGCCAAAATGGAGGTTAAGAAAATCTCCTCGTTAATTTAGGACATTACTCGTTTTCGACCCATTTTTACTAGGAAGGCCATAAAGTGGCCGATTTGTATTGAATCTTAGCATGTGACAATTCGTTGGATAGGTAAACAACATAGCTACGACTTCCATGGGATATTTTTGCATTCTCTAAAAATTCGGCCAAAATGGAGGTTAAGAAAATCTCCTCGTTAATTTAGGACATTACTCGTTTTCGACCCATTTTTACTAGGAAGGCCATAAAGTGGCCGATTTGTATTGAATCTTAGCATGTGACAATTTGTTGGATAGGTAAACAACGTAACTACGTCTTCCATGGGATATTTTTGCATTCTCTAAAAATTCGGCCAAAACGGAGGTTAAGAAAATCTCCTCGTTAATTTAGGACATTACTCGTTTTCGACCCTTTTTTAGTAGGAAGGCCATAATGTGGCCGATTTGCATTGAATCTTAGCGTGTGACAATTCATTGGATAGGTAAACAACATAACTACGACTTCCATGGGATATTTTTGCATTCTCTAAAAATTCGGCCAAAATGGAGGTTAAGAAAATCTCCTCGTTAATTTAGGACATTACTCGTTTTCGACCCATTTTTACTAGGAAGGCCATAATGTGGCCGATTTGCATTGAATCTTAGCATGTGACAATTTGTTGGATAGGTAAACAACATAACTACGTCTTCCATGGGATATTTTTGCATTCTCTAAAAATTCGGCCAAAATGGAGGTTAAGAAAATCTCCTCGTTAATTTAGGACATTACTCGTTTTCGACCCATTTTTACTAGGAAGGCCATAAAGTGGCCGATTTGTATTGAATCTTAGCATGTGACAATTCGTTGGAAAGGTAAACAACATAACTACGACTTCCAAGGGACATTTTTGCATTCTCTAAAAATTCGGCCAAAACGGAGGTTAAGAAAATCTCCTCGTTAATTTAGGACATTACTCGTTTTCGACCCTTTTTTACTAGGAAGGCCATAATGTGGCCGATTTGCATTGAATCTTAGCATGTGACAATTCGTTGGATAGATAAACAACATAACTACGACTTCCATGGGATATTTTCGCATTCTCTAAAAATTAGGCCAAAATGGAGGTTAAGAAAATCTCCTCGTTAATTTAGGACATAACTCGTTTTCAACCCATTTTTAGTAGGAAGGCCATAATGTGGCCGATTTGCATTGAATCTTAGCGTGTGACAATTCGTTGGATAGGTAAACAACATAACTACGACTTCCATGGGATATTTTTGCATTCTCTAAAAATTCGGCCAAAATGGAGGTTAAGAAAATCTCCTCGTTAATTTAGGACATTACTCATTTTCGACCCATTTTTACTAGGAAGGCCATAAAGTGGCCGATTTGTATTGAATCTTAGCATGTGACAATTTGTTGGATAGGTAAACAACATAACTACGTCTTCCATGGGATATTTTTGCATTCTCTAAAAATTCGGCCAAAACGGAGGTTAAGAAAATCTCCTCGTTAATTTAGGACATTACTCGTTTTCGACCCTTTTTTAGTAGGAAGGCCATAATGTGGCCGATTTGCATTGAATCTTAGCGTGTGACAATTCGTTGGATAGGTAAACAACATAACTACGACTTCCATGGGATATTTTTGCATTCTCTAAAAATTCGGCCAAAATGGAGGTTAAGAAAATCTCCTCGTTAATTTAGGACATTACTCGTTTTCGACCCATTTTTACTAGGAAGGCCATAAAGTGGCCGATTTGTATTGAATCTTAGCATGTGACAATTCGTTGGATAGGTAAACAACATAGCTACGACTTCCATGGGATATTTTTGCATTCTCTAAAAATTCGGCCAAAATGGAGGTTAAGAAAATCTCCTCGTTAATTTAGGACATTACTCGTTTTCGACCCATTTTTACTAGGAAGGCCATAAAGTGGCCGATTTGTATTGAATCTTAGCATGTGACAATTTGTTGGATAGGTAAACAACATAACTACGTCTTCCATGGGATATTTTTGCATTCTCTAAAAATTCGGCCAAAACGGAGGTTAAGAAAATCTCCTCGTTAATTTAGGACATTACTCGTTTTCGACCCTTTTTTAGTAGGAAGGCCATAATGTGGCCGATTTGCATTGAATCTTAGCGTGTGACAATTCGTTGGATAGATAAACAACATAACTACGACTTCCATGGGATATTTTTGCATTCTCTAAAAATTCGGCCAAAATGGAGGTTAAGAAAATCTCCTCGTTAATTTAGGACATTACTCGTTTTCGACCCATTTTTACTAGGAAGGCCATAAAGTGGCCGATTTGTATTGAATCTTAGCATGTGACAATTTGTTGGATAGGTAAACAACATAACTACGTCTTCCATGGGATATTTTTGCATTCTCTAAAAATTCGGCCAAAACGGAGGTTAAGAAAATCTCCTCGTTAATTTAGGACATTACTCGTTTTCGACCCTTTTTTAGTAGGAAGGCCATAATGTGGCCGATTTGCATTGAATCTTAGCGTGTGACAATTCGTTGGATAGGTAAACAACATAACTACGACTTCCATGGGATATTTTTGCATTCTCTAAAAATTCGGCCAAAATGGAGGTTAAGAAAATCTCCTCGTTAATTTAGGACATTACTCGTTTTCGACCCATTTTTACTAGGAAGGCCATAAAGTGGCCGATTTGTATTGAATCTTAGCATGTGACAATTTGTTGGATAGGTAAACAACATAACTACGTCTTCCATGGGATATTTTTGCATTCTCTAAAAATTCGGCCAAAACGGAGGTTAAGAAAATCTCCTCGTTAATTTAGGACATTACTCGTTTTCGACCCTTTTTTAGTAGGAAGGCCATAATGTGGCCGATTTGCATTGAATCTTAGCGTGTGACAATTCGTTGGATAGGTAAACAACATAACTACGACTTCCATGGGATATTTTTGCATTCTCTAAAAATTCGGCCAAAATGGAGGTTAAGAAAATCTCCTCGTTAATTTAGGACATTACTCGTTTTCGACCCATTTTTACTAGGAAGGCCATAAAGTGGCCGATTTGTATTGAATCTTAGCATGTGACAATTTGTTGGATAGGTAAACAACATAACTACGTCTTCCATGGGATATTTTTGCATTCTCTAAAAATTCGGCCAAAACGGAGGTTAAGAAAATCTCCTCGTTAATTTAGGACATTACTCGTTTTCGACCCTTTTTTAGTAGGAAGGCCATAATGTGGCCGATTTGCATTGAATCTTAGCGTGTGACAATTCATTGGATAGGTAAACAACATAACTACGACTTCCATGGGATATTTTTGCATTCTCTAAAAATTCGGCCAAAATGGAGGTTAAGAAAATCTCCTCGTTAATTTAGGACATTACTTGTTTTCGACCCATTTTTACTAGGAAGGCCATAATGTGGCCGATTTGCATTGAATCTTAGCATGTGACAATTTGTTGGATAGGTAAACAACATAACTACGTCTTCCATGGGATATTTTTGCATTCTCTAAAAATTCGGCCAAAACGGAGGTTAAGAAAATCTCCTCGTTAATTTAGGACATTACTCGTTTTCGACCCTTTTTTAGTAGGAAGGCCATAATGTGGCCGATTTGCATTGAATCTTAGCGTGTGACAATTCGTTGGATAGGTAAACAACATAACTACGTCTTCCATGGGATATTTTTGCATTCTCTAAAAATTCGGCCAAAACGGAGGTTAAGAAAATCTCCTCGTTAATTTAGGACATTACGCGTTTTCGACCCTTTTTTAGTAGGAAGGCCATAATGTGGCCGATTTGCATTGAATCTTAGCGTGTGACAATTCGTTGGATAGGTAAACAACATAACTACGACTTCCATGGGATATTTTTGCATTCTCTAAAAATTCGGCCAAAATGGAGGTTAAGAAAATCTCCTCGTTAATTTAGGACATTACTCGTTTTCGACCCATTTTTACTAGGAAGGCCATAAAGTGGCCGATTTTTATTGAATCTTAGCATGTGACAATTCGTTGGATAGGTAAACAACATAGCTACGACTTCCATGGGATATTTTTGCATTCTCTAAAAATTCGGCCAAAATGGAGGTTAAGAAAATCTCCTCGTTAATTTAGGACATTACTCGTTTTCGACCCATTTTTACTAGGAAGGCCATAAAGTGGCCGATTTGTATTGAATCTTAGCATGTGACAATTCGTTGGATAGGTAAACAACATAGCTACGACTTCCATGGGATATTTTTGCATTCTCTAAAAATTCGGCCAAAATGGAGGTTAAGAAAATCTCCTCGTTAATTTAGGACATTACTCGTTTTCGACCCATTTTTACTAGGAAGGCCATAAAGTGGCCGATTTGTATTGAATCTTAGCATGTGACAATTTGTTGGATAGGTAAACAACATAACTACGTCTTCCATGGGATATTTTTGCATTCTCTAAAAATTCGGCCAAAACGGAGGTTAAGAAAATCTCCTCGTTAATTTAGGACATTACTCGTTTTCGACCCTTTTTTAGTAGGAAGGCCATAATGTGGCCGATTTGCATTGAATCTTAGCGTGTGACAATTCGTTGGATAGATAAACAACATAACTACGACTTCCATGGGATATTTTTGCATTCTCTAAAAATTCGGCCAAAATGGAGGTTAAGAAAATCTCCTCGTTAATTTAGGACATTACTCGTTTTCGACCCATTTTTACTAGGAAGGCCATAAAGTGGCCGATTTGTATTGAATCTTAGCATGTGACAATTTGTTGGATAGGTAAACAACATAACTACGTCTTCCATGGGATATTTTTGCATTCTCTAAAAATTCGGCCAAAACGGAGGTTAAGAAAATCTCCTCGTTAATTTAGGACATTACTCGTTTTCGACCCTTTTTTAGTAGGAAGGCCATAATGTGGCCGATTTGCATTGAATCTTAGCGTGTGACAATTCGTTGGATAGGTAAACAACATAACTACGACTTCCATGGGATATTTTTGCATTCTCTAAAAATTCGGCCAAAATGGAGGTTAAGAAAATCTCCTCGTTAATTTAGGACATTACTCGTTTTCGACCCATTTTTACTAGGAAGGCCATAAAGTGGCCGATTTGTATTGAATCTTAGCATGTGACAATTTGTTGGATAGGTAAACAACATAACTACGTCTTCCATGGGATATTTTTGCATTCTCTAAAAATTCGGCCAAAACGGAGGTTAAGAAAATCTCCTCGTTAATTTAGGACATTACTCGTTTTCGACCCTTTTTTAGTAGGAAGGCCATAATGTGGCCGATTTGCATTGAATCTTAGCGTGTGACAATTCGTTGGATAGGTAAACAACATAACTACGACTTCCATGGGATATTTTTGCATTCTCTAAAAATTCGGCCAAAATGGAGGTTAAGAAAATCTCCTCGTTAATTTAGGACATTACTCGTTTTCGACCCATTTTTACTAGGAAGGCCATAAAGTGGCCGATTTGTATTGAATCTTAGCATGTGACAATTTGTTGGATAGGTAAACAACATAACTACGTCTTCCATGGGATATTTTTGCATTCTCTAAAAATTCGGCCAAAACGGAGGTTAAGAAAATCTCCTCGTTAATTTAGGACATTACTCGTTTTCGACCCTTTTTTAGTAGGAAGGCCATAATGTGGCCGATTTGCATTGAATCTTAGCGTGTGACAATTCATTGGATAGGTAAACAACATAACTACGACTTCCATGGGATATTTTTGCATTCTCTAAAAATTCGGCCAAAATGGAGGTTAAGAAAATCTCCTCGTTAATTTAGGACATTACTCGTTTTCGACCCATTTTTACTAGGAAGGCCATAATGTGGCCGATTTGCATTGAATCTTAGCATGTGACAATTTGTTGGATAGGTAAACAACATAACTACGTCTTCCATGGGATATTTTTGCATTCTCTAAAAATTCGGCCAAAACGGAGGTTAAGAAAATCTCCTCGTTAATTTAGGACATTACTCGTTTTCGACCCTTTTTTAGTAGGAAGGCCATAATGTGGCCGATTTGCATTGAATCTTAGCGTGTGACAATTCGTTGGATAGGTAAACAACATAACTACGTCTTCCATGGGATATTTTTGCATTCTCTAAAAATTCGGCCAAAACGGAGGTTAAGAAAATCTCCTCGTTAATTTAGGACATTACGCGTTTTCGACCCTTTTTTAGTAGGAAGGCCATAATGTGGCCGATTTGCATTGAATCTTAGCGTGTGACAATTCGTTGGATAGGTAAACAACATAACTACGACTTCCATGGGATATTTTTGGATTCTCTAAAAATTCGGCCAAAATGGAGGTTAAGAAAATCTCCTCGTTAATTTAGGACATTACTCGTTTTCGACCCATTTTTACTAGGAAGGCCGTAAAGTGGCCGATTTTTATTGAATCTTAGCATGTGACAATTCGTTGGATAGGTAAACAACATAGCTACGACTTCCATGGGATATTTTTGCATTCTCTAAAAATTCGGCCAAAATGGAGGTTAAGAAAATCTCCTCGTTAATTTAGGACATTACTCGTTTTCGACCCATTTTTACTAGGAAGGCCATAAAGTGGCCGATTTGTATTGAATCTTAGCATGTGACAATTTGTTGGATAGGTAAACAACATAACTACGTCTTCCATGGGATATTTTTGCATTCTCTAAAAATTCGGCCAAAACGGAGGTTAAGAAAATCTCCTCGTTAATTTAGGACATTACTCGTTTTCGACCCTTTTTTAGTAGGAAGGCCATAATGTGGCCGATTTTCATTGAATCTTAGCGTGTGACAATTCGTTGGATAGGTAAACAACATAACTACGACTTCCATGGGATATTTTTGCATTCTCTAAAAATTCGGCCAAAATGGAGGTTAAGAAAATCTCCTCGTTAATTTAGGACATTACTCGTTTTCGACCCATTTTTACTAGGACGGCCATAAAGTGGCCGATTTGTATTGAATCTTAGCATGTGACAATTCGTTGGATAGGTAAACAACATAGCTACGACTTCCATGGGATATTTTTGCATTCTCTAAAAATTCGGCCAAAATGGAGGTTAAGAAAATCTCCTCGTTAATTTAGGACATTACTCGTTTTCGACCCATTTTTACTAGGAAGGCCATAAAGTGGCCGATTTGTATTGAATCTGAGCATGTGACAATTCGTTGGATAGGTAAACAACATAACTACGACTTCCATGGGATATTTTTGCATTCTCTAAAAATTCGGCCAAAACGGAGGTTAAGAAAATCTCCTCGTTAATTTAGGACATTACTCGTTTTCGACCCTTTTTTAGTAGGAAGGCCATAATGTGGCCGATTTGCATTGAATCTTAGCGTGTGACAATTCGTTGGATAGATAAACAATATAACTACGACTTCCATGGGATATTTTTGCATTCTCTAAAAATTCGGCCAAAATGGAGGTTAAGAAAATCTCCTCGTTAATTTAGGACATTACTCGTTTTCGACCCATTTTTACTAGGAAGGCCATAAAGTGGCCGATTTGTATTGAATCTTAGCAAGTGACAATTTGTTGGATAGGTAAACAACATAACTACGTCTTCCATGGGATATTTTTGCATTCTCTAAAAATTCGGCCAAAACGGAGGTTAAGAAAATCTCCTCGTTAATTTAGGACATTACTCGTTTTCGACCCTTTTTTAGTAGGAAGGCCATAATGTGGCCGATTTGCATTGAATCTTAGCGTGTGACAATTCGTTGGATAGGTAAACAACATAACTACGACTTCCATGGGATATTTTTGCATTCTCTAAAAATTCGGCCAAAATGGAGGTTAAGAAAATCTCCTCGTTAATTTAGGACATTACTCGTTTTCGACCCATTTTTACTAGGAAGGCCATAAAGTGGCCGATTTGTATTGAATCTTAGCATGTGACAATTCGTTGGATAGGTAAACAACATAGCTACGACTTCCATGGCATATTTTTGCATTCTCTAAAAATTCGGCCAAAATGGAGGTTAAGAAAATCTCCTCGTTAATTTAGGACATTACTCGTTTTCGACCCATTTTTACTAGGAAGGCCATAAAGTGGCCGATTTGTATTGAATCTTAGCATGTGACAATTTGTTGGATAGGTAAACAACGTAACTACGTCTTCCATGGGATATTTTTGCATTCTCTAAAAATTCGGCCAAAACGGAGGTTAAGAAAATCTCCTCGTTAATTTAGGACATTACTCGTTTTCGACCCTTTTTTAGTAGGAAGGCCATAATGTGGCCGATTTGCATTGAATCTTAGCGTGTGACAATTCATTGGATAGGTAAACAACATAACTACGACTTCCATGGGATATTTTTGCATTCTCTAAAAATTCGGCCAAAATGGAGGTTAAGAAAATCTCCTCGTTAATTTAGGACATTACTCGTTTTCGACCCATTTTTACTAGGAAGGCCATAATGTGGCCGATTTGCATTGAATCTTAGCATGTGACAATTTGTTGGATAGGTAAACAACATAACTACGTCTTCCATGGGATATTTTTGCATTCTCTAAAAATTCGGCCAAAATGGAGGTTAAGAAAATCTCCTCGTTAATTTAGGACATTACTCGTTTTCGACCCATTTTTACTAGGAAGGCCATAAAGTGGCCGATTTGTATTGAATCTTAGCATGTGACAATTCGTTGGAAAGGTAAACAACATAACTACGACTTCCAAGGGACATTTTTGCATTCTCTAAAAATTCGGCCAAAACGGAGGTTAAGAAAATCTCCTCGTTAATTTAGGACATTACTCGTTTTCGACCCTTTTTTACTAGGAAGGCCATAATGTGGCCGATTTGCATTGAATCTTAGCATGTGACAATTCGTTGGATAGATAAACAACATAACTACGACTTCCATGGGATATTTTCGCATTCTCTAAAAATTAGGCCAAAATGGAGGTTAAGAAAATCTCCTCGTTAATTTAGGACATAACTCGTTTTCAACCCATTTTTAGTAGGAAGGCCATAATGTGGCCGATTTGCATTGAATCTTAGCGTGTGACAATTCGTTGGATAGGTAAACAACATAACTACGACTTCCATGGGATATTTTTGCATTCTCTAAAAATTCGGCCAAAATGGAGGTTAAGAAAATCTCCTCGTTAATTTAGGACATTACTCATTTTCGACCCATTTTTACTAGGAAGGCCATAAAGTGGCCGATTTGTATTGAATCTTAGCATGTGACAATTTGTTGGATAGGTAAACAACATAACTACGTCTTCCATGGGATATTTTTGCATTCTCTAAAAATTCGGCCAAAACGGAGGTTAAGAAAATCTCCTCGTTAATTTAGGACATTACTCGTTTTCGACCCTTTTTTAGTAGGAAGGCCATAATGTGGCCGATTTGCATTGAATCTTAGCGTGTGACAATTCGTTGGATAGGTAAACAACATAACTACGACTTCCATGGGATATTTTTGCATTCTCTAAAAATTCGGCCAAAATGGAGGTTAAGAAAATCTCCTCGTTAATTTAGGACATTACTCGTTTTCGACCCATTTTTACTAGAAAGGCCATAAAGTGGCCGATTTGTATTGAATCTTAGCATGTGACAATTCGTTGGATAGGTAAACAACATAACTACGACTTACATGGGATATTTTTGCATTCTCTAAAAATTCGGCCAAAACGGAGGTTAAGAAAATCTCCTCGTTAATTTAGGACATTACTCGTTTTCGACCCTTTTTTAGTAGGAAGGCCATAATGTGGCCGATTTGCATTGAATCTTAGCGTGTGACAATTCGTTGGATAGATAAACAACATAACTACGACTTCCATGGGATATTTTTGCATTCTCTAAAAATTCGGCCAAAATGGAGGTTAAGAAAATCTCCTCGTTAATTTAGGACATTACTCGTTTTCGACCCATTTTTACTAGGAAGGCCATAAAGTGGCCGATTTGTATTGAATCTTAGCAAGTGACAATTCGTTGGATAGGTAAACAACATAACTACGTCTTCCATGGGATATTTTTGCATTCTCTAAAAATTCGGCCAAAACGGAGGTTAAGAAAATCTCCTCGTTAATTTAGGACATTACTCGTTTTCGACCCTTTTTTAGTAGGAAGGCCATAATGTGGCCGATTTGCATTGAATCTTAGCGTGTGACAATTCGTTGGATAGGTAAGCAACATAACTACGACTTCCATGGGATATTTTTGCATTCTCTAAAAATTCGGCCAACATGGAGGTTAAGAAAATCTCCTCGTTAATTTAGGACATTACTCGTTTTCGACCCATTTTTACTAGGAAGGCCATAAAGTGGCCGATTTGTATTGAATCTTAGCATGTGACAATTCGTTGGATAGGTAAACAACATAGCTACGACTTCCATGGGATATTTTTGCATTCTCTAAAAATTCGGCCAAAACGGAGGTTAAGAAAATCTCCTCGTTAATTTAGGACATTACTCGTTTTCGACCCTTTTTTAGTAGGAAGGCCATAATGTGGCCGATTTGCATTGAATCTTAGCGTGTGACAATTCGTTGGATAGGTAAACAACATAACTACGACTTCCATGGGATATTTTTGCATTCTCTAAAAATTCGGCCAAAATGGAGGTTAAGAAAATCTCCTCGTTAATTTAGGACATTACTCGTTTTCGACCCATTTTTACTAGGAAGGCCATAAAGTGGCCGATTTGTATTGAATCTTAGCATGTGACAATTCGTTGGATAGGTAAACAACATAGCTACGACTTCCATGGGATATTTTTGCATTCTCTAAAAATTCGGCCAAAATGGAGGTTAAGAAAATCTCCTCGTTAATTTAGGACATTACTCATTTTCGACCCATTTTTACTAGGAAGGCCATAAAGTGGCCGATTTGTATTGAATCTTAGCATGTGACAATTTGTTGGATAGGTAAACAACATAACTACGTCTTCCATGGGATATTTTTGCATTCTCTAAAAATTCGGCCAAAACGGAGGTTAAGAAAATCTCCTCGTTAATTTAGGACATTACTCGTTTTCGACCCTTTTTTAGTAGGAAGGCCATAATGTGGCCGATTTGCATTGAATCTTAGCGTGTGACAATTCATTGGATAGGTAAACAACATAACTACGACTTCCATGGGATATTTTTGCATTCTCTAAAAATTCGGCCAAAATGGAGGTTAAGAAAATCTCCTCGTTAATTTAGGACATTACTCGTTTTCGACCCATTTTTACTAGGAAGGCCATAATGTGGCCGATTTGCATTGAATCTTAGCATGTGACAATTTGTTGGATAGGTAAACAACATAACTACGTCTTCCATGGGATATTTTTGCATTCTCTAAAAATTCGGCCAAAATGGAGGTTAAGAAAATCTCCTCGTTAATTTAGGACATTACTCGTTTTCGACCCATTTTTACTAGGAAGGCCATAAAGTGGCCGATTTGTATTGAATCTTAGCATGTGACAATTCGTTGGAAAGGTAAACAACATAACTACGACTTCCAAGGGACATTTTTGCATTCTCTAAAAATTCGGCCAAAACGGAGGTTAAGAAAATCTCCTCGTTAATTTAGGACATTACTCGTTTTCGACCCTTTTTTACTAGGAAGGCCATAATGTGGCCGATTTGCATTGAATCTTAGCGTGTGACAATTCGTTGGATAGGTAAGCAACATAACTACGACTTCCATGGGATATTTTTGCATTCTCTAAAAATTCGGCCAACATGGAGGTTAAGAAAATCTCCTCGTTAATTTAGGACATTACTCGTTTTCGACCCATTTTTACTAGGAAGGCCATAAAGTGGCCGATTTGTATTGAATCTTAGCATGTGACAATTCGTTGGATAGGTAAACAACATAGCTACGACTTCCATGGGATATTTTTGCATTCTCTAAAAATTCGGCCAAAACGGAGGTTAAGAAAATCTCCTCGTTAATTTAGGACATTACTCGTTTTCGACCCTTTTTTAGTAGGAAGGCCATAATGTGGCCGATTTGCATTGAATCTTAGCGTGTGACAATTCGTTGGATAGGTAAACAACATAACTACGACTTCCATGGGATATTTTTGCATTCTCTAAAAATTCGGCCAAAATGGAGGTTAAGAAAATCTCCTCGTTAATTTAGGACATTACTCGTTTTCGACCCATTTTTACTAGGAAGGCCATAAAGTGGCCGATTTGTATTGAATCTTAGCATGTGACAATTCGTTGGATAGGTAAACAACATAGCTACGACTTCCATGGGATATTTTTGCATTCTCTAAAAATTCGGCCAAAATGGAGGTTAAGAAAATCTCCTCGTTAATTTAGGACATTACTCGTTTTCGTCCCATTTTTACTAGGAAGGCCATAAAGTGGCCGATTTGTATTGAATCTTAGCATGTGACAATTTGTTGGATAGGTAAACAACATAACTACGTCTTCCATGGGATATTTTTGCATTCTCTAAAAATTCGGCCAAAACGGAGGTTAAGAAAATCTCCTCGTTAATTTAGGACATTACTCGTTTTCGACCCTTTTTTAGTAGGAAGGCCATAATGTGGCCGATTTGCATTGAATCTTAGCGTGTGACAATTCATTGGATAGGTAAACAACATAACTACGACTTCCATGGGATATTTTTGCATTCTCTAAAAATTCGGCCAAAATGGAGGTTAAGAAAATCTCCTCGTTAATTTAGGACATTACTCGTTTTCGACCCATTTTTACTAGGAAGGCCATAATGTGGCCGATTTGCATTGAATCTTAGCATGTGACAATTTGTTGGATAGGTAAACAACATAACTACGTCTTCCATGGGATATTTTTGCATTCTCTAAAAATTCGGCCAAAATGGAGGTTAAGAAAATCTCCTCGTTAATTTAGGACATTACTCGTTTTCGACCCATTTTTACTAGGAAGGCCATAAAGTGGCCGATTTGTATTGAATCTTAGCATGTGACAATTCGTTGGAAAGGTAAACAACATAACTACGACTTCCAAGGGACATTTTTGCATTCTCTAAAAATTCGGCCAAAACGGAGGTTAAGAAAATCTCCTCGTTAATTTAGGACATTACTCGTTTTCGACCCTTTTTTACTAGGAAGGCCATAATGTGGCCGATTTGCATTGAATCTTAGCATGTGACAATTCGTTGGATAGATAAACAACATAACTACGACTTCCATGGGATATTTTCGCATTCTCTAAAAATTAGGCCAAAATGGAGGTTAAGAAAATCTCCTCGTTAATTTAGGACATAACTCGTTTTCAACCCATTTTTAGTAGGAAGGCCATAATGTGGCCGATTTGCATTGAATCTTAGCGTGTGACAATTCGTTGGATAGGTAAACAACATAACTACGACTTCCATGGGATATTTTTGCATTCTCTAAAAATTCGGCCAAAATGGAGGTTAAGAAAATCTCCTCGTTAATTTAGGACATTACTCATTTTCGACCCATTTTTACTAGGAAGGCCATAAAGTGGCCGATTTGTATTGAATCTTAGCATGTGACAATTTGTTGGATAGGTAAACAACATAACTACGTCTTCCATGGGATATTTTTGCATTCTCTAAAAATTCGGCCAAAACGGAGGTTAAGAAAATCTCCTCGTTAATTTAGGACATTACTCGTTTTCGACCCTTTTTTAGTAGGAAGGCCATAATGTGGCCGATTTGCATTGAATCTTAGCGTGTGACAATTCGTTGGATAGGTAAACAACATAACTACGACTTCCATGGGATATTTTTGCATTCTCTAAAAATTCGGCCAAAATGGAGGTTAAGAAAATCTCCTCGTTAATTTAGGACATTACTCGTTTTCGACCCATTTTTACTAGAAAGGCCATAAAGTGGCCGATTTGTATTGAATCTTAGCATGTGACAATTCGTTGGATAGGTAAACAACATAACTACGACTTCCATGGGATATTTTTGCATTCTCTAAAAATTCGGCCAAAACGGAGGTTAAGAAAATCTCCTCGTTAATTTAGGACATTACTCGTTTTCGACCCTTTTTTAGTAGGAAGGCCATAATGTGGCCGATTTGCATTGAATCTTAGCGTGTGACAATTCGTTGGATAGATAAACAACATAACTACGACTTCCATGGGATATTTTTGCATTCTCTAAAAATTCGGCCAAAATGGAGGTTAAGAAAATCTCCTCGTTAATTTAGGACATTACTCGTTTTCGACCCATTTTTACTAGGAAGGCCATAAAGTGGCCGATTTGTATTGAATCTTAGCAAGTGACAATTCGTTGGATAGGTAAACAACATAACTACGTCTTCCATGGGATATTTTTGCATTCTCTAAAAATTCGGCCAAAACGGAGGTTAAGAAAATCTCCTCGTTAATTTAGGACATTACTCGTTTTCGACCCTTTTTTAGTAGGAAGGCCATAATGTGGCCGATTTGCATTGAATCTTAGCGTGTGACAATTCGTTGGATAGGTAAGCAACATAACTACGACTTCCATGGGATATTTTTGCATTCTCTAAAAATTCGGCCAACATGGAGGTTAAGAAAATCTCCTCGTTAATTTAGGACATTACTCGTTTTCGACCCATTTTTACTAGGAAGGCCATAAAGTGGCCGATTTGTATTGAATCTTAGCATGTGACAATTCGTTGGATAGGTAAACAACATAGCTACGACTTCCATGGGATATTTTTGCATTCTCTAAAAATTCGGCCAAAATGGAGGTTAAGAAAATCTCCTCGTTAATTTAGGACATTACTCGTTTTCGACCCATTTTTACTAGGAAGGCCATAAAGTGGCCGATTTGTATTGAATCTTAGCATGTGACAATTTGTTGGATAGGTAAACAAGATAACTACGTCTTCCATGGGATATTTTTGCATTCTCTAAAAATTCGGCCAAAACGGAGGTTAAGAAAATCTCCTCGTTAATTTAGGACATTACTCGTTTTCGACCCTTTTTTAGTAGGAAGGCCATAATGTGGCCGATTTGCATTGAATCTTAGCGTGTGACAATTCGTTGGATAGGTAAACAACATAACTACGACTTCCATGGGATATTTTTGCATTCTCTAAAAATTCGGCCAAAATGGAGGTTAAGAAAATCTCCTCGTTAATTTAGGACATTACTCGTTTTCGACCCATTTTTACTAGGAAGGCCATAAAGTGGCCGATTTGTATTGAATCTTAGCATGTGACAATTCGTTGGATAGGTAAACAACATAACTACGACTTCCATGGGATATTTTTGCATTCTCTAAAAATTCGGCCAAAACGGAGGTTAAGAAAATCTCCTCGTTAATTTAGGACATTACTCGTTTTCGACCCTTTTTTAGTAGGAAGGCCATAATGTGGCCGATTTGCATTGAATCTTAGAGTGTGACAATTCGTTGGATAGATAAACAACATAACTACGACTTCCATGGGATATTTTTGCATTCTCTAAAAATTCGGCCAAAATGGAGGTTAAGAAAATCTCCTCGTTAATTTAGGACATTACTCGTTTTCGACCCATTTTTACTAGGAAGGCCATAAAGTGGCCGATTTGTATTGAATCTTAGCATGTGACAATTTGTTGGATAGGTAAACAACATAACTACGTCTTCCATGGGATATTTTTGCATTCTCAAAAAATTCGGCCAAAACGGAGGTTAAGAAAATCTCCTCGTTAATTTAGGACATTACTCGTTTTCGACCCTTTTTTAGTAGGAAGGCCATAATGTGGCCGATTTGCATTGAATCTTATCGTGTGACAATTCGTTGGATAGGTAAACAACATAACTACGACTTCCATGGGATATTTTTGCATTCTCTAAAAATTCGGCCAAAATGGAGGTTAAGAAAATCTCCTCGTTAATTTAGGACATTACTCGTTTTCGACCCATTTTTACTAGGAAGGCCATAAAGTGGCCGATTTGTATTGAATCTTAGCATGTGACAATTCGTTGGATAGGTAAACAACATAACTACGACTTCCATGGGATATTTTTGCATTCTCTAAAAATTCGGCCAAAACGGAGGTTAAGAAAATCTCCTCGTTAATTTAGGACATTACTCGTTTTCGACCCTTTTTTAGTAGGAAGGCCATAATGTGGCCGATTTGCATTGAATCTTAGCGTGTGACAATTCGTTGGATAGATAAACAACATAACTACGACTTCCATGGGATATTTTTGCATTCTCTAAAAATTCGGCCAAAATGGAGGTTAAGAAAATCTCCTCTTTAATTTAGGACATTACTCGTTTTCGACCCATTTTTACTAGGAAGGCCATAAAGTGGCCGATTTGTATTGAATCTTAGCAAGTGACAATTCGTTGGATAGGTAAACAACATAACTACGTCTTCCATGGGATATTTTTGCATTCTCTAAAAATTCGGCCAAAACGGAGGTTAAGAAAATCTCCTCGTTAATTTAGGACATTACTCGTTTTCGACCCTTTTTTAGTAGGAAGGCCATAATGTGGCCGATTTGCATTGAATCTTAGCGTGTGACAATTCGTTGGATAGGTAAACAACATAACTACGACTTCCATGGGATATTTTTGCATTCTCTAAAAATTCGGCCAACATGGAGGTTAAGAAAATCTCCTCGTTAATTTAGGACATTACTCGTTTTCGACCCATTTTTACTAGGAAGGCCATAAAGTGGCCGATTTGTATTGAATCTTAGCATGTGACAATTCGTTGGATAGGTAAACAACATAGCTACGACTTCCATGGGATATTTTTGCATTCTCTAAAAATTCGGCCAAAATGGAGGTTAAGAAAATCTCCTCGTTAATTTAGGACATTACTCGTTTTCGACCCATTTTTACTAGGAAGGCCATAAAGTGGCCGATTTGTATTGAATCTTAGCATGTGACAATTTGTTGGATAGGTAAACAACATAACTACGTCTTCCATGGGATATTTTTGCATTCTCTAAAAATTCGGCCAAAACGGAGGTTAAGAAAATCTCCTCGTTAATTTAGGACATTACTCGTTTTCGACCCTTTTTTAGTAGGAAGGCCATAATGTGGCCGATTTGCATTGAATCTTAGCGTGTGACAATTCGTTGGATAGATAAACAACATAACTACGACTTCCATGGGATATTTTTGCATTCTCTAAAAATTCGGCCAAAATGGAGGTTAAGAAAATCTCCTCGTTAATTTAGGACATTACTCGTTTTCGACCCATTTTTACTAGGAAGGCCATAAAGTGGCCGATTTGTATTGAATCTTAGCATGTGACAATTTGTTGGATAGGTAAACAACATAACTACGTCTTCCATGGGATATTTTTGCATTCTCTAAAAATTCGGCCAAAACGGAGGTTAAGAAAATCTCTTCGTTAATTTAGGACATTACTCGTTTTCGACCCTTTTTTAGTAGGAAGGCCATAATGTGGCCGATTTGCATTGAATCTTAGCGTGTGACAATTCGTTGGATAGGTAAACAACATAACTACGACTTCCATGGGATATTTTTGCATTCTCTAAAAATTCGGCCAAAATGGAGGTTAAGAAAATCTCCTCGTTAATTTAGGACATTACTCGTTTTCGACCCATTTTTACTAGGAAGGCCATAAAGTGGCCGATTTGTATTGAATCTTAGCATGTGACAATTTGTTGGATAGGTAAACAACATAACTACGTCTTCCATGGGATATTTTTGCATTCTCTAAAAATTCGGCCAAAACGGAGGTTAAGAAAATCTCCTCGTTAATTTAGGACATTACTCGTTTTCGACCCTTTTTTAGTAGGAAGGCCATAATGTGGCCGATTTGCATTGAATCTTAGCGTGTGACAATTCGTTGGATAGATAAACAACATAACTACGACTTCCATGGGATATTTTTGCATTCTCTAAAAATTCGGCCAAAATGGAGGTTAAGAAAATCTCCTCGTTAATTTAGGACATTACTCGTTTTCGACCCATTTTTACTAGGAAGGCCATAAAGTGGCCGATTTGTATTGAATCTTAGCATGTGACAATTTGTTGGATAGGTAAACAACATAACTACGTCTTCCATGGGATATTTTTGCATTCTCTAAAAATTCGGCCAAAACGGAGGTTAAGAAAATCTCCTCGTTAATTTAGGACATTACTCGTTTTCGACCCTTTTTTAGTAGGAAGGCCATAATGTGGCCGATTTGCATTGAATCATAGCGTGTGACAATTCGTTGGATAGGTAAACAACATAACTACGACTTCCATGGGATATTTTTGCATTCTCTAAAAATTCGGCCAAAATGGAGGTTAAGAAAATCTCCTCGTTAATTTAGGACATTACTCGTTTTCGACCCATTTTTACTAGGAAGGCCATAAAGTGGCCGATTTGTATTGAATCTTAGCATGTGACAATTCGTTGGATAGGTAAACAACATAACTACGACTTCCATGGGATATTTTTGCATTCTCTAAAAATTCGGCCAAAACGGAGGTTAAGAAAATCTCCTCGTTAATTTAGGACATTACTCGTTTTCGACCCTTTTTTAGTAGGAAGGCCATAATGTGGCCGATTTGCATTGAATCTTAGCGTGTGACAATTCGTTGGATAGATAAACAACATAACTACGACTTCCATGGGATATTTTTGCATTCTCTAAAAATTCGGCCAAAATGGAGGTTAAGAAAATCTCCTCGTTAATTTAGGACATTACTCGTTTTCGACCCATTTTTACTAGGAAGGCCATAAAGTGGCCGATTTGTATTGAATCTTAGCAAGTGACAATTCGTTGGATAGGTAAACAACATAACTACGTCTTCCATGGGATATTTTTGCATTCTCTAAAAATTCGGCCAAAACGGAGGTTAAGAAAATCTCCTCGTTAATTTAGGACATTACTCGTTTTCGACCCTTTTTTAGTAGGAAGGCCATAATGTGGCCGATTTGCATTGAATCTTAGCGTGTGACAATTCGTTGGATAGGTAAACAACATAACTACGACTTCCATGGGATATTTTTGCATTCTCTAAAAATTCGGCCAACATGGAGGTTAAGAAAATCTCCTCGTTAATTTAGGACATTACTCGTTTTCGACCCATTTTTACTAGGAAGGCCATAAAGTGGCCGATTTGTATTGAATCTTAGCATGTGACAATTCGTTGGATAGGTAAACAACATAGCTACGACTTCCATGGGATATTTTTGCATTCTCTAAAAATTCGGCCAAAATGGAGGTTAAGAAAATCTCCTCGTTAATTTAGGACATTACTCGTTTTCGACCCATTTTTACTAGGAAGGCCATAAAGTGGCCGATTTGTATTGAATCTTAGCATGTGACAATTTGTTGGATAGGTAAACAACATAACTACGTCTTCCATGGGATATTTTTGCATTCTCTAAAAATTCGGCCAAAACGGAGGTTAAGAAAATCTCCTCGTTAATTTAGGACATTACTCGTTTTCGACCCTTTTTTAGTAGGAAGGCCATAATGTGGCCGATTTGCATTGAATCTTAGCGTGTGACAATTCGTTGGATAGGTAAACAACATAACTACGACTTCCATGGGATATTTTTGCATTCTCTAAAAATTCGGCCAAAATGGAGGTTAAGAAAATCTCCTCGTTAATTTAGGACATTACTCGTTTTCGACCCATTTTTACTAGGAAGGCCATAAAGTGGCCGATTTGTATTGAATCTTAGCATGTGACAATTCGTTGGATAGGTAAACAACATAACTACGACTTCCATGGGATATTTTTGCATTCTCTAAAAATTCGGCCAAAACGGAGGTTAAGAAAATCTCCTCGTTAATTTTGGACATTACTCGTTTTCGACCCTTTTTTAGTAGGAAGGCCATAATGTGGCCGATTTGCATTGAATCTTAGCGTGTGACAATTCGTTGGATAGATAAACAACATAACTACGTCTTCCATGGGATATTTTTGCATTCTCTAAAAATTCGGCCAAAATGGAGGTTAAGAAAATCTCCTCGTTAATTTAGGACATTACTCGTTTTCGACCCATTTTTACTAGGAAGGCCATAAAGTGGCCGATTTGTATTGAATCTTAGCAAGTGACAATTCGTTGGATAGGTAAACAACATAACTACGTCTTCCATGGGATATTTTTGCATTCTCTAAAAATTCGGCCAAAACGGAGGTTAAGAAAATCTCCTCGTTAATTTAGGACATTACTCGTTTTCGACCCTTTTTTAGTAGGAAGGCCATAATGTGGCCGATTTGCATTGAATCTTAGCGTGTGACAATTCGTTGGATAGGTAAACAACATAACTACGACTTCCATGGGATATTTTTGCATTCTCTAAAAATTCGGCCAAAATGGAGGTTAAGAAAATCTCCTCGTTAATTTAGGACATTACTCGTTTTCGACCCATTTTTACTAGGAAGGCCATAAAGTGGCCGATTTGTATTGAATCTTAGCATGTGACAATTCGTTGGATAGGTAAACAACATAGCTACGACTTCCATGGGATATTTTTGCATTCTCTAAAAATTCGGCCAAAATGGAGGTAAAGAAAATCTCCTCGTTAATTTAGGACATTACTCGTTTTCGACCCATTTTTACTAGGAAGGCCATAAAGTGGCCGATTTGTATTGAATCTTAGCAAGTGACAATTCGTTGGATAGGTAAACAACATAACTACGTCTTCCATGGGATATTTTTGCATTCTCTAAAAATTCGGCCAAAATGGAGGTTAAGAAAATCTCCTCGTTAATTTAGGACATTACTCGTTTTCGACCCATTTTTACTAGGAAGGCCATAAAGTGGCCGATTTGTATTGAATCTTAGCAAGTGACAATTCGTTGGATAGGTAAACAACATAACTACGTCTTCCATGGGATATTTTTGCATTCTCTAAAAATTCGGCCAAAACGGAGGTTAAGAAAATCTCCTCGTTAATTTAGGACATTACTCGTTTTCGACCCTTTTTTAGTAGGAAGGCCATAATGTGGCCGATTTGCATTGAATCTTAGCGTGTGACAATTCGTTGGATAGGTAAACAACATAACTACGACTTCCATGGGATATTTTTGCATTCTCTAAAAATTCGGCCAAAATGGAGGTTAAGAAAATCTCCTCGTTAATTTAGGACATTACTCGTTTTCGACCCATTTTTACTAGGAAGGCCATAAAGTGGCCGATTTGTATTGAATCTTAGCATGTGACAATTCGTTGGATAGGTAAACAACATAGCTACGACTTCCATGGGATATTTTTGCATTCTCTAAAAATTCGGCCAAAATGGAGGTAAAGAAAATCTCCTCGTTAATTTAGGACATTACTCGTTTTCGACCCATTTTTACTAGGAAGGCCATAAAGTGGCCGATTTGTATTGAATCTTAGCAAGTGACAATTCGTTGGATAGGTAAACAACATAACTACGTCTTCCATGGGATATTTTTGCATTCTCTAAAAATTCGGCCAAAACGGAGGTTAAGAAAATCTCCTCGTTAATTTAGGACATTACTCGTTTTCGACCCTTTTTTAGTAGGAAGGCCATAATGTGGCCGATTTGCATTGAATCTTAGCGTGTGACAATTCGTTGGATAGGTAAACAACATAACTACGACTTCCATGGGATATTTTTGCATTCTCTAAAAATTCGGCCAACATGGAGGTTAAGAAAATCTCCTCGTTAATTTAGGACATTACTCGTTTTCGACCCATTTTTACTAGGAAGGCCATAAAGTGGCCGATTTGTATTGAATCTTAGCATGTGACAATTCGTTGGATAGGTAAACAACATAGCTACGACTTCCATGGGATATTTTTGCATTCTCTAAAAATTCGGCCAAAATGGAGGTTAAGAAAATCTCCTCGTTAATTTAGGACATTACTCGTTTTCGACCCATTTTTACTAGGAAGGCCATAAAGTGGCCGATTTGTATTGAATCTTAGCATGTGACAATTTGTTGGATAGGTAAACAACATAACTACGTCTTCCATGGGATATTTTTGCATTCTCTAAAAATTCGGCCAAAACGGAGGTTAAGAAAATCTCCTCGTTAATTTAGGACATTACTCGTTTTCGACCCTTTTTTAGTAGGAAGGCCATAATGTGGCCGATTTGCATTGAATCTTAGCGTGTGACAATTCGTTGGATAGATAAACAACATAACTACGACTTCCATGGGATATTTTTGCATTCTCTAAAAATTCGGCCAAAATGGAGGTTAAGAAAATCTCCTCGTTAATTTAGGACATTACTCGTTTTCGACCCATTTTTACTAGGAAGGCCATAAAGTGGCCGATTTGTATTGAATCTTAGCATGTGACAATTTGTTGGATAGGTAAACAACATAACTACGTCTTCCATGGGATATTTTTGCATTCTCTAAAAATTCGGCCAAAACGGAGGTTAAGAAAATCTCCTCGTTAATTTAGGACATTACTCGTTTTCGACCCTTTTTTAGTAGGAAGGCCATAATGTGGCCGATTTGCATTGAATCTTAGCGTGTGACAATTCGTTGGATAGGTAAACAACATAACTACGACTTCCATGGGATATTTTTGCATTCTCTAAAAATTCGGCCAAAATGGAGGTTAAGAAAATCTCCTCGTTAATTTAGGACATTACTCGTTTTCGACCCATTTTTACTAGGAAGGCCATAAAGTGGCCGATTTGTATTGAATCTTAGCATGTGACAATTCGTTGGATAGGTAAACAACATAACTACGACTTCCATGGGATATTTTTGCATTCTCTAAAAATTCGGCCAAAATGGAGGTTAAGAAAATCTCCTCGTTAATTTAGGACATTACTCGTTTTCGACCCATTTTTACTAGGAAGGCCATAAAGTGGCCGATTTGTATTGAATCTTAGCATGTGACAATTCGTTGGATAGGTAAACAACATAGCTACGACTTCCATGGGATATTTTTGCATTCTCTAAAAATTCGGCCAAAATGGAGGTAAAGAAAATCTCCTCGTTAATTTAGGACATTACTCGTTTTCGACCCATTTTTACTAGGAAGGCCATAAAGTGGCCGATTTGTATTGAATCTTAGCAAGTGACAATTCGTTGGATAGGTAAACAACATAACTACGTCTTCCATGGGATATTTTTGCATTCTCTAAAAATTCGGCCAAAATGGAGGTTAAGAAAATCTCCTCGTTAATTTAGGACATTACTCGTTTTCGACCCATTTTTACTAGGAAGGCCATAAAGTGGCCGATTTGTATTGAATCTTAGCAAGTGACAATTCGTTGGATAGGTAAACAACATAACTACGTCTTCCATGGGATATTTTTGCATTCTCTAAAAATTCGGCCAAAACGGAGGTTAAGAAAATCTCCTCGTTAATTTAGGACATTACTCGTTTTCGACCCTTTTTTAGTAGGAAGGCCATAATGTGGCCGATTTGCATTGAATCTTAGCGTGTGACAATTCGTTGGATAGGTAAACAACATAACTACGACTTCCATGGGATATTTTTGCATTCTCTAAAAATTCGGCCAAAATGGAGGTTAAGAAAATCTCCTCGTTAATTTAGGACATTACTCGTTTTCGACCCATTTTTACTAGGAAGGCCATAAAGTGGCCGATTTGTATTGAATCTTAGCATGTGACAATTCGTTGGATAGGTAAACAACATAGCTACGACTTCCATGGGATATTTTTGCATTCTCTAAAAATTCGGCCAAAATGGAGGTAAAGAAAATCTCCTCGTTAATTTAGGACATTACTCGTTTTCGACCCATTTTTACTAGGAAGGCCATAAAGTGGCCGATTTGTATTGAATCTTAGCAAGTGACAATTCGTTGGATAGGTAAACAACATAACTACGTCTTCCATGGGATATTTTTGCATTCTCTAAAAATTCGGCCAAAACGGAGGTTAAGAAAATCTCCTCGTTAATTTAGGACATTACTCGTTTTCGACCCTTTTTTAGTAGGAAGGCCATAATGTGGCCGATTTGCATTGAATCTTAGCGTGTGACAATTCGTTGGATAGGTAAACAACATAACTACGACTTCCATGGGATATTTTTGCATTCTCTAAAAATTCGGCCAACATGGAGGTTAAGAAAATCTCCTCGTTAATTTAGGACATTACTCGTTTTCGACCCATTTTTACTAGGAAGGCCATAAAGTGGCCGATTTGTATTGAATCTTAGCATGTGACAATTCGTTGGATAGGTAAACAACATAGCTACGACTTCCATGGGATATTTTTGCATTCTCTAAAAATTCGGCCAAAATGGAGGTTAAGAAAATCTCCTCGTTAATTTAGGACATTACTCGTTTTCGACCCATTTTTACTAGGAAGGCCATAAAGTGGCCGATTTGTATTGAATCTTAGCATGTGACAATTTGTTGGATAGGTAAACAACATAACTACGTCTTCCATGGGATATTTTTGCATTCTCTAAAAATTCGGCCAAAACGGAGGTTAAGAAAATCTCCTCGTTAATTTAGGACATTACTCGTTTTCGACCCTTTTTTAGTAGGAAGGCCATAATGTGGCCGATTTGCATTGAATCTTAGCGTGTGACAATTCGTTGGATAGATAAACAACATAACTACGACTTCCATGGGATATTTTTGCATTCTCTAAAAATTCGGCCAAAATGGAGGTTAAGAAAATCTCCTCGTTAATTTAGGACATTACTCGTTTTCGACCCATTTTTACTAGGAAGGCCATAAAGTGGCCGATTTGTATTGAATCTTAGCATGTGACAATTTGTTGGATAGGTAAACAACATAACTACGTCTTCCATGGGATATTTTTGCATTCTCTAAAAATTCGGCCAAAACGGAGGTTAAGAAAATCTCCTCGTTAATTTAGGACATTACTCGTTTTCGACCCTTTTTTAGTAGGAAGGCCATAATGTGGCCGATTTGCATTGAATCTTAGCGTGTGACAATTCGTTGGATAGGTAAACAACATAACTACGACTTCCATGGGATATTTTTGCATTCTCTAAAAATTCGGCCAAAATGGAGGTTAAGAAAATCTCCTCGTTAATTTAGGACATTACTCGTTTTCGACCCATTTTTACTAGGAAGGCCATAAAGTGGCCGATTTGTATTGAATCTTAGCATGTGACAATTCGTTGGATAGGTAAACAACATAACTACGACTTCCATGGGATATTTTTGCATTCTCTAAAAATTCGGCCAAAACGGAGGTTAAGAAAATCTCCTCGTTAATTTAGGACATTACTCGTTTTCGACCCTTTTTTAGTAGGAAGGCCATAATGTGGCCGATTTGCATTGAATCTTAGCGTGTGACAATTCGTTGGATAGGTAAACAACATAACTACGACTTCCATGGGATATTTTTGCATTCTCTAAAAATTCGGCCAACATGGAGGTTAAGAAAATCTCCTCGTTAATTTAGGACATTACTCGTTTTCGACCCATTTTTACTAGGAAGGCCATAAAGTGGCCGATTTGTATTGAATCTTAGCATGTGACAATTCGTTGGATAGGTAAACAACATAGCTACGACTTCCATGGGATATTTTTGCATTCTCTAAAAATTCGGCCAAAATGGAGGTTAAGAAAATCTCCTCGTTAATTTAGGACATTACTCGTTTTCGACCCATTTTTACTAGGAAGGCCATAAAGTGGCCGATTTGTATTGAATCTTAGCATGTGACAATTTGTTGGATAGGTAAACAACATAACTACGTCTTCCATGGGATATTTTTGCATTCTCTAAAAATTCGGCCAAAACGGAGGTTAAGAAAATCTCCTCGTTAATTTAGGACATTACTCGTTTTCGACCCTTTTTTAGTAGGAAGGCCATAATGTGGCCGATTTGCATTGAATCTTAGCGTGTGACAATTCGTTGGATAGGTAAACAACATAACTACGACTTCCATGGGATATTTTTGCATTCTCTAAAAATTCGGCCAAAATGGAGGTTAAGAAAATCTCCTCGTTAATTTAGGACATTACTCGTTTTCGACCCATTTTTACTAGGAAGGCCATAAAGTGGCCGATTTGTATTGAATCTTAGCATGTGACAATTCGTTGGATAGGTAAACAACGTAACTACGACTTCCATGGGATATTTTTGCATTCTCTAAAAATTCGGCCAAAACGGAGGTTAAGAAAATCTCCTCGTTAATTTTGGACATTACTCGTTTTCGACCCTTTTTTAGTAGGAAGGCCATAATGTGGCCGATTTGCATTGAATCTTAGCGTGTGACAATTCGTTGGATAGATAAACAACATAACTACGTCTTCCATGGGATATTTTTGCATTCTCTAAAAATTCGGCCAAAATGGAGGTTTAGAAAATCTCCTCGTTAATTTAGGACATTACTCGTTTTCGACCCATTTTTACTAGGAAGGCCATAAAGTGGCCGATTTGTATTGAATCTTAGCAAGTGACAATTCGTTGGATAGGTAAACAACATAACTACGTCTTCCATGGGATATTTTTGCATTCTCTAAAAATTCGGCCAAAACGGAGGTTAAGAAAATCTCCTCGTTAATTTAGGACATTACTCGTTTTCGACCCTTTTTTAGTAGGAAGGCCATAATGTGGCCGATTTGCATTGAATCTTAGCGTGTGACAATTCGTTGGATAGGTAAACAACATAACTACGACTTCCATGGGATATTTTTGCATTCTCTAAAAATTCGGCCAAAATGGAGGTTAAGAAAATCTCCTCGTTAATTTAGGACATTACTCGTTTTCGACCCATTTTTACTAGGAAGGCCATAAAGTGGCCGATTTGTATTGAATCTTAGCATGTGACAATTCGTTGGATAGGTAAACAACATAACTACGACTTCCATGGGATATTTTTGCATTCTCTAAAAATTCGGCCAAAACGGAGGTTAAGAAAATCTCCTCGTTAATTTAGGACATTACTCGTTTTCGACCCTTTTTTAGTAGGAAGGCCATAATGTGGCCGATTTGCATTGAATCTTAGCGTGTGACAATTCGTTGGATAGATAAACAACATAACTACGTCTTCCATGGGATATTTTTGCATTCTCTAAAAATTCGGCCAAAATGGAGGTTTAGAAAATCTCCTCGTTAATTTAGGACATTACTCGTTTTCGACCCATTTTTACTAGGAAGGCCATAAAGTGGCCGATTTGTATTGAATCTTAGCAAGTGACAATTCGTTGGATAGGTAAACAACATAACTACGTCTTCCATGGGATATTTTTGCATTCTCTAAAAATTCGGCCAAAACGGAGGTTAAGAAAATCTCCTCGTTAATTTAGGACATTACTCGTTTTCGACCCTTTTTTAGTAGGAAGGCCATAATGTGGCCGATTTGCATTGAATCTTAGCGTGTGACAATTCGTTGGATAGGTAAACAACATAACTACGACTTCCATGGGATATTTTTGCATTCTCTAAAAATTCGGCCAAAATGGAGGTTAAGAAAATCTCCTCGTTAATTTAGGACATTACTCGTTTTCGACCCATTTTTACTAGGAAGGCCATAAAGTGGCCGATTTGTATTGAATCTTAGCATGTGACAATTCGTTGGATAGGTAAACAACATAACTACGACTTCCATGGGATATTTTTGCATTCTCTAAAAATTCGGCCAAAACGGAGGTTAAGAAAATCTCCTCGTTAATTTAGGACATTACTCGTTTTCGACCCTTTTTTAGTAGGAAGGCCATAATGTGGCCGATTTGCATTGAATCTTAGCGTGTGACAATTCGTTGGATAGATAAACAACATAACTACGACTTCCATGGGATATTTTTGCATTCTCTAAAAATTCGGCCAAAATGGAGGTTAAGAAAATCTCCTCGTTAATTTAGGACATTACTCGTTTTCGACCCATTTTTACTAGGAAGGCCATAAAGTGGCCGATTTGTATTGAATCTTAGCAAGTGACAATTCGTTGGATAGGTAAACAACATAACTACGTCTTCCATGGGATATTTTTGCATTCTCTAAAAATTCGGCCAAAACGGAGGTTAAGAAAATCTCCTCGTTAATTTAGGACATTACTCGTTTTCGACCCTTTTTTAGTAGGAAGGCCATAATGTGGCCGATTTGCATTGAATCTTAGCGTGTGACAATTCGTTGGATAGGTAAACAACATAACTACGACTTCCATGGGATATTTTTGCATTCTCTAAAAATTCGGCCAACATGGAGGTTAAGAAAATCTCCTCGTTAATTTAGGACATTACTCGTTTTCGACCCATTTTTACTAGGAAGGCCATAAAGTGGCCGATTTGTATTGAATCTTAGCATGTGACAATTCGTTGGATAGGTAAACAACATAGCTACGACTTCCATGGGATATTTTTGCATTCTCTAAAAATTCGGCCAAAATGGAGGTTAAGAAAATCTCCTCGTTAATTTAGGACATTACTCGTTTTCGACCCATTTTTACTAGGAAGGCCATAAAGTGGCCGATTTGTATTGAATCTTAGCATGTGACAATTTGTTGGATAGGTAAACAACATAACTACGTCTTCCATGGGATATTTTTGCATTCTCTAAAAATTCGGCCAAAACGGAGGTTAAGAAAATCTCCTCGTTAATTTAGGACATTACTCGTTTTCGACCCTTTTTTAGTAGGAAGGCCATAATGTGGCCGATTTGCATTGAATCTTAGCGTGTGACAATTCGTTGGATAGATAAACAACATAACTACGTCTTCCATGGGATATTTTTGCATTCTCTAAAAATTCGGCCAAAATGGAGGTTTAGAAAATCTCCTCGTTAATTTAGGACATTACTCGTTTTCGACCCATTTTTACTAGGAAGGCCATAAAGTGGCCGATTTGTATTGAATCTTAGCAAGTGACAATTCGTTGGATAGGTAAACAACATAACTACGTCTTCCATGGGATATTTTTGCATTCTCTAAAAATTCGGCCAAAACGGAGGTTAAGAAAATCTCCTCGTTAATTTAGGACATTACTCGTTTTCGACCCTTTTTTAGTAGGAAGGCCATAATGTGGCCGATTTGCATTGAATCTTAGCGTGTGACAATTCGTTGGATAGGTAAACAACATAACTACGACTTCCATGGGATATTTTTGCATTCTCTAAAAATTCGGCCAAAATGGAGGTTAAGAAAATCTCCTCGTTAATTTAGGACATTACTCGTTTTCGACCCATTTTTACTAGGAAGGCCATAAAGTGGCCGATTTGTATTGAATCTTAGCATGTGACAATTCGTTGGATAGGTAAACAACATAACTACGACTTCCATGGGATATTTTTGCATTCTCTAAAAATTCGGCCAAAACGGAGGTTAAGAAAATCTCCTCGTTAATTTAGGACATTACTCGTTTTCGACCCTTTTTTAGTAGGAAGGCCATAATGTGGCCGATTTGCATTGAATCTTAGCGTGTGACAATTCGTTGGATAGATAAACAACATAACTACGACTTCCATGGGATATTTTTGCATTCTCTAAAAATTCGGCCAAAATGGAGGTTAAGAAAATCTCCTCGTTAATTTAGGACATTACTCGTTTTCGACCCATTTTTACTAGGAAGGCCATAAAGTGGCCGATTTGTATTGAATCTTAGCAAGTGACAATTCGTTGGATAGGTAAACAACATAACTACGTCTTCCATGGGATATTTTTGCATTCTCTAAAAATTCGGCCAAAACGGAGGTTAAGAAAATCTCCTCGTTAATTTAGGACATTACTCGTTTTCGACCCTTTTTTAGTAGGAAGGCCATAATGTGGCCGATTTGCATTGAATCTTAGCGTGTGACAATTCGTTGGATAGGTAAACAACATAACTACGACTTCCATGGGATATTTTTGCATTCTCTAAAAATTCGGCCAACATGGAGGTTAAGAAAATCTCCTCGTTAATTTAGGACATTACTCGTTTTCGACCCATTTTTACTAGGAAGGCCATAAAGTGGCCGATTTGTATTGAATCTTAGCATGTGACAATTCGTTGGATAGGTAAACAACATAGCTACGACTTCCATGGGATATTTTTGCATTCTCTAAAAATTCGGCCAAAATGGAGGTTAAGAAAATCTCCTCGTTAATTTAGGACATTACTCGTTTTCGACCCATTTTTACTAGGAAGGCCATAAAGTGGCCGATTTGTATTGAATCTTAGCATGTGACAATTTGTTGGATAGGTAAACAACATAACTACGTCTTCCATGGGATATTTTTGCATTCTCTAAAAATTCGGCCAAAACGGAGGTTAAGAAAATCTCCTCGTTAATTTAGGACATTACTCGTTTTCGACCCTTTTTTAGTAGGAAGGCCATAATGTGGCCGATTTGCATTGAATCTTAGCGTGTGACAATTCGTTGGATAGGTAAACAACATAACTACGACTTCCATGGGATATTTTTGCATTCTCTAAAAATTCGGCCAAAATGGAGGTTAAGAAAATCTCCTCGTTAATTTAGGACATTACTCGTTTTCGACCCATTTTTACTAGGAAGGCCATAAAGTGGCCGATTTGTATTGAATCTTAGCATGTGACAATTCGTTGGATAGGTAAACAACGTAACTACGACTTCCATGGGATATTTTTGCATTCTCTAAAAATTCGGCCAAAACGGAGGTTAAGAAAATCTCCTCGTTAATTTTGGACATTACTCGTTTTCGACCCTTTTTTAGTAGGAAGGCCATAATGTGGCCGATTTGCATTGAATCTTAGCGTGTGACAATTCGTTGGATAGATAAACAACATAACTACGTCTTCCATGGGATATTTTTGCATTCTCTAAAAATTCGGCCAAAATGGAGGTTTAGAAAATCTCCTCGTTAATTTAGGACATTACTCGTTTTCGACCCATTTTTACTAGGAAGGCCATAAAGTGGCCGATTTGTATTGAATCTTAGCAAGTGACAATTCGTTGGATAGGTAAACAACATAACTACGTCTTCCATGGGATATTTTTGCATTCTCTAAAAATTCGGCCAAAACGGAGGTTAAGAAAATCTCCTCGTTAATTTAGGACATTACTCGTTTTCGACCCTTTTTTAGTAGGAAGGCCATAATGTGGCCGATTTGCATTGAATCTTAGCGTGTGACAATTCGTTGGATAGGTAAACAACATAACTACGACTTCCATGGGATATTTTTGCATTCTCTAAAAATTCGGCCAAAATGGAGGTTAAGAAAATCTCCTCGTTAATTTAGGACATTACTCGTTTTCGACCCATTTTTACTAGGAAGGCCATAAAGTGGCCGATTTGTATTGAATCTTAGCATGTGACAATTCGTTGGATAGGTAAACAACATAACTACGACTTCCATGGGATATTTTTGCATTCTCTAAAAATTCGGCCAAAACGGAGGTTAAGAAAATCTCCTCGTTAATTTAGGACATTACTCGTTTTCGACCCTTTTTTAGTAGGAAGGCCATAATGTGGCCGATTTGCATTGAATCTTAGCGTGTGACAATTCGTTGGATAGATAAACAACATAACTACGTCTTCCATGGGATATTTTTGCATTCTCTAAAAATTCGGCCAAAATGGAGGTTTAGAAAATCTCCTCGTTAATTTAGGACATTACTCGTTTTCGACCCATTTTTACTAGGAAGGCCATAAAGTGGCCGATTTGTATTGAATCTTAGCAAGTGACAATTCGTTGGATAGGTAAACAACATAACTACGTCTTCCATGGGATATTTTTGCATTCTCTAAAAATTCGGCCAAAACGGAGGTTAAGAAAATCTCCTCGTTAATTTAGGACATTACTCGTTTTCGACCCTTTTTTAGTAGGAAGGCCATAATGTGGCCGATTTGCATTGAATCTTAGCGTGTGACAATTCGTTGGATAGGTAAACAACATAACTACGACTTCCATGGGATATTTTTGCATTCTCTAAAAATTCGGCCAAAATGGAGGTTAAGAAAATCTCCTCGTTAATTTAGGACATTACTCGTTTTCGACCCATTTTTACTAGGAAGGCCATAAAGTGGCCGATTTGTATTGAATCTTAGCATGTGACAATTCGTTGGATAGGTAAACAACATAACTACGACTTCCATGGGATATTTTTGCATTCTCTAAAAATTCGGCCAAAACGGAGGTTAAGAAAATCTCCTCGTTAATTTAGGACATTACTCGTTTTCGACCCTTTTTTAGTAGGAAGGCCATAATGTGGCCGATTTGCATTGAATCTTAGCGTGTGACAATTCGTTGGATAGATAAACAACATAACTACGACTTCCATGGGATATTTTTGCATTCTCTAAAAATTCGGCCAAAATGGAGGTTAAGAAAATCTCCTCGTTAATTTAGGACATTACTCGTTTTCGACCCATTTTTACTAGGAAGGCCATAAAGTGGCCGATTTGTATTGAATCTTAGCAAGTGACAATTCGTTGGATAGGTAAACAACATAACTACGTCTTCCATGGGATATTTTTGCATTCTCTAAAAATTCGGCCAAAACGGAGGTTAAGAAAATCTCCTCGTTAATTTAGGACATTACTCGTTTTCGACCCTTTTTTAGTAGGAAGGCCATAATGTGGCCGATTTGCATTGAATCTTAGCGTGTGACAATTCGTTGGATAGGTAAACAACATAACTACGACTTCCATGGGATATTTTTGCATTCTCTAAAAATTCGGCCAACATGGAGGTTAAGAAAATCTCCTCGTTAATTTAGGACATTACTCGTTTTCGACCCATTTTTACTAGGAAGGCCATAAAGTGGCCGATTTGTATTGAATCTTAGCATGTGACAATTCGTTGGATAGGTAAACAACATAGCTACGACTTCCATGGGATATTTTTGCATTCTCTAAAAATTCGGCCAAAATGGAGGTTAAGAAAATCTCCTCGTTAATTTAGGACATTACTCGTTTTCGACCCATTTTTACTAGGAAGGCCATAAAGTGGCCGATTTGTATTGAATCTTAGCATGTGACAATTTGTTGGATAGGTAAACAACATAACTACGTCTTCCATGGGATATTTTTGCATTCTCTAAAAATTCGGCCAAAACGGAGGTTAAGAAAATCTCCTCGTTAATTTAGGACATTACTCGTTTTCGACCCTTTTTTAGTAGGAAGGCCATAATGTGGCCGATTTGCATTGAATCTTAGCGTGTGACAATTCGTTGGATAGGTAAACAACATAACTACGACTTCCATGGGATATTTTTGCATTCTCTAAAAATTCGGCCAAAATGGAGGTTAAGAAAATCTCCTCGTTAATTTAGGACATTACTCGTTTTCGACCCATTTTTACTAGGAAGGCCATAAAGTGGCCGATTTGTATTGAATCTTAGCATGTGACAATTCGTTGGATAGGTAAACAACGTAACTACGACTTCCATGGGATATTTTTGCATTCTCTAAAAATTCGGCCAAAACGGAGGTTAAGAAAATCTCCTCGTTAATTTTGGACATTACTCGTTTTCGACCCTTTTTTAGTAGGAAGGCCATAATGTGGCCGATTTGCATTGAATCTTAGCGTGTGACAATTCGTTGGATAGATAAACAACATAACTACGTCTTCCATGGGATATTTTTGCATTCTCTAAAAATTCGGCCAAAATGGAGGTTTAGAAAATCTCCTCGTTAATTTAGGACATTACTCGTTTTCGACCCATTTTTACTAGGAAGGCCATAAAGTGGCCGATTTGTATTGAATCTTAGCAAGTGACAATTCGTTGGATAGGTAAACAACATAACTACGTCTTCCATGGGATATTTTTGCATTCTCTAAAAATTCGGCCAAAACGGAGGTTAAGAAAATCTCCTCGTTAATTTAGGACATTACTCGTTTTCGACCCTTTTTTAGTAGGAAGGCCATAATGTGGCCGATTTGCATTGAATCTTAGCGTGTGACAATTCGTTGGATAGGTAAACAACATAACTACGACTTCCATGGGATATTTTTGCATTCTCTAAAAATTCGGCCAAAATGGAGGTTAAGAAAATCTCCTCGTTAATTTAGGACATTACTCGTTTTCGACCCATTTTTACTAGGAAGGCCATAAAGTGGCCGATTTGTATTGAATCTTAGCATGTGACAATTCGTTGGATAGGTAAACAACATAGCTACGACTTCCATGGGATATTTTTGCATTCTCTAAAAATTCGGCCAAAATGGAGGTAAAGAAAATCTCCTCGTTAATTTAGGACATTACTCGTTTTCGACCCATTTTTACTAGGAAGGCCATAAAGTGGCCGATTTGTATTGAATCTTAGCAAGTGACAATTCGTTGGATAGGTAAACAACATAACTACGTCTTCCATGGGATATTTTTGCATTCTCTAAAAATTCGGCCAAAACGGAGGTTAAGAAAATCTCCTCGTTAATTTAGGACATTACTCGTTTTCGACCCTTTTTTAGTAGGAAGGCCATAATGTGGCCGATTTGCATTGAATCTTAGCGTGTGACAATTCGTTGGATAGGTAAACAACATAACTACGACTTCCATGGGATATTTTTGCATTCTCTAAAAATTCGGCCAAAATGGAGGTTAAGAAAATCTCCTCGTTAATTTAGGACATTACTCGTTTTCGACCCATTTTTACTAGGAAGGCCATAAAGTGGCCGATTTGTATTGAATCTTAGCATGTGACAATTCGTTGGAAAGGTAAACAACATAACTACGACTTCCATGGGATATTTTTGCATTCTCTAAAAATTCGGCCAAAACGGAGGTTAAGAAAATCTCCTCGTTAATTTAGGACATTACTCGTTTTCGACCCTTTTTTACTAGGAAGGCCATAATGTGGCCGATTTGCATTGAATCTTAGCATGTGACAATTCGTTGGATAGATAAACAACATAACTACGACTTCCATGGGATATTTTCGCATTCTCTAAAAATTAGGCCAAAATGGAGGTTAAGAAAATCTCCTCGTTAATTTAGGACATAACTCGTTTTCAACCCATTTTTAGTAGGAAGGCCATAATGTGGCCGATTTGCATTGAATCTTAGCGTGTGACAATTCGTTGGATAGATAAACAACATAACTACGACTTCCATGGGATATTTTTGCATTCTCTAAAAATTCGGCCAAAATGGAGGTTAAGAAAATCTCCTCGTTAATTTAGGACATTACTCGTTTTCGACCCATTTTTACTAGGAAGGCCATAAAGTGGCCGATTTGTATTGAATCTTAGCAAGTGACAATTCGTTGGATAGGTAAACAACATAACTACGTCTTCCATGGGATATTTTTGCATTCTCTAAAAATTCGGCCAAAACGGAGGTTAAGAAAATCTCCTCGTTAATTTAGGACATTACTCGTTTTCGACCCTTTTTTAGTAGGAAGGCCATAATGTGGCCGATTTGCATTGAATCTTAGCGTGTGACAATTCGTTGGATAGGTAAACAACATAACTACGACTTCCATGGGATATTTTTGCATTCTCTAAAAATTCGGCCAAAATGGAGGTTAAGAAAATCTCCTCGTTAATTTTGGACATTACTCGTTTTCGACCCATTTTTACTAGGAAGGCCATAAAGTGGCCGATTTGTATTGAATCTTAGCATGTGACAATTCGTTGGATAGGTAAACAACATAGCTACGACTTCCATTGGATATTTTTGCATTCTCTAAAAATTCGGCCAAAATGGAGGTTAAGAAAATCTCCTCGTTAATTTAGGACATTACTCGTTTTCGACCCATTTTTACTAGGAAGGCCATAAAGTGGCCGATTTGTATTGAATCTTAGCATGTGACAATTTGTTGGATAGGTAAACAACATAACTACGTCTTCCATGGGATATTTTTGCATTCTCTAAAAATTCGGCCAAAACGGAGGTTAAGAAAATCTCCTCGTTAATTTAGGACATTACTCGTTTTCGACCCTTTTTTAGCAGGAAGGCCATAATGTGGCCGATTTGCATTGAATCTTAGCGTGTGACAATTCGTTGGATAGGTAAACAACATAACTACGACTTCCATGGGATATTTTTGCATTCTCTAAAAATTCGGCCAAAATGGAGGTTAAGAAAATCTCCTCGTTAATTTAGGACATTACTCGTTTTCGACCCATTTTAACTAGGAAGGCCATAAAGTGGCCGATTTGTATTGAATCTTAGCATGTGACAATTCGTTGGATAGGTAAACAACATAACTACGACTTCCATGGGATATTTTTGCATTCTCTAAAAATTCGGCCAAAACGGAGGTTAAGAAAATCTCCTCGTTAATTTAGGACATTACTCGTTTTCGACCCTTTTTTAGTAGGAAGGCCATTATGTGGCCGATTTGCATTGAATCTTAGCGTGTGACAATTCGTTGGATAGATAAACAACATAACTACGACTTCCATGGGATATTTTTGCATTCTCTAAAAATTCGGCCAAAATGGAGGTTAAGAAAATCTCCTCGTTAATTTAGGACATTACTCGTTTTCGACCCATTTTTACTAGGAAGGCCATAAAGTGGCCGATTTGTATTGAATCTTAGCATGTGACAATTCGTTGGATAGGTAAACAACATAGCTACGACTTCCATGGGATATTTTTGCATTCTCTAAAAATTCGGCCAAAATGGAGGTTAAGAAAATCTCCTCGTTAATTTAGGACATTACTCGTTTTCGACCCATTTTTACTAGGAAGGCCATAAAGTGGCCGATTTGTATTGAATCTTAGCATGTGACAATTTGTTGGATAGGTAAACAAGATAACTACGTCTTCCATGGGATATTTTTGCATTCTCTAAAAATTCGGCCAAAACGGAGGTTAAGAAAATCTCCTCGTTAATTTAGGACATTACTCGTTTTCGACCCATTTTTAGTAGGAAGGCCATAAAGTGGCCGATTTGCATTGAATCTTAGCGTGTGACAATTTGTTGGATAGGTAAACAACATAACTACGTCTTCCATGGGATATTTTTGCATTCTCTAAAAATTTGGCCAAAACGGAGGTTAAGAAAATCTCCTCGTTAATTTAGGACATTACTCGTTTTCGACCCTTTTTTAGTAGGAAGGCCATAATGTGGCCGATTTGCATTGAATCTTAGCGTGTGACAATTCGTTGGAAAGGTAAACAACATAACTACGACTTCCATGGGATATTTTTGCATTCTCTAAAAATTCGGCCAAAATGGAGGTTAAGAAAATCTCCTCGTTAATTTAGGACATTACTCGTTTTTGACCCATTTTTACTAGGAAGGCCATAAAGTGGCCGATTTGTATTGAATCTTAGCATGTGACAATTCGTTGGAAAGGTAAACAACATAACTACGACTTCCATGGGATATTTTTGCATTCTCTAAAAATTCGGCCAAAACGGAGGTTAAGAAAATCTCCTCGTTAATTTAGGACATTACTCGTTTTCGACCCTTTTTTACTAGGAAGGCCATAATGTGGCCGATTTGCATTGAATCTTAGCATGTGACAATTCGTTGGATAGATAAACAACATAACTACGACTTCCATGGGATATTTTCGCATTCTCTAAAAATTAGGCCAAAATGGAGGTTAAGAAAATCTCCTCGTTAATTTAGGACATAACTCGTTTTCAACCCATTTTTAGTAGGAAGGCCATAATGTGGCCGATTTGCATTGAATCTTAGCGTGTGACAATTCGTTGGATAGATAAACAACATAACTACGACTTCCATGGGATATTTTTGCATTCTCTAAAAATTCGGCCAAAATGGAGGTTAAGAAAATCTCCTCGTTAATTTAGGACATTACTCGTTTTCGACCCATTTTTACTAGGAAGGCCATAAAGTGGCCGATTTGTATTGAATCTTAGCAAGTGACAATTCGTTGGATAGGTAAACAACATAACTACGTCTTCCATGGGATATTTTTGCATTCTCTAAAAATTCGGCCAAAACGGAGGTTAAGAAAATCTCCTCGTTAATTTAGGACATTACTCGTTTTCGACCCTTTTTTAGTAGGAAGGCCATAATGTGGCCGATTTGCATTGAATCTTAGCGTGTGACAATTCGTTGGATAGGTAAACAACATAACTACGACTTCCATGTGATTTTTTTGCATTCTCTAAAAATTCGGCCAAAATGGAGGTTAAGAAAATCTCCTCGTTAATTTAGGACATTACTCGTTTTCGACCCATTTTTACTAGGAAGGCCATAAAGTGGCCGATTTGTATTGAATCTTAGCATGTGACAATTCGTTGGATAGATAAACAACATAACTACGACTTCCATGGGATATTTTCGCATTCTCTAAAAATTAGGCCAAAATGGAGGTTAAGAAAATCTCCTCGTTAATTTAGGACATAACTCGTTTTCAACCCATTTTTAGTAGGAAGGCCATAATGTGGCCGATTTGCATTGAATCTTAGCGTGTGACAATTCGTTGGATAGATAAACAACATAACTACGACTTCCATGGGATATTTTTGCATTCTCTAAAAATTCGGCCAAAATGGAGGTTAAGAAAATCTCCTCGTTAATTTAGGACATTACTCGTTTTCGACCCATTTTTACTAGGAAGGCCATAAAGTGGCCGATTTGTATTGAATCTTAGCAAGTGACAATTCGTTGGATAGGTAAACAACATAACTACGTCTTCCATGGGATATTTTTGCATTCTCTAAAAATTCGGCCAAAACGGAGGTTAAGAAAATCTCCTCGTTAATTTAGGACATTACTCGTTTTCGACCCTTTTTTAGTAGGAAGGCCATAATGTGGCCGATTTGCATTGAATCTTAGCGTGTGACAATTCGTTGGATAGGTAAACAACATAACTACGACTTCCATGTGATTTTTTTGCATTCTCTAAAAATTCGGCCAAAATGGAGGTTAAGAAAATCTCCTCGTTAATTTAGGACATTACTCGTTTTCGACCCATTTTTACTAGGAAGGCCATAAAGTGGCCGATTTGTATTGAATCTTAGCATGTGACAATTCGTTGGATAGGTAAACAACATAGCTACGACTTCCATGGGATATTTTTGCATTCTCTAAAAATTCGGCCAAAATGGAGGTTAAGAAAATCTCCTCGTTAATTTAGGACATTACTCGTTTTCGACCCATTTTTACTAGGAAGGCCATAAAGTGGCCGATTTGTATTGAATCTTAGCATGTGACAATTTGTTGGATAGGTAAACAAGATAACTACGTCTTCCATGGGATATTTTTGCATTCTCTAAAAATTCGGCCAAAACGGAGGTTAAGAAAATCTCCTCGTTAATTTAGGACATTACTCATTTTCGACCTTTTTTAGTAGGAAGGCCATAATGTGGCCGATTTGCATTGAATCTTAGCGTGTGACAATTCGTTGGATAGGTAAACAACATAACTACGACTTCCATGGGATATTTTTGCATTCTCTAAAAATTCGGCCAAAATGGAGGTTAAGAAAATCTCCTCGTTAATTTAGGACATTACTCGTTTTCGACCCATTTTTACTAGGAAGGCCATAAAGTGGCCGATTTGTATTGAATCTTAGCATGTGACAATTCGTTGGAAAGGTAAACAACATAACTACGACTTCCATGGGATATTTTTGCATTCTCTAAAAATTCGGCCAAAACGGAGGTTAAGAAAATCTCCTCGTTAATTTAGGACATTACTCGTTTTCGACCCTTTTTTACTAGGAAGGCCATAATGTGGCCGATTTGCATTGAATCTTAGCATGTGACAATTCGTTGGATAGATAAACAACATAACTACGACTTCCATGGGATATTATCGCATTCTCTAAAAATTAGGCCAAAATGGAGGTTAAGAAAATCTCCTCGTTAATTTAGGACATAACTCGTTTTCAACCCATTTTTAGTAGGAAGGCCATAATGTGGCCGATTTGCATTGAATCTCAGCGTGTGACAATTTGTTGGATAGGTAAACAACATAACTACGACTTCCATGGGATATTTTTGCATTCTCTAAAAATTCGGCCAAAATGGAGGTTAAGAAAATCTCCTCGTTAATTTAGGACATTACTCGTTTTCGACCCATTTTTACTAGGAAGGCCATAAAGTGGCCGATTTGTATTGAATCTTAGCATGTGACAATTTGTTGGATAGGTAAACAACATAACTACGTCTTCCATGGGATATTCTTGCATTCTCTAAAAATTCGGCCAAAACGGAGGTTAAGAAAATCTCCTCGTTAATTTAGGACATTACTCGTTTTCGACCCTTTTTTAGTAGGAAGGCCATAATGTGGCCGATTTGCATTGAATCTTAGCGTGTGACAATTCGTTGGATAGGTAAACAACATAACTACGACTTCCATGGGATATTTTTGCATTCTCTAAAAATTCGGCCAAAATGGAGGTTAAGAAAATCTCCTCGTTAATTTAGGACATTACTCGTTTTCGACCCATTTTTACTAGGAAGGCCATAAAGTGGCCGATTTGGATTGAATCTTAGCATGTGACAATTCGTTGGATAGGTAAACAACATAACTACGACTTCCATGGGATATTTTTGCATTCTCTAAAAATTCGGCCAAAACGGAGGTTAAGAAAATCTCCTCGTTAATTTAGGACATTACTCGTTTTCGACCCTTTTTTAGTAGGAAGGCCATAATGTGGCCGATTTGCATTGAATCTTAGCGTGTGACAATTCGTTGGATAGGTAAACAACATAACTACGACTTCCATGGGATATTTTTGCATTCTCTAAAAATTCGGCCAAAATGGAGGTTAAGAAAATCTCCTCGTTAATTTAGGACATTACTCGTTTTCGACCCATTTTTACTAGGAAGGCCATAAAGTGGCCGATTTGGATTGAATCTTAGCATGTGACAATTCGTTGGATAGGTAAACAACATAACTACGACTTCCATGGGATATTTTTGCATTCTCTAAAAATTCGGCCGAAACGGAGGTTAAGAAAATCTCCTCGTTAATTTAGGACATTACTCGTTTTCGACCCTTTTTTAGTAGGAAGGCCATAATGTGGCCGATTTGCATTGAATCTTAGCGTGTGACAATTCGTTGGATAGATAAACAACATAACTACGACTTCCATGGGATATTTTTGCATTCTCTAAAAATTCGGCCAAAATGGAGGTTAAGAAAATCTCCTCGTTAATTTAGGACATTACTCGTTTTTGACCCATTTTTACTAGGAAGGCCATAAAGTGGCCGATTTGTATTGAATCTTAGCAAGTGACAATTCGTTGGATAGGTAAACAACATAACTACGACTTCCATGGGATATTTTTGCATTCTCTAAAAATTCAGCCACAATGGAGGTTAAGAAAATCTCCTCGTTAATTTGGGACATTACTCGTTTTCGACCCTTTTTTAGTAGGAAGGCCATAATGTGGCCGATTTGCATTGAATCTTAGCGTGTGACAATTCGTTGGATAGGTAAACAACATAACTACGACTTCCATGGGATATTTTTGCATTCTCAAAAAATTCGGCCAAAATGGAGGTTAAGAAAATCTCCTCGTTAATTTAGGACATTACTCGTTTTTGACCCATTTTTACTAGGAAGGCCATAAAGTGGCCGATTTGTATTGAATCTTAGCATGTGACAATTCGTTGGTACGTCTTCCATGGGATATTTTTGCATTCTCTAAAAATTCGGCCAAAACGGAGGTTATGAAAATCTCCTCCTTAATTTAGGACATTACTCGTTTTCGACCCTTTTTTAGTAGGAAGGCCATAATGTGGCCGATTTGCATTGAATCTTAGCGTGTGACAATTCGTTGGATAGGTAAACAACATAACTACGACTTCCATGGGATATTTTTGCATTCTCTAAAAATTCGGCCAAAATGGAGGTTAAGAAAATCTCCTCGTTAATTTAGGACATTACTCGTTTTTGACCCATTTTTACTAGGAAGGCCATAAAGTGGCCGATTTGTATTGAATCTTAGCATGTGACAATTCGTTGGATAGGTAAACAACATAACTACGTCTTCCATGGGATATTTTTGCATTCTCTAAAAATTCGGCCAAAACGGAGGTTAAGAAAATCTCCTCGTTAATTTAGGACATTACTCGTTTTCGACCCTTTTTTACTAGGAAGGCCATAATGTGGCCGATTTGCATTGAATCTTAGCATGTGACAATTCGTTGGATAGATAAACAACATAACTACGACTTCCATGGGATATTTTCGCATTCTCTAAAAATTAGGCCAAAATGGAGGTTAAGAAAATCTCCTCGTTAATTTAGGACATAACTCGTTTTCAACCCATTTTTAGTAGGAAGGCCATAATGTGGCCGATTTGCATTGAATCTCAGCGTGTGACAATTCGTTGGATAGGTAAACAACATAACTACGACTTCCATGGGATATTTTTGCATTCTCTAAAAATTCGGCCAAAATGGAGGTTAAGAAAATCTCCTCGTTAATTTAGGACATTACTCGTTTTCGACCCATTTTTACTAGGAAGGCCATAAAGTGGCCGATTTGTATTGAATCTTAGCATGTGACAATTTGTTGGATAGGTAAACAACATAACTACGTCTTCCATGGGATATTTTTGCATTCTCTAAAAATTCGGCCAAAACGGAGGTTAAGAAAATCTCCTCGTTAATTTAGGACATTACTCGTTTTCGACCCTTTTTTAGTAGGAAGGCCATAATGTGGCCGATTTGCATTGAATCTTAGCGTGTGACAATTCGTTGGATAGGTAAACAACATAACTACGACTTCCATGGGATATTTTTGCATTCTCTAAAAATTCGGCCAAAACGGAGGTTAAGAAAATCTCCTCGTTAATTTAGGACATTACTCGTTTTCGACCCTTTTTTACTAGGAAGGCCATAATGTGGCCGATTTGCATTGAATCTTAGCATGTGACAATTCGTTGGATAGATAAACAACATAACTACGACTTCCATGGGATATTTTCGCATTCTCTAAAAATTAGGCCAAAATGGAGGTTAAGAAAATCTCCTCGTTAATTTAGGACATAACTCGTTTTCAACCCATTTTTAGTAGGAAGGCCATAATGTGGCCGATTTGCATTGAATCTCAGCGTGTGACAATTCGTTGGATAGGTAAACAACATAACTACGACTTCCATGGGATATTTTTGCATTCTCTAAAAATTCGGCCAAAATGGAGGTTAAGAAAATCTCCTCGTTAATTTAGGACATTACTCGTTTTCGACCCATTTTTACTAGGAAGGCCATAAAGTGGCCGATTTGTATTGAATCTTAGCATGTGACAATTTGTTGGATAGGTAAACAACATAACTACGTCTTCCATGGGATATTTTTGCATTCTCTAAAAATTCGGCCAAAACGGAGGTTAAGAAAATCTCCTCGTTAATTTAGGACATTACTCGTTTTCGACCCTTTTTTAGTAGGAAGGCCATAATGTGGCCGATTTGCATTGAATCTTAGCGTGTGACAATTCGTTGGATAGGTAAACAACATAACTACGACTTCCATGGGATATTTTTGCATTCTCTAAAAATTCGGCCAAAATGGAGGTTAAGAAAATCTCCTCGTTAATTTAGGACGTTACTCGTTTTCGACCCATTTTTACTAGGAAGGCCATAAAGTGGCCGATTTGGATTGAATCTTAGCATGTGACAATTCGTTGGATAGGTAAACAACATAACTACGACTTCCATGGGATATTTTTGCATTCTCTAAAAATTCGGCCGAAACGGAGGTTAAGAAAATCTCCTCGTTAATTTAGGACATTACTCGTTTTCGACCCTTTTTTAGTAGGAAGGCCATAATGTGGCCGATTTGCATTGAATCTTAGCATGTGACAATTCGTTGGATAGATAAACAACATAACTACGACTTCCATGGGATATTTTTGCATTCTCTAAAAATTCGGCCAAAATGGAGGTTAAGAAAATCTCCTCGTTAATTTAGGACATTACTCGTTTTCGACCCATTTTTACTAGGAAGGCCATAAAGTGGCCGATTTGTATTGAATCTTAGCATGTGACAATTTGTTGGATAGGTAAACAACATAACTACGTCTTCCATGGGATATTTTTGCATTCTCTAAAAATTCGGCCAAAACGGAGGTTAAGAAAATCTCCTCGTTAATTTAGGACATTACTCGTTTTCGACCCTTTTTTAGTAGGAAGGCCATAATGTGGCCGATTTGCATTGAATCTTAGCGTGTGACAATTCGTTGGATAGGTAAACAACATAACTACGACTTCCATGGGATATTTTTGTATTCTCTAAAAATTCGGCCAAAACGGAGGTTAAGAAAATCTCCTCGTTAATTTAGGACATTACTCGTTTTCGACCCTTTTTTACTAGGAAGGCCATAATGTGGCCGATTTGCATTGAATCTTAGCATGTGACAATTCGTTGGATAGATAAACAACATAACTACGACTTCCATGGGATATTTTCGCATTCTCTAAAAATTAGGCCAAAATGGAGGTTAAGAAAATCTCCTCGTTAATTTAGGACATAACTCGTTTTCAACCCATTTTTAGTAGGAAGGCCATAATGTGGCCGATTTGCATTGAATCTCAGCGTGTGACAATTCGTTGGATAGGTAAACAACATAACTACGACTTCCATGGGATATTTTTGCATTCTCTAAAAATTCGGCCAAAATGGAGGTTAAGAAAATCTCCTCGTTAATTTAGGACATTACTCGTTTTCGACCCATTTTTACTAGGAAGGCCATAAAGTGGCCGATTTGTATTGAATCTTAGCATGTGACAATTTGTTGGATAGGTAAACAACATAACTACGTCTTCCATGGGATATTTTTGCATTCTCTAAAAATTCGGCCAAAACGGAGGTTAAGAAAATCTCCTCGTTAATTTAGGACATTACTCGTTTTCGACCCTTTTTTAGTAGGAAGGCCATAATGTGGCCGATTTGCATTGAATCTTAGCGTGTGACAATTCGTTGGATAGGTAAACAACATAACTACGACTTCCATGGGATATTTTTGCATTCTCTAAAAATTCGGCCAAAATGGAGGTTAAGAAAATCTCCTCGTTAATTTAGGACGTTACTCGTTTTCGACCCATTTTTACTAGGAAGGCCATAAAGTGGCCGATTTGGATTGAATCTTAGCATGTGACAATTCGTTGGATAGGTAAACAACATAACTACGACTTCCATGGGATATTTTTGCATTCTCTAAAAATTCGGCCGAAACGGAGGTTAAGAAAATCTCCTCGTTAATTTAGGACATTACTCGTTTTCGACCCTTTTTTAGTAGGAAGGCCATAATGTGGCCGATTTGCATTGAATCTTAGCATGTGACAATTCGTTGGATAGATAAACAACATAACTACGACTTCCATGGGATATTTTTGCATTCTCTAAAAATTCGGCCAAAATGGAGGTTAAGAAAATCTCCTCGTTAATTTAGGACATTACTCGTTTTTGACCCATTTTTACTAGGAAGGCCATAAAGTGGCCGATTTGTATTGAATCTTAGCAAGTGACAATTCGTTGGATAGGTAAACAACATAACTACGACTTCCATGGGATATTTTTGCATTCTCTAAAAATTCAGCCACAATGGAGGTTAAGAAAATCTCCTCGTTAATTTGGGACATTACTCGTTTTCGACCCTTTTTTAGTAGGAAGGCCATAATGTGGCCGATTTGCATTGAATCTTAGCGTGTGACAATTCGTTGGATAGGTAAACAACATAACTACGACTTCCATGGGATATTTTTGCATTCTCTAAAAATTCGGCCAAAATGGAGGTTAAGAAAATCTCCTCGTTAATTTAGGACATTACTCGTTTTTGACCCATTTTTACTAGGAAGGCCATAAAGTGGCCGATTTGTATTGAATCTTAGCATGTGACAATTCGTTGGATAGGTAAACAACATAACTACGTCTTCCATGGGATATTTTTGCATTCTCTAAAAATTCGGCCAAAACGGAGGTTAAGAAAATCTCCTCCTTAATTTAGGACATTACTCGTTTTCGACCCTTTTTTAGTAGGAAGGCCATAATGTGGCCGATTTGCATTGAATCTTAGCGTGTGACAATTCGTTGGATAGGTAAACAACATAACTACGACTTCCATGGGATATTTTTGCATTCTCTAAAAATTCGGCCAAAACGGAGGTTAAGAAAATCTCCTCGTTAATTTAGGACATTACTCGTTTTCGACCCTTTTTTACTAGGAAGGCCATAATGTGGCCGATTTGCATTGAATCTTAGCATGTGACAATTCGTTGGATAGATAAACAACATAACTACGACTTCCATGGGATATTTTCGCATTCTCTAAAAATTAGGCCAAAATGGAGGTTAAGAAAATCTCCTCGTTAATTTAGGACATAACTCGTTTTCAACCCATTTTTAGTAGGAAGGCCATAATGTGGCCGATTTGCATTGAATCTCAGCGTGTGACAATTCGTTGGATAGGTAAACAACATAACTACGACTTCCATGGGATATTTTTGCATTCTCTAAAAATTCGGCCAAAATGGAGGTTAAGAAAATCTCCTCGTTAATTTAGGACATTACTCGTTTTCGACCCATTTTTACTAGGAAGGCCATAAAGTGGCCGATTTGTATTGAATCTTAGCATGTGACAATTTGTTGGATAGGTAAACAACATAACTACGTCTTCCATGGGATATTTTTGCATTCTCTAAAAATTCGGCCAAAACGGAGGTTAAGAAAATCTCCTCGTTAATTTAGGACATTACTCGTTTTCGACCCTTTTTTAGTAGGAAGGCCATAATGTGGCCGATTTGCATTGAATCTTAGCGTGTGACAATTCGTTGGATAGATAAACAACATAACTACGACTTCCATGGGATATTTTTGCATTCTCTAAAAATTCGGCCAAAATGGAGGTTAAGAAAATCTCCTCGTTAATTTAGGACATTACTCGTTTTCGACCCATTTTTACTAGGAAGGCCATAAAGTGGCCGATTTGTATTGAATCTTAGCAAGTGACAATTCGTTGGATAGGTAAACAACATAACTACGACTTCCATGGGATATTTTTGCATTCTCTAAAAATTCAGCCACAATGGAGGTTAAGAAAATCTCCTCGTTAATTTGGGACATTACTCGTTTTCGACCCTTTTTTAGTAGGAAGGCCATAATGTGGCCGATTTGCATTGAATCTTAGCGTGTGACAATTCGTTGGATAGGTAAACAACATAACTACGACTTCCATGGGATATTTTTGCATTCTCTAAAAATTCGGCCAAAATGGAGGTTAAGAAAATCTCCTCGTTAATTTAGGACATTACTCGTTTTCGACCCATTTTTACTAGGAAGGCCATAAATTGGCCGATTTGGATTGAATCTTAGCATGTGACAATTCGTTGGATAGGTAAACAACATAACTACGACTTCCATGGGATATTTTTGCATTCTCTAAAAATTCGGCCAAAACGGAGGTTAAGAAAATCTCCTCGTTAATTTAGGACATTACTCGTTTTCGACCCTTTTTTAGTAGGAAGGCCATAATGTGGCCGATTTGCATTGAATCTTAGCGTGTGACAATTCGTTGGATAGATAAACAACATAACTACGACTTCCATGGGATATTTTCGCATTCTCTAAAAATTAGGCCAAAATGGAGGTTAAGAAAATCTCCTCGTTAATTTAGGACATAACTCGTTTTCAACCCATTTTTACTAGGAAGGCCATAATGTGGCCGATTTGCATTGAATCTCAGCGTGTGACAATTCGTTGGATAGGTAAACAACATAACTACGTCTTCCATGGGATATTTTTGCATTCTCTAAAAATTCGGCCAAAACGGAGGTTATGAAAATCTCCTCGTTAATTTAGGACATTACTCGTTTTCGACCCTTTTTTAGTAGGAAGGCCATAATGTGGCCGATTTGCATTGAATCTTAGCGTGTGACAATTCGTTGGATAGGTAAACAACATAACTACGACTTCCATGGGATATTTTTGCATTCTCTAAAAATTCGGCCAAAACGGAGGTTAAGAAAATCTCCTCGTTAATTTAGGACATTACTCGTTTTCGACCCTTTTTTAGTAGGAAGGCCATAATGTGGCCGATTTGCATTGAATCTTAGCGTGTGACAATTCGTTGGATAGGTAAACAACATAACTACGACTTCCATGGGATATTTTTGCATTCTCTAAAAATTCGGCCAAAATGGAGGTTAAGAAAATCTCCTCGTTAATTTAGGACATTACTCGTTTTCGACCCATTTTTACTAGGAAGGCCATAAAGTGGCCGATTTGGATTGAATCTAAGCATGTGACAATTCGTTGGATAGGTAAACAACATAACTACGACTTCCATGGGATATTTTTGCATTCTCTAAAAATTCGGCCAAAACGGAGGTTAAGAAAATCTCCTCGTTAATTTAGGACATTACTCGTTTTCGACCCTTTTTTAGTAGGAAGGCCATAATGTGGCCGATTTGCATTGAATCTTAGCGTGTGACAATTCGTTGGATAGATAAACAACATAACTACGACTTCCATGGGATATTTTTGCATTCTCTAAAAATTCGGCCAAAATGGAGGTTAAGAAAATCTCCTCGTTAATTTAGGACATTACTCGTTTTTGACCCATTTTTACTAGGAAGGCCATAAAGTGGCCGATTTGTATTGAATCTTAGCAAGTGACAATTCGTTGGATAGGTAAACAACATAACTACGACTTCCATGGGATATTTTTGCATTCTCTAAAAATTCAGCCACAATGGAGGTTAAGAAAATCTCCTCGTTAATTTGGGACATTACTCGTTTTCGACCCTTTTTTAGTAGGAAGGCCATAATGTGGCCGATTTGCATTGAATCTTAGCGTGTGACAATTCGTTGGATAGGTAAACAACATAACTACGACTTCCATGGGATATTTTTGCATTCTCTAAAAATTCGGCCAAAATGGAGGTTAAGAAAATCTCCTCGTTAATTTAGGACATTACTCGTTTTTGACCCATTTTTACTAGGAAGGCCATAAAGTGGCCGATTTGTATTGAATCTTAGCATGTGACAATTCGTTGGATAGGTAAACAACATAACTACGTCTTCCATGGGATATTTTTGCATTCTCTAAAAATTCGGCCAAAACGGAGGTTAAGAAAATCTCCTCCTTAATTTCGGACATTACTCGTTTTCGACCCTTTTTTAGCAGGAAGGCCATAATGTGGCCGATTTGCATTGAATCTTAGCGTGTGACAATTCGTTGGATAGGTAAACAACATAACTACGACTTCCATGGGATATTTTTGCATTCTCTAAAAATTCGGCCAAAATGGAGGTTAAGAAAATCTCCTCGTTAATTTAGGACATTACTCGTTTTTGACCCATTTTTACTAGGAAGGCCATAAAGTGGCCGATTTGTATTGAATCTTAGCATGTGACAATTCGTTGGATAGGTAAACAACATAACTACGTCTTCCATGGGATATTTTTGCATTCTCTAAAAATTCGGCCAAAACGGAGGTTAAGAAAATCTCCTCGTTAATTTAGGACATTACTCGTTTTCGACCCTTTTTTACTAGGAAGGCCATAATGTGGCCGATTTGCATTGAATCTTAGCATGTGACAATTCGTTGGATAGATAAACAACATAACTACGACTTCCATGGGATATTTTCGCATTCTCTAAAAATTAGGCCAAAATGGAGGTTAAGAAAATCTCCTCGTTAATTTAGGACATAACTCGTTTTCAACCCATTTTTAGTAGGAAGGCCATAATGTGGCCGATTTGCATTGAATCTCAGCGTGTGACAATTCGTTGGATAGGTAAACAACATAACTACGACTTCCATGGGATATTTTTGCATTCTCTAAAAATTCGGCCAAAATGGAGGTTAAGAAAATCTCCTCGTTAATTTAGGACATTACTCGTTTTCGACCCATTTTTACTAGGAAGGCCATAAAGTGGCCGATTTGTATTGAATCTTAGCATGTGACAATTTGTTGGATAGGTAAACAACATAACTACGTCTTCCATGGGATATTTTTGCATTCTCTAAAAATTCGGCCAAAACGGAGGTTAAGAAAATCTCCTCGTTAATTTAGGACATTACTCGTTTTCGACCCTTTTTTAGTAGGAAGGCCATAATGTGGCCGATTTGCATTGAATCTTAGCGTGTGACAATTCGTTGGATAGGTAAACAACATAACTACGACTTCCATGGGATATTTTTGCATTCTCGAAAAATTCGGCCAAAATGGAGGTTAAGAAAATCTCCTCGTTAATTTAGGACATTACTCGTTTTCGACCCATTTTTACTAGGAAGGCCATAAAGTGGCCGATTTGGATTGAATCTTAGCATGTGACAATTCGTTGGATAGGTAAACAACATAACTACGACTTCCATGGGATATTTTTGCATTCTCTAAAAATTCGGCCGAAATGGAGGTTAAGAAAATCTCCTCGTTAATTTAGGACATTACTCGTTTTCGACCCTTTTTTAGTAGGAAGGCCATAATGTGGCCGATTTGCATTGAATCTTAGCGTGTGACAATTCGTTGGATAGATAAACAACATAACTACGACTTCCATGGGATATTTTTGCATTCTCTAAAAATTCGGCCAAAATGGAGGTTAAGAAAATCTCCTCGTTAATTTAGGACATTACTCGTTTTCGACCCATTTTTACTAGGAAGGCCATAAAGTGGCCGATTTGTATTGAATCTTAGCAAGTGACAATTCGTTGGATAGGTAAACAACATAACTACGACTTCCATGGGATATTTTTGCATTCTCTAAAAATTCAGCCACAATGGAGGTTAAGAAAATCTCCTCGTTAATTTGGGACATTACTCGTTTTCGACCCTTTTTTAGTAGGAAGGCCATAATGTGGCCGGTTTGCATTGAATCTTAGCGTGTGACAATTCGTTGGATAGGTAAACAACATAACTACGACTTCCATGGGATATTTTTGCATTCTCTAAAAATTTGGCCAAAATGGAGGTTAAGAAAATCTCCTCGTTAATTTAGGACATTACTCGTTTTCGACCCATTTTTACTAGGAAGGCCATAAATTGGCCGATTTGGATTGAATCTTAGCATGTGACAATTCGTTGGATAGGTAAACAACATAACTACGACTTCCATGGGATATTTTTGCATTCTCTAAAAATTCGGCCAAAACGGAGGTTAAGAAAATCTCCTCGTTAATTTAGGACATTACTCGTTTTCGACCCTTTTTTAGTAGGAAGGCCATAATGTGGCCGATTTGCATTGAATCTTAGCGTGTGACAATTCGTTGGATAGATAAACAACATAACTACGACTTCCATGGGATATTTTCGCATTCTCTAAAAATTAGGCCAAAATGGAGGTTAAGAAAATCTCCTCGTTAATTTAGGACATAACTCGTTTTCAACCCATTTTTACTAGGAAGGCCATAATGTGGCCGATTTGCATTGAATCTCAGCGTGTGACAATTCGTTGGATAGGTAAACAACATAACTACGTCTTCCATGGGATATTTTTGCATTCTCTAAAAATTCGGCCAAAACGGAGGTTATGAAAATCTCCTCGTTAATTTAGGACATTACTCGTTTTCGACCCTTTTTTAGTAGGAAGGCCATAATGTGGCCGATTTGCATTGAATCTTAGCGTGTGACAATTCGTTGGATAGGTAAACAACATAACTACGACTTCCATGGGATATTTTTGCATTCTCTAAAAATTCGGCCAAAACGGAGGTTAAGAAAATCTCCTCGTTAATTTAGGACATTACTCGTTTTCGACCCTTTTTTAGTAGGAAGGCCATAATGTGGCCGATTTGCATTGAATCTTAGCGTGTGACAATTCGTTGGATAGGTAAACAACATAACTACGACTTCCATGGGATATTTTTGCATTCTCTAAAAATTCGGCCAAAATGGAGGTTAAGAAAATCTCCTCGTTAATTTAGGACATTACTCGTTTTCGACCCATTTTTACTAGGAAGGCCATAAAGTGGCCGATTTGGATTGAATCTAAGCATGTGACAATTCGTTGGATAGGTAAACAACATAACTACGACTTCCATGGGATATTTTTGCATTCTCTAAAAATTCGGCCAAAACGGAGGTTAAGAAAATCTCCTCGTTAATTTAGGACATTACTCGTTTTCGACCCTTTTTTAGTAGGAAGGCCATAATGTGGCCGATTTGCATTGAATCTTAGCGTGTGACAATTCGTTGGATAGATAAACAACATAACTACGACTTCCATGGGATATTTTTGCATTCTCTAAAAATTCGGCCAAAATGGAGGTTAAGAAAATCTCCTCGTTAATTTAGGACATTACTCGTTTTTGACCCATTTTTACTAGGAAGGCCATAAAGTGGCCGATTTGTATTGAATCTTAGCAAGTGACAATTCGTTGGATAGGTAAACAACATAACTACGACTTCCATGGGATATTTTTGCATTCTCTAAAAATTCAGCCACAATGGAGGTTAAGAAAATCTCCTCGTTAATTTGGGACATTACTCGTTTTCGACCCTTTTTTAGTAGGAAGGCCATAATGTGGCCGATTTGCATTGAATCTTAGCGTGTGACAATTCGTTGGATAGGTAAACAACATAACTACGACTTCCATGGGATATTTTTGCATTCTCTAAAAATTCGGCCAAAATGGAGGTTAAGAAAATCTCCTCGTTAATTTAGGACATTACTCGTTTTTGACCCATTTTTACTAGGAAGGCCATAAAGTGGCCGATTTGTATTGAATCTTAGCATGTGACAATTCGTTGGATAGGTAAACAACATAACTACGTCTTCCATGGGATATTTTTGCATTCTCTAAAAATTCGGCCAAAACGGAGGTTAAGAAAATCTCCTCCTTAATTTCGGACATTACTCGTTTTCGACCCTTTTTTAGCAGGAAGGCCATAATGTGGCCGATTTGCATTGAATCTTAGCGTGTGACAATTCGTTGGATAGGTAAACAACATAACTACGACTTCCATGGGATATTTTTGCATTCTCTAAAAATTCGGCCAAAATGGAGGTTAAGAAAATCTCCTCGTTAATTTAGGACATTACTCGTTTTTGACCCATTTTTACTAGGAAGGCCATAAAGTGGCCGATTTGTATTGAATCTTAGCATGTGACAATTCGTTGGATAGGTAAACAACATAACTACGTCTTCCATGGGATATTTTTGCATTCTCTAAAAATTCGGCCAAAACGGAGGTTAAGAAAATCTCCTCGTTAATTTAGGACATTACTCGTTTTCGACCCTTTTTTACTAGGAAGGCCATAATGTGGCCGATTTGCATTGAATCTTAGCATGTGACAATTCGTTGGATAGATAAACAACATAACTACGACTTCCATGGGATATTTTCGCATTCTCTAAAAATTAGGCCAAAATGGAGGTTAAGAAAATCTCCTCGTTAATTTAGGACATAACTCGTTTTCAACCCATTTTTAGTAGGAAGGCCATAATGTGGCCGATTTGCATTGAATCTCAGCGTGTGACAATTCGTTGGATAGGTAAACAACATAACTACGACTTCCATGGGATATTTTTGCATTCTCTAAAAATTCGGCCAAAATGGAGGTTAAGAAAATCTCCTCGTTAATTTAGGACATTACTCGTTTTCGACCCATTTTTACTAGGAAGGCCATAAAGTGGCCGATTTGTATTGAATCTTAGCATGTGACAATTTGTTGGATAGGTAAACAACATAACTACATCTTCCATGGGATATTTTTGCATTCTCTAAAAATTCGGCCAAAACGGAGGTTAAGAAAATCTCCTCGTTAATTTAGGACATTACTCGTTTTCGACCCTTTTTTATTAGGAAGGCCATAATGTGGCCGATTTGCATTGAATCTTAGCGTGTGACAATTCGTTGGATAGGTAAACAACATAACTACGACTTCCATGGGATATTTTTGCATTCTCTAAAAATTCGGCCAAAATGGAGGTTAAGAAAATCTCCTCGTTAATTTAGGACATTACTCGTTTTCGACCCATTTTTACTAGGAAGGCCATAAAGTGGCCGATTTGGATTGAATCTTAGCATGTGACAATTCGTTGGATAGGTAAACAACATAACTACGACTTCCATGGGATATTTTTGCATTCTCTAAAAATTCGGCCGAAACGGAGGTTAAGAAAATCTCCTCGTTAATTTAGGACATTACTCGTTTTCGACCCTTTTTTAGTAGGAAGGCCATAATGTGGCCGATTTGCATTGAATCTTAGCGTGTTACAATTCGTTGGATAGATAAACAACATAACTACGACTTCCATGGGATATTTTTGCATTCTCTAAAAATTCGGCCAAAATGGAGGTTAAGAAAATCTCCTCGTTAATTTAGGACATTACTCGTTTTTGACCCATTTTTACTAGGAAGGCCATAAAGTGGCCGATTTGTATTGAATCTTAGCAAGTGACAATTCGTTGGATAGGTAAACAACATAACTACGACTTCCATGGGATATTTTTGCATTCTCTAAAAATTCAGCCACAATGGAGGTTAAGAAAATCTCCTCGTTAATTTGGGACATTACTCGTTTTCGACCCTTTTTTAGTAGGAAGGCCATAATGTGGCCGATTTGCATTGAATCTTAGCGTGTGACAATTCGTTGGATAGGTAAACAACATAACTACGACTTCCATGGGATATTTTTGCATTCTCTAAAAATTCGGCCAAAATGGAGGTTAAGAAAATCTCCTCGTTAATTTAGGACATTACTCGTTTTTGACCCATTTTTACTAGGAAGGCCATAAAGTGGCCGATTTGTATTGAATCTTAGCATGTGACAATTCGTTGGATAGGTAAACAACATAACTACGTCTTCCATGGGATATTTTTGCATTCTCTAAAAATTCGGCCAAAACGGAGGTTAAGAAAATCTCCTTCTTAATTTAGGACATTACTCGTTTTCGACCCTTTTTTAGTAGGAAGGCCATAATGTGGCCGATTTGCATTGAATCTTAGCGTGTGACAATTCGTTGGATAGATAAACAACATAACTACGACTTCCATGGGATATTTTCGCATTCTCTAAAAATTAGGCCAAAATGGAGGTTAAGAAAATCTCCTCGTTAATTTAGGACATAACTCGTTTTCAACCCATTTTTACTAGGAAGGCCATAATGTGGCCGATTTGCATTGAATCTCAGCGTGTGACAATTCGTTGGATAGGTAAACAACATAACTACGTCTTCCATGGGATATTTTTGCATTCTCTAAAAATTCGGCCAAAACGGAGGTTATGAAAATCTCCTCGTTAATTTAGGACATTACTCGTTTTCGACCCTTTTTTAGTAGGAAGGCCATAATGTGGCCGATTTGCATTGAATCTTAGCGTGTGACAATTCGTTGGATAGGTAAACAACATAACTACGACTTCCATGGGATATTTTTGCATTCTCTAAAAATTCGGCCAAAACGGAGGTTAAGAAAATCTCCTCGTTAATTTAGGACATTACTCGTTTTCGACCCTTTTTTAGTAGGAAGGCCATAATGTGGCCGATTTGCATTGAATCTTAGCGTGTGACAATTCGTTGGATAGGTAAACAACATAACTACGACTTCCATGGGATATTTTTGCATTCTCTAAAAATTCGGCCAAAATGGAGGTTAAGAAAATCTCCTCGTTAATTTAGGACATTACTCGTTTTCGACCCATTTTTACTAGGAAGGCCATAAAGTGGCCGATTTGGATTGAATCTAAGCATGTGACAATTCGTTGGATAGGTAAACAACATAACTACGACTTCCATGGGATATTTTTGCATTCTCTAAAAATTCGGCCAAAACGGAGGTTAAGAAAATCTCCTCGTTAATTTAGGACATTACTCGTTTTCGACCCTTTTTTAGTAGGAAGGCCATAATGTGGCCGATTTGCATTGAATCTTAGCGTGTGACAATTCGTTGGATAGGTAAACAACATAACTACGACTTCCATGGGATATTTTTGCATTCTCTAAAAATTCGGCCAAAATGGAGGTTAAGAAAATCTCCTCGTTAATTTAGGACATTACTCGTTTTCGACCCATTTTTACTAGGAAGGCCATAAAGTGGCCGATTTGGATTGAATCTAAGCATGTGACAATTCGTTGGATAGGTAAACAACATAACTACGACTTCCATGGGATATTTTTGCATTCTCTAAAAATTCGGCCAAAACGGAGGTTAAGAAAATCTCCTCGTTAATTTAGGACATTACTCGTTTTCGACCCTTTTTTAGTAGGAAGGCCATAATGTGGCCGATTTGCATTGAATCTTAGCGTGTGACAATTCGTTGGATAGATAAACAACATAACTACGACTTCCATGGGATATTTTTGCATTCTCTAAAAATTCGGCCAAAATGGAGGTTAAGAAAATCTCCTCGTTAATTTAGGACATTACTCGTTTTTGACCCATTTTTACTAGGAAGGCCATAAAGTGGCCGATTTGTATTGAATCTTAGCAAGTGACAATTCGTTGGATAGGTAAACAACATAACTACGACTTCCATGGGATATTTTTGCATTCTCTAAAAATTCAGCCACAATGGAGGTTAAGAAAATCTCCTCGTTAATTTGGGACATTACTCGTTTTCGACCCTTTTTTAGTAGGAAGGCCATAATGTGGCCGATTTGCATTGAATCTTAGCGTGTGACAATTCGTTGGATAGGTAAACAACATAACTACGACTTCCATGGGATATTTTTGCATTCTCTAAAAATTCGGCCAAAATGGAGGTTAAGAAAATCTCCTCGTTAATTTAGGACATTACTCGTTTTTGACCCATTTTTACTAGGAAGGCCATAAAGTGGCCGATTTGTATTGAATCTTAGCATGTGACAATTCGTTGGATAGGTAAACAACATAACTACGTCTTCCATGGGATATTTTTGCATTCTCTAAAAATTCGGCCAAAACGGAGGTTAAGAAAATCTCCTCCTTAATTTCGGACATTACTCGTTTTCGACCCTTTTTTAGCAGGAAGGCCATAATGTGGCCGATTTGCATTGAATCTTAGCGTGTGACAATTCGTTGGATAGGTAAACAACATAACTACGACTTCCATGGGATATTTTTGCATTCTCTAAAAATTCGGCCAAAATGGAGGTTAAGAAAATCTCCTCGTTAATTTAGGACATTACTCGTTTTTGACCCATTTTTACTAGGAAGGCCATAAAGTGGCCGATTTGTATTGAATCTTAGCATGTGACAATTCGTTGGATAGGTAAACAACATAACTACGTCTTCCATGGGATATTTTTGCATTCTCTAAAAATTCGGCCAAAACGGAGGTTAAGAAAATCTCCTCGTTAATTTAGGACATTACTCGTTTTCGACCCTTTTTTACTAGGAAGGCCATAATGTGGCCGATTTGCATTGAATCTTAGCATGTGACAATTCGTTGGATAGATAAACAACATAACTACGACTTCCATGGGATATTTTCGCATTCTCTAAAAATTAGGCCAAAATGGAGGTTAAGAAAATCTCCTCGTTAATTTAGGACATAACTCGTTTTCAACCCATTTTTAGTAGGAAGGCCATAATGTGGCCGATTTGCATTGAATCTCAGCGTGTGACAATTCGTTGGATAGGTAAACAACATAACTACGACTTCCATGGGATATTTTTGCATTCTCTAAAAATTCGGCCAAAATGGAGGTTAAGAAAATCTCCTCGTTAATTTAGGACATTACTCGTTTTCGACCCATTTTTACTAGGAAGGCCATAAAGTGGCCGATTTGTATTGAATCTTAGCATGTGACAATTTGTTGGATAGGTAAACAACATAACTACGTCTTCCATGGGATATTTTTGCATTCTCTAAAAATTCGGCCAAAACGGAGGTTAAGAAAATCTCCTCGTTAATTTAGGACATTACTCGTTTTCGACCCTTTTTTAGTAGGAAGGCCATAATGTGGCCGATTTGCATTGAATCTTAGCGTGTGACAATTCGTTGGATAGGTAAACAACATAACTACGACTTCCATGGGATATTTTTGCATTCTCTAAAAATTCGGCCAAAATGGAGGTTAAGAAAATCTCCTCGTTAATTTAGGACATTACTCGTTTTCGACCCATTTTTACTAGGAAGGCCATAAAGTGGCCGATTTGGATTGAATCTTAGCATGTGACAATTCGTTGGATAGGTAAACAACATAACTACGACTTCCATGGGATATTTTTGCATTCTCTAAAAATTCGGCCGAAACGGAGGTTAAGAAAATCTCCTCGTTAATTTAGGACATTACTCGTTTTCGACCCTTTTTTAGTAGGAAGGCCATAATGTGGCCGATTTGCATTGAATCTTAGCGTGTTACAATTCGTTGGATAGATAAACAACATAACTACGACTTCCATGGGATATTTTTGCATTCTCTAAAAATTCGGCCAAAATGGAGGTTAAGAAAATCTCCTCGTTAATTTAGGACATTACTCGTTTTTGACCCATTTTTACTAGGAAGGCCATAAAGTGGCCGATTTGTATTGAATCTTAGCAAGTGACAATTCGTTGGATAGGTAAACAACATAACTACGACTTCCATGGGATATTTTTGCATTCTCTAAAAATTCAGCCACAATGGAGGTTAAGAAAATCTCCTCGTTAATTTGGGACATTACTCGTTTTCGACCCTTTTTTAGTAGGAAGGCCATAATGTGGCCGATTTGCATTGAATCTTAGCGTGTGACAATTCGTTGGATAGGTAAACAACATAACTACGACTTCCATGGGATATTTTTGCATTCTCTAAAAATTCGGCCAAAATGGAGGTTAAGAAAATCTCCTCGTTAATTTAGGACATTACTCGTTTTTGACCCATTTTTACTAGGAAGGCCATAAAGTGGCCGATTTGTATTGAATCTTAGCATGTGACAATTCGTTGGATAGGTAAACAACATAACTACGTCTTCCATGGGATATTTTTGCATTCTCTAAAAATTCGGCCAAAACGGAGGTTAAGAAAATCTCCTTCTTAATTTAGGACATTACTCGTTTTCGACCCTTTTTTAGTAGGAAGGCCATAATGTGGCCGATTTGCATTGAATCTTAGCGTGTGACAATTCGTTGGATAGATAAACAACATAACTACGACTTCCATGGGATATTTTCGCATTCTCTAAAAATTAGGCCAAAATGGAGGTTAAGAAAATCTCCTCGTTAATTTAGGACATAACTCGTTTTCAACCCATTTTTACTAGGAAGGCCATAATGTGGCCGATTTGCATTGAATCTCAGCGTGTGACAATTCGTTGGATAGGTAAACAACATAACTACGTCTTCCATGGGATATTTTTGCATTCTCTAAAAATTCGGCCAAAACGGAGGTTATGAAAATCTCCTCGTTAATTTAGGACATTACTCGTTTTCGACCCTTTTTTAGTAGGAAGGCCATAATGTGGCCGATTTGCATTGAATCTTAGCGTGTGACAATTCGTTGGATAGGTAAACAACATAACTACGACTTCCATGGGATATTTTTGCATTCTCTAAAAATTCGGCCAAAACGGAGGTTAAGAAAATCTCCTCGTTAATTTAGGACATTACTCGTTTTCGACCCTTTTTTAGTAGGAAGGCCATAATGTGGCCGATTTGCATTGAATCTTAGCGTGTGACAATTCGTTGGATAGGTAAACAACATAACTACGACTTCCATGGGATATTTTTGCATTCTCTAAAAATTCGGCCAAAATGGAGGTTAAGAAAATCTCCTCGTTAATTTAGGACATTACTCGTTTTCGACCCATTTTTACTAGGAAGGCCATAAAGTGGCCGATTTGGATTGAATCTAAGCATGTGACAATTCGTTGGATAGGTAAACAACATAACTACGACTTCCATGGGATATTTTTGCATTCTCTAAAAATTCGGCCAAAACGGAGGTTAAGAAAATCTCCTCGTTAATTTAGGACATTACTCGTTTTCGACCCTTTTTTAGTAGGAAGGCCATAATGTGGCCGATTTGCATTGAATCTTAGCGTGTGACAATTCGTTGGATAGATAAACAACATAACTACGACTTCCATGGGATATTTTTGCATTCTCTAAAAATTCGGCCAAAATGGAGGTTAAGAAAATCTCCTCGTTAATTTAGGACATTACTCGTTTTTGACCCATTTTTACTAGGAAGGCCATAAAGTGGCCGATTTGTATTGAATCTTAGCAAGTGACAATTCGTTGGATAGGTAAACAACATAACTACGACTTCCATGGGATATTTTTGCATTCTCTAAAAATTCAGCCACAATGGAGGTTAAGAAAATCTCCTCGTTAATTTGGGACATTACTCGTTTTCGACCCTTTTTTAGTAGGAAGGCCATAATGTGGCCGATTTGCATTGAATCTTAGCGTGTGACAATTCGTTGGATAGGTAAACAACATAACTACGACTTCCATGGGATATTTTTGCATTCTCTAAAAATTCGGCCAAAATGGAGGTTAAGAAAATCTCCTCGTTAATTTAGGACATTACTCGTTTTTGACCCATTTTTACTAGGAAGGCCATAAAGTGGCCGATTTGTATTGAATCTTAGCATGTGACAATTCGTTGGATAGGTAAACAACATAACTACGTCTTCCATGGGATATTTTTGCATTCTCTAAAAATTCGGCCAAAACGGAGGTTAAGAAAATCTCCTCCTTAATTTCGGACATTACTCGTTTTCGACCCTTTTTTAGCAGGAAGGCCATAATGTGGCCGATTTGCATTGAATCTTAGCGTGTGACAATTCGTTGGATAGGTAAACAACATAACTACGACTTCCATGGGATATTTTTGCATTCTCTAAAAATTCGGCCAAAATGGAGGTTAAGAAAATCTCCTCGTTAATTTAGGACATTACTCGTTTTTGACCCATTTTTACTAGGAAGGCCATAAAGTGGCCGATTTGTATTGAATCTTAGCATGTGACAATTCGTTGGATAGGTAAACAACATAACTACGTCTTCCATGGGATATTTTTGCATTCTCTAAAAATTCGGCCAAAACGGAGGTTAAGAAAATCTCCTCGTTAATTTAGGACATTACTCGTTTTCGACCCTTTTTTACTAGGAAGGCCATAATGTGGCCGATTTGCATTGAATCTTAGCATGTGACAATTCGTTGGATAGATAAACAACATAACTACGACTTCCATGGGATATTTTCGCATTCTCTAAAAATTAGGCCAAAATGGAGGTTAAGAAAATCTCCTCGTTAATTTAGGACATAACTCGTTTTCAACCCATTTTTAGTAGGAAGGCCATAATGTGGCCGATTTGCATTCAATCTCAGCGTGTGACAATTCGTTGGATAGGTAAACAACATAACTACGACTTCCATGGGATATTTTTGCATTCTCTAAAAATTCGGCCAAAATGGAGGTTAAGAAAATCTCCTCGTTAATTTAGGACATTACTCGTTTTCGACCCATTTTTACTAGGAAGGCCATAAAGTGGCCGATTTGTATTGAATCTTAGCATGTGACAATTTGTTGGATAGGTAAACAACATAACTACGTCTTCCATGGGATATTTTTGCATTCTCTAAAAATTCGGCCAAAACGGAGGTTAAGAAAATCTCCTCGTTAATTTAGGACATTACTCGTTTTCGACCCTTTTTTAGTAGGAAGGCCATAATGTGGCCGATTTGCATTGAATCTTAGCGTGTGACAATTCGTTGGATAGGTAAACAACATAACTACGACTTCCATGGGATATTTTTGCATTCTCTAAAAATTCGGCCAAAATGGAGGTTAAGAAAATCTCCTCGTTAATTTAGGACATTACTCGTTTTCGACCCATTTTTACTAGGAAGGCCATAAAGTGGCCGATTTGGATTGAATCTTAGCATGTGACAATTCGTTGGATAGGTAAACAACATAACTACGACTTCCATGGGATATTTTTGCATTCTCTAAAAATTCGGCCGAAACGGAGGTTAAGAAAATCTCCTCGTTAATTTAGGACATTACTCGTTTTCGACCCTTTTTTAGTAGGAAGGCCATAATGTGGCCGATTTGCATTGAATCTTAGCGTGTTACAATTCGTTGGATAGATAAACAACATAACTACGACTTCCATGGGATATTTTTGCATTCTCTAAAAATTCGGCCAAAATGGAGGTTAAGAAAATCTCCTCGTTAATTTAGGACATTACTCGTTTTTGACCCATTTTTACTAGGAAGGCCATAAAGTGGCCGATTTGTATTGAATCTTAGCAAGTGACAATTCGTTGGATAGGTAAACAACATAACTACGACTTCCATGGGATATTTTTGCATTCTCTAAAAATTCAGCCACAATGGAGGTTAAGAAAATCTCCTCGTTAATTTGGGACATTACTCGTTTTCGACCCTTTTTTAGTAGGAAGGCCATAATGTGGCCGATTTGCATTGAATCTTAGCGTGTGACAATTCGTTGGATAGGTAAACAACATAACTACGACTTCCATGGGATATTTTTGCATTCTCTAAAAATTCGGCCAAAATGGAGGTTAAGAAAATCTCCTCGTTAATTTAGGACATTACTCGTTTTTGACCCATTTTTACTAGGAAGGCCATAAAGTGGCCGATTTGTATTGAATCTTAGCATGTGACAATTCGTTGGATAGGTAAACAACATAACTACGTCTTCCATGGGATATTTTTGCATTCTCTAAAAATTCGGCCAAAACGGAGGTTAAGAAAATCTCCTTCTTAATTTAGGACATTACTCGTTTTCGACCCTTTTTTAGTAGGAAGGCCATAATGTGGCCGATTTGCATTGAATCTTAGCGTGTGACAATTCGTTGGATAGGTAAACAACATAACTACGTCTTCCATGGGATATTTTTGCATTCTCTAAAAATTCGGCCAAAACGGAGGTTAAGAAAATCTCCTCGTTAATTTAGGACATTACTCGTTTTCGACCCTTTTTTACTAGGAAGGCCATAATGTGGCCGATTTGCATTGAATCTTAGCATGTGACAATTCGTTGGATAGATAAACAACATAACTACGACTTCCATGGGATATTTTCGCATTCTCTAAAAATTAGGCCAAAATGGAGGTTAAGAAAATCTCCTCGTTAATTTAGGACATAACTCGTTTTCAACCCATTTTTAGTAGGAAGGCCATAATGTGGCCGATTTGCATTGAATCTCAGCGTGTGACAATTCGTTGGATAGGTAAACAACATAACTACGACTTCCATGGGATATTTTTGCATTCTCTAAAAATTCGGCCAAAATGGAGGTTAAGAAAATCTCCTCGTTAATTTAGGACATTACTCGTTTTCGACCCATTTCTACTAGGAAGGCCATAAAGTGGCCGATTTGTATTGAATCTTAGCATGTGACAATTCGTTGGATAGGTAAACAACATAACTACGTCTTCCATGGGATATTTTTGCATTCTCTAAAAATTCGGCCAAAACGGAGGTTAAGAAAATCTCCTCGTTAATTTAGGACATTACTCGTTTTCGACCCTTTTTTACTAGGAAGGCCATAATGTGGCCGATTTGCATTGAATCTTAGCATGTGACAATTCGTTGGATAGATAAACAACATAACTACGACTTCCATGGGATATTTTCGCATTCTCTAAAAATTAGGCCAAAATGGAGGTTAAGAAAATCTCCTCGTTAATTTAGGACATAACTCGTTTTCAACCCATTTTTAGTAGGAAGGCCATAATGTGGCCGATTTGCATTGAATCTCAGCGTGTGACAATTCGTTAGATAGGTAAACAACATAACTACGACTTCCATGGGATATTTTTGCATTCTCTAAAAATTCGGCCAAAATGGAGGTTAAGAAAATCTCCTCGTTAATTTAGGACATTACTCGTTTTCGACCCATTTTTACTAGGAAGGCCATAAAGTGGCCGATTTGTATTGAATCTTAGCATGTGACAATTCGTTGGATAGGTAAACAACATAACTACGACTTCCATGGGATATTTTTGCATTCTCTAAAAATTCGGCCAAAATGGAGGTTAAGAAAATCTCCTCGTTAATTTAGGACATAACTCGTTTTCAACCCATTTTTAGTAGGAAGGCCATAATGTGGCCGATTTGCATTGAATCTCAGCGTGTGACAATTCGTTGGATAGGTAAACAACATAACTACGACTTCCATGGGATATTTTTGCATTCTCTAAAAATTCGGCCAAAATGGAGGTTAAGAAAATCTCCTCGTTAATTTAGGACATTACTCGTTTTCGACCCATTTTTACTAGGAAGGCCATAAAGTGGCCGATTTGTATTGAATCTTAGCATGTGACAATTCGTTGGATAGGTAAACAACATAACTACGTCTTCCATGGGATATTTTTGCATTCTCTAAAAATTCGGCCAAAACGGAGGTTAAGAAAATCTCCTCGTTAATTTAGGACATTACTCGTTTTCGACCCTTTTTTAGTAGGAAGGCCATAATGTGGCCGATTTGCATTGAATCTTAGCGTGTGACAATTCGTTGGATAGGTAAACAACATAACTACGACTTCCATGGGATATTTTTGCATTCTCTAAAAATTCGGCCAAAATGGAGGTTAAGAAAATCTCCTCGTTAATTTAGGACATTACTCGTTTTCGACCCATTTTTACTAGGAAGGCCATAAAGTGGCCGATTTGGATTGAATCTTAGCATGTGACAATTCGTTGGATAGGTAAACAACATAACTACGACTTCCATGGGATATTTTTGCATTCTCTAAAAATTCGGCCGAAACGGAGGTTAAGAAAATCTCCTCGTTAATTTAGGACATTACTCGTTTTCGACCCTTTTTTAGTAGGAAGGCCATAATGTGGCCGATTTGCATTGAATCTTAGCGTGTGACAATTCGTTGGATAGATAAACAACATAACTACGACTTCCATGGGATATTTTTGCATTCTCTAAAAATTCGGCCAAAATGGAGGTTAAGAAAATCTCCTCGTTAATTTAGGACATTACTCGTTTTCGACCCATTTTTACTAGGAAGGCCATAAAGTGGCCGATTTGTATTGAATCTTAGCAAGTGACAATTCGTTGGATAGGTAAACAACATAACTACGACTTCCATGGGATATTTTTGCATTCTCTAAAAATTCAGCCACAATGGAGGTTAAGAAAATCTCCTCGTTAATTTGGGACATTACTCGTTTTCGACCCTTTTTTAGTAGGAAGGCCATAATGTGGCCGATTTGCATTGAATCTTAGCGTGTGACAATTCGTTGGATAGGTAAACAACATAACTACGACTTCCATGGGATATTTTTGCATTCTCTAAAAATTCGGCCAAAATGGAGGTTAAGAAAATCTCCTCGTTAATTTAGGACATTACTCGTTTTCGACCCATTTTTACTAGGAAGGCCATAAAGTGGCCGATTTGGATTGAATCTTAGCATGTGACAATTCGTTGGATAGGTAAACAACATAACTACGACTTCCACGGGATATTTTTGCATTCTCTAAAAATTCGGCCAAAATGGAGGTTAAGAAAATCTCCTCGTTAATTTGGGACATTACTCGTTTTCGACCCTTTTTTAGTAGGAAGGCCATAATGTGGCCGATTTGTATTGAATCTTAGCAAGTGACAATTCGTTGGATAGGTAAACAACATAACTACGTCTTCCATGGGATATTTTTGCATTCTCTAAAAATTCGGCCAAAACGGAGGTTAAGAAAATCTCCTCGTTAATTTAGGACATTACTCGTTTTCGACCCTTTTTTAGTAGGAAGGCCATAATGTGGCCGATTTGCATTGAATCTTAGCGTGTGACAATTCGTTGGATAGATAAACAACATAACTACGACTTCCATGGGATATTTTTGCATTCTCTAAAAATTCGGCCAAAATGGAGGTTAAGAAAATCTCCTCGTTAATTTAGGACATTACTCGTTTTTGACCCATTTTTACTAGGAAGGCCATAAAGTGGCCGATTTGTATTGAATCTTAGCAAGTGACAATTCGTTGGATAGGTAAACAACATAACTACGACTTCCATGGGATATTTTTGCATTCTCTAAAAATTCAGCCACAATGGAGGTTAAGAAAGTCTCCTCGTTAATTTGGGACATTACTCGTTTTCGACCCTTTTTTAGTAGGAAGGCCATAATGTGGCCGATTTGCATTGAATCTTAGCGTGTGACAATTCGTTGGATAGGTAAACAACATAACTACGACTTCCATGGGATATTTTTGCATTCTCTAAAAATTCGGCCAAAATGGAGGTTAAGAAAATCTCCTCGTTAATTTAGGACATTACTCGTTTTCGACCCATTTTTACTAGGAAGGCCATAAAGTGGCCGATTTGGATTGAATCTTAGCATGTGACAATTCGTTGGATAGGTAAACAACATAACTATGACTTCCATGGGATATTTTTGCATTCTCTAAAAATTCGGCCAAAATGGAGGTTAAGAAAATCTCCTCGTTAATTTGGGACATTACTCGTTTTCGACCCTTTTTTAGTAGGAAGGCCATAATGTGGCCGATTTGTATTGAATCTTAGCAAGTGACAATTCGTTGGATAGGTAAACAACATAACTACGTCTTCCATGGGATATTTTTGCATTCTCTAAAAATTCGGCCAAAACGGAGGTTAAGAAAATCTCCTCGTTAATTTAGGACATTACTCGTTTTCGACCCTTTTTTAGTAGGAAGGCCATAATGTGGCCGATTTGCATTGAATCTTAGCGTGTGACAATTCGTTGGATAGATAAACAACATAACTACGACTTCCATGGGATATTTTTGCATTCTCTAAAAATTCGGCCAAAATGGAGGTTAAGAAAATCTCCTCGTTAATTTAGGACATTACTCGTTTTTGACCCATTTTTACTAGGAAGGCCATAAAGTGGCCGATTTGTATTGAATCTTAGCAAGTGACAATTCGTTGGATAGGTAAACAACATAACTACGACTTCCATGGGATATTTTTGCATTCTCTAAAAATTCAGCCACAATGGAGGTTAAGAAAGTCTCCTCGTTAATTTGGGACATTACTCGTTTTCGACCCTTTTTTAGTAGGAAGGCCATAATGTGGCCGATTTGCATTGAATCTTAGCGTGTGACAATTCGTTGGATAGGTAAACAACATAACTACGACTTCCATGGGATATTTTTGCATTCTCTAAAAATTCGGCCAAAATGGAGGTTAAGAAAATCTCCTCGTTAATTTGGGACATTACTCGTTTTCGACCCTTTTTTAGTAGGAAGGCCATAATGTGGCCGATTTGTATTGAATCTTAGCAAGTGACAATTCGTTGGATAGGTAAACAACATAACTACGTCTTCCATGGGATATTTTTGCATTCTCTAAAAATTCGGCCAAAACGGAGGTTAAGAAAATCTCCTCGTTAATTTAGGACATTACTCGTTTTCGACCCTTTTTTAGTAGGAAGGCCATAATGTGGCCGATTTGCATTGAATCTTAGCGTGTGACAATTCGTTGGATAGATAAACAACATAACTACGACTTCCATGGGATATTTTTGCATTCTCTAAAAATTCGGCCAAAATGGAGGTTAAGAAAATCTCCTCGTTAATTTAGGACATTACTCGTTTTTGACCCATTTTTACTAGGAAGGCCATAAAGTGGCCGATTTGTATTGAATCTTAGCAAGTGACAATTCGTTGGATAGGTAAACAACATAACTACGACTTCCATGGGATATTTTTGCATTCTCTAAAAATTCAGCCACAATGGAGGTTAAGAAAGTCTCCTCGTTAATTTGGGACATTACTCGTTTTCGACCCTTTTTTAGTAGGAAGGCCATAATGTGGCCGATTTGCATTGAATCTTAGCGTGTGACAATTCGTTGGATAGGTAAACAACATAACTACGACTTCCATGGGATATTTTTGCATTCTCTAAAAATTCGGCCAAAATGGAGGTTAAGAAAATCTCCTCGTTAATTTAGGACATTACTCGTTTTTGACCCATTTTTACTAGGAAGGCCATAAAGTGGCCGATTTGCATTGAATCTTAGCATGTGACAATTCGTTGGATAGATAAACAACATAACTACGACTTCCATGGGATATTTTCGCATTCTCTAAAAATTAGGCCAAAATGGAGGTTAAGAAAATCTCCTCGTTAATTTAGGACATAACTCGTTTTCAACCCATTTTTAGTAGGAAGGCCATAATGTGGCCGATTTGCATTGAATCTCAGCGTGTGACAATTCGTTGGATAGGTAAACAACATAACTACGACTTCCATGGGATATTTTTGCATTCTCTAAAAATTCGGCCAAAATGGAGGTTAAGAAAATCTCCTCGTTAATTTAGGACATTACTCGTTTTCGACCCATTTTTACTAGGAAGGCCATAAAGTGACCGATTTGTATTGAATCTTAGCATGTGACAATTTGTTGGATAGGTAAACAACATAACTACGTCTTCCATGGGATATTTTTGCATTCTCTAAAAATTCGGCCAAAACGGAGGTTAAGAAAATCTCCTCGTTAATTTAGGACATTACTCGTTTTTGACCCATTTTTACTAGGAAGGCCATAAAGTGGCCGATTTGTATTGAATCTTAGCAAGTGACAATTCGTTGGATAGGTAAACAACATAACTACGACTTCCATGGGATATTTTTGCATTCTCTAAAAATTCAGCCACAATGGAGGTTAAGAAAGTCTCCTCGTTAATTTGGGACATTACTCGTTTTCGACCCTTTTTTAGTAGGAAGGCCATAATGTGGCCGATTTGCATTGAATCTTAGCGTGTGACAATTCGTTGGATAGGTAAACAACATAACTACGACTTCCATGGGATATTTTTGCATTCTCTAAAAATTCGGCCAAAATGGAGGTTAAGAAAATCTCCTCGTTAATTTAGGACATTACTCGTTTTTGACCCATTTTTACTAGGAAGGCCATAAAGTGGCCGATTTGTATTGAATCTTAGCATGTGACAATTCGTTGGATAGGTAAACAACATAACTACGTCTTCCATGGGATATTTTTGCATTCTCTAAAAATTCGGCCAAAACGGAGGTTAAGAAAATCTCCTCCTTAATTTAGGACATTACTCGTTTTCGACCCTTTTTTAGTAGGAAGGCCATAATGTGGCCGATTTGCATTGAATCTTAGCGTGTGACAATTCGTTGGATAGGTAAACAACATAACTACGACTTCCATGGGATATTTTTGCATTCTCTAAAAATTCGGCCAAAATGGAGGTTAAGAAAATCTCCTCGTTAATTTAGGACATTACTCGTTTTTGACCCATTTTTACTAGGAAGGCCATAAAGTGGCCGATTTGTATTGAATCTTAGCATGTGACAATTCGTTGGATAGGTAAACATCATAACTACGTCTTCCATGGGATATTTTTGCATTCTCTAAAAATTCGGCCAAAACGGAGGTTAAGAAAATCTCCTCGTTAATTTAGGACATTACTCGTTTTCGACCCTTTTTTACTAGGAAGGCCATAATGTGGCCGATTTGCATTGAATCTTAGCATGTGACAATTCGTTGGATAGATAAACAACATAACTACGACTTCCATGGGATATTTTCGCATTCTCTAAAAATTAGGCCAAAATGGAGGTTAAGAAAATCTCCTCGTTAATTTAGGACATAACTCGTTTTCAACCCATTTTTAGTAGGAAGGCCATAATGTGGCCGATTTGCATTGAATCTCAGCGTGTGACAATTCGTTGGATAGGTAAACAACATAACTACGACTTCCATGGGATATTTTTGCATTCTCTAAAAATTCGGCCAAAATGGAGGTTAAGAAAATCTCCTCGTTAATTTAGGACATTACTCGTTTTCGACCCATTTTTACTAGGAAGGCCATAAAGTGACCGATTTGTATTGAATCTTAGCATGTGACAATTTGTTGGATAGGTAAACAACATAACTACGTCTTCCATGGGATATTTTTGCATTCTCTAAAAATTCGGCCAAAACGGAGGTTAAGAAAATCTCCTCGTTAATTTAGGACATTACTCGTTTTCGACCCTTTTTTAGTAGGAAGGCCATAATGTGGCCGATTTGCATTGAATCTTAGCGTGTGACAATTCGTTGGATAGGTAAACAACATAACTACGACTTCCATGGGATATTTTTGCATTCTCTAAAAATTCGGCCAAAATGGAGGTTAAGAAAATCTCCTCGTTAATTTAGGACATTACTCGTTTTCGACCCATTTTTACTAGGAAGGCCATAAAGTGGCCGATTTGGATTGAATCTTAGCATGTGACAATTCGTTGGATAGGTAAACAACATAACTACGACTTCCATGGGATATTTTTGCATTCTCTAAAAATTCGGCCAAAACGGAGGTTAAGAAAATCTCCTCGTTAATTTAGGACATTACTCGTTTTCGACCCTTTTTTAGTAGGAAGGCCATAATGTGGCCGATTTGCATTGAATCTCAGCGTGTGACAATTCGTTGGATAGATAAACAACATAACTACGACTTCCATGGGATATTTTTGCATTCTCTAAAAATTAGGCCAAAATGGAGGTTAAGAAAATCTCCTCGTTAATTTAGGACATAACTCGTTTTCAACCCATTTTTAGTAGGAAGGCCATAATGTGGCCGATTTGAATTGAATCTCAGCGTGTGACAATTCGTTGGATAGGTAAACAACATAACTACGACTTCCATGGGATATTTTTGCATTCTCTAAAAATTCGGCCAAAATGGAGGTTAAGAAAATCTCCTCGTTAATTTAGGACATAACTCGTTTTCAACCCATTTTTAGTAGGAAGGCCATAATGTGGCCGATTTGCATTGAATCTCAGCGTGTGACAATTCGTTGGATAGGTAAACAACATAACTACGACTTCCATGGGATATTTTTGCATTCTCTAAAAATTCGGCCAAAATGGAGGTTAAGAAAATCTCCTCGTTAATTTAGGACATTACTCGTTTTCGACCCTTTTTTACTAGGAAGGCCATAATGTGGCCGATTTGCATTGAATCTTAGCATGTGACAATTCGTTGGATAGATAAACAACATAACTACGACTTCCATGGGATATTTTTGCATTCTCTAAAAATTCGGCCAAAATGGAGGTTAAGAAAATCTCCTCGTTAATTTAGGACATTACTCGTTTTTGACCCATTTTTACTAGGAAGGCCATAAAGTGGCCGATTTGTATTGAATCTTAGCATGTGACAATTCGTTGGATAGGTAAACAACATAACTACGTCTTCCATGGGATATTTTTGCATTCTCTAAAAATTCGGCCAAAACGGAGGTTAAGAAAATCTCCTCCTTAATTTAGGACATTACTCGTTTTCGACCCTTTTTTAGTAGGAAGGCCATAATGTGGCCGATTTGCATTGAATCTTAGCGTGTGACAATTCGTTGGATAGGTAAACAACATAACTACGACTTCCATGGGATATTTTTGCATTCTCTAAAAATTCGGCCAAAATGGAGGTTAAGAAAATCTCCTCGTTAATTTAGGACATTACTCGTTTTTGACCCATTTTTACTAGGAAGGCCATAAAGTGGCCGATTTGTATTGAATCTTAGCATGTGACAATTCGTTGGATAGGTAAACATCATAACTACGTCTTCCATGGGATATTTTTGCATTCTCTAAAAATTCGGCCAAAACGGAGGTTAAGAAAATCTCCTCGTTAATTTAGGACATTACTCGTTTTCGACCCTTTTTTACTAGGAAGGCCATAATGTGGCCGATTTGCATTGAATCTTAGCATGTGACAATTCGTTGGATAGATAAACAACATAACTACGACTTCCATGGGATATTTTCGCATTCTCTAAAAATTAGGCCAAAATGGAGGTTAAGAAAATCTCCTCGTTAATTTAGGACATAACTCGTTTTCAACCCATTTTTAGTAGGAAGGCCATAATGTGGCCGATTTGCATTGAATCTCAGCGTGTGACAATTCGTTGGATAGGTAAACAACATAACTACGACTTCCATGGGATATTTTTGCATTCTCTAAAAATTCGGCCAAAATGGAGGTTAAGAAAATCTCCTCGTTAATTTAGGACATTACTCGTTTTCGACCCATTTTTACTAGGAAGGCCATAAAGTGACCGATTTGTATTGAATCTTAGCATGTGACAATTTGTTGGATAGGTAAACAACATAACTACGTCTTCCATGGGATATTTTTGCATTCTCTAAAAATTCGGCCAAAACGGAGGTTAAGAAAATCTCCTCGTTAATTTAGGACATTACTCGTTTTCGACCCTTTTTTAGTAGGAAGGCCATAATGTGGCCGATTTGCATTGAATCTTAGCGTGTGACAATTCGTTGGATAGGTAAACAACATAACTACGACTTCCATGGGATATTTTTGCATTCTCTAAAAATTCGGCCAAAATGGAGGTTAAGAAAATCTCCTCGTTAATTTAGGACATTACTCGTTTTCGACCCATTTTTACTAGGAAGGCCATAAAGTGGCCGATTTGGATTGAATCTTAGCATGTGACAATTCGTTGGATAGGTAAACAACATAACTACGACTTCCATGGGATATTTTTGCATTCTCTAAAAATTCGGCCAAAACGGAGGTTAAGAAAATCTCCTCGTTAATTTAGGACATTACTCGTTTTCGACCCTTTTTTAGTAGGAAGGCCATAATGTGGCCGATTTGCATTGAATCTTAGCGTGTGACAATTCGTTGGATAGATAAACAACATAACTACGACTTCCATGGGATATTTTTGCATTCTCTAAAAATTCGGCCAAAATGGAGGTTAAGAAAATCTCCTCGTTAATTTAGGACATTACTCGTTTTCGACCCATTTTTACTAGGAAGGCCATAAAGTGGCCGATTTGTATTGAATCTTAGCAAGTGACAATTCGTTGGATAGGTAAACAACATAACTACGACTTCCATGGGATATTTTTGCATTCTCTAAAAATTCAGCCACAATGGAGGTTAAGAAAATCTCCTCGTTAATTTGGGACATTACTCGTTTTCGACCCTTTTTTAGTAGGAAGGCCATAATGTGGCCGATTTGCATTGAATCTTAGCGTGTGACAATTCGTTGGATAGGTAAACAACATAACTACGACTTCCATGGGATATTTTTGCATTCTCTAAAAATTCGGCCAAAATGGAGGTTAAGAAAATCTCCTCGTTAATTTAGGACATTACTCGTTTTCGACCCATTTTTACTAGGAAGGCCATAAAGTGGCCGATTTGGATTGAATCTTAGCATGTGACAATTCGTTGGATAGGTAAACAACATAACTACGACTTCCATGGGATATTTTTGCATTCTCTAAAAATTCGGCCAAAACGGAGGTTAAGAAAATCTCCTCGTTAATTTAGGACATTACTCGTTTTCGACCCTTTTTTAGTAGGAAGGCCATAATGTGGCCGATTTGCATTGAATCTTAGCGTGTGACAATTCGTTGGATAGATAAACAACATAACTACGACTTCCATGGGATATTTTTGCATTCTCTAAAAATTCGGCCACAATGGAGGTTAAGAAAGTCTCCTCGTTAATTTGGGACATTACTCGTTTTCGACCCTTTTTTAGTAGGAAGGCCATAATGTGGCCGATTTGCATTGAATCTTAGCGTGTGACAATTCGTTGGATAGGTAAACAACATAACTACGACTTCCATGGGATATTTTTGCATTCTCTAAAAATTCGGCCAAAATGGAGGTTAAGAAAATCTCCTCGTTAATTTAGGACATTACTCGTTTTTGACCCATTTTTACTAGGAAGGCCATAAAGTGGCCGATTTGTATTGAATCTTAGCATGTGACAATTCGTTGGATAGGTAAACAACATAACTACGTCTTCCATGGGATATTTTTGCATTCTCTAAAAATTCGGCCAAAACGGAGGTTAAGAAAATCTCCTCCTTAATTTAGGACATTACTCGTTTTCGACCCTTTTTTAGTAGGAAGGCCATAATGTGGCTGATTTGCATTGAATCTTAGCGTGTGACAATTCGTTGGATAGGTAAACAACATAACTACGACTTCCATGGGATATTTTTGCATTCTCTAAAAATTCGGCCAAAATGGAGGTTAAGAAAATCTCCTCGTTAATTTAGGACATTACTCGTTTTTGACCCATTTTTACTAGGAAGGCCATAAAGTGGCCGATTTGTATTGAATCTTAGCATGTGACAATTCGTTGGATAGGTAAACAACATAACTACGTCTTCCATGGGATATTTTTGCATTCTCTAAAAATTCGGACAAAACGGAGGTTAAGAAAATCTCCTCGTTAATTTAGGACATTACTCGTTTTCGACCCTTTTTTACTAGGAAGGCCATAATGTGGCCGATTTGCATTGAATCTTAGCATGTGACAATTCGTTGGATAGATAAACAACATAACTACGACTTCCATGGGATATTTTCGCATTCTCTAAAAATTAGGCCAAAATGGAGGTTAAGAAAATCTCCTCGTTAATTTAGGACATAACTCGTTTTCAACCCATTTTTAGTAGGAAGGCCATAATGTGGCCGATTTGCATTGAATCTCAGCGTGTGACAATTCGTTGGATAGGTAAACAACATAACTATGACTTCCATGGGATATTTTTGCATTCTCTAAAAATTCGGCCAAAATGGAGGTTAAGAAAATCTCCTCGTTAATTTAGGACATTACTCGTTTTCGACCCATTTTTACTAGGAAGGCCATAAAGTGGCCGATTTGTATTGAATCTTAGCATGTGACAATTTGTTGGATAGGTAAACAACATAACTACGTCTTCCATGGGATATTTTTGCATTCTCTAAAAATTCGGCCAAAACGGAGGTTAAGAAAATCTCCTCGTTAATTTAGGACATTACTCGTTTTCGACCCTTTTTTAGTAGGAAGGCCATAATGTGGCCGATTTGCATTGAATCTTAGCGTGTGACAATTCGTTGGATAGGTAAACAACATAACTACGACTTCCATGGGATATTTTTGCATTCTCTAAAAATTCGGCCAAAATGGAGGTTAAGAAAATCTCCTCGTTAATTTAGGACATTACTCGTTTTCGACCCATTTTTACTAGGAAGGCCATAAAGTGGCCGATTTGGATTGAATCTTAGCATGTGACAATTCGTTGGGTAGGTAAACAACATAACTACGACTTCCATGGGATATTTTTGCATTCTCTAAAAATTCGGCCAAAACGGAGGTTAAGAAAATCTCCTCGTTAATTTAGGACATTACTCGTTTTCGACCCTTTTTTAGTAGGAAGGCCATAATGTGGCCGATTTGCATTGAATCTTAGCGTGTGACAATTCGTTGGATAGATAAACAACATAACTACGACTTCCATGGGATATTTTTGCATTCTCTAAAAATTCGGCCAAAATGGAGGTTAAGAAAATCTCCTCGTTAATTTAGGACATTACTCGTTTTTGACCCATTTTTACTAGGAAGGCCATAAAGTGGCCGATTTGTATTGAATCTTAGCAAGTGACAATTCGTTGGATAGGTAAACAACATAACTACGACTTCCATGGGATATTTTTGCATTCTCTAAAAATTCAGCCACAATGGAGGTTAAGAAAGTCTCCTCGTTAATTTGGGACATTACTCGTTTTCGACCCTTTTTTAGTAGGAAGGCCATAATGTGGCCGATTTGCATCGAATCTTAGCGTGTGACAATTCGTTGGATAGGTAAACAACATAACTACGTCTTCCATGGGATATTTTTGCATTCTCTAAAAATTCGGACAAAACGGAGGTTAAGAAAATCTCCTCGTTAATTTAGGACATTACTCGTTTTCGACCCTTTTTTACTAGGAAGGCCATAATGTGGCCGATTTGCATTGAATCTTAGCATGTGACAATTCGTTGGATAGATAAACAACATAACTACGACTTCCATGGGATATTTTCGCATTCTCTAAAAATTAGGCCAAAATGGAGGTTAAGAAAATCTCCTCGTTAATTTAGGACATAACTCGTTTTCAACCCATTTTTAGTAGGAAGGCCATAATGTGGCCGATTTGCATTGAATCTCAGCGTGTGACAATTCGTTGGATAGGTAAACAACATAACTACGACTTCCATGGGATATTTTTGCATTCTCTAAAAATTCGGCCAAAATGGAGGTTAAGAAAATCTCCTCGTTAATTTAGGACATTACTCGTTTTCGACCCTTTTTTAGTAGGAAGGCCATAATGTGGCCGATTTGCATTGAATCTTAGCGTGTGACAATTCGTTGGATAGGTAAACAACATAACTACGACTTCCATGGGATATTTTTGCATTCTCTAAAAATTCAGCCAAAATGGAGGTTAAGAAAATCTCCTCGTTAATTTAGGACATTACTCGTTTTCGACCCATTTTTACTAGGAAGGCCATAAAGTGGCCGATTTGGATTGAATCTTAGCATGTGACAATTCGTTGGGTAGGTAAACAACATAACTACGACTTCCATGGGATATTTTTGCATTCTCTAAAAATTCGGCCAAAACGGAGGTTAAGAAAATCTCCTCGTTAATTTAGGACATTACTCGTTTTCGACCCTTTTTTAGTAGGAAGGCCATAATGTGGCCGATTTGCATTGAATCTTAGCGTGTGACAATTCGTTGGATAGATAAACAACATAACTACGACTTCCATGGGATATTTTTGCATTCTCTAAAAATTCGGCCAAAATGGAGGTTAAGAAAATCTCCTCGTTAATTTAGGACATTACTCGTTTTTGACCCATTTTTACTAGGAAGGCCATAAAGTGGCCGATTTGTATTGAATCTTAGCAAGTGACAATTCGTTGGATAGGTAAACAACATAACTACGACTTCCATGGGATATTTTTGCATTCTCTAAAAATTCAGCCACAATGGAGGTTAAGAAAGTCTCCTCGTTAATTTGGGACATTACTCGTTTTCGACCCTTTTTTAGTAGGAAGGCCATAATGTGGCCGATTTGCATCGAATCTTAGCGTGTGACATTTCGTTGGATAGGTAAACAACATAACTACGTCTTCCATGGGATATTTTTGCATTCTCTAAAAATTCGGACAAAACGGAGGTTAAGAAAATCTCCTCGTTAATTTAGGACATTACTCGTTTTCGACCCTTTTTTACTAGGAAGGCCATAATGTGGCCGATTTGCATTGAATCTTAGCATGTGACAATTCGTTGGATAGATAAACAACATAACTACGACTTCCATGGGATATTTTCGCATTCTCTAAAAATTAGGCCAAAATGGAGGTTAAGAAAATCTCCTCGTTAATTTAGGACATAACTCGTTTTCAACCCATTTTTAGTAGGAAGGCCATAATGTGGCCGATTTGCATTGAATCTCAGCGTGTGACAATTCGTTGGATAGGTAAACAACATAACTACGACTTCCATGGGATATTTTTGCATTCTCTAAAAATTCGGCCAAAATGGAGGTTAAGAAAATCTCCTCGTTAATTTAGGACATTACTCGTTTTCGACCCATTTTTACTAGGAAGGCCATAAAGTGGCCGATTTGTATTGAATCTTAGCATGTGACAATTTGTTGGATAGGTAAACAACATAACTACGTCTTCCATGGGATATTTTTGCATTCTCTAAAAATTCGGCCAAAACGGAGGTTAAGAAAATCTCCTCGTTAATTTAGGACATTACTCGTTTTCGACCCTTTTTTAGTAGGAAGGCCATAATGTGGCCGATTTGCATTGAATCTTAGCGTGTGACAATTCGTTGGATAGCTAAACAACATAACTACGACTTCCATGGGATATTTTTGCATTCTCTAAAAATTCGGCCAAAATGGAGGTTAAGAAAATCTCCTCGTTAATTTAGGACATTACTCGTTTTCGACCCATTTTTACTAGGAAGGCCATAAAGTGGCCGATTTGGATTGAATCTTAGCATGTGACAATTCGTTGGATAGGTAAACAACATAACTACGACTTCCATGGGATATTTTTGCATTCTCTAAAAATTCGGCCAAAACGGAGGTTAAGAAAATCTCCTCGTTAATTTAGGACATTACTCGTTTTCGACCCTTTTTTAGTAGGAAGGCCATAATGTGGCCGATTTGCCTTGAATCTTAGCGTGTGACAATTCGTTGGATAGATAAACAACATAACTACGACTTCCATGGGATATTTTTGCATTCTCTAAAAATTCGGCCAAAATGGAGGTTAAGAAAATCTCCTCGTTAATTTAGGACATTACTCGTTTTTGACCCATTTTTACTAGGAAGGCCATAAAGTGGCCGATTTGTATTGAATCTTAGCAAGTGACAATTCGTTGGATAGGTAAACAACATAACTACGACTTCCATGGGATATTTTTGCATTCTCTAAAAATTCAGCCACAATGGAGGTTAAGAAAGTCTCCTCGTTAATTTGGGACATTACTCGTTTTCGACCCTTTTTTAGTAGGAAGGCCATAATGTGGCCGATTTGCATCGAATCTTAGCGTGTGACAATTCGTTGGATAGGTAAACAACATAACTACGACTTCCATGGGATATTTTTGCATTCTCTAAAAATTCGGCCAAAATGGAGGTTAAGAAAATCTCCTCGTTAATTTAGGACATTACTCGTTTTTGACCCATTTTTACTAGGAAGGCCATAAAGTGGCCGATTTGTATTGAATCTTTGCATGTGACAATTCGTTGGATAGGTAAACAACATAACTACGTCTTCCATGGGATATTTTTGCATTCTCTAAAAATTCGGCCAAAACGGAGGTTAAGAAAATCTCCTCCTTAATTTAGGACATTACTCGTTTTCGACCCTTTTTTAGTAGGAAGGCCATAATGTGGCCGATTTGCATTGAATCTTAGCGTGTGACAATTCGTTGGATAGGTAAACAACATAACTACGACTTCCATGGGATATTTTTGCATTCTCTAAAAATTCGGCCAAAATGGAGGTTAAGAAAATCTCCTCGTTAATTTAGGACATTACTCGTTTTTGACCCATTTTTACTAGGAAGGCCATAAAGTGGCCGATTTGTATTGAATCTTAGCATGTGACAATTCGTTGGATAGGTAAACAACATAACTACGTCTTCCATGGGATATTTTTGCATTCTCTAAAAATTCGGCCAAAACGGAGGTTAAGAAAATCTCCTCGTTAATTTAGGACATTACTCGTTTTCGACCCTTTTTTACTAGGAAGGCCATAATGTGGCCGATTTGCATTGAATCTTAGCATGTGACAATTCGTTGGATAGATAAACAACATAACTACGACTTCCATGGGATATTTTCGCATTCTCTAAAAATTAGGCCAAAATGGAGGTTAAGAAAATCTCCTCGTTAATTTAGGACATAACTCGTTTTCAACCCATTTTTAGTAGGAAGGCCATAATGTGGCCGATTTGCATTGAATCTCAGCGTGTGACAATTCGTTGGATAGGTAAACAACATAACTACGACTTCCATGGGATATTTTTGCATTCTCTAAAAATTCGGCCAAAATGGAGGTTAAGAAAATCTCCTCGTTAATTTAGGACATTACTCGTTTTCGACCCTTTTTTACTAGGAAGGCCATAAAGTGGCCGATTTGTATTGAAGCTTAGCATGTGACAATTTGTTGGATAGGTAAACAACATAACTACGTCTTCCATGGGATATTTTTGCATTCTCTAAAAATTCGGCCAAAACGGAGGTTAAGAAAATCTCCTCGTTAATTTAGGACATTACTCGTTTTCGACCCTTTTTTAGTAGGAAGGCCATAATGTGGCCGATTTGCATTTAATCTTAGCGTGTGACAATTCGTTGGATAGGTAAACAACATAACTACGACTTCCATGGGATATTTTTGCATTCTCTAAAAATTCGGCCAAAATGGAGGTTAAGAAAATCTCCTCGTTAATTTAGGACATTACTCGTTTTCGACCCATTTTTACTAGGAAGGCCATAAAGTGGCCGATTTGGATTGAATCTTAGCATGTGACAATTCGTTGGATAGGTAAACAACATAACTACGACTTCCATGGGATATTTTTGCATTCTCTAAAAATTCGGCCAAAACGGAGGTTAAGAAAATCTCCTCGTTAATTTAGGACATTACTCGTTTTCGACCCTTTTTTAGTAGGAAGGCCATAATGTGGCCGATTTGCATTGAATCTTAGCGTGTGACAATTCGTTGGATAGATAAACAACATAACTACGACTTCCATGGAATATTTTTGCATTCTCTAAAAATTCGGCCAAAATGGAGGTTAAGAAAATCTCCTCGTTAATTTAGGACATTACTCGTTTTCGACCCATTTTTACTAGGAAGGCCATAAAGTGGCCGATTTGTATTGAATCTTAGCAAGTGACAATTCGTTGGATATGTAAACAACACAACTACGACTTCCATGGGATATTTTTTCATTCTCTAAAAATTCAGCCACAATGGAGGTTAAGAAAATCTCCTCGTTAATTTGGGACATTACTCGTTTTCGACCCTTTTTTAGTAGGAAGGCCATAATGTGGCCGATTTGCATTGAATCTTAGCGTGTGACAATTCGTTGGATAGGTAAACAACATAACTACGACTTCCATGGGATATTTTTGCATTCTCTAAAAATTCGGCCAAAATGGAGGTTAAGAAAATCTCCTCGTTAATTTAGGACATTACTCGTTTTCGACCCATTTTTACTAGGAAGGCCATAAAGTGGCCGATTTGGATTGAATCATAGCATGTGACAATTCGTTGGATAGGTAAACAACATAACTACGACTTCCATGGGATATTTTTGCATTCTCTAAAAATTCGGCCAAAACGGAGGTTAAGAAAATCTCCTCGTTAATTTAGGACATTACTCGTTTTCGACCCTTTTTTAGTAGGAAGGCCATAATGTGGCCGATTTGCATTGAATCTTAGCGTGTGACAATTCGTTGGATAGATAAACAACATAACTACGACTTCCATGGGATATTTTTGCATTCTCTAAAAATTCGGCCAAAATGGAGGTTAAGAAAATCTCCTCGTTAATTTGGGACATTACTCGTTTTCGACCCTTTTTTAGTAGGAAGGCCATAATGTGGCCGATTTGCATTGAATCTTAGCGTGTGACAATTCGTTGGATAGGTAAACAACATAACTACGACTTCCATGGGATATTTTTGCATTCTCTAAAAATTCGGCCAAAATGGAGGTTAAGAAAATCTCCTCGTTAATTTAGGACATTACTCGTTTTTGACCCATTTTTACTAGGAAGGCCATAAAGTGGCCGATTTGTATTGAATCTTAGCATGTGACAATTCGTTGGATAGGTAAACAACATAACTACGTCTTCCATGGGATATTTTTGCATTCTCTAAAAATTCGGCCAAAACGGAGGTTAAGAAAATCTCCTCGTTAATTTAGGACATTACTCGTTTTCAACCCATTTTTAGTAGGAAGGCCATAATGTGGCCGATTTGCATTGAATCTTAGCGTGTGACAATTCGTTGGATAGATAAACAACATAACTACGACTTCCATGGGATATTTTTGCATTCTCTAAAAATTCAGCCACAATGGAGGTTAAGAAAATCTCCTCGTTAATTTAGGACATTACTCGTTTTCGACCCATTTTTACTAGGAAGGCCATAAAGTGGCCGATTTGTATTGAATCTTAGCAAGTGACAATTCGTTGGATAGGTAAACAACATAACTACGTCTTCCATGGGATATTTTTGCATTCTCGAAAAATTCGGCCAAAACGGAGGTTAAGAAAATCTCCTCGTTAATTTAGGACATTACTCGTTTTCGACCCTTTTTTAGTAGGAAGGCCATAATGTGGCCGATTTGCATTGAATCTTAGCGTGTGACAATTCGTTGGATAGGTAAACAACATAACTACGACTTCCATGGGATATTTTTGCATTCTCTAAAAATTCGGCCAAAATGGAGGTTAAGAAAATCTCCTCGTTAATTTAGGACATTACTCGTTTTCGACCCATTTTTACTAGGAAGGCCATAAAGTGGCCGATTTGTATTGAATCTTAGCATGTGACAATTCGTTGGATAGGTAAACAACATAGCTACGACTTCCATGGGATATTTTTGCATTCTCTAAAAATTCGGCCAAAATGGAGGTTAAGAAAATTTCCTCGTTAATTTAGGACATTACTCGTTTTCGACCCATTTTTACTAGGAAGGCCATAAAGTGGCCGATTTGTATTGAATCTTAGCATGTGACAATTTGTTGGATAGGTAAACAACATAACTACGTCTTCCATGGGATATTTTTGCATTCTCTAAAAATTCGGCCAAAACGGAGGTTAAGAAAATCTCCTCGTTAATTTAGGACATTACTCGTTTTCGACCCTTTTTTAGTAGGAAGGCCATAATGTGGCTGATTTGCATTGAATCTTAGCGTGTGACAATTCGTTGGATAGGTAAACAACATAACTACGACTTCCATGGGATATTTTTGCATTCTCTAAAAATTCGGCCAAAATGGAGGTTAAGAAAATCTCCTCGTTAATTTAGGACATTACTCGTTTTCGACCCATTTTTACTAGGAAGGCCATAAAGTGGCCGATTTGGATTGAATCTTAGCATGTGACAATTCGTTGGATAGGTAAACAACATAACTACGACTTCCATGGGATATTTTTGCATTCTCTAAAAATTCGGCCAAAACGGAGGTTAAGAAAATCTCCTCGTTAATTTAGGACATTACTCGTTTTCAACCCATTTTTAGTAGGAAGGCCATAATGTGGCCGATTTGCATTGAATCTTAGCGTGTGACAATTCGTTGGATAGATAAACAACATAACTACGACTTCCATGGGATATTTTTGCATTCTCTAAAAATTCGGCCAAAATGGAGGTTAAGAAAATCTCCTCGTTAATTTAGGACATTACTCGTTTTCGACCCATTTTTACTAGGAAGGCCATAAAGTGGCCGATTTGTATTGAATCTTAGCAAGTGACAATTCGTTGGATATGTAAACAACACAACTACGACTTCCATGGGATATTTTTGCATTCTCTAAAAATTCAGCCACAATGGAGGTTAAGAAAATCTCCTCGTTAATTTGGGACATTACTCGTTTTCGACCCTTTTTTAGTAGGAAGGCCATAATGTGGCCGATTTGCATTGAATCTTAGCGTGTGACAATTCGTTGGATAGGTAAACAACATAACTACGACTTCCATGGGATATTTTTGCATTCTCTAAAAATTCGGCCAAAATGGAGGTTAAGAAAATCTCCTCGTTAATTTAGGACATTACTCGTTTTCGACCCATTTTTACTAGGAAGGCCATAAAGTGGCCGATTTGGATTGAATCATAGCATGTGACAATTCGTTGGATAGGTAAACAACATAACTACGACTTCCATGGGATATTTTTGCATTCTCTAAAAATTCGGCCAAAACGGAGGTTAAGAAAATCTCCTCGTTAATTTAGGACATTACTCGTTTTCGACCCTTTTTTAGTAGGAAGGCCATAATGTGGCCGATTTGCATTGAATCTTAGCGTGTGACAATTCGTTGGATAGATAAACAACATAACTACGACTTCCATGGGATATTTTTGCATTCTCTAAAAATTCGGCCAAAATGGAGGTTAAGAAAATCTCCTCGTTAATTTGGGACATTACTCGTTTTCGACCCTTTTTTAGTAGGAAGGCCATAATGTGGCCGATTTGCATTGAATCTTAGCGTGTGACAATTCGTTGGATAGGTAAACAACATAACTACGACTTCCATGGGATATTTTTGCATTCTCTAAAAATTCGGCCAAAATGGAGGTTAAGAAAATCTCCTCGTTAATTTAGGACATTACTCGTTTTTGACCCATTTTTACTAGGAAGGCCATAAAGTGGCCGATTTGTATTGAATCTTAGCATGTGACAATTCGTTGGATAGGTAAACAACATAACTACGTCTTCCATGGGATATTTTTGCATTCTCTAAAAATTCGGCCAAAACGGAGGTTAAGAAAATCTCCTCGTTAATTTAGGACATTACTCGTTTTCAACCCATTTTTAGTAGGAAGGCCATAATGTGGCCGATTTGCATTGAATCTTAGCGTGTGACAATTCGTTGGATAGATAAACAACATAACTACGACTTCCATGGGATATTTTTGCATTCTCTAAAAATTCAGCCACAATGGAGGTTAAGAAAATCTCCTCGTTAATTTAGGACATTACTCGTTTTCGACCCATTTTTACTAGGAAGGCCATAAAGTGGCCGATTTGTATTGAATCTTAGCAAGTGACAATTCGTTGGATAGGTAAACAACATAACTACGTCTTCCATGGGATATTTTTGCATTCTCTAAAAATTCGGCCAAAACGGAGGTTAAGAAAATCTCCTCGTTAATTTAGGACATTACTCGTTTTCGACCCTTTTTTAGTAGGAAGGCCATAATGTGGCCGATTTGCATTGAATCTTAGCGTGTGACAATTCGTTGGATAGGTAAACAACATAACTACGACTTCCATGGGATATTTTTGCATTCTCTAAAAATTCGGCCAAAATGGAGGTTAAGAAAATCTCCTCGTTAATTTAGGACATTACTCGTTTTCGACCCATTTTTACTAGGAAGGCCATAAAGTGGCCGATTTGTATTGAATCTTAGCATGTGACAATTCGTTGGATAGGTAAACAACATAGCTACGACTTCCATGGGATATTTTTGCATTCTCTAAAAATTCGGCCAAAATGGAGGTTAAGAAAATTTCCTCGTTAATTTAGGACATTACTCGTTTTCGACCCATTTTTACTAGGAAGGCCATAAAGTGGCCGATTTGTATTGAATCTTAGCATGTGACAATTTGTTGGATAGGTAAACAACATAACTACGTCTTCCATGGGATATTTTTGCATTCTCTAAAAATTCGGCCAAAACGGAGGTTAAGAAAATCTCCTCGTTAATTTAGGACATTACTCGTTTTCGACCCTTTTTTAGTAGGAAGGCCATAATGTGGCTGATTTGCATTGAATCTTAGCGTGTGACAATTCGTTGGATAGGTAAACAACATAACTACGACTTCCATGGGATATTTTTGCATTCTCTAAAAATTCGGCCAAAATGGAGGTTAAGAAAATCTCCTCGTTAATTTAGGACATTACTCGTTTTCGACCCATTTTTACTAGGAAGGCCATAAAGTGGCCGATTTGGATTGAATCTTAGCATGTGACAATTCGTTGGATAGGTAAACAACATAACTACGACTTCCATGGGATATTTTTGCATTCTCTAAAAATTCGGCCAAAACGGAGGTTAAGAAAATCTCCTCGTTAATTTAGGACATTACTCGTTTTCAACCCATTTTTAGTAGGAAGGCCATAATGTGGCCGATTTGCATTGAATCTTAGCGTGTGACAATTCGTTGGATAGATAAACAACATAACTACGACTTCCATGGGATATTTTTGCATTCTCTAAAAATTCGGCCAAAATGGAGGTTAAGAAAATCTCCTCGTTAATTTAGGACATTACTCGTTTTCGACCCATTTTTACTAGGAAGGCCATAAAGTGGCCGATTTGTATTGAATCTTAGCAAGTGACAATTCGTTGGATAGGTAAACAACATAACTACGTCTTCCATGGGATATTTTTGCATTCTCTAAAAATTCGGCCAAAACGGAGGTTAAGAAAATCTCCTCGTTAATTTAGGACATTACTCGTTTTCGACCCTTTTTTAGTAGGAAGGCCATAATGTGGCCGATTTGCATTGAAACTTAGCGTGTGACAATTCGTTGGATAGGTAAACAACATAACTACGACTTCCATGGGATATTTTTCCATTCTCTAAAAATTCGGCAAAAATGGAGGTTAAGAAAATCTCCTCGTTAATTTAGGACATTACTCGTTTTCGACCCATTTTTACTAGGAAGGCCATAAAGTGGCCGATTTGTATTGAATCTTAGCATGTGACAATTCGTTGGATAGGTAAACAACATAGCTACGACTTCCATGGGATATTTTTGCATTCTCTAAAAATTCGGCCAAAATGGAGGTTAAGAAAATCTCCTCGTTAATTTAGGACATTACTCGTTTTCGACCCATTTTTACTAGGAAGGCCATAAAGTGGCCGATTTGTATTGAATCTTAGCATGTGACAATTTGTTGGATAGGTAAACAACATAACTACGTCTTCCATGGGATATTTTTGCATTCTCTAAAAATTCGGCCAAAACGGAGGTTAAGAAAATCTCCTCGTTAATTTAGGACATTACTCGTTTTCGACCCTTTTTTAGTAGGAAGGCCATAATGTGGCCGATTTGCATTGAATCTTAGCGTGTGACAATTCGTTGGATAGATAAACAACATAACTACGACTTCCATGGGATATTTTTGCATTCTCTAAAAATTCGGCCAAAATGGAGGTTAAGAAAATCTCCTCGTTAATTTAGGACATTACTCGTTTTCGACCCATTTTTACTAGGAAGGCCATAAAGTGGCCGATTTGTATTGAATCTTAGCAAGTGACAATTCGTTGGATAGGTAAACAACATAACTACGACTTCCATGGGATATTTTTGCATTCTCTAAAAATTCAGCAACAATGGAGGTTAAGATAATCTCCTCGTTAATTTGGGACATTACTCGTTTTCGACCCTTTTTTAGTAGGAAGGCCATAATGTGGCCGATTTGCATTGAATCTTAGCGTGTGACAATTCGTTGGATAGGTAAACAACATAACTACGACTTCCATGGGATATTTTTGCATTCTCTAAAAATTCGGCCAAAATGGAGGTTAAGAAAATCTCCTCGTTAATTTAGGACATTACTCGTTTTTGACCCATTTTTACTAGGAAGGCCATAAAGTGGCCGATTTGTATTGAATCTTAGCGTGTGACAATTCGTTGGATATGTAAACAACATAACTACGACTTCCATGGGATATTTTTGCATTCTCTAAAAATTCGGCCAAAATGGAGGTTAAGAAAATCTCCTCGTTAATTTAGGAAATTACTCGTTTTCGACCCTTTTTTACTAGGAAGGCCATAGTGTGGCCGATTTGCATTGAATCTTAGCCTGTGACAATTCGTTGGAAAGGTAAACAACAAAACTACGACTTCCATGGGATATTTTTGCATTCTCTAAAAATTCGGCCAAAATGGAGGTTAAGAAAATCTCCTCGTTAATTTAGGACATTACTCGTTTTCGACCCTTTTTTACTAGGAAGGCCATAATGTGGCCAATTTGCATTGAATCTTAGCATGTGACAATTCGTTGGATAGGTAAACAACATAGCTACGACTTCCATGGGATATTTTTGCATTCTCTAAAAATTCGGCCAAAATGGAGGTTAAGAAAATCTCCTCGTTAATTTAGGACATTACTCGTTTTCGACCCATTTTTACTAGGAAGGCCATAAAGTGGCCGATTTGTATTGAATCTTAGCATGTGACAATTTGTTGGATAGGTAAACAACATAACTACGTCTTCCATGGCATATTTTTGCATTCTCTAAAAATTCGGCCAAAACGGAGGTTAAGAAAATCTCCTCGTTAATTTAGGACATTACTCGTTTTCGACCCTTTTTTAGTAGGAAGGCCATAATGTGGCCGATTTGCATTGAATCTTAGCGTGTGACAATTCGTTGGATAGGTAAACAACATAACTACGACTTCCATGGGATATTTTTGCATTCTCTAAAAATTCGGCCAAAATGGAGGTTAAGAAAATCTCCTCGTTAATTTAGGACATTACTCGTTTTCGACCCATTTTTACTAGGAAGGCCATAAAGTGGCCGATTTGTATTGAATCTTAGCATGTGACAATTCGTTGGATAGGTAAACAACATAGCTACGACTTCTATGGGATATTTTTGCATTCTCTAAAAATCCGGCCAAAATGGAGGTTAAGAAAATCTCCTCGTTAATTTAGGACATTACTCGTTTTCGACCCATTTTTACTAGGAAGGCCATAAAGTGGCCGATTTGTATTGAATCTTAGCATGTGACAATTTGTTGGATAGGTAAACAACATAACTACGTCTTCCATGGGATATTTTTGCATTCTCTAAAAATTCAGCCAAAACGGAGGTTAAGAAAATCTCCTCGTTAATTTAGGACATTACTCGTTTTCAACCCTTTTTTAGTAGGAAGGCCATAATGTGGCCGATTTGCATTGAATCTTAGCGTGTGACAATTCGTTGGATAGGTAAACAACATAACTACGACTTCCATGGGATATTTTTGCATTCTCTAAAAATTCGGCCAAAATGGAGGTTAAGAAAATCTCCTCGTTAATTTAGGACATTACTCGTTTTCGACCCATTTTTACTAGGAAGGCCATAAAGTGGCCGATTTGTATTGAATCTTAGCATGTGACAATTTGTTGGATAGGTAAACAACATAACTACGTCTTCCATGGGATATTTTTGCATTCTCTAAAAATTCGGCCAAAACGGAGGTTAAGAAAATCTCCTCGTTAATTTAGGACATTACTCGTTTTCGACCCTTTTTTAGTAGGAAGGCCATAATGTGGCCGATTTGCATTGAATCTTAGCGTGTGACAATTCGTTGGATAGGTAAACAACATAACTACGACTTCCATGGGATATTTTTGCATTCTCTAAAAATTCGGCCAAAATGGAGGTTAAGAAAATCTCCTCGTTAATTTAGGACATTACTCGTTTTCGACCCTTTTTTACTAGGAAGGCCATAATGTGGCCAATTTGCATTGAATCTTAGCATGTGACAATTCGTTGGATAGGTAAACAACATAGCTACGACTTCCATGGGATATTTTTGCATTCTCTAAAAATTCGGCCAAAATGGAGGTTAAGAAAATCTCCTCGTTAATTTAGGACATTACTCGTTTTCGACCCATTTTTACTAGGAAGGCCATAAAGTGGCCGATTTGTATTGAATCTTAGCATGTGACAATTTGTTGGATAGGTAAACAACATAACTACGTCTTCCATGGCATATTTTTGCATTCTCTAAAAATTCGGCCAAAACGGAGGTTAAGAAAATCTCCTCGTTAATTTAGGACATTACTCGTTTTCGACCCTTTTTTAGTAGGAAGGCCATAATGTGGCCGATTTGCATTGAATCTTAGCGTGTGACAATTCGTTGGATAGGTAAACAACATAACTACGACTTCCATGGGATATTTTTGCATTCTCTAAAAATTCGGCCAAAATGGAGGTTAAGAAAATCTCCTCGTTAATTTAGGACATTACTCGTTTTCGACCCATTTTTACTAGGAAGGCCATAAAGTGGCCGATTTGTATTGAATCTTAGCATGTGACAATTCGTTGGATAGGTAAACAACATAGCTACGACTTCTATGGGATATTTTTGCATTCTCTAAAAATCCGGCCAAAATGGAGGTTAAGAAAATCTCCTCGTTAATTTAGGACATTACTCGTTTTCGACCCATTTTTACTAGGAAGGCCATAAAGTGGCCGATTTGTATTGAATCTTAGCATGTGACAATTTGTTGGATAGGTAAACAACATAACTACGTCTTCCATGGGATATTTTTGCATTCTCTAAAAATTCAGCCAAAACGGAGGTTAAGAAAATCTCCTCGTTAATTTAGGACATTACTCGTTTTCAACCCTTTTTTAGTAGGAAGGCCATAATGTGGCCGATTTGCATTGAATCTTAGCGTGTGACAATTCGTTGGATAGGTAAACAACATAACTACGACTTCCATGGGATATTTTTGCATTCTCTAAAAATTCGGCCAAAATGGAGGTTAAGAAAATCTCCTCGTTAATTTAGGACATTACTCGTTTTCGACCCATTTTTACTAGGAAGGCCATAAAGTGGCCGATTTGTATTGAATCTTAGCATGTGACAATTTGTTGGATAGGTAAACAACATAACTACGTCTTCCATGGGATATTTTTGCATTCTCTAAAAATTCGGCCAAAACGGAGGTTAAGAAAATCTCCTCGTTAATTTAGGACATTACTCGTTTTCGACCCTTTTTTAGTAGGAAGGCCATAATGTGGCCGATTTGCATTGAATCTTAGCGTGTGACAATTCGTTGGATAGGTAAACAACATAACTACGACTTCCATGGGATATTTTTGCATTCTCTAAAAATTCGGCCAAAATGGAGGTTAAGAAAATCTCCTCGTTAATTTAGGACATTACTCGTTTTCGACCCATTTTTACTAGGAAGGCCATAAAGTGGCCGATTTGTATTTAATCTTAGCATGTGACAATTCGTTGGAAAGGTAAACAACATAACTACGACTTCCATGGGATATTTTTGCATTCTCTAAAAATTCGGCCAAAACGGAGGTTAAGAAAATCTCCTCGTTAATTTAGGACATTACTCGTTTTCGACCCTTTTTTAGTAGGAAGGCCATAATGTGGCCGATTTGCATTGAATCTTAGCGTGTGACAATTCGTTGGATAGGTAAACAACATAACTACGACTTCCATGGGATATTTTTGCATTCTCTAAAAATTCGGCCAAAATGGAGGTTAAGAAAATCTCCTCGTTAATTTAGGACATTACTCGTTTTCGACCCATTTTTACTAGGAAGGCCATAAAGTGGCCGATTTGTATTGAATCTTAGCATGTGACAATTCGTTGGATAGGTAAACAACATAACTACGACTTCCATGGGATATTTTTGCATTCTCTAAAAATTCGGCCAAAACGGAGGTTAAGAAAATCTCCTCGTTAATTTAGGACATTACTCGTTTTCGACCCTTTTTTAGTAGGAAGGCCATAATATGGCCGATTTGCATTGAATCTTAGCGTGTGACAATTCGTTGGATAGATAAACAACATAACTACGACTTCCATGGGATATTTTTGCATTCTCTAAAAATTCGGCCAAAATGGAGGTTAAGAAAATCTCCTCGTTAATTTAGGACATTACTCGTTTTCGACCCATTTTTACTAGGAAAGCCATAAAGTGGCCGATTTGTATTGAATCTTAGCAAGTGACAATTCGTTGGATAGGTAAACAACATAACTACGACTTCCATGGGATATTTTTGCATTCTCTAAAAATTCAGCCACAATGGAGGTTAAGAAAATCTCCTCGTTAATTTGGGACATTACTCGTTTTCGACCCTTTTTTAGTAGGAAGGCCATAATGTGGCCGATTTGCATTGAATCTTAGCGTGTGACAATTCGTTGGATAGGTAAACAACATAACTACGACTTCCATGGGATATTTTTGCATTCTCTAAAAATTCGGCCAAAATGGAGGTTAAGAAAATCTCCTCGTTAATTTAGGACATTACTCGTTTTTGACCCATTTTTACTAGGAAGGCCATAAAGTGGCCGATTTGTATTGAATCTTAGCATGTGACAATTCGTTGGATAGGTAAACAACATAACTACGACTTCCATGGGATATTTTTGCATTCTCTAAAAATTCGGCCAAAACGGAGGTTAAGAAAATCTCCTCGTTAATTTAGGACATTACTCGTTTTCGACCCTTTTTTAGTAGGAAGGCCATAATGTGGCCGATTTGCATTGAATCTTAGCGTGTGACAATTCGTTGGATAGATAAACAACATAACTACGACTTCCATGGGATATTTTTGCATTCTCTAAAAATTCGGCCAAAATGGAGGTTAAGAAAATCTCCTCGTTAATTTAGGACATTACTCGTTTTCGACCCATTTTTACTAGGAAAGCCATAAAGTGGCCGATTTGTATTGAATCTTAGCAAGTGACAATTCGTTGGATAGGTAAACAACATAACTACGACTTCCATGGGATATTTTTGCATTCTCTAAAAATTCAGCCACAATGGAGGTTAAGAAAATCTCCTCGTTAATTTGGGACATTACTCGTTTTCGACCCTTATTTAGTAGGAAGGCCATAATGTGGCCGATTTGCATTGAATCTTAGCGTGTGACAATTCGTTGGATAGGTAAACAACATAACTACGACTTCCATGGGATACTTTTGCATTCTCTAAAAATTCGGCCAAAATGGAGGTTAAGAAAATCTCCTCGTTAATTTAGGAAATTACTCGTTTTCGACCCTTTTTTACTAGGAAGGCCATAATGTGGCCGATTTGCATTGAATCTTAGCATGTGACAATTCGTTGGAAAGGTAAACAACAAAACTACGACTTCCATGGGATATTTTTGCATTCTCTAAAAATTCGGCCAAAATGGAAGTTAAGAAAATCTCCTCGTTAATTTAGGACATTACTCGTTTTCGACCCTTTTTTACTAGGAAGGCCATAATGTGGCCGATTTGCATTGAATCTTAGCATGTGACAATTCGTTGGATAGGTAAACAACATAGCTACGACTTCCATGGGATATTTTTGCATTCTCTAAAAATTCGGCCAAAATGGAGGTTAAGAAAATCTCCTCGTTAATTTAGGACATTACTCGTTTTCGACCCATTTTTACTAGGAAGGCCATAAAGTGGCCGATTTGTATTGAATCTTAGCATGTGACAATTTGTTGGATAGGTAAACAACATAACTACGTCTTCCATGGGATATTTTTGCATTCTCTAAAAATTCGGCCAAAACGGAGGTTAAGAAAATCTCCTCGTTAATTTAGGACATTACTCGTTTTCGACCCTTTTTTAGTAGGAAGGCCATAATGTGGCCGATTTGCATTGAATCTTAGCGTGTGACAATTCGTTGGATAGGTAAACAACATAACTACGACTTCCATGGGATATTTTTGCATTCTCTAAAAATTCGGCCAAAATGGAGGTTAAGAAAATCTCCTCGTTAATTTAGGACATTACTCGTTTTCGACCCATTTTTACTAGGAAGGCCATAAAGTGGCCGATTTGTATTGAATCTTAGCATGTGACAATTCGTTGGATAGGTAAACAACATAACTACGACTTCCATGGGATATTTTTGCATTCTCTAAAAATTCGGCCAAAACGGAGGTTAAGAAAATCTCCTCGTTAATTTAGGACATTACTCGTTTTCGACCCTTTTTTAGTAGGAAGGCCATAATGTGGCCGATTTGCATTGAATCTTAGCGTGTGACAATTCGTTGGATAGATAAACAACATAACTACGACTTCCATGGGATATTTTTGCATTCTCTAAAAATTCGGCCAAAATGGAGGTTAAGAAAATCTCCTCGTTAATTTAGGACATTACTCGTTTTCGACCCATTTTTACTAGGAAAGCCATAAAGTGGCCGATTTGTATTGAATCTTAGCAAGTGACAATTCGTTGGATAGGTAAACAACATAACTACGACTTCCATGGGATATTTTTGCATTCTCTAAAAATTCAGCCACAATGGAGGTTAAGAAAATCTCCTCGTTAATTTGGGACATTACTCGTTTTCGACCCTTTTTTAGTAGGAAGGCCATAATGTGGCCGATTTGCATTGAATCTTAGCGTGTGACAATTCGTTGGATAGGTAAACAACATAACTACGACTGCCATGGGATATTTTTGCATTCTCTAAAAATTCGGCCAAAATGGAGGTTAAGAAAATCTCCTCGTTAATTTAGGAAATTACTCGTTTTCGACCCTTTTTTACTAGGAAGGCCATAATGTGGCCGATTTGCATTGAATCTTAGCATGTGACAATTCGTTGGAAAGGTAAACAACAAAACTACGACTTCCATGGGATATTTTTGCATTCTCTAAAAATTCGGCCAAAATGGAGGTTAAGAAAATCTCCTCGTTAATTTAGGACATTACTCGTTTTCGACCCTTTTTTACTAGGAAGGCCATAATGTGGCCGATTTGCATTGAATCTTAGCATGTGACAATTCGTTGGATAGGTAAACAACATAGCTACGACTTCCATGGGATATTTTTGCATTCTCTAAAAATTCGGCCAAAATGGTGGTTAAGAAAATCTCCTCGTTAATTTAGGACATTACTCGTTTTCGACCCATTTTTACTAGGAAGGCCATAAAGTGGCCGATTTGTATTGAATCTTAGCATGTGACAATTCGTTGGATAGGTAAACAACATAGCTACGACTTCCATGGGATATTTTTGCATTCTCTAAAAATTCGGCCAAAATGGAGGTTAAGAAAATCTCCTCGTTAATTTAGGACATTACTCGTTTTCGACCCATTTTTACTAGGAAGGCCATAAAGTGGCCGATTTGTATTGAATCTTAGCATGTGACAATTCGTTGGATAGGTAAACAACATAACTACGACTTCCATGGGATATTTTTGCATTCTCTAAAAATTCGGCCAAAACGGAGGTTAAGAAAATCTCCTCGTTAATTTAGGACATTACTCGTTTTCGACCCTTTTTTAGTAGGAAGGCCATAATGTGGCCGATTTGCATTGAATCTTAGCGTGTGACAATTCGTTGGATAGATAAACAACATAACTACGACTTCCATGGGATATTTTTGCATTCTCTAAAAATTCGGCCAAAATGGAGGTTAAGAAAATCTCCTCGTTAATTTAGGACATTACTCGTTTTCGACCCATTTTTACTAGGAAAGCCATAAAGTGGCCGATTTGTATTGAATCTTAGCAAGTGACAATTCGTTGGATAGGTAAACAACATAACTACGACTTCCATGGGATATTTTTGCATTCTCTAAAAATTCAGCCACAATGGAGGTTAAGAAAATCTCCTCGTTAATTTGGGACATTACTCGTTTTCGACCCTTTTTTAGTAGGAAGGCCATAATGTGGCCGATTTGCATTGAATCTTAGCGTGTGACAATTCGTTGGATAGGTAAACAACATAACTACGACTGCCATGGGATATTTTTGCATTCTCTAAAAATTCGGCCAAAATGGAGGTTAAGAAAATCTCCTCGTTAATTTAGGAAATTACTCGTTTTCGACCCTTTTTTACTAGGAAGGCCATAATGTGGCCGATTTGCATTGAATCTTAGCATGTGACAATTCGTTGGAAAGGTAAACAACAAAACTACGACTTCCATGGGATATTTTTGCATTCTCTAAAAATTCGGCCAAAATGGAGGTTAAGAAAATCTCCTCGTTAATTTAGGACATTACTCGTTTTCGACCCTTTTTTACTAGGAAGGCCATAATGTGGCCGATTTGCATTGAATCTTAGCATGTGACAATTCGTTGGATAGGTAAACAACATAGCTACGACTTCCATGGGATATTTTTGCATTCTCTAAAAATTCGGCCAAAATGGAGGTTAAGAAAATCTCCTCGTTAATTTAGGACATTACTCGTTTTCGACCCATTTTTACTAGGAAAGCCATAAAGTGGCCGATTTGTATTGAATCTTAGCAAGTGACAATTCGTTGGATAGGTAAACAACATAACTACGACTTCCATGGGATATTTTTGCATTCTCTAAAAATTCAGCCACAATGGAGGTTAAGAAAATCTCCTCGTTAATTTGGGACATTACTCGTTTTCGACCCTTTTTTAGTAGGAAGGCCATAATGTGGCCGATTTGCATTGAATCTTAGCGTGTGACAATTCGTTGGATAGGTAAACAACATAACTACGACTGCCATGGGATATTTTTGCATTCTCTAAAAATTCGGCCAAAATGGAGGTTAAGAAAATCTCCTCGTTAATTTAGGAAATTACTCGTTTTCGACCCTTTTTTACTAGGAAGGCCATAATGTGGCCGATTTGCATTGAATCTTAGCATGTGACAATTCGTTGGAAAGGTAAACAACAAAACTACGACTTCCATGGGATATTTTTGCATTCTCTAAAAATTCGGCCAAAATGGAGGTTAAGAAAATCTCCTCGTTAATTTAGGACATTACTCGTTTTCGACCCTTTTTTACTAGGAAGGCCATAATGTGGCCGATTTGCATTGAATCTTAGCATGTGACAATTCGTTGGATAGGTAAACAACATAGCTACGACTTCCATGGGATATTTTTGCATTCTCTAAAAATTCGGCCAAAATGGAGGTTAAGAAAATCTCCTCGTTAATTTAGGACATTACTCGTTTTCGACCCATTTTTACTAGGAAGGCCATAAAGTGGCCGATTTGTATTGAATCTTAGCATGTGACAATTTGTTGGATAGGTAAACAACATAACTACGTCTTCCATGGGATATTTTTGCATTCTCTAAAAATTCGGCCAAAACGGAGGTTAAGAAAATCTCCTCGTTAATTTAGGACATTACTCGTTTTCGACCCTTTTTTAGTAGGAAGGCCATAATGTGGCCGATTTGCATTGAATCTTAGCGTGTGACAATTCGTTGGATAAGTAAACAACATAACTACGACTTCCATGGGATATTTTTGCATTCTCTAAAAATTCGGCCAAAATGGAGGTTAAGAAAATCTCCTCGTTAATTTAGGACATTACTCGTTTTCGACCCATTTTTACTAGGAAGGCCATAAAGTGGCCGATTTGTATTGAATCTTAGCATGTGACAATTCGTTGGATAGGTAAACAACATAGCTACGACTTCCATGGGATATTTTTGCATTCTCTAAAAATCCGGCCAAAATGGAGGTTAAGAAAATCTCCTCGTTAATTTAGGACATTACTCGTTTTCGACCCATTTTTACTAGGAAGGCCATAAAGTGGCCGATTTGTATTGAATCTTAGCATGTGACAATTTGTTGGATAGGTAAACAACATAACTACGTCTTCCATGGGATATTTTTGCATTCTCTAAAAATTCGGCCAAAACGGAGGTTAAGAAAATCTCCTCGTTAATTTAGGACATTACTCGTTTTCGACCCTTTTTTAGTAGGAAGGCCATAATGTGGCCGATTTGCATTGAATCTTAGCGTGTGACAATTCGTTGGATAGGTAAACAACATAACTACGACTTCCATGGGATATTTTTGCATTCTCTAAAAATTCGGCCAAAATGGAGGTTAAGAAAATCTCCTCGTTAATTTAGGAAATTACTCGTTTTCGACCCTTTTTTACTAGGAAGGCCATAATGTGGCCGATTTGCATTGAATCTTAGCATGTGACAATTCGTTGGAAAGGTAAACAACAAAACTACGACTTCCATGGGATATTTTTGCATTCTCTAAAAATTCGGCGAAAATGGAGGTTAAGAAAATCTCCTCGTTAATTTAGGACATTACTCGATTTCGACCCATTTTTACTAGGAAGGCCATAAAGTGGCCGATTTGTATTGAATCTTAGCATGTGACAATTTGTTGGATTGGTAAACAACATAACTACGTCTTCCATGGGATATTTTTGCATTCTCTAAAAATTCGGCCAAAACGGAGGTTAAGAAAATCTCCTCGTTAATTTAGGACATTACTCGTTTTCGACCCATTTTTACTAGGAAGGCCATAAAGTGGCCGATTTGTATTGAATCTTAGCATGTGACAATTTTTTGGATAGGTAAACAACATAACTACGACTTCCATGGGATATTTTTGCATTCTCTAAAAATTCGGCCAAAATGGAGGTTAAGAAAATCTCCTCGTTAATTTAGGAAATTACTCGTTTTCGACCCTTTTTTACTAGGAAGGCCATAATGTGGCCGATTTGCATTGAATCTTAGCATGTGACAATTCGTTGGAAAGGTAAACAACAAAACTACGACTTCCATGGGATATTTTTGCATTCTCTAAAAATTCGGCCAAAATGGAAGTTAAGAAAATCTCCTCGTTAATTTAGGACATTACTCGTTTTCGACCCTTTTTTACTAGGAAGGCCATAATGTGGCCGATTTGCATTGAATCTTAGCATGTGACAATTCGTTGGATAGGTAAACAACATAGCTACGACTTCCATGGGATATTTTTGCATTCTCTAAAAATTCGGCCAAAATGGAGGTTAAGAAAATCTCCTCGTTAATTTAGGACATTACTCGTTTTCGACCCATTTTTACTAGGAAGGCCATAAAGTGGCCGATTTGTATTGAATCTTAGCATGTGACAATTTGTTGGATAGGTAAACAACATAACTACGTCTTCCATGGGATATTTTTGCATTCTCTAAAAATTCGGCCAAAACGGAGGTTAAGAAAATCTCCTCGTTAATTTAGGACATTACTCGTTTTCGACCCTTTTTTAGTAGGAAGGCCATAATGTGGCCGATTTGCATTGAATCTTAGCGTGTGACAATTCGTTGGATAAGTAAACAACATAACTACGACTTCCATGGGATATTTTTGCATTCTCTAAAAATTCGGCCAAAATGGAGGTTAAGAAAATCTCCTCGTTAATTTAGGACATTACTCGTTTTCGACCCATTTTTACTAGGAAGGCCATAAAGTGGCCGATTTGTATTGAATCTTAGCATGTGACAATTCGTTGGATAGGTAAACAACATAGCTACGACTTCCATGGGATATTTTTGCATTCTCTAAAAATCCGGCCAAAATGGAGGTTAAGAAAATCTCCTCGTTAATTTAGGACATTACTCGTTTTCGACCCATTTTTACTAGGAAGGCCATAAAGTGGCCGATTTGTATTGAATCTTAGCATGTGACAATTTGTTGGATAGGTAAACAACATAACCACGTCTTCCATGGGATATTTTTGCATTCTCTAAAAATTCGGCCAAAACGGAGGTTAAGAAAATCTCCTCGTTAATTTAGGACATTACTCGTTTTCGACCCTTTTTTAGTAGGAAGGCCATAATGTGGCCGATTTGCATTGAATCTTAGCGTGTGACAATTCGTTGGATAGGTAAACAACATAACTACGACTTCCATGGGATATTTTTGCATTCTCTAAAAATTCGGCCAAAATGGAGGTTAAGAAAATCTCCTCGTTAATTTAGGAAATTACTCGTTTTCGACCCTTTTTTACTAGGAAGGCCATAATGTGGCCGATTTGCATTGAATCTTAGCATGTGACAATTCGTTGGAAAGGTAAACAACAAAACTACGACTTCCATGGGATATTTTTGCATTCTCTAAAAATTCGGCGAAAATGGAGGTTAAGAAAATCTCCTCGTTAATTTAGGACATTACTCGATTTCGACCCATTTTTACTAGGAAGGCCATAAAGTGGCCGATTTGTATTGAATCTTAGCATGTGACAATTTGTTGGATTGGTAAACAACATAACTACGTCTTCCATGGGATATTTTTGCATTCTCTAAAAATTCGGCCAAAACGGAGGTTAAGAAAATCTCCTCGTTAATTTAGGACATTACTCGATTTCGACCCATTTTTACTAGGAAGGCCATAAAGTGGCCGATTTGTATTGAATCTTAGCATGTGACAATTTGTTGGATAGGTAAACAACATAACTACGACTTCCATGGGATATTTTTGCATTCTCTAAAAATTCGGCCAAAATGGAGGTTAAGAAAATCTCCTCGTTAATTTAGGAAATTACTCGTTTTCGACCCTTTTTTACTAGGAAGGCCATAATGTGGCCGATTTGCATTGAATCTTAGCATGTGACAATTCGTTGGAAAGGTAAACAACAAAACTACGACTTCCATGGGATATTTTTGCATTCTCTAAAAATTCGGCCAAAATGGAAGTTAAGAAAATCTCCTCGTTAATTTAGGACATTACTCGTTTTCGACCCTTTTTTACTAGGAAGGCCATAATGTGGCCGATTTGCATTGAATCTTAGCATGTGACAATTCGTTGGATAGGTAAACAACATAGCTACGACTTCCATGGGATATTTTTGCATTCTCTAAAAATTCGGCCAAAATGGAGGTTAAGAAAATCTCCTCGTTAATTTAGGACATTACTCGTTTTCGACCCATTTTTACTAGGAAGGCCATAAAGTGGCCGATTTGTATTGAATCTTAGCATGTGACAATTTGTTGGATAGGTAAACAACATAACTACGTCTTCCATGGGATATTTTTGCATTCTCTAAAAATTCGGCCAAAACGGAGGTTAAGAAAATCTCCTCGTTAATTTAGGACATTACTCGTTTTCGACCCTTTTTTAGTAGGAAGGCCATAATGTGGCCGATTTGCATTGAATCTTAGCGTGTGACAATTCGTTGGATAGGTAAACAACATAACTACGACTTCCATGGGATATTTTTGCATTCTCTAAAAATTCGGCCAAAATGGAGGTTAAGAAAATCTCCTCGTTAATTTAGGACATTACTCGTTTTCGACCCATTTTTACTAGGAAGGCCATAAAGTGGCCGATTTGTATTGAATCTTAGCATGTGACAATTCGTTGGATAGGTAAACAACATAACTACGACTTCCATGGGATATTTTTGCATTCTCTAAAAATTCGGCCAAAACGGAGGTTAAGAAAATCTCCTCGTTAATTTAGGACATTACTCGTTTTCGACCCTTTTTTAGTAGGAAGGCCATAATGTGGCCGATTTGCATTGAATCTTAGCGTGTGACAATTCGTTGGATAGATAAACAACATAACTACGACTTCCATGGGATATTTTTGCATTCTCTAAAAATTCGGCCAAAATGGAGGTTAAGAAAATCTCCTCGTTAATTTAGGACATTACTCGTTTTCGACCCATTTTTACTAGGAAAGCCATAAAGTGGCCGATTTGTATTGAATCTTAGCAAGTGACAATTCGTTGGATAGGTAAACAACATAACTACGACTTCCATGGGATATTTTTGCATTCTCTAAAAATTCAGCCACAATGGAGGTTAAGAAAATCTCCTCGTTAATTTGGGACATTACTCGTTTTCGACCCTTTTTTAGTAGGAAGGCCATAATGTGGCCGATTTGCATTGAATCTTAGCGTGTGACAATTCGTTGGATAGGTAAACAACATAACTACGACTGCCATGGGATATTTTTGCATTCTCTAAAAATTCGGCCAAAATGGAGGTTAAGAAAATCTCCTCGTTAATTTAGGACATTACTCGTTTTTGACCCATTTTTACTAGGAAGGCCATAAAGTGGCCGATTTGTATTGAATCTTAGCGTGTGACAATTCGTTGGATATGTAAACAACATAACTACGACTTCCATGGGATATTTTTGCATTCTCTAAAAATTCGGCCAAAATGGAGGTTAAGAAAATCTCCTCGTTAATTTAGGAAATTACTCGTTTTCGACCCTTTTTTACTAGGAAGGCCATAATGTGGCCGATTTGCATTGAATCTTAGCATGTGACAATTCGTTGGAAAGGTAAACAACAAAACTACGACTTCCATGGGATATTTTTGCATTCTCTAAAAATTCGGCCAAAATGGAGGTTAAGAAAATCTCCTCGTTAATTTAGGACATTACTCGTTTTCGACCCTTTTTTACTAGGAAGGCCATAATGTGGCCGATTTGCATTGAATCTTAGCATGTGACAATTCGTTGGATAGGTAAACAACATAGCTACGACTTCCATGGGATATTTTTGCATTCTCTAAAAATTCGGCCAAAATGGAGGTTAAGAAAATCTCCTCGTTAATTTAGGACATTACTCGTTTTCGACCCATTTTTACTAGGAAGGCCATAAAGTGGCCGATTTGTATTGAATCTTAGCATGTGACAATTTGTTGGATAGGTAAACAACATAACTACGTCTTCCATGGGATATTTTTGCATTCTCTAAAAATTCGGCCAAAACGGAGGTTAAGAAAATCTCCTCGTTAATTTAGGACATTACTCGTTTTCGACCCTTTTTTAGTAGGAAGGCCATAATGTGGCCGATTTGCATTGAATCTTAGCGTGTGACAATTCGTTGGATAAGTAAACAACATAACTACGACTTCCATGGGATATTTTTGCATTCTCTAAAAATTCGGCCAAAATGGAGGTTAAGAAAATCTCCTCGTTAATTTAGGACATTACTCGTTTTCGACCCATTTTTACTAGGAAGGCCATAAAGTGGCCGATTTGTATTGAATCTTAGCATGTGACAATTCGTTGGATAGGTAAAGAACATAGCTACGACTTCCATGGGATATTTTTGCATTCTCTAAAAATCCGGCCAAAATGGAGGTTAAGAAAATCTCCTCGTTAATTTAGGACATTACTCGTTTTCGACCCATTTTTACTAGGAAGGCCATAAAGTGGCCGATTTGTATTGAATCTTAGCATGTGACAATTTGTTGGATAGGTAAACAACATAACTACGTCTTCCATGGGATATTTTTGCATTCTCTAAAAATTCGGCCAAAACGGAGGTTAAGAAAATCTCCTCGTTAATTTAGGACATTACTCGTTTTCGACCCTTTTTTAGTAGGAAGGCCATAATGTGGCCGATTTGCATTGAATCTTAGCGTGTGACAATTCGTTGGATAGGTAAACAACATAACTACGACTTCCATGGGATATTTTTGCATTCTCTAAAAATTCGGCCAAAATGGAGGTTAAGAAAATCTCCTCGTTAATTTAGGACATTACTCGTTTTCGACCCATTTTTACTAGGAAGGCCATAAAGTGGCCGATTTGTATTGAATCTTAGCATGTGACAATTCGTTGGATAGGTAAACAACATAACTACGACTTCCATGGGATATTTTTGCATTCTCTAAAAATTCGGCCAAAACGGAGGTTAAGAAAATCTCCTCGTTAATTTAGGACATTACTCGTTTTCGACCCTTTTTTAGTAGGAAGGCCATAATGTGGCCGATTTGCATTGAATCTTAGCGTGTGACAATTCGTTGGATAGATAAACAACATAACTACGACTTCCATGGGATATTTTTGCATTCTCTAAAAATTCGGCCAAAATGGAGGTTAAGAAAATCTCCTCGTTAATTTAGGACATTACTCGTTTTCGACCCATTTTTACTAGGAAAGCCATAAAGTGGCCGATTTGTATTGAATCTTAGCAAGTGACAATTCGTTGGATAGGTAAACAACATAACTACGACTTCCATGGGATATTTTTGCATTCTCTAAAAATTCAGCCACAATGGAGGTTAAGAAAATCTCCTCGTTAATTTGGGACATTACTCGTTTTCGACCCTTTTTTAGTAGGAAGGCCATAATGTGGCCGATTTGCATTGAATCTTAGCGTGTGACAATTCGTTGGATAGGTAAACAACATAACTACGACTTCCATGGGATATTTTTGCATTCTCTAAAAATTCGGCCAAAATGGAGGTTAAGAAAATCTCCTCGTTAATTTAGGACATTACTCGTTTTCGACCCATTTTTACTAGGAAGGCCATAATGTGGCCGATTTGTATTGAATCTTAGCATGTGACAATTTGTTGGATAGGTAAACAACATAACTACGTCTTCCATGGGATATTTTTGCATTCTCTAAAAATTCGGCCAAAACGGAGGTTAAGAAAATCTCCTCGTTAATTTAGGACATTACTCGTTTTCGACCCTTTTTTAGTAGGAAGGCCATAATGTGGCCGATTTGCATTGAATCTTAGCGTGTGACAATTCGTTGGATAAGTAAACAACATAACTACGACTTCCATGGGATATTTTTGCATTCTCTAAAAATTCGGCCAAAATGGAGGTTAAGAAAATCTCCTCGTTAATTTAGGACATTACTCGTTTTCGACCCATTTTTACTAGGAAGGCCATAAAGTGGCCGATTTGTATTGAATCTTAGCATGTGACAATTCGTTGGATAGGTAAACAACATAGCTACGACTTCCATGGGATATTTTTGCATTCTCTAAAAATCCGGCCAAAATGGAGGTTAAGAAAATCTCCTCGTTAATTTAGGACATTACTCGTTTTCGACCCATTTTTACTAGGAAGGCCATAAAGTGGCCGATTTGTATTGAATCTTAGCATGTGACAATTTGTTGGATAGGTAAACAACATAACCACGTCTTCCATGGGATATTTTTGCATTCTCTAAAAATTCGGCCAAAACGGAGGTTAAGAAAATCTCCTCGTTAATTTAGGACATTACTCGTTTTCGACCCTTTTTTAGTAGGAAGGCCATAATGTGGCCGATTTGCATTGAATCTTAGCGTGTGACAATTCGTTGGATAGGTAAACAACATAACTACGACTTCCATGGGATATTTTTGCATTCTCTAAAAATTCGGCCAAAATGGAGGTTAAGAAAATCTCCTCGTTAATTTAGGAAATTACTCGTTTTCGACCCTTTTTTACTAGGAAGGCCATAATGTGGCCGATTTGCATTGAATCTTAGCATGTGACAATTCGTTGGAAAGGTAAACAACAAAACTACGACTTCCATGGGATATTTTTGCATTCTCTAAAAATTCGGCGAAAATGGAGGTTAAGAAAATCTCCTCGTTAATTTAGGACATTACTCGATTTCGACCCATTTTTACTAGGAAGGCCATAAAGTGGCCGATTTGTATTGAATCTTAGCATGTGACAATTTGTTGGATTGGTAAACAACATAACTACGTCTTCCATGGGATATTTTTGCATTCTCTAAAAATTCGGCCAAAACGGAGGTTAAGAAAATCTCCTCGTTAATTTAGGACATTACTCGATTTCGACCCATTTTTACTAGGAAGGCCATAAAGTGGCCGATTTGTATTGAATCTTAGCATGTGACAATTTGTTGGATAGGTAAACAACATAACTACGACTTCCATGGGATATTTTTGCATTCTCTAAAAATTCGGCCAAAATGGAGGTTAAGAAAATCTCCTCGTTAATTTAGGAAATTACTCGTTTTCGACCCTTTTTTACTAGGAAGGCCATAATGTGGCCGATTTGCATTGAATCTTAGCATGTGACAATTCGTTGGAAAGGTAAACAACAAAACTACGACTTCCATGGGATATTTTTGCATTCTCTAAAAATTCGGCCAAAATGGAAGTTAAGAAAATCTCCTCGTTAATTTAGGACATTACTCGTTTTCGACCCTTTTTTACTAGGAAGGCCATAATGTGGCCGATTTGCATTGAATCTTAGCATGTGACAATTCGTTGGATAGGTAAACAACATAGCTACGACTTCCATGGGATATTTTTGCATTCTCTAAAAATTCGGCCAAAATGGAGGTTAAGAAAATCTCCTCGTTAATTTAGGACATTACTCGTTTTCGACCCATTTTTACTAGGAAGGCCATAAAGTGGCCGATTTGTATTGAATCTTAGCATGTGACAATTTGTTGGATAGGTAAACAACATAACTACGTCTTCCATGGGATATTTTTGCATTCTCTAAAAATTCGGCCAAAACGGAGGTTAAGAAAATCTCCTCGTTAATTTAGGACATTACTCGTTTTCGACCCTTTTTTAGTAGGAAGGCCATAATGTGGCCGATTTGCATTGAATCTTAGCGTGTGACAATTCGTTGGATAGGTAAACAACATAACTACGACTTCCATGGGATATTTTTGCATTCTCTAAAAATTCGGCCAAAATGGAGGTTAAGAAAATCTCCTCGTTAATTTAGGACATTACTCGTTTTCGACCCATTTTTACTAGGAAGGCCATAAAGTGGCCGATTTGTATTGAATCTTAGCATGTGACAATTCGTTGGATAGGTAAACAACATAACTACGACTTCCATGGGATATTTTTGCATTCTCTAAAAATTCGGCCAAAACGGAGGTTAAGAAAATCTCCTCGTTAATTTAGGACATTACTCGTTTTCGACCCTTTTTTAGTAGGAAGGCCATAATGTGGCCGATTTGCATTGAATCTTAGCGTGTGACAATTCGTTGGATAGATAAACAACATAACTACGACTTCCATGGGATATTTTTGCATTCTCTAAAAATTCGGCCAAAATGGAGGTTAAGAAAATCTCCTCGTTAATTTAGGACATTACTCGTTTTCGACCCATTTTTACTAGGAAAGCCATAAAGTGGCCGATTTGTATTGAATCTTAGCAAGTGACAATTCGTTGGATAGGTAAACAACATAACTACGACTTCCATGGGATATTTTTGCATTCTCTAAAAATTCAGCCACAATGGAGGTTAAGAAAATCTCCTCGTTAATTTGGGACATTACTCGTTTTCGACCCTTTTTTAGTAGGAAGGCCATAATGTGGCCGATTTGCATTGAATCTTAGCGTGTGACAATTCGTTGGATAGGTAAACAACATAACTACGACTGCCATGGGATATTTTTGCATTCTCTAAAAATTCGGCCAAAATCGAGGTTAAGAAAATCTCCTCGTTAATTTAGGACATTACTCGTTTTTGACCCATTTTTACTAGGAAGGCCATAAAGTGGCCGATTTGTATTGAATCTTAGCGTGTGACAATTCGTTGGATATGTAAACAACATAACTACGACTTCCATGGGATATTTTTGCATTCTCTAAAAATTCGGCCAAAATGGAGGTTAAGAAAATCTCCTCGTTAATTTAGGAAATTACTCGTTTTCGACCCTTTTTTACTAGGAAGGCCATAATGTGGCCGATTTGCATTGAATCTTAGCATGTGACAATTCGTTGGAAAGGTAAACAACAAAACTACGACTTCCATGGGATATTTTTGCATTCTCTAAAAATTCGGCCAAAATGGAGGTTAAGAAAATCTCCTCGTTAATTTAGGACATTACTCGTTTTCGACCCTTTTTTACTAGGAAGGCCATAATGTGGCCGATTTGCATTGAATCTTAGCATGTGACAATTCGTTGGATAGGTAAACAACATAGCTACGACTTCCATGGGATATTTTTGCATTCTCTAAAAATTCGGCCAAAATGGAGGTTAAGAAAATCTCCTCGTTAATTTAGGACATTACTCGTTTTCGACCCATTTTTACTAGGAAGGCCATAAAGTGGCCGATTTGTATTGAATCTTAGCATGTGACAATTTGTTGGATAGGTAAACAACATAACTACGTCTTCCATGGGATATTTTTGCATTCTCTAAAAATTCGGCCAAAACGGAGGTTAAGAAAATCTCCTCGTTAATTTAGGACATTACTCGTTTTCGACCCTTTTTTAGTAGGAAGGCCATAATGTGGCCGATTTGCATTGAATCTTAGCGTGTGACAATTCGTTGGATAAGTAAACAACATAACTACGACTTCCATGGGATATTTTTGCATTCTCTAAAAATTCGGCCAAAATGGAGGTTAAGAAAATCTCCTCGTTAATTTAGGACATTACTCGTTTTCGACCCATTTTTACTAGGAAGGCCATAAAGTGGCCGATTTGTATTGAATCTTAGCATGTGACAATTCGTTGGATAGGTAAAGAACATAGCTACGACTTCCATGGGATATTTTTGCATTCTCTAAAAATCCGGCCAAAATGGAGGTTAAGAAAATCTCCTCGTTAATTTAGGACATTACTCGTTTTCGACCCATTTTTACTAGGAAGGCCATAAAGTGGCCGATTTGTATTGAATCTTAGCATGTGACAATTTGTTGGATAGGTAAACAACATAACTACGTCTTCCATGGGATATTTTTGCATTCTCTAAAAATTCGGCCAAAACGGAGGTTAAGAAAATCTCCTCGTTAATTTAGGACATTACTCGTTTTCGACCCTTTTTTAGTAGGAAGGCCATAATGTGGCCGATTTGCATTGAATCTTAGCGTGTGACAATTCGTTGGATAGGTAAACAACATAACTACGACTTCCATGGGATATTTTTGCATTCTCTAAAAATTCGGCCAAAATGGAGGTTAAGAAAATCTCCTCGTTAATTTAGGACATTACTCGTTTTCGACCCATTTTTACTAGGAAGGCCATAAAGTGGCCGATTTGTATTGAATCTTAGCATGTGACAATTCGTTGGATAGGTAAACAACATAACTACGACTTCCATGGGATATTTTTGCATTCTCTAAAAATTCGGCCAAAACGGAGGTTAAGAAAATCTCCTCGTTAATTTAGGACATTACTCGTTTTCGACCCTTTTTTAGTAGGAAGGCCATAATGTGGCCGATTTGCATTGAATCTTAGCGTGTGACAATTCGTTGGATAGATAAACAACATAACTACGACTTCCATGGGATATTTTTGCATTCTCTAAAAATTCGGCCAAAATGGAGGTTAAGAAAATCTCCTCGTTAATTTAGGACATTACTCGTTTTCGACCCATTTTTACTAGGAAAGCCATAAAGTGGCCGATTTGTATTGAATCTTAGCAAGTGACAATTCGTTGGATAGGTAAACAACATAACTACGACTTCCATGGGATATTTTTGCATTCTCTAAAAATTCAGCCACAATGGAGGTTAAGAAAATCTCCTCGTTAATTTGGGACATTACTCGTTTTCGACCCTTTTTTAGTAGGAAGGCCATAATGTGGCCGATTTGCATTGAATCTTAGCGTGTGACAATTCGTTGGATAGGTAAACAACATAACTACGACTGCCATGGGATATTTTTGCATTCTCTAAAAATTCGGCCAAAATGGAGGTTAAGAAAATCTCCTCGTTAATTTAGGACATTACTCGTTTTTGACCCATTTTTACTAGGAAGGCCATAAAGTGGCCGATTTGTATTGAATCTTAGCGTGTGACAATTCGTTGGATATGTAAACAACATAACTACGACTTCCATGGGATATTTTTGCATTCTCTAAAAATTCGGCCAAAATGGAGGTTAAGAAAATCTCCTCGTTAATTTAGGAAATTACTCGTTTTCGACCCTTTTTTACTAGGAAGGCCATAATGTGGCCGATTTGCATTGAATCTTAGCATGTGACAATTCGTTGGAAAGGTAAACAACAAAACTACGACTTCCATGGGATATTTTTGCATTCTCTAAAAATTCGGCCAAAATGGAGGTTAAGAAAATCTCCTCGTTAATTTAGGACATTACTCGTTTTCGACCCTTTTTTACTAGGAAGGCCATAATGTGGCCGATTTGCATTGAATCTTAGCATGTGACAATTCGTTGGATAGGTAAACAACATAGCTACGACTTCCATGGGATATTTTTGCATTCTCTAAAAATTCGGCCAAAATGGAGGTTAAGAAAATCTCCTCGTTAATTTAGGACATTACTCGTTTTCGACCCATTTTTACTAGGAAGGCCATAAAGTGGCCGATTTGTATTGAATCTTAGCATGTGACAATTTGTTGGATAGGTAAACAACATAACTACGTCTTCCATGGGATATTTTTGCATTCTCTAAAAATTCGGCCAAAACGGAGGTTAAGAAAATCTCCTCGTTAATTTAGGACATTACTCGTTTTCGACCCTTTTTTAGTAGGAAGGCCATAATGTGGCCGATTTGCATTGAATCTTAGCGTGTGACAATTCGTTGGATAAGTAAACAACATAACTACGACTTCCATGGGATATTTTTGCATTCTCTAAAAATTCGGCCAAAATGGAGGTTAAGAAAATCTCCTCGTTAATTTAGGACATTACTCGTTTTCGACCCATTTTTACTAGGAAGGCCATAAAGTGGCCGATTTGTATTGAATCTTAGCATGTGACAATTCGTTGGATAGGTAAAGAACATAGCTACGACTTCCATGGGATATTTTTGCATTCTCTAAAAATCCGGCCAAAATGGAGGTTAAGAAAATCTCCTCGTTAATTTAGGACATTACTCGTTTTCGACCCATTTTTACTAGGAAGGCCATAAAGTGGCCGATTTGTATTGAATCTTAGCATGTGACAATTTGTTGGATAGGTAAACAACATAACTACGTCTTCCATGGGATATTTTTGCATTCTCTAAAAATTCGGCCAAAACGGAGGTTAAGAAAATCTCCTCGTTAATTTAGGACATTACTCGTTTTCGACCCTTTTTTAGTAGGAAGGCCATAATGTGGCCGATTTGCATTGAATCTTAGCGTGTGACAATTCGTTGGATAGGTAAACAACATAACTACGACTTCCATGGGATATTTTTGCATTCTCTAAAAATTCGGCCAAAATGGAGGTTAAGAAAATCTCCTCGTTAATTTAGGAAATTACTCGTTTTCGACCCTTTTTTACTAGGAAGGCCATAATGTGGCCGATTTGCATTGAATCTTAGCATGTGACAATTCGTTGGAAAGGTAAACAACAAAACTACGACTTCCATGGGATATTTTTGCATTCTCTAAAAATTCGGCCAAAATGGAGGTTAAGAAAATCTCCTCGTTAATTTAGGACATTACTCGATTTCGACCCATTTTTACTAGGAAGGCCATAAAGTGGCCGATTTGTATTGAATCTTAGCATGTGACAATTTGTTGGATAGGTAAACAACATAACTACGTCTTCCATGGGATATTTTTGCATTCTCTAAAAATTCGGCCAAAACGGAGGTTAAGAAAATCTCCTCGTTAATTTAGGACATTACTCGTTTTCGACCCTTTTTTAGTAGGAAGGCCATAATGTGGCCGATTTGCATTGAATCTTAGCGTGTGACAATTCGTTGGATAGATAAACAACATAACTACGACTTCCATGGGATATTTTTGCATTCTCTAAAAATTCGGCCAAAATGGAGGTTAAGAAAATCTCCTCGTTAATTTAGGACATTACTCGTTTTCGACCCATTTTTACTAGGAAAGCCATAAAGTGGCCGATTTGTATTGAATCTTAGCAAGTGACAATTCGTTGGATAGGTAAACAACATAACTACGACTTCCATGGGATATTTTTGCATTCTCTAAAAATTCAGCCACAATGGAGGTTAAGAAAATCTCCTCGTTAATTTGGGACATTACTCGTTTTCGACCCTTTTTTAGTAGGAAGGCCATAATGTGGCCGATTTGCATTGAATCTTAGCGTGTGACAATTCGTTGGATAGGTAAACAACATAACTACGACTGCCATGGGATATTTTTGCATTCTCTAAAAATTCGGCCAAAATCGAGGTTAAGAAAATCTCCTCGTTAATTTAGGACATTACTCGTTTTTGACCCATTTTTACTAGGAAGGCCATAAAGTGGCCGATTTGTATTGAATCTTAGCGTGTGACAATTCGTTGGATATGTAAACAACATAACTACGACTTCCATGGGATATTTTTGCATTCTCTAAAAATTCGGCCAAAATGGAGGTTAAGAAAATCTCCTCGTTAATTTAGGAAATTACTCGTTTTCGACCCTTTTTTACTAGGAAGGCCATAATGTGGCCGATTTGCATTGAATCTTAGCATGTGACAATTCGTTGGAAAGGTAAACAACAAAACTACGACTTCCATGGGATATTTTTGCATTCTCTAAAAATTCGGCCAAAATGGAGGTTAAGAAAATCTCCTCGTTAATTTAGGACATTACTCGTTTTCGACCCTTTTTTACTAGGAAGGCCATAATGTGGCCGATTTGCATTGAATCTTAGCATGTGACAATTCGTTGGATAGGTAAACAACATAGCTACGACTTCCATGGGATATTTTTGCATTCTCTAAAAATTCGGCCAAAATGGAGGTTAAGAAAATCTCCTCGTTAATTTAGGACATTACTCGTTTTCGACCCATTTTTACTAGGAAGGCCATAAAGTGGCCGATTTGTATTGAATCTTAGCATGTGACAATTTGTTGGATAGGTAAACAACATAACTACGTCTTCCATGGGATATTTTTGCATTCTCTAAAAATTCGGCCAAAACGGAGGTTAAGAAAATCTCCTCGTTAATTTAGGACATTACTCGTTTTCGACCCTTTTTTAGTAGGAAGGCCATAATGTGGCCGATTTGCATTGAATCTTAGCGTGTGACAATTCGTTGGATAAGTAAACAACATAACTACGACTTCCATGGGATATTTTTGCATTCTCTAAAAATTCGGCCAAAATGGAGGTTAAGAAAATCTCCTCGTTAATTTAGGACATTACTCGTTTTCGACCCATTTTTACTAGGAAGGCCATAAAGTGGCCGATTTGTATTGAATCTTAGCATGTGACAATTCGTTGGATAGGTAAAGAACATAGCTACGACTTCCATGGGATACTTTTGCATTCTCTAAAAATCCGGCCAAAATGGAGGTTAAGAAAATCTCCTCGTTAATTTAGGACATTACTCGTTTTCGACCCATTTTTACTAGGAAGGCCATAAAGTGGCCGATTTGTATTGAATCTTAGCATGTGACAATTTGTTGGATAGGTAAACAACATAACTACGTCTTCCATGGGATATTTTTGCATTCTCTAAAAATTCGGCCAAAACGGAGGTTAAGAAAATCTCCTCGTTAATTTAGGACATTACTCGTTTTCGACCCTTTTTTAGTAGGAAGGCCATAATGTGGCCGATTTGCATTGAATCTTAGCGTGTGACAATTCGTTGGATAGGTAAACAACATAACTACGACTTCCATGGGATATTTTTGCATTCTCTAAAAATTCGGCCAAAATGGAGGTTAAGAAAATCTCCTCGTTAATTTAGGAAATTACTCGTTTTCGACCCTTTTTTACTAGGAAGGCCATAATGTGGCCGATTTGCATTGAATCTTAGCATGTGACAATTCGTTGGAAAGGTAAACAACAAAACTACGACTTCCATGGGATATTTTTGCATTCTCTAAAAATTCGGCCAAAATGGAGGTTAAGAAAATCTCCTCGTTAATTTAGGACATTACTCGATTTCGACCCATTTTTACTAGGAAGGCCATAAAGTGGCCGATTTGTATTGAATCTTAGCATGTGACAATTTGTTGGATAGGTAAACAACATAACTACGTCTTCCATGGGATATTTTTGCATTCTCTAAAAATTCGGCCAAAACGGAGGTTAAGAAAATCTCCTCGTTAATTTAGGACATTACTCGTTTTCGACCCTTTTTTAGTAGGAAGGCCATAATGTGGCCGATTTGCATTGAATCTTAGCGTGTGACAATTCGTTGGATAGGTAAACAACATAACTACGACTTCCATGGGATATTTTTGCATTCTCTAAAAATTCGGCCAAAATGGAGGTTAAGAAAATCTCCTCGTTAATTTAGGACATTACTCGTTTTCGACCCTTTTTTACTAGGAAGGCCATAAAGTGGCCGATTTGTATTGAATCTTAGCATGTGACAATTTGTTGGATAGGTAAACAACATAACTACGTCTTCCATGGGATATTTTTGCATTCTCTAAAAATTCGGCCAAAACGGAGGTTAAGAAAATCTCCTCGTTAATTTAGGACATTACTCGTTTTCGACCCTTTTTTAGTAGGAAGGCCATAATGTGGCCGATTTGCATTGAATCTTAGCGTGTGACAATTCGTTGGATAGGTAAACAACATAACTACGACTTCCATGGGATATTTTTGCATTCTCTAAAAATTCGGCCAAAATGGAGGTTAAGAAAATCTCCTCGTTAATTTAGGAAATTACTCGTTTTCGACCCTTTTTTACTAGGAAGGCCATAATGTGGCCGATTTGCATTGAATCTTAGCATGTGACAATTCGTTGGAAAGGTAAACAACAAAACTACGACTTCCATGGGATATTTTTGCATTCTCTAAAAATTTGGCCAAAATGGAGGTTAAGAAAATCTCCTCGTTAATTTAGGACATTACTCGATTTCGACCCATTTTTACTAGGAAGGCCATAAAGTGGCCGATTTGTATTGAATCTTAGCATGTGACAATTTGTTGGATAGGTAAACAACATAACTACGTCTTCCATGGGATATTTTTGCATTCTCTAAAAATTCGGCCAAAACGGAGGTTAAGAAAATCTCCTCGTTAATTTAGGACATTACTCGTTTTCGACCCTTTTTTAGTAGGAAGGCCATAATGTGGCCGATTTGCATTGAATCTTAGCGTGTGACAATTCGTTGGATAGGTAAACAACATAACTACGACTTCCATGGGATATTTTTGCATTCTCTAAAAATTCGGCCAAAATGGAGGTTAAGAAAATCTCCTCGTTAATTTAGGAAATTACTCGTTTTCGACCCTTTTTTACTAGGAAGGCCATAATGTGGCCGATTTGCATTGAATCTTAGCATGTGACAATTCGTTGGAAAGGTAAACAACAAAACTACGACTTCCATGGGATATTTTTGCATTCTCTAAAAATTCGGCCAAAATGGAGGTTAAGAAAATCTCCTCGTTAATTTAGGACATTACTCGATTTCGACCCATTTTTACTAGGAAGGCCATAAAGTGGCCGATTTGTATTGAATCTTAGCATGTCACAATTTGTTGGATAGGTAAACAACATAACTACGTCTTCCATGGGATATTTTTGCATTCTCTAAAAATTCGGCCAAAACGGAGGTTAAGAAAATCTCCTCGTTAATTTAGGACATTACTCGTTTTCGACCCTTTTTTAGTAGGAAGGCCATAATGTGGCCGATTTGCATTGAATCTTAGCGTGTGACAATTCGTTGGATAGGTAAACAACATAACTACGACTTCCATGGGATATTTTTGCATTCTCTAAAAATTCGGCCAAAATGGAGGTTAAGAAAATCTCCTCGTTAATTTAGGACATTACTCGTTTTCGACCCTTTTTTACTAGGAAGGCCATAAAGTGGCCGATTTGTATTGAATCTTAGCATGTGACAATTTGTTGGATAGGTAAACAACATAACTACGTCTTCCATGGGATATTTTTGCATTCTCTAAAAATTCGGCCAAAACGGAGGTTAAGAAAATCTCCTCGTTAATTTAGGACATTACTCGTTTTCGACCCTTTTTTAGTAGGAAGGCCATAATGTGGCCGATTTGCATTGAATCTTAGCGTGTGACAATTCGTTGGATAGGTAAACAACATAACTACGACTTCCATGGGATATTTTTGCATTCTCTAAAAATTCGGCCAAAATGGAGGTTAAGAAAATCTCCTCGTTAATTTAGGACATTACTCGTTTTGGACCCATTTTTACTAGGAAGGCTATAATGTGGCCGATTTGCATTGAATCTTAGCATGTGACAATTCGTTGGATAGATAAACAACATAACTACGACTTCCATGGGATATTTTCGCATTCTCTAAAAATTAGGCCAAAATGGAGGTTAAGAAAATCTCCTCGTTAATTTAGGACATAACTCGTTTTCAACCCTTTTTTAGTAGGAAGGCCATAATGTGGCCGATTTGCATTGAATCTTAGCGTGTGACAATTCGTTGGATAGGTAAACAACATAACTACGACTTCCATGGGATATTTTTGCATTCTCTAAAAATTCGGCCAAAATGGAGGTTAAGAAAATCTCCTCGTTAATTTAGGACATTACTCGATTTCGACCCATTTTTACTAGGAAGGCCATAAAGTGGCCGATTTGTATTGAATCTTAGCATGTGACATTTTGTTGGATAGGTAAGCAACATAACTACGTCTTCCATGGGATATTTTTGCATTCTCTAAAAATTCGGCCAAAACGGAGGTTAAGAAAATCTCCTCGTTAATTTAGGACATTACTCGTTTTCGACCCTTTTTTAGTAGGAAGGCCATAATGTGGCCGATTTGCATTGAATCTTAGCGTGTGACAATTAGTTGGATAGGTAAACAACATAACTACGACTTCCATGGGATATTTTTGCATTCTCTAAAAATTCGGCCAAAACGGAGGTTAAGAAAATCTCCTCGTTAATTTAGGACATTACTCGTTTTCGACCCTTTTTTAGTAGGAAGGCCATAATGTGGCCGATTTGCATTGAATCTTAGCGTGTGACAATTAGTTGGATAGGTAAACAACATAACTACGACTTCCATGGGATATTTTTGCATTCTCTAAAAATTCGGCCAAAATGGAGGTTAAGAAAATCTCCTCGTTAATTTAGGACATTACTCGTTTTCGACCCATTTTTACTAGGAAGGCCATAAAGTGGCCGATTTGTGTTGAATCTTAGCATGTGACAATTCGTTGGATAGGTAAACAACATAACTACGACTTCCATGAGATATTTTTGCATTCTCTAAAAATTCGGCCAAAACGGAGGTTAAGAAAATCTCCTCGTTAATTTAGGACATTACTCGTTTTCGACCCTTTTTTAGTAGGAAGGCCATAATGTGGCCGATTTGCATTGAATCTTAGCGTGTGACAATTCGTTGGATAGGTAAACAACATAACTACGACTTCCATGGGATATTTTTGCATTCTCTAAAAATTCGGCCAAAATGGAGGTTAAGAAAATCTCCTCGTTAATTTAGGACATTACTCGTTTTCGACCCATTTTTACTAGGAAGGCCATAAAGTGGCCGATTTGTATTGAATCTTAGCATGTGACAATTCGTTGGAAAGGTAAACAACATAACTACGACTTCCATGGGATATTTTTGCATTCTCTAAAAATTCGGCCAAAACGGAGGTTAAGAAAATCTCCTCGTTAATTTAGGACATTACTCGTTTTCGACCCTTTTTTACTAGGAAGGCTATAATGTGGCCGATTTGCATTGAATCTTAGCGTGTGACAATTAGTTGGATAGGTAAACAACATAACTACGACTTCCATGGGATATTTTTGCATTCTCTAAAAATTCGGCCAAAATGGAGGTTAAGAAAATCTCCTCGTTAATTTAGGACATTACTCGTTTTCGACCCATTTTTACTAGGAAGGCCATAAAGTGGCCGATTTGTGTTGAATCTTAGCATGTGACAATTCGTTGGATAGGTAAACAACATAACTACGACTTCCATGAGATATTTTTGCATTCTCTAAAAATTCGGCCAAAACGGAGGTTAAGAAAATCTCCTCGTTAATTTAGGACATTACTCGTTTTCGACCCTTTTTTAGTAGGAAGGCCATAATGTGGCCGATTTGCATTGAATCTTAGCGTGTGACAATTCGTTGGATAGGTAAACAACATAACTACGACTTCCATGGGATATTTTTGCATTCTCTAAAAATTCGGCCAAAATGGAGGTTAAGAAAATCTCCTCGTTAATTTAGGACATTACTCGTTTTCGACCCATTTTTACTAGGAAGGCCATAAAGTGGCCGATTTGTATTGAATCTTAGCATGTGACAATTCGTTGGAAAGGTAAACAACATAACTACGACTTCCATGGGATATTTTTGCATTCTCTAAAAATTCGGCCAAAACGGAGGTTAAGAAAATCTCCTCGTTAATTTAGGACATTACTCGTTTTCGACCCTTTTTTACTAGGAAGGCTATAATGTGGCCGATTTGCATTGAATCTTAGCATGTGACAATTCGTTGGATAGATAAACAACATAACTACGACTTCCATGGGATATTTTCGCATTCTCTAAAAATTAGGCCAAAATGGAGGTTAAGAAAATCTCCTCGTTAATTTAGGACATAACTCGTTTTCAACCCTTTTTTAGTAGGAAGGCCATAATGTGGCCGATTTGCATTGAATCTTAGCGTGTGACAATTCGTTGGATAGGTAAACAACATAACTACGACTTCCATGGGATATTTTTGCATTCTCTAAAAATTCGGCCAAAACGGAGGTTAAGAAAATCTCCTCGTTAATTTAGGACATTACTCGTTTTCGACCCTTTTTTAGTAGGAAGGCCATAATGTGGCCGATTTGCATTGAATCTTAGCGTGTGACAATTAGTTGGATAGGTAAACAACATAACTACGACTTCCATGGGATATTTTTGCATTCTCTAAAAATTCGGCCAAAACGGAGGTTAAGAAAATCTCCTCGTTAATTTAGGACATTACTCGTTTTCGACCCTTTTTTAGTAGGAAGGCCATAATGTGGCTGATTTGCATTGAATCTTAGCGTGTGACAATTAGTTGGATAGGTAAACAACATAACTACGACTTCCATGGGATATTTTTGCATTCTCTAAAAATTCGGCCAAAATGGAGGTTAAGAAAATCTCCTCGTTAATTTAGGACATTACTCGTTTTCGACCCATTTTTACTAGGAAGGCCATAAAGTGGCCGATTTGTATTGAATCTTAGCATGTGACAATTCGTTGGATAGGTAAACAACATAACTACGACTTCCATGAGATATTTTTGCATTCTCTAAAAATTCGGCCAAAACGGAGGTTAAGAAAATCTCCTCGTTAATTTAGGACATTACTCGTTTTCGACCCTTTTTTAGTAGGAAGGCCATAATGTGGCCGATTTGCATTGAATCTTAGCGTGTGACAATTCGTTGGATAGATAAACAACATAACTACGACTTCCATGGGATATTTTTGCATTCTCTAAAAATTCGGCCAAAATGGAGGTTAAGAAAATCTCCTCGTTAATTTAGGACATTACTCGTTTTTGACCCATTTTTACTAGGAAGGCCATAAAGTGGCCGATTTGTATTGAATCTTAGCAAGTGACAATTCGTTGGATAGGTAAACAACATAACTACGACTTCCATGGGATATTTTTGCATTCTTTAAAAATTCAGCCACAATGGAGGTTAAGAAAATATCCTCGTTAATTTAGGACATTACTCGTTTTCGACCCTTTTTTAGTAGGGAGGCCATAATGTGGCCGATTTGTATTGAATCTTAGCGTGTGACAATTCGTTGGATATGTAAACAACATAACTACAACTTCCATGGGATATTTTTGCATTCTCTAAAAATTCGGCCAAAATGGAGGTTAAGAAAATCTCCTCGTTAATTTAGGACATTACTCGTTTTCGACCCATTTTTACTAGGAAGGCCATAAAGTGGCCGATTTGTATTGAATCTTAGCAAGTGACAATTCGTTGGATAGGTAAACAACATAACTACGACTTCCATGGGATATTTTTGCATTCTTTAAAAATTCAGCCACAGTGGAGGTTAAGAAAATATCCTCGTTAATTTGGGACATTACTCGTTTTCGACCCATTTTTACTAGGAAGGCCATAAAGTGGCCGATTTGTATTGAATCTTAGCGTGTGACAATTCGTTGGATAGGTAAACAACATAACTACGACTTCCATGGGATATTTTTGCATTCTCTAAAAATTCGGCCAAAATGGAGGTTAAGAAAATCTCCTCGTTAATTTAGGACATTACTCGATTTCGACCCATTTTTACTAGGAAGGCCATAAAGTGGCCGATTTGTATTGAATCTTAGCATGTGACAATTTGTTGGATAGGTAAGCAACATAACTACGTCTTCCATGGGATATTTTTGCATTCTCTAAAAATTCGGCCAAAACGGAGGTTAAGAAAATCTCCTCGTTAATTTAGGACATTACTCGTTTTCGACCCTTTTTTAGTAGGAAGGCCATAATGTGGCCGATTTGCATTGAATCTTAGCGTGTGACAATTAGTTGGATAGGTAAACAACATAACTACGACTTCCATGGGATATTTTTGCATTCTCTAAAAATTCGGCCAAAACGGAGGTTAAGAAAATCTCCTCGTTAATTTAGGACATTACTCGTTTTCGACCCTTTTTTAGTAGGAAGGCCATAATGTGGCCGATTTGCATTGAATCTTAGCGTGTGACAATTAGTTGGATAGGTAAACAACATAACTACGACTTCCATGGGATATTTTTGCATTCTCTAAAAATTCGGCCAAAATGGAGGTTAAGAAAATCTCCTCGTTAATTTAGGACATTACTCGTTTTCGACCCATTTTTACTAGGAAGGCCATAAAGTGGCCGATTTGTGTTGAATCTTAGCATGTGACAATTCGTTGGATAGGTAAACAACATAACTACAACTTCCATGAGATATTTTTGCATTCTCTAAAAATTCGGCCAAAACGGAGGTTAAGAAAATCTCCTCGTTAATTTAGGACATTACTCGTTTTCGACCCTTTTTTAGTAGGAAGGCCATAATGTGGCCGATTTGCATTGAATCTTAGCGTGTGACAATTCGTTGGATAGGTAAACAACATAACTACGACTTCCATGGGATATTTTTGCATTCTCTAAAAATTCGGCCAAAATGGAGGTTAAGAAAATCTCCTCGTTAATTTAGGACATTACTCGTTTTCGACCCATTTTTACTAGGAAGGCCATAAAGTGGCCGATTTGTATTGAATCTTAGCATGTGACAATTCGTTGGAAAGGTAAACAACATAACTACGACTTCCATGGGATATTTTTGCATTCTCTAAAAATTCGGCCAAAACGGAGGTTAAGAAAATCTCCTCGTTAATTTAGGACATTACTCGTTTTCGACCCTTTTTTACTAGGAAGGCTATAATGTGGCCGATTTGCATTGAATCTTAGCATGTGACAATTCGTTGGATAGATAAACAACATAACTACGACTTCCATGGGATATTTTCGCATTCTCTAAAAATTAGGCCAAAATGGAGGTTAAGAAAATCTCCTCGTTAATTTAGGACATAACTCGTTTTCAACCCTTTTTTAGTAGGAAGGCCATAATGTGGCCGATTTGCATTGAATCTTAGCGTGTGACAATTCGTTGGATAGGTAAACAACATAACTACGACTTCCATGGGATATTTTTGCATTCTCTAAAAATTCGGCCAAAACGGAGGTTAAGAAAATCTCCTCGTTAATTTAGGACATTACTCGATTTCGACCCATTTTTACTAGGAAGGCCATAAAGTGGCCGATTTGTATTGAATCTTAGCATGTGACAATTTGTTGGATAGGTAAGCAACATAACTACGTCTTCCATGGGATATTTTTGCATTCTCTAAAAATTCGGCCAAAACGGAGGTTAAGAAAATCTCCTCGTTAATTTAGGACATTACTCGTTTTCGACCCTTTTTTAGTAGGAAGGCCATAATGTGGCCGATTTGCATTGAATCTTAGCGTGTGACAATTAGTTGGATAGGTAAACAACATAACTACGACTTCCATGGGATATTTTTGCATTCTCTAAAAATTCGGCCAAAACGGAGGTTAAGAAAATCTCCTCGTTAATTTAGGACATTACTCGTTTTCGACCCTTTTTTAGTAGGAAGGCCATAATGTGGCTGATTTGCATTGAATCTTAGCGTGTGACAATTAGTTGGATAGGTAAACAACATAACTACGACTTCCATGGGATATTTTTGCATTCTCTAAAAATTCGGCCAAAATGGAGGTTAAGAAAATCTCCTCGTTAATTTAGGACATTACTCGTTTTCGACCCATTTTTACTAGGAAGGCCATAAAGTGGCCGATTTGTATTGAATCTTAGCATGTGACAATTCGTTGGATAGGTAAACAACATAACTACGACTTCCATGAGATATTTTTGCATTCTCTAAAAATTCGGCCAAAACGGAGGTTAAGAAAATCTCCTCGTTAATTTAGGACATTACTCGTTTTCGACCCTTTTTTAGTAGGAAGGCCATAATGTGGCCGATTTGCATTGAATCTTAGCGTGTGACAATTCGTTGGATAGATAAACAACATAACTACGACTTCCATGGGATATTTTTGCATTCTCTAAAAATTCGGCCAAAATGGAGGTTAAGAAAATCTCCTCGTTAATTTAGGACATTACTCGTTTTCGACCCATTTTTACTAGGAAGGCCATAAAGTGGCCGATTTGTATTGAATCTTAGCAAGTGACAATTCGTTGGATAGGTAAACAACATAACTACGACTTCCATGGGATATTTTTGCATTCTTTAAAAATTCAGCCACAATGGAGGTTAAGAAAATATCCTCGTTAATTTAGGACATTACTCGTTTTCGACCCTTTTTTAGTAGGGAGGCCATAATGTGGCCGATTTGTATTGAATCTTAGCGTGTGACAATTCGTTGGATATGTAAACAACATAACTACAACTTCCATGGGATATTTTTGCATTCTCTAAAAATTCGGCCAAAATGGAGGTTAAGAAAATCTCCTCGTTAATTTAGGACATTACTCGTTTTCGACCCATTTTTACTAGGAAGGCCATAAAGTGGCCGATTTGTATTGAATCTTAGCAAGTGACAATTCGTTGGATAGGTAAACAACATAACTACGACTTCCATGGGATATTTTTGCATTCTTTAAAAATTCAGCCACAGTGGAGGTTAAGAAAATATCCTCGTTAATTTGGGACATTACTCGTTTTCGACCCATTTTTACTAGGAAGGCCATAAAGTGGCCGATTTGTATTGAATCTTAGCGTGTGACAATTCGTTGGATATGTAAACAACATAACTACAACTTCCATGGGATATTTTTGCATTCTCTAAAAATTCGGCCAAAATGGAGGTTAAGAAAATCTCCTCGTTAATTTAGGACATTACTCGTTTTCGACCCTTTTTTACTAGGAAGGCCATAAAGTGGCCGATTTGCATTGAATCTTAGCATGTGACAATTCGTTGGATAGGTAAACAACATAACTACGTCTTCCATGGGATATTTTTGCATTCTCTAAAAATTCGGCCAAAACGGAGGTTAAGAAAATCTCCTCGTTAATTTAGGACATTACTCGTTTTCGACCCTTTTTTAGTAGGAAGGCCATAATGTGGCCGATTTGCATTGAATCTTAGCGTGTGACAATTAGTTGGATAGGTAAACAACATAACTACGACTTCCATGGGATATTTTTGCATTCTCTAAAAATTCGGCCAAAACGGAGGTTAAGAAAATCTCCTCGTTAATTTAGGACATTACTCGTTTTCGACCCTTTTTTAGTAGGAAGGCCATAATGTGGCCGATTTGCATTGAATCTTAGCGTGTGACAATTAGTTGGATAGGTAAACAACATAACTACGACTTCCATGGGATATTTTTGCATTCTCTAAAAATTCGGCCAAAATGGAGGTTAAGAAAATCTCCTCGTTAATTTAGGACATTACTCGTTTTCGACCCATTTTTACTAGGAAGGCCATAAAGTGGCCGATTTGTGTTGAATCTTAGCATGTGACAATTCGTTGGATAGGTAAACAACATAACTACGACTTCCATGAGATATTTTTGCATTCTCTAAAAATTCGGCCAAAACGGAGGTTAAGAAAATCTCCTCGTTAATTTAGGACATTACTCGTTTTCGACCCTTTTTTAGTAGGAAGGCCATAATGTGGCCGATTTGCATTGAATCTTAGCGTGTGACAATTCGTTGGATAGGTAAACAACATAACTACGACTTCCATGGGATATTTTTGCATTCTCTAAAAATTCGGCCAAAATGGAGGTTAAGAAAATCTCCTCGTTAATTTAGGACATTACTCGTTTTCGACCCATTTTTACTAGGAAGGCCATAAAGTGGCCGATTTGTATTGAATCTTAGCATGTGACAATTCGTTGGAAAGGTAAACAACATAACTACGACTTCCATGGGATATTTTTGCATTCTCTAAAAATTCGGCCAAAACGGAGGTTAAGAAAATCTCCTCGTTAATTTAGGACATTACTCGTTTTCGACCCTTTTTTACTAGGAAGGCTATAATGTGGCCGATTTGCATTGAATCTTAGCATGTGACAATTCGTTGGATAGATAAACAACATAACTACGACTTCCATGGGATATTTTCGCATTCTCTAAAAATTAGGCCAAAATGGAGGTTAAGAAAATCTCCTCGTTAATTTAGGACATAACTCGTTTTCAACCCTTTTTTAGTAGGAAGGCCATAATGTGGCCGATTTGCATTGAATCTTAGCGTGTGACAATTCGTTGGATAGGTAAACAACATAACTACGACTTCCATGGGATATTTTTGCATTCTCTAAAAATTCGGCCAAAACGGAGGTTAAGAAAATCTCCTCGTTAATTTAGGACATTACTCGATTTCGACCCATTTTTACTAGGAAGGCCATAAAGTGGCCGATTTGTATTGAATCTTAGCATGTGACAATTTGTTGGATAGGTAAGCAACATAACTACGTCTTCCATGGGATATTTTTGCATTCTCTAAAAATTCGGCCAAAACGGAGGTTAAGAAAATCTCCTCGTTAATTTAGGACATTACTCGTTTTCGACCCTTTTTTAGTAGGAAGGCCATAATGTGGCCGATTTGCATTGAATCTTAGCGTGTGACAATTAGTTGGATAGGTAAACAACATAACTACGACTTCCATGGGATATTTTTGCATTCTCTAAAAATTCGGCCAAAACGGAGGTTAAGAAAATCTCCTCGTTAATTTAGGACATTACTCGTTTTCGACCCTTTTTTAGTAGGAAGGCCATAATGTGGCTGATTTGCATTGAATCTTAGCGTGTGACAATTAGTTGGATAGGTAAACAACATAACTACGACTTCCATGGGATATTTTTGCATTCTCTAAAAATTCGGCCAAAATGGAGGTTAAGAAAATCTCCTCGTTAATTTAGGACATTACTCGTTTTCGACCCATTTTTACTAGGAAGGCCATAAAGTGGCCGATTTGTATTGAATCTTAGCATGTGACAATTCATTGGATAGGTAAACAACATAACTACGACTTCCATGAGATATTTTTGCATTCTCTAAAAATTCGGCCAAAACGGAGGTTAAGAAAATCTCCTCGTTAATTTAGGACATTACTCGTTTTCGACCCTTTTTTAGTAGGAAGGCCATAATGTGGCCGATTTGCATTGAATCTTAGCGTGTGACAATTCGTTGGATAGATAAACAACATAACTACGACTTCCATGGGATATTTTTGCATTCTCTAAAAATTCGGCCAAAATGGAGGTTAAGAAAATCTCCTCGTTAATTTAGGACATTACTCGTTTTCGACCCATTTTTACTAGGAAGGCCATAAAGTGGCCGATTTGTATTGAATCTTAGCAAGTGACAATTCGTTGGATAGGTAAACAACATAACTACGACTTCCATGGGATATTTTTGCATTCTTTAAAAATTCAGCCACAATGGAGGTTAAGAAAATATCCTCGTTAATTTAGGACATTACTCGTTTTCGACCCTTTTTTAGTAGGGAGGCCATAATGTGGCCGATTTGTATTGAATCTTAGCGTGTGACAATTCGTTGGATATGTAAACAACATAACTACAACTTCCATGGGATATTTTTGCATTCTCTAAAAATTCGGCCAAAATGGAGGTTAAGAAAATCTCCTCGTTAATTTAGGACATTACTCGTTTTCGACCCATTTTTACTAGGAAGGCCATAAAGTGGCCGATTTGTATTGAATCTTAGCAAGTGACAATTCGTTGGATAGGTAAACAACATAACTACGACTTCCATGGGATATTTTTGCATTCTTTAAAAATTCAGCCACAGTGGAGGTTAAGAAAATATCCTCGTTAATTTGGGACATTACTCGTTTTCGACCCATTTTTACTAGGAAGGCCATAAAGTGGCCGATTTGTATTGAATCTTAGCGTGTGACAATTCGTTGGATATGTAAACAACATAACTACAACTTCCATGGGATATTTTTGCATTCTCTAAAAATTCGGCCAAAATGGAGGTTAAGAAAATCTCCTCGTTAATTTAGGACATTACTCGTTTTCGACCCTTTTTTACTAGGAAGGCCATAAAGTGGCCGATTTGCATTGAATCTTAGCATGTGACAATTCGTTGGATAGGTAAACAACATAACTACGTCTTCCATGGGATATTTTTGCATTCTCTAAAAATTCGGCCAAAACGGAGGTTAAGAAAATCTCCTCGTTAATTTAGGACATTACTCGTTTTCGACCCTTTTTTAGTAGGAAGGCCATAATGTGGCCGATTTGCATTGAATCTTAGCGTGTGACAATTCGTTGGATAGGTAAACAACATAACTACGACTTCCATGGGATATTTTTGCATTCTCTAAAAATTCGGCCAAAATGGAGGTTAAGAAAATCTCCTCGTTAATTTAGGACATTACTCGTTTTGGACCCATTTTTACTAGGAAGGCCATAAAGTGGCCGATTTGTATTGAATCTTAGCATGTGACAATTCGTTGGATAGGTAAACAACATAACTACGACTTCCATGAGATATTTTTGCATTCTCTAAAAATTCGGCCAAAACGGAGGTTAAGAAAATCTCCTCGTTAATTTAGGACATTACTCGTTTTCGACCCTTTTTTAGTAGGAAGGCCATAATGTGGCCGATTTGCATTGAATCTTAGCGCGTGACAATTCGTTGGATAGATAAACAACATAACTACGACTTCCATGGGATATTTTTGCATTCTTTAAAAATTCAGCCACAGTGGAGGTTAAGAAAATAACCTCGTTAATTTGGGACATTACTCGTTTTTGACCCATTTTTACTAGGAAGGCCATAAAGTGGCCGATTTGTATTGAATCTTAGCGTGTGACAATTCGTTGGATATGTAAACAACATAACTACAACTTCCATGGGATATTTTTGCATTCTCTAAAAATTCGGCCAAAATGGAGGTTAAGAAAATCTCCTCGTTAATTTAGGACATTACTCGTTTTCGACCCTTTTTTACTAGGAAGGCCATAAAGTGGCCGATTTGTATTGAATCTTAGCATGTGACAATTTGTTGGATAGGTAAACAACATAACTACGTCTTCCATGGGATATTTTTGCATTCTCTAAAAATTCGGCCAAAACGGAGGTTAAGAAAATCTCCTCGTTAATTTAGGACATTACTCGTTTTCGACCCTTTTTTAGTAGGAAGGCCATAATGTGGCCGATTTGCATTGAATCTTAGCGTGTGACAATTCGTTGGATAGGTAACCAACATAACTACGACTTCCATGGGATATTTTTGCATTCTCTAAAAATTCGGCCAAAATGGAGGTTAAGAAAATCTCCTCGTTAATTTAGGACATTACTCGTTTTGGACCCATTTTTACTAGGAAGGCCATAAAGTGGCCGATTTGTATTGAAACTTAGCATGTGACAATTCGTTGGATAGGTAAACAACATAACTACGACTTCCATGAGATATTTTTGCATTCTCTAAAAATTCGGCCAAAACGGAGGTTAAGAAAATCTCCTCGTTAATTTAGGACATTACTCGTTTTCGACCCTTTTTTAGTAGGAAGGCCATAAAGTGGCCGATTTGCATTGAATCTTAGCATGTGACAATTCGTTGGATAGGTAAACAACATAACTACGACTTCCATGGGATATTTTTGCATTCTCTAAAAATTCGGCCAAAACGGAGGTTAAGAAAATCTCCTCGTTAATTTAGGACATTACTCGTTTTCGACCCTTTTTTAGTAGGAAGGCCATAATGTGGCCGATTTGCATTGAATCTTAGCGTGTGACAATTCGTTGGATAGGTAAACAACATAACTACGACTTCCATGAGATATTTTTGCATTCTCTAAAAATTCGGCCAAAATGGAGGTTAAGAAAATCTCCTCGTTAATTTAGGACATTACTCGTTTTCGACCCATTTTTACTAGGAAGGCCATAAAGTGGCCGATTTGCATTGAATCTTAGCATGTGACAATTCGTTGGATAGGAAAACAACATAACTACAACTTCCATGGGATATTTTTGCATTCTCTAAAAATTCGGCCAAAATGGAGGTTAAGAAAATCTCCTCGTTAATTTAGGACATTACTCGTTTTCGACCCATTTTTACTAGGAAGGCCATAAAGTGGCCGATTTGCATTGAATCTTAGCAAGTGACAATTCGTTGGATAGGTAAACAACATAACTACGACTTCCATGGGATATTTTTGCATTCTTTAAAAATTCGGCCACAGTGGAGGTTAAGAAAATATCCTCGTTAATTTGGGACATTACTCGTTTTTGACCCATTTTTACTAGGAAGGCCATAAAGTGGCCGATTTGTATTGAATCTTAGCGTGTGACAATTCGTTGGATAGGTAAACAACATAACTACGACTTCCATGAGATATTTTTGCATTCTCTAAAAATTCGGCCAAAACGGAGGTTAAGAAAATCTCCTCGTTAATTTAGGACATTACTCGTTTTCGACCCTTTTTTAGTAGGGAGGCCATAATGTGGCCGATTTGCATTGAATCTTAGCGTGTGACAATTTGTTGGATAGGTAAACAACATAACTACGTCTTCCATGGGATATTTTTGCATTCTCTAAAAATTCGGCCAAAACGGAGGTTAAGAAAATCTCCTCGTTAATTTAGGACATTACTCGTTTTCGACCCTTTTTTAGTAGGAAGGCCATAATGTGGCCGATTTGCATTGAATCTTAGCGTGTGACAATTCGTTGGATAGGTAAACAACATAACTACGACTTCCATGGGATATTTTTGCATTCTCTAAAAATTCGGCCAAAATGGAGGTTAAGAAAATCTCCTCGTTAATTTGGGACATTACTCGTTTTCGACCCATTTTTACTAGGAAGGCCATAAAGTGGCCGATTTGCATTGAATCTTAGCGTGTGACAATTTGTTGGATAGGAAAACAACATAACTACGTCTTCCATGGGATATTTTGCATTCTCTAAAAATTCGGCCAAAACGGAGGTTAAGAAAATCTCCTCGTTAATTTAGGACATTACTCGTTTTCGACCCTTTTTTAGTAGGAAGGCCATAATGTGGCCGATTTGCATTGAATCTTAGCGTGTGACAATTCGTTGGATAGGTAAACAACATAACTACGACTTCCATGGGATATTTTTGCATTCTCTAAAAATTCGGCCAAAATGGAGGTTAAGAAAATCTCCTCGTTAATTTAGGACATTACTCGTTTTCGACCCATTTTTACTAGGAAGGCCATAAAGTGGCCGATTTGTATTGAATCTTAGCATGTGACAATTCGTTGGATAGGTAAACAACATAGCTACGACTTCCATGGGATATTTTTGCATTCTCTAAAAATTCGGCCAAAACGGAGGTTAAGAAAATCTCCTCGTTAATTTAGGACATTACTCGTTTTCGACCCATTTTTACTAGGGAGGCCATAAAGTGGCCGATTTGCATTGAATCTTAGCATGTGACAATTCGTTGGATAGGTAAACAACATAACTACGTCTTCCATGGGATATTTTTGCATTCTCTAAAAATTCGGCCAAAATGGAGGTTAAGAAAATCTCCTCGTTAATTTAGGACATTACTCGTTTTCGACCCTTTTTTACTAGGAAGGCCATAAAGTGGCCGATTTGTATTGAATCTTAGCGTGTGACAATTCGTTGGATAGGTAAACAACATAACTACAACTTCCATGGGATATTTTTGCATTCTCTAAAAATTCGGCCAAAATGGAGGTTAAGAAAATATCCTCGTTAATTTGGGACATTACTCGTTTTTGACCCATTTTTACTAGGAAGGCCATAAAGTGGCCGATTTGTATTGAATCTTAGCGTGTGACAATTCGTTGGATAGGTAAACAACATAGCTACGACTTCCATGGGATATTTTTGCATTCTCTAAAAATTCGGCCAAAATGGAGGTTAAGAAAATCTCCTCGTTAATTTAGGACATTACTCGTTTTCGACCCTTTTTTACTAGGAAGGCCATAATGTGGCCGATTTGCATTGAATCTTAGCATGTGACAATTCGTTGGAAAGGTAAACAACAAAACTACGACTTCCATGGGATATTTTTGCATTCTCTAAAAATTCGGCCAAAATGGAGGTTAAGAAAATCTCCTCGTTAATTTGGGACATTACTCGTTTTCGACCCTTTTTTACTAGGAAGGCCATAAAGTGGCCGATTTGTATTGAATCTTAGCGTGTGACAATTCGTTGGATATGTAAACAACATAACTACAACTTCCATGGGATATTTTTGCATTCTCTAAAAATTCGGCCAAAATGGAGGTTAAGAAAATCTCCTCGTTAATTTAGGACATTACTCGTTTTCGACCCTTGTTTACTAGGAAGGCCATAATGTGGCCGATTTGCATTGAATCTTAGCATGTGACAATTCGTTGGAAAGGTAAACAACAAAACTATGACTTCCATGGGATATTTTTGCATTCTCTAAAAATTCGGCCAAAATGGAGGTTAAGAAAATCTCCTCGTTAATTTGGGACATTACTCGTTTTCGACCCTTTTTTAGTAGGAAGGCCATAAAGTGGTCGATTTGTATTGAATCTTAGCGTGTGACAATTCGTTGGATATGTAAACAACATAACTACGACTTCCATGGGATATTTTTGCATTCTCTAAAATTTCGGCCAAAATGGAGGTTAAGAAAATCTCCTCGTTAATTTAGGACATTACTCGTTTTCGACCCTTTTTTACTAGGAAGGCCATAATGTGGCCGATTTGCATTGAATCTTAGCATGTGACAATTCGTTGGATAGGTAAACAACATAGCTACGACTTCCACGGGATATTTTTGCATTCTCTAAAAATTCGGCCAAAATGGAGGTTAAGAAAATCTCCTCGTTAATTTAGGACATTACTCGTTTTCGACCCATTTTTACTAGGAAGGCCATAAAGTGGCCGATTTGTATTGAATCTTAGCTTGTGACAATTTGTTGGATAGGTAAACAACATAACTACGTCTTCCATGGGATATTTTTGCATTCTCTAAAAATTCGGCCAAAACGGAGGTTAAGAAAATCTCCTCGTTAATTTGGGACATTACTCGTTTTCGACCCTTTTTTAGTAGGAAGGCCATAATGTGGCCGATTTGCATTGAATCTTAGCGTGTGACAATTCGTTGGATAGGTAAACAACATAACTACGACTTCCATGGGATATTTTTGCATTCTCTAAAAATTTGGCCAAAATGGAGGTTAAGAAAATCTCCTCGTTAATTTGGGACATTACTCGTTTTCGACCCTTTTTTACTAGGAAGGCCATAATGTGGCCGATTTGCATTGAATCTTAGCATGTGACAATTCGTTGGATAGATAAACAACATAACTACGACTTCCATGGGATATTTTCGCATTCTCTAAAAATTCGGCCAAAATGGAGGTTAAGAAAATCTCCTCGTTAATTTAGGACATAACTCGTTTTCAACCCTTTTTTAGTAGGAAGGACATAATGTGGCCGATTTGCATTGAATCTTAGCGTGTGACAATTCGTTGGATAGGTAAACAACATAACTACGACTTCCATGGGATATTTTTGCATTCTCTAAAAATTCGGCCAAAATGGAGGTTAAGAAAATCTCCTCGTTAATTTAGGACGTTACTCGTTTTCGACCCATTTTTACTAGGAAGGCCATAAAGTGGCCGATTTGTATTGAATCTTAGCATGTGACAATTCGTTGGATAGGTAAACAACATACCTACGATTTCCATGGGATATTTTTGCATTCTCTAAAAATTCGGCCAAAAGGGTGGTTAAGAAAATCCCCTCGTTAATTTAGGACATTACTCGTTTTCGACCCTTTTTTACTAGGAAGGCCATAATGTGGCCGATTTGCATTGAATCTTAGCATGTGACAATTCGTTGGAAAGGTAAACAACATAACTACGACTTCCATGGGATATTTTTGCATTCTCTAAAAATTCAGCCAAAATGGAGGTTAAGAAAATCTCCTCGTTAATTGGGGACATTACTCGTTTTCGACCCTTTTTTAGTAGGAAGGCCATAATGTGGCCGATTTGCATTGAATCTTAGCGTGTGACAATTCGTTGGATAGGTAAACAACATAACTACGACTTCCATGGGATATTTTTGCATTCTCTAAAAATTCGGCCAAAATGGAGGTTAAGAAAATCTCCTCGTTAATTTAGGACATTACTCGTTTTCAACCCTTTTTTAGTAGGAAGGCCATAAAGTGGTCGATTTGTATTGAATCTTAGCATGTGAAAATTCGTTGGATAGGTAAAAAAAATAGCTACGACTTCCATGGGATATTTTTGCATTCTCTAAAAATTCGGCCAAAATGGAGGTTAAGAAAATCCCCTCGTTAATTTAGGACATTACTCGTTTTCGACCCTTTTTTTATACGGAAGGCCATAAAGTGGCCGGTTTGTATTGAATCTTAGCATGGGACAATTCGTTGGATAGGTAAACAACATAGCTACGACTTCCATGGGATATTTTTGCATTCTCTAAAAATTCGGCCAAAATGGAGGTTAAGAAAATCTCCTCGTTAATTTAGGACGTTACTCGTTTTCGACCCATTTTTACTAGAAAGGCCATAAAGTGGCCGATTTGTATTGAATCTTAGCATGTGACAATTCGTTGGATAGGTAAACAACATACCTACGATTTCCATGGGATATTTTTGCATTCTCTAAAAATTCGGCCAAAAGGGTGGTTAAGAAAATCCCCTCGTTAATTTAGGACATTACTCGTTTTCGACCCTTTTTTACTAGGAAGGCCATAATGTGGCCGATTTGCATTGAATCTTAGCATGTGACAATTCGTTGGAAAGGTAAACAACATAACTACGACTTCCATGGGATATTTTTGCATTCTCTAAAAATTCAGCCAAAATGGAGGTTAAGAAAATCTCCTCGTTAATTTGGGACATTACTCGTTTTCGACCCTTTTTTAGTAGGAAGGCCATAATGTGGCCGATTTGCATTGAATCTTAGCGTGTGACAATTCGTTGGATAGGTAAACAACATAACTACGACTTCCATGGGATATTTTTGCATTCTTTAAAAATTCAGCCACAATGGAGGTTAAGAAAATATCCTCGTTAATTTGGGACATTACTCGTTTTTGACCCATTTTTACTAGGAAGGCCATAAAGTGGCCGATTTGTATTGAATCTTAGCGTGTGACAATTCGTTGGATATGTAAACAACATAACTACAACTTCCATGGGATATTTTTGCATTCTCTAAAAATTCGGCCAAAATGGAGGTTAAGAAAATCTCCTCGTTAATTTGGGACATTACTCGTTTTCGACCCTTTTTTAGTAGGAAGGCCATAAAGTGGTCGATTTGTATTGAATCTTAGCGTGTGACAATTCGTTGGATATGTAAACAACATAACTACGACTTCCATGGGATATTTTTGCATTCTCTAAAATTTCGGCCAAAATGGAGGTTAAGAAAATCTCCTCGTTAATTTAGGACATTACTCGTTTTCGACCCTTTTTTACTAGGAAGGCCATAATGTGGCCGATTTGCATTGAATCTTAGCATGTGACAATTCGTTGGATAGGTAAACAACATAGCTACGACTTCCACGGGATATTTTTGCATTCTCTAAAAATTCGGCCAAAATGGAGGTTAAGAAAATCTCCTCGTTAATTTAGGACATTACTCGTTTTCGACCCATTTTTACTAGGAAGGCCATAAAGTGGCCGATTTGTATTGAATCTTAGCTTGTGACAATTTGTTGGATAGGTAAACAACATAACTACGTCTTCCATGGGATATTTTTGCATTCTCTAAAAATTCGGCCAAAACGGAGGTTAAGAAAATCTCCTCGTTAATTTGGGACATTACTCGTTTTCGACCCTTTTTTAGTAGGAAGGCCATAATGTGGCCGATTTGCATTGAATCTTAGCGTGTGACAATTCGTTGGATAGGTAAACAACATAACTACGACTTCCATGGGATATTTTTGCATTCTCTAAAAATTTGGCCAAAATGGAGGTTAAGAAAATCTCCTCGTTAATTTGGGACATTACTCGTTTTCGACCCTTTTTTACTAGGAAGGCCATAATGTGGCCGATTTGCATTGAATCTTAGCATGTGACAATTCGTTGGATAGATAAACAACATAACTACGACTTCCATGGGATATTTTCGCATTCTCTAAAAATTCGGCCAAAATGGAGGTTAAGAAAATCTCCTCGTTAATTTAGGACATAACTCGTTTTCAACCCTTTTTTAGTAGGAAGGACATAATGTGGCCGATTTGCATTGAATCTTAGCGTGTGACAATTCGTTGGATAGGTAAACAACATAACTACGACTTCCATGGGATATTTTTGCATTCTCTAAAAATTCGGCCAAAATGGAGGTTAAGAAAATCTCCTCGTTAATTTAGGACGTTACTCGTTTTCGACCCATTTTTACTAGGAAGGCCATAAAGTGGCCGATTTGTATTGAATCTTAGCATGTGACAATTCGTTGGATAGGTAAACAACATACCTACGATTTCCATGGGATATTTTTGCATTCTCTAAAAATTCGGCCAAAAGGGTGGTTAAGAAAATCCCCTCGTTAATTTAGGACATTACTCGTTTTCGACCCTTTTTTACTAGGAAGGCCATAATGTGGCCGATTTGCATTGAATCTTAGCATGTGACAATTCGTTGGAAAGGTAAACAACATAACTACGACTTCCATGGGATATTTTTGCATTCTCTAAAAATTCAGCCAAAATGGAGGTTAAGAAAATCTCCTCGTTAATTTGGGACATTACTCGTTTTCGACCCTTTTTTAGTAGGAAGGCCATAATGTGGCCGATTTGCATTGAATCTTAGCGTGTGACAATTCGTTGGATAGGTAAACAACATAACTACGACTTCCATGGGATATTTTTGCATTCTCTAAAAATTCGGCCAAAATGGAGGTTAAGAAAATCTCCTCGTTAATTTAGGACATTACTCGTTTTCAACCCTTTTTTAGTAGGAAGGCCATAAAGTGGTCGATTTGTATTGAATCTTAGCATGTGAAAATTCGTTGGATAGGTAAAAAAAATAGCTACGACTTCCATGGGATATTTTTGCATTCTCTAAAAATTCGGCCAAAATGGAGGTTAAGAAAATCCCCTCGTTAATTTAGGACATTACTCGTTTTCGACCCTTTTTTTATACGGAAGGCCATAAAGTGGCCGGTTTGTATTGAATCTTAGCATGGGACAATTCGTTGGATAGGTAAACAACATAGCTACGACTTCCATGGGATATTTTTGCATTCTCTAAAAATTCGGCCAAAATGGAGGTTAAGAAAATCTCCTCGTTAATTTAGGACGTTACTCGTTTTCGACCCATTTTTACTAGGAAGGCCATAAAGTGGCCGATTTGTATTGAATCTTAGCATGTGACAATTCGTTGGATAGGTAAACAACATACCTACGATTTCCATGGGATATTTTTGCATTCTCTAAAAATTCGGCCAAAAGGGTGGTTAAGAAAATCCCCTCGTTAATTTAGGACATTACTCGTTTTCGACCCTTTTTTACTAGGAAGGCCATAATGTGGCCGATTTGCATTGAATCTTAGCATGTGACAATTCGTTGGAAAGGTAAACAACATAACTACGACTTCCATGGGATATTTTTGCATTCTCTAAAAATTCAGCCAAAATGGAGGTTAAGAAAATCTCCTCGTTAATTTGGGACATTACTCGTTTTCGACCCTTTTTTAGTAGGAAGGCCATAAAGTGGCCGATTTGTATTGAATCTTAGCTTGTGACAATTTGTTGGATAGGTAAACAACATAACTACGTCTTCCATGGGATATTTTTGCATTCTCTAAAAATTCGGCCAAAACGGAGGTTAAGAAAATCTCCTCGTTAATTTGGGACATTACTCGTTTTCGACCCTTTTTTAGTAGGAAGGCCATAATGTGGCCGATTTGCATTGAATCTTAGCGTGTGACAATTCGTTGGATAGGTAAACAACATAACTACGACTTCCATGGGATATTTTTGCATTCTCTAAAAATTTGGCCAAAATGGAGGTTAAGAAAATCTCCTCGTTAATTTGGGACATTACTCGTTTTCGACCCTTTTTTACTAGGAAGGCCATAATGTGGCCGATTTGCATTGAATCTTAGCATGTGACAATTCGTTGGATAGATAAACAACATAACTACGACTTCCATGGGATATTTTCGCATTCTCTAAAAATTCGGCCAAAATGGAGGTTAAGAAAATCTCCTCGTTAATTTAGGACATAACTCGTTTTCAACCCTTTTTTAGTAGGAAGGACATAATGTGGCCGATTTGCATTGAATCTTAGCGTGTGACAATTCGTTGGATAGGTAAACAACATAACTACGACTTCCATGGGATATTTTTGCATTCTCTAAAAATTCGGCCAAAATGGAGGTTAAGAAAATCCCCTCGTTAATTTAGGACGTTACTCGTTTTCGACCCTTTTTTAGTAGGAAGGCCATAATGTGGCCGATTTGCATTGAATCTTAGCGTGTGACAATTCGTTGGATAGGTAAACAACATACCTACGATTTCCATGGGATATTTTTGCATTCTCTAAAAATTCGGCCAAAAGGGTGGTTAAGAAAATCCCCTCGTTAATTTAGGACATTACTCGTTTTCGACCCTTTTTTACTAGGAAGGCCATAATGTGGCCGATTTGCATTGAATCTTAGCATGTGACAATTCGTTGGAAAGGTAAACAACATAACTACGACTTCCATGGGATATTTTTGCATTCTCTAAAAATTCAGCCAAAATGGAGGTTAAGAAAATCTCCTCGTTAATTTGGGACATTACTCGTTTTCGACCCTTTTTTAGTAGGAAGGCCATAAAGTGGCCGATTTGTATTGAATCTTAGCTTGTGACAATTTGTTGGATAGGTAAACAACATAACTACGTCTTCCATGGGATATTTTTGCATTCTCTAAAAATTCGGCCAAAACGGAGGTTAAGAAAATCTCCTCGTTAATTTGGGACATTACTCGTTTTCGACCCTTTTTTAGTAGGAAGGCCATAATGTGGCCGATTTGCATTGAATCTTAGCGTGTGACAATTCGTTGGATAGGTAAACAACATAACTACGACTTCCATGGGATATTTTTGCATTCTCTAAAAATTTGGCCAAAATGGAGGTTAAGAAAATCTCCTCGTTAATTTGGGACATTACTCGTTTTCGACCCTTTTTTACTAGGAAGGCCATAATGTGGCCGATTTGCATTGAATCTTAGCATGTGACAATTCGTTGGATAGATAAACAACATAACTACGACTTCCATGGGATATTTTCGCATTCTCTAAAAATTCGGCCAAAATGGAGGTTAAGAAAATCTCCTCGTTAATTTAGGACATAACTCGTTTTCAACCCTTTTTTAGTAGGAAGGACATAATGTGGCCGATTTGCATTGAATCTTAGCGTGTGACAATTCGTTGGATAGGTAAACAACATAACTACGACTTCCATGGGATATTTTTGCATTCTCTAAAAATTCGGCCAAAATGGAGGTTAAGAAAATCCCCTCGTTAATTTAGGACGTTACTCGTTTTCGACCCTTTTTTAGTAGGAAGGCCATAATGTGGCCGATTTGCATTGAATCTTAGCGTGTGACAATTCGTTGGATAGGTAAACAACATAACTACGACTTCCATGGGATATTTTTGCATTCTCTAAAAATTTGGCCAAAATGGAGGTTAAGAAAATCTCCTCGTTAATTTGGGACATTACTCGTTTTCGACCCTTTTTTACTAGGAAGGCCATAATGTGGCCGATTTGCATTGAATCTTAGCATGTGACAATTCGTTGGATAGATAAACAACATAACTACGACTTCCATGGGATATTTTCGCATTCTCTAAAAATTCGGCCAAAATGGAGGTTAAGAAAATCTCCTCGTTAATTTAGGACATAACTCGTTTTCAACCCTTTTTTAGTAGGAAGGACATAATGTGGCCGATTTGCATTGAATCTTAGCGTGTGACAATTCGTTGGATAGGTAAACAACATAACTACGACTTCCATGGGATATTTTTGCATTCTCTAAAAATTCGGCCAAAATGGAGGTTAAGAAAATCTCCTCGTTAATTTAGGACGTTACTCGTTTTCGACCCATTTTTACTAGGAAGGCCATAAAGTGGCCGATTTGTATTGAATCTTAGCATGTGACAATTCGTTGGATAGGTAAACAACATACCTACGATTTCCATGGGATATTTTTGCATTCTCTAAAAATTCGGCCAAAAGGGTGGTTAAGAAAATCCCCTCGTTAATTTAGGACTTTACTCGTTTTCGACCCTTTTTTACTAGGAAGGCCATAATGTGGCCGATTTGCATTGAATCTTAGCATGTGACAATTCGTTGGAAAGGTAAACAACATAACTACGACTTCCATGGGATATTTTTGCATTCTCTAAAAATTCAGCCAAAATGGAGGTTAAGAAAATCTCCTCGTTAATTTGGGACATTACTCGTTTTCGACCCTTTTTTAGTAGGAAGGCCATAATGTGGCCGATTTGCATTGAATCTTAGCGTGTGACAATTCGTTGGATAGGTAAACAACATAACTACGACTTCCATGGGATATTTTTGCATTCTCTAAAAATTCGGCCAAAATGGAGGTTAAGAAAATCTCCTCGTTAATTTAGGACATTACTCGTTTTCAACCCTTTTTTAGTAGGAAGGCCATAAAGTGGTCGATTTGTATTGAATCTTAGCATGTGAAAATTCGTTGGATAGGTAAAAAAAATAGCTACGACTTCCATGGGATATTTTTGCATTCTCTAAAAATTCGGCCAAAATGGAGGTTAAGAAAATCCCCTCGTTAATTTAGGACATTACTCGTTTTCGACCCTTTTTTTATACGGAAGGCCATAAAGTGGCCGGTTTGTATTGAATCTTAGCATGGGACAATTCGTTGGATAGGTAAACAACATAGCTACGACTTCCATGGGATATTTTTGCATTCTCTAAAAATTCGGCCAAAATGGAGGTTAAGAAAATCTCCTCGTTAATTTAGGACGTTACTCGTTTTCGACCCATTTTTACTAGGAAGGCCATAAAGTGGCCGATTTGTATTGAATCTTAGCATGTGACAATTCGTTGGATAGGTAAACAACATACCTACGATTTCCATGGGATATTTTTGCATTCTCTAAAAATTCGGCCAAAAGGGTGGTTAAGAAAATCCCCTCGTTAATTTAGGACATTACTCGTTTTCGACCCTTTTTTACTAGGAAGGCCATAATGTGGCCGATTTGCATTGAATCTTAGCATGTGACAATTCGTTGGAAAGGTAAACAACATAACTACGACTTCCATGGGATATTTTTGCATTCTCTAAAAATTCAGCCAAAATGGAGGTTAAGAAAATCTCCTCGTTAATTTGGGACATTACTCGTTTTCGACCCTTTTTTAGTAGGAAGGCCATAAAGTGGCCGATTTGTATTGAATCTTAGCTTGTGACAATTTGTTGGATAGGTAAACAACATAACTACGTCTTCCATGGGATATTTTTGCATTCTCTAAAAATTCGGCCAAAACGGAGGTTAAGAAAATCTCCTCGTTAATTTGGGACATTACTCGTTTTCGACCCTTTTTTAGTAGGAAGGCCATAATGTGGCCGATTTGCATTGAATCTTAGCGTGTGACAATTCGTTGGATAGGTAAACAACATAACTACGACTTCCATGGGATATTTTTGCATTCTCTAAAAATTTGGCCAAAATGGAGGTTAAGAAAATCTCCTCGTTAATTTGGGACATTACTCGTTTTCGACCCTTTTTTACTAGGAAGGCCATAATGTGGCCGATTTGCATTGAATCTTAGCATGTGACAATTCGTTGGATAGATAAACAACATAACTACGACTTCCATGGGATATTTTCGCATTCTCTAAAAATTCGGCCAAAATGGAGGTTAAGAAAATCTCCTCGTTAATTTAGGACATAACTCGTTTTCAACCCTTTTTTAGTAGGAAGGACATAATGTGGCCGATTTGCATTGAATCTTAGCGTGTGACAATTCGTTGGATAGGTAAACAACATAACTACGACTTCCATGGGATATTTTTGCATTCTCTAAAAATTCGGCCAAAATGGAGGTTAAGAAAATCTCCTCGTTAATTTAGGACGTTACTCGTTTTCGACCCATTTTTACTAGGAAGGCCATAAAGTGGCCGATTTGTATTGAATCTTAGCATGTGACAATTCGTTGGATAGGTAAACAACATACCTACGATTTCCATGGGATATTTTTGCATTCTCTAAAAATTCGGCCAAAAGGGTGGTTAAGAAAATCCCCTCGTTAATTTAGGACATTACTCGTTTTCGACCCTTTTTTACTAGGAAGGCCATAATGTGGCCGATTTGCATTGAATCTTAGCATGTGACAATTCGTTGGAAAGGTAAACAACATAACTACGACTTCCATGGGATATTTTTGCATTCTCTAAAAATTCAGCCAAAATGGAGGTTAAGAAAATCTCCTCGTTAATTTGGGACATTACTCGTTTTCGACCCTTTTTTAGTAGGAAGGCCATAAAGTGGCCGATTTGTATTGAATCTTAGCTTGTGACAATTTGTTGGATAGGTAAACAACATAACTACGTCTTCCATGGGATATTTTTGCATTCTCTAAAAATTCGGCCAAAACGGAGGTTAAGAAAATCTCCTCGTTAATTTGGGACATTACTCGTTTTCGACCCTTTTTTAGTAGGAAGGCCATAATGTGGCCGATTTGCATTGAATCTTAGCGTGTGACAATTCGTTGGATAGGTAAACAACATAACTACGACTTCCATGGGATATTTTTGCATTCTCTAAAAATTTGGCCAAAATGGAGGTTAAGAAAATCTCCTCGTTAATTTGGGACATTACTCGTTTTCGACCCTTTTTTACTAGGAAGGCCATAATGTGGCCGATTTGCATTGAATCTTAGCATGTGACAATTCGTTGGATAGATAAACAACATAACTACGACTTCCATGGGATATTTTCGCATTCTCTAAAAATTCGGCCAAAATGGAGGTTAAGAAAATCTCCTCGTTAATTTAGGACATAACTCGTTTTCAACCCTTTTTTAGTAGGAAGGACATAATGTGGCCGATTTGCATTGAATCTTAGCGTGTGACAATTCGTTGGATAGGTAAACAACATAACTACGACTTCCATGGGATATTTTTGCATTCTCTAAAAATTCGGCCAAAAGGGTGGTTAAGAAAATCCCCTCGTTAATTTAGGACATTACTCGTTTTCGACCCTTTTTTACTAGGAAGGCCATAATGTGGCCGATTTGCATTGAATCTTAGCATGTGACAATTCGTTGGAAAGGTAAACAACATAACTACGACTTCCATGGGATATTTTTGCATTCTCTAAAAATTCAGCCAAAATGGAGGTTAAGAAAATCTCCTCGTTAATTTGGGACATTACTCGTTTTCGACCCTTTTTTAGTAGGAAGGCCATAATGTGGCCGATTTGCATTGAATCTTAGCGTGTGACAATTCGTTGGATAGGTAAACAACATAACTACGACTTCCATGGGATATTTTTGCATTCTCTAAAAATTCGGCCAAAATGGAGGTTAAGAAAATCTCCTCGTTAATTTAGGACATTACTCGTTTTCAACCCTTTTTTAGTAGGAAGGCCATAAAGTGGTCGATTTGTATTGAATCTTAGCATGTGAAAATTCGTTGGATAGGTAAAAAAAATAGCTACGACTTCCATGGGATATTTTTGCATTCTCTAAAAATTCGGCCAAAATGGAGGTTAAGAAAATCCCCTCGTTAATTTAGGACATTACTCGTTTTCGACCCTTTTTTTATACGGAAGGCCATAAAGTGGCCGGTTTGTATTGAATCTTAGCATGGGACAATTCGTTGGATAGGTAAACAACATAGCTACGACTTCCATGGGATATTTTTGCATTCTCTAAAAATTCGGCCAAAATGGAGGTTAAGAAAATCTCCTCGTTAATTTAGGACGTTACTCGTTTTCGACCCATTTTTACTAGGAAGGCCATAAAGTGGCCGATTTGTATTGAATCTTAGCATGTGACAATTCGTTGGATAGGTAAACAACATACCTACGATTTCCATGGGATATTTTTGCATTCTCTAAAAATTCGGCCAAAAGGGTGGTTAAGAAAATCCCCTCGTTAATTTAGGACATTACTCGTTTTCGACCCTTTTTTACTAGGAAGGCCATAATGTGGCCGATTTGCATTGAATCTTAGCATGTGACAATTCGTTGGAAAGGTAAACAACATAACTACGACTTCCATGGGATATTTTTGCATTCTCTAAAAATTCAGCCAAAATGGAGGTTAAGAAAATCTCCTCGTTAATTTGGGACATTACTCGTTTTCGACCCTTTTTTAGTAGGAAGGCCATAAAGTGGCCGATTTGTATTGAATCTTAGCTTGTGACAATTTGTTGGATAGGTAAACAACATAACTACGTCTTCCATGGGATATTTTTGCATTCTCTAAAAATTCGGCCAAAACGGAGGTTAAGAAAATCTCCTCGTTAATTTGGGACATTACTCGTTTTCGACCCTTTTTTAGTAGGAAGGCCATAATGTGGCCGATTTGCATTGAATCTTAGCGTGTGACAATTCGTTGGATAGGTAAACAACATAACTACGACTTCCATGGGATATTTTTGCATTCTCTAAAAATTCGGCCAAAATGGAGGTTAAGAAAATCTCCTCGTTAATTTAGGATGTTACTCGTTTTCGACCCATTTTTACTAGGAAGGCCATAAAGTGGCCGATTTGTATTGAATCTTAGCATGTGACAATTCGTTGGATAGGTAAACAACATACCTACGATTTCCATGGGATATTTTTGCATTCTCTAAAAATTCGGCCAAAAGGGTGGTTAAGAAAATCCCCTCGTTAATTTAGGACATTACTCGTTTTCGACCCTTTTTTACTAGGAAGGCCATAATGTGGCCGATTTGCATTGAATCTTAGCATGTGACAATTCGTTGGAAAGGTAAACAACATAACTACGACTTCCATGGGATATTTTTGCATTCTCTAAAAATTCAGCCAAAATGGAGGTTAAGAAAATCTCCTCGTTAATTTGGGACATTACTCGTTTTCGACCCTTTTTTAGTAGGAAGGCCATAAAGTGGCCGATTTGTATTGAATCTTAGCTTGTGACAATTTGTTGGATAGGTAAACAACATAACTACGTCTTCCATGGGATATTTTTGCATTCTCTAAAAATTCGGCCAAAACGGAGGTTAAGAAAATCTCCTCGTTAATTTGGGACATTACTCGTTTTCGACCCTTTTTTAGTAGGAAGGCCATAATGTGGCCGATTTGCATTGAATCTTAGCGTGTGACAATTCGTTGGATAGGTAAACAACATAACTACGACTTCCATGGGATATTTTTGCATTCTCTAAAAATTTGGCCAAAATGGAGGTTAAGAAAATCTCCTCGTTAATTTGGGACATTACTCGTTTTCGACCCTTTTTTACTAGGAAGGCCATAATGTGGCCGATTTGCATTGAATCTTAGCATGTGACAATTCGTTGGATAGATAAACAACATAACTACGACTTCCATGGGATATTTTCGCATTCTCTAAAAATTCGGCCAAAATGGAGGTTAAGAAAATCTCCTCGTTAATTTAGGACATAACTCGTTTTCAACCCTTTTTTAGTAGGAAGGACATAATGTGGCCGATTTGCATTGAATCTTAGCGTGTGACAATTCGTTGGATAGGTAAACAACATAACTACGACTTCCATGGGATATTTTTGCATTCTCTAAAAATTCGGCCAAAATGGAGGTTAAGAAAATCTCCTCGTTAATTTAGGACGTTACTCGTTTTCGACCCATTTTTACTAGGAAGGCCATAAAGTGGCCGATTTGTATTGAATCTTAGCATGTGACAATTCGTTGGATAGGTAAACAACATACCTACGATTTCCATGGGATATTTTTGCATTCTCTAAAAATTCGGCCAAAAGGGTGGTTAAGAAAATCCCCTCGTTAATTTAGGACATTACTCGTTTTCGACCCTTTTTTACTAGGAAGGCCATAATGTGGCCGATTTGCATTGAATCTTAGCATGTGACAATTCGTTGGAAAGGTAAACAACATAACTACGACTTCCATGGGATATTTTTGCATTCTCTAAAAATTCAGCCAAAATGAAGGTTAAGAAAATCTCCTCGTTAATTTGGGACATTACTCGTTTTCGACCCTTTTTTAGTAGGAAGGCCATAAAGTGGCCGATTTGTATTGAATCTTAGCTTGTGACAATTTGTTGGATAGGTAAACAACATAACTACGTCTTCCATGGGATATTTTTGCATTCTCTAAAAATTCGGCCAAAACGGAGGTTAAGAAAATCTCCTCGTTAATTTGGGACATTACTCGTTTTCGACCCTTTTTTAGTAGGAAGGCCATAATGTGGCCGATTTGCATTGAATCTTAGCGTGTGACAATTCGTTGGATAGGTAAACAACATAACTACGACTTCCATGGGATATTTTTGCATTCTCTAAAAATTTGGCCAAAATGGAGGTTAAGAAAATCTCCTCGTTAATTTGGGACATTACTCGTTTTCGACCCTTTTTTACTAGGAAGGCCATAATGTGGCCGATTTGCATTGAATCTTAGCATGTGACAATTCGTTGGATAGATAAACAACATAACTACGACTTCCATGGGATATTTTCGCATTCTCTAAAAATTCGGCCAAAATGGAGGTTAAGAAAATCTCCTCGTTAATTTAGGACATAACTCGTTTTCAACCCTTTTTTAGTAGGAAGGACATAATGTGGCCGATTTGCATTGAATCTTAGCGTGTGACAATTCGTTGGATAGGTAAACAACATAACTACGACTTCCATGGGATATTTTTGCATTCTCTAAAAATTCGGCCAAAAGGGTGGTTAAGAAAATCCCCTCGTTAATTTAGGACATTACTCGTTTTCGACCCTTTTTTACTAGGAAGGCCATAATGTGGCCGATTTGCATTGAATCTTAGCATGTGACAATTCGTTGGAAAGGTAAACAACATAACTACGACTTCCATGGGATATTTTTGCATTCTCTAAAAATTCAGCCAAAATGGAGGTTAAGAAAATCTCCTCGTTAATTTGGGACATTACTCGTTTTCGACCCTTTTTTAGTAGGAAGGCCATAATGTGGCCGATTTGCATTGAATCTTAGCGTGTGACAATTCGTTGGATAGGTAAACAACATAACTACGACTTCCATGGGATATTTTTGCATTCTCTAAAAATTCGGCCAAAATGGAGGTTAAGAAAATCTCCTCGTTAATTTAGGACATTACTCGTTTTCAACCCTTTTTTAGTAGGAAGGCCATAAAGTGGTCGATTTGTATTGAATCTTAGCATGTGAAAATTCGTTGGATAGGTAAAAAAAATAGCTACGACTTCCATGGGATATTTTTGCATTCTCTAAAAATTCGGCCAAAATGGAGGTTAAGAAAATCCCCTCGTTAATTTAGGACATTACTCGTTTTCGACCCTTTTTTTATACGGAAGGCCATAAAGTGGCCGGTTTGTATTGAATCTTAGCATGGGACAATTCGTTGGATAGGTAAACAACATAGCTACGACTTCCATGGGATATTTTTGCATTCTCTAAAAATTCGGCCAAAATGGAGGTTAAGAAAATCTCCTCGTTAATTTAGGACGTTACTCGTTTTCGACCCATTTTTACTAGGAAAGCCATAAAGTGGCCGATTTGTATTGAATCTTAGCATGTGACAATTCGTTGGATAGGTAAACAACATACCTACGATTTCCATGGGATATTTTTGCATTCTCTAAAAATTCGGCCAAAAGGGTGGTTAAGAAAATCCCCTCGTTAATTTAGGACATTACTCGTTTTCGACCCTTTTTTACTAGGAAGGCCATAATGTGGCCGATTTGCATTGAATCTTAGCATGTGACAATTCGTTGGAAAGGTAAACAACATAACTACGACTTCCATGGGATATTTTTGCATTCTCTAAAAATTCAGCCAAAATGGAGGTTAAGAAAATCTCCTCGTTAATTTGGGACATTACTCGTTTTCGACCCTTTTTTAGTAGGAAGGCCATAAAGTGGCCGATTTGTATTGAATCTTAGCTTGTGACAATTTGTTGGATAGGTAAACAACATAACTACGTCTTCCATGGGATATTTTTGCATTCTCTAAAAATTCGGCCAAAACGGAGGTTAAGAAAATCTCCTCGTTAATTTGGGACATTACTCGTTTTCGACCCTTTTTTAGTAGGAAGGCCATAATGTGGCCGATTTGCATTGAATCTTAGCGTGTGACAATTCGTTGGATAGGTAAACAACATAACTACGACTTCCATGGGATATTTTTGCATTCTCTAAAAATTTGGCCAAAATGGAGGTTAAGAAAATCTCCTCGTTAATTTGGGACATTACTCGTTTTCGACCCTTTTTTACTAGGAAGGCCATAATGTGGCCGATTTGCATTGAATCTTAGCATGTGACAATTCGTTGGATAGATAAACAACATAACTACGACTTCCATGGGATATTTTCGCATTCTCTAAAAATTCGGCCAAAATGGAGGTTAAGAAAATCTCCTCGTTAATTTAGGACATAACTCGTTTTCAACCCTTTTTTAGTAGGAAGGACATAATGTGGCCGATTTGCATTGAATCTTAGCGTGTGACAATTCGTTGGATAGGTAAACAACATAACTACGACTTCCATGGGATATTTTTGCATTCTCTAAAAATTCGGCCAAAATGGAGGTTAAGAAAATCTCCTCGTTAATTTAGGACGTTACTCGTTTTCGACCCATTTTTACTAGGAAGGCCATAAAGTGGCCGATTTGTATTGAATCTTAGCATGTGACAATTCGTTGGATAGGTAAACAACATACCTACGATTTCCATGGGATATTTTTGCATTCTCTAAAAATTCGGCCAAAAGGGTGGTTAAGAAAATCCCCTCGTTAATTTAGGACATTACTCGTTTTCGACCCTTTTTTACTAGGAAGGCCATAATGTGGCCGATTTACATTGAATCTTAGCATGTGACAATTCGTTGGAAAGGTAAACAACATAACTACGACTTCCATGGGATATTTTTGCATTCTCTAAAAATTCAGCCAAAATGGAGGTTAAGAAAATCTCCTCGTTAATTTGGGACATTACTCGTTTTCGACCCTTTTTTAGTAGGAAGGCCATAATGTGGCCGATTTGCATTGAATCTTAGCGTGTGACAATTCGTTGGATAGGTAAACAACATAACTACGACTTCCATGGGATATTTTTGCATTCTCTAAAAATTCGGCCAAAATGGAGGTTAAGAAAATCTCCTCGTTAATTTAGGACATTACTCGTTTTCAACCCTTTTTTAGTAGGAAGGCCATAAAGTGGTCGATTTGTATTGAATCTTAGCATGTGAAAATTCGTTGGATAGGTAAAAAAAATAGCTACGACTTCCATGGGATATTTTTGCATTCTCTAAAAATTCGGCCAAAATGGAGGTTAAGAAAATCCCCTCGTTAATTTAGGACATTACTCGTTTTCGACCCTTTTTTTATACGGAAGGCCATAAAGTGGCCGGTTTGTATTGAATCTTAGCATGGGACAATTCGTTGGATAGGTAAACAACATAGCTACGACTTCCATGGGATATTTTTGCATTCTCTAAAAATTCGGCCAAAATGGAGGTTAAGAAAATCTCCTCGTTAATTTAGGACGTTACTCGTTTTCGACCCATTTTTACTAGGAAGGCCATAAAGTGGCCGATTTGTATTGAATCTTAGCATGTGACAATTCGTTGGATAGGTAAACAACATACCTACGATTTCCATGGGATATTTTTGCATTCTCTAAAAATTCGGCCAAAAGGGTGGTTAAGAAAATCCCCTCGTTAATTTAGGACATTACTCGTTTTCGACCCTTTTTTACTAGGAAGGCCATAATGTGGCCGATTTGCATTGAATCTTAGCATGTGACAATTCGTTGGAAAGGTAAACAACATAACTACGACTTCCATGGGATATTTTTGCATTCTCTAAAAATTCAGCCAAAATGGAGGTTAAGAAAATCTCCTCGTTAATTTGGGACATTACTCGTTTTCGACCCTTTTTTAGTAGGAAGGCCATAAAGTGGCCGATTTGTATTGAATCTTAGCTTGTGACAATTTGTTGGATAGGTAAACAACATAACTACGTCTTCCATGGGATATTTTTGCATTCTCTAAAAATTCGGCCAAAACGGAGGTTAAGAAAATCTCCTCGTTAATTTGGGACATTACTCGTTTTCGACCCTTTTTTAGTAGGAAGGCCATAATGTGGCCGATTTGCATTGAATCTTAGCGTGTGACAATTCGTTGGATAGGTAAACAACATAACTACGACTTCCATGGGATATTTTTGCATTCTCTAAAAATTTGGCCAAAATGGAGGTTAAGAAAATCTCCTCGTTAATTTGGGACATTACTCGTTTTCGACCCTTTTTTACTAGGAAGGCCATAATGTGGCCGATTTGCATTGAATCTTAGCATGTGACAATTCGTTGGATAGATAAACAACATAACTACGACTTCCATGGGATATTTTCGCATTCTCTAAAAATTCGGCCAAAATGGAGGTTAAGAAAATCTCCTCGTTAATTTAGGACATAACTCGTTTTCAACCCTTTTTTAGTAGGAAGGACATAATGTGGCCGATTTGCATTGAATCTTAGCGTGTGACAATTCGTTGGATAGGTAAACAACATAACTACGACTTCCATGGGATATTTTTGCATTCTCTAAAAATTCGGCCAAAATGGAGGTTAAGAAAATCTCCTCGTTAATTTAGGACGTTACTCGTTTTCGACCCATTTTTACTAGGAAGGCCATAAAGTGGCCGATTTGTATTGAATCTTAGCATGTGACAATTCGTTGGATAGGTAAACAACATACCTACGATTTCCATGGGATATTTTTGCATTCTCTAAAAATTCGGCCAAAAGGGTGGTTAAGAAAATCCCCTCGTTAATTTAGGACATTACTCGTTTTCGACCCTTTTTTACTAGGAAGGCCATAATGTGGCCGATTTGCATTGAATCTTAGCATGTGACAATTCGTTGGAAAGGTAAACAACATAACTACGACTTCCATGGGATATTTTTGCATTCTCTAAAAATTCAGCCAAAATGGAGGTTAAGAAAATCTCCTCGTTAATTTGGGACATTACTCGTTTTCGACCCTTTTTTAGTAGGAAGGCCATAATGTGGCCGATTTGCATTGAATCTTAGCGTGTGACAATTCGTTGGATAGGTAAACAACATAACTACGACTTCCATGGGATATTTTTGCATTCTCTAAAAATTCGGCCAAAATGGAGGTTAAGAAAATCTCCTCGTTAATTTAGGACATTACTCGTTTTCAACCCTTTTTTAGTAGGAAGGCCATAAAGTGGTCGATTTGTATTGAATCTTAGCATGTGAAAATTCGTTGGATAGGTAAAAAAAATAGCTACGACTTCCATGGGATATTTTTGCATTCTCTAAAAATTCGGCCAAAATGGAGGTTAAGAAAATCCCCTCGTTAATTTAGGACATTACTCGTTTTCGACCCTTTTTTTATACGGAAGGCCATAAAGTGGCCGGTTTGTATTGAATCTTAGCATGGGACAATTCGTTGGATAGGTAAACAACATAGCTACGACTTCCATGGGATATTTTTGCATTCTCTAAAAATTCGGCCAAAATGGAGGTTAAGAAAATCTCCTCGTTAATTTAGGACGTTACTCGTTTTCGACCCATTTTTACTAGGAAGGCCATAAAGTGGCCGATTTGTATTGAATCTTAGCATGTGACAATTCGTTGGATAGGTAAACAACATACCTACGATTTCCATGGGATATTTTTGCATTCTCTAAAAATTCGGCCAAAAGGGTGGTTAAGAAAATCCCCTCGTTAATTTAGGACATTACTCGTTTTCGACCCTTTTTTACTAGGAAGGCCATAATGTGGCCGATTTGCATTGAATCTTAGCATGTGACAATTCGTTGGAAAGGTAAACAACATAACTACGACTTCCATGGGATATTTTTGCATTCTCTAAAAATTCAGCCAAAATGGAGGTTAAGAAAATCTCCTCGTTAATTTGGGACATTACTCGTTTTCGACCCTTTTTTAGTAGGAAGGCCATAAAGTGGCCGATTTGTATTGAATCTTAGCTTGTGACAATTTGTTGGATAGGTAAACAACATAACTACGTCTTCCATGGGATATTTTTGCATTCTCTAAAAATTCGGCCAAAACGGAGGTTAAGAAAATCTCCTCGTTAATTTGGGACATTACTCGTTTTCGACCCTTTTTTAGTAGGAAGGCCATAATGTGGCCGATTTGCATTGAATCTTAGCGTGTGACAATTCGTTGGATAGGTAAACAACATAACTACGACTTCCATGGGATATTTTTGCATTCTCTAAAAATTTGGCCAAAATGGAGGTTAAGAAAATCTCCTCGTTAATTTGGGACATTACTCGTTTTCGACCCTTTTTTACTAGGAAGGCCATAATGTGGCCGATTTGCATTGAATCTTAGCATGTGACAATTCGTTGGATAGATAAACAACATAACTACGACTTCCATGGGATATTTTCGCATTCTCTAAAAATTCGGCCAAAATGGAGGTTAAGAAAATCTCCTCGTTAATTTAGGACATAACTCGTTTTCAACCCTTTTTTAGTAGGAAGGACATAATGTGGCCGATTTGCATTGAATCTTAGCGTGTGACAATTCGTTGGATAGGTAAACAACATAACTACGACTTCCATGGGATATTTTTGCATTCTCTAAAAATTCGGCCAAAATGGAGGTTAAGAAAATCTCCTCGTTAATTTAGGACGTTACTCGTTTTCGACCCATTTTTACTAGGAAGGCCATAAAGTGGCCGATTTGTATTGAATCTTAGCATGTGACAATTCGTTGGATAGGTAAACAACATACCTACGATTTCCATGGGATATTTTTGCATTCTCTAAAAATTCGGCCAAAAGGGTGGTTAAGAAAATCCCCTCGTTAATTTAGGACATTACTCGTTTTCGACCCTTTTTTACTAGGAAGGCCATAATGTGGCCGATTTGCATTGAATCTTAGCATGTGACAATTCGTTGGAAAGGTAAACAACATAACTACGACTTCCATGGGATATTTTTGCATTCTCTAAAAATTCAGCCAAAATGGAGGTTAAGAAAATCTCCTCGTTAATTTGGGACATTACTCGTTTTCGACCCTTTTTTAGTAGGAAGGCCATAATGTGGCCGATTTGCATTGAATCTTAGCGTGTGACAATTCGTTGGATAGGTAAACAACATAACTACGACTTCCATGGGATATTTTTGCATTCTCTAAAAATTCGGCCAAAATGGAGGTTAAGAAAATCTCCTCGTTAATTTAGGACATTACTCGTTTTCAACCCTTTTTTAGTAGGAAGGCCATAAAGTGGTCGATTTGTATTGAATCTTAGCATGTGAAAATTCGTTGGATAGGTAAAAAAAATAGCTACGACTTCCATGGGATATTTTTGCATTCTCTAAAAATTCGGCCAAAATGGAGGTTAAGAAAATCCCCTCGTTAATTTAGGACATTACTCGTTTTCGACCCTTTTTTTATACGGAAGGCCATAAAGTGGCCGGTTTGTATTGAATCTTAGCATGGGACAATTCGTTGGATAGGTAAACAACATAGCTACGACTTCCATGGGATATTTTTGCATTCTCTAAAAATTCGGCCAAAATGGAGGTTAAGAAAATCTCCTCGTTAATTTAGGACGTTACTCGTTTTCGACCCATTTTTACTAGGAAGGCCATAAAGTGGCCGATTTGTATTGAATCTTAGCATGTGACAATTCGTTGGATAGGTAAACAACATACCTACGATTTCCATGGGATATTTTTGCATTCTCTAAAAATTCGGCCAAAAGGGTGGTTAAGAAAATCCCCTCGTTAATTTAGGACATTACTCGTTTTCGACCCTTTTTTACTAGGAAGGCCATAATGTGGCCGATTTGCATTGAATCTTAGCATGTGACAATTCGTTGGAAAGGTAAACAACATAACTACGACTTCCATGGGATATTTTTGCATTCTCTAAAAATTCAGCCAAAATGGAGGTTAAGAAAATCTCCTCGTTAATTTGGGACATTACTCGTTTTCGACCCTTTTATAGTAGGAAGGCCATAAAGTGGCCGATTTGTATTGAATCTTAGCTTGTGACAATTTGTTGGATAGGTAAACAACATAACTACGTCTTCCATGGGATATTTTTGCATTCTCTAAAAATTCGGCCAAAACGGAGGTTAAGAAAATCTCCTCGTTAATTTGGGACATTACTCGTTTTCGACCCTTTTTTAGTAGGAAGGCCATAATGTGGCCGATTTGCATTGAATCTTAGCGTGTGACAATTCGTTGGATAGGTAAACAACATAACTACGACTTCCATGGGATATTTTTGCATTCTCTAAAAATTTGGCCAAAATGGAGGTTAAGAAAATCTCCTCGTTAATTTGGGACATTACTCGTTTTCGACCCTTTTTTACTAGGAAGGCCATAATGTGGCCGATTTGCATTGAATCTTAGCATGTGACAATTCGATGGATAGATAAACAACATAACTACGACTTCCATGGGATATTTTCGCATTCTCTAAAAATTCGGCCAAAATGGAGGTTAAGAAAATCTCCTCGTTAATTTAGGACATAACTCGTTTTCAACCCTTTTTTAGTAGGAAGGACATAATGTGGCCGATTTGCATTGAATCTTAGCGTGTGACAATTCGTTGGATAGGTAAACAACATAACTACGACTTCCATGGGATATTTTTGCATTCTCTAAAAATTCGGCCAAAATGGAGGTTAAGAAAATCTCCTCGTTAATTTAGGACGTTACTCGTTTTCGACCCATTTTTACTAGGAAGGCCATAAAGTGGCCGATTTGTATTGAATCTTAGCATGTGACAATTCGTTGGATAGGTAAACAACATACCTACGATTTCCATGGGATATTTTTGCATTCTCTAAAAATTCGGCCAAAAGGGTGGTTAAGAAAATCCCCTCGTTAATTTAGGACATTACTCGTTTTCGACCCTTTTTTACTAGGAAGGCCATAATGTGGCCGATTTGCATTGAATCTTAGCATGTGACAATTCGTTGGAAAGGTAAACAACATAACTACGACTTCCATGGGATATTTTTGCATTCTCTAAAAATTCAGCCAAAATGGAGGTTAAGAAAATCTCCTCGTTAATTTGGGACATTACTCGTTTTCGACCCTTTTTTAGTAGGAAGGCCATAATGTGGCCGATTTGCATTGAATCTTAGCGTGTGACAATTCGTTGGATAGGTAAACAACATAACTACGACTTCCATGGGATATTTTTGCATTCTCTAAAAATTCGGCCAAAATGGAGGTTAAGAAAATCTCCTCGTTAATTTAGGACATTACTCGTTTTCAACCCTTTTTTAGTAGGAAGGCCATAAAGTGGTCGATTTGTATTGAATCTTAGCATGTGAAAATTCGTTGGATAGGTAAAAAAAATAGCTACGACTTCCATGGGATATTTTTGCATTCTCTAAAAATTCGGCCAAAATGGAGGTTAAGAAAATCCCCTCGTTAATTTAGGACATTACTCGTTTTCGACCCTTTTTTTATACGGAAGGCCATAAAGTGGCCGGTTTGTATTGAATCTTAGCATGGGACAATTCGTTGGATAGGTAAACAACATAGCTACGACTTCCATGGGATATTTTTGCATTCTCTAAAAATTCGGCCAAAATGGAGGTTAAGAAAATCTCCTCGTTAATTTAGGACGTTACTCGTTTTCGACCCATTTTTACTAGGAAGGCCATAAAGTGGCCGATTTGTATTGAATCTTAGCATGTGACAATTCGTTGGATAGGTAAACAACATACCTACGATTTCCATGGGATATTTTTGCATTCTCTAAAAATTCGGCCAAAAGGGTGGTTAAGAAAATCCCCTCGTTAATTTAGGACATTACTCGTTTTCGACCCTTTTTTACTAGGAAGGCCATAATGTGGCCGATTTGCATTGAATCTTAGCATGTGACAATTCGTTGGAAAGGTAAACAACATAACTACGACTTCCATGGGATATTTTTGCATTCTCTAAAAATTCAGCCAAAATGGAGGTTAAGAAAATCTCCTCGTTAATTTGGGACATTACTCGTTTTCGACCCTTTTTTAGTAGGAAGGCCATAATGTGGCCGATTTGCATTGAATCTTAGCGTGTGACAATTCGTTGGATAGGTAAACAACATAACTACGACTTCCATGGGATATTTTTGCATTCTCTAAAAATTCGGCCAAAATGGAGGTTAAGAAAATCTCCTCGTTAATTTAGGACATTACTCGTTTTCAACCCTTTTTTAGTAGGAAGGCTATAAAGTGGTCGATTTGTATTGAATCTTAGCATGTGAAAATTCGTTGGATAGGTAAAAAAAATAGCTATGACTTCCATGGGATATTTTTGCATTCTCTAAAAATTCGGCCAAAATGGAGGTTAAGAAAATCCCCTCGTTAATTTAGGACATTACTCGTTTTCGACCCTTTTTTTATAAGGAAGGCCATAAAGTGGCCGGTTTGTATTGAATCTTAGCATGGGACAATTCGTTTGATAGGTAAACAACATAGCTACGACTTCCATGGGATATTTTTGCATTTTTTAAAAATTCAGCCAAAATGGAGGTTAAGAAAATCCTTGCGTTAATTTGGGACATTACTCGTTTTCGACCCTTTTTTACTAGGAAGGCCATAATGTGGCCGATTTGCATTGAATCTTAGCGTGTGACAATTCGTTGGATAGATAAACAACATAACTACGACTTCCATGGGATATTTTCGCATTCTCTAAAAATTCGGCCAAAATGGAGGTTAAGAAAATCTCCTCGTTAATTTAGGACATAACTCGTTTTCAACCCTTTTTTAGTAGGAAGGACATAATGTGGCCGATTTGCATTGAATCTTAGCGTGTGACAATTCGTTGGATAGGTAAACAACATAACTACGACTTCCATGGGATATTTTTGCATTCTCTAAAAATTCGGCCAAAATGGAGGTTAAGAAAATCTCCTCGTTAATTTAGGACGTTACTCGTTTTCGACCCATTTTTACTAGGAAGGCCATAAAGTGGCCGATTTGTATTGAATCTTAGCATGTGACAATTCGTTGGATAGGTAAACAACATACCTACGATTTCCATGGGATATTTTTGCATTCTCTAAAAATTCGGCCAAAAGGGTGGTTAAGAAAATCCCCTCGTTAATTTAGGACATTACTCGTTTTCGACCCTTTTTTACTAGGAAGGCCATAATGTGGCCGATTTGCATTGAATCTTAGCATGTGACAATTCGTTGGAAAGGTAAACAACATAACTACGACTTCCATGGGATATTTTTGCATTCTCTAAAAATTCAGCCAAAATGGAGGTTAAGAAAATCTCCTCGTTAATTTGGGACATTACTCGTTTTCGACCCTTTTTTAGTAGGAAGGCCATAATGTGGCCGATTTGCATTGAATCTTAGCGTGTGACAATTCGTTGGATAGGTAAACAACATAACTACGACTTCCATGGGATATTTTTGCATTCTCTAAAAATTCGGCCAAAATGGAGGTTAAGAAAATCTCCTCGTTAATTTAGGACATTACTCGTTTTCAACCCTTTTTTAGTAGGAAGGCTATAAAGTGGTCGATTTGTATTGAATCTTAGCATGTGAAAATTCGTTGGATAGGTAAAAAAAATAGCTATGACTTCCATGGGATATTTTTGCATTCTCTAAAAATTCGGCCAAAATGGAGGTTAAGAAAATCCCCTCGTTAATTTAGGACATTACTCGTTTTCGACCCTTTTTTTATAAGGAAGGCCATAAAGTGGCCGGTTTGTATTGAATCTTAGCATGGGACAATTCGTTTGATAGGTAAACAACATAGCTACGACTTCCATGGGATATTTTTGCATTTTTTAAAAATTCAGCCAAAATGGAGGTTAAGAAAATCCTTGCGTTAATTTGGGACATTACTCGTTTTCGACCCTTTTTTACTAGGAAGGCCATAATGTGGCCGATTTGCATTGAATCTTAGCGTGTGACAATTCGTTGGATAGATAAACAACATAACTACGACTTCCATGGGATATTTTCGCATTCTCTAAAAATTCGGCCAAAATGGAGGTTAAGAAAATCTCCTCGTTAATTTAGGACATAACTCGTTTTCAACCCTTTTTTAGTAGGAAGGACATAATGTGGCCGATTTGCATTGAATCTTAGCGTGTGACAATTCGTTGGATAGGTAAACAACATAACTACGACTTCCATGGGATATTTTTGCATTCTCTAAAAATTCGGCCAAAATGGAGGTTAAGAAAATCTCCTCGTTAATTTAGGACGTTACTCGTTTTCGACCCATTTTTACTAGGAAGGCCATAAAGTGGCCGATTTGTATTGAATCTTAGCATGTGACAATTCGTTGGATAGGTAAACAACATACCTACGATTTCCATGGGATATTTTTGCATTCTCTAAAAATTCGGCCAAAAGGGTGGTTAAGAAAATCCCCTCGTTAATTTAGGACATTACTCGTTTTCGACCCTTTTTTACTAGGAAGGCCATAATGTGGCCGATTTGCATTGAATCTTAGCATGTGACAATTCGTTGGAAAGGTAAACAACATAACTACGACTTCCATGGGATATTTTTGCATTCTCTAAAAATTCAGCCAAAATGGAGGTTAAGAAAATCTCCTCGTTAATTTGGGACATTACTCGTTTTCGACCCTTTTTTAGTAGGAAGGCCATAATGTGGCCGATTTGCATTGAATCTTAGCGTGTGACAATTCGTTGGATAGGTAAACAACATAACTACGACTTCCATGGGATATTTTTGCATTCTCTAAAAATTCGGCCAAAATGGAGGTTAAGAAAATCTCCTCGTTAATTTAGGACATTACTCGTTTTCAACCCTTTTTTAGTAGGAAGGCCATAAAGTGGTCGATTTGTATTGAATCTTAGCATGTGAAAATTCGTTGGATAGGTAAAAAAAATAGCTACGACTTCCATGGGATATTTTTGCATTCTCTAAAAATTCGGCCAAAATGGAGGTTAAGAAAATCCCCTCGTTAATTTAGGACATTACTCGTTTTCGACCCTTTTTTTATACGGAAGGCCATAAAGTGGCCGGTTTGTATTGAATCTTAGCATGGGACAATTCGTTGGATAGGTAAACAACATAGCTACGACTTCCATGGGATATTTTTGCATTCTCTAAAAATTCGGCCAAAATGGAGGTTAAGAAAATCTCCTCGTTAATTTAGGACGTTACTCGTTTTCGACCCATTTTTACTAGGAAGGCCATAAAGTGGCCGATTTGTATTGAATCTTAGCATGTGACAATTCGTTGGATAGGTAAACAACATACCTACGATTTCCATGGGATATTTTTGCATTCTCTAAAAATTCGGCCAAAAGGGTGGTTAAGAAAATCCCCTCGTTAATTTAGGACATTACTCGTTTTCGACCCTTTTTTACTAGGAAGGCCATAATGTGGCCGATTTGCATTGAATCTTAGCATGTGACAATTCGTTGGAAAGGTAAACAACATAACTACGACTTCCATGGGATATTTTTGCATTCTCTAAAAATTCAGCCAAAATGGAGGTTAAGAAAATCTCCTCGTTAATTTGGGACATTACTCGTTTTCGACCCTTTTTTAGTAGGAAGGCCATAATGTGGCCGATTTGCATTGAATCTTAGCGTGTGACAATTCGTTGGATAGGTAAACAACATAACTACGACTTCCATGGGATATTTTTGCATTCTCTAAAAATTCGGCCAAAATGGAGGTTAAGAAAATCTCCTCGTTAATTTAGGACATTACTCGTTTTCAACCCTTTTTTAGTAGGAAGGCCATAAAGTGGTCGATTTGTATTGAATCTTAGCATGTGAAAATTCGTTGGATAGGTAAAAAAAATAGCTACGACTTCCATGGGATATTTTTGCATTCTCTAAAAATTCGGCCAAAATGGAGGTTAAGAAAATCCCCTCGTTAATTTAGGACATTACTCGTTTTCGACCCTTTTTTTATAAGGAAGGCCATAAAGTGGCCGGTTTGTATTGAATATTAGCATGGGACAATTCGTTGGATAGGTAAACAACATAGCTACGACTTCCATGGGATATTTTTGCATTTTTTAAAAATTCCGCCAAAATGGAGGTTAAGAAAATCCTTGCGTTAATTTGGGACATTACTCGTTTTCGACCCTTTTTTACTAGGAAGGCCATAATGTGGCCGATTTGCATTGAATCTTAGCGTGTGACAATTCGTTGGATAGGTAAACAACATAACTACGACTTCCATGGGATATTTTTGCATTCTCTAAAAATTCGGCCAAAATGGAGGTTAAGAAAATCTCGTCGTTAATTTAGGACATTACTCGTTTTCGACCCTTTTTTACTAGGAAGGCCATAATGTGGCCGATTTGCATTGAATCTTAGCATGTGACAATTCATTGGATAGATAAACAACATAACTACGACTTCCATGGGATATTTTCGCATTCTCTAAAAATTCGGCCAAAATGGAGGTTAAGAAAATCTCCTCGTTAATTTAGGACATAACTCGTTTTCAACCCTTTTTTAGTAGGAAGGCCATAATGTGGCCGATTTGCATTAAATCTTAGCATGTGACAATTCGTTGGAAAGGTAAACAACATAACTACGACTTCCATGGGATATTTTTGCATTCTCTAAAAATTCAGCCAAAATGGAGGTTAAGAAAATCTCCTCGTTAATTTGGGACATTACTCGTTTTCGACCCTTTTTTAGTAGGAAGGCCATAATGTGGCCGATTTGCATTGAATCTTAGCGTGTGACAATTCGTTGGATAGGTAAACAACATAACTACGACTTCCATGGGATATTTTTGCATTCTCTAAAAATTCGGCCAAAATGGAGGTTAAGAAAATCTCCTCGTTAATTTAGGACATTACTCGTTTTCAACCCTTTTTTAGTAGGAAGGCCATAAAGTGGTCGATTTGTATTGAATCTTAGCATGTGAAAATTCGTTGGATAGGTAAAAAAAATAGCTACGACTTCCATGGGATATTTTTGCATTCTCTAAAAATTCGGCCAAAATGGAGGTTAAGAAAATCCCCTCGTTAATTTAGGACATTACTCGTTTTCGACCCTTTTTTTATAAGGAAGGCCATAAAGTGGCCGGTTTGTATTGAATATTAGCATGGGACAATTCGTTGGATAGGTAAACAACATAGCTACGACTTCCATGGGATATTTTTGCATTTTTTAAAAATTCCGCCAAAATGGAGGTTAAGAAAATCCTTGCGTTAATTTGGGACATTACTCGTTTTCGACCCTTTTTTACTAGGAAGGCCATAATGTGGCCGATTTGCATTGAATCTTAGCGTGTGACAATTCGTTGGATAGGTAAACAACATAACTACGACTTCCATGGGATATTTTTGCATTCTCTAAAAATTCGGCCAAAATGGAGGTTAAGAAAATCTCGTCGTTAATTTAGGACATTACTCGTTTTCGACCCTTTTTTACTAGGAAGGCCATAATGTGGCCGATTTGCATTGAATCTTAGCATGTGACAATTCATTGGATAGATAAACAACATAACTACGACTTCCATGGGATATTTTCGCATTCTCTAAAAATTCGGCCAAAATGGAGGTTAAGAAAATCTCCTCGTTAATTTAGGACATAACTCGTTTTCAACCCTTTTTTAGTAGGAAGGACATAATGTGGCCGATTTGCATTGAATCTTAGCGTGTGACAATTCGTTGGATAGGTAAACAACATAACTACGACTTCCATGGGATATTTTTGCATTCTCTAAAAATTCGGCCAAAATGGAGGTTAAGAAAATCTCCTCGTTAATTTAGGACGTTACTCGTTTTCGACCCATTTTTACTAGGAAGGCCATAAAGTGGCCGATTTGTATTGAATCTTAGCATGTGACAATTCGTTGGATAGGTAAACAACATACCTACGATTTCCATGGGATATTTTTGCATTCTCTAAAAATTCGGCCAAAAGGGTGGTTAAGAAAATCCCCTCGTTAATTTAGGACATTACTCGTTTTCGACCCTTTTTTACTAGGAAGGCCATAATGTGGCCGATTTGCATTGAATCTTAGCATGTGACAATTCGTTGGAAAGGTAAACAACATAACTACGACTTCCATGGGATATTTTTGCATTCTCTAAAAATTCAGCCAAAATGGAGGTTAAGAAAATCTCCTCGTTAATTTGGGACATTACTCGTTTTCGACCCTTTTTTAGTAGGAAGGCCATAATGTGGCCGATTTGCATTGAATCTTAGCGTGTGACAATTCGTTGGATAGGTAAACAACATAACTACGACTTCCATGGGATATTTTTGCATTCTCTAAAAATTCGGCCAAAATGGAGGTTAAGAAAATCTCCTCGTTAATTTAGGACATTACTCGTTTTCAACCCTTTTTTAGTAGGAAGGCCATAAAGTGGTCGATTTGTATTGAATCTTAGCATGTGAAAATTCGTTGGATAGGTAAACAAAATAGCTACGACTTCCATGGGATATTTTTGCATTCTCTAAAAATTCGGCCAAAATGGAGGTTAAGAAAATCCCCTCTTTAATTTAGGACATTACTCGTTTTCGACCCTGTTTTTATAAGGAAGGCCATAAAGTGGCCGGTTTGTATTGAATCTTAGCATGGGACAATTCGTTGGATAGGTAAACAACATAGCTACGACTTCCACGGGATATTTTTGCATTTTTTAAAAATTCAGCCAAAATGGAGGTTAAGAAAATCCTTGCGTTAATTTGGGACATTACTCGTTTTCGACCCTTTTTTTATACGGAAGGCCATAAAGTGGCCGGTTTGTATTGAATCTTAGCATGGGACAATTCGTTGGATAGGTAAACAACATAGCTACGACTTCCATGGGATATTTTTGCATTCTCTAAAAATTCGGCCAAAATGGAGGTTAAGAAAATCCTTGCGTTAATTTGGGACATTACTCGTTTTCGACCCTTTTTTACTAGGAAGGCCATAATGTGGCCGATTTGCATTGAATCTTAGCGTGTGACAATTCGTTGGATAGGTAAACAACATAACTACGACTTCCATGGGATATTTTTGCATTCTCTAAAAATTCGGCCAAAATGGAGGTTAAGAAAATCTCGTCGTTAATTTAGGACATTACTCGTTTTCGACCCTTTTTTACTAGGAAGGCCATAATGTGGCCGATTTGCATTGAATCTTAGCATGTGACAATTCATTGGATAGATAAACAACATAACTACGACTTCCATGGGATATTTTCGCATTCTCTAAAAATTCGGCCAAAATGGAGGTTAAGAAAATCTCCTCGTTAATTTAGGACATAACTCGTTTTCAACCCTTTTTTAGTAGGAAGGACATAATGTGGCCGATTTGCATTGAATCTTAGCGTGTGACAATTCGTTGGATAGGTAAACAACATAACTACGACTTCCATGGGATATTTTTGCATTCTCTAAAAATTCGGCCAAAATGGAGGTTAAGAAAATCTCCTCGTTAATTTAGGACGTTACTCGTTTTCGACCCATTTTTACTAGGAAGGCCATAAAGTGGCCGATTTGTATTGAATCTTAGCATGTGACAATTCGTTGGATAGGTAAACAACATACCTACGATTTCCATGGGATATTTTTGCATTCTCTAAAAATTCGGCCAAAAGGGTGGTTAAGAAAATCCCCTCGTTAATTTAGGACATTACTCGTTTTCGACCCTTTTTTACTAGGAAGGCCATAATGTGGCCGATTTGCATTGAATCTTAGCATGTGACAATTCGTTGGAAAGGTAAACAACATAACTACGACTTCCATGGGATATTTTTGCATTCTCTAAAAATTCAGCCAAAATGGAGGTTAAGAAAATCTCCTCGTTAATTTGGGACATTACTCGTTTTCGACCCTTTTTTAGTAGGAAGGCCATAATGTGGCCGATTTGCATTGAATCTTAGCGTGTGACAATTCGTTGGATAGGTAAACAACATAACTACGACTTCCATGGGATATTTTTGCATTCTCTAAAAATTCGGCCAAAATGGAGGTTAAGAAAATCTCCTCGTTAATTTAGGACATTACTCGTTTTCAACCCTTTTTTAGTAGGAAGGCCATAAAGTGGTCGATTTGTATTGAATCTTAGCATGTGAAAATTCGTTGGATAGGTAAACAAAATAGCTACGACTTCCATGGGATATTTTTGCATTCTCTAAAAATTCGGCCAAAATGGAGGTTAAGAAAATCCCCTCTTTAATTTAGGACATTACTCGTTTTCGACCCTGTTTTTATAAGGAAGGCCATAAAGTGGCCGGTTTGTATTGAATCTTAGCATGGGACAATTCGTTGGATAGGTAAACAACATAGCTACGACTTCCACGGGATATTTTTGCATTTTTTAAAAATTCAGCCAAAATGGAGGTTAAGAAAATCCTTGCGTTAATTTGGGACATTACTCGTTTTCGACCCTTTTTTTATACGGAAGGCCATAAAGTGGCCGGTTTGTATTGAATCTTAGCATGGGACAATTCGTTGGATAGGTAAACAACATAGCTACGACTTCCATGGGATATTTTTGCATTCTCTAAAAATTCGGCCAAAATGGAGGTTAAGAAAATCCTTGCGTTAATTTGGGACATTACTCGTTTTCGACCCTTTTTTACTAGGAAGGCCATAATGTGGCCGATTTGCATTGAATCTTAGCGTGTGACAATTCGTTGGATAGGTAAACAACATAACTACGACTTCCATGGGATATTTTTGCATTCTCTAAAAATTCGGCCAAAATGGAGGTTAAGAAAATCTCGTCGTTAATTTAGGACATTACTCGTTTTCGACCCTTTTTTACTAGGAAGGCCATAATGTGGCCGATTTGCATTGAATCTTAGCATGTGACAATTCATTGGATAGATAAACAACATAACTACGACTTCCATGGGATATTTTCGCATTCTCTAAAAATTCGGCCAAAATGGAGGTTAAGAAAATCTCCTCGTTAATTTAGGACATAACTCGTTTTCAACCCTTTTTTAGTAGGAAGGACATAATGTGGCCGATTTGCATTGAATCTTAGCGTGTGACAATTCGTTGGATAGGTAAACAACATAACTACGACTTCCATGGGATATTTTTGCATTCTCTAAAAATTCGGCCAAAATGGAGGTTAAGAAAATCTCCTCGTTAATTTAGGACGTTACTCGTTTTCGACCCATTTTTACTAGGAAGGCCATAAAGTGGCCGATTTGTATTGAATCTTAGCATGTGACAATTCGTTGGATAGGTAAACAACATACCTACGATTTCCATGGGATATTTTTGCATTCTCTAAAAATTCGGCCAAAAGGGTGGTTAAGAAAATCCCCTCGTTAATTTAGGACATTACTCGTTTTCGACCCTTTTTTACTAGGAAGGCCATAATGTGGCCGATTTGCATTGAATCTTAGCATGTGACAATTCGTTGGAAAGGTAAACAACATAACTACGACTTCCATGGGATATTTTTGCATTCTCTAAAAATTCAGCCAAAATGGAGGTTAAGAAAATCTCCTCGTTAATTTGGGACATTACTCGTTTTCGACCCTTTTTTAGTAGGAAGGCCATAATGTGGCCGATTTGCATTGAATCTTAGCGTGTGACAATTCGTTGGATAGGTAAACAACATAACTACGACTTCCATGGGATATTTTTGCATTCTCTAAAAATTCGGCCAAAATGGAGGTTAAGAAAATCTCCTCGTTAATTTAGGACATTACTCGTTTTCAACCCTTTTTTAGTAGGAAGGCCATAAAGTGGTCGATTTGTATTGAATCTTAGCATGTGAAAATTCGTTGGATAGGTAAACAAAATAGCTACGACTTCCATGGGATATTTTTGCATTCTCTAAAAATTCGGCCAAAATGGAGGTTAAGAAAATCCCCTCTTTAATTTAGGACATTACTCGTTTTCGACCCTTTTTTTATAAGGAAGGCCATAAAGTGGCCGGTTTGTATTGAATCTTAGCATGGGACAATTCGTTGGATAGGTAAACAACATAGCTACGACTTCCACGGGATATTTTTGCATTTTTTAAAAATTCAGCCAAAATGGAGGTTAAGAAAATCCTTGCGTTAATTTGGGACATTACTCGTTTTCGACCCTTTTTTTATACGGAAGGCCATAAAGTGGCCGGTTTGTATTGAATCTTAGCATGGGACAATTCGTTGGATAGGTAAACAACATAGCTACGACTTCCATGGGATATTTTTGCATTCTCTAAAAATTCGGCCAAAATGGAGGTTAAGAAAATCTCCTCGTTAATTTAGGACGTTACTCGGTTTCGACCCATTTTTACTAGGAAGGCCATAAAGTGGCCGATTTGTATTGAATCTTAGCATGTGACAATTCGTTGGATAGGTAAACAACATACCTACGATTTCCATGGGATATTTTTGCATTCTCTAAAAATTCGGCCAAAAGGGTGGTTAAGAAAATCCCCTCGTTAATTTAGGACATTACTCGTTTTCGACCCTTTTTTACTAGGAAGGCCATAATGTGGCCGATTTGCATTGAATCTTAGCATGTGACAATTCGTTGGAAAGGTAAACAACATAACTACGACTTCCATGGGATATTTTTGCATTCTCTAAAAATTCAGCCAAAATGGAGGTTAAGAAAATCTCCTCGTTAATTTGGGACATTACTCGTTTTCGACCCTTTTTTAGTAGGAAGGCCATAATGTGGCCGATTTGCATTGAATCTTAGCGTGTGACAATTCGTTGGATAGGTAAACAACATAACTACGACTTCCATGGGATATTTTTGCATTCTCTAAAAATTCGGCCAAAATGGAGGTTAAGAAAATCTCCTCGTTAATTTAGGACATTACTCGTTTTCAACCCTTTTTTAGTAGGAAGGCCATAAAGTGGTCGATTTGTATTGAATCTTAGCATGTGAAAATTCGTTGGATAGGTAAAAAAAATAGCTACGACTTCCATGGGATATTTTTGCATTCTCTAAAAATTCGGCCAAAATGGAGGTTAAGAAAATCCCCTCGTTAATTTAGGACATTACTCGTTTTCGACCCTTTTTTTATAAGGAAGGCCATAAAGTGGCCGGTTTGTATTGAATCTTAGCATGTGACAATTCGTTGGATAGGTAAACAACATACCTACGATTTCCATGGGATATTTTTGCATTCTCTAAAAATTCGGCCAAAATGGAGGTTAAGAAAATCTCCTCGTTAATTTAGGACGTTACTCGTTTTCGACCCATTTTTACTAGGAAGGCCATAAAGTGGCCGATTTGTATTGAATCTTAGCATGTGACAATTCGTTGGATAGGTAAACAACATACCTACGATTTCCATGGGATATTTTTGCATTCTCTAAAAATTCGGCCAAAAGGGTGGTTAAGAAAATCCCCTCGTTAATTTAGGACATTACTCGTTTTCGACCCTTTTTTACTAGGAAGGCCATAATGTGGCCGATTTGCATTGAATCTTAGCATGTGACAATTCGTTGGAAAGGTAAACAACATAACTACGACTTCCATGGGATATTTTTGCATTCTCTAAAAATTCAGCCAAAATGGAGGTTAAGAAAATCTCCTCGTTAATTTGGGACATTACTCGTTTTCGACCCTTTTTTAGTAGGAAGGCCATAATGTGGCCGATTTGCATTGAATCTTAGCGTGTGACAATTCGTTGGATAGGTAAACAACATAACTACGACTTCCATGGGATATTTTTGCATTCTCTAAAAATTCGGCCAAAATGGAGGTTAAGAAAATCTCCTCGTTAATTTAGGACATTACTCGTTTTCAACCCTTTTTTAGTAGGAAGGCCATAAAGTGGTCGATTTGTATTGAATCTTAGCATGTGAAAATTCGTTGGATAGGTAAAAAAAATAGCTACGACTTCCATGGGATATTTTTGCATTCTCTAAAAATTCGGCCAAAATGGAGGTTAAGAAAATCCCCTCGTTAATTTAGGACATTACTCGTTTTCGACCCTTTTTTTATAAGGAAGGCCATAAAGTGGCCGGTTTGTATTGAATATTAGCATGGGACAATTCGTTGGATAGGTAAACAACATAGCTACGACTTCCATGGGATATTTTTGCATTTTTTAAAAATTCAGCCAAAATGGAGGTTAAGAAAATCCTTGCGTTAATTTGGGACATTACTCGTTTTCGACCCTTTTTTACTAGGAAGGCCATAATGTGGCCGATTTGCATTGAATCTTAGCGTGTGACAATTCGTTGGATAGGTAAACAACATAACTACGACTTCCATGGGATATTTTTGCATTCTCTAAAAATTCGGCCAAAATGGAGGTTAAGAAAATCTCGTCGTTAATTTAGGACATTACTCGTTTTCGACCCTTTTTTACTAGGAAGGCCATAATGTGGCCGATTTGCATTGAATCTTAGCATGTGACAATTCATTGGATAGATAAACAACATAACTACGACTTCCATGGGATATTTTCGCATTCTCTAAAAATTCGGCCAAAATGGAGGTTAAGAAAATCTCCTCGTTAATTTAGGACATAACTCGTTTTCAACCCTTTTTTAGTAGGAAGGACAAAATGTGGCCGATTTGCATTGAATCTTAGCGTGTGACAATTCGTTGGATAGGTAAACAACATAACTACGACTTCCATGGGATATTTTTGCATTCTCTAAAAATTCGGCCAAAATGGAGGTTAAGAAAATCTCCTCGTTAATTTAGGACGTTACTCGTTTTCGACCCATTTTTACTAGGAAGGCCATAAAGTGGCCGATTTGTATTGAATCTTAGCATGTGACAATTCGTTGGATAGGTAAACAACATACCTACGATTTCCATGGGATATTTTTGCATTCTCTAAAAATTCGGCCAAAAGGGTGGTTAAGAAAATCCCCTCGTTAATTTAGGACATTACTCGTTTTCGACCCTTTTTTACTAGGAAGGCCATAATGTGGCCGATTTGCATTGAATCTTAGCATGTGACAATTCGTTGGAAAGGTAAACAACATAACTACGACTTCCATGGGATATTTTTGCATTCTCTAAAAATTCAGCCAAAATGGAGGTTAAGAAAATCTCCTCGTTAATTTGGGACATTACTCGTTTTCGACCCTTTTTTAGTAGGAAGGCCATAATGTGGCCGATTTGCATTGAATCTTAGCGTGTGACAATTCGTTGGATAGGTAAACAACATAACTACGACTTCCATGGGATATTTTTGCATTCTCTAAAAATTCGGCCAAAATGGAGGTTAAGAAAATCTCCTCGTTAATTTAGGACATTACTCGTTTTCAACCCTTTTTTAGTAGGAAGGCCATAAAGTGGTCGATTTGTATTGAATCTTAGCATGTGAAAATTCGTTGGATAGGTAAACAAAATAGCTACGACTTCCATGGGATATTTTTGCATTCTCTAAAAATTCGGCCAAAATGGAGGTTAAGAAAATCCCCTCTTTAATTTAGGACATTACTCGTTTTCGACCCTTTTTTTATAAGGAAGGCCATAAAGTGGCCGGTTTGTATTGAATCTTAGCATGGGACAATTCGTTGGATAGGTAAACAACATAGCTACGACTTCCACGGGATATTTTTGCATTTTTTAAAAATTCAGCCAAAATGGAGGTTAAGAAAATCCTTGCGTTAATTTGGGACATTACTCGTTTTCGACCCTTTTTTAATAGGAAGGCCATAATGTGGCCGATTTGCATTGAATCTTAGCGTGTGACAATTCGTTGGATAGGTAAACAACATAACTACGACTTCCATGGGATATTTTTGCATTCTCTAAAAATTCGGCCAAAATGGAGGTTAAGAAAATCTCGTCGTTAATTTAGGACATTACTCGTTTTCGACCCTTTTTTACTAGGAAGGCCATAATGTGGCCGATTTGCATTGAATCTTAGCATGTGACAATTCATTGGATAGATAAACAACATAACTACGACTTCCATGGGATATTTTCGCATTCTCTAAAAATTCGGCCAAAATGGAGGTTAAGAAAATCTCCTCGTTAATTTAGGACATAACTCGTTTTCAACCCTTTTTTAGTAGGAAGGACATAATGTGGCCGATTTGCATTGAATCTTAGCGTGTGACAATTCGTTGGATAGGTAAACAACATAACTACGACTTCCATGGGATATTTTTGCATTCTCTAAAAATTCGGCCAAAATGGAGGTTAAGAAAATCTCCTCGTTAATTTAGGACGTTACTCGTTTTCGACCCATTTTTACTAGGAAGGCCATAAAGTGGCCGATTTGTATTGAATCTTAGCATGTGACAATTCGTTGGATAGGTAAACAACATACCTACGATTTCCATGGGATATTTTTGCATTCTCTAAAAATTCGGCCAAAAGGGTGGTTAAGAAAATCCCCTCGTTAATTTAGGACATTACTCGTTTTCGACCCTTTTTTACTAGGAAGGCCATAATGTGGCCGATTTGCATTGAATCTTAGCATGTGACAATTCGTTGGAAAGGTAAACAACATAACTACGACTTCCATGGGATATTTTTGCATTCTCTAAAAATTCAGCCAAAATGGAGGTTAAGAAAATCTCCTCGTTAATTTGGGACATTACTCGTTTTCGACCCTTTTTTAGTAGGAAGGCCATAATGTGGCCGATTTGCATTGAATCTTAGCGTGTGACAATTCGTTGGATAGGTAAACAACATAACTACGACTTCCATGGGATATTTTTGCATTCTCTAAAAATTCGGCCAAAATGGAGGTTAAGAAAATCTCCTCGTTAATTTAGGACATTACTCGTTTTCAACCCTTTTTTAGTAGGAAGGCCATAAAGTGGTCGATTTGTATTGAATCTTAGCATGTGAAAATTCGTTGGATAGGTAAACAAAATAGCTACGACTTCCATGGGATATTTTTGCATTCTCTAAAAATTCGGCCAAAATGGAGGTTAAGAAAATCCCCTCTTTAATTTAGGACATTACTCGTTTTCGACCCTTTTTTTATAAGGAAGGCCATAAAGTGGCCGGTTTGTATTGAATCTTAGCATGGGACAATTCGTTGGATAGGTAAACAACATAGCTACGACTTCCACGGGATATTTTTGCATTTTTTAAAAATTCAGCCAAAATGGAGGTTAAGAAAATCCTTGCGTTAATTTGGGACATTACTCGTTTTCGACCCTTTTTTAATAGGAAGGCCATAATGTGGCCGATTTGCATTGAATCTTAGCGTGTGACAATTCGTTGGATAGGTAAACAACATAACTACGACTTCCATGGGATATTTTTGCATTCTCTAAAAATTCGGCCAAAATGGAGGTTAAGAAAATCTCGTCGTTAATTTAGGACATTACTCGTTTTCGACCCATTTTTACTAGGAAAGCCATAAAGTGGCCGATTTGTATTGAATCTTAGCATGTGACAATTTGTTGGATAGGTAAACAACATAACTACGACTTCCATGGGATATTTTTGCATTCTCTAAAAATTCGGCCAAAACGGAGGTTAAGAAAATCTCCTCGTTAATTTAGGACATTACTCGTTTTCGACCCTTTTTTTATAAGGAAGGCCATAAAGTGGCCGGTTTGTATTGAATGTTAGCATGGGACAATTCGTTGGATAGGTAAACAACATAGCTACGACTTCCACGGGATATTTTTGCATTTTTTAAAAATTCAGCCAAAATGGAGGTTAAGAAAATCCTTGCGTTAATTTGGGACATTACTCGTTTTCGACCCTTTTTTACTAGGAAGGCCATAATGTGGCCGATTTGCATTGAATCTTAGCGTGTGACAATTCGTTGGATAGGTAAACAACATAACTACGACTTCCATGGGATATTTTTGCATTCTCTAAAAATTCGGCCAAAATGGAGGTTAAGAAAATCTCGTCGTTAATTTAGGACATTACTCGTTTTCGACCCATTTTTACTAGGAAAGCCATAAAGTGGCCGATTTGTATTGAATCTTAGCATGTGACAATTTGTTGGATAGGTAAACAACATAACTACGACTTCCATGGGATATTTTTGCATTCTCTAAAAATTCGGCCAAAACGGAGGTTAAGAAAATCTCCTCGTTAATTTAGGACATTACTCGTTTTCGACCCTTTTTTACTAGGAAGGCCATAATGTGGCCGATTTGCATTGAATCTTAGCATGTGACAATTCGTTGGATAGATAAACAACATAACTACGACTTCCATGGGATATTTTCGCATTCTCTAAAAATTCGGCCAAAATGGAGGTTAAGAAAATCTCCTCGTTAATTTAGGACATAACTCGTTTTCAACCCTTTTTTAGTAGGAAAGCCATAATGTGGCCGATTTGCATTGAATCTTAGCGTGTCACAATTCGTTGGATAGGTAAACAACATAACTACGACTTCCATGGGATATTTTTGCATTCTCTAAAAATTCGGCCAAAATGGAGGTTAAGAAAATCTCCTCGTTAATTTAGGACATTACTCGTTTTCGGCCCATTTTTACTAGGAAGGCCATAAAGTGGCCGATTTGTATTGAATCTTAGCATGTGACAATTCGTTGGATAGGTAAACAACATAACTACGACTTCCATGGGATATTTTTGCATTCTCTTAAAATTCGGCCAAAATGGAGGTTAAGAAAATCTCCTCGTTAATTTAGGACATTACTAGTTTTCGACCCATTTTTACTAGGAAGGCCATAAAGTGGCCGATTTGTATTGAATCTTAGCATGTGACAATTCGTTGGATAGGTAAACAACATAACTACGACTTCCATGGGATATTTTTGCATTCTCTAAAAATTCGGCCAAAATGGAGGTTAAGAAAATCTCCTCGTTAATTTAGGACATTACTCGTTTTCGACCCATTTTTACTAGGAAGGCCATAAAGTGGCCGATTTGTATTGAATCTTAGCATGTGACAATTCGTTGGATAGGTAAACAACATAACTACGACTTCCATGGGATATTTTTGCATTCTCTAAAAATTCGGCCAAAATGGAGGTTAAGAAAATATCCTCGTTAATTTAGGACATTACTCGTTTTCGACCCATTTTTACTAGGAAGGCCATAATGTGGCCGATTTGCATTGAATCTTAGCATGTGACAATTCGTTGGATAGATAAACAACATAACTACGACTTCCATGGGATATTTTCGCATTCTCTAAAAATTCGGCCAAAATGGAGGTTAAGAAAATCTCCTCGTTAATTTAGGACATAACTCGTTTTCAACCCTTTTTTAGTAGGAAGGACATAATGTGGCCGATTTGCATTGAATCTTAGCGTGTGACAATTCGTTGGATAGGTAAACAACATAACTACGACTTCCATGGGATATTTTTGCATTCTCTAAAAATTCGGCCAAAATGGAGGTTAAGAAAATCTCCTCGTTAATTTAGGACGTTACTCGTTTTCGACCCATTTTTACTAGGAAGGCCATAAAGTGGCCGATTTGTATTGAATCTTAGCATGTGACAATTCGTTGGATAGGTAAACAACATACCTACGATTTCCATGGGAAATTTTTGCATTCTCTAAAAATTCGGCCAAAAGGGTGGTTAAGAAAATCCCCTCGTTAATTTAGGACATTACTCGTTTTTGACCCTTTTTTACTAGGAAGGCCATAATGTGGCCGATTTGCATTGAATCTTAGCATGTGACAATTCGTTGGAAAGGTAAACAACATAACTACGACTTCCATGGGATATTTTTGCATTCTCTAAAAATTTAGCCAAAATGGAGGTTAAGAAAATCTCCTCGTTAATTTGGGACATTACTCGTTTTCGACCCTTTTTTAGTAGGAAGGCCATAATGTGGCCGATTTGCATTGAATCTTAGCGTGTGACAATTCGTTGGATAGGTAAACAACATAACTACGACTTCCATGGGATATTTTTGCATTCTCTAAAAATTCGGCCAAAATGGAGGTTAAGAAAATCTCGTCGTTAATTTAGGACATTACTCGTTTTCGACCCTTTTTTACTAGGAAGGCCATAATGTGGCCGATTTGCATTGAATCTTAGCATGTGACAATTCATTGGATAGATAAACAACATAACTACGACTTCCATGGGATATTTTCGCATTCTCTAAAAATTCGGCCAAAATGGAGGTTAAGAAAATCTCCTCGTTAATTTAGGACATAACTCGTTTTCAACCCTTTTTTAGTAGGAAGGACATAATGTGGCCGATTTGCATTGAATCTTAGCGTGTGACAATTCGTTGGATAGGTAAACAACATAACTACGACTTCCATGGGATATTTTTGCATTCTCTAAAAATTCGGCCAAAATGGAGGTTAAGAAAATCTCCTCGTTAATTGAGGACATTACTCGTTTTCGACCCATTTTTACTAGGAAGGCCATAAAGTGGCCGATTTGTATTGAATCTTAGCATGTGACAATTCGTTGGATAGGTAAACAACATAACTACGACTTCCATGGGATATTTTTGCATTCTCTAAAAATTCGGCCAAAATGGAGGTTAAGAAAATCTCCTCGTTAATTTAGGACATTACTCGTTTTCGACCCATTTTTACTAGGAAGGCCATAAAGTGGCCGATTTGTATTGAATCTTAGCATGTGACAATTCGTTGGATAGGTAAACAACATAACTACGACTTCCATGGGATATTTTTGCATTCTCTAAAAATTCGGCCAAAATGGAGGTTAAGAAAATCTCCTCGTTAATTTAGGACATTACTCGTTTTCGACCCATTTTTACTAGGAAGGCCATAAAGTGGCCGATTTGTATTGAATCTTAGCATGTGACAATTCGTTGGATAGGTAAACAACATAACTACGACTTCCATGGGATATTTTTGCATTCTCTAAAAATTCGGCCAAAATGGAGGTTAAGAAAATATCCTCGTTAATTTAGGACATTACTCGTTTTCGACCCATTTTTACTAGGAAGGCCATAATGTGGCCGATTTGCATTGAATCTTAGCATGTGACAATTCGTTGGATAGATAAACAACATAACTACGACTTCCATGGGATATTTTCGCATTCTCTAAAAATTCGGCCAAAATGGAGGTTAAGAAAATCTCCTCGTTAATTTAGGACATAACTCGTTTTCAACCCTTTTTTAGTAGGAAGGACATAATGTGGCCGATTTGCATTGAATCTTAGCGTGTGACAATTCGTTGGATAGGTAAACAACATAACTACGACTTCCATGGGATATTTTTGCATTCTCTAAAAATTCGGCCAAAATGGAGGTTAAGAAAATCTCCTCGTTAATTTAGGACGTTACTCGTTTTCGACCCATTTTTACTAGGAAGGCCATAAAGTGGCCGATTTGTATTGAATCTTAGCATGTGACAATTCGTTGGATAGGTAAACAACATACCTACGATTTCCATGGGATATTTTTGCATTCTCTAAAAATTCGGCCAAAAGGGTGGTTAAGAAAATCCCCTCGTTAATTTAGGACATTACTCGTTTTCGACCCTTTTTTACTAGGAAGGCCATAATGTGGCCGATTTGCATTGAATCTTAGCATGTGACAATTCGTTGGAAAGGTAAACAACATAACTACGACTTCCATGGGATATTTTTGCATTCTCTAAAAATTTAGCCAAAATGGAGGTTAAGAAAATCTCCTCGTTAATTTGGGACATTACTCGTTTTCGACCCTTTTTTAGTAGGAAGGCCATAATGTGGCCGATTTGCATTGAATCTTAGCGTGTGACAATTCGTTGGATAGGTAAACAACATAACTACGACTTCCATGGGATATTTTTGCATTCTCTAAAAATTCGGCCAAAATGGAGGTTAAGAAAATCTCGTCGTTAATTTAGGACATTACTCGTTTTCGACCCTTTTTTACTAGGAAGGCCATAATGTGGCCGATTTGCATTGAATCTTAGCATGTGACAATTCATTGGATAGATAAACAACATAACTACGACTTCCATGGGATATTTTCGCATTCTCTAAAAATTCGGCCAAAATGGAGGTTAAGAAAATCTCCTCGTTAATTTAGGACATAACTCGTTTTCAACCCTTTTTTAGTAGGAAGGACATAATGTGGCCGATTTGCATTGAATCTTAGTGTGTGACAATTCGTTGGATAGGTAAACAACATAACTACGACTTCCATGGGATATTTTTGCATTCTCTAAAAATTCGGCCAAAATGGAGGTTAAGAAAATCTCCTCGTTAATTTAGGACGTTACTCGTTTTCGACCCATTTTTACTAGGAAGGCCATAAAGTGGCCGATTTGTATTGAATCTTAGCATGTGACAGTTCGTTGGATAGGTAAACAACATAACTACGACTTCCATGGGATATTTTTGCATTCTCTAAAAATTCGGCCAAAATGGAGGTTAAGAAAATCTCCTCGTTAATTTAGGACATTACTCGTTTTCGACCCATTTTTACTAGGAAGGCCATAAAGTGGCCGATTTGTATTGAATCTTAGCATGTGACAATTCGTTGGATAGGTAAACAACATAACTACGACTTCCATGGGATATTTTTGCATTCTCTAAAAATTCGGCCAAAATGGAGGTTAAGAAAATATCCTCGTTAATTTAGGACATTACTCGTTTTCGACCCATTTTTACTAGGAAGGCCATAATGTGGCCGATTTGCATTGAATCTTAGCATGTGACAATTCGTTGGATAGATAAACAACATAACTACGACTTCCATGGGATATTTTCGCATTCTCTAAAAATTCGGCCAAAATGGAGGTTAAGAAAATCTCCTCGTTAATTTAGGACATAACTCGTTTTCAACCCTTTTTTAGTAGGAAGGACATAATGTGGCCGATTTGCATTGAATCTTAGCGTGTGACAATTCGTTGGATAGGTAAACAACATAACTACGACTTCCATGGGATATTTTTGCATTCTCTAAAAATTCGGCCAAAATGGAGGTTAAGAAAATCTCCTCGTTAATTTAGGACATTACTCGTTTTCGACCCATTTTTACTAGGAAGGCCATAAAGTGGCCGATTTGTATTGAATCTTAGCATGTGACAATTCGTTGGATAGGTAAACAACATAACTACGACTTCCATGGGATATTTTTGCATTCTCTAAAAATTCGGCCAAAATGGAGGTTAAGAAAATCTCCTCGTTAATTTAGGACATTACTCGTTTTCGACCCATTTTTACTAGGAAGGCCATAAAGTGGCCGATTTGTATTGAATCTTAGCATGTGACAATTCGTTGGATAGGTAAACAACATAACTACGACTTCCATGGGATATTTTTGCATTCTCTAAAAATTCGGCCAAAATGGAGGTTAAGAAAATCTCCTCGTTAATTTAGGACATTACTCGTTTTCGACCCATTTTTACTAGGAAGGCCATAAAGTGGCCGATTTGTATTGAATCTTAGCATGTGACAATTCGTTGGATAGGTAAACAACATAACTACGACTTCCATGGGATATTTTTGCATTCTCTAAAAATTCGGCCAAAATGGAGGTTAAGAAAATATCCTCGTTAATTTGGGACATTACTCGTTTTCGACCCTTTTTTACTAGGAAGGCCATAATGTGGCCGATTTGCATTGAATCTTAGCATGTGACAATTCGTTGGAAAGGTAAACAACATAACTACGACTTCCATGGGATATTTTTGCATTCTCTAAAAATTTAGCCAAAATGGAGGTTAAGAAAATCTCCTCGTTAATTTGGGACATTACTCGTTTTCGACCCTTTTTTAGTAGGAAGGCCATAATGTGGCCGATTTGCATTGAATCTTAGCGTGTGACAATTCGTTGGATAGGTAAACAACATAACTACGACTTCCATGGGATATTTTTGCATTCTCTAAAAATTCGGCCAAAATGGAGGTTAAGAAAATCTCGTCGTTAATTTAGGACATTACTCGTTTTCGACCCTTTTTTACTAGGAAGGCCATAATGTGGCCGATTTGCATTGAATCTTAGCATGTGACAATTCATTGGATAGATAAACAACATAACTACGACTTCCATGGGATATTTTCGCATTCTCTAAAAATTCGGCCAAAATGGAGGTTAAGAAAATCTCCTCGTTAATTTAGGACATAACTCGTTTTCAACCCTTTTTTAGTAGGAAGGACATAATGTGGCCGATTTGCATTGAATCTTAGCGTGTGACAATTCGTTGGATAGGTAAACAACATAACTACGACTTCCATGGGATATTTTTGCATTCTCTAAAAATTCGGCCAAAATGGAGGTTAAGAAAATCTCCTCGTTAATTTAGGACATTACTCGTTTTCGACCCATTTTTACTAGGAAGGCCATAAAGTGGCCGATTTGTATTGAATCTTAGCATGTGACAATTCGTTGGATAGGTAAACAACATAACTACGACTTCCATGGGATATTTTTGCATTCTCTAAAAATTCGGCCAAAATGGAGGTTAAGAAAATCTCCTCGTTAATTTAGGACATTACTCGTTTTCGACCCATTTTTACTAGGAAGGCCATAAAGTGGCCGATTTGTATTGAATCTTAGCATGTGACAATTCGTTGGATAGGTAAACAACATAACTACGACTTCCATGGGATATTTTTGCATTCTCTAAAAATTCGGCCAAAATGGAGGTTAAGAAAATCTCCTCGTTAATTTAGGACATTACTCGTTTTCGACCCATTTTTACTAGGAAGGCCATAAAGTGGCCGATTTGTATTGAATCTTAGCATGTGACAATTCGTTGGATAGGTAAACAACATAACTACGACTTCCATGGGATATTTTTGCATTCTCTAAAAATTCGGCCAAAATGGAGGTTAAGAAAATCTCCTCGTTAATTTAGGACGTTACTCGTTTTCGACCCATTTTTACTAGGAAGGCCATAAAGTGGCCGATTTGTATTGAATCTTAGCATGTGACAATTCGTTGGATAGGTAAACAACATAACTACGACTTCCATGGGATATTTTTGCATTCTCTAAAAATTCGGCCAAAATGGAGGTTAAGAAAATCTCCTCGTTAATTTAGGACATTACTCGTTTTCGACCCATTTTTACTAGGAAGGCCATAAAGTGGCCGATTTGTATTGAATCTTAGCATGTGACAATTCGTTGGATAGGTAAACAACATAACTACGACTTCCATGGGATATTTTTGCATTCTCTAAAAATTCGGCCAAAATGGAGGTTAAGAAAATATCCTCGTTAATTTAGGACATTACTCGTTTTCGACCCATTTTTACTAGGAAGGCCATAATGTGGCCGATTTGCATTGAATCTTAGCATGTGACAATTCGTTGGATAGATAAACAACATAACTACGACTTCCATGGGATATTTTCGCATTCTCTAAAAATTCGGCCAAAATGGAGGTTAAGAAAATCTCCTCGTTAATTTAGGACATAACTCGTTTTCAACCCTTTTTTAGTAGGAAGGACATAATGTGGCCGATTTGCATTGAATCTTAGCGTGTGACAATTCGTTGGATAGGTAAACAACATAACTACGACTTCCATGGGATATTTTTGCATTCTCTAAAAATTCGGCCAAAATGGAGGTTAAGAAAATCTCCTCGTTAATTTAGGACGTTACTCGTTTTCGACCCATTTTTACTAGGAAGGCCATAAAGTGGCCGATTTGTATTGAATCTTAGCATGTGACAATTCGTTGGATAGGTAAACAACATACCTACGATTTCCATGGGATATTTTTGCATTCTCTAAAAATTCGGCCAAAAGGGTGGTTAAGAAAATCCCCTCGTTAATTTAGGACATTACTCGTTTTCGACCCTTTTTTACTAGGAAGGCCATAATGTGGCCGATTTGCATTGAATCTTAGCATGTGACAATTCGTTGGAAAGGTAAACAACATAACTACGACTTCCATGGGATATTTTTGCATTCTCTAAAAATTTAGCCAAAATGGAGGTTAAGAAAATCTCCTCGTTAATTTGGGACATTACTCGTTTTCGACCCTTTTTTAGTAGGAAGGCCATAATGTGGCCGATTTGCATTGAATCTTAGCGTGTGACAATTCGTTGGATAGGTAAACAACATAACTACGACTTCCATGGGATATTTTTGCATTCTCTAAAAATTCGGCCAAAATGGAGGTTAAGAAAATCTCGTCGTTAATTTAGGACATTACTCGTTTTCGACCCTTTTTTACTAGGAAGGCCATAATGTGGCCGATTTGCATTGAATCTTAGCATGTGACAATTCATTGGATAGATAAACAACATAACTACGACTTCCATGGGATATTTTCGCATTCTCTAAAAATTCGGCCAAAATGGAGGTTAAGAAAATCTCCTCGTTAATTTAGGACATAACTCGTTTTCAACCCTTTTTTAGTAGGAAGGACATAATGTGGCCGATTTGCATTGAATCTTAGCGTGTGACAATTCGTTGGATAGGTAAACAACATAACTACGACTTCCATGGGATATTTTTGCATTCTCTAAAAATTCGGCCAAAATGGAGGTTAAGAAAATCTCCTCGTTAATTTAGGACGTTACTCGTTTTCGACCCATTTTTACTAGGAAGGCCATAAAGTGGCCGATTTGTATTGAATCTTAGCATGTGACAATTCGTTGGATAGGTAAACAACATAACTACGACTTCCATGGGATATTTTTGCATTCTCTAAAAATTCGGCCAAAATGGAGGTTAAGAAAATCTCCTCGTTAATTTAGGACATTACTCGTTTTCGACCCATTTTTACTAGGAAGGCCATAAAGTGGCCGATTTGTATTGAATCTTAGCATGTGACAATTCGTTGGATAGGTAAACAACATAACTACGACTTCCATGGGATATTTTTGCATTCTCTAAAAATTCGGCCAAAATGGAGGTTAAGAAAATATCCTCGTTAATTTAGGACATTACTCGTTTTCGACCCATTTTTACTAGGAAGGCCATAATGTGGCCGATTTGCATTGAATCTTAGCATGTGACAATTCGTTGGATAGATAAACAACATAACTACGACTTCCATGGGATATTTTCGCATTCTCTAAAAATTCGGCCAAAATGGAGGTTAAGAAAATCTCCTCGTTAATTTAGGACATAACTCGTTTTCAACCCTTTTTTAGTAGGAAGGACATAATGTGGCCGATTTGCATTGAATCTTAGCGTGTGACAATTCGTTGGATAGGTAAACAACATAACTACGACTTCCATGGGATATTTTTGCATTCTCTAAAAATTCGGCCAAAATGGAGGTTAAGAAAATCTCCTCGTTAATTTAGGACGTTACTCGTTTTCGACCCATTTTTACTAGGAAGGCCATAAAGTGGCCGATTTGTATTGAATCTTAGCATGTGACAATTCGTTGGATAGGTAAACAACATACCTACGATTTCCATGGGATATTTTTGCATTCTCTAAAAATTCGGCCAAAAGGGTGGTTAAGAAAATCCCCTCGTTAATTTAGGACATTACTCGTTTTCGACCCTTTTTTACTAGGAAGGCCATAATGTGGCCGATTTGCATAAACAACATAACTACGACTTCCATGGGATATTTTTGCATTCTCTAAAAATTCAGCCAAAATGGAGGTTAAGAAAATCTCCTCGTTAATTTGGGACATTACTCGTTTTCGACCCTTTTTTAGTAGGAAGGCCATAATGTGGCCGATTTGCATTGAATCTTAGCGTGTGACAATTCGTTGGATAGGTAAACAACATAACTACGACTTCCATGGGATATTTTTGCATTCTCTAAAAATTCGGCCAAAATGGAGGTTAAGAAAATCTCGTCGTTAATTTAGGACATTACTCGTTTTCGACCCTTTTTTACTAGGAAGGCCATAATGTGGCCGATTTGCATTGAATCTTAGCATGTGACAATTCATTGGATAGATAAACAACATAACTACGACTTCCATGGGATATTTTCGCATTCTCTAAAAATTCGGCCAAAATGGAGGTTAAGAAAATCTCCTCGTTAATTTAGGACATAACTCGTTTTCAACCCTTTTTTAGTAGGAAGGACATAATGTGGCCGATTAGCATTGAATCTTAGCGTGTGACAATTCGTTGGATAGGTAAACAACATAACTACGACTTCCATGGGATATTTTTGCATTCTCTAAAAATTCGGCCAAAATGGAGGTTAAGAAAATCTCCTCGTTAATTTAGGACGTTACTCGTTTTCGACCCATTTTTACTAGGAAGGCCATAAAGTGGCCGATTTGTATTGAATCTTAGCATGTGACAATTCGTTGGATAGGTAAACAACATAACTACGACTTCCATGGGATATTTTTGCATTCTCTAAAAATTTGGCCAAAATGGAGGTTAAGAAAATCTCCTCGTTAATTTAGGACATTACTCGTTTTCGACCCATTTTTACTAGGAAGGCCATAAAGTGGCCGATTTGTATTGAATCTTAGCATGTGACAATTCGTTGGATAGGTAAACAACATAACTACGACTTCCATGGGATATTTTTGCATTCTCTAAAAATTCGGCCAAAATGGAGGTTAAGAAAATATCCTCGTTAATTTAGGACATTACTCGTTTTCGACCCATTTTTACTAGGAAGGCCATAATGTGGCCGATTTGCATTGAATCTTAGCATGTGACAATTCGTTGGATAGATAAACAACATAACTACGACTTCCATGGGATATTTTCGCATTCTCTAAAAATTCGGCCAAAATGGAGGTTAAGAAAATCTCCTCGTTAATTTAGGACATAACTCGTTTTCAACCCTTTTTTAGTAGGAAGGACATAATGTGGCCGATTTGCATTGAATCTTAGCGTGTGACAATTCGTTGGATAGGTAAACAACATAACTACGACTTCCATGGGATATTTTCGCATTCTCTAAAAATTCGGCCAAAATGGAGGTTAAGAAAATCTCCTCGTTAATTTAGGACATAACTCGTTTTCAACCCTTTTTTAGTAGGAAGGACATAATGTGGCCGATTTGCATTGAATCTTAGCGTGTGACAATTCGTTGGATAGGTAAACAACATAACTACGACTTCCATGGGATATTTTTGCATTCTCTAAAAATTCGGCCAAAATGGAGGTTAAGAAAATCTCCTCGTTAATTTAGGACGTTACTCGTTTTCGACCCATTTTTACTAGGAAGGCCATAAAGTGGCCGATTTGTATTGAATCTTAGCATGTGACAATTCGTTGGATAGGTAAACAACATACCTACGATTTCCATGGGATATTTTTGCATTCTCTAAAAATTCGGCCAAAAGGGTGGTTAAGAAAATCCCCTCGTTAATTTAGGACATTACTCGTTTTCGACCCTTTTTTACTAGGAAGGCCATAATGTGGCCGATTTGCATTGAATCTTAGCATGTGACAATTCGTTGGAAAGGTAAACAACATAACTACGACTTCCATGGGATATTTTTGCATTCTCTAAAAATTTAGCCAAAATGGAGGTTAAGAAAATCTCCTCGTTAATTTGGGACATTACTCGTTTTCGACCCTTTTTTAGTAGGAAGGCCATAATGTGGCCGATTTGCATTGAATCTTAGCGTGTGACAATTCGTTGGATAGGTAAACAACATAACTACGACTTCCATGGGATATTTTTGCATTCTCTAAAAATTCGGCCAAAATGGAGGTTAAGAAAATCTCGTCGTTAATTTAGGACATTACTCGTTTTCGACCCTTTTTTACTAGGAAGGCCATAATGTGGCCGATTTGCATTGAATCTTAGCATGTGACAATTCGTTGGAAAGGTAAACAACATAACTACGACTTCCATGGGATATTTTTGCATTCTCTAAAAATTTAGCCAAAATGGAGGTTAAGAAAATCTCCTCGTTAATTTGGGACATTACTCGTTTTCGACCCTTTTTTAGTAGGAAGGCCATAATGTGGCCGATTTGCATTGAATCTTAGCGTGTGACAATTCGTTGGATAGGTAAACAACATAACTACGACTTCCATGGGATATTTTTGCATTCTCTAAAAATTCGGCCAAAATGGAGGTTAAGAAAATCTCGTCGTTAATTTAGGACATTACTCGTTTTCGACCCTTTTTTACTAGGAAGGCCATAATGTGGCCGATTTGCATTGAATCTTAGCATGTGACAATTCATTGGATAGATAAACAACATAACTACGACTTCCATGGGATATTTTCGCATTCTCTAAAAATTCGGCCAAAATGGAGGTTAAGAAAATCTCCTCGTTAATTTAGGACATAACTCGTTTTCAACCCTTTTTTAGTAGGAAGGACATAATGTGGCCGATTTGCATTGAATCTTAGCGTGTGACAATTCGTTGGATAGGTAAACAACATAACTACGACTTCCATGGGATATTTTTGCATTCTCTAAAAATTCGGCCAAAATGGAGGTTAAGAAAATCTCCTCGTTAATTTAGGACGTTACTCGTTTTCGACCCATTTTTACTAGGAAGGCCATAAAGTGGCCGATTTGTATTGAATCTTAGCATGTGACAATTCGTTGGATAGGTAAACAACATAACTACGACTTCCATGGGATATTTTTGCATTCTCTAAAAATTCGGCCAAAATGGAGGTTAAGAAAATATCCTCGTTAATTTAGGACATTACTCGTTTTCGACCCATTTTTACTAGGAAGGCCATAATGTGGCCGATTTGCATTGAATCTTAGCATGTGACAATTCGTTGGATAGATAAACAACATAACTACGACTTCCATGGGATATTTTCGCATTCTCTAAAAATTCGGCCAAAATGGTGGTTAAGAAAATCTCCTCGTTAATTTAGGACATAACTCGTTTTCAACCCTTTTTTAGTAGGAAGGACATAATGTGGCCGATTTGCATTGAATCTTAGCGTGTGACAATTCGTTGGATAGGTAAACAACATAACTACGACTTCCATGGGATATTTTTGCATTCTCTAAAAATTCGGCCAAAATGGAGGTTAAGAAAATCTCCTCGTTAATTTAGGACGTTACTCGTTTTCGACCCATTTTTACTAGGAAGGCCATAAAGTGGCCGATTTGTATTGAATCTTAGCATGTGACAATTCGTTGGATAGGTAAACAACATACCTACGATTTCCATGGGATATTTTTGCATTCTCTAAAAATTCGGCCAAAAGGGTGGTTAAGAAAATCCCCTCGTTAATTTAGGACATTACTCGTTTTCGACCCTTTTTTACTAGGAAGGCCATAATGTGGCCGATTTGCATAAACAACATAACTACGACTTCCATGGGATATTTTTGCATTCTCTAAAAATTCAGCCAAAATGGAGGTTAAGAAAATCTCCTCGTTAATTTGGGACATTACTCGTTTTCGACCCTTTTTTAGTAGGAAGGCCATAATGTGGCCGATTTGCATTGAATCTTAGCGTGTGACAATTCGTTGGATAGGTAAACAACATAACTACGACTTCCATGGGATATTTTTGCATTCTCTAAAAATTCGGCCAAAATGGAGGTTAAGAAAATCTCGTCGTTAATTTAGGACATTACTCGTTTTCGACCCTTTTTTACTAGGAAGGCCATAATGTGGCCGATTTGCATTGAATCTTAGCATGTGACAATTCATTGGATAGATAAACAACATAACTACGACTTCCATGGGATATTTTCGCATTCTCTAAAAATTCGGCCAAAATGGAGGTTAAGAAAATCTCCTCGTTAATTTAGGACATAACTCGTTTTCAACCCTTTTTTAGTAGGAAGGACATAATGTGGCCGATTTGCATTGAATCTTAGCGTGTGACAATTCGTTGGATAGGTAAACAACATAACTACGACTTCCATGGGATATTTTTGCATTCTCTAAAAATTCGGCCAAAATGGAGGTTAAGAAAATCTCCTCGTTAATTTAGGACGTTACTCGTTTTCGACCCATTTTTACTAGGAAGGCCATAAAGTGGCCGATTTGTATTGAATCTTAGCATGTGACAATTCGTTGGATAGGTAAACAACATAACTACGACTTCCATGGGATATTTTTGCATTCTCTAAAAATTCGGCCAAAATGGAGGTTAAGAAAATCTCCTCGTTAATTTAGGACATTACTCGTTTTCGACCCATTTTTACTAGGAAGGCCATAAAGTGGCCGATTTGTATTGAATCTTAGCATGTGACAATTCGTTGGATAGGTATACAACATAACTACGACTTCCATGGGATATTTTTGCATTCTCTAAAAATTCGGCCAAAAGGGTGGTTAAGAAAATCCCCTCGTTAATTTAGGACATTACTCGTTTTCGACCCTTTTTTACTAGGAAGGCCATAATGTGGCCGATTTGCATAAACAACATAACTACGACTTCCATGGGATATTTTTGCATTCTCTAAAAATTCAGCCAAAATGGAGGTTAAGAAAATCTCCTCGTTAATTTGGGACATTACTCGTTTTCGACCCTTTTTTAGTAGGAAGGCCATAATGTGGCCGATTTGCATTGAATCTTAGCGTGTGACAATTCGTTGGATAGGTAAACAACATAACTACGACTTCCATGGGATATTTTTGCATTCTCTAAAAATTCGGCCAAAATGGAGGTTAAGAAAATCTCGTCGTTAATTTAGGACATTACTCGTTTTCGACCCTTTTTTACTAGGAAGGCCATAATGTGGCCGATTTGCATTGAATCTTAGCATGTGACAATTCATTGGATAGGTAAACAACATAACTACGACTTCCATGGGATATTTTCGCATTCTCTAAAAATTCGGCCAAAATGGAGGTTAAGAAAATCTCCTCGTTAATTTAGGACATAACTCGTTTTCAACCCTTTTTTAGTAGGAAGGACATAATGTGGCCGATTTGTATTGAATCTTAGCATGTGACAATTCGTTGGATAGGTAAACAACATAACTACGACTTCCATGGGATATTTTTGCATTCTCTAAAAATTCGGCCAAAATGGAGGTTAAGAAAATATCCTCGTTAATTTAGGACATTACTCGTTTTCGACCCATTTTTACTAGGAAGGCCATAATGTGGCCGATTTGCATTGAATCTTAGCATGTGACAATTCGTTGGATAGATAAACAACATAACTACGACTTCCATGGGATATTTTCGCATTCTCTAAAAATTCGGCCAAAATGGAGGTTAAGAAAATCTCCTCGTTAATTTAGGACATAACTCGTTTTCAACCCTTTTTTAGTAGGAAGGACATAATGTGGCCGATTTGCATTGAATCTTAGCGTGTGACAATTCGTTGGATAGGTAAACAACATAACTACGACTTCCATGGGATATTTTTGCATTCTCTAAAAATTCGGCCAAAATAGAGGTTAAGAAAATCTCCTCGTTAATTTAGGACGTTACTCGTTTTCGACCCATTTTTACTAGGAAGGCCATAAAGTGGCCGATTTGTATTGAATCTTAGCATGTGACAATTCGTTGGATAGGTAAACAACATACCTACGATTTCCATGGGATATTTTTGCATTCTCTAAAAATTCGGCCAAAAGGGTGGTTAAGAAAATCCCCTCGTTAATTTAGGACATTACTCGTTTTCGACCCTTTTTTACTAGGAAGGCCATAATGTGGCCGATTTGCATTGAATCTTAGCATGTGACAATTCGTTGGATAGGTAAACAACATACCTACGATTTCCATGGGATATTTTTGCATTCTCTAAAAATTCGGCCAAAAGGGTGGTTAAGAAAATCCCCTCGTTAATTTAGGACATTACTCGTTTTCGACCCTTTTTTACTAGGAAGGCCATAATGTGGCCGATTTGCATAAACAACATAACTACGACTTCCATGGGATATTTTTGCATTCTCTAAAAATTCAGCCAAAATGGAGGTTAAGAAAATCTCCTCGTTAATTTGGGACATTACTCGTTTTCGACCCTTTTTTAGTAGGAAGGCCATAATGTGGCCGATTTGCATTGAATCTTAGCGTGTGACAATTCGTTGGATAGGTAAACAACATAACTACGACTTCCATGGGATATTTTTGCATTCTCTAAAAATTCGGCCAAAATGGAGGTTAAGAAAATCTCGTCGTTAATTTAGGACATTACTCGTTTTCGACCCTTTTTTACTAGGAAGGCCATAATGTGGCCGATTTGCATTGAATCTTAGCATGTGACAATTCATTGGATAGGTAAACAACATAACTACGACTTCCATGGGATATTTTCGCATTCTCTAAAAATTCGGCCAAAATGGAGGTTAAGAAAATCTCCTCGTTAATTTAGGACATAACTCGTTTTCAACCCTTTTTTAGTAGGAAGGACATAATGTGGCCGATTTGTATTGAATCTTAGCATGTGACAATTCGTTGGATAGGTAAACAACATAACTACGACTTCCATGGGATATTTTTGCATTCTCTAAAAATTCGGCCAAAATGGAGGTTAAGAAAATATCCTCGTTAATTTAGGACATTACTCGTTTTCGACCCATTTTTACTAGGAAGGCCATAATGTGGCCGATTTGCATTGAATCTTAGCATGTGACAATTCGTTGGATAGATAAACAACATAACTACGACTTCCATGGGATATTTTCGCATTCTCTAAAAATTCGGCCAAAATGGAGGTTAAGAAAATCTCCTCGTTAATTTAGGACATAACTCGTTTTCAACCCTTTTTTAGTAGGAAGGACATAATGTGGCCGATTTGCATTGAATCTTAGCGTGTGACAATTCGTTGGATAGGTAAACAACATAACTACGACTTCCATGGGATATTTTTGCATTCTCTAAAAATTCGGCCAAAATGGAGGTTAAGAAAATCTCCTCGTTAATTTAGGACGTTACTCGTTTTCGACCCATTTTTACTAGGAAGGCCATAAAGTGGCCGATTTGTATTGAATCTTAGCATGTGACAATTCGTTGGATAGGTAAACAACATACCTACGATTTCCATGGGATATTTTTGCATTCTCTAAAAATTCGGCCAAAAGGGTGGTTAAGAAAATCCCCTCGTTAATTTAGGACATTACTCGTTTTCGACCCTTTTTTACTAGGAAGGCCATAATGTGGCCGATTTGCATTGAATCTTAGCATGTGACAATTCGTTGGAAAGGTAAACAACATAACTACGACTTCCATGGGATATTTTTGCATTCTCTAAAAATTCAGCCAAAATGGAGGTTAAGAAAATCTCCTCGTTAATTTGGGACATTACTCGTTTTCGACCCTTTTTTAGTAGGAAGGCCATAATGTGGCCGATTTGCATTGAATCTTAGCGTGTGACAATTCGTTGGATAGGTAAACAACATAACTACGACTTCCATGGGATATTTTTGCATTCTCTAAAAATTCGGCCAAAATGGAGGTTAAGAAAATCTCGTCGTTAATTTAGGACATTACTCGTTTTCGACCCTTTTTTACTAGGAAGGCCATAATGTGGCCGATTTGCATTGAATCTTAGCATGTGACAATTCATTGGATAGATAAACAACATAACTACGACTTCCATGGGATATTTTCGCATTCTCTAAAAATTCGGCCAAAATGGAGGTTAAGAAAATCTCCTCGTTAATTTAGGACATAACTCGTTTTCAACCCTTTTTTAGTAGGAAGGACATAATGTGGCCGATTTGCATTGAATCTTAGCGTGTGACAATTCGTTGGATAGGTAAACAACATAACTACGACTTCCATGGGATATTTTTGCATTCTCTAAAAATTCGGCCAAAATGGAGGTTAAGAAAATCTCCCCGTTAATTTAGGACGTTACTCGTTTTCGACCCATTTTTACTAGGAAGGCCATAAAGTGGCTGATTTGTATTGAATCTTAGCATGTGACAATTCGTTGGATAGGTAAACAACATAACTACGACTTCCATGGGATATTTTTGCATTCTCTAAAAATTCGGCCAAAATGGAGGTTAAGAAAATCTCCTCGTTAATTTAGGACATTACTCGTTTTCGACCCATTTTTACTAGGAAGGCCATAAAGTGGCCGATTTGTATTGAATCTTAGCATGTGACAATTCGTTGGATAGGTAAACAACATAACTACGACTTCCATGGGATATTTTTGCATTCTCTAAAAATTCGGCCAAAATGGAGGTTAAGAAAATATCCTCGTTAATTTAGGACATTACTCGTTTTCGACCCATTTTTACTAGGAAGGCCATAATGTGGCCGATTTGCATTGAATCTTAGCATGTGACAATTCGTTGGATAGATAAACAACATAACTACGACTTCCATGGGATATTTTCGCATTCTCTAAAAATTCGGCCAAAATGGAGGTTAAGAAAATCTCCTCGTTAATTTAGGACATAACTCGTTTTCAACCCTTTTTTAGTAGGAAGGACATAATGTGGCCGATTTGCATTGAATCTTAGCGTGTGACAATTCGTTGGATAGGTAAACAACATAACTACGACTTCCATGGGATATTTTTGCATTCTCTAAAAATTCGGCCAAAATGGAGGTTAAGAAAATCTCCTCGTTAATTTAGGACATTACTCGTTTTCAACCCTTTTTTAGTAGGAAGGCCATAAAGTGGTCGATTTGTATTGAATCTTAGCATGTGAAAATTCGTTGGATAGGTAAACAAAATAGCTATGACTTCCATGGGATATTTTTGCATTCTCTAAAAATTCGGCCAAAATGGAGGTTAAGAAAATCTCCTCGTTAATTTAGGACATTACTCGTTTTCGACCCTTTTTTTATAAGGAAGGCCATAAAGTGGCCGGTTTGTATTGAATCTTAGCATGGGACAATTCGTTGGATAGGTAAACAACATAGCTACGACTTCCACGGGATATTTTTGAATTTTTTAAAAATTCAGCCAAAATGGAGGTTAAGAAAATCCTTGCGTTAATTTGGGACATTACTCGTTTTCGACCCTTTTTTACTAGGAAGGCCATAATGTGGCCGATTTGCATTGAATCTTAGCGTGTGACAATTCGTTGGATAGGTAAACAACATAACTACGACTTCCATGGGATATTTTTGCATTCTCTAAAAATTCGGCCAAAATGGAGGTTAAGAAAATCTCGTCGTTAATTTAGGACATTACTCGTTTTCGACCCATTTTTACTAGGAAGGCCATAAAGTGGCCGATTTGTATTGAATCTTAGCATGTGACAATTTGTTGGATAGGTAAACAACATAACTACGACTTCCATGGGATATTTTTGCATTCTCTAAAAATTCGGCCAAAACGGAGTGATAGACTTGATACAATTGTTACCAAAAACTTGATACAATTTTAGCAAGTGTACTAATTTATATCGAAGTAATAAATAATTCGTATCCTCAGGGACTGTTTTGATTTCCACTAAACAAAAACGTCTTCGTTAAGATGTGATTAAATAAGGGGTTTGCCCTAGGCAGTTGGATTTTAAGTGCAATTGTAATTTAAAATTAACAGAAATAAAGTTGGTTTTTGGAATGTTTAAAAAGATGATTAGGTCAATCGATTCATCTATACATCACCCATTAAGTAACTTGTAATCTTAAATTCACGAATTTCACAAAGTCAACGACAAATTAACAATTTAACTTAGGTCAATCCCTTGATCCTAAGTCCTCTTATCTAATTATAATTCCCTAATCCCTTAGGTGAACCTATAATCATCAAGGCTAATCGATTCGTTAATTCAATGATCACAATCTAACAACGCTCTATCCCTAGATTGTCCGCTAGAAAGAACAACATAAATATTTTCTGAGATAAACGCTAGTGTCAATAGTCATCTAATCTCTTAGATCAATTATATCTGGTCAGGATCATAAAAGCAATGAGAACAATTTATGCTGAATAAACTAGATTGAAATTCATGAATGTAAGAGTTTCAGGTTACATCGAATGAGCTATTACAGAATCATCTCTTGACCTAATCACAATAGATCTAGCTACTCATGGCTAAAACACAAATAGCAAATATGAAAGAAGGATTCATTACATGAAATTGGTTACCAGATGTGAGTTTTGATGGTCTCCAACCTTCTATCCATGGTTCTTGCTCCAAAAGTCTGTTTCTTTCCCCAAAATTTCGCTTTTCTTTTTGGTGTACAGCTGGGCTTTTATGTAAATAATGCTGTGACTTTTTACATCGCAGTACGATGGAGAGCGTCGTAGTATGATGACAGATCTACTTTTTACATCGTAGTACGATGGAAAGCGTCGTAGTACGATGGAGAGACTTTTTACATCGCAGTACGATAGAAAGCGTTGTAATACGATGGCAGATCTACTTTTTACATCGTAGTACGATGGAAAGCATCGTAGTACGATTTTTCCAGTAACAAAATGACTCCAAAACATCCAAAATCGTAGTATGATGCCCAGAAATCGTAGTACGATGTCTCCTTTGCTTGTACATGTGAAATACACCTTCTGTAGCTCAAAAATTCATGCATAATCATCTGAACTCTACTAAAATTACATAGAAATCAATAACAAAATATGCTATATGACCTAGTGTCATCACAACCCCAAACTTGCATCGTTACTTGTCCTCAAGGAACTTACTTTAAAAATGGACTTTAACAGTAAAATAGCACCTACCTCATCAATGGTAAATCAAAAGTTCATCTTCTAGTTAGCATTAGTGGGCTACCTTGCTTGCCAGAACATTCATTCCACAACTTCACGCAACATCATTGAAAAGGTTCACACAGTCGACATACTAATCACTATATTACCAAAACTTGAAAAGCTTCTAAACATCAATCAAAGTTACATTACAATACACACTTTTAAGGACTTTCAGGGTGTAACGGGGCTAAGGTCACAGGTGGGATTATTTGGGAAGTAGGCTTAAAATAACAAATTGGAGTTAAGCATTTCCTACTTACTTTGGCAATTTGGAAAACCACAACCTGAAATAATTTGCTTAAATTTGAGAACTAGAGAACACAACAGAAGTTCTGGATCACTCAATTTACAAGTCTTTGTCTCAATTTATTTCATGTTGATTTTTTTTTTTATCAACTTGATTGATTTTTTTTTTATATTTATTTTTTTTTTCATTTTTTGAATTGAGACAATGTGATCTATTTACTCATGTTCTCTATATCCCTCTGGTGCCCAAAACGTGAATAATTTCTTTCTGGCGTGATGGATTTCTTTTTATAGGTTATGTAACCTAGTTTCCTTTCTTCCTCCACATCCTCTTTCTTTTCCAATACGGTTCAGCCCACAACTTTGGCAAACAATCCAATTGGTTTATCAATTCTAGCACCCCACAAATGCTGCACGTGTGGCTTTAGTTTCTTTTGTTTCAACTTATCAATTTCCTTGGCCAATCACATTCATCATAAAACCATGTTTTTTGTTTCATTCAATTTCCTAGTCACTAATTGACCAATAATAATAGTAATAATACACTACTTGACTCAATAAATCAATAACGACAATTTATTTAAAATGACTCTAAATGAAATACTAAACTAATAAAATAGACTAAAAACCTAACTAAAAAGACTCTGAAAATATGGAATGACGGACTGTCATCACGGAGGTTAAGAAAATCTCCTCGTTAATTTAGGACATTACTCGTTTTCGACCCTTTTTTACTAGGAAGGCCATAATGTGGCCGATTTGCATTGAATCTTAGCATGTGACAATTCGTTGGATAGATAAACAACATAACTACGACTTCCATGGGATATTTTCGCATTCTCTAAAAATTCGGCCAAAATGGAGGTTAAGAAAATCTCCTCGTTAATTTAGGACATAACTCGTTTTCAACCCTTTTTTAGTAGGAAAGCCATAATGTGGCCGATTTGCATTGAATCTTAGCGTGTCACAATTCGTTGGATAGGTAAACAACATAACTACGACTTCCATGGGATATTTTTGCATTCTCTAAAAATTCGGCCAAAATGGAGGTTAAGAAAATCTCCTCGTTAATTTAGGACATTACTCGTTTTCGGCCCATTTTTACTAGGAAGGCCATAAAGTGGCCGATTTGTATTGAATCTTAGCATGTGACAATTCGTTGGATGGGTAAACAACATAACTACGACTTCCATGGGATATTTTTGCATTCTCTAAAAATTCGGCCAAAATGGAGGTTAAGAAAATCTCCTCGTTAAATTAGGACATTACTCGTTTTCGACCCATTTTTACTAGGAAGGCCATAAAGTGGCCGATTTGTATTGAATCTTAGCATGTGACAATTCGTTGGATAGGTAAACAACATAACTACGACTTCCATGGGATATTTTTGCATTCTCTAAAAATTCGGCCAAAATGGAGGTTAAGAAAATATCCTCGTTAATTTAGGACATTACTCGTTTTCGACCCATTTTTACTAGGAAGGCCATAATGTGGCCGATTTGCATTGAATCTTAGCCTGTGACAATTCGTTGGATAGATAAACAACATAACTACGACTTCCATGGGATATTTTCGCATTCTCTAAAAATTCGGCCAAAATGGAGGTTAAGAAAATCTCCTCGTTAATTTAGGACATAACTCGTTTTCAACCCTTTTTTAGTAGGAAGGACATAATGTGGCCGATTTGCATTGAATCTTAGCGTGTGACAATTCGTTGGATAGGTAAACAACATAACTACGACTTCCATGGGATATTTTTGCATTCTCTAAAAATTCGGCCAAAATGGAGGTTAAGAAAATCTCCTCGTTAATTTAGGACGTTACTCGTTTTCGACCCATTTTTGCTAGGAAGGCCATAAAGTGGCCGATTTGTATTGAATCTTAGCATGTGACAATTCGTTGGATAGGTAAACAACATACCTACGATTTCCATGGGATATTTTTGCATTCTCTAAAAATTCGGCCAAAAGGGTGGTTAAGAAAATCCCCTCGTTAATTTAGGACATTACTCGTTTTCGACCCTTTTTTACTAGGAAGGCCATAATGTGGCCGATTTGCATTGAATCTTAGCATGTGACAATTCGTTGGAAAGGTAAACAACATAACTACGACTTCCATGGGATATTTTTGCATTCTCTAAAAATTCAGCCAAAATGGAGGTTAAGAAAATCTCCTCGTTAATTTGGGACATTACTCGTTTTCGACCCTTTTTTAGTAGGAAGGCCATAATGTGGCCGATTTGCATTGAATCTTAGCGTGTGACAATTCGTTGGATAGGTAAACAACATAACTACGACTTCCATGGGATATTTTTGCATTCTCTAAAAATTCGGCCAAAATGGAGGTTAAGAAAATCTCCTCGTTAATTTAGGACATTACTCGTTTTCAACCCTTTTTTAGTAGGAAGGCCATAAAGTGGTCGATTTGTATTGAATCTTAGCATGTGAAAATTCGTTGGATAGGTAAAAAAAATAGCTACGACTTCCATGGGATATTTTTGCATTCTCTAAAAATTCGGCCAAAATGGAGGTTAAGAAAATCCCCTCGTTAATTTAGGACATTACTCGTTTTCGACCCTTTTTTTATAAGGAAGGCCATAAAGTGGCCGGTTTGTATTGAATCTTAGCATGGGACAATTCGTTGGATAGGTAAACAACATAGCTACGACTTCCATGGGATATTTTTGCATTTTTTAAAAATTCAGCCAAAATGGAGGCTAAGAAAATCCTTGCGTTAATTTGGGACATTACTCGTTTTCGACCCTTTTTTACTAGGAAGGCCATAATGTGGCCGATTTGCATTGAATCTTAGCGTGTGACAATTCGTTGGATAGGTAAACAACATAACTACGACTTCCATGGGATATTTTTGCATTCTCTAAAAATTCGGCCAAAATGGAGGTTAAGAAAATCTCGTCGTTAATTTAGGACATTACTCGTTTTCGACCCTTTTTTACTAGGAAGGCCATAATGTGGCCGATTTGCATTGAATCTTAGCATGTGACAATTCATTGGATAGATAAACAACATAACTACGACTTCCATGGGATATTTTCGCATTCTCTAAAAATTCGGCCAAAATGGAGGTTAAGAAAATCTCCTCGTTAATTTAGGACGTTACTCGTTTTCGACCCATTTTTACTAGGAAGGCCATAAAGTGGCCGATTTGTATTGAATCTTAGCATGTGACAATTCGTTGGATAGGTAAACAACATACCTACGATTTCCATGGGATATTTTTGCATTCTCTAAAAATTCGGCCAAAAGGGTGGTTAAGAAAATCCCCTCGTTAATTTAGGACATTACTCGTTTTCGACCCTTTTTTACTAGGAAGGCCATAATGTGGCCGATTTACATTGAATCTTAGCATGTGACAATTCGTTGGAAAGGTAAACAACAAAACTACGACTTCCATGGGATATTTTTGCATTCTCTAAAAATTCAGCCAAAATGGAGGTTAAGAAAATCTCCTCGTTAATTTGGGACATTACTCGTTTTCGACCCTTTCTTAGTAGGAAGGCCATAAAGTGGCCGATTTGCATTGAATCTTAGCGTGTGACAATTCGTTGGATAGGTAAACAACATAACTACAACTTCCATGGGATATTTTTGCATTCTCTAAAAATTCGGCCAAAATGGAGGTTAAGAAAATATCGTCGTTAATTTAGGACATTACTCGTTTTCGACCCATTTTTACTAGGAAGGCCATAAAGTGGCCGATTTGTATTGAATCTTAGCATGTGACAATTTGTTGGATAGGTAAACAACATAACTACGACTTCCATGGGATATTTTTGCATTCTCTAAAAATTCGGCCAAAACGGAGGTTAAGAAAATCTCCTCGTTAATTTAGGACATTACTCGTTTTCGACCCTTTTTTACTAGGAAGGCCATAATGTGGCCGATTTGCATTGAATCTTAGCATGTGACAATTCGTTGGATAGATAAACAACATAACTACGACTTCCATGGGATATTTTCGCATTCTCTAAAAATTCGGCCAAAATGGAGGTTAAGAAAATCTCCTCGTTAATTTAGGACATAACTCGTTTTCAACCCTTTTTTAGTAGGAAAGCCATAATGTGGCCGATTTGCATTGAATCTTAGCGTGTCACAATTCGTTGGATAGGTAAACAACATAACTACGACTTCCATGGGATATTTTTGCATTCTCTAAAAATTCGGCCAAAATGGAGGTTAAGAAAATCTCCTCGTTAATTTAGGACATTACTCGTTTTCGGCCCATTTTTACTGGGAAGGCCATAAAGTGGCCGATTTGTATTGAATCTTAGCATGTGACAATTCGTTGGATAGGTAAACAACATAACTACGACTTCCATGGGATATTTTTGCATTCTCTAAAAATTCGGCCAAAATGGAGGTTAAGAAAATCTCCTCGTTAATTTAGGACATTACTCGTTTTCGACCCATTTTTACTAGGAAGGCCATAAAGTGGCCGATTTGTATTGAATCTTAGCATGTGACAGTTTGTTGGATAGGTAAACAACATAACTACGACTTCCACGGGATATTTTTGCATTCTTTAAAAATTCGGCCAAAACGGAGGTTAAGAAAATCTCCTCGTTAATTTAGGACATTACTCGTTTTCGACCCTTTTTTACTAGGAAGGCCATAATGTGGCCGAATTGCATTGAATCTTAGCATGTGACAATTCGTTGGATAGATAAACAACATAACTACGACTTCCATGGGATATTTTCGCATTCTCTAAAAATTCGGCCAAAATGGAGGTTAAGAAAATCTCCTCGTTAATTTAGGACATAACCCGTTTTCAACCCTTTTTTAGTAGGAAGGACATAATGTGGCCGATTTGCATTGAATCTTAGCGTGTGACAATTTGTTGGATAGGTAAACAACATAACTACGACTTCCATGGGATATTTTTGCATTCTCTAAAAATTCGGCCAAAATGGAGGTTAAGAAAATCTCCTCGTTAATTTAGGACGTTACTCGTTTTCGACCCATTTTTACTAGGAAGGCCATAAAGTGGCCGATTTGTATTGAATCTTAGCATGTGACAATTCGTTGGATAGGTAAACAACATACCTACGATTTCCATGGGATATTTTTGCATTCTCTAAAAATTCGGCCAAAAGGGTGGTTAAGAAAATCCCCTCGTTAATTTAGGACATTACTCGTTTTCGACCCTTTTTTACTAGGAAGGCCATAATGTGGCCGATTTGCATTGAATCTTACCATGTGACAATTCGTTGGATAGATAAACAACATAACTACGACTTCCATGGGATATTTTCGCATTCTCTAAAAATTCGGCCAAAATGGAGGTTAAGAAAATCTCCTCGTTAATTTAGGACATAACTCGTTTTAAACCCTTTTTTAGTAGGAAAGCCATAATGTGGCCGATTTGCATTGAATCTTAGCGTGTCACAATTCGTTGGATAGGTAAACAACATAACTACGACTTCAATGGGATATTTTTGCATTCTCTAAAAATTCGGCCAAAATGGAGGTTAAGAAAATCTCCTCGTTAATTTAGGACATTACTCGTTTTTGACCCATTTTTACTAGGAAGGCCATAAAGTGGCCGATTTGTATTGAATCTTAGCATGTGACAATTCGTTGGATAGGTAAACAACATAACTACGACTTCCATGGGATATTTTTGCATTCAATAAAAATTCGGCCAAAATGGAGGTTAAGAAAATCTCCTCGTTAATTTAGGACATTACTCGTTTTCGACCCATTTTTACTAGGAAGGCCATAAAGTGGCCGATTTGTATTGAATCTTAGCATGTGACAATTCGTTGGATAGGTAAACAACATAACTACGACTTCCATGGGATATTTTTGCATTCTCTAAAAATTCGGCCAAAATGGAGGTTAAGAAAATCTCCTCGTTAATTTAGGACATTACTCGTTTTCGACCCATTTTTACTAGGAAGGCCATAAAGTGGCCGATTTGTATTGAATCTTAGCATGTGACAATTTGTTGGATAGGTAAACAACATAACTACGACTTCCATGGGATATTTTTGCATTCTCTAAAAATTCGGCCAAAATGGAGGTTAATAAAATCCCCTCGTTAATTTAGGACATTACTCGTTTTCGACCCTTTTTTACTAGGAAGGCCATAATGTGGCCGATTTGCATTGAATCTTAGCATGTGACAATTCGTTGGAAAGGTAAACAACATAACTACGACTTCCATGGGATATTTTTGCATTCTCTAAAAATTCGGCCAAAATGGAGGTTAAGAAAATCTCCTCGTTAATTTAGGACATTACTCGTTTTCAACCCTTTTTTAGTAGGAAGGCCATAAAGTGGTCGATTTGTATTGAATCTTAGCATGTGAAAATTCGTTGGATAGGTAAACAAAATAGCTACGACTTCCATGGGATATTTTTGCATTCTCTAAAAATTCGGCCAAAATGGAGGTTAAGAAAATCCCCTCGTTAATTTAGGACATTACTCGTTTTCGACCCTTTTTTTATAAGGAAGGCCATAAAGTGGCCGGTTTGTATTGAATCTTAGCATGGGACAATTCGTTGGATAGGTAAACAACATAGCTACGACTTCCATGGGATATTTTTGCATTTTTTAAAAATTCAGCCAAAATGGAGGTTAAGAAAATCCTTGCGTTAATTTGGGACATTACTCGTTGTCGACCCTTTTTTACTAGGAAGGCCATAATGTGGCAGATTTGCATTGAATCTTAGCGTGTGACAATTCGTTGGATAGGTAAACAACATAACTACGACTTCCATGGGATATTTTTGCATTCTCTAAAAATTCGGCCAAAACGGAGGTTAAGAAAATCTCCTCGTTAATTTAGGACATTACTCGTTTTCGACCCTTTTTTACTAGGAAGGCCATAATGTGGCCGATTTGCATTGAATCTTACCATGTGACAATTCGTTGGATAGATAAACAACATAACTACGACTTCCATGGGATATTTTCGCATTCTCTAAAAATTCGGCCAAAATGGAGGTTAAGAAAATCTCCTCGTTAATTTAGGACATAACTCGTTTTAAACCCTTTTTTAGTAGGAAAGCCATAATGTGGCCGATTTGCATTGAATCTTAGCGTGTCACAATTCGTTGGATAGGTAAACAACATAACTACGACTTCAATGGGATATTTTTGCATTCTCTAAAAATTCGGCCAAAATGGAGGTTAAGAAAATCTCCTCGTTAATTTAGGACATTACTCGTTTTTGACCCATTTTTACTAGGAAGGCCATAAAGTGGCCGATTTGTATTGAATCTTAGCATGTGACAATTCGTTGGATAGGTAAACAACATAACTACGACTTCCATGGGATATTTTTGCATTCTCTAAAAATTCGGCCAAAATGGAGGTTAAGAAAATCTCCTCGTTAATTTAGGACATTACTCGTTTTCGACCCATTTTTACTAGGAAGGCCATAAAGTGGCCGATTTGTATTGAATCTTAGCATGTGACAATTCGTTGGATAGGTAAACAACATAACTACGACTTCCATGGGATATTTTTGCATTCTCTAAAAATTCGGCCAAAATGGAGGTTAAGAAAATCTCCTCGTTAATTTAGGACATTACTCGTTTTCGACCCATTTTTACTAGGAAGGCCATAAAGTGGCCGATTTGTATTGAATCTTAGCATGTGACAATTTGTTGGATAGGTAAACAACATAACTACGACTTCCATGGGATATTTTTGCATTCTCTAAAAATTCGGCCAAAATGGAGGTTAATAAAATCCCCTCGTTAATTTAGGACATTACTCGTTTTCGACCCTTTTTTACTAGGAAGGCCATAATGTGGCCGATTTGCATTGAATCTTAGCATGTGACAATTCGTTGGAAAGGTAAACAACATAACTACGACTTCCATGGGATATTTTTGCATTCTCTAAAAATTCGGCCAAAATGGAGGTTAAGAAAATCTCCTCGTTAATTTAGGACATAACTCGTTTTAAACCCTTTTTTAGTAGGAAAGCCATAATGTGGCCGATTTGCATTGAATCTTAGCGTGTCACAATTCGTTGGATAGGTAAACAACATAACTACGACTTCCATGGGATATTTTTGCATTCTCTAAAAATTCGGCCAAAATGGAGGTTAAGAAAATCTCCTCGTTAATTTAGGACATTACTCGTTTTCGGCCCATTTTTACTAGGAAGGCCATAAAGTGGCAGATTTGTATTGAATCTTAGCATGTGACAATTCGTTGGATAGGTAAACAACATAACTACGACTTCCATGGGATATTTTTGCATTCTCTAAAAATTCGGCCAAAATGGAGGTTAAGAAAATCTCCTCGTTAATTTAGGACATTACTCGTTTTTGACCCATTTTTACTAGGAAGGCCATAAAGTGGCCGATTTGTATTGAATCTTAGCATGTGACAATTCGTTGGATAGGTAAACAACATAACTACGACTTCCATGGGATATTTTTGCATTCTCTAAAAATTCGGCCAAAATGGAGGTTAAGAAAATATCCTCGTTAATTTAGGACATTACTCGTTTTCGACCCATTTTTACTAGGAAGGCCATAAAGTGGCCGATTTGTATTGAATCTTAGCATGTGACAATTTGTTGGATAGGTAAACAACATAACTACGACTTCCACGGGATATTTTTGCATTCTTTAAAAATTCGGCCAAAACGGAGGTTAAGAAAATCTCCTCGTTAATTTAGGACATTACTCGTTTTCGACCCTTTTTTACTAGGAAGGCCATAATATGGCCGAATTGCATTGAATCTTAGCATGTGACAATTCGTTGGATAGATAAACAACATAACTACGACTTCCATGGGATATTTTCGCATTCTCTAAAAATTCGGCCAAAATGGAGGTTAAGAAAATCTCCTCGTTAATTTAGGACATAACCCGTTTTCAACCCTTTTTTAGTAGGAAGGACATAATGTGGCCGATTTGCATTGAATCTTAGCGTGTGACAATTTGTTGGATAGGTAAACAACATAACTACGACTTCCATGGGATATTTTTGCATTCTCTAAAAATTCGGCCAAAATGGAGGTTAAGAAAATCTCCTCGTTAATTTAGGACGTTACTCGTTTTCGACCCATTTTTACTAGGAAGGCCATAAAGTGGCCGATTTGTATTGAATCTTAGCATGTGACAATTCGTTGGATAGGTAAACAACATACCTACGATTTCCATGGGATATTTTTGCATTCTCTAAAAATTCGGCCAAAAGGGTGGTTAAGAAAATCCCCTCGTTAATTTAGGACATTACTCGTTTTCGACCCTTTTTTACTAGGAAGGCCATAATGTGGCCGATTTGCATTGAATCTTAGCATGTGACAATTCGTTGGAAAGGTAAACAACATAACTACGACTTCCATGGGATATTTTTGTATTCTCTAAAAATTCGGCCAAAATGGAGGTTAAGAAAATCTCCTCGTTAATTTAGGACATTACTCGTTTTCAACCCTTTTTTAGTAGGAAAGCCATAATGTGGCCGATTTGCATTGAATCTTAGCGTGTCACAATTCGTTGGATAGGTAAACAACATAACTACGACTTCCATGGGATATTTTTGCATTCTCTAAAAATTCGGCCAAAATGGAGGTTAAGAAAATCTCCTCGTTAATTTAGGACATTACTCGTTTTTGACCCATTTTTACTAGGAAGGCCATAAAGTGGCCGATTTGTATTGAATCTTAGCATGTGACAATTCGTTGGATAGGTAAACAACATAACTACGACTTCCATGGGATATTTTTGCATTCTCTAAAAATTCGGCCAAAATGGAGGTTAAGAAAATATCCTCGTTAATTTAGGACATTACTCGTTTTCGACCCATTTTTACTAGGAAGGCCATAAAGTGGCCGATTTGTATTGAATCTTAGCATGTGACAATTTGTTGGATAGGTAAACAACATAACTACGACTTCCACGGGATATTTTTGCATTCTTTAAAAATTCGGCCAAAACGGAGGTTAAGAAAATCTCCTCGTTAATTTAGGACATTACTCGTTTTCGACCCTTTTTTACTAGGAAGGCCATAATATGGCCGAATTGCATTGAATCTTAGCATGTGACAATTCGTTGGATAGATAAACAACATAACTACGACTTCCATGGGATATTTTCGCATTCTCTAAAAATTCGGCCAAAATGGAGGTTAAGAAAATCTCCTCGTTAATTTAGGACATAACCCGTTTTCAACCCTTTATTAGTAGGAAGGACATAATGTGGCCGATTTGCATTGAATCTTAGCGTGTGACAATTTGTTGGATAGGTAAACAACATAACTACGACTTCCATGGGATATTTTTGCATTCTCTAAAAATTCGGCCAAAATGGAGGTTAAGAAAATCTCCTCGTTAATTTAGGACGTTACTCGTTTTCGACCCATTTTTACTAGGAAGGATATAAAGTGGCCGATTTGTATTGAATCTTAGCATGTGACAATTCGTTGGATAGGTAAACAACATACCTACGATTTCCATGGGATATTTTTGCATTCTCTAAAAATTCGGCCAAAAGGGTGGTTAAGAAAATCCCCTCGTTAATTTAGGACATTACTCGTTTTCGACCCTTTTTTACTAGGAAGGCCATAATGTGGCCGATTTGCATTGAATCTTAGCATGTGACAATTCGTTGGAAAGGTAAACAACATAACTACGACTTCCATGGGATATTTTTGTATTCTCTAAAAATTCGGCCAAAATGGAGGTTAAGAAAATCTCCTCGTTAATTTAGGACATTACTCGTTTTCAACCCTTTTTTAGTAGGAAGGCCATAAAGTGGTCGATTTGTATTGAATCTTAGCATGTGAAAATTCGTTGGATAGGTAAACAAAATAGCTACGACTTCCATGGGATATTTTTGCATTCTCTAAAAATTCGGCCATAATGGAGGTTAAGAAAATCCCCTCGTTAATTTAGGACATTACTCGTTTTCGACCCTTTTTTTATAAGGAAGGCCATAAAGTGGCCGGTTTGTGTTGAATATTAGCATGGGACAATTCGTTGGATAGGTAAACAACATAGCTACGACTTCCATGGGATATTTTTGCATTTTTTAAAAATTCAGCCAAAATGGAGGTTAAGAAAATCCTTGCGTTAATTTGGGACATTACTCGTTGTCGACCCTTTTTTACTAGGAAGGCCATAATGTGGCCGATTTGCATTGAATCTTAGCGTGTGACAATTCGTTGGATAGGTAAACAACATAACTACGACTTCCATGGGATATTTTTGCATTCTCTAAAAATTCGGCCAAAATGGAGGTTAAGAAAATCTCCTCGTTAATTTAGGACATTACTCGTTTTCGACCCTTTTTTACTAGGAAGGCCATAATGTGGCCGATTTGCATTGAATCTTAGCATGTGACAATTCGTTGGATAGATAAACAACATAACTACGACTTCCATGGGATATTTTCGCATTCTCTAAAAATTCGGCCAAAATGGAGGTTAAGAAAATCTCCTCGTTAATTTAGGACATAACTCGTTTTAAACCCTTTTTTAGTAGGAAAGCCATAATGTGGCCGATTTGCATTGAATCTTAGCGTGTCACAATTCGTTGGATAGGTAAACAACATAACTACGACTTCAATGGGATATTTTTGCATTCTCTAAAAATTCGGCCAAAATGGAGGTTAAGAAAATCTCCTCGTTAATTTAGGACATTACTCGTTTTTGACCCATTTTTACTAGGAAGGCCATAAAGTGGCCGATTTGTATTGAATCTTAGCATGTGACAATTCGTAGGATAGGTAAACAACATAACTACGACTTCCATGGGATATTTTTGCATTCTCTAAAAATTCGGCCAAAATGGAGGTTAAGAAAATCTCCTCGTTAATTTAGGACATTACTCGTTTTCGACCCATTTTTACTAGGAAGGCCATAAAGTGGCCGATTTGTATTGAATCTTAGCATGTGACAATTCGTTGGATAGGTAAACAACATAACTACGACTTCCATGGGATATTTTTGCATTCTCTAAAAATTCGGCCAAAATGGAGGTTAAGAAAATCTCCTCGTTAATTTAGGACATTACTCGTTTTCGACCCATTTTTACTAGGAAAGCCATAAAGTGGCCGATTTGTATTGAATCTTAGCATGTGACAATTTGTTGGATACTTAAACAACATAACTACGACTTCCATGGGATATTTTTGCATTCTCTAAAAATTCGGCCAAAACGGAGGTTAAGAAAATCTCCTCGTTAATTTAGGACATTACTCGTTTTCGACCCTTTTTTGCTAGGAAGGCCATAATGTGGCCGATTTGCATTGAATCTTAGCATGTGACAATTCGTTGGATAGATAAACAACATAACTACGACTTCCATGGGATATTTTCGCATTCTCTAAAAAATCGGCCAAAATGGAGGTTAAGAAAATCTCCTCGTTAATTTAGGACATAACTCGTTTTAAACCCTTTTTTAGTAGGAAAGCCATAATGTGGCCGATTTGCATTGAATCTTAGCGTGTCACAATTCGTTGGATAGGTAAACAACATAACTACGACTTCAATGGGATATTTTTGCATTCTCTAAAAATTCGGCCAAAATGGAGGTTAAGAAAATCTCCTCGTTAATTTAGGACGTTACTCGTTTTCGACCCATTTTTACTAGGAAGGCCATAAAGTGGCCGATTTGTATTGAATCTTAGCATGTGACAATTCGTTGGATAGGTAAACAACATACCTACGATTTCCTTGGGATATTTTTGCATTCTCTAAAAATTCGGCCAAAATGGAGGTTAAGAAAATCTCCTCGTTAATTTGGGACATTACTCGTTTTCGACCCTTTTTTAGTAGGAAGGCCATAATGTGGCCGATTTGCATTGAATCTTAGCGTGTGACAATTCGTTGGATAGGTAAACAACATAACTACGACTTCCATGGGATATTTTTGCATTCTCTAAAAATTCGGCCAAAATGGAGGTTAAGAAAATCTACTCGTTAATTTAGGACATTACTCGTTTTCAACCCTTTTTTAGTAGGAAGGCCATAAAGTGGTCGATTTGTATTGAATCTTAGCATGTGAAAATTCGTTGGATAGGTAAACAAAATAGCTACGACTTCCATGGGATATTTTTGCATTCTCTAAAAATTCGGCCAAAATGGAGGTTAAGAAAATCCCCTCGTTAATTTAGGACATTACTCGTTTTCGACCCTTTTTTTATAAGGAAGGCCATAAAGTGGCCGGTTTGTATTGAATCTTAGCATGGGACAATTCGTTGGATAGGTAAACAACATAGCTACGACTTCCATGGGATATTTTTGCATTTTTTAAAAATTCAGCCAAAATGGAGGTTAAGAAAATCCTTGCGTTAATTTGGGACATTACTCGTTGTCGACCCTTTTTTACTAGGAAGGCCATAATGTGGCCGATTTGCATTGAATCTTAGCGTGTGACAATTCGTTGGATAGGTAAACAACGTAACTACGACTTCCATGGGATATTTTTGCATTCTCTAAAAATTCGGCCAAAACGGAGGTTAAGAAAATCTCCTCGTTAATTTAGGATATTACTCGTTTTCGACCCTTTTTTACTAGGAAGGCCATAATGTGGCCGATTTGCATTGAATCTTAGCATGTGACAATTCGTTGGATAGATAAACAACATAACTACGACTTCCATGGGATATTTTCGCATTCCCTAAAAATTCGGCCAAAATGGAGGTTAAGAAAATCTCCTCGTTAATTTAGGACATAACTCGTTTTAAACCCTTTTTTAGTAGGAAAGCCATAATGTGGCCGATTTGCATTGAATCTTAGCGTGTCACAATTCGTTGGATAGGTAAACAACATAACTACGACTTCAATGGGATATTTTTGCATTCTCTAAAAATTCGGCCAAAATGGAGGTTAAGAAAATCTCCTCGTTAATTTAGGACATAACTCGTTTTAAACCCTTTTTTAGTAGGAAAGCCATAATGTGGCCGATTTGCATTGAATCTTAGCGTGTCACAATTCGTTGGATAGGTAAACAACATAACTACGACTTCCATGGGATATTTTTGCATTCTCTAAAAATTCGGCCAAAATGGAGGTTAAGAAAATCTCCTCGTTAATTTAGGACATTACTCGTTTTCGACCCATTTTTACTAGGAAGGCCATAAAGTGGCCGATTTGTATTGAATCTTAGCATGTGACAATTCGTTGGATAGGTAAACAACATAACTACGACTTCCATGGGATATTTTTGCATTCTCTAAAAATTCGGCCAAAATGGAGGTTAAGAAAATCTCCTCGTTAATTTAGGACATTACTCGTTTTCGACCCATTTTTACTAGGAAGGCCATAAAGTGGCCGATTTGTATCGAATCTTAGCATGGGACAATTTGTTGGATAGGTAAACAACATAACTACGACTTCCATGGGATATTTTTGCATTCTCTAAAAATTCGGCCAAAACGGAGGTTAAGAAAATCTCCTCGTTAATTTAGGACATTACTCGTTTTCGACCCTTTTTTGCTAGGAAGGCCATAATGTGGCCGATTTGCATTGAATCTTAGCATGTGACAACTCGTTGGATAGATAAACAACATAACTACGACTTCCATGGGATATTTTCGCATTCTCTAAAAATTCGGCCAAAATGGAGGTTAAGAAAATCTCCTCGTTAATTTAGGACATAACTCGTTTTAAACCCTTTTTTAGTAGGAAAGCCATAATGTGGCCGATTTGCATTGAATCTTAGCGTGTCACAATTCGTTGGATAGGTAAACAACATAACTACGACTTCAATGGGATATTTTTGCATTCTCTAAAAATTCGGCCAAAATGGAGGTTAAGAAAATCTCCTCGTTAATTTAGGACATTACTCGTTTTCGACCCATTTTTACTAGGAAGGCCATAAAGTGGCCGATTTGTATTGAATCTTAGCATGTGACAATTCGTTGGATAGGTAAACAACATAACTACGACTTCCATGGGATATTTTTGCATTCTCTAAAAATTCGGCCAAAATGGAGGTTAAGAAAATCTCCTCGTTAATTTAGGACATTACTCGTTTTCGACCCATTTTTACTAGGAAGGCCATAAAGTGGCCGATTTGTATTGAATCTTAGCATGTGACAATTCGTTGGATAGGTAAACAACATAACTACGACTTCCATGGGATATTTTTGCATTCTCTAAAAATTCGGCCAAAATGGAGGTTAAGAAAATCTCCTCGTTAATTTAGGACATTACTCGTTTTCGACCCATTTTTACTAGGAAGGCCATAAAGTGGCCGATTTGTATTGAATCTTAGCATGTGACAATTTGTTGGATAGGTAAACAACATAACTACGACTTCCATGGGATATTTTTGCATTCTCTAAAAATTCGGCCAAAACGGAGGTTAAGAAAATCTCCTCGTTAATTTAGGACATTACTCGTTTTCGACCCTTTTTTGCTAGGAAGGCCATAATGTGGCCGATTTGCATTGAATCTTAGCATGTGACAATTCGTTGGATAGATAAACAACATAACTACGACTTCCATGGGATATTTTCGCATTCTCTAAAAATTCGGCCAAAATGGAGGTTAAGAAAATCTCCTCGTTAATTTGGGACATTACTCGTTTTCGACCCTTTTTAGTAGGAAGGCCATAATGTGGCCGATTTGCATTGAATCTTAGCGTGTGACAATTCGTTGGATAGGTAAACAACATAACTACGACTTCCATGGGATATTTTTGCATTCTCTAAAAATTCGACCAAAATGGAGGTTAAGAAAATCTCCTCGTTAATTTAGGACATTACTCGTTTTCAACCCTTTTTTAGTAGGAAGGCCATAAAGTGGTCGATTTGTATTGAATCTTAGCATGTGAAAATTCGTTGGATAGGTAAACAAAATAGCTACGACTTCCATGGGATATTTTTGCATTCTCTAAAAATTCGGCCAAAATGGAGGTTAAGAAAATCCCCTCGTTAATTTAGGACATTACTCGTTTTCGACCCTTTTTTTATAAGGAAGGCCATAAAGTGGCCGGTTTGTATTGAATCTTAGCATGGGACAATTCGTTGGATAGGTAAACAACATAGCTACGACTTCCATGGGATATTTTTGCATTTTTTAAAAATTCAGCCAAAATGGAGGTTAAGAAAATCCTTGCGTTAATTTGGGACATTACTCGTTTTCGACCCTTTTTTACTAGGAAGGCCATAATGTGGCCGATTTGCATTGAATCTTAGCGTGTGACAATTCGTTGGATAGGTAAACAACATAACTACGACTTCCATGGGATATTTTTGCATTCTCTAAAAATTCGGCCAAAATGGAGGTTAAGAAAATCTCGTCGTTAATTTAGGACATTACTCGTTTTCGACCCATTTTTACTAGGAAGGCCATAAAGTGGCCGATTTGTATTGAATCTTAGCATGTGACAATTTGTTGGATACTTAAACAACATAACTACGACTTCCATGGGATATTTTTGCATTCTCTAAAAATTCGGCCAAAACGGAGGTTAAGAAAATCTCCTCGTTAATTTAGGACATTACTCGTTTTCGACCCTTTTTTGCTAGGAAGGCCATAATGTGGCCGATTTGCATTGAATCTTAGCATGTGACAATTCGTTGGATAGATAAACAACATAACTACGACTTCCATGGGATATTTTCGCATTCTCTAAAAAATCGGCCAAAATGGAGGTTAAGAAAATCTCCTCGTTAATTTAGGACATAACTCGTTTTAAACCCTTTTTTAGTAGGAAAGCCATAATGTGGCCGATTTGCATTGAATCTTAGCGTGTCACAATTCGTTGGATAGGTAAACAACATAACTACGACTTCAATGGGATATTTTTGCATTCTCTAAAAATTCGGCCAAAATGGAGGTTAAGAAAATCTCCTCGTTAATTTAGGACGTTACTCGTTTTCGACCCATTTTTACTAGGAAGGCCATAAAGTGGCCGATTTGTATTGAATCTTAGCATGTGACAATTCGTTGGATAGGTAAACAACATACCTACGATTTCCATGGGATATTTTTGCATTCTCTAAAAATTCGGCCAAAATGGAGGTTAAGAAAATCTCCTCGTTAATTTGGGACATTACTCGTTTTCGACCCTTTTTTAGTAGGAAGGCCATAATGTGGCCGATTTGCATTGAATCTTAGCGTGTGACAATTCGTTGGATAGGTAAACAACATAACTACGACTTCCATGGGATATTTTTGCATTCTCTAAAAATTCGGCCAAAATGGAGGTTAAGAAAATCTACTCGTTAATTTAGGACATTACTCGTTTTCAACCCTTTTTTAGTAGGAAGGCCATAAAGTGGTCGATTTGTATTGAATCTTAGCATGTGAAAATTCGTTGGATAGGTAAACAAAATAGCTACGACTTCCATGGGATATTTTTGCATTCTCTAAAAATTCGGCCAAAATGGAGGTTAAGAAAATCCCCTCGTTAATTTAGGACATTACTCGTTTTCGACCCTTTTTTTATAAGGAAGGCCATAAAGTGGCCGGTTTGTATTGAATCTTAGCATGGGACAATTCGTTGGATAGGTAAACAACATAGCTACGACTTCCATGGGATATTTTTGCATTTTTTAAAAATTCAGCCAAAATGGAGGTTAAGAAAATCCTTGCGTTAATTTGGGACATTACTCGTTGTCGACCCTTTTTTACTAGGAAGGCCATAATGTGGCCGATTTGCATTGAATCTTAGCGTGTGACAATTCGTTGGATAGGTAAACAACGTAACTACGACTTCCATGGGATATTTTTGCATTCTCTAAAAATTCGGCCAAAACGGAGGTTAAGAAAATCTCCTCGTTAATTTAGGATATTACTCGTTTTCGACCCTTTTTTACTAGGAAGGCCATAATGTGGCCGATTTGCATTGAATCTTAGCATGTGACAATTCGTTGGATAGATAAACAACATAACTACGACTTCCATGGGATATTTTCGCATTCCCTAAAAATTCGGCCAAAATGGAGGTTAAGAAAATCTCCTCGTTAATTTAGGACATAACTCGTTTTAAACCCTTTTTTAGTAGGAAAGCCATAATGTGGCCGATTTGCATTGAATCTTAGCGTGTCACAATTCGTTGGATAGGTAAACAACATAACTACGACTTCAATGGGATATTTTTGCATTCTCTAAAAATTCGGCCAAAATGGAGGTTAAGAAAATCTCCTCGTTAATTTAGGACATAACTCGTTTTAAACCCTTTTTTAGTAGGAAAGCCATAATGTGGCCGATTTGCATTGAATCTTAGCGTGTCACAATTCGTTGGATAGGTAAACAACATAACTACGACTTCCATGGGATATTTTTGCATTCTCTAAAAATTCGGCCAAAATGGAGGTTAAGAAAATCTCCTCGTTAATTTAGGACATTACTCGTTTTCGACCCATTTTTACTAGGAAGGCCATAAAGTGGCCGATTTGTATTGAATCTTAGCATGTGACAATTCGTTGGATAGGTAAACAACATAACTACGACTTCCATGGGATATTTTTGCATTCTCTAAAAATTCGGCCAAAATGGAGGTTAAGAAAATCTCCTCGTTAATTTAGGACATTACTCGTTTTCGACCCATTTTTACTAGGAAGGCCATAAAGTGGCCGATTTGTATCGAATCTTAGCATGGGACAATTTGTTGGATAGGTAAACAACATAACTACGACTTCCATGGGATATTTTTGCATTCTCTAAAAATTCGGCCAAAACGGAGGTTAAGAAAATCTCCTCGTTAATTTAGGACATTACTCGTTTTCGACCCTTTTTTGCTAGGAAGGCCATAATGTGGCCGATTTGCATTGAATCTTAGCATGTGACAACTCGTTGGATAGATAAACAACATAACTACGACTTCCATGGGATATTTTCGCATTCTCTAAAAATTCGGCCAAAATGGAGGTTAAGAAAATCTCCTCGTTAATTTAGGACATAACTCGTTTTAAACCCTTTTTTAGTAGGAAAGCCATAATGTGGCCGATTTGCATTGAATCTTAGCGTGTCACAATTCGTTGGATAGGTAAACAACATAACTACGACTTCAATGGGATATTTTTGCATTCTCTAAAAATTCGGCCAAAATGGAGGTTAAGAAAATCTCCTCGTTAATTTAGGACATTACTCGTTTTCGACCCATTTTTACTAGGAAGGCCATAAAGTGGCCGATTTGTATTGAATCTTAGCATGTGACAATTCGTTGGATAGGTAAACAACATAACTACGACTTCCATGGGATATTTTTGCATTCTCTAAAAATTCGGCCAAAATGGAGGTTAAGAAAATCTCCTCGTTAATTTAGGACATTACTCGTTTTCGACCCATTTTTACTAGGAAGGCCATAAAGTGGCCGATTTGTATTGAATCTTAGCATGTGACAATTCGTTGGATAGGTAAACAACATAACTACGACTTCCATGGGATATTTTTGCATTCTCTAAAAATTCGGCCAAAATGGAGGTTAAGAAAATCTCCTCGTTAATTTAGGACATTACTCGTTTTCGACCCATTTTTACTAGGAAGGCCATAAAGTGGCCGATTTGTATTGAATCTTAGCATGTGACAATTTGTTGGATAGGTAAACAACATAACTACGACTTCCATGGGATATTTTTGCATTCTCTAAAAATTCGGCCAAAACGGAGGTTAAGAAAATCTCCTCGTTAATTTAGGACATTACTCGTTTTCGACCCTTTTTTGCTAGGAAGGCCATAATGTGGCCGATTTGCATTGAATCTTAGCATGTGACAATTCGTTGGATAGATAAACAACATAACTACGACTTCCATGGGATATTTTCGCATTCTCTAAAAATTCGGCCAAAATGGAGGTTAAGAAAATCTCCTCGTTAATTTGGGACATTACTCGTTTTCGACCCTTTTTAGTAGGAAGGCCATAATGTGGCCGATTTGCATTGAATCTTAGCGTGTGACAATTCGTTGGATAGGTAAACAACATAACTACGACTTCCATGGGATATTTTTGCATTCTCTAAAAATTCGACCAAAATGGAGGTTAAGAAAATCTCCTCGTTAATTTAGGACATTACTCGTTTTCAACCCTTTTTTAGTAGGAAGGCCATAAAGTGGTCGATTTGTATTGAATCTTAGCATGTGAAAATTCGTTGGATAGGTAAACAAAATAGCTACGACTTCCATGGGATATTTTTGCATTCTCTAAAAATTCGGCCAAAATGGAGGTTAAGAAAATCCCCTCGTTAATTTAGGACATTACTCGTTTTCGACCCTTTTTTTATAAGGAAGGCCATAAAGTGGCCGGTTTGTATTGAATCTTAGCATGGGACAATTCGTTGGATAGGTAAACAACATAGCTACGACTTCCATGGGATATTTTTGCATTTTTTAAAAATTCAGCCAAAATGGAGGTTAAGAAAATCCTTGCGTTAATTTGGGACATTACTCGTTTTCGACCCTTTTTTACTAGGAAGGCCATAATGTGGCCGATTTGCATTGAATCTTAGCGTGTGACAATTCGTTGGATAGGTAAACAACATAACTACGACTTCCATGGGATATTTTTGCATTCTCTAAAAATTCGGCCAAAATGGAGGTTAAGAAAATCTCGTCGTTAATTTAGGACATTACTCGTTTTCGACCCATTTTTACTAGGAAGGCCATAAAGTGGCCGATTTGTATTGAATCTTAGCATGTGACAATTTGTTGGATAGGTAAACAACATAACTACGACTTCCATGGGATATTTTTGCATTCTCTAAAAATTCGGCCAAAACAGAGGTTAAGAAAATCTCCTCGTTAATTTAGGACATTACTCGTTTTCGACCCTTTTTTACTAGGAAGGCCATAATGTGGCCGATTTGCATTGAATCTTAGCATGTGACAATTCGTTGGATAGATAAACAACATAACTACGACTTCCATGGGATATTTTCGCATTCTCTAAAAATTCGGCCAAAATGGAGGTTAAGAAAATCTCCTCGTTAATTTAGGACATAACTCGTTTTCAACCCTTTTTTAGTAGGAAAGCCATAATGTGGCCGATTTGCATTGAATCTTAGCATGTCACAATTCGTTGGATAGGTAAACAACATAACTACGACTTCCATGGGATATTTTTGCATTCTCTAAAAATTCGGCCAAAATGGAGGTTAAGAAAATCTCCTCGTTAATTTAGGACATTACTCGTTTTCGACCCATTTTTACTAGGAAGGCCATAAAGTGGCCGATTTGTATTGAATCTTAGCATGTGACAATTCGTTGGATGGGTAAACAACATAACTACGACTTTAAACAACATAACTACGACTTCCATGGGATATTTTTGCATTCTCTAAAAATTCGGCCAAAATGGAGGTTAAGAAAATCCTTGCGTTAATTTGGGACATTACTCGTTTTCGACCCTTTTTTACTAGGAAGGCCATAATGTGGCCGATTTGCATTGAAGCTTAGCGTGTGACAATTCGTTGGATAGGTAAACAACATAACTACGACTTCCATGGGATATTTTTGCATTCTCTAAAAATTCGGCCAAAATGGAGGTTAAGAAAATCTCGTCGTTAATTTAGGACATTACCCGTTTTCGACCCATTTTTACTAGGAAGGCCATAAAGTGGCCGATTTGTATTGAATCTTAGCATGTGACAATTTGTTGGATAGGTAAACAACATAACTACGACTTCCATGGGATATTTTTGCATTCTCTAAAAATTCGGCCAAAACAGAGGTTAAGAAAATCTCCTCGTTAATTTAGGACATTACTCGTTTTCGACCCTTTTTTACTAGGAAGGCCATAATGTGGCCGATTTGCATTGAATCTTAGCATGTGACAATTCGTTGGATAGGTAAACAACATAACTACGACTTCCATGGGATATTTTTGCATTCTCTAAAAATTCGGCCAAAATGGAGGTTAAGAAAATCTCCTCGTTAATTTAGGACATTACTCGTTTTCGACCCATTTTTACTAGGAAGGCCATAAAGTGGCCGATTTGTATTGAATCTTAGCATGTGACAATTCGTTGGATAGGTAAACAACATAACTACGACTTCCATGGGATATTTTTGCATTCTCTAAAAATTCGGCCAAAATGGAGGTTAAGAAAATCTCCTCGTTAATTTAGGACATTACTCGTTTTCGACCCATTTTTACTAGGAAGGCCATAAAGTGGCCGATTTGTATTGAATCTTAGCATGTGACAATTTGTTGGATAGGTAAACAACATAACTACGACTTCCATGGGATATTTTTGCATTCTCTAAAAATTCGGCCAAAACGGAGGTTAAGAAAATCTCCTCGTTAATTTAGGACATTACTCGTTTTCGACCCTTTTTTGCTAGGAAGGCCATAATGTGGCCGATTTGCATTGAATCTTAGCATGTGACAATTCGTTGGATAGATAAACAACATAACTACGACTTCCATGGGATATTTTCGCATTCTCTAAAAATTCGGCCAAAATGGAGGTTAAGAAAATCTCCTCGTTAATTTGGGACATTACTCGTTTTCGACCCTTTTTAGTAGGAAGGCCATAATGTGGCCGATTTGCATTGAATCTTAGCGTGTGACAATTCGTTGGATAGGTAAACAACATAACTACGACTTCCATGGGATATTTTTGCATTCTCTAAAAATTCGACCAAAATGGAGGTTAAGAAAATCTCCTCGTTAATTTAGGACATTACTCGTTTTCAACCCTTTTTTAGTAGGAAGGCCATAAAGTGGTCGATTTGTATTGAATCTTAGCATGTGAAAATTCGTTGGATAGGTAAACAAAATAGCTACGACTTCCATGGGATATTTTTGCATTCTCTAAAAATTCGGCCAAAATGGAGGTTAAGAAAATCCCCTCGTTAATTTAGGACATTACTCGTTTTCGACCCTTTTTTTATAAGGAAGGCCATAAAGTGGCCGGTTTGTATTGAATCTTAGCATGGGACAATTCGTTGGATAGGTAAACAACATAGCTACGACTTCCATGGGATATTTTTGCATTTTTTAAAAATTCAGCCAAAATGGAGGTTAAGAAAATCCTTGCGTTAATTTGGGACATTACTCGTTTTCGACCCTTTTTTACTAGGAAGGCCATAATGTGGCCGATTTGCATTGAATCTTAGCGTGTGACAATTCGTTGGATAGGTAAACAACATAACTACGACTTCCATGGGATATTTTTGCATTCTCTAAAAATTCGGCCAAAATGGAGGTTAAGAAAATCTCGTCGTTAATTTAGGACATTACTCGTTTTCGACCCATTTTTACTAGGAAGGCCATAAAGTGGCCGATTTGTATTGAATCTTAGCATGTGACAATTTGTTGGATAGGTAAACAACATAACTACGACTTCCATGGGATATTTTTGCATTCTCTAAAAATTCGGCCAAAACAGAGGTTAAGAAAATCTCCTCGTTAATTTAGGACATTACTCGTTTTCGACCCTTTTTTACTAGGAAGGCCATAATGTGGCCGATTTGCATTGAATCTTAGCATGTGACAATTCGTTGGATAGATAAACAACATAACTACGACTTCCATGGGATATTTTCGCATTCTCTAAAAATTCGGCCAAAATGGAGGTTAAGAAAATCTCCTCGTTAATTTAGGACATAACTCGTTTTCAACCCTTTTTTAGTAGGAAAGCCATAATGTGGCCGATTTGCATTGAATCTTAGCATGTCACAATTCGTTGGATAGGTAAACAACATAACTACGACTTCCATGGGATATTTTTGCATTCTCTAAAAATTCGGCCAAAATGGAGGTTAAGAAAATCTCCTCGTTAATTTAGGACATTACTCGTTTTCGACCCATTTTTACTAGGAAGGCCATAAAGTGGCCGATTTGTATTGAATCTTAGCATGTGACAATTCGTTGGATGGGTAAACAACATAACTACGACTTTAAACAACATAACTACGACTTCCATGGGATATTTTTGCATTCTCTAAAAATTCGGCCAAAATGGAGGTTAAGAAAATCCTTGCGTTAATTTGGGACATTACTCGTTTTCGACCCTTTTTTACTAGGAAGGCCATAATGTGGCCGATTTGCATTGAAGCTTAGCGTGTGACAATTCGTTGGATAGGTAAACAACATAACTACGACTTCCATGGGATATTTTTGCATTCTCTAAAAATTCGGCCAAAATGGAGGTTAAGAAAATCTCGTCGTTAATTTAGGACATTACCCGTTTTCGACCCATTTTTACTAGGAAGGCCATAAAGTGGCCGATTTGTATTGAATCTTAGCATGTGACAATTTGTTGGATAGGTAAACAACATAACTACGACTTCCATGGGATATTTTTGCATTCTCTAAAAATTCGGCCAAAACAGAGGTTAAGAAAATCTCCTCGTTAATTTAGGACATTACTCGTTTTCGACCCTTTTTTACTAGGAAGGCCATAATGTGGCCGATTTGCATTGAATCTTAGCATGTGACAATTCGTTGGATAGATAAACAACATAACTACGACTTCCATGGGATATTTTCGCATTCTCTAAAAATTCGGCCAAAATGGAGGTTAAGAAAATCTCCTCGTTAATTTAGGACATAACTCGTTTTCAACCCTTTTTTAGTAGGAAAGCCATAATGTGGCCGATTTGCATTGAATCTTAGCGTGTCACAATTCGTTGGATAGGTAAACAACATAACTACGACGTCCATGGGATATTTTTGCATTCTCTAAAAATTCGGCCAAAATGGAGGTTAAGAAAATCTCCTCGTTAATTTAGGACATTACTCGTTTTCGACCCATTTTTACTAGGAAGGCCATAAAGTGGCCGATTTGTATTGAATCTTAGCATGTGACAATTCGTTGGATAGGTAAACAACATAACTACGACTTTAAACAACATAACTACGACTTCCATGGGATATTTTTGCATTCTCTAAAAATTCGCCCAAAATGGAGGTTAAGAAAATCCTTGCGTTAATTTGGGACATTACTCGTTTTCGACCCTTTTTTACTAGGAAGGCCATAATGTGGCTGATTTGCATTGAAGCTTAGCGTGTGACAATTCGTTGGATAGGTAAACAACATAACTACGACTTCCATGGGATATTTTTGCATTCTCTAAAAATTCGGCCAAAATGGAGGTTAAGAAAATCTCGTCGTTAATTTAGGACATTACTCGTTTTCGACCCATTTTTACTAGGAAGGCCATAAAGTGGCCGATTTGTATTGAATCTTAGCATGTGACAATTTGTTGGATAGGTAAACAACATAACTACGACTTCCATGGGATATTTTCGCATTCTTTAAAAATTCGGCCAAAACGGAGGTTAAGAAAATCTCCTCGTTAATTTTGGACATTACTCGTTTTCGACCCTTTTTTACTAGGAAGGCCATAATGTGGCCGACTTGCATTGAATCTTAGCATGTGACAATTCGTTGGATAGATAAACAACATAACTACGACTTCCATGGGATATTTTCGCATTCTCTAAAAATTCGGCCAAAATGGAAGTTAAGAAAATCTCCTCGTTAATTTAGGACATAACCCGTTTTCAACCCTTTTTTAGTAGGAAGGACATAATGTGGCCGATTTGCATTGAATCTTAGCGTGTGACAATTCATTGGATAGGTAAACAACATAACTACGACTTCCATGGGATATTTTTGCATTCTCTAAAAATTCGGCCAAAATGGAGGTTAAGAAAATCTCCTCGTTAATTTAGGACGTTACTCGTTTTCGACCCATTTTTACTAGGAAGGCCATAAAGTGGCCGATTTGTATTGAATCTTAGCATGTGACAATTCGTTGGAAAGGTAAACAACATAACTACGACTTCCATGGGATATTTTTGCATTCTCTAAAAATTCGGCCAAAATGGAGGTTAAGAAAATCCTTGCGTTAATTTGGGACATTACTCGTTTTCGACCCTTTTTTACTAGGAAGGCCATAATGTGGCCGATTTGCATTGAAGCTTAGCGTGTGACAATTCGTTGGATAGGTAAACAACATAACTACGACTTCCATGGGATATTTTTGCATTCTCTAAAAATTCGGCCAAAATGGAGGTTAAGAAAATCTCGTCGTTAATTTAGGACATTACTCGTTTTCGACCCATTTTTACTAGGAAGGCCATAAAGTGGCCGATTTGTATTGAATCTTAGCATGTGACAATTTGTTGGATAGGTAAACAACATAACTACGACTTCCATGGGATATTTTTGCATTCTCTAAAAATTCGGCCAAAACAGAGGTTAAGAAAATCTCCTCGTTAATTTAGTACATTACTCGTTTTCGACCCTTTTTTACTAGGAAGGCCATAATGTGGCCGATTTGCATTGAATCTTAGCATGTGACAATTCGTTGGATAGATAAACAACATAACTACGACTTCCATGGGATATTTTCGCATTCTCTAAAAATTCGGCCAAAATGGAGGTTATGAAAATCTCCTCGTTAATTTAGGACATAACTCGTTTTCAACCCTTTTTTAGTAGGAAAGCCATAATGTGGCCGATTTGCATTGAATCTTAGCGTGTCACAATTCGTTGGATAGGTAAACAACATAACTACGACTTCCATGGGATATTTTTGCATTCTCTAAAAATTCGGCCAAAATGGAGGTTAAGAAAATCTCCTCGTTAATTTAGGACATTACTCGTTTTCGACCCATTTTTACTAGGAAGGCCATAAAGTGGCCGATTTGTATTGAATCTTAGCATGTGACAATTCGTTGGATAGGTAAACAACATAACTACGACTTTAAACAACATAACTACGACTTCCATGGGATATTTTTGCATTCTCTAAAAATTCGGCCAAAATGGAGGTTAAGAAAATCCTTGCGTTAATTTGGGACATTACTCGTTTTCGACCCTTTTTTACTAGGAAGGCCATAATGTGGCCGATTTGCATTGAAGCTTAGCGTGTGACAATTCGTTGGATAGGTAAACAACATAACTACGACTTCCATGGGATATTTTTGCATTCTCTAAAAATTCGGCCAAAATGGAGGTTAAGAAAATCTCGTCGTTAATTTAGGACATTACTCGTTTTCGACCCATTTTTACTAGGAAGGCCATAAAGTGGCCGATTTGTATTGAATCTTAGCATGTGACAATTTGTTGGATAGGTAAACAACATAACTACGACTTCCATGGGATATTTTTGCATTCTTTAAAAATTCGGCCAAAACGGAGGTTAAGAAAATCTCCTCGTTAATTTTGGACATTACTCGTTTTCGACCCTTTTTTACTAGGAAGGCCATAATGTGGCCGACTTGCATTGAATCTTAGCATGTAACAATTCGTTGGATAGATAAACAACATAACTACGACTTCCATGGGATATTTTCGCATTCTCTAAAAATTCGGCCAAAATGGAGGTTAAGAAAATCTCCTCGTTAATTTAGGACATAACCCGTTTTCAACCCTTTTTTAGTAGGAAGGACATAATGTGGCCGATTTGCATTGAATCTTAGCGTGTGACAATTCATTGGATAGGTAAACAACATAACTACGACTTCCATGGGATATTTTTGCATTCTCTAAAAATTCGGCCAAAATGGAGGTTAAGAAAATCTCCTCGTTAATTTAGGACGTTACTCGTTTTCGACCCATTTTTACTAGGAAGGCCATAAAGTGGCCGATTTGTATTGAATCTTAGCATGTGACAATTCGTTGGATAGGTAAACAACATACCTACGATTTCCATGGGATATTTTTGCATTCTCTAAAAATTCGGCCAAAAGGGTGGTTAAGAAAATCCCCTCGTTAATTTAGGACATTACTCGTTTTCGACCCTTTTTTACTAGGAAGGCCATAATGTGGCCGATTTGCATTGAATCTTAGCATGTGACAATTCGTTGGAAAGGTAAACAACATAACTACGACTTCCATGGGATATTTTTGCATTCTCTAAAAATTCGGCCAAAATGGAGGTTAAGAAAATCCTTGCGTTAATTTGGGACATTACTCGTTTTCGACCCTTTTTTACTAGGAAGGCCATAATGTGGCCGATTTGCATTGAAGCTTAGCGTGTGACAATTCGTTGGATAGGTAAACAACATAACTACGACTTCCATGGGATATTTTTGCATTCTCTAAAAATTCGGCCAAAATGGAGGTTAAGAAAATCTCGTCGTTAATTTAGGACATTACTCGTTTTCGACCCATTTTTACTAGGAAGGCCATAAAGTGGCCGATTTGTATTGAATCTTAGCATGTGACAATTTGTTGGATAGGTAAACAACATAACTACGACTTCCATGGGATATTTTTGCATTCTCTAAAAATTCGGCCAAAACAGAGGTTAAGAAAATCTCCTCGTTAATTTAGGACATTACTCGTTTTCGACCCTTTTTTACTAGGAAGGCCATAATGTGGCCGATTTGCATTGAATCTTAGCATGTGACAATTCGTTGGATAGATAAACAACATAACTACGACTTCCATGGGATATTTTTGCATTCTCTAAAAATTCGGCCAAAATGGAGGTCAAGAAAATCCTTGCGTTAATTTGGGACATTACTCGTATTCGACCCTTTTTTACTAGGAAGGCCATAATGTGGCCGATTTGCATTGAAGCTTAGCGTGTGACAATTCGTTGGATAGGTAAACAACATAACTACGACTTCCATGGGATATTTTTGCATTCTCTAAAAATTCGGCCAAAATGGAGGTTAAGAAAATCTCGTCGTTAATTTAGGACATTACTCGTTTTCGACCCATTTTTACTAGGAAGGCCATAAAGTGGCCGATTTGTATTGAATCTTAGCATGTGACAATTTGTTGGATAGGTAAACAACATAACTACGACTTCCATGGGATATTTTTGCATTCTTTAAAAATTCGGCCAAAACGGAGGTTAAGAAAATCTCCTCGTTAATTTTGGACATTACTCGTTTTCGACCCTTTTTTACTAGGAAGGCCATAATGTGGCCGACTTGCATTGAATCTTAGCATGTGACAATTCGTTGGATAGATAAACAACATAACTACGACTTCCATGGGATATTTTCGCATTCTCTAAAAATTCGGCCAAAATGGAGGTTAAGAAAATCTCCTCGTTAATTTAGGACATAACCCGTTTTCAACCCTTTTTTAGTAGGAAGGACATAATGTGGCCGTTTTGCATTGAATCTTAGTGTGTGACAATTCATTGGATAGGTAAACAACATAACTACGACTTCCATGGGATATTTTTGCATTCTCTAAAAATTCGGCCAAAATGGAGGTTAAGAAAATCTCCTCGTTAATTTAGGACGTTACTCGTTTTCGACCCATTTTTACTAGGAAGGCCATAAAGTGGCCGATTTGTATTGAATCTTAGCATGTGACAATTCGTTGGATAGGTAAACAACATAACTACGACTTCCATGGGATATTTTTGCATTCTCTAAAAATTCGGCCAAAATGGAGGTTAAGAAAATCTCCTCGTTAATTTGGGACATTACTCGTTTTCGACCCTTTTTTAGTAGGAAGGCCATAATGTGGCCGATTTGCATTGAATCTTAGCGTGTGACAATTCGTTGGATAGGTAAACAACATAACTACGACTTCCATGGGATATTTTTGCATTCTCTAAAAATTCGGCCAAAATGGAGGTTAAGAAAATCTCCTCGTTAATTTGGGACATTACTCGTTTTCGACCCTTTTTTAGTAGGAAGGCCATAATGTGGCCGATTTGCATTGAATCTTAGCGTGTGACAATTCGTTGGATAGGTAAACAACATAACTACGACTTCCATGGGATATTTTGGCATTCTCTAAAAATTCGACCAAAATGGAGGTTAAGAAAATCTCCTCGTTAATTTAGGACATTACTCGTTTTCAACCCTTTTTTAGTAGGAAGGCCATAAAGTGGTCGATTTGTATTGAATCTTAGCATGTGAAAATTCGTTGGATAGGTAAACAAAATAGCTACGACTTCCATGGGATATTTTTGCATTCTCTAAAAATTCGGCCAAAATGGAGGTTAAGAAAATCCCCTCGTTAATTTAGGACATTACTCGTTTTTGACCCTTTTTTTATAAGGAAGGCCATAAAGTGGCCGGTTTGTATTGAATCTTAGCATGGGACAATTCGTTGGATAGGTAAACAACATAGCTACGACTTCCATGGGATATTTTTGCATTTTTTAAAAATTCAGCCATAATGGAGGTTAAGAAAATCCTTGCGTTAATTTGGGACATTACTCGTTTTCGACCCTTTTTTACTAGGAAGGCCATAATGTGGCCGATTTGCATTGAATCTTAGCGTGTGACAATTCGTTGGATAGGTAAACAACATAACTACGACTTCCATGGGATATTTTTGCATTCTCTAAAAATTCGGCCAAAATGGAGGTTAAGAAAATCTCGTCGTTAATTTAGGACATTACTCGTTTTCGACCCATTTTTACTAGGAAGTCCATAAAGTGGCCGATTTGTATTGAATCTTAGCATGTGACAATTTGTTGGATAGGTAAACGACATAACTACGACTTCCATGGGATATTTTTGCATTCTCTAAAAATTCGGCCAAAACGGAGGTTAAGAAAATCTCCTCGTTAATTTAGGACATTACTCGTTTTCGACACTTTTTTACTAGGAAGGCCATAATGTGGCCGATTTGCATTGAATCTTAGCATGTGACAATTCGTTGGATAGATAAACAACATAACTACGACTTCCATGGGATTTTTTCGCATTCTCTAAAAATTCGGCCAAAATGGAGGTTAAGAAAATCTCCTCGTTAATTTAGGACATAACTCGTTTTCAACCCTTTTTTAGTAGGAAAGCCATAATGTGGCCGATTTGCATTGAATCTTAGCGTGTCACAATTCGTTGGATAGGTAAACAACATAACTACGACTTCAATGGGATATTTTTGCATTCTCTAAAAATTCGGCCAAAATGGAGGTTAAGAAAATCTCCTCGTTAATTTGGGACATTACTCGTTTTCGACCCTTTTTTAGTAGGAAGGCCATAATGTGGCCGATTTGCATTGAATCTTAGCGTGTGACAATTCGTTGGATAGGTAAACAACATAACTACGACTTCCATGGGATATTTTTGCATTCTCTAAAAATTCGGCCAAAATGGAGGTTAAGAAAATCTCCTCGTTAATTTGGGACATTACTCGTTTTCGACCCTTTTTTAGTAGGAAGGCCATAATGTGGCCGATTTGCATTGAATCTTAGCGTGTGACAATTCGTTGGATAGGTAAACAACATAACTACGACTTCCATGGGATATTTTTGCATTCTCTAAAAATTCGACCAAAATGGAGGTTAAGAAAATCTCCTCGTTAATTTAGGACATTACTCGTTTTCAACCCTTTTTTAGTAGGAAGGCCATAAAGTGGTCGATTTGTATTGAATCTTAGCATGTGAAAATTCGTTGGATAGGTAAACAAAATAGCTACGACTTCCATGGGATATTTTTGCATTCTCTAAAAATTCGGCCAAAATGGAGGTTAAGAAAATCCCCTCGTTAATTTAGGACATTACTCGTTTTCGACCCTTTTTTTATAAGGAAGGCCATAAAGTGGCCGGTTTGTATTGAATCTTAGCATGGGACAATTCGTTGGATAGGTAAACAACATAGCTACGACTTCCATGGGATATTTTTGCATTTTTTAAAAATTCAGCCATAATGGAGGTTAAGAAAATCCTTGCGTTAATTTGGGACATTACTCGTTTTCGACCCTTTTTTACTAGGAAGGCCATAATGTGGCCGATTTGCATTGAATCTTAGCGTGTGACAATTCGTTGGATAGGTAAACAACATAACTACGACTTCCATGGGATATTTTTGCATTCTCTAAAAATTCGGCCAAAATGGAGGTTAAGAAAATCTCGTCGTTAATTTAGGACATTACTCGTTTTCGACCCATTTTTACTAGGAAGTCCATAAAGTGGCCGATTTGTATTGAATCTTAGCATGTGACAATTTGTTGGATAGGTAAACGACATAACTACGACTTCCATGGGATATTTTTGCATTCTCTAAAAATTCGGCCAAAACGGAGGTTAAGAAAATCTCCTCGTTAATTTAGGACATTACTCGTTTTCGACACTTTTTTACTAGGAAGGCCATAATGTGGCCGATTTGCATTGAATCTTAGCATGTGACAATTCGTTGGATAGATAAACAACATAACTACGACTTCCATGGGATTTTTTCGCATTCTCTAAAAATTCGGCCAAAATGGAGGTTAAGAAAATCTCCTCGTTAATTTAGGACATAACTCGTTTTCAACCCTTCTTTAGTAGGAAAGCCATAATGTGGCCGATTTGCATTGAATCTTAGCGTGTCACAATTCGTTGGATAGGTAAACAACATAACTACGACTTCAATGGGATATTTTTGCATTCTCTAAAAATTCGGCCAAAATGGAGGTTAAGAAAATCTCCTCGTTAATTTAGGACATTACTCGTTTTCGACCCATTTTTACTAGGAAGGCCATAAAGTGGCCGATTTGTATTGAATCTTAGCATGTGACAATTCGTTGGATAGGTAAACAACATAACTACGACTTCCATGGGATATTTTTGCATTCTCTAAAAATTCGGCCAAAATGGAGGTTAAGAAAATCTCCTCGTTAATTTAGGACATTACTCGTTTTCGACCCATTTTTACTAGGAAGGCCATAAAGTGGCCGATTTGTATTGAATCTTAGCATGTGACAATTCGTTGGATAGGTAAACAACATAACTACGACTTCCATGGGATATTTTTGCATTCTCTAAAAATTCGGCCAAAATGGAGGTTAAGAAAATCTCCTCGTTAATTTAGGACATTACTCGTTTTCGACCCATTTTTACTAGGAAGGCCATAAAGTGGCCGATTTGTATTGAATCTTAGCATGTGACAATTCGTTGGATAGGTAAACAACATAACTACGACTTCCATGGGATATTTTTGCATTCTCTAAAAATTCGGCCAAAATGGAGGTTAAGAAAATCTCCTCGTTAATTTGGGACATTACTCGTTTTCGACCCTTTTTTAGTAGGAAGGCCATAATGTGGCCGATTTGCATTGAATCTTAGCGTGTGACAATTCGTTGGATAGGTAAACAACATAACTACGACTTCCATGGGATATTTTTGCATTCTCTAAAAATTCGACCAAAATGGAGGTTAAGAAAATCTCCTCGTTAATTTAGGACATTACTCGTTTTCAACCCTTTTTTAGTAGGAAGGCCATAAAGTGGTCGATTTGTATTGAATCTTAGCATGTGAAAATTCGTTGGATAGGTAAACAAAATAGCTACGACTTCCATGGGATATTTTTGCATTCTCTAAAAATTCGGCCAAAATGGAGGTTAAGAAAATCCCCTCGTTAATTTAGGACATTACTCGTTTTCGACCCTTTTTTTATAAGGAAGGCCATAAAGTGGCCGGTTTGTATTGAATCTTAGCATGGGACAATTCGTTGGATAGGTAAACAACATAGCTACGACTTCCATGGGATATTTTTGCATTTTTTAAAAATTCAGCCATAATGGAGGTTAAGAAAATCCTTGCGTTAATTTGGGACATTACTCGTTTTCGACCCTTTTTTACTAGGAAGGCCATAATGTGGCCGATTTGCATTGAATCTTAGCGTGTGACAATTCGTTGGATAGGTAAACAACATAACTACGACTTCCATGGGATATTTTTGCATTCTCTAAAAATTCGGCCAAAATGGAGGTTAAGAAAACTCGTCGTTAATTTAGGACATTACTCGTTTTCGACCCATTTTTACTAGGAAGTCCATAAAGTGGCCGATTTGTATTGAATCTTAGCATGTGACAATTTGTTGGATAGGTAAACGACATAACTACGACTTCCATGGGATATTTTTGCATTCTCTAAAAATTCGGCCAAAACGGAGGTTAAGAAAATCTCCTCGTTAATTTAGGACATTACTCGTTTTCGACACTTTTTTACTAGGACGGCCATAATGTGGCCGATTTGCATTGAATCTTAGCATGTGACAATTCGTTGGATAGATAAACAACATAACTACGACTTCCATGGGATTTTTTCGCATTCTCTAAAAATTCGGCCAAAATGGAGGTTAAGAAAATCTCCTCGTTAATTTAGGACATAACTCGTTTTCAACCCTTTTTTAGTAGGAAAGCCATAATGTGGCCGATTTGCATTGAATCTTAGCGTGTCACAATTCGTTGGATAGGTAAACAACATAACTACGACTTCAATGGGATATTTTTGCATTCTCTAAAAATTCGGCCAAAATGGAGGTTAAGAAAATCTCCTCGTTAATTTAGGACATTACTCGTTTTCGACCCATTTTTACTAGGAAGGCCATAAAGTGGCCGATTTGTATTGAATCTTAGCATGTGACAATTCGTTGGATAGGTAAACAACATAACTACGACTTCCATGGGATATTTTTGCATTCTCTAAAAATTCGGCCAAAATGGAGGTTAAGAAAATCTCCTCGTTAATTTAGGACATTACTCGTTTTCGACCCATTTTTACTAGGAAGGCCATAAAGTGGCCGATTTGTATTGAATCTTAGCATGTGACAATTCGTTGGATAGGTAAACAACATAACTACGACTTCCATGGGATATTTTTGCATTCTCTAAAAATTCGGCCAAAATGGAGGTTAAGAAAATCTCCTCGTTAATTTAGGACATTACTCGTTTTCGACCCATTTTTACTAGGAAGGCCATAAAGTGGCCGATTTGTATTGAATCTTAGCATGTGACAATTCGTTGGATAGGTAAACAACATAACTACGACTTCCATGGGATATTTTGGCATTCTCTAAAAATTCGGCCAAAATGGAGGTTAAGAAAATCTCCTCGTTAATTTGGGACATTACTCGTTTTCGACCCTTTTTTAGTAGGAAGGCCATAATGTGGCCGATTTGCATTGAATCTTAGCGTGTGACAATTCGTTGGATAGGTAAACAACATAACTACGACTTCCATGGGATATTTTTGCATTCTCTAAAAATTCGACCAAAATGGAGGTTAAGAAAATCTCCTCGTTAATTTAGGACATTACTCGTTTTCAACCCTTTTTTAGTAGGAAGGCCATAAAGTGGTCGATTTGTATTGAATCTTAGCATGTGAAAATTCGTTGGATAGGTAAACAAAATAGCTACGACTTCCATGAGATATTTTTGCATTCTCTAAAAATTCGGCCAAAATGGAGGTTAAGAAAATCCCCTCGTTAATTTAGGACATTACTCGTTTTCGACCCTTTTTTTATAAGGAAGGCCATAAAGTGGCCGGTTTGTATTGAATCTTAGCATGGGACAATTCGTTGGATAGGTAAACAACATAGCTACGACTTCCATGGGATATTTTTGCATTTTTTAAAAATTCAGCCATAATGGAGGTTAAGAAAATCCTTGCGTTAATTTGGGACATTACTCGTTTTCGACCCTTTTTTACTAGGAAGGCCATAATGTGGCCGATTTGCATTGAATCTTAGCGTGTGACAATTCGTTGGATAGGTAAACAACATAACTACGACTTCCATGGGATATTTTTGCATTCTCTAAAAATTCGGCCAAAATGGAGGTTAAGAAAATCTCGTCGTTAATTTAGGACATTACTCGTTTTCGACCCATTTTTACTAGGAAGGCCATAAAGTGGCCGATTTGTATTGAATCTTAGCATGTGACAATTTGTTGGATAGGTAAACGACATAACTACGACTTCCATGGGATATTTTTGCATTCTCTAAAAATTCGGCCAAAACGGAGGTTAAGAAAATCTCCTCGTTAATTTAGGACATTACTCGTTTTCGACACTTTTTTACTAGGAAGGCCATAATGTGGCCGATTTGCATTGAATCTTAGCATGTGACAATTCGTTGGATAGATAAACAACATAACTACGACTTCCATGGGATTTTTTCGCATTCTCTAAAAATTCGGCCAAAATGGAGGTTAAGAAAATCTCCTCGTTAATTTAGGACATAACTCGTTTTCAACCCTTTTTTAGTAGGAAAGCCATAATGTGGCCGATTTGCATTGAATCTTAGCATGTCACAATTCGTTGGATAGGTAAACAACATAACTACGACTTCAATGGGATATTTTTGCATTCTCTAAAAATTCGGCCAAAATGGAGGTTAAGAAAATCTCCTCGTTAATTTAGGACATTACTCGTTTTCGACCCATTTTTACTAGGAAGGCCATAAAGTGGCCGATTTGTATTGAATCTTAGCATGTGACAATTCGTTGGATAGGTAAACAACATAACTACGACTTCCATGGGATATTTTTGCATTCTCTAAAAATTCGGCCAAAATGGAGGTTAAGAAAATCTCCTCGTTAATTTAGGACATTACTCGTTTTCGACCCATTTTTACTAGGAAGGCCATAAAGTGGCCGATTTGTATTGAATCTTAGCATGTGACAATTCGTTGGATAGGTAAACAACATAACTACGACTTCCATGGGATATTTTTGCATTCTCTAAAAATTCGGCCAAAATGGAGGTTAAGAAAATCTCCTCGTTAATTTAGGACATTACTCGTTTTCGACCCATTTTTACTAGGAAGGCCATAAAGTGGCCGATTTGTATTGAATCTTAGCATGTGACAATTCGTTGGATAGGTAAACAACATAACTACGACTTCCATGGGATATTTTGGCATTCTCTAAAAATTCGGCCAAAATGGAGGTTAAGAAAATCTCCTCGTTAATTTGGGACATTACTCGTTTTCGACCCTTTTTTAGTAGGAAGGCCATAATGTGGCCGATTTGCATTGAATCTTAGCGTGTGACAATTCGTTGGATAGGTAAACAACATAACTACGACTTCCATGGGATATTTTTGCATTCTCTAAAAATTCGACCAAAATGGAGGTTAAGAAAATCTCCTCGTTAATTTAGGACATTACTCGTTTTCAACCCTTTTTTAGTAGGAAGGCCATAAAGTGGTCGATTTGTATTGAATCTTAGCATGTGAAAATTCGTTGGATAGGTAAACAAAATAGCTACGACTTCCATGAGATATTTTTGCATTCTCTAAAAATTCGGCCAAAATGGAGGTTAAGAAAATCCCCTCGTTAATTTAGGACATTACTCGTTTTCGACCCTTTTTTTATAAGGAAGGCCATAAAGTGGCCGGTTTGTATTGAATCTTAGCATGGGACAATTCGTTGGATAGGTAAACAACATAGCTACGACTTCCATGGGATATTTTTGCATTTTTTAAAAATTCAGCCATAATGGAGGTTAAGAAAATCCTTGCGTTAATTTGGGACATTACTCGTTTTCGACCCTTTTTTACTAGGAAGGCCATAATGTGGCCGATTTGCATTGAATCTTAGCGTGTGACAATTCGTTGGATAGGTAAACAACATAACTACGACTTCCATGGGATATTTTTGCATTCTCTAAAAATTCGGCCAAAATGGAGGTTAAGAAAATCTCGTCGTTAATTTAGGACATTACTCGTTTTCGACCCATTTTTACTAGGAAGGCCATAAAGTGGCCGATTTGTATTGAATCTTAGCATGTGACAATTTGTTGGATAGGTAAACGACATAACTACGACTTCCATGGGATATTTTTGCATTCTCTAAAAATTCGGCCAAAACGGAGGTTAAGAAAATCTCCTCGTTAATTTAGGACATTACTCGTTTTCGACACTTTTTTACTAGGAAGGCCATAATGTGGCCGATTTGCATTGAATCTTAGCATGTGACAATTCGTTGGATAGATAAACAACATAACTACGACTTCCATGGGATTTTTTCGCATTCTCTAAAAATTCGGCCAAAATGGAGGTTAAGAAAATCTCCTCGTTAATTTAGGACATAACTCGTTTTCAACCCTTTTTTAGTAGGAAAGCCATAATGTGGCCGATTTGCATTGAATCTTAGCATGTCACAATTCGTTGGATAGGTAAACAACATAACTACGACTTCAATGGGATATTTTTGCATTCTCTAAAAATTCGGCCAAAATGGAGGTTAAGAAAATCTCCTCGTTAATTTAGGACATTACTCGTTTTCGACCCATTTTTACTAGGAAGGCCATAAAGTGGCCGATTTGTATTGAATCTTAGCATGTGACAATTCGTTGGATAGGTAAACAACATAACTACGACTTCCATGGGATATTTTTGCATTCTCTAAAAATTCGGCCAAAATGGAGGTTAAGAAAATCTCCTCGTTAATTTAGGACATTACTCGTTTTCGACCCATTTTTACTAGGAAGGCCATAAAGTGGCCGATTTGTATTGAATCTTAGCATGTGACAATTCGTTGGATAGGTAAACAACATAACTACGACTTCCATGGGATATTTTTGCATTCTCGAAAAATTCGGCCAAAATGGAGGTTAAGAAAATCTCCTCGTTAATTTAGGACATTACTCGTTTTCGACCCATTTTTACTAGGAAGGCCATAAAGTGGCCGATTTGTATTGAATCTTAGCATGTGACAATTCGTTGGATAGGTAAACAACATAACTACGACTTCCATGGGATATTTTTGCATTCTCTAAAAATTCGGCCAAAATGGAGGTTAAGAAAATCTCCTCGTTAATTTAGGACATTACTCGTTTTCGACCCATTTTTACTAGGAAGGCCATAAAGTGGCCGATTTGTATTGAATCTTAGCATGTGACAATTTGTTGGATAGGTAAACAACATAACTACGACTTCCATGGGATATTTTTGCATTCTCTAAAAATTCGGCCAAAACGGAGGTTAAGAAAATCTCCTCGTTAATTTAGGACATTACTCGTTTTTGACCCTTTTTTACTAGGAAGGCCATAATGTGGCCGATTCGCATTGAATCTTAGCATGTGACAATTCGTTGGATAGATAAACAACATAACTACGACTTCCATGGGATATTTTCGCATTCTCTAAAAATTCGGCCAAAATGGAGGTTAAGATAATCTCCTCGTTAATTTAGGACATAACTCGTTTTCAACCCTTTTTTAGTAGGAAGGCCATAATGTGGCCGATTTGCATTGAATCTTAGCGTGTGACAATTCGTTGGATAGGTAAACAACATAACTACGACTTCCATGGGATATTTTTGCATTCTCTAAAAATTCGGCCAAAATGGAGGTTAAGAAAATCTCCTCGTTAATTTAGGACGTTACTCGTTTTCGACCCATTTTTACTAGGAAGGCCATAAAGTGGCCGATTTGTATTGAATCTTAGCATGTGACAATTCGTTGGATAGGTAAACAACATACCTACGATTTCCATGGGATATTTTTGCATTCTCTAAAAATTCGGCCAAAAGGGAGGTTAAGAAAATCCCCTCGTTAATTTAGGACATTACTCGTTTTCGACCCTTTTTTACTAGGAAGGCCATAATGTGGTCGATTTGCATTGAATCTTAGCCTGTGACAATTCGTTGGAAAGGTAAACAACATAACTACGACTTCCATGGGATATTTTTGCATTCTCTAAAAATTCGGCCAAAATGGAGGTTAAGAAAATCTCCTCGTTAATTTGGGACATTACTCGTTTTCGACCCTTTTTTAGTAGGAAGGCCATAATGTGGCCGATTTGCATTGAATCTTAGCGTGTGACAATTCGTTGGATAGGTAAACAACATAACTACGACTTCCATGGGATATTTTTGCATTCTCTAAAAATTCGACCAAAATGGAGGTTAAGAAAATCTCCTCGTTAATTTAGGACATTACTCGTTTTCAACCCTTTTTTAGTAGGAAGGCCATAAAGTGGTCGATTTGTATTGAATCTTAGCATGTGAAAATTCGTTGGATAGGTAAACAAAATAGCTACGACTTCCATGGGATATTTTTGCATTCTCTAAAAATTCGGCCAAAATGGAGGTTAAGAAAATCTCCTCGTTAATTTAGGACATTACTCGTTTTCGACCCATTTTTACTAGGAAGGCCATAAAGTGGCCGATTTGTATTGAATCTTAGCATGTGACAATTCGTTGGATAGGTAAACAACATAACTACGACTTCCATGGGATATTTTTGCATTCTCTAAAAATTCGGCCAAAATGGAGGTTAAGAAAATCTCCTCGTTAATTTAGGACATTACTCGTTTTCGACCCATTTTTACTAGGAAGGCCATAAAGTGGCCGATTTGTATTGAATCTTAGCATGTGACAATTCGTTGGATAGGTAAACAACATAACTACGACTTCCATGGGATATTTTTGCATTCTCTAAAAATTCGGCCAAAATGGAGGTTAAGAAAATCTCCTCGTTAATTTAGGACATTACTCGTTTTCGACCCATTTTTACTAGGAAGGCCATAAAGTGGCCGATTTGTATTGAATCTTAGCATGTGACAATTCGTTGGATAGGTAAACAACATAACTACGACTTCCATGGGATATTTTTGCATTCTCTAAAAATTCGGCCAAAATGGAGGTTAAGAAAATCTCCTCGTTAATTTAGGACATTACTCGTTTTCGACCCATTTTTACTAGGAAGGCCATAAAGTGGCCGATTTGTATTGAATCTTAGCATGTGACAATTTGTTGGATAGGTAAACAACATAACTACGACTTCCATGGGATATTTTTGCATTCTCTAAAAATTCGGCCAAAACGGAGGTTAAGAAAATCTCCTCGTTAATTTAGGACATTACTCGTTTTTGACCCTTTTTTACTAGGAAGGCCATAATGTGGCCGATTCGCATTGAATCTTAGCATGTGACAATTCGTTGGATAGATAAACAACATAACTACGACTTCCATGGGATATTTTCGCATTCTCTAAAAATTCGGCCAAAATGGAGGTTAAGATAATCTCCTCGTTAATTTTGGACATAACTCGTTTTCAACCCTTTTTTAGTAGGAAGGCCATAATGTGGCCGATTTGCATTGAATCTTAGCGTGTGACAATTCGTTGGATAGGTAAACAACATAACTACGACTTCCATGGGATATTTTTGCATTCTCTAAAAATTCGGCCAAAATGGAGGTTAAGAAAATCTCCTCGTTAATTTAGGACGTTACTCGTTTTCGACCCATTTTTACTAGGAAGGCCATAAAGTGGCCGATTTGTATTGAATCTTAGCATGTGACAATTCGTTGGATAGGTAAACAACATACCTACGATTTCCATGGGATATTTTTGCATTCTCTAAAAATTCGGCCAAAAGGGAGGTTAAGAAAATCCCCTCGTTAATTTAGGACATTACTCGTTTTCGACCCTTTTTTACTAGGAAGGCCATAATGTGGCCGATTTGCATTGAATCTTAGCCTGTGACAATTCGTTGGAAAGGTAAACAACATAACTACGACTTCCATGGGATATTTTTGCATTCTCTAAAAATTCGGCCAAAATGGAGGTTAAGAAAATCTCCTCGTTAATTTGGGACATTACTCGTTTTCGACCCTTTTTAGTAGGAAGGCCATAATGTGGCCGATTTGCATTGAATCTTAGCGTGTGACAATTCGTTGGATAGGTAAACAACATAACTACGACTTCCATGGGATATTTTTGCATTCTCTAAAAATTCGACCAAAATGGAGGTTAAGAAAATCTCCTCGTTAATTTAGGACATTACTCGTTTTCAACCCTTTTTTAGTAGGAAGGCCATAAAGTGGTCGATTTGTATTGAATCTTAGCATGTGAAAATTCGTTGGATAGGTAAACAAAATAGCTACGACTTCCATGGGATATTTTTGCATTCTCTAAAAATTCGGCCAAAATGGAGGTTAAGAAAATCCCCTCGTTAATTTAGGACATTACTCGTTTTCGACCCTTTTTTTATAAGGAAGGCCATAAAGTGGCCGGTTTGTATTGAATCTTAGCATGGGACAATTCGTTGGATAGGTAAACAACATAGCTACGACTTCCATGGGATATTTTTGCATTTTTTAAAAATTCAGCCATAATGGAGGTTAAGAAAATCCTTGCGTTAATTTGGGACATTACTCGTTTTCGACCCTTTTTTACTAGGAAGGCCATAATGTGGCCGATTTGCATTGAATATTAGCGTGTGACAATTCGTTGGATAGGTAAACAACATAACTACGACTTCCATGGGATATTTTTGCATTCTCTAAAAATTCGGCCAAAATGGAGGCTAAGAAAATCTCGTTGTTAATTTAGGACATTACTCGTTTTCGACCCATTTTTACTAGGAAGGCCATAAAGTGGCCGATTTGTATTGAATCTTAGCATGTGACAATTTGTTGGATAGGTAAACGACATAACTACGACTTCCATGGGATATTTTTGCATTCTCTAAAAATTCGGCCAAAACGGAGGTTAAGAAAATCTCCTCGTTAATTTAGGACATTACTCGTTTTCGACCCTTTTTTACTAGGAAGGCCATAATGTGGCCGATTTGCATTGAATCTTAGCATGTGACAATTCGTTGGATAGATAAACAACATAACTACGACTTCCATGGGATATTTTCGCATTCTCTAAAAATTCGGCCAAAATGGAGGTTAAGAAAATCTCCTCGTTAATTTAGGACATAACTCGTTTTCAACCCTTTTTTAGTAGGAAAGCCATAATGTGGCAGATTTGCATTGAATCTTAGCGTGTCACAATTCGTTGGATAGGTAAACAACATAACTACGACTTCAATGGGATATTTTTGCATTCTCTAAAAATTCGGCCAAAATGGAGGTTAAGAAAATCTCCTCGTTAATTTAGGACATTACTCGTTTTCGACCCATTTTTACTAGGAAGGCCATAAAGTGGCCGATTTGTATTGAATCTTAGCATGTGACAATTCGTTGGATAGGTAAACAACATAACTACGAATTCCATGGGATATTTTTGCATTCTCTAAAAATTCGGCCAAAATGGAGGTTAAGAAAATCTCCTCGTTAATTTAGGACATTACTCGTTTTCGACCCATTTTTACTAGGAAGGCCATAAAGTGGCCGATTTGTATTGAATCTTAGCATGTGACAATTCGTTGGATAGGTAAACAACATAACTACGACTTCCATGGGATATTTTTGCATTCTCTAAAAATTCGGCCAAAATGGAGGTTAAGAAAATCTCCTCGTTAATTTAGGACATTACTCGTTTTCGACCCATTTTTACTAGGAAGGCCATAAAGTGGCCGATTTGTATTGAATCTTAGCATGTGACAATTTGTTGGATAGGTAAACAACATAACTACGACTTCCATGGGATATTTTTGCATTCTCTAAAAATTCGGCCAAAACGGAGGTTAAGAAAATCCCCTCGTTAATTTAGGACATTACTCGTTTTTGACCCTTTTTTACTAGGAAGGCCATAATGTGGCCGATTTGCATTGAATCTTAGCATGTGACAGTTCGTTGGATAAATAAACAACATAACTACGACTTCCATGGGATATTTTCGCATTCTCTAAAAATTCGGCCAAAATGGAGGTTAAGAAAATCTCCTCGTTAATTTAGGACATAACTCGTTTTCAACCCTTTTTTAGTAGGAAGGCCATAATGTGGCCGATTTGCATTGAATCTTAGCGTGTGACAATTCGTTGGATAGGTAAACAACATAACTACGACTTCCATGGGATATTTTTGCATTCTCTAAAAATTCGGCCAAAATGGAGGTTAAGAAAATCTCCTCGTTAATTTAGGACGTTACTCGTTTTCGACCCATTTTTACTAGGAAGGCCATAAAGAGGCCGATTTGTATTGAATCTTAGCATGTGACAATTCGTTGGATAGGTAAACAACATACCTACGATTTCCATGGGATATTTTTGCATTCTCTAAAAATTCGGCCAAAAGGGAGGTTAAGAAAATCCCCTCGTTAATTTAGGACATTACTCGTTTTCGACCCTTTTTTACTAGGAAGGCCATAATGTGGCCGATTTGCATTGAATCTTAGCATGTGACAATTCGTTGGAAAGGTAAACAACATAACTACGACTTCCATGGGATATTTTTGCATTCTCTAAAAATTCGGCCAAAATGGAGGTTAAGAAAATCTCCTCGTTAATTTGGGACATTACTCGTTTTCGACCCTTTTTTAGTAGGAAGGCCATAATGTGGCCGATTTGCATTGAATCTTAGCGTGTGACAATTCGTTGGATAGGTAAACAACATAACTACGACTTCCATGGGATATTTTTGCATTCTCTAAAAATTCGACCAAAATGGAGGTTAAGAAAATCTCCTCGTTAATTTAGGACATTACTCGTTTTCAACCCTTTTTTAGTAGGAAGGCCATAAAGTGGCCGATTTGTATTGAATCTTAGCATGTGACAATTCGTTGGATAGGTAAACAACATACCTACGATTTCCATGGGATATTTTTGCATTCTCTAAAAATTCGGCCAAAATGGAGGTTAAGAAAATCCCCTCGTTAATTTAGGACATTACTCGTTTTCGACCCTTTTTTTATAAGGAAGGCCATAAAGTGGCCGGTTTGTATTGAATCTTAGCATGGGACAATTCGTTGGATAGGTAAACAACATAGCTACGACTTCCATGGGATATTTTTGCATTTTTTAAAAATTCAGCCAAAATGGAGGTTAAGAAAATCCTTGCGTTAATTTGGGACATTACTCGTTTTCGACCCTTTTTTACTAGGAAAGCCATAATGTGGCCGATTTGCATTGAATCTTAGCGTGTGACAATTCGTTGGATAGGTAAACAACATAACTACGACTTCCATGGGATATTTTTGCATTCTCTAAAAATTCGGCCAAAATGGAGGTTAAGAAAATCTCGTCGTTAATTTAGGACATTACTCGTTTTCGACCCATTTTTACTAGGAAGGCCATAAAGTGGCCGATTTGTATTGAATCTTAGCATGTGACAATTTGTTGGATAGGTAAACAACATAACTACGACTTCCATGGGATATTTTTGCATTCTCTAAAAATTCGGCCAAAATGGAGGTTAAGAAAATCTCCTCGTTAATTTAGGACATTACTCGTTTTCAACCCTTTTTTAGTAGGAAGGCCATAAAGTGGCCGATTTGTATTGAATCTTAGCATGTGACAATTCGTTGGATAGGTAAACAACATACCTACGATTTCCATGGGATATTTTTGCATTCTCTAAAAATTCGGCCAAAATGGAGGTTAAGAAAATCCCCTCGTTAATTTAGGACATTACTCGTTTTCGACCCTTTTTTTATAAGGAAGGCCATAAAGTGGCCGGTTTGTATTGAATCTTAGCATGGGACAATTCGTTGGATAGGTAAACAACATAGCTACGACTTCCATGGGATATTTTTGCATTTTTTAAAAATTCAGCCAAAATGGAGGTTAAGAAAATCCTTGCGTTAATTTGGGACATTACTCGTTTTCGACCCTTTTTTACTAGGAAAGCCATAATGTGGCCGATTTGCATTGAATCTTAGCGTGTGACAATTCGTTGGATAGGTAAACAACATAACTACGACTTCCATGGGATATTTTTGCATTCTCTAAAAATTCGGCCAAAATGGAGGTTAAGAAAATCTCCTCGTTAATTTAGGACATTACTCGTTTTCGACCCATTTTTACTAGGAAGGCCATAAAGTGGCCGATTTGTATTGAATCTTAGCATGTGACAATTTGTTGGATAGGTAAACAACATAACTACGACTTCCATGGGATATTTTTGCATTCTCTAAAAATTCGGCCAAAACGGAGGTTAAGAAAATCCCCTCGTTAATTTAGGACATTACTCGTTTTTGACCCTTTTTTACTAGGAAGGCCATAATGTGGCCGATTTGCATTGAATCTTAGCATGTGACAGTTCGTTGGATAAATAAACAACATAACTACGACTTCCATGGGATATTTTCGCATTCTCTAAAAATTCGGCCAAAATGGAGGTTAAGAAAATCTCCTCGTTAATTTAGGACATAACTCGTTTTCAACCCTTTTTTAGTAGGAAGGCCATAATGTGGCCGATTTGCATTGAATCTTAGCGTGTGACAATTCGTTGGATAGGTAAACAACATAACTACGACTTCCATGGGATATTTTTGCATTCTCTAAAAATTCGGCCAAAATGGAGGTTAAGAAAATCTCCTCGTTAATTTAGGACGTTACTCGTTTTCGACCCATTTTTACTAGGAAGGCCATAAAGAGGCCGATTTGTATTGAATCTTAGCATGTGACAATTCGTTGGATAGGTAAACAACATACCTACGATTTCCATGGGATATTTTTGCATTCTCTAAAAATTCGGCCAAAAGGGAGGTTAAGAAAATCCCCTCGTTAATTTAGGACATTACTCGTTTTCGACCCTTTTTTACTAGGAAGGCCATAATGTGGCCGATTTGCATTGAATCTTAGCATGTGACAATTCGTTGGAAAGGTAAACAACATAACTACGACTTCCATGGGATATTTTTGCATTCTCTAAAAATTCGGCCAAAATGGAGGTTAAGAAAATCTCCTCGTTAATTTGGGACATTACTCGTTTTCGACCCTTTTTTAGTAGGAAGGCCATAATGTGGCCGATTTGCATTGAATCTTAGCGTGTGACAATTCGTTGGATAGGTAAACAACATAACTACGACTTCCATGGGATATTTTTGCATTCTCTAAAAATTCGACCAAAATGGAGGTTAAGAAAATCTCCTCGTTAATTTAGGACATTACTCGTTTTCAACCCTTTTTTAGTAGGAAGGCCATAAAGTGGCCGATTTGTATTGAATCTTAGCATGTGACAATTCGTTGGATAGGTAAACAACATACCTACGATTTCCATGGGATATTTTTGCATTCTCTAAAAATTCGGCCAAAATGGAGGTTAAGAAAATCCCCTCGTTAATTTAGGACATTACTCGTTTTCGACCCTTTTTTTATAAGGAAGGCCATAAAGTGGCCGGTTTGTATTGAATCTTAGCATGGGACAATTCGTTGGATAGGTAAACAACATAGCTACGACTTCCATGGGATATTTTTGCATTTTTTAAAAATTCAGCCAAAATGGAGGTTAAGAAAATCCTTGCGTTAATTTGGGACATTACTCGTTTTCGACCCTTTTTTACTAGGAAAGCCATAATGTGGCCGATTTGCATTGAATCTTAGCGTGTGACAATTCGTTGGATAGGTAAACAACATAACTACGACTTCCATGGGATATTTTTGCATTCTCTAAAAATTCGGCCAAAATGGAGGTTAAGAAAATCTCGTCGTTAATTTAGGACATTACTCGTTTTCGACCCATTTTTACTAGGAAGGCCATAAAGTGGCCGATTTGTATTGAATCTTAGCATGTGACAATTTGTTGGATAGGTAAACAACATAACTACGACTTCCATGGGATATTTTTGCATTCTCTAAAAATTCGGCCAAAATGGAGGTTAAGAAAATCTCCTCGTTAATTTAGGACATTACTCGTTTTCAACCCTTTTTTAGTAGGAAGGCCATAAAGTGGCCGATTTGTATTGAATCTTAGCATGTGACAATTCGTTGGATAGGTAAACAACATACCTACGATTTCCATGGGATATTTTTGCATTCTCTAAAAATTCGGCCAAAATGGAGGTTAAGAAAATCCCCTCGTTAATTTAGGACATTACTCGTTTTCGACCCTTTTTTTATAAGGAAGGCCATAAAGTGGCCGGTTTGTATTGAATCTTAGCATGGGACAATTCGTTGGATAGGTAAACAACATAGCTACGACTTCCATGGGATATTTTTGCATTTTTTAAAAATTCAGCCAAAATGGAGGTTAAGAAAATCCTTGCGTTAATTTGGGACATTACTCGTTTTCGACCCTTTTTTACTAGGAAAGCCATAATGTGGCCGATTTGCATTGAATCTTAGCGTGTGACAATTCGTTGGATAGGTAAACAACATAACTACGACTTCCATGGGATATTTTTGCATTCTCTAAAAATTCGGCCAAAATGGAGGTTAAGAAAATCTCGTCGTTAATTTAGGACATTACTCGTTTTCGACCCATTTTTACTAGGAAGGCCATAAAGTGGCCGATTTGTATTGAATCTTAGCATGTGACAATTTGTTGGATAGGTAAACAACATAACTACGACTTCCATGGGATATTTTTGCATTCTCTAAAAATTCGGCCAAAATGGAGGTTAAGAAAATCTCCTCGTTAATTTAGGACATTACTCGTTTTCAACCCTTTTTTAGTAGGAAGGCCATAAAGTGGTCGATTTGTATTGAATCTTAGCATGTGACAATTCGTTGGATAGGTAAACAACATAGCTACGACTTCCATGGGATATTTTTGCATTCTCTAAAAATTCGGCCAAAATGGAGGTTAAGAAAATCTCCTCGTTAATTTAGGACATTACTCGTTTTCGACCCATTTTTACTAGGAAGGCCATAAAGTGGCCGATTTGTATTGAATCTTAGCATGTGACAATTCGTTGGATAGGTAAACAACATAGCTACGACTTCCATGGGATATTTTTGCATTCTCTAAAAATTCGGCCAAAATGGAGGTTAAGAAAATATCCTCGTTAATTTAGGACATTACTCATTTTCGACCCATTTTTACTAGGAAGGCCATAAAGTGGCCGATTTGTATTGAATCTTAGCATGTGACAATTCGTTGGATAGGTAAACAACATAACTACGACTTCCATGGGATATTTTCGCATTCTCTAAAAATTCGGCCAAAATGGAGGTTAAGAAAATCTCCTCGTTAATTTAGGACATTACTCGTTTTCGACCCATTTTTACTAGGAAGGCCATAAAGTGGCCGATTTGTATTGAATCTTAGCATGTGACAATTCGTTGGATAGGTAAACAACATAACTACGACTTCCATGGGATATTTTTGCATTCTCTAAAAATTCGGCCAAAATGGAGGTTAAGAAAATCTCCTCGTTAATTTAGGACATTACTCGTTTTCGACCCATTTTTACTAGGAAGGCCATAAAGTGGCCGATTTGTATTGAATCTTAGCATGTGACAATTTGTTGGATAGGTAAACAACATAACCACGACTTCCATGGGATATTTTTGCATTCTCTAAAAATTCGGCCAAAACGGAGGTTAAGAAAATCTCCTCGTTAATTTAGGACATTACTCGTTTTTGACCCTTTTTTACTAGGAAGGCCATAATGTGGCCGATTTGCATTGAATCTTAGCATGTGACAGTTCGTTGGATAGATAAACAACATAACTACGACTTCCATGGGATATTTTCGCATTCTCTAAAAATTCGGCCAAAATGGAGGTTAAGAAAATCTCCTCGTTAATTTAGGACATAACTCGTTTTCAACCCTTTTTTAGTAGGAAGGCCATAATGTGGCCGATTTGCATTGAATCTTAGCGTGTGACAATTCGTTGGATAGGTAAACAACATAACTACGACTTCCATGGGATATTTTTGCATTCTCTAAAAATTCGGCCAAAATGGAGGTTAAGAAAATCTCCTCGTTAATTTAGGACGTTACTCGTTTTCGACCCATTTTTACTAGGAAGGCCATAAAGTGGCCGATTTGTATTGAATCTTAGCATGTGACAATTCGTTGGATAGGTAAACAACATACCTACGATTTCCATGGGATATTTTTGCATTCTCTAAAAATTCGGCCAAAAGGGAGGTTAAGAAAATCCCCTCGTTAATTTAGGACATTACTCGTTTTCGACCCTTTTTTACTAGGAAGGCCTTGGCCGATTTGCATTGAATCTTAGCATGTGACAATTCGTTGGAAAGGTAAACAACATAACTACGACTTCCATGGGATATTTTTGCATTCTCTAAAAATTCGGCCAAAATGGAGGTTAAGAAAATCTCCTCGTTAATTTGGGACATTACTCGTTTTCGACCCTTTTTTAGTAGGAAGGCCATAATGTGGCCGATTTGCATTGAATCTTAGCGTGTGACAATTCGTTGGATAGGTAAACAACATAACTACGACTTCCATGGGATATTTTTGCATTCTCTAAAAATTCGACCAAAATGGAGGTTAAGAAAATCTCCTCGTTAATTTAGGACATTACTCGTTTTCAACCCTTTTTTAGTAGGAAGGCCATAAAGTGGCCGATTTGTATTGAATCTTAGCATGTGACAATTCGTTGGATAGGTAAACAACATACCTACGATTTCCATGGGATATTTTTGCATTCTCTAAAAATTCGGCCAAAATGGAGGTTAAGAAAATCCCCTCGTTAATTTAGGACATTACTCGTTTTCGACCCTTTTTTTATAAGGAAGGCCATAAAGTGGCCGGTTTGTATTGAATCTTAGCATGGGACAATTCGTTGGACAGGTAAACAACATAGCTACGACTTCCATGGGATATTTTTGCATTTTTTAAAAATTCAGCCAAAATGGAGGTTAAGAAAATCCTTGCGTTAATTTGGGACATTACTCGTTTTCAACCCTTTTTTACTAGGAAAGCCATAATGTGGCCGATTTGCATTGAATCTTAGCGTGTGACAATTCGTTGGATAGGTAAACAACATAACTACGACTTCCATGGGATATTTTTGCATTCTCTAAAAATTCGGCCAAAATGGAGGTTAAGAAAATCTCGTCGTTAATTTAGGACATTACTCGTTTTCGACCCATTTTTACTAGGAAGGCCATAAAGTGGCCGATTTGTATTGAATCTTAGCATGTGACAATTTGTTGGATAGGTAAACAACATAACTACGACTTCCATGGGATATTTTTGCATTCTCTAAAAATTCGGCCAAAATGGAGGTTAAGAAAATCTCGTCGTTAATTTGGGACATTACTCGTTTTCGACCCTTTTTTAGTAGGAAGGCCATAATGTGGCCGATTTGCATTGAATCTTAGCGTGTGACAATTCGTTGGATAGGTAAACAACATAACTACGACTTCCATGGGATATTTTTGCATTCTCTAAAAATTCGGCCAAAATGGAGGTTAAGAAAATCTCCTCGTTAATTTAGGACATTACTCGTTTTCAACCCTTTTTTAGTAGGAAGGCCATAAAGTGGTCGATTTGTATTGAATCTTAGCATGTGAAAATTCGTTGGATAGGTAAACAACATAGCTACGACTTCCATGGGATATTTTTGCATTCTCTAAAAATTCGGCCAAAATGGAGGTTAAGAAAATCTCCTCGTTAATTTAGGACATTACTCGTTTTCGACCCATTTTTACTAGGAAGGCCATAAAGTGGCCGATTTGTATTGAATCTTAGCATGTGACAATTCGTTGGATAGGTAAACAACATAGCTACGACTTCCATGGGATATTTTTGCATTCTCTAAAAATTCGGCCAAAATGGAGGTTAAGAAAATCTCCTCGTTAATTTAGGACATTACTCGTTTTCGACCCATTTTTACTAGGAAGGCCATAAAGTGGCCGATTTGTATTGAATCTTAGCATGTGACAATTTGTTGGATAGGTAAACAACATAACTACGTCTTCCATGGGATATTTTTGCATTCTCTAAAAATTCGGCCAAAACGGAGGTTAAGAAAATCTCCTCGTTAATTTAGGACATTACTCGTTTTCGACCCTTTTTTAGTAGGAAGGCCATAATGTGGCCGATTTGCATTGAATCTTAGCGTGTGACAATTCGTTGGATGGGTAAACAACATAACTACGACTTCCATGGGATATTTTTGCATTCTCTAAAAATTTAGCCAAAATGGAGGTTAAGAAAATCCCCTCGTTAATTTAGGACATTACTCATTTTCGACCCTTTTTTATAAGGAAGGCCATAAAGTGGCCGGTTTGTATTGAATCTTAGCATGGGACAATTCGTTGGATAGGTAAACAACATAGCTACGACTTCCATGGGATATTTTTGCATTCTCTAAAAATTCGGCCAAAATGGAGGTTAAGAAAATCTCCTCGTTAATTTAGGACATTACTCGTTTTCGACCCATTTTTACTAGGAAGGCCATAAAGTGGCCGATTTGTATTGAATCTTAGCATGTGACAATTCGTTGGATAGGTAAACAACATACCTACGATTTCCATGGGATATTTTTGCATTCTCTAAAAATTCGGCCAAAATGGAGGTTAAGAAAATCCCCTCGTTAATTTAGGACATTACTCGTTTTCGACCCTTTTTTTATAAGGAAGGCCATAAAGTGGCCGGTTTGTATTGAATCTTAGCATGGGACAATTCGTTGGATAGGTAAACAACATAGCTACGACTTCCATGGGATATTTTTGCATTTTTTAAAAATTCAGCCAAAATGGAGGTTAAGAAAATCCTTGCGTTAATTTGGGACATTACTCGTTTTCGACCCTTTTTTACTAGGAAAGCCATAATGTGGCCGATTTGCATTGAATCTTAGCGTGTGACAATTCGTTGGATAGGTAAACAACATAACTACGACTTCCATGGGATATTTTTGCATTCTCTAAAAATTCGGCCAAAATGGAGGTTAAGAAAATCTCGTCGTTAATTTAGGACATTACTCGTTTTCGACCCATTTTTACTAGGAAGGCCATAAAGTGGCCGATTTGTATTGAATCTTAGCATGTGACAATTTGTTGGATAGGTAAACAACATAACTACGACTTCCATGGGATATTTTTGCATTCTCTAAAAATTCGGCCAAAATGGAGGTTAAGAAAATCTCCTCGTTAATTTAGGACATTACTCGTTTTCAACCCTTTTTTAGTAGGAAGGCCATAAAGTGGCCGATTTGTATTGAATCTTAGCATGTGACAATTCGTTGGATAGGTAAACAACATACCTACGATTTCCATGGGATATTTTTGCATTCTCTAAAAATTCGGCCAAAATGGAGGTTAAGAAAATCCCCTCGTTAATTTAGGACATTACTCGTTTTCGACCCTTTTTTTATAAGGAAGGCCATAAAGTGGCCGGTTTGTATTGAATCTTAGCATGGGACAATTCGTTGGATAGGTAAACAACATAGCTATGACTTCCATGGGATATTTTTGCATTTTTTAAAAATTCAGCCAAAATGGAGGTTAAGAAAATCCTTGCGTTAATTTGGGACATTACTCGTTTTCGACCCTTTTTTACTAGGAAAGCCATAATGTGGCCGATTTGCATTGAATCTTAGCGTGTGACAATTCGTTGGATAGGTAAACAACATAACTACGACTTCCATGGGATATTTTTGCATTCTCTAAAAATTCGGCCAAAATGGAGGTTAAGAAAATCTCGTCGTTAATTTAGGACATTACTCGTTTTCGACCCATTTTTACTAGGAAGGCCATAAAGTGGCCGATTTGTATTGAATCTTAGCATGTGACAATTTGTTGGATAGGTAAACAACATAACTACGACTTCCATGGGATATTTTTGCATTCTCTAAAAATTCGGCCAAAATGGAGGTTAAGAAAATCTCCTCGTTAATTTAGGACATTACTCGTTTTCAACCCTTTTTTAGTAGGAAGGCCATAAAGTGGTCGATTTGTATTGAATCTTAGCATGTGACAATTCGTTGGATAGGTAAACAACATAGCTACGACTTCCATGGGATATTTTTGCATTCTCTAAAAATTCGGCCAAAATGGAGGTTAAGAAAATCTCCTCGTTAATTTAGGACATTACTCGTTTTCGACCCATTTTTACTAGGAAGGCCATAAAGTGGCCGATTTGTATTGAATCTTAGCATGTGACAATTCGTTGGATAGGTAAACAACATAGCTACGACTTCCATGGGATATTTTTGCATTCTCTAAAAATTCGGCCAAAATGGAGGTTAAGAAAATATCCTCGTTAATTTAGGACATTACTCATTTTCGACCCATTTTTACTAGGAAGGCCATAAAGTGGCCGATTTGTATTGAATCTTAGCATGTGACAATTCGTTGGATAGGTAAACAACATAACTACGACTTCCATGGGATATTTTCGCATTCTCTAAAAATTCGGCCAAAATGGAGGTTAAGAAAATCTCCTCGTTAATTTAGGACATTACTCGTTTTCGACCCATTTTTACTAGGAAGGCCATAAAGTGGCCGATTTGTATTGAATCTTAGCATGTGACAATTCGTTGGATAGGTAAACAACATAACTACGACTTCCATGGGATATTTTTGCATTCTCTAAAAATTCGGCCAAAATGGAGGTTAAGAAAATCTCCTCGTTAATTTAGGACATTACTCGTTTTCGACCCATTTTTACTAGGAAGGCCATAAAGTGGCCGATTTGTATTGAATCTTAGCATGTGACAATTTGTTGGATAGGTAAACAACATAACCACGACTTCCATGGGATATTTTTGCATTCTCTAAAAATTCGGCCAAAACGGAGGTTAAGAAAATCTCCTCGTTAATTTAGGACATTACTCGTTTTTGACCCTTTTTTACTAGGAAGGCCATAATGTGGCCGATTTGCATTGAATCTTAGCATGTGACAGTTCGTTGGATAGATAAACAACATAACTACGACTTCCATGGGATATTTTCGCATTCTCTAAAAATTCGGCCAAAATGGAGGTTAAGAAAATCTCCTCGTTAATTTAGGACATAACTCGTTTTCAACCCTTTTTTAGTAGGAAGGCCATAATGTGGCCGATTTGCATTGAATCTTAGCGTGTGACAATTCGTTGGATAGGTAAACAACATAACTACGACTTCCATGGGATATTTTTGCATTCTCTAAAAATTCGGCCAAAATGGAGGTTAAGAAAATCTCCTCGTTAATTTAGGACGTTACTCGTTTTCGACCCATTTTTACTAGGAAGGCCATAAAGTGGCCGATTTGTATTGAATCTTAGCATGTGACAATTCGTTGGATAGGTAAACAACATACCTACGATTTCCATGGGATATTTTTGCATTCTCTAAAAATTCGGCCAAAAGGGAGGTTAAGAAAATCCCCTCGTTAATTTAGGACATTACTCGTTTTCGACCCTTTTTTACTAGGAAGGCCTTGGCCGATTTGCATTGAATCTTAGCATGTGACAATTCGTTGGAAAGGTAAACAACATAACTACGACTTCCATGGGATATTTTTGCATTCTCTAAAAATTCGGCCAAAATGGAGGTTAAGAAAATCTCCTCGTTAATTTGGGACATTACTCGTTTTCGACCCTTTTTTAGTAGGAAGGCCATAATGTGGCCGATTTGCATTGAATCTTAGCGTGTGACAATTCGTTGGATAGGTAAACAACATAACTACGACTTCCATGGGATATTTTTGCATTCTCTAAAAATTCGACCAAAATGGAGGTTAAGAAAATCTCCTCGTTAATTTAGGACATTACTCGTTTTCAACCCTTTTTTAGTAGGAAGGCCATAAAGTGGCCGATTTGTATTGAATCTTAGCATGTGACAATTCGTTGGATAGGTAAACAACATACCTACGATTTCCATGGGATATTTTTGCATTCTCTAAAAATTCGGCCAAAATGGAGGTTAAGAAAATCCCCTCGTTAATTTAGGACATTACTCGTTTTCGACCCTTTTTTTATAAGGAAGGCCATAAAGTGGCCGGTTTGTATTGAATCTTAGCATGGGACAATTCGTTGGACAGGTAAACAACATAGCTACGACTTCCATGGGATATTTTTGCATTTTTTAAAAATTCAGCCAAAATGGAGGTTAAGAAAATCCTTGCGTTAATTTGGGACATTACTCGTTTTCAACCCTTTTTTACTAGGAAAGCCATAATGTGGCCGATTTGCATTGAATCTTAGCGTGTGACAATTCGTTGGATAGGTAAACAACATAACTACGACTTCCATGGGATATTTTTGCATTCTCTAAAAATTCGGCCAAAATGGAGGTTAAGAAAATCTCGTCGTTAATTTAGGACATTACTCGTTTTCGACCCATTTTTACTAGGAAGGCCATAAAGTGGCCGATTTGTATTGAATCTTAGCATGTGACAATTTGTTGGATAGGTAAACAACATAACTACGACTTCCATGGGATATTTTTGCATTCTCTAAAAATTCGGCCAAAATGGAGGTTAAGAAAATCTCGTCGTTAATTTGGGACATTACTCGTTTTCGACCCTTTTTTAGTAGGAAGGCCATAATGTGGCCGATTTGCATTGAATCTTAGCGTGTGACAATTCGTTGGATAGGTAAACAACATAACTACGACTTCCATGGGATATTTTTGCATTCTCTAAAAATTCGGCCAAAATGGAGGTTAAGAAAATCTCCTCGTTAATTTAGGACATTACTCGTTTTCAACCCTTTTTTAGTAGGAAGGCCATAAAGTGGTCGATTTGTATTGAATCTTAGCATGTGAAAATTCGTTGGATAGGTAAACAACATAGCTACGACTTCCATGGGATATTTTTGCATTCTCTAAAAATTCGGCCAAAATGGAGGTTAAGAAAATCTCCTCGTTAATTTAGGACATTACTCGTTTTCGACCCATTTTTACTAGGAAGGCCATAAAGTGGCCGATTTGTATTGAATCTTAGCATGTGACAATTCGTTGGATAGGTAAACAACATAGCTACGACTTCCATGGGATATTTTTGCATTCTCTAAAAATTCGGCCAAAATGGAGGTTAAGAAAATCTCCTCGTTAATTTAGGACATTACTCGTTTTCGACCCATTTTTACTAGGAAGGCCATAAAGTGGCCGATTTGTATTGAATCTTAGCATGTGACAATTTGTTGGATAGGTAAACAACATAACTACGTCTTCCATGGGATATTTTTGCATTCTCTAAAAATTCGGCCAAAACGGAGGTTAAGAAAATCTCCTCGTTAATTTAGGACATTACTCGTTTTCGACCCTTTTTTAGTAGGAAGGCCATAATGTGGCCGATTTGCATTGAATCTTAGCGTGTGACAATTCGTTGGATGGGTAAACAACATAACTACGACTTCCATGGGATATTTTTGCATTCTCTAAAAATTTAGCCAAAATGGAGGTTAAGAAAATCCCCTCGTTAATTTAGGACATTACTCATTTTCGACCCTTTTTTATAAGGAAGGCCATAAAGTGGCCGGTTTGTATTGAATCTTAGCATGGGACAATTCGTTGGATAGGTAAACAACATAGCTACGACTTCCATGGGATATTTTTGCATTTTTTAAAAATTCAGCCAAAATGGAGGTTAAGAAAATCTCCTTGTTAATTTGGGACATTACTCGTTTTCAACCCTTTTTTACTAGGAAGGCCATAATGTGGCCGATTTGCATTGAATCTTAGCGTGTGACAATTCGTTGGATAGGTAAACAACATAACTATGACTTCCACGGGATATTTTTGCATTCTCTAAAAATTTGGCCAAAATAGAGGTTAAGAAAATCTCCTCGTTAATTTGGGACATTACTCGTTTTCGACCCTTTTTTACTAGGAAGGCCATAATGTGGCCGATTTGTATTGAATCTTAGCATGTGACAATTCGTTGGATAGGTAAACAACATAACTACGACTGCCATGGGATATTTTTGCATTCTCTAAAAATTCAGCCACAATGGAGGTTAAGAAAATCTCCTCGTTAATTTGGGACATTACTCGTTTTCGACCCTTTTTTAGTAGGAAGGCCATAATGTGGCCGATTTGCATTGAATCTTAGCGTGTGACAATTCGTTGGATAGGTAAACAACATAACTACGACTTCCATGGGATATTTTTGCATTCTCTAAAAATTCGGCCAAAATGGAGGTTAAGAAAATCTCCTCGTTAATTTAGGACATTACTCGTTTTCGACCCATTTTTACTAGGAAGGCCATAAAGTGGCCGATTTGTATTGAATCTTAGCATGTGACAATTTGTTGGATAGGTAAACAACATAACTACGACTTCCATGGGATATTTTTGCATTCTCTAAAAATTCGGCTAAAACGGAGGTTAAGAAAATCTCCTCGTTAATTTAGGACGTTACTCGTTTTCGACCCATTTTTACTAGGAAGGCCATAAAGTGGCCGATTTGTATTGAATCTTAGCATGTGACAATTCGTTGGATAGGTAAACAACATACCTACGATTTCCATGGGATATTTTTTCATTCTCTAAAAATTCGGCCAAAAGGGAGGTTAAGAAAATCCCCTCGTTAATTTAGGACATTACTCGTTTTCGACCCTTTTTTTATAAGGAAGGCCATAAAGTGGCCGGTTTGTATTGAATCTTAGCATGGGACAATTCGTTGGATAGGTAAACAACATAGCTACGACTTCCATGGGATATTTTTGCATTTTTTAAAAATTCAGCCAAAATGGAGGTTAAGAAAATCCTTGCGTTAATTTGGGACATTACTCGTTTTCAACCCTTTTTTACTAGGAAAGCCATAATGTGGCCGATTTGCATTGAATCTTAGCGTGTGACAATTCGTTGGATAGGTAAACAACATAACTACGACTTCCATGGGATATTTTTGCATTCTCTAAAAATTCGGCCAAAATGGAGGTTAAGAAAATCTCGTCGTTAATTTAGGACATTACTCGTTTTCGACCCATTTTTACTAGGAAGGCCATAAAGTGGCCGATTTGTATTGAATCTTAGCATGTGACAATTTGTTGGATAGGTAAACAACATAACTACGACTTCCATGGGATATTTTTGCATTCTCTAAAAATTCGGCCAAAATGGAGGTTAAGAAAATCTCGTCGTTAATTTGGGACATTACTCGTTTTCGACCCTTTTTTAGTAGGAAGGCCATAATGTGGCCGATTTGCATTGAATCTTAGCGTGTGACAATTCGTTGGATAGGTAAACAACATAACTACGACTTCCATGGGATATTTTTGCATTCTCTAAAAATTCGGCCAAAATGGAGGTTAAGAAAATCTCCTCGTTAATTTAGGACATTACTCGTTTTCAACCCTTTTTTAGTAGGAAGGCCATAAAGTGGTCGATTTGTATTGAATCTTAGCATGTGAAAATTCGTTGGATAGGTAAACAACATAGCTACGACTTCCATGGGATATTTTTGCATTCTCTAAAAATTCGGCCAAAATGGAGGTTAAGAAAATCTCCTCGTTAATTTAGGACATTACTCGTTTTCGACCCATTTTTACTAGGAAGGCCATAAAGTGGCCGATTTGTATTGAATCTTAGCATGTGACAATTCGTTGGATAGGTAAACAACATAGCTACGACTTCCATGGGATATTTTTGCATTCTCTAAAAATTCGGCCAAAATGGAGGTTAAGAAAATCTCCTCGTTAATTTAGGACATTACTCGTTTTCGACCCATTTTTACTAGGAAGGCCATAAAGTGGCCGATTTGTATTGAATCTTAGCATGTGACAATTTGTTGGATAGGTAAACAACATAACTACGTCTTCCATGGGATATTTTTGCATTCTCTAAAAATTCGGCCAAAACGGAGGTTAAGAAAATCTCCTCGTTAATTTAGGACATTACTCGTTTTCGACCCTTTTTTAGTAGGAAGGCCATAATGTGGCCGATTTGCATTGAATCTTAGCGTGTGACAATTCGTTGGATGGGTAAACAACATAACTACGACTTCCATGGGATATTTTTGCATTCTCTAAAAATTTAGCCAAAATGGAGGTTAAGAAAATCCCCTCGTTAATTTAGGACATTACTCATTTTCGACCCTTTTTTATAAGGAAGGCCATAAAGTGGCCGGTTTGTATTGAATCTTAGCATGGGACAATTCGTTGGATAGGTAAACAACATAGCTACGACTTCCATGGGATATTTTTGCATTTTTTAAAAATTCAGCCAAAATGGAGGTTAAGAAAATCTCCTTGTTAATTTGGGACATTACTCGTTTTCGACCCTTTTTTACTAGGAAGGCCATAATGTGGCCGATTTGCATTGAATCTTAGCATGTGACAATTCGTTGGAAAGGTAAACAACATAACTACGACTTCCATGGGATATTTTTGCATTCTCTAAAAATTCGGCCAAAATGGAGGTTAAGAAAATCTCCTCGTTAATTTGGGACATTACTCGTTTTCGACCCTTTTTTACTAGGAAGGCCATAATGTGGCCGATTTGTATTGAATCTTAGCATGTGACAATTCGTTGGATAGGTAAACAACATAACTACGACTGCCATGGGATATTTTTGCATTCTCTAAAAATTCAGCCACAATGGAGGTTAAGAAAATCTCCTCGTTAATTTGGGACATTACTCGTTTTCGACCCTTTTTTAGTAGGAAGGCCATAATGTGGCCGATTTGCATTGAATCTTAGCGTGTGACAATTCGTTGGATAGGTAAACAACATAACTACGACTTCCATGGGATATTTTTGCATTCTCTAAAAATTCGGCCAAAATGGAGGTTAAGAAAATCTCCTCGTTAATTTAGGACATTACTCGTTTTCGACCCATTTTTACTAGGAAGGCCATAAAGTGGCCGATTTGTATTGAATCTTAGCATGTGACAATTTGTTGGATAGGTAAACAACATAACTACGACTTCCATGGGATATTTTTGCATTCTCTAAAAATTCGGCTAAAACGGAGGTTAAGAAAATCTCCTCGTTAATTTAGGACGTTACTCGTTTTCGACCCATTTTTACTAGGAAGGCCAAAAAGTGGCCGATTTGTATTGAATCTTAGCATGTGACAATTCGTTGGATAGGTAAACAACATACCTACGATTTCCATGGGATATTTTTTCATTCTCTAAAAATTCGGCCAAAAGGGAGGTTAAGAAAATCCCCTCGTTAATTTAGGACATTACTCGTTTTCGACCCTTTTTTTATAAGGAAGGCCATAAAGTGGCCGGTTTGTATTGAATCTTAGCATGGGACAATTCGTTGGATAGGTAAACAACATAGCTACGACTTCCATGGGATATTTTTGCATTTTTTAAAAATTCAGCCAAAATGGAGGTTAAGAAAATCCTTGCGTTAATTTGGGACATTACTCGTTTTCAACCCTTTTTTACTAGGAAAGCCATAATGTGGCCGATTTGCATTGAATCTTAGCGTGTGACAATTCGTTGGATAGGTAAACAACATAACTACGACTTCCATGGGATATTTTTGCATTCTCTAAAAATTCGGCCAAAATGGAGGTTAAGAAAATCTCGTCGTTAATTTAGGACATTACTCGTTTTCGACCCATTTTTACTAGGAAGGCCATAAAGTGGCCGATTTGTATTGAATCTTAGCATGCGACAATTTGTTGGATAGGTAAACAACATAACTACGACTTCCATGGGATATTTTTGCATTCTCTAAAAATTCGGCCAAAATGGAGGTTAAGAAAATCTCGTCGTTAATTTGGGACATTACTCGTTTTCGACCCTTTTTTAGTAGGAAGGCCATAATGTGGCCGATTTGCATTGAATCTTAGCGTGTGACAATTCGTTGGATAGGTAAACAACATAACTACGACTTCCATGGGATATTTTTGCATTCTCTAAAAATTCGGCCAAAATGGAGGTTAAGAAAATCTCCTCGTTAATTTAGGACATTACTCGTTTTCAACCCTTTTTTAGTAGGAAGGCCATAAAGTGGTCGATTTGTATTGAATCTTAGCATGTGAAAATTCGTTGGATAGGTAAACAACATAGCTACGACTTCCATGGGATATTTTTGCATTCTCTAAAAATTCGGCCAAAATGGAGGTTAAGAAAATCTCCTCGTTAATTTAGGACATTACTCGTTTTCGACCCATTTTTACTAGGAAGGCCATAAAGTGGCCGATTTGTATTGAATCTTAGCATGTGACAATTCGTTGGATAGGTAAACAACATAGCTACGACTTCCATGGGATATTTTTGCATTCTCTAAAAATTCGGCCAAAATGGAGGTTAAGAAAATCTCCTCGTTAATTTAGGACATTACACGTTTTCGACCCATTTTTACTAGGAAGGCCATAAAGTGGCCGATTTGTATTGAATCTTAGCATGTGACAATTTGTTGGATAGGTAAACAACATAACTACGTCTTCCATGGGATATTTTTGCATTCTCTAAAAATTCGGCCAAAACGGAGGTTAAGAAAATCTCCTCGTTAATTTAGGACATTACTCGTTTTCGACCCTTTTTTAGTAGGAAGGCCATAATGTGGCCGATTTGCATTGAATCTTAGCGTGTGACAATTCGTTGGATGGGTAAACAACATAACTACGACTTCCATGGGATATTTTTGCATTCTCTAAAAATTTAGCCAAAATGGAGGTTAAGAAAATCCCCTCGTTAATTTAGGACATTACTCATTTTCGACCCTTTTTTATAAGGAAGGCCATAAAGTGGCCGGTTTGTATTGAATCTTAGCATGGGACAATTCGTTGGATAGGTAAACAACATAGCTACGACTTCCATGGGATATTTTTGCATTTTTTAAAAATTCAGCCAAAATGGAGGTTAAGAAAATCTCCTTGTTAATTTGGGACATTACTCGTTTTCGACCCTTTTTTACTAGGAAGGCCATAATGTGGCCGATTTGCATTGAATCTTAGCGTGTGACAATTCGTTGGATAGGTAAACAACATAACTATGACTTCCACGGGATATTTTTGCATTCTCTAAAAATTTGGCCAAAATAGAGGTTAAGAAAATCTCCTCGTTAATTTGGGACATTACTCGTTTTCGACCCTTTTTTACTAGGAAGGCCATAATGTGGCCGATTTGTATTGAATCTTAGCATGTGACAATTCGTTGGATAGGTAAACAACATAACTACGACTGCCATGGGATATTTTTGCATTCTCTAAAAATTCAGCCACAATGGAGGTTAAGAAAATCTCCTCGTTAATTTGGGACATTACTCGTTTTCGACCCATTTTTACTAGGAAGGCCATAAAGTGGCCGATTTGTATTGAATCTTAGCATGCGACAATTTGTTGGATAGGTAAACAACATAACTACGACTTCCATGGGATATTTTTGCATTCTCTAAAAATTCGGCCAAAATGGAGGTTAAGAAAATCTCGTCGTTAATTTGGGACATTACTCGTTTTCGACCCTTTTTTAGTAGGAAGGCCATAATGTGGCCGATTTGCATTGAATCTTAGCGTGTGACAATTCGTTGGATAGGTAAACAACATAACTACGACTTCCATGGGATATTTTTGCATTCTCTAAAAATTCGGCCAAAATGGAGGTTAAGAAAATCTCCTCGTTAATTTAGGACATTACTCGTTTTCAACCCTTTTTTAGTAGGAAGGCCATAAAGTGGTCGATTTGTATTGAATCTTAGCATGTGAAAATTCGTTGGATAGGTAAACAACATAGCTACGACTTCCATGGGATATTTTTGCATTCTCTAAAAATTCGGCCAAAATGGAGGTTAAGAAAATCTCCTCGTTAATTTAGGACATTACTCGTTTTCGACCCATTTTTACTAGGAAGGCCATAAAGTGGCCGATTTGTATTGAATCTTAGCATGTGACAATTCGTTGGATAGGTAAACAACATAGCTACGACTTCCATGGGATATTTTTGCATTCTCTAAAAATTCGGCCAAAATGGAGGTTAAGAAAATCTCCTCGTTAATTTAGGACATTACACGTTTTCGACCCATTTTTACTAGGAAGGCCATAAAGTGGCCGATTTGTATTGAATCTTAGCATGTGACAATTTGTTGGATAGGTAAACAACATAACTACGTCTTCCATGGGATATTTTTGCATTCTCTAAAAATTCGGCCAAAACGGAGGTTAAGAAAATCTCCTCGTTAATTTAGGACATTACTCGTTTTCGACCCTTTTTTAGTAGGAAGGCCATAATGTGGCCGATTTGCATTGAATCTTAGCGTGTGACAATTCGTTGGATGGGTAAACAACATAACTACGACTTCCATGGGATATTTTTGCATTCTCTAAAAATTTAGCCAAAATGGAGGTTAAGAAAATCCCCTCGTTAATTTAGGACATTACTCATTTTCGACCCTTTTTTATAAGGAAGGCCATAAAGTGGCCGGTTTGTATTGAATCTTAGCATGGGACAATTCGTTGGATAGGTAAACAACATAGCTACGACTTCCATGGGATATTTTTGCATTTTTTAAAAATTCAGCCAAAATGGAGGTTAAGAAAATCTCCTTGTTAATTTGGGACATTACTCGTTTTCGACCCTTTTTTACTAGGAAGGCCATAATGTGGCCGATTTGCATTGAATCTTAGCGTGTGACAATTCGTTGGATAGGTAAACAACATAACTATGACTTCCACGGGATATTTTTGCATTCTCTAAAAATTTGGCCAAAATAGAGGTTAAGAAAATCTCCTCGTTAATTTGGGACATTACTCGTTTTCGACCCTTTTTTACTAGGAAGGCCATAATGTGGCCGATTTGTATTGAATCTTAGCATGTGACAATTCGTTGGATAGGTAAACAACATAACTACGACTGCCATGGGATATTTTTGCATTCTCTAAAAATTCAGCCACAATGGAGGTTAAGAAAATCTCCTCGTTAATTTGGGACATTACTCGTTTTCGACCCTTTTTTAGTAGGAAGGCCATAATGTGGCCGATTTGCATTGAATCTTAGCGTGTGACAATTCGTTGGATAGGTAAACAACATAACTACGACTTCCATGGGATATTTTTGCATTCTCTAAAAATTCGGCCAAAATGGAGGTTAAGAAAATCTCCTCGTTAATTTAGGACATTACTCGTTTTCGACCCATTTTTACTAGGAAGGCCATAAAGTGGCCGATTTGTATTGAATCTTAGCATGTGACAATTTGTTGGATAGGTAAACAACATAACTACGACTTCCATGGGATATTTTTGCATTCTCTAAAAATTCGGCTAAAACGGAGGTTAAGAAAATCTCCTCGTTAATTTAGGACGTTACTCGTTTTCGACCCATTTTTACTAGGAAGGCCATAAAGTGGCCGATTTGTATTGAATCTTGGCATGTGACCATTCGTTGGATAGGTAAACAACATACCTACGATTTCCATGGGATATTTTTTCATTCTCTAAAAATTCGGCCAAAAGGGAGGTTAAGAAAATCCCCTCGTTAATTTAGGACATTACTCGTTTTCGACCCTTTTTTACTAGGAAGGTTGGAAAGGTAAACAACATAACTACGACTTCCATGGGATATTTTTGCATTCTCTAAAAATTCGGCCAAAATGGAGGTTAAGAAAATCTCCTCGTTAATTTGGGACATTACTCGTTTTCGACCCTTTTTTAGTAGGAAGGCCATAATGTGGCCGATTTGCATTGAATCTTAGCGTGTGACAATTCGTTGGATAGGTAAACAACATAACTATGACTTCCACGGGATTTTTTGCATTCTCTAAAAATTTGGCCAAAATAGAGGTTAAGAAAATCTCCTCGTTAATTTGGGACATTACTCGTTTTCGACCCTTTTTTACTAGGAAGGCCATAATGTGGCCGATTTGTATTGAATCTTAGCATGTGACAATTCGTTGGATAGGTAAACAACATAACTACGACTGCCATGGGATATTTTTGCATTCTCTAAAAATTCAGCCACAATGGAGGTTAAGAAAATCTCCTTGTTAATTTGGGACATTACTCGTTTTCGACCCTTTTTTAGTAGGAAGGCCATAATGTGGCCGATTTGCATTGAATCTTAGCGTGTGACAATTCGTTGGATAGGTAAACAACATAACTACGACTTCCATGGGATATTTTTGCATTCTCTAAAAATTCGGCCAAAATGGAGGTTAAGAAAATCTCCTCGTTAATTTAGGACATTACTCGTTTTCGACCCATTTTTACTAGGAAGGCCATAAAGTGGCCAATTTGTATTGAATCTTAGCATGTGACAATTTGTTGGATAGGTAAACAACATAACTACGACTTCCATGGGATATTTTTGCATTCTCTAAAAATTCGGCTAAAACGGAGGTTAAGAAAATCTCCTCGTTAATTTAGGACGTTACTCGTTTTCGACCCATTTTTACTAGGAAGGCCATAAAGTGGCCGATTTGTATTGAATCTTAGCATGTGACAATTCGTTGGATAGGTAAACAACATAACTACGTCTTCCATGGGATATTTTTGCATTCTCTAAAAATTCGGCCAAAACGGAGGTTAAGAAAATCTCCTCGTTAATTTAGGACATTACTCGTTTTCGACCCTTTTTTAGTAGGAAGGCCATAATGTGGCCGATTTGCATTGAATCTTAGCGTGTGACAATTCGTTGGATGGGTAAACAACATAACTACGACTTCCATGGGATATTTTTGCATTCTCTAAAAATTTAGCCAAAATGGAGGTTAAGAAAATCCCCTCGTTAATTTAGGACATTACTCATTTTCGACCCTTTTTTATAAGGAAGGCCATAAAGTGGCCGGTTTGTATTGAATCTTAGCATGGGACAATTCGTTGGATAGGTAAACAACATAGCTACGACTTCCATGGGATATTTTTGCATTTTTTAAAAATTCAGCCAAAATGGAGGTTAAGAAAATCTCCTTGTTAATTTGGGACATTACTCGTTTTCGACCCTTTTTTACTAGGAAGGCCATAATGTGGCCGATTTGCATTGAATCTTAGCGTGTGACAATTCGTTGGATAGGTAAACAACATAACTATGACTTCCACGGGATATTTTTGCATTCTCTAAAAATTTGGCCAAAATAGAGGTTAAGAAAATCTCCTCGTTAATTTGGGACATTACTCGTTTTCGACCCTTTTTTACTAGGAAGGCCATAATGTGGCCGATTTGTATTGAATCTTAGCATGTGACAATTCGTTGGATAGGTAAACAACATAACTACGACTGCCATGGGATATTTTTGCATTCTCTAAAAATTCAGCCACAATGGAGGTTAAGAAAATCTCCTCGTTAATTTGGGACATTACTCGTTTTCGACCCTTTTTTAGTAGGAAGGCCATAATGTGGCCGATTTGCATTGAATCTTAGCGTGTGACAATTCGTTCGATAGGTAAACAACATAACTACGACTTCCATGGGATATTTTTGCATTCTCTAAAAATTCGGCCAAAATGGAGGTTAAGAAAATCTCCTCGTTAATTTAGGACATTACTCGTTTTCGACCCATTTTTACTAGGAAGGCCATAAAGTGGCCGATTTGTATTGAATCTTAGCATGTGACAATTTGTTGGATAGGTAAACAACATAACTACGACTTCCATGGGATATTTTTGCATTCTCTAAAAATTCGGCTAAAACGGAGGTTAAGAAAATCTCCTCGTTAATTTAGGACGTTACTCGTTTTCGACCCATTTTTACTAGGAAGGCCATAAAGTGGCCGATTTGTATTGAATCTTAGCATGTGACCATTCGTTGGATAGGTAAACAACATACCTACGATTTCCATGGGATATTTTTTCATTCTCTAAAAATTCGGCCAAAAGGGAGGTTAAGAAAATCCCCTCGTTAATTTAGGACATTACTCGTTTTCGACCCTTTTTTACTAGGAAGGTTGGAAAGGTAAACAACATAACTACGACTTCCATGGGATATTTTTGCATTCTCTAAAAATTCGGCCAAAATGGAGGTTAAGAAAATCTCCTCGTTAATTTGGGACATTACTCGTTTTCGACCCTTTTTTAGTAGGAAGGCCATAATGTGGCCGATTTGCATTGAATCTTAGCGTGTGACAATTCGTTGGATAGGTAAACAACATAACTATGACTTCCACGGGATTTTTTGCATTCTCTAAAAATTTGGCCAAAATAGAGGTTAAGAAAATCTCCTCGTTAATTTGGGACATTACTCGTTTTCGACCCTTTTTTACTAGGAAGGCCATAATGTGGCCGATTTGTATTGAATCTTAGCATGTGACAATTCGTTGGATAGGTAAACAACATAACTACGACTGCCATGGGATATTTTTGCATTCTCTAAAAATTCAGCCACAATGGAGGTTAAGAAAATCTCCTTGTTAATTTGGGACATTACTCGTTTTCGACCCTTTTTTAGTAGGAAGGCCATAATGTGGCCGATTTGCATTGAATCTTAGCGTGTGACAATTCGTTGGATAGGTAAACAACATAACTACGACTTCCATGGGATATTTTTGCATTCTCTAAAAATACGGCCAAAATGGAGGTTAAGAAAATCTCCTCGTTAATTTAGGACATTACTCGTTTTCGACCCATTTTTACTAGGAAGGCCATAAAGTGGCCAATTTGTATTGAATCTTAGCATGTGACAATTTGTTGGATAGGTAAACAACATAACTACGACTTCCATGGGATATTTTTGCATTCTCTAAAAATTCGGCTAAAACGGAGGTTAAGAAAATCTCCTCGTTAATTTAGGACGTTACTCGTTTTCGACCCATTTTTACTAGGAAGGCCATAAAGTGGCCGATTTGTATTGAATCTTAGCATGTGACAATTCGTTGGATAGGTAAACAACATACCTACGATTTCCATGGGATATTTTTGCATTCTCTAAAAATTCGGCCAAAAGGGAGGTTAAGAAAATCCCCTCGTTAATTTAGGACATTACTCGTTTTCGACCCTTTTTTACTAGGAAGGCCATAATGTGGCCGATTTGCTTTGAATCTTAGCATGTGACAATTCGTTGGAAAGGTAAACAACATAACTACGACTTCCATGGGATATTTTTGCATTCTCTAAAAATTCGGCCAAAATGGAGGTTAAGAAAATCTCCTCGTTAATTTGGGACATTACTCGTTTTCGACCCTTTTTTAGTAGGAAGGCCATAATGTGGCCGATTTGCATTGAATCTTAGCGTGTGACAATTCGTTGGATAGGTAAACAACATAACTATGACTTCCACGGGATATTTTTGCATTCTCTAAAAATTTGGCCAAAATAGAGGTTAAGAAAATCTCCTCGTTAATTTGGGACATTACTCGTTTTCGACCCTTTTTTACTAGGAAGGCCATAATGTGGCCGATTTGTATTGAATCTTAGCATGTGATAATTCGTTGGATAGGTAAACAACATAACTACGACTGCCATGGGATATTTTTGCATTCTCTAAAAATTCAGCCACAATGGAGGTTAAGAAAATCTCCTCGTTAATTTGGGACATTACTCGTTTTCGACCCTTTTTTAGTAGGAAGGCCATAATGTGGCCGATTTGCATTGAATCTTAGCATGTGATAATTTGTTGGATAGGTAAACAACATAACTACGACTTCCATGGGATATTTTTGCATTCTCTAAAAATTCGGCTAAAATGGATGTTAAGAAAATCTCCTCGTTAATTTAGGACGTTACTCGTTTTCGACCCATTTTTACTAGGAAGGCCATAAAGTGGCCGATTTGTATTGAATCTTAGCATGTGATAATTCGTTGGATAGGTAAACAACATAACTACGACTGCCATGGGATATTTTTGCATTCTCTAAAAATTCAGCCACAATGGAGGTTAAGAAAATCTCCTCGTTAATTTGGGACATTACTCGTTTTCGACCCTTTTTTAGTAGGAAGGCCATAATGTGGCCGATTTGCATTGAATCTTAGCGTGTGACAATTCGTTGGATAGGTAAACAACATAAATACGACTTCCATGGGATATTTTTGCATTCTCTAAAAATTCGGCCAAAATGGAGGTTAAGAAAATCTCCTCGTTAATTTAGGACATTACTCGTTTTCGACCCATTTTTACTAGGAAGGCCATAAAGTGGCCGATTTGTATTGAATCTTAGCATGTGACAATTTGTTGGATAGGTAAACAACATAACTACGACTTCCATGGGATATTTTTGCATTCTCTAAAAATTCGGCTAAAACGGAGGTTAAGAAAATCTCCTCGTTAATTTAGGACGTTACTCGTTTTCGACCCATTTTTACTAGGAAGGCCATAAAGTGGCCGATTTGTATTGAATCTTAGCATGTGACAATTCGTTGGATAGGTAAACAACATACCTACGATTTTCATGGGATATTTTTGCATTCTCTAAAAATTCGGCCAAAAGGGAGGTTAAGAAAATCCCCTCGTTAATTTAGGACATTACTCGTTTTCGACCCTTTTTTACTAGGAAGGCCATAATGTGGCCGATTTGCTTTGAATCTTAGCCTGTGACAATTCGTTGGAAAGGTAAACAACATAACTACGACTTCCATGGGATATTTTTGCATTCTCTAAAAATTCGGCCAAAATGGAGGTTAAGAAAATCTCCTCGTTAATTTGGGACATTACTCGTTTTCGACCCTTTTTTAGTAGGAAGGCCATAATGTGGCCGATTTGCATTGAATCTTAGCGTGTGACAATTCGTTGGATAGGTAAACAACATAACTATGACTTCCACGGGATATTTTTGCATTCTCTAAAAATTTGGCCAAAATAGAGGTTAAGAAAATCTCCTCGTTAATTTGGGACATTACTCGTTTTCGACCCTTTTTTACTAGGAAGGCCATAATGTGGCCGATTTGCATTGAATCTTAGCATGTGATAATTTGTTGGATAGGTAAACAACATAACTACGACTGCCATGGGATATTTTTGCATTCTCTAAAAATTCAGCCACAATGGAGGTTAAGAAAATCTCCTCGTTAATTTGGGACATTACTCGTTTTCGACCCTTTTTTAGTAGGAAGGCCATAATGTGGCCGATTTGCATTGAATCTTAGCATGTGATAATTTGTTGGATAGGTAAACAACATAACTACGACTTCCATGGGATATTTTTGCATTCTCTAAAAATTCGGCTAAAATGGAGGTTAAGAAAATCTCCTCGTTAATTTAGGACGTTACTCGTTTTCGACCCATTTTTACTAGGAAGGTGATGACATTCTGTCATTACGTAATATTAGGGACTTATTGTGACATTTTGATAGAGTTCTCATGCAATTTTTACTGTTCTGGAGTGCAAAAAGCTTAAAATTTGAAGTCTGTTCGAAGGAAATCGCGCCACGCCAATTTCAAGCCGTGCTGCGATTTTTGAAGCAAAAATACACAAGTTAGAATGAAAACTAGAATATCATTAATAAGTAATAGAGTTTCACAGCAACATATGATCAATTATGGGAACTTAGAGGATTCGACGGATCTGATCTCATCTTTCTCTCATATTTTCTTAACAAATCTTTATTTTCTGTTTCTTGATTTAATTAAAATCAAACCAAATCTACTGCCTAGTGGCAAAACAAAATAAACTTTACACATCCTAATTATATAACGCAATTGAATTATTGAAGTTAAAAACAGTCCTCGTGGGATCGATATTTTTACTACTTCGATAGTATTTGGTGCACTTGCCAGAGATCTATCAAGTTTTTGGCGCCGTTGCCGGGGACTTGCCAGAGATCTATCAAGTATTTGGTGCAAAAACTTGATAGATCTCTGGCAAGTGCACCAAATACTATCGAAGTAGTAAAAATATCGATCCCACGAGGACTGTTTTTAACTTCAATAATTCAATTGCGTTATATAATTAGGATGTGTAAAGTTTATTTTGTTTTGCCACTAGGCAGTAGATTTGGTTTGATTTTAATTAAATCAAGAAACAGAAAATAAAGATTTGTTAAGAAAATATGAGAGAAAGATGAGATCAGATCCGTCGAATCCTCTAAGTTCCCCTAATTGGTCTACTGCACCTATTTATTATGAATCCTTTTCTAATTTACGATGATTAACAAAATAGCCCTAATCAATCCCTTGAGTTAGGACCCTCTTCTTAAACTACAGCCCCTAATTCCTTAGGTGGTCTAATAATTCTTGAAGGTTTTACCGAACGTTAACCTATTATCACTAACAAACGATTATCTATTCCTAGACTAACCCTGTTTATTAGAACAATTCAATTAGGTCTAAGTTGAAAGCCATGGTCAGTGGTCATTCATTCTCACAAAATCAAGTTATATGTGATCAAGATATAAAAAGCATTAAGAACAATTGAATTGAATAAACTAGAATTGAATTCATAAACAAAATAGAGTTTCACAGCAACATGTGTCAATTAGGGTTACAAAGATTCATCTCGGATCTAATCTCTAAGAGATTTAGCTACTCATAATCGAGTTTACAAATAGCATAATCAATGAAATAATTAAAACATACATGAATTGGTAAAAGGATGAAGAAATCGCCCTTCTAGCCGTCTCCGATGTCTCAAAATCGCACTTTGCTCTCCAAAATCGTAACCCCTGTTCTTCAGATTGAGTGCAGTATTTATAGAAGTCATGGGCCTGACCCATCAAAATCGCGCCGCGCCTTGTTAATTGGCGTGCCGCGATTTCCCCTTTACAGGAAGTGTGTATTTTTGCTTCAAAAATCGCAGCACGGCTTGAAATTGGCGTGGCGCGATTTCCTTCGAACAGACTTCAAATTTTAAGCTTTTTGCACTCCAGAACAGTAAAAATTGCATGAGAACTCTATCAAAATGTCACAATAAGTCCCTAATATTACGTAATGACAGAATGTCATCACAACCCCAAACTTAAACCATTCCTTGTCCTCAAGGAATTTGCTTGCAACAGTGACAAACGACAGTAAAATAACAGTTACCTGACAAAACGATAGTACCCAAAAGTTCATTCTCCTTCTAGCTAAAGATGAGCTAGTTTGACTTGTTCGCATCCACCAATTCACAACTCCACGCAACAATTTGAAATAGGGTTCTACCAGTCGACATGCAGGTCTACATATTACCATATGCTTGAAAAGTTTCTAAACATCAATCAAAGTCAATATCATTACACACTTTTGAGGTCTTTAGGGTTATAACGGGGCTTAGGTGAAAGGTGGGATATATTTGGATAAGTAGGCTACACAAAATTTGAGTTAGGCATTCCTACGGAAATTAAAGCACAAAATTCAATCCTTCAATCATTCACCTTGTGGAATAACAATCAATGCAAAGGTACTAGAGAATATTTTTAACATTTAAGGACAATCGAGTTTGAAGTTACTCGGATTTTCAATGTTTTGTCCCTTTTTCATCATTCAATTTCTCTTTTTTTTTTTGATACACCATTTTTGTGTGTATTTTGCATGACAATTTCCTATTTCTTTCATTTTTGTTCTCTAGTACCCCCACCCCAAACTTAGTTGGTTGCAAATTCCAATAGCAACCCCAAACTTAATCTTTAGCAACATTCTACAATGCCTTAACTCAGAAATTCATTAAGGGACAAGTCCTAAAAGTCTCTAGGCTTGTAATGTAGTTTGTCACCGAACAAAAAGTTCTAATCCTACCGGCTCACAATTGGTTAAGAAAGGATAAATTCAATCAATATCAGGGTAGGCTTCAAAAAGGCTCACAGGACCAAGCACTTTTGCCTCAGTGTGTAATTGACAAAGACCAATCAATAATAGAGAAACAATGCAAGTTCTAGAAATGTAGTTGCATGGAAAACTAATCTAAATATAAGTAAATTGAAAAACAAATTTGGCAATGAACCTTATGGCTGAGATTTCTGGGAGTGTGTGACTACCTAGCAACGCCGTACACTTCGCCTTTGAATCAAGTCACCCCTCCTTTAGAACTTTTGGAATACCGTTTCATCAAACAACTGTTACTAAACTGGAATAGGTCACATGAAACAAAACAAATTCATTAATAAAACAAGTGCAGGAGCAATTACAATAGGGAAATAAGTTCAATGGACTTCGACATTAAAAAGAAAATAAAGAAAATACATCAAAAGAAAAATAACTGAAAATAAAATACAAAGCAGGAAATGCTAATCCATCAGTAGATCAGCCCATGTTCACATCATCATCCGAGTGTCCAGCCCCTGGTGTCCTCAATCCCTCAAAGATGTCATCCCCTTGATCTTGCTCGGTGTTATTGAAATCATCAGTGATTTCCCTCCTCATGCGCAACCCATACTCTTCTTGATGTGTAAAATATTGCTCCATGCGCTCACGGGAGCCTCCAAACCTCTCATAAGACCCACGAATCGGACCCATATGCAATTGAGCCTCCGCAGCAAACGCAGCTGAGAACCTAGGACGGTTCACCCACAGCTGGTCCGAAGTCTCATTCATCCAATTAGCTTGCACATGCATGAATTCCTCAAGCTTTGGATGAAGAGGAGCATAACCCCCTTGGCTACTACTCCCTCCTTGCTCCATTTGTTGTTGCCTTGCTGCCTCCCTCTCTCTCTCCTTGATGTAGCCTTCATATTTCTTGACAAACCCATCCATGACCGAGTCGGTGATCGGCTTCATATTGCTTGTGTTGAGATCACTATCATAAGCCGGCACCAACTGTTGTTCACACAACCAATTAATTAAGCTTCCATGTCCCAATTGTGTGGTGTTCCCGGTTGCTAGATCATGAAGACTATTGGCCAAGAGGCGGCCAATATCTATAGGGTGCCCCTTGATGATGGCATAGGCAGCAAGCACCCTCTTGAGAGGAATTTCAGAAGTGCAAGATGCACTCTCAAGAGTCTGGACCACATATGATACCCACGCCTTGGGTACCGGCAGCATCTCCGCATAGGTAAGCATCCGGGACTTTTTCCAAGTCGACCCAGGCCTACACATGGTGGTGATGATCTCATCAAAAGTATCCTCCGTAATAGCAAATCTCTCCCTCCTTAATTTTTCTACCCAACACTCCTCCGGTGCTTGAACATTCAGCCATGCGTTGAGAGCATCCGGGCTGAAGTCAATGTACTTTCCTCGAACAAAAGATTGAAAGGGTGTATCGGACACCCTTGCATTTGCAAAGAATTCGACGATCACCGTTTTGTTGTTTGCCTCGTCGATCATCTCATTCAATCTCGTCCACCCCCTCCTTCGTATTTCAGACTCAAAGAAAGGATATTTCACAAGTTTTGTGAAATCAAACTTCCTCTCCCCTATGACTTCAAAACTCTTCATAGATTGATGGAACTCCTGGGCTAGGTCATTGATGAAATGGATGGCGTTTTCGGGTGGTTCGGATGCGGCACGGGGGCGTTTGGATTTGCTTGTGGATGGCTTGGGGTTGGTGGCTTTCTTTGAGCGGGTGTTTCGTTGGTTAGAAGCCATTTGTGGTTTAGGAAGATGGTGAAAGGGGAGTTTTGTGAAGTTTGGGAAAGTTGGGAATGATTGTGGTTTGATGGTGGTTTGGATTGATGAATTTGTGATAGGATTGTGATTTGATGATGTTTAGTAAGTGAATAAGGAGATGAATATGAGAAAAATTCGTGAATGGGAAGTTTAGGGAAGTTTTGGTAGAGAAAGGTAGGAAGAATGGAATGGGAAAAATGGTGGAAAAGCTGGGTTTTTATAGACTGGTAGGCAAAATCGCGGCACGCCATATAACAAGGCGCGGCGCGATTTTGATCAAACAGGGAGCATGCTTTGCTTCCTCAGGCCAAAAATTTTGTTTTCTTGAAAAATGCCTGAGTTCATTGAATTTTTGAAAAACTTTTGAAGAGAGAATCATGCAAGACATCAGTACCTTGCATGATTTTCTTGATAGGAGGTACTAGAACAATTTTTCGAAAACTTTCCTGCCTCATATTAAAAAGAAAAGAAAAATATTTTTGTGTTTTTGTTTTTGAAAGCAATAAAATCATACCTGAAAATAAATAGTGGGTTGCCTCCCACCCAGCGCTTTCTTTTACGTCATTGAGCTTGACGCTTCAACCACTGTTAGGGCGGCAAATATGTCAGAAAGAATATATCATCCTTCTTTTTCCTCTTGTTTGGTAGGAATTCCATGAATTTGTAGCAAAGAAGTAGATGCTCCCATGCTCTCACTATTAAACCTTTAGAGTTTAAACTCTCCCACCGTAGAGAAGGACGTGCATCCATCTGCACACGAGTGATTTCCTCAACCTCCGTTGGTTCAGACTTCGGGAAAATGTCAACACTCCTTACTTTGGGATTTTCTTCCACAACAACCTTGTGACATTCAGTCTCCATCTGAACTAGCTTCCTTTGAGACTCATGTGCTTTCTCAACAAGATCACCACACTGAACATCAAACTTCTCAAATGAAACTTGATTTGACACCAAGAAATCATCTAAAATATTCTGAAGTTGAGTATTGTAATCGATGTTGATCACCTCTTTCTTCCCTTCACCATTACTACCTGGTTGATTCGCCTCATAATGACCACAACTCGAGATTTTGTTGTCCAAAATTTTGATCTTAAAAGATAGCATATATTTTTCATACTGCAACTTAGCAATCTCTTCTGTGTCATAGAGGAGTAACCTGTCTATCATAGCTGCAAAACTTGGATAAACTTTTCAGTAGCACAGTACAATGAGAAGAAAACAAAGAGCATAATATTTTTTTTCTTTTTTATAAATATATATATACAAAAATATAAATGACAGAAATCCTAAATTATAACGTAATTGCCTTGTTGAAATAAACCAACAGTCCCCGGCAACGGCGCCAAAAACTTGATAGATCTCTGGCAAGTGCACCAAATACTATCGAAGTAGTAAAAATATCGATCCCACGAGGACTGTTTTTAACTTCAATAATTCAATTGCGTTATATAATTAGGATGTGTAAAGTTTATTTTGTTTTGCCACTAGGCAGTAGATTTGGTTTGATTTTAATTAAATCAAGAAACAGAAAATAAAGATTTGTTAAGAAAATATGAGAGAAAGATGAGATCAGATCCGTCGAATCCTCTAAGTTCCCCTAATTGGTCTACTGCACCTATTTATTATGAATCCTTTTCTAATTTACGATGATTAACAAAATAGCCCTAATCAATCCCTTGAGTTAGGACCCTCTTCTTAAACTACAGCCCCTAATTCCTTAGGTGGTCTAATAATTCTTGAAGGTTTTACCGAACGTTAACCTATTATCACTAACAAACGATTATCTATTCCTAGACTAACCCTGTTTATTAGAACAATTCAATTAGGTCTAAGTTGAAAGCCATGGTCAGTGGTCATTCATTCTCACAAAATCAAGTTATATGTGATCAAGATATAAAAAGCATTAAGAACAATTGAATTGAATAAACTAGAATTGAATTCATAAACAAAATAGAGTTTCACAGCAACATGTGTCAATTAGGGTTACAAAGATTCATCTCGGATCTAATCTCTAAGAGATTTAGCTACTCATAATCGAGTTTACAAATAGCATAATCAATGAAATAATTAAAACATACATGAATTGGTAAAAGGATGAAGAAATCGCCCTTCTAGCCGTCTCCGATGTCTCAAAATCGCACTTTGCTCTCCAAAATCGTAACCCCTGTTCTTCAGATTGAGTGCAGTATTTATAGAAGTCATGGGCCTGACCCATCAAAATCGCGCCGCGCCTTGTTAATTGGCGTGCCGCGATTTCCCCTTTACAGGAAGTGTGTATTTTTGCTTCAAAAATCGCAGCACGGCTTGAAATTGGCGTGGCGCGATTTCCTTCGAACAGACTTCAAATTTTAAGCTTTTTGCACTCCAGAACAGTAAAAATTGCATGAGAACTCTATCAAAATGTCACAATAAGTCCCTAATATTACGTAATGACAGAATGTCATCAGAAGGCCATAAAGTGGCCGATTTGTATTGAATCTTAGCATGTGATAATTCGTTGGATAGGTAAACAACATAACTACGACTGCCATGGGATATTTTTGCATTCTCTAAAAATTCAGCCACAATGGAGGTTAAGAAAATCTCCTCGTTAATTTGGGACATTACTCGTTTTCGACCCTTTTTTAGTAGGAAGGCCATAATGTGGCCGATTTGCATTGAATCTTAGCGTGTGACAATTCGTTGGATAGGTAAACAACATAAATACGACTTCCATGGGATATTTTTGCATTCTCTAAAAATTCGGCCAAAATGGAGGTTAAGAAAATCTCCTCGTTAATTTAGGACATTACTCGTTTTCGACCCATTTTTACTAGGAAGGCCATAAAGTGGCCGATTTGTATTGAATCTTAGCATGTGACAATTTGTTGGATAGGTAAACAACATAACTACGACTTCCATGGGATAATTTTGCATTCTCTAAAAATTCGGCTAAAACGGAGGTTAAGAAAATCTCCTCGTTAATTTAGGACGTTACTCGTTTTCGACCCATTTTTACTAGGAAGGCCATAAAGTGGCCGATTTGTATTGAATCTTAGCATGTGACAATTCGTTGGATAGGTAAACAACATACCTACGATTTCCATGGGATATTTTTGCATTCTCTAAAAATTCGGCCAAAAGGGAGGTTAAGAAAATCCCCTCGTTAATTTAGGACATTACTCGTTTTCGACCCTTTTTTACTAGGAAGGCCATAATGTGGCCGATTTGCTTTGAATCTTAGCATGTGACAATTCGTTGGAAAGGTAAACAACATAACTACGACTTCCATGGGATATTTTTGCATTCTCTAAAAATTCGGCCAAAATGGAGGTTAAGAAAATCTCCTCGTTAATTTGGGACATTACTCGTTTTCGACCCTTTTTAGTAGGAAGGCCATAATGTGGCCGATTTGCATTGAATCTTAGCGTGTGACAATTCGTTGGATAGGTAAACAACATAACTACGACTTCCATGGGATATTTTTGCATTCTCTAAAAATTCGGCGAGAATGGAGGTTAAGAAAATCTCCTCGTTAATTTAGGACATTACTCGTTTTCGACCCTTTTTTACCACGAAGGCCATAATGTTGCCGATTTGCATTAAATCTTAGCGTGTGACAATTCGTTGGATAGGTAAACAACATAACTACGACTTCCATGGGATATTTTTGCATTTTCTAAAAATTCAGCCAAAATGGAGGTTAAGAAAATCTCCTCGTTAATTTGGGACATTACTCGTTTTCGACCCATTTTTAGTAGGAAGGCCATAAAGTGGCCGATTTGCATTGAATCTTAGCGTGCGACAATTCGTTGGATAGGTAAACAACATAACTACGACTTCCATGGGATATTTTTGCATTCTCTAAAAATTCAGCCGAAATGGAGGTTAAGAAAATCTCCTCGTTAATTTGGGACATTACTCGTTTTCAACCCTTTTTTACCAGGAAGGCCATAATGTGGCCGATTTGCATTGAATCTTAGCGTGTGACATTTCGTTGGATAGGTAAACAACATAACTACGACTTCCATGGGATATTTTTGCTTTCTCTAAAAATTCGGCCAAAACGGAGGTTAAGAAAATCTCCTCGTTAATTTAGGACATTACTCGTTTTCGACCCTTTTCTAGTAGGAAGGCCATAATGTGGCCGATTTGCATTGAATCTTAGCGTGTGACAATTCGTTGGATGGGTAAACAACATAACTACGACTTCCATGGGATATTTTTGCTTTCTCTAAAAATTCGGCGAGAATGGAGGTTAAGAAAATCTCCTCGTTAATTTGGGACATTACTCGTTTTCGACCCATTTTTACTAGGAAGGCCATAAAGTGGCCGATTTGTATTGAATCTTAGCATGTGACAATTTGTTGGATAGGTAAACAACATAACTACGTCTTCCATGGGATATTTTTGCATTCTCTAAAAATTCGGCCAAAACGGAGGTTAAGAAAATCTCCTCGTTAATTTAGGACATTACTCGTTTTCGACCCTTTTTTAGTAGGAAGGCCATAATGTGGCCGATTTGCATTGAATCTTAGCGTGTGACAATTCGTTGGATGGGTAAACAACATAACTACGACTTCCATGGGATATTTTTGCATTCTCTAAAAATTTAGCCAAAATGGAGGTTAAGAAAATCCCCTCGTTAATTTAGGACATTACTCGTTTTCGACCCTTTTTTTATAAGGAAGGCCATAAAGTGGCCGGTTTGTATTGAATCTTAGCATGGGACAATTCGTTGGATAGGTAAACAACATAGCTACGACTTCCATGGGATATTTTTGCATTTTTTAAAAATTCAGCCAAAATGGAGGTTAAGAAAATCCTTGCGTTAATTTGGGACATTACTCGTTTTCGACCCTTTTTGACTAGGAATGCCATAATGTGGCCGATTTCCATTGAATCTTAGCGTGTGACAATTCGTTGGATAGGTAAACAACATAACTACGACTTCCATGGGATATTTTTGCATTCTCTAAAAATTCGGCCAAAATGGAGGTTAAGAAAATCTCCTCGTTAATTTGGGACATTACTCGTTTTCGACCCTTTTTAATTAGGAAGGCCATAATGTGGCCGATTTGCATTGAATATTAGCGTGTGACAATTCGTTGGATAGGTAAACAACATAACTACGACTTCCATGGGATATTTTTGCATTCTCTAAAAATTCGACCAAAATGGAGGTTAAGAAAATCTCCTCGTTAATTTAGGACATTACTCGTTTTCAACCCTTTTTTAGTAGGAAGGCCATAAAGTGGTCGATTTGTATTGAATCTTAGCATGTTAAAATTCGTTGGATAGGTAAACAAAATAGCTACGACTTCCATGGGATATTTTTGCATTCACTAAAAATTCGGCCAAAATGGAGGTTAAGAAAATCCCCTCGTTAATTTAGGACATTACTCGTTTTCGACCCTTTTTTTATAAGGAAGGCCATAAAGTGGCCGGTTTGTATTGAATCTTAGCATGGGACAATTCGTTGGATAGGTAAACAACATAGCTACGACTTCCATGGGATATTTTTGCATTTTTTAAAAATTCAGCCAAAATGGAGGTTAAGAAAATCCTTGCGTTTATTTGGGACATTACTCGTTTTCGACCCTTTTTTACTAGGAAAGCCATAATGTGGCCGATTTGCATTGAATCTTATCGTGTGACAATTCGTTGGATAGGTAAACAACATAACTACGACTTCCATGGGATATTTTTGCATTCTCTAAAAATTCGGCCAAAACGGAGGTTAAGAAAATCTCCTCGTTAATTTAGGACATTACTCGTTTTCAACCCATTTTTACTAGGAAGGCCATAAAGTGGCCGATTTGTATTGAATCTTAGCATGTGACAATTCGTTGGATAGGTAAACAACATAGCTACGACTTCCATTGGATATTTTTGCATTCTCTAAAAATTCAGCCAAAATGGAGGTTAAGAAAATCTCCTCGTTAATTTGGGACATTACTCGTTTTCGACCCATTTTTAGTAGGAAGGCCATAAAGTGGCCGATTTGCATTGAATCTTAGCGTGCGACAATTCGTTGGATAGGTAAACAACATAACTACGACTTCCATGGGATATTTTTGCATTCTCTAAAAATTCAGCCAAAATGGAGGTTAAGAAAATCTCCTCGTTAATTTGGGACATTACTCGTTTTCGACCCATTTTTAGTAGGAAGGCCATAAAGTGGCCGATTTGCATTGAATCTTAGCGTGCGACAATTCGTTGGATAGGTAAACAACATAACTACGACTTCCATGGGATATTTTTGCTTTCTCTAAAAATTCGGCGAGAATGGAGGTTAAGAAAATCTCCTCGTTAATTTGGGACATTACTCGTTTTCGACCCATTTTTACTAGGAAGGCCATAAAGTGGCCGATTTGTATTGAATCTTAGCATGTGACAATTTGTTGGATAGGTAAACAACATAACTACGTCTTCCATGGGATATTTTTGCATTCTCTAAAAATTCGGCCAAAACGGAGGTTAAGAAAATCTCCTCGTTAATTTAGGACATTACTCGTTTTCGACCCTTTTTTAGTAGGAAGGCCATAATGTGGCCGATTTGCATTGAATCTTAACGTGTGACAATTCGTTGGATGGGTAAACAACATAACTACGACTTCCATGGGATATTTTTGCATTCTCTAAAAATTTAGCCAAAATGGAGGTTAAGAAAATCTCCTCGTTAATTTAGGACATTACTCATTTTCGACCCTTTTTTATAAGGAAGGCCATAAAGTGGTCGGTTTGAATTGAATCTTAGCATGGGACAATTCGTTGGATAGGTAAACAACATAGCTACGACTTCCATGGGATATTTTTGCATTTTTTAAAAATTCAGCCAAAATGGAGGTTAAGAAAATCTCCTTGTTAATTTGGGACATTACTCGTTTTCGACCCTTTTTTACTAGGAAGGCCATAATGTGGCCGATTTGCATTGAATCTTAGCGTGTGACAATTCGTTGGATAGGTAAACAACATAACTATGACTTCCACGGGATATTTTTGCATTCTCTAAAAATTTGGCCAAAATAGAGGTTAAGAAAATCTCCTCGTTAATTTGGGACATTACTCGTTTTCGACCCTTTTTTACTAGGAAGGCCATAATGTGGCCGATTTGTATTGAATCTTAGCATGTGACAATTCGTTGGATAGGTAAACAACATAACTACGACTTCCATGGGATATTTTTGCATTCTCTAAAAATTCGACCAAAATGGAGGTTAAGAAAATCTCCTCGTAAATTTAGGACATTACTCGTTTTCAACCCTTTTTTAGTAGGAAGGCCATAAAGTGGTCGATTTGTATTGAATCTTAGCATGTTAAAATTCGTTGGATAGGTAAACAAAATAGCTACGACTTCCATGGGATATTTTTGCATTCTCTAAAAATTCGGCCAAAATGGAGGTTAAGAAAATCCCCTCGTTAATTTAGGACATTACTCGTTTTCGACCCTTTTTTTATAAGGAAGGCCATAAAGTGGCCGGTTTGTATTGAATCTTAGCATGGGACAATTCGTTGGATAGGTAAACAACATAGCTACGACTTCCATGGGATATTTTTGCATTTTTTAAAAATTCAGCCAAAATGGAGGTTAAGAAAATTCTTGCGTTAATTTGGGACATTACTCGTTTTCAACCCATTTTTACTAGGAAGGCCATAAAGTGGCCGATTTGTATTGAATCTTAGCGTGTGACAATTCGTTGGATAGGTAAACAACATAACTACGACTTCCATGGGATATTTTTGCATTCTCTAAAAATTCGGCCAAAACGGAGGTTAAGAAAATCTCCTCGTTAATTTAGGACATTACTCGTTTTCAACCCATTTTTACTAGGAAGGCCATAAAGTGGCCGATTTGTATTGAATCTTAGCATGTGACAATTCGTTGGATAGGTAAACAACATAGCTACGACTTCCATGGGATATTTTTGCATTCTCTAAAAATTCGGCCAAAATGGAGGTTAAGAAAATCTCCTCGTTAATTTAGGACATTATTCGTTTTCGACCTATTTTTACTAGGAAGGCCATAAAGTGGCCGATTTGTATTGAATCTTAGCATGTGACAATTTGTTGGATAGGTAAACAACATAACTACGTCTTCCATGGGATATTTTTGCATTCTCTAAAAATTCGGCCAAAACGGAGGTTAAGAAAATCTCCTCGTTAATTTAGGACATTACTCGTTTTCGACCCTTTTTTAGTAGGAAGGCCATAATGTGGCCGATTTGCATTGAATCTTAGCGTGTGACAATTCGTTGGATGGGTAAACAACATAACTACGACTTCCATGGGATATTTTTGCATTCTCTAAAAATTTAGCCAAAATGGAGGTTAAGAAAATCCCCTCGTTAATTTAGGACATTACTCATTTTCGACCCTTTTTTATAAGGAAGGCCATAAAGTGGCCGGTTTGTATTGAATCTTAGCATGGGACAATTCGTTGGATAGGTAAACAACATAGCTACGACTTCCATGGGATATTTTTGCATTTTTTAAAAATTCAGCCAAAATGGAGGTTAAGAAAATCTCCTTGTTAATTTGGGACATTACTCGTTTTCGACCCTTTTTTACTAGGAAGGCCATAATGTGGCCGATTTGCATTGAATCTTAGCGTGTGACAATTCGTTGGATAGGTAAACAACATAACTATGACTTCCACGGGATATTTTTGCATTCTCTAAAAATTTGGCCAAAATAGAGGTTAAGAAAATCTCCTCGTTAATTTGGGACATTACTCGTTTTCGACACTTTTTTACTAGGAAGGCCATAATGTGGCCGATTTGTATTGAATCTTAGCATGTGACAATTCGTTGGATAGGTAAACAACATAACTACGACTTCCATGGGATATTTTTGCATTCTCTAAAAATTCAGCCACAATGGAGGTTAAGAAAATCTCCTCGTTAATTTGGGACATTACTCGTTTTCGACCCTTTTTTAGTAGGAAGGCCATAATGTGGCCGATTTGCATTGAATCTTAGCGTGTGACAATTCGTTGGATAGGTAAACAACATAACTACGACTTCCATGGGATATTTTTGCATTCTCTAAAAATTCGGCCAAAATGGAGGTTAAGAAAATATCCTCGTTAATTTAGGACATTACTCGTTTTCGACCCATTTTTACTAGGAAGGCCATAAAGTGGCCGATTTGTATTGAATCTTAGCATGTGACAATTTGTTGGATAGGTAAACAACATAACTACGACTTCCATGGGATATTTTTGCATTCTCTAAAAATTCGGCTAAAACGGAGGTTAAGAAAATCTCCTCGTTAATTTAGGACGTTACTCGTTTTCGACCCATTTTTACTAGGAAGGCCATAAAGTGTCCGATTTGTATTGAATCTTAGCATGTGACAATTCGTTGGATAGGTAAACAACATACCTACGATTTCCATGGGATATTTTTGCATTCTCTAAAAATTCGGCCAAAAGGGAGGTTAAGAAAATCCCCTCGTTAATTTAGGACATTACTCGTTTTCGACCCTTTTTTACTAGGAAGGCCATAATGTGGCCGATTTGCATTGAATCTTAGCATGTGACAATTCGTTGGATAGGTAAACAACATAACTATGACTTCCACGGGATATTTTTGCATTCTCTAAAAATTTGGACAAAATAGAGGTTAAGAAAATCTCCTCGTTAATTTGGGACATTACTCGTTTTCGACCCTTTTTTACTAGGAAGGCCATAATGTGGCCGATTTGTATTGAATCTTAGCATGTGACAATTCGTTGGATAGGTAAACAACATAACTACGACTTCCATGGGATATTTTTGCATTCTCTAAAAATTCGACCAAAATGGAGGTTAAGAAAATCTCCTCGTAAATTTAGGACATTACTCGTTTTCAACCCTTTTTTAGTAGGAAGGCCATAAAGTGGTCGATTTGTATTGAATCTTAGCATGTTAAAATTCGTTGGATAGGTAAACAAAATAGCTACGACTTCCATGGGATATTTTTGCATTCTCTAAAAATTCGGCCAAAATGGAGGTTAAGAAAATCCCCTCGTTAATTTAGGACATTACTCGTTTTCGACCCTTTTTTTATAAGGAAGGCCATAAAGTGGCCGGTTTGTATTGAATCTTAGCATGGGACAATTCGTTGGATAGGTAAACAACATAGCTACGACTTCCATGGGATATTTTTGCATTTTTTAAAAATTCAGCCAAAATGGAGGTTAAGAAAATTCTTGCGTTAATTTGGGACATTACTCGTTTTCAACCCATTTTTACTAGGAAGGCCATAAAGTGGCCGATTTGTATTGAATCTTAGCGTGTGACAATTCGTTGGATAGGTAAACAACATAACTACGACTTCCATGGGATATTTTTGCATTCTCTAAAAATTCGGCCAAAACGGAGGTTAAGAAAATCTCCTCGTTAATTTAGGACATTACTCGTTTTCAACCCATTTTTACTAGGAAGGCCATAAAGTGGCCGATTTGTATTGAATCTTAGCATGTGACAATTCGTTGGATAGGTAAACAACATAGCTACGACTTCCATGGGATATTTTTGCATTCTCTAAAAATTCGGCCAAAATGGAGGTTAAGAAAATCTCCTCGTTAATTTAGGACATTATTCGTTTTCGACCTATTTTTACTAGGAAGGCCATAAAGTGGCCGATTTGTATTGAATCTTAGCATGTGACAATTTGTTGGATAGGTAAACAACATAACTACGTCTTCCATGGGATATTTTTGCATTCTCTAAAAATTCGGCCAAAACGGAGGTTAAGAAAATCTCCTCGTTAATTTAGGACATTACTCGTTTTCGACCCTTTTTTAGTAGGAAGGCCATAATGTGGCCGATTTGCATTGAATCTTAGCGTGTGACAATTCGTTGGATGGGTAAACAACATAACTACGACTTCCATGGGATATTTTTGCATTCTCTAAAAATTTAGCCAAAATGGAGGTTAAGAAAATCCCCTCGTTAATTTAGGACATTACTCATTTTCGACCCTTTTTTATAAGGAAGGCCATAAAGTGGCCGGTTTGTATTGAATCTTAGCATGGGACAATTCGTTGGATAGGTAAACAACATAGCTACGACTTCCATGGGATATTTTTGCATTTTTTAAAAATTCAGCCAAAATGGAGGTTAAGAAAATCTCCTTGTTAATTTGGGACATTACTCGTTTTCGACCCTTTTTTACTAGGAAGGCCATAATGTGGCCGATTTGCATTGAATCTTAGCGTGTGACAATTCGTTGGATAGGTAAACAACATAACTATGACTTCCACGGGATATTTTTGCATTCTCTAAAAATTTGGCCAAAATAGAGGTTAAGAAAATCTCCTCGTTAATTTGGGACATTACTCGTTTTCGACACTTTTTTACTAGGAAGGCCATAATGTGGCCGATTTGTATTGAATCTTAGCATGTGACAATTCGTTGGATAGGTAAACAACATAACTACGACTTCCATGGGATATTTTTGCATTCTCTAAAAATTCAGCCACAATGGAGGTTAAGAAAATCTCCTCGTTAATTTGGGACATTACTCGTTTTCGACCCTTTTTTAGTAGGAAGGCCATAATGTGGCCGATTTGCATTGAATCTTAGCGTGTGACAATTCGTTGGATAGGTAAACAACATAACTACGACTTCCATGGGATATTTTTGCATTCTCTAAAAATTCGGCCAAAATGGAGGTTAAGAAAATATCCTCGTTAATTTAGGACATTACTCGTTTTCGACCCATTTTTACTAGGAAGGCCATAAAGTGGCCGATTTGTATTGAATCTTAGCATGTGACAATTTGTTGGATAGGTAAACAACATAACTACGACTTCCATGGGATATTTTTGCATTCTCTAAAAATTCGGCTAAAACGGAGGTTAAGAAAATCTCCTCGTTAATTTAGGACGTTACTCGTTTTCGACCCATTTTTACTAGGAAGGCCATAAAGTGTCCGATTTGTATTGAATCTTAGCATGTGACAATTCGTTGGATAGGTAAACAACATACCTACGATTTCCATGGGATATTTTTGCATTCTCTAAAAATTCGGCCAAAAGGGAGGTTAAGAAAATCCCCTCGTTAATTTAGGACATTACTCGTTTTCGACCCTTTTTTACTAGGAAGGCCATAATGTGGCCGATTTGCATTGAATCTTAGCATGTGACAATTCGTTGGAAAGGTAAACAACATAACTACGACTTCCATGGGATATTTTTGCATTCTCTAAAAATTCGGCCAAAATGGAGGTTAAGAAAATCTCCTCGTTAATTTGGGACATTACTCGTTTTCGACCCTTTTTTAGTAGGAAGGCCATAATGTGGCCGATTTGCATTGAATCTTAGCGTGTGACAATTCGTTGGATAGGTAAACAACATAACTACGACTTCCATGGGATATTTTTGCATTCTCTAAAAATTCGGCCAAAATGGAGGTTAAGAAAATATCCTCGTTAATTTAGGACATTACTCGTTTTCAACCCTTTTTTAGTAGGAAGGCCATAAAGTGGTCGATTTGTATTGAATCTTAGCATGTGAAAATTCGCTGGATAGGTAAACAAAATAGCTACGACTTCCATGGGATATTTTTGCATTCTCTAAAAATTCGGCCAAAATGGAGGTTAAGAAAATCCCCTCGTTAATTTAGGACTTTACTCGTTTTCGACCCTTTTTTACTAGGAATGCCATAATGTGGCCGATTTGCATTAAATCTTAGCGTGTGACAATTCGTTGGATAGGTAAACAACATAACTACGACTTCCATGGGATATTTTTGCATTCTCTAAAAATTCGGCCAAAATGGAGGTTAAGAAAATCTCCTCGTTAATTTGGGACATTACTCGTTTTCGACCCTTTTTTAGTAGGAAGGCCATAATGTGGCCGATTTGCATTGAATCTTAGCGTGTGACAATTCGTTGGATAGGTAAACAACATAACTACGACTTCCATGGGATATTTTTGCATTCTCTAAAAATTCGACCGAAATGGAGGTTAAGAAAATCTCCTCGTTAATTTAGGACATTACTCGTTTTCAACCCTTTTTTAGTAGGAAGGCCATAAAGTGGTCGATTTGTATTGAATCTTAGCATGTGAAAATTCGTTGGATAGGTAAACAAAATAGCTACGACTTCCATGGGATATTTTTGCATTCTCTAAAAATTCGGCCAAAATGGAGGTTAAGAAAATCCCCTCGTTAATTTAGGACATTACTCGTTTTCGACCCTTTTTTTATAAGGAAGGCCATAAAGTGGCCGGTTTGTATTGAATCTTAGCATGGGACAATTCGTTGGATAGGTAAACAACATAGCTACGACTTCCATGGGATATTTTTGCATTTTTTAAAAATTCAGCCAAAATGGAGGTTAAGAAAATCCTTGCGTTAATTTGGGACATTACTCGTTTTCGACCCTTTTTTACTAGGAAGGCCATAATGTGGCCGATTTGCATTGAATCTTATCGTGTGACAATTCGTTGGATAGGTAAACAACATAACTACGACTTCCATGGGATATTTTTGCATTCTCTAAAAATTCGGCCAAAATGGAGGTTAAGAAAATCTCGTCGTTAATTTAGGACGTTACTCGTTTTCGACCCATTTTTACTAGGAAGGCCATAAAGTGGCCGATTTGTATTGAATCTTAGCATGTGACAATTTGTTGGATAGGTAAACGACATAACTACGACTTCCATGGGATATTTTTGCATTCTCTAAAAATTCGGCCAAAACGGAGGTTAAGAAAATCTCCTCGTTAATTTAGGACATTACTCGTTTTTGACCCTTTTTTACTAGGAAGGCCATAATGTGGCCGATTTGCATTGAATCTTAGCATGTGACAATTCGTTGGATAGATAAACAACATAACTACGACTTCCATGGGATATTTTCGCATTCTCTAAAAATTCGGCCAAAATGGAGGTTAAGAAAATCTCCTCGTTAATTTAGGACATAACTCGTTTTCAACCCTTTTTTAGTAGGAAAGCCATAATGTGGCCGATTTGCATTGAATCTTAGCGTGTCACAATTCGTTGGATAGGTAAACAACATAACTACGACTTCAATGGGATATTTTTGCATTCTCTAAAAATTCGGCCAAAATGGAGGTTAAGAAAATCTCCTCGTTAATTTAGGACATTACTCGTTTTCGACCCATTTTTACTAGGAAGGCCATAAAGTGGCCGATTTGTATTGAATCTTAGCATGTGACAATTCGTTGGATAGGTAAACAACATAACTACGACTTCCATGGGATATTTTTGCATTCTCTAAAAATTCGGCCAAAATGGAGGTTAAGAAAATCTCCTCGTTAATTTAGGACATTACTCGTTTTCGACCCATTTTTACTAGGAAGGCCATAAAGTGGCCGATTTGTATTGAATCTTAGCATGTGACAATTTGTTGGATAGGTAAACGACATAACTACGACTTCCATGGGATATTTTTGCATTCTCTAAAAATTCGGCCAAAACGGAGGTTAAGAAAATCTCCTCGTTAATTTAGGACATTACTCGTTTTTGACCCTTTTTTACTAGGAAGGCCATAATGTGGCCGATTTGCATTGAATCTTAGCATGTGACAATTCGTTGGATAGATAAACAACATAACTACGACTTCCATGGGATATTTTCGCATTCTCTAAAAATTCGGCCAAAATGGAGGTTAAGAAAATCTCCTCGTTAATTTAGGACATAACTCGTTTTCAACCCTTTTTTAGTAGGAAAGCCATAATGTGGCCGATTTGCATTCAATCTTAGCGTGTCACAATTCGTTGGATAGGTAAACAACATAACTACGACTTCAATGGGATATTTTTGCATTCTCTAAAAATTCGGCCAAAATGGAGGTTAAGAAAATCTCCTCGTTAATTTAGGACATTACTCGTTTTCGACCCATTTTTACTAGGAAGGCCATAAAGTGGCCGATTTGTATTGAATCTTAGCATGTGACAATTCGTTGGATAGGTAAACAACATAACTACGACTTCCATGGGATATTTTTGCATTCTCTAAAAATTCGGCCAAAATGGAGGTTAAGAAAATCTCCTCGTTAATTTAGGACATTACTCGTTTTCGACCCATTTTTACTAGGAAGGCCATAAAGTGGCCGATTTGTATTGAATCTTAGCATGTGACAATTCGTTGGATAGGTAAACAACATAACTACGACTTCCATGGGATATTTTTGCATTCTCTAAAAATTCGGCCAAAATGGAGGTTAAGAAAATCTCCTCGTTAATTTAGGACATTACTCGTTTTCGACCCATTTTTACTAGGATGGCCATAAAGTGGCCGATTTGTATTGAATCTTAGCATGTGACAATTTGTTGGATAGGTAAACAACATAACTACGACTTCCATGGGATATTTTTGCATTCTCTAAAAATTCGGCCAAAACGGAGGTTAAGAAAATCTCCTCGTTAATTTAGGACATTACTCGTTTTTGACCCTTTTTTACTAGGAAGGCCATAATGTGGCCGATTTGCATTGAATCTTAGCATGTGACAATTCGTTGGATAGATAAACAACATAACTACGACTTCCATGGGATATTTTCGCATTCTCTAAAAATTCGGCCAAAAAGGAGGTTAAGAAAATCTCCTCGTTAATTAAGGACATAACTCGTTTTCAACCCTTTTTTAGTAGGAAGGCCATAATGTGGCCGATTTGCATTGAATCTTAGCGTGTGACAATTCGTTGGATAGGTAAACAACATAACTACGACTTCCATGGGATATTTTTGCATTCTCTAAAAATTCGGCCAAAATGGAGGTTAAGAAAATCTCCTCGTTAATTTAGGACGTTACTCGTTTTCGACCCATTTTTACTAGGAAGGCCATAAAGTGGCCGATTTGTATTGAATCTTAGCATGTGACAATTCGTTGGATAGGTAAACAACATACCTACGATTTCCATGGCATATTTTTGCATTCTCTAAAAATTCGGCCAAAAGGGAGGTTAAGAAAATCCCCTCGTTAATTTAGGACATTACTCGTTTTCGACCCTTTTTTACTAGGAAGGCCATAATGTGGCCGATTTGCATTGAATCTTAGCATGTGACAATTCGTTGGAAAGGTAAACAACATAACTACGACTTCCATGGGATATTTTTGCATTCTCTAAAAATTCGGCCAAAATGGAGGTTAAGAAAATCTCCTCGTTAATTTGGGACATTACTCGTTTTCGACCCTTTTTTAGTAGGAAGGCCATAATGTGGCCGATTTGCATTGAATCTTAGCGTGTGACAATTCGTTGGATAGGTAAACAACATAACTACGACTTCCATGGGATATTTTTGCATTCTCTAAAAATTCGACCAAAATGGAGGTTAAGAAAATCTCCTCGTTAATTTAGGACATTACTCGTTTTCAACCCTTTTTTAGTAGGAAGGCCATAAAGTGGTCGATTTGTATTGAATCTTAGCATGTGAAAATTCGTTGGATAGGTAAACAAAATAGCTACGATTTCCATGGGATATTTTTGCATTCTCTAAAAATTCGGCCAAAATGGAGGTTAAGAAAATCTCCTCGTTAATTAAGGACATAACTCGTTTTCAACCCTTTTTTAGTAGGAAGGCCATAATGTGGCCGATTTGCATTGAATCTTAGCGTGTGACAATTCGTTGGATAGGTAAACAACATAACTACGACTTCCATGGGATATTTTTGCATTCTCTAAAAATTCGGCCAAAATGGAGGTTAAGAAAATCTCCTCGTTAATTTAGGACGTTACTCGTTTTCGACCCATTTTTACTAGGAAGGCCATAAAGTGGCCGATTTGTATTGAATCTTAGCATGTGACAATTCGTTGGATAGGTAAACAACATACCTACGATTTCCATGGCATATTTTTGCATTCTCTAAAAATTCGGCCAAATGGGAGGTTAAGAAAATCCCCTCGTTAATTTAGGACATTACTCGTTTTCGACCCTTTTTTACTAGGAAGGCCATAATGTGGCCGATTTGCATTGAATCTTAGCATGTGACAATTCGTTGGAAAGGTAAACAACATAACTACGACTTCCATGGGATATTTTTGCATTCTCTAAAAATTCGGCCAAAATGGAGGTTAAGAAAATCTCCTCGTTAATTTGGGACATTACTCGTTTTCGACCCTTTTTTAGTAGGAAGGCCATAATGTGGCCGATTTGCATTGAATCTTAGCGTGTGAAAATTCGTTGGATAGGTAAACAACATAACTACGACTTCCATGGGATATTTTTGCATTCTCTAAAAATTCGACCAAAATGGAGGTTAAGAAAATCTCCTCGTTAATTTAGGACATTACTCGTTTTCAACCCTTTTTTAGTAGGAAGGCCATAAAGTGGTCGATTTGTATTGAATCTTAGCATGTGAAAATTCGTTGGATAGGTAAACAAAATAGCTACGATTTCCATGGGATATTTTTGCATTCTCTAAAAATTCGGCCAAAATGGAGGTTAAGAAAATCCCCTCGTTAATTTAGGACATTACTCGTTTTCGACCCTTTTTTTATAAGGAAGGCCATAAAGTGGCCGGTTTGTATTGAATCTTAGCATGGGACAATTCGTTGGATAGGTAAACAACATAGCTACGACTTCCATGGGATAATTTTGCATTTTTTAAAAATTCAGCCAAAATGGAGGTTAAGAAAATCCTTGCGTTAATTTGGGACATTACTCGTTTTCGACCCTTTTTTACTAGGAAAGCCATAATGTGGCCAATTTGCATTGAATCTTAGCGTGTGACAATTCGTTGGATAGGTAAACAACATAACTACGACTTCCATGGGATATTTTTGCATTCTCTAAAAATTCGGCCAAAATGGAGGTTAAGAAAATCTCGTCGTTAATTTAGGACATTACTCGTTTTCGACCCATTTTTACTAGGAAGGCCATAAAGTGGCCGATTTGTATTGAATCTTAGCATGTGACAATTTGTTGGATAGGTAAACAACATAACTACGACTTCCATGGGATATTTTTGCATTCTCTAAAAATTCGGCCAAAATGGAGGTTAAGAAAATCTCGTCGTTAATTTGGGACATTACTCGTTTTCGACCCTTTTTTAGTAGGAAGGCCATAATGTGGCCGATTTGCATTGAATCTTAGCGTGTGACAATTCGTTGGATAGGTAAACAACATAACTACGACTTCCATGGGATATTTTTGCATTCTCTAAAAATTCGGCCAAAATGGAGGTTAAGAAAATCTCCTCGTTAATTTAGGACATTACTCGTTTTCAACCCTTTTTTAGTAGGAAGGCCATAAAGTGGTCGATTTGTATTGAATCTTAGCATGTGAAAATTCGTTGGATAGGTAAACAACATAGCTACGACTTCCATGGGATATTTTTGCATTCTCTAAAAATTCGGCCAAAATGGAGGTTAAGAAAATCTCCTCGTTAATTTAGGACATTACTCGTTTTCGACCCATTTTTACTAGGAAGGCCATAAAGTGGCCGATTTGTATTGAATATTAGCATGTGACAATTCGTTGGATAGGTAAACAACATAGCTACAACTTCCATGGGATATTTTTGCATTCTCTAAAAATTCGGCCAAAATGGAGGTTAAGAAAATCTCCTCGTTAATTTAGGACATTACTCGTTTTCGACCCATTTTTACTAGGAAGGCCATAAAGTGGCCGATTTGTATTGAATCTTACCATGTGACAATTCGTTGGATAGGTAAACAACATAACTACGACTTCCATGGGATATTTTTGCATTCTCTAAAAATTCAGCCACAATGGAGGTTAAGAAAATCTCCTCGTTAATTTGGGACATTACTCGTTTTCGACCCTTTTTTAGTAGGAAGGCCATAATGTGGCCGATTTGCATTGAATCTTAGCGTGTGACAATTCGTTGGATAGGTAAACAACATAACTACGACTTCCATGGGATATTTTTGCATTCTCTAAAAATTCGGCCAAAATGGAGGTGAAGAAAATCTCCTCGTTAATTTAGGACATTACTCGTTTTCGACCCATTTTTACTAGGAAGGCCATAAAGTGGCCGATTTGTATTGAATCTTAGCATGTGACAATTCGTTGGATAGGTAAACAACATAGCTACAACTTCCATGGGATATTTTTGCATTCTCTAAAAATTCGGCCAAAATGGAGGTTAAGAAAATCTCCTCGTTAATTTAGGACATTACTCGTTTTCGACCCATTTTTACTAGGAAGGCCATAAAGTGGCCGATTTGTATTGAATCTTAGCATGTGACAATTTGTTGGATAGGTAAACAACATAACTACGTCTTCCATGGGATATTTTTGCATTCTCTAAAAATTCGGCCAAAACGGAGGTTAAGAAAATCTCCTCGTTAATTTAGGACATTACTCGTTTTCGACCCTTTTTTAGTAGGAAGGCCATAATGTGGCCGATTTGCATTGAATCTTAGCGTGTGACAATTCGTTGGATGGGTAAACAACATAACTACGACTTCCATGGGATATTTTTGCATTCTCTAAAAATTTAGCCAAAATGGAGGTTAAGAAAATCCCCTCGTTAATTTAGGACATTACTCATTTTCGACCCTTTTTTATAAGGAAGGCCATAAAGTGGCAGGTTTGTATTGAATCTTAGCATGTGACAATTCGTTGGATGGGTAAACAACATAACTACGACTTCCATGGGATATTTTTGCATTCTCTAAAAATTTAGCCAAAATGGAGGTTAAGAAAATCTCCTCGTTAATTTGGGACATTACTCGTTTTCGACCCTTTTTTACTAGGAAGGCCATAATGTGGCCGATTTGTATTGAATCTTAGCATGTGACAATTCGTTGGATAGGTAAACAACATAACTACGACTTCCATGGGATATTTTTGCATTCTCTAAAAATTCAGCCACAATGGAGGTTAAGAAAATCTCCTCGTTAATTTGGGACATTACTCGTTTTCGACCCTTTTTTAGTAGGAAGGCCATAATGTGGCCGATTTGCATTGAATCTTAGCGTGTGACAATTCGTTGGATAGGTAAACAACATAACTACGACTTCCATGGGATATTTTTGCATTCTCTAAAAATTCGGCCAAAATGGAGGTGAAGAAAATCTCCTCGTTAATTTAGGACATTACTCGTTTTCGACCCATTTTTAATAGGAAGGCCATAAAGTGGCCGATTTGTATTGAATCTTAGCATGTGACAATTCGTTGGATAGGTAAACAACATACCTACGATTTCCATGGGATATTTTTGCATTCTCTAAAAATTCGGCCAAAAGGGAGGTTAAGAAAATCCCCTCGTTAATTTAGGACATTACTCGTTTTCGACCCTTTTTTACTAGGAAGGCCATAATGTGGCCGATTTGCATTGAATCTTAGCATGTGACAATTCGTTGGAAAGGTAAACAACATAACTACGACTTCCATGGGATATTTTTGCATTCTCTAAAAATTCGGCCAAAATGGAGGTTAAGAAAATCTCCTCGTTAATTTGGGACATTACTCGTTTTCGACCCTTTTTTAGTAGGAAGGCCATAATGTGGCCGATTTGCATTGAATCTTAGCGTGTGACAATTCGTTGGATAGGTAAACAACATAACTACGACTTCCATGGGATATTTTTGCATTTTTTAAAAATTCAGCCAAAATGGAGGTTAAGAAAATCCTCGCGTTAATTTGGGACATTACTCGTTTTCGACCCTTTTTTACTAGGAATGCCATAATGTGGCCGATTTGCATTGAATCTTAGCGTGTGACAATTCGTTGGATAGGTAAACAACATAACTACGACTTCCATGGGATATTTTTGCATTCTCTAAAAATTCGGCCAAAATGGAGGTTAAGAAAATCTCGTCGTTAATTTGGGACATTACTCGTTTTCGACCCTTTTTTAGTAGGAAGGCCATAATGTGGCCGATTTGCATTGAATCTTAGCGTGTGACAATTCGTTGGATAGGTAAACAACATAACTACGACTTCCATGGGATATTTTTGCATTCTCTAAAAATTCGGCCAAAATGGAGGTTAAGAAAATCTCGTCGTTAATTTGGGACATTACTCGTTTTCGACCCTTTTTTAGTAGGAAGGCCATAATGTGGCCGATTTGCATTGAATCTTAGCGTGTGACAATTCGTTGGATAGGTAAACAACATAACTACGACTTCCATGGGATATTTTTGCATTCTCTAAAAATTCGGCCAAAATGGAGGTTAAGAAAATCTCCTCGTTAATTTAGGACATTACTCGTTTTCAACCCTTTTTTAGTAGGAAGGCCATAAAGTGGTCGATTTGTATTGAATCTTAGCATGTGAAAATTCGCTGGATAGGTAAACAAAATAGCTACGACTTCCATGGGATATTTTTGCATTCTCTAAAAATTCGGCCAAAATGGAGGTTAAGAAAATCCCCTCGTTAATTTAGGACATTACTCGTTTTTGACCCTTTTTTTATAAGGAAGGCCATAAAGTGGCCGGTTTGTATTGAATCTTAGCATGGGACAATTCGTTGGATAGGTGAACAACATAGCTACGACTTCCATGGGATATTTTTGCATTTTTTAAAAATTCAGCCAAAATGGAGGTTAAGAAAATCCTTGCGTTAATTTGGGACATTACTCGTTTTCGACCCTTTTTTAGTAGGAAGGCCATAATGTGGCCGATTTGCATTGAATCTTAGCGTGTGACAATTCGTTGGATGGGTAAACAACATAACTACGACTTCCATGGGATATTTTTGCATTTTCTAAAAATTTAGCCAAAATGGAGGTTAAGAAAATCCCCTCGTTAATTTAGGACATTACTCATTTTCGACCCTTTTTTATAAGGAAGGCCATAAAGTGGCCGGTTTGTATTGAATCTTAGCATGTGACAATTCGTTGGATAGGTAAACAACATAGCTACGACTTCCATGGGATATTTTTGCATTTTTTAAAAATTCAGCCAAAATGGAGGTTAAGAAAATCTCCTTGTTAATTTGGGACATTACTCGTTTTCGACCCTTTTTTACTAGGAAGGCCATAATGTGGCCGATTTGCATTGAATATAAGCGTGTGACAATTCGTTGGATAGGTAAACAACATAACTATGACTTCCACGGGATATTTTTGCATTCTCTAAAAATTTGGCCAAAATAGAGGTTAAGAAAATCTCCTCGTTAATTTGGGACATTACTCGTTTTCGACCCTTTTTTACTAGGAAGGCCATAATGTGGCCGATTTGTATTGTATCTTAGCATGTGACAATTCGTTGGATAGGTAAACAACATAACTACGACTTCCATGGGATATTTTTGCATTCTCTAAAAATTCAGCCACAATGGAGGTTAAGAAAATCTCCTCGTTAATTTGGGACATTACTCGTTTTCGACCCTTTTTTAGTAGGAAGGCCATAATGTGGCCGATTTGCATTGAATCTTAGCGTGTGACAATTCTTTGGATAGGTAAACAACATAACTACGACTTCCATGGAATATTTTTGCATTCTCTAAAAATTCGGCCAAAATGGAGGTGAAGAAAATCTCCTCGTTAATTTAGGACATTACTCGTTTTCGACCCATTTTTACTAGGAAGGCCATAAAGTGGCCGATTTGTATTGAATCTTAGCATGTGACAATTCGTTGGATAGGTAAACAACATACCTACGATTTCCATGGGATATTTTTGCATTCTCTAAAAATTCGGCCAAAAGGGAGGTTAAGAAAATCCCCTCGTTAATTTAGGACATTACTCGTTTTCGACCCTTTTTTACTAGGAAGGCCATAATGTGGCCGATTTGCATTGAATCTTAGCATGTGACAATTCGTTGGAAAGGTAAACAACATAACTACGACTTCCATGGGATATTTTTGCATTCTCTAAAAATTCGGCCAAAATGGAGGTTAAGAAAATCTCCTCATTAATTTGGGACATTACTCGTTTTCGACCCTTTTTTAGTAGGAAGGCCATAATGTGGCCGATTTGCATTGAATCTTAGCGTGTGACAATTCGTTGGATAGGTAAACAACATAACTACGACTTCCATGGGATATTTTTGCATTCTCTAAAAATTCGGCCAAAATGGAGGTTAAGAAAATCTCCTCGTTAATTTAGGACATTACTCGTTTTCAACCCTTTTTTAGTAGGAAGGCCATAAAGTGGTCGATTTGTATTGAATCTTAGCATGTGAAAATTCGCTGGATAGGTAAACAAAATAGCTACGACTTCCATGGGATATTTTTGCATTCTCTAAAAATTCGGCCAAAATGGAGGTTAAGAAAATCCCCTCGTTAATTTAGGACATTACTCGTTTTCGACCCTTTTTTTATAAGGAAGGCCATAAAGTGGCCGGTTTGTATTGAATCTTAGCATGGGACAATTCGTTGGATAGGTAAACAACATAGCTACGACGTCCATGGGATATTTTTGCATTTTTTAAAAATTCAGCCAAAATGGAGGTTAAGAAAATCCTCGCGTTAATTTGGGACATTACTCGTTTTCGACCCTTTTTTACTAGGAATGCCATAATGTGGCCGATTTGCATTGAATCTTAGCGTGTGACAATTCGTTGGATAGGTAAACAACATAACTACGACTTCCATGGGATATTTTTGCATTCTCTAAAAATTCGGCCAAAATGGAGGTTAAGAAAATCTCGTCGTTAATTTGGGACATTACTCGTTTTCGACCCTTTTTTAGTAGGAAGGCCATAATGTGGCCGATTTGCATTGAATCTTAGCGTGTGACAATTCGTTGGATAGGTAAACAACATAACTACGACTTCCATGGGAAATTTTTGCATTCTCTAAAAATTCGGCCAAAATGGAGGTTAAGAAAATCTCGTCGTTAATTTGGGACATTACTCGTTTTCGACCCTTTTTTAGTAGGAAGGCCATAATGTGGCCGATTTGCATTGAATCTTAGCGTGTGACAATTCGTTGGATAGGTAAACAACATAACTACGACTTCCATGGGATATTTTTGCATTCTCTAAAAATTCGGCCAAAATGGAGGTTAAGAAAATCTCCTCGTTAATTTAGGACATTACTCGTTTTCAACCCTTTTTTAGTAGGAAGGCCATAAAGTGGTCGATTTGTATTGAATCTTAGCATGTGAAAATTCGCTGGATAGGTAAACAAAATAGCTACGACTTCCATGGGATATTTTTGCATTCTCTAAAAATTCGGCCAAAATGGAGGTTAAGAAAATCCCCTCGTTAATTTAGGACATTACTCGTTTTTGACCCTTTTTTTATAAGGAAGGCCATAAAGTGGCCGGTTTGTATTGAATCTTAGCATGGGACAATTCGTTGGATAGGTAAACAACATAGCTACGACTTCCATGGGATATTTTTGCATTTTTTAAAAATTCAGCCAAAATGGAGGTTAAGAAAATCCTTGCGTTAATTTGGGACATTACTCGTTTTCGACCCTTTTTTACTAGGAATGCCATAATGTGGCCGATTTGCATTGAATCTTAGCGTGTGACAATTCGTTGGATAGGTAAACAACATAACTACAACTTCCATGGGATATTTTTGCATTCTCTAAAAATTCGGCCAAAATGGAGGTTAAGAAAATCTCGTCGTTAATTTAGGACATTACTCGTTTTCGACCCATTTTTACTAGGAAGGCCATAAAGTGGCAGATTTGTATTGAATCTTAGCATGTGACAATTCGTTGGATAGGTAAACAACATAGCTACGACTTCCATGGGATATTTTTGCATTCTCTAAAAATTCGGCCAAAATGGAGGTGAAGAAAATCTCCTCGTTAATTTAGGACATTACTCGTTTTCGACCCATTTTTACTAGGAAGGCCATAAAGTGGCCGATTTGTATTGAATCTTAGCATGTGACAATTCGTTGGATAGGTAAACAACATACCTACGATTTCCATGGGATATTTTTGCATTCTCTAAAAATTCGGCCAAAAGGGAGGTTAAGAAAATCCCCTCGTTAATTTAGGACATTACTCGTTTTCGACCCTTTTTTACTAGGAAGGCCATAATGTGGCCGATTTGCATTGAATCTTAGCATGTGACAATTCGTTGGAAAGGTAAACAACATAACTACTACTTCCATGGGATATTTTTGCATTCTCTAAAAATTCGGCCAAAATGGAGGTTAAGAAAATCTCCTCATTAATTTGGGACATTACTCGTTTTCGGCCCTTTTTTAGTAGGAAGGCCATAATGTGGCCGATTTGCATTGAATCTTAGCGTGTGACAATTCGTTGGATAGGTAAACAACATAACTACGACTTCCATGGGATATTTTTGCATTCTCTAAAAATTCGGCCAAAATGGAGGTTAAGAAAATCTCCTCGTTAATTTAGGACATTACTCGTTTTCTACCCTTTTTTAGTAGGAAGGCCATAAAGTGGTCGATTTGTATTGAATCTTAGCATGTGAAAATTCGCTGGATAGGTAAACAAAATAGCTACGACTTCCATGGGATATTTTTGCATTCTCTAAAAATTCGGCCAAAATGGAGGTTAAGAAAATCCCCTCGTTAATTTAGGACATTACTCGTTTTCGACCCTTTTTTTATAAGGAAGGCCATAAAGTGGCCGGTTTGTATTGAATCTTAGCATGGGACAATTCGTTGGATAGGTAAACAACATAGCTACGACGTCCATGGGATATTTTTGCATTTTTTAAAAATTCAGCCAAAATGGAGGTTAAGAAAATCCTCGCGTTAATTTGGGACATTACTCGTTTTCGACCCTTTTTTACTAGGAATGCCATAATGTGGCCGATTTGCATTGAATCTTAGCGTGTGACAATTCGTTGGATAGGTAAACAACATAACTACGACTTCCATGGGATATTTTTGCATTCTCTAAAAATTCGGCCAAAATGGAGGTTAAGAAAATCTCGTCGTTAATTTGGGACATTACTCGTTTTCGACCCTTTTTTAGTAGGAAGGCCATAATGTGGCCGATTTGCATTGAATCTTAGCGTGTGACAATTCGTTGGATAGGTAAACAACATAACTACGACTTCCATGGGATATTTTTGCATTCTCTAAAAATTCGGCCAAAATGGAGGTTAAGAAAATCTCGTCGTTAATTTGGGACATTACTCGTTTTCGACCCTTTTTTAGTAGGAAGGCCATAATGTGGCCGATTTGCATTGAATCTTAGCGTGTGACAATTCGTTGGATAGGTAAACAACATAACTACGACTTCCATGGGATATTTTTGCATTCTCTAAAAATTCGGCCAAAATGGAGGTTAAGAAAATCTCCTCGTTAATTTAGGACATTACTCGTTTTCAACCCTTTTTTAGTAGGAAGGCCATAAAGTGGTCGATTTGTATTGAATCTTAGCATGTGAAAATTCGCTGGATAGGTAAACAAAATAGCTACGACTTCCATGGAATATTTTTGCATTCTCTAAAAATTCGGCCAAAATGGAGGTTAAGAAAATCCCCTCGTTAATTTAGGACATTACTCGTTTTTGACCCTTTTTTTATAAGGAAGGCCATAAAGTGGCCGGTTTGTATTGAATCTTAGCATGGGACAATTCGTTGGATAGGTAAACAACATAGCTACGACTTCCATGGGATATTTTTGCATTTTTTAAAAATTCAGCCAAAATGGAGGTTAAGAAAATCCTTGCGTTAATTTGGGACATTACTCGTTTTCGACCCTTTTTTACTAGGAATGCCATAATGTGGCCGATTTGCATTGAATCTTAGCGTGTGACAATTCGTTGGATAGGTAAACAACATAACTACAACTTCCATGGGATATTTTTGCATTCTCTAAAAATTCGGCCAAAATGGAGGTTAAGAAAATCTCCTCGTTAATTTAGGACATTACTCGTTTTCTACCCTTTTTTAGTAGGAAGGCCATAAAGTGGTCGATTTGTATTGAATCTTAGCATGTGAAAATTCGCTGGATAGGTAAACAAAATAGCTACGACTTCCATGGGATATTTTTGCATTCTCTAAAAATTCGGCCAAAATGGAGGTTAAGAAAATCCCCTCGTTAATTTAGGACATTACTCGTTTTCGACCCTTTTTTTATAAGGAAGGCCATAAAGTGGCCGGTTTGTATTGAATCTTAGCATGGGACAATTCGTTGGATAGGTAAACAACATAGCTACGACGTCCATGGGATATTTTTGCATTTTTTAAAAATTCAGCCAAAATGGAGGTTAAGAAAATCCTCGCGTTAATTTGGGACATTACTCGTTTTCGACCCTTTTTTACTAGGAATGCCATAATGTGGCCGATTTGCATTGAATCTTAGCGTGTGACAATTCGTTGGATAGGTAAACAACATAACTACGACTTCCATGGGATATTTTTGCATTCTCTAAAAATTCGGCCAAAATGGAGGTTAAGAAAATCTCGTCGTTAATTTGGGACATTACTCGTTTTCGACCCTTTTTTAGTAGGAAGGCCATAATGTGGCCGATTTGCATTGAATCTTAGCGTGTGACAATTCGTTGGATAGGTAAACAACATAACTACGACTTCCATGGGATATTTTTGCATTCTCTAAAAATTCGGCCAAAATGGAGGTTAAGAAAATCTCGTCGTTAATTTGGGACATTACTCGTTTTCGACCCTTTTTTAGTAGGAAGGCCATAATGTGGCCGATTTGCATTGAATCTTAGCGTGTGACAATTCGTTGGATAGGTAAACAACATAACTACGACTTCCATGGGATATTTTTGCATTCTCTAAAAATTCGGCCAAAATGGAGGTTAAGAAAATCTCCTCGTTAATTTAGGACATTACTCGTTTTCAACCCTTTTTTAGTAGGAAGGCCATAAAGTGGTCGATTTGTATTGAATCTTAGCATGTGAAAATTCGCTGGATAGGTAAACAAAATAGCTACGACTTCCATGGAATATTTTTGCATTCTCTAAAAATTCGGCCAAAATGGAGGTTAAGAAAATCCCCTCGTTAATTTAGGACATTACTCGTTTTTGACCCTTTTTTTATAAGGAAGGCCATAAAGTGGCCGGTTTGTATTGAATCTTAGCATGGGACAATTCGTTGGATAGGTAAACAACATAGCTACGACTTCCATGGGATATTTTTGCATTTTTTAAAAATTCAGCCAAAATGGAGGTTAAGAAAATCCTTGCGTTAATTTGGGACATTACTCGTTTTCGACCCTTTTTTACTAGGAATGCCATAATGTGGCCGATTTGCATTGAATCTTAGCGTGTGACAATTCGTTGGATAGGTAAACAACATAACTACAACTTCCATGGGATATTTTTGCATTCTCTAAAAATTCGGCCAAAATGGAGGTTAAGAAAATCTCGTCGTTAATTTAGGACATTACTCGTTTTCGACCCATTTTTACTAGGAAGGCCATAAAGTGGCAGATTTGTATTGAATCTTAGCATGTGACAATTCGTTGGATAGGTAAACAACATAGCTACGACTTCCATGGGATATTTTTGCATTCTCTAAAAATTCGGCCAAAATGGAGGTTAAGAAAATCTCCTCGTTAATTTAGGACATTACTCGTTTTCGACCCATTTTTACTAGGAAGGCCATAAAGTGGCCGATTTGTATTGAATCTTAGCATGTGACAATTTGTTGGATAGGTAAACAACATAACTACGACTTCCATGGGATATTTTTGCATTCTCTAAAAATTTAGCCAAAATGGAGGTTAAGAAAATCCCCTCGTTAATTTAGGACATTACTCATTTTCGACCCTTTTTTATAAGGAAGGCCATAAAGTGGCCGGTTTGTATTGAATCTTAGCATGGGACAATTCGTTGGATAGGTAAACAACATAGCTACGACTTCCATGGGATATTTTTGCATTTTTTAAAAATTCAGCCAAAATGGAGGTTAAGAAAATCTCCTTGTTAATTTGGGACATTACTCGTTTTCGACCCTTTTTTACTAGGAAGGCCATAATGTGGCCGATTTGCATTGAATCTTAGCGTGTGACAATTCGTTGGATAGGTAAACAACATAACTATGACTTCCACGGGATATTTTTGCATTCTCTAAAAATTTGGCCAAAATAGAGGTTAAGAAAATCTCCTCGTTAATTTGGGACATTACTCGTTTTCGACCCTTTTTTAGTAGGAAGGCCATAATGTTGCCGATTTGCATTGAATCTTAGCGTGTGACAATTCGTTGGATAGGTAAACAACATAACTATGACTTCCACGGGATATTTTTGCATTCTCTAAAAATTTGGCCAAAATAGAGGTTAAGAAAATCTCCTCGTTAATTTGGGACATTACTCGTTTTCGACCCTTTTTTACTAGGAAGGCCATAATGTGGCCGATTTGTATTGAATCGTAGCACGTGACAATTCGTTGGATAGGTAAACAACATAACTACGACTTCCATGGGATATTTTTGCATTCTCTAAAAATTCAGCCACAATGGAGGTTAAGAAAATCTCCTCATTAATTTGGGACATTACTCGTTTTCGACCCTTTTTTAGTAGGAAGGCCATAATGTGGCCGATTTGCATTGAATCTTAGCATGTGACAATTCGTTGGATAGGTAAACAACATAACTACGACTTCCATGGGATATTTTTGCATTCTCTAAAAATTCGGCCAAAATGGAGGTTAAGAAAATCTCCTCGTTTATTTAGGACATTACTCGTTTTCGACCCATTTTTACTAGGAAGGCCATAAAGTGGCAGATTTGTATTGAATCTTAGCATGTGACAATTCGTTGGATAGGTAAACAACATAGCTACGACTTCCATGGGATATTTTTGCATTCTCTAAAAATTCGGCCAAAATGGAGGTTAAGAAAATATCCTCGTTAATTTAGGACATTACTCGTTTTCGACCCATTTTTACTAGGAAGGCCATAAAGTGGCCGATTTCTATTGAATCTTAGCATGTGACAATTTGTTGGATAGGTAAACAACATAACTACGACTTCCACGGGATATTTTTGCATTCTTTAAAAATTCGGCCAAAACGGAGGTTAAGAAAATCTCCTCGTTAATTTAGGACATTACTCGTTTTCGACCCTTTTTTACTAGGAAGGCCATAATGTGGCCGAATTGCATTGAATCTTAGCATGTGACAATTCGTTGGATAGATAAAAAACATAACTACGACTTCCATGGGATATTTTCGCATTCTCTAAAAATTCGGCCAAAATGGAGGCTAAGAAAATCTCCTCGTTAATTTAGGACATAACCCGTTTTCAACCCTTTTTTAGTAGGAAGGACATAATGTGGCCGATTTGCATTGAATCTTAGCGTGTGACAATTTGTTGGATAGGTAAACAACATAACTACGACTTCCATGGGATATTTTTGCATTCTCTAAAAATTCGGCCAAAATGGAGGTTAAGAAAATCTCCTCGTTAATTTAGGACGTTACTCGTTTTCGACCCATTTTTACTAGGAAGGCCATAAAGTGGCCAATTTGTATTGAATCTTAGCATGTGACAATTCGTTGGATAGGTAAACAACATACCTACGATTTCCATGGGATATTTTTGCATTCTCTAAAAATTCGGCCAAAAGGGTGGTTAAGAAAATCCCCTCGTTAATTTAGGACATTACTCGTTTTCGACCCTTTTTTACTAGGAAGGCCATAATGTGGCCGATTTGCATTGAATCTTAGCATGTGACAATTCGTTGGAAAGGTAAACAACCTAACTACGACTTCCATGGGATATTTTTGCATTCTCTAAAAATTCGGCCAAAATGGAGGTTAAGAAAATCTCCTCGTTAATTTGGGACATTACTCGTTTTCGACCCTTTTTTAGTAGGAAGGCCATAATGTGGCCGATTTGCATTGAATCTTAGCGTGTGACAATTCGTTGGATAGGTAAACAACATAACTACGACTTCCATGGGATATTTTTGCATTCTCTAAAAATTCGGCCAAAATGGAGGTTAAGAAAATTTCCTCGTTAATTTAGGACATTACTCGTTTTCAACCCTTTTTTAGTAGGAAGGCCATAAAGTGGTCGATTTGTATTGAATCTTAGCATGTGAAAATTCGTTGGATAGGTAAACAAAATAGCTACGACTTCCATGGGATATTTTTGCATTCTCTAAAAATTCGGCCAAAATGGAGGTTAAGAAAATCCCCTCGTTAATTTAGGACATTACTCGTTTTCGACCCTTTTTTTATAAGTAAGGCCATAAAGTGGCCGGTTTGTATTGAATCTTAGCATGGGACAATTCGTTGGATAGGTAAACAACATAGCTACGACTTCCATGGGATATTTTTGCATTTTTTTAAAAATTCAGCCAAAATGGAGGTTAAGAAAATCCTTGCGTTAATTTGGGACATTACTCGTTTTCGACCCTTTTTTACTAGGAAGGCCATAATGTGGCCGATTTGCATTGAATCTTAGCATGTGACAATTCGTTGGATAGATAAACAACATAACTACGACTTCCATGGGATATTTTCGCATTCTCTAAAAATTCGGCCAAAATGGAGGTTAAGAAAATCTCCTCGTTAATTTAGGACATAACTCGTTTTAAACCCTTTTTTAGTAGGAAAGCCATAATGTGGCCGATTTGCATTGAATCTTAGCGTGTGACAATTCGTTGGATAGATAAACAACATAACTACGACTTCCATGGGATATTTTCGCATTCTCTAAAAATTCGGCCAAAATGGAGGTTAAGAAAATCTCCTCGTTAATTTAGGACATAACTCGTTTTAAACCCTTTTTTAGTAGGAAAGCCATAATGTGGCCGATTTGCATTGAATCTTAGCGTGTCACAATTCGTTGGATAGGTAAACAACATAACTACGACTTCAATGGGATATTTTTGCATTCTCTAAAAATTCGGCCAAAATGGAGGTTAAGAAAATCTCCTCGTTAATTTAGGACATTACTCGTTTTCGACCCATTTTTACTAGGAAGGCCATAAAGTGGCCGATTTGTATTGAATCTTAGCATGTGACAATTCGTTGGATAGGTAAACAACATAACTACGACTTCCATGGGATATTTTTGCATTCTCTAAAAATTCGGCCAAAAGGGTGGTTAAGAAAATCCCCTCGTTAATTTAGGACATTACTCGTTTTCGACCCTTTTTTACTAGGAAGGCCATAATGTGGCCGATTTGCATTGAATCTTAGCATGTGACAATTCGTTGGAAAGGTAAACAACCTAACTACGACTTCCATGGGATATTTTTGCATTCTCTAAAAATTCGGCCAAAATGGAGGTTAAGAAAATCTCCTCGTTAATTTGGGACATTACTCGTTTTCGACCCTTTTTTAGTAGGAAGGCCATAATGTGGCCGATTTGCATTGAATCTTAGCGTGTGACAATTCGTTGGATAGGTAAACAACATAACTACGACTTCCATGGGATATTTTTGCATTCTCTAAAAATTCGGCCAAAATGGAGGTTAAGAAAATTTCCTCGTTAATTTAGGACATTACTCGTTTTCAACCCTTTTTTAGTAGGAAGGCCATAAAGTGGTCGATTTGTATTGAATCTTAGCATGTGAAAATTCGTTGGATAGGTAAACAAAATAGCTACGACTTCCATGGGATATTTTTGCATTCTCTAAAAATTCGGCCAAAATGGAGGTTAAGAAAATCCCCTCGTTAATTTAGGACATTACTCGTTTTCGACCCTTTTTTTATAAGTAAGGCCATAAAGTGGCCGGTTTGTATTGAATCTTAGCATGGGACAATTCGTTGGATAGGTAAACAACATAGCTACGACTTCCATGGGATATTTTTGCATTTTTTAAAAATTCAGCCAAAATGGAGGTTAAGAAAATCCTTGCGTTAATTTGGGACATTACTCGTTGTCGACCCTTTTTTACTAGGACGGCCATAATATGGCCGATTTGCATTGAATCTTAGCGTGTGACAATTCGTTGGATAGGTAAACAACATAACTACGACTTCCATGGGATATTTTTGCATTCTCTAAAAATTCGGCCAAAACGGAGGTTAAGAAAATCTCCTCGTTAATTTAGGACATTACTCGTTTTCGACCCTTTTTTACTAGGAAGGCCATAATGTGGCCGATTTGCATTGAATCTTAGCATGTGACAATTCGTTGGATAGATAAACAACATAACTACGACTTCCATGGGATATTTTCGCATTCTCTAAAAATTCGGCCAAAATGGAGGTTAAGAAAATCTCCTCGTTAATTTAGGACATAACTCGTTTTAAACCCTTTTTTAGTAGGAAAGCCATAATGTGGCCGATTTGCATTGAATCTTAGCGTGTCACAATTCGTTGGATAGGTAAACAACATAACTACGACTTCAATGGGATATTTTTGCATTCTCTAAAAATTCGGCCAAAATGGAGGTTAAGAAAATCTCCTCGTTAATTTAGGACATTACTCGTTTTCGACCCATTTTTACTAGGAAGGCCATAAAGTGGCCGATTTGTATTGAATCTTAGCATGTGACAATTCGTTGGATAGGTAAACAACATAACTACGACTTCCATGGGATATTTTTGCATTCTCTAAAAATTCGGTCAAAAGGGTGGTTAAGAAAATCCCCTCGTTAATTTAGGACATTACTCGTTTTCGACCCTTTTTTACTAGGAAGGCCATAATGTGGCCGATTTGCATTGAATCTTAGCATGTGACAATTCGTTGGAAAGGTAAACAACCTAACTACGACTTCCATGGGATATTTTTGCATTCTCTAAAAATTCGGCCAAAATGGAGGTTAAGAAAATCTCCTCGTTAATTTGGGACATTACTCGTTTTCGACCCTTTTTTAGTAGGAAGGCCATAATGTGGCCGATTTGCATTGAATCTTAGCGTGTGACAATTCGTTGGATAGGTAAACAACATAACTACGACTTCCATGGGATATTTTTGCATTCTCTAAAAATTCGGCCAAAATGGAGGTTAAGAAAATTTCCTCGTTAATTTAGGACATTACTCGTTTTCAACCCTTTTTTAGTAGGAAGGCCATAAAGTGGTCGATTTGTATTGAATCTTAGCATGTGAAAATTCGTTGGATAGGTAAACAAAATAGCTACGACTTCCATGGGATATTTTTGCATTCTCTAAAAATTCGGCCAAAATGGGGGTTAAGAAAATCCCCTCGTTAATTTAGGACATTACTCGTTTTCGACCCTTTTTTTATAAGTAAGGCCATAAAGTGGCCGGTTTGTATTGAATCTTAGCATGGGACAATTCGTTGGATAGGTAAACAACATAGCTACGACTTCCATGGGATATTTTTGCATTTTTTAAAAATTCAGCCAAAATGGAGGTTAAGAAAATCCTTGCGTTAATTTGGGACATTACTCGTTGTCGACCCTTTTTTACTAGGACGGCCATAATATGGCCGATTTGCATTGAATCTTAGCGTGTGACAATTCGTTGGATAGGTAAACAACATAACTACGACTTCCATGGGATATTTTTGCATTCTCTAAAAATTCGGCCAAAACGGAGGTTAAGAAAATCTCCTCGTTAATTTAGGACATTACTCGTTTTCGACCCTTTTTTACTAGGAAGGCCATAATGTGGCCGATTTGCATTGAATCTTAGCATGTGACAATTCGTTGGATAGATAAACAACATAACTACGACTTCCATGGGATATTTTCGCATTCTCTAAAAATTCGGCCAAAATGGAGGTTAAGAAAATCTCCTCGTTAATTTAGGACATAACTCGTTTTAAACCCTTTTTTAGTAGGAAAGCCATAATGTGGCCGATTTGCATTGAATCTTAGCGTGTCACAATTCGTTGGATAGGTAAACAACATAACTACGACTTCAATGGGATATTTTTGCATTCTCTAAAAATTCGGCCAAAATGGAGGTTAAGAAAATCTCCTCGTTAATTTAGGACATTACTCGTTTTCGACCCATTTTTACTAGGAAGGCCATAAAGTGGCCGATTTGTATTGAATCTTAGCATGTGACAATTCGTTGGATAGGTAAACAACATAACTACGACTTCCATGGGATATTTTTGCATTCTCTAAAAATTCGGCCAAAAGGGTGGTTAAGAAAATCCCCTCGTTAATTTAGGACATTACTCGTTTTCGACCCTTTTTTACTAGGAAGGCCATAATGTGGCCGATTTGCATTGAATCTTAGCATGTGACAATTCGTTGGAAAGGTAAACAACCTAACTACGACTTCCATGGGATATTTTTGCATTCTCTAAAAATTCGGCCAAAATGGAGGTTAAGAAAATCTCCTCGTTAATTTGGGACATTACTCGTTTTCGACCCTTTTTTAGTAGGAAGGCCATAATGTGGCCGATTTGCATTGAATCTTAGCGTGTGACAATTCGTTGGATAGGTAAACAACATAACTACGACTTCCATGGGATATTTTTGCATTCTCTAAAAATTCGGCCAAAATGGAGGTTAAGAAAATTTCCTCGTTAATTTAGGACATTACTCGTTTTCAACCCTTTTTTAGTAGGAAGGCCATAAAGTGGTCGATTTGTATTGAATCTTAGCATGTGAAAATTCGTTGGATAGGTAAACAAAATAGCTACGACTTCCATGGGATATTTTTGCATTCTCTAAAAATTCGGCCAAAATGGAGGTTAAGAAAATCCCCTCGTTAATTTAGGACATTACTCGTTTTCGACCCTTTTTTTATAAGTAAGGCCATAAAGTGGCCGGTTTGTATTGAATCTTAGCATGGGACAATTCGTTGGATAGGTAAACAACATAGCTACGACTTCCATGGGATATTTTTGCATTTTTTAAAAATTCAGCCAAAATGGAGGTTAAGAAAATCCTTGCGTTAATTTGGGACATTACTCGTTGTCGACCCTTTTTTACTAGGACGGCCATAATATGGCCGATTTGCATTGAATCTTAGCGTGTGACAATTCGTTGGATAGGTAAACAACATAACTACGACTTCCATGGGATATTTTTGCATTCTCTAAAAATTCGGCCAAAACGGAGGTTAAGAAAATCTCCTCGTTAATTTAGGACATTACTCGTTTTCGACCCTTTTTTACTAGGAAGGCCATAATGTGGCCGATTTGCATTGAATCTTAGCATGTGACAATTCGTTGGATAGATAAACAACATAACTACGACTTCCATGGGATATTTTCGCATTCTCTAAAAATTCGGCCAAAATGGAGGTTAAGAAAATCTCCTCGTTAATTTAGGACATAACTCGTTTTAAACCCTTTTTTAGTAGGAAAGCCATAATGTGGCCGATTTGCATTGAATCTTAGCGTGTCACAATTCGTTGGATAGGTAAACAACATAACTACGACTTCAATGGGATATTTTTGCATTCTCTAAAAATTCGGCCAAAATGGAGGTTAAGAAAATCTCCTCGTTAATTTAGGACATTACTCGTTTTCGACCCATTTTTACTAGGAAGGCCATAAAGTGGCCGATTTGTATTGAATCTTAGCATGTGACAATTCGTTGGATAGGTAAACAACATAACTACGACTTCCATGGGATATTTTTGCATTCTCTAAAAATTCGGCCAAAATGGAGGTTAAGAAAATCTCCTCGTTAATTTAGGACATTACTCGTTTTCGACCCATTTTTACTAGGAAGGCCATAAAGTGGCCGATTTGTATTGAATCTTAGCATGTGACAATTCGTTGGATAGGTAAACAACATAACTACGACTTCCATGGGATATTTTTGCATTCTCTAAAAATTCGGCCAAAATGGAGGTTAAGAAAATCTCCTCGTTAATTTAGGACATTACTCGTTTTCGACCCATTTTTACTAGGAAGGCCATAAAGTGGCCGATTTGTATTGAATCTTAGCATGTGACAATTTGTTGGATAGGTAAACAACATAACTACGACTTCCATGGGATATTTTTGCATTCTCTAAAAATTCGGCCAAAACGGAGGTTAAGAAAATCTCCTCGTTAATTTAGGACATTACTCGTTTTCGACCCTTTTTTGCTAGGAAGGCCATAATGTGGCCGATTTGCATTGAATCTTAGCATGTGACAATTCGTTGGATAGATAAACAACATAACTACGACTTCCATGGGATATTTTCGCATTCTCTAAAAATTCGGCCAAAATGGAGGTTAAGAAAATCTCCTCGTTAATTTAGGACATAACTCGTTTTAAACCCTTTTTTAGTAGGAAAGCCATAATGTGGCCGATTTGCATTGAATCTTAGCGTGTCACAATTCGTTGGATAGGTAAACAACATAACTACGACTTCAATGGGATATTTTTGCATTCTCTAAAAATTCGGCCAAAATGGAGGTTAAGAAAATCTCCTCGTTAATTTAGGACATTACTCGTTTTCGACCCATTTTTACTAGGAAGGCCATAAAGTGGCCGATTTGTATTGAATCTTAGCATGTGACAATTCGTTGGATAGGTAAACAACATAACTACGACTTCCATGGGATATTTTTGCATTCTCTAAAAATTCGGCCAAAATGGAGGTTAAGAAAATCTCCTCGTTAATTTAGGACATTACTCGTTTTCGACCCATTTTTACTAGGAAGGCCATAAAGTGGCCGATTTGTATTGAATCTTAGCATGTGACAATTCGTTGGATAGGTAAACAACATAACTACGACTTCCATGGGATATTTTTGCATTCTCTAAAAATTCGGCCAAAATGGAGGTTAAGAAAATCTCCTCGTTAATTTAGGACATTACTCGTTTTCGACCCATTTTTACTAGGAAGGCCATAAAGTGGCCGATTTGTATTGAATCTTAGCATGTGACAATTTGTTGGATAGGTAAACAACATAACTACGACTTCCATGGGATATTTTTGCATTCTCTAAAAATTCGGCCAAAACGGAGGTTAAGAAAATCTCCTCGTTAATTTAGGACATTACTCGTTTTCGACCCTTTTTTGCTAGGAAGGCCATAATGTGGCCGATTTGCATTGAATCTTAGCATGTGACAATTCGTTGGATAGATAAACAACATAACTACGACTTCCATGGGATATTTTCGCATTTTCTAAAAATTCGGCCAAAATGGAGGTTAAGAAAATCTCCTCGTTAATTTAGGACATAACTCGTTTTAAACCCTTTTTTAGTAGGAAAGCCATAATGTGGCCGATTTGCATTGAATCTTAGCGTGTCACAATTCGTTGGATAGGTAAACAACATAACTACGACTTCAATGGGATATTTTTGCATTCTCTAAAAATTCGGCCAAAATGGAGGTTAAGAAAATCTCCTCGTTAATTTAGGACATTACTCGTTTTCGACCCATTTTTACTAGGAAGGCCATAAAGTGGCCGATTTGTATTGAATCTTAGCATGTGACAATTCGTTGGATAGGTAAACAACATAACTACGACTTCCATGGGATATTTTTGCATTCTCTAAAAATTCGGCCAAAATGGAGGTTAAGAAAATCTCCTCGTTAATTTAGGACATTACTCGTTTTCGACCCATTTTTACTAGGAAGGCCATAAAGTGGCCGATTTGTATTGAATCTTAGCATGTGACAATTTGTTGGATAGGTAAACAACATAACTACGACTTCCATGGGATATTTTTGCATTCTCTAAAAATTCGGCCAAAACGGAGGTTAAGAAAATCTCCTCGTTAATTTAGGACATTACTCGTTTTCGACCCTTTTTTGCTAGGAAGGCCATAATGTGGCCGATTTGCATTGAATCTTAGCATGTGACAATTCGTTGGATAGATAAACAACATAACTACGACTTCCATGGGATATTTTCGCATTTTCTAAAAATTCGGCCAAAATGGAGGTTAAGAAAATCTCCTCGTTAATTTAGGACATAACTCGTTTTAAACCCTTTTTTAGTAGGAAAGCCATAATGTGGCCGATTTGCATTGAATCTTAGCGTGTCACAATTCGTTGGATAGGTAAACAACATAACTACGACTTCAATGGGATATTTTTGCATTCTCTAAAAATTCGGCCAAAATGGAGGTTAAGAAAATCTCCTCGTTAATTTAGGACATTACTCGTTTTCGACCCATTTTTACTAGGAAGGCCATAAAGTGGCCGATTTGTATTGAATCTTAGCATGTGACAATTCGTTGGATAGGTAAACAACATAACTACGACTTCCATGGGATATTTTTGCATTCTCTAAAAATTCGGCCAAAATGGAGGTTAAGAAAATCTCCTCGTTAATTTAGGACATTACTCGTTTTCGACCCATTTTTACTAGGAAGGCCATAAAGTGGCCGATTTGTATTGAATCTTAGCATGTGACAATTCGTTGGATAGGTAAACAACATAACTACGACTTCCATGGGATATTTTTGCATTCTCTAAAAATTCGGCCAAAATGGAGGTTAAGAAAATCTCCTCGTTAATTTAGGACATTACTCGTTTTCGACCCATTTTTACTAGGAAGGCCATAAAGTGGCCGATTTGTATTGAATCTTAGCATGTGACAATTTGTTGGATAGGTAAACAACATAACTACGACTTCCATGGGATATTTTTGCATTCTCTAAAAATTCGGCCAAAACGGAGGTTAAGAAAATCTCCTCGTTAATTTAGGACATTACTCGTTTTCGACCCTTTTTTGCTAGGAAGGCCATAATGTGGCCGATTTGCATTGAATCTTAGCATGTGACAATTCGTTGGATAGATAAACAACATAACTACGACTTCCATGGGATATTTTCGCATTTTCTAAAAATTCGGCCAAAATGGAGGTTAAGAAAATCTCCTCGTTAATTTAGGACATAACTCGTTTTAAACCCTTTTTTAGTAGGAAAGCCATAATGTGGCCGATTTGCATTGAATCTTAGCGTGTCACAATTCGTTGGATAGGTAAACAACATAACTACGACTTCAATGGGATATTTTTGCATTCTCTAAAAATTCGGCCAAAATGGAGGTTAAGAAAATCTCCTCGTTAATTTAGGACATTACTCGTTTTCGACCCATTTTTACTAGGAAGGCCATAAAGTGGCCGATTTGTATTGAATCTTAGCATGTGACAATTCGTTGGATAGGTAAACAACATAACTACGACTTCCATGGGATATTTTTGCATTCTCTAAAAATTCGGCCAAAATGGAGGTTAAGAAAATCTCCTCGTTAATTTAGGACATTACTCGTTTTCGACCCATTTTTACTAGGAAGGCCATAAAGTGGCCGATTTGTATTGAATCTTAGCATGTGACAATTCGTTGGATAGGTAAACAACATAACTACGACTTCCATGGGATATTTTTGCATTCTCTAAAAATTCGGCCAAAATGGAGGTTAAGAAAATCTCCTCGTTAATTTAGGACATTACTCGTTTTCGACCCATTTTTACTAGGAAGGCCATAAAGTGGCCGATTTGTATTGAATCTTAGCATGTGACAATTTGTTGGATAGGTAAACAACATAACTACGACTTCCATGGGATATTTTTGCATTCTCTAAAAATTCGGCCAAAACGGAGGTTAAGAAAATCTCCTCGTTAATTTAGGACATTACTCGTTTTCGACCCTTTTTTGCTAGGAAGGCCATAATGTGGCCGATTTGCATTGAATCTTAGCATGTGACAATTCGTTGGATAGATAAACAACATAACTACGACTTCCATGGGATATTTTCGCATTTTCTAAAAATTCGGCCAAAATGGAGGTTAAGAAAATCTCCTCGTTAATTTAGGACATAACTCGTTTTAAACCCTTTTTTAGTAGGAAAGCCATAATGTGGCCGATTTGCATTGAATCTTAGCGTGTCACAATTCGTTGGATAGGTAAACAACATAACTACGACTTCAATGGGATATTTTTGCATTCTCTAAAAATTCGGCCAAAATGGAGGTTAAGAAAATCTCCTCGTTAATTTAGGACATTACTCGTTTTCGACCCATTTTTACTAGGAAGGCCATAAAGTGGCCGATTTGTATTGAATCTTAGCATGTGACAATTTGTTGGATAGGTAAACAACATAACTACGACTTCCATGGGATATTTTTGCATTCTCTAAAAATTCGGCCAAAACGGAGGTTAAGAAAATCTCCTCGTTAATTTAGGACATTACTCGTTTTCGACCCTTTTTTGCTAGGAAGGCCATAATGTGGCCGATTTGCATTGAATCTTAGCATGTGACAATTCGTTGGATAGATAAACAACATAACTACGACTTCCATGGGATATTTTCGCATTTTCTAAAAATTCGGCCAAAATGGAGGTTAAGAAAATCTCCTCGTTAATTTAGGACATAACTCGTTTTAAACCCTTTTTTAGTAGGAAAGCCATAATGTGGCCGATTTGCATTGAATCTTAGCGTGTCACAATTCGTTGGATAGGTAAACAACATAACTACGACTTCAATGGGATATTTTTGCATTCTCTAAAAATTCGGCCAAAATGGAGGTTAAGAAAATCTCCTCGTTAATTTAGGACATTACTCGTTTTCGACCCATTTTTACTAGGAAGGCCATAAAGTGGCCGATTTGTATTGAATCTTAGCATGTGACAATTCGTTGGATAGGTAAACAACATAACTACGACTTCCATGGGATATTTTTGCATTCTCTAAAAATTCGGCCAAAATGGAGGTTAAGAAAATCTCCTCGTTAATTTAGGACATTACTCGTTTTCGACCCATTTTTACTAGGAAGGCCATAAAGTGGCCGATTTGTATTGAATCTTAGCATGTGACAATTCGTTGGATAGGTAAACAACATAACTACGACTTCCATGGGATATTTTTGCATTCTCTAAAAATTCGGCCAAAATGGAGGTTAAGAAAATCTCCTCGTTAATTTAGGACATTACTCGTTTTCGACCCATTTTTACTAGGAAGGCCATAAAGTGGCCGATTTGTATTGAATCTTAGCATGTGACAATTTGTTGGATAGGTAAACAACATAACTACGACTTCCATGGGATATTTTTGCATTCTCTAAAAATTCGGCCAAAACGGAGGTTAAGAAAATCTCCTCGTTAATTTAGGACATTACTCGTTTTCGACCCTTTTTTGCTAGGAAGGCCATAATGTGGCCGATTTGCATTGAATCTTAGCATGTGACAATTTGTTGGATAGGTAAACAACATAACTACGACTTCCATGGGATATTTTTGCATTCTCTAAAAATTCGGCCAAAACGGAGGTTAAGAAAATCTCCTCGTTAATTTAGGACATTACTCGTTTTCGACCCTTTTTTGCTAGGAAGGCCATAATGTGGCCGATTTGCATTGAATCTTAGCATGTGACAATTCGTTGGATAGATAAACAACATAACTACGACTTCCATGGGATATTTTCGCATTTTCTAAAAATTCGGCCAAAATGGAGGTTAAGAAAATCTCCTCGTTAATTTAGGACATAACTCGTTTTAAACCCTTTTTTAGTAGGAAAGCCATAATGTGGCCGATTTGCATTGAATCTTAGCGTGTCACAATTCGTTGGATAGGTAAACAACATAACTACGACTTCAATGGGATATTTTTGCATTCTCTAAAAATTCGGCCAAAATGGAGGTTAAGAAAATCTCCTCGTTAATTTAGGACATTACTCGTTTTCGACCCATTTTTACTAGGAAGGCCATAAAGTGGCCGATTTGTATTGAATCTTAGCATGTGACAATTCGTTGGATAGGTAAACAACATAACTACGACTTCCATGGGATATTTTTGCATTCTCTAAAAATTCGGCCAAAATGGAGGTTAAGAAAATCTCCTCGTTAATTTAGGACATTACTCGTTTTCGACCCATTTTTACTAGGAAGGCCATAAAGTGGCCGATTTGTATTGAATCTTAGCATGTGACAATTTGTTGGATAGGTAAACAACATAACTACGACTTCCATGGGATATTTTTGCATTCTCTAAAAATTCGGCCAAAACGGAGGTTAAGAAAATCTCCTCGTTAATTTAGGACATTACTCGTTTTCGACCCTTTTTTGCTAGGAAGGCCATAATGTGGCCGATTTGCATTGAATCTTAGCATGTGACAATTCGTTGGATAGATAAACAACATAACTACGACTTCCATGGGATATTTTCGCATTCTCTAAAAATTCGGCCAAAATGGAGGTTAAGAAAATCTCCTCGTTAATTTAGGACATAACTCGTTTTAAACCCTTTTTTAGTAGGAAAGCCATAATGTGGCCGATTTGCATTGAATCTTAGCGTGTCACAATTCGTTGGATAGGTAAACAACATAACTACGACTTCAATGGGATATTTTTGCATTCTCTAAAAATTCGGCCAAAATGGAGGTTAAGAAAATCTCCTCGTTAATTTAGGACATTACTCGTTTTCGACCCATTTTTACTAGGAAGGCCATAAAGTGGCCGATTTGTATTGAATCTTAGCATGTGACAATTCGTTGGATAGGTAAACAACATAACTACGACTTCCATGGGATATTTTTGCATTCTCTAAAAATTCGGCCAAAATGGAGGTTAAGAAAATCTCCTCGTTAATTTAGGACATTACTCGTTTTCGACCCATTTTTACTAGGAAGGCCATAAAGTGGCCGATTTGTATTGAATCTTAGCATGTGACAATTTGCTGGATAGGTAAACAACATAACTACGACTTCCATGGGATATTTTTGCATTCTCTAAAAATTCGGCCAAAACGGAGGTTAAGAAAATCTCCTCGTTAATTTAGGACATTACTCGTTTTCGACCCTTTTTTGCTAGGAAGGCCATAATGTGGCCGATTTGCATTGAATCTTAGCATGTGACAATTCGTTGGATAGATAAACAACATAACTACGACTTCCATGGGATATTTTCGCATTTTCTAAAAATTCGGCCAAAATGGAGGTTAAGAAAATCTCCTCGTTAATTTAGGACATAACTCGTTTTAAACCCTTTTTTAGTAGGAAAGCCATAATGTGGCCGATTTGCATTGAATCTTAGCGTGTCACAATTCGTTGGATAGGTAAACAACATAACTACGACTTCAATGGGATATTTTTGCATTCTCTAAAAATTCGGCCAAAATGGAGGTTAAGAAAATCTCCTCGTTAATTTAGGACATTACTCGTTTTCGACCCTTTTTTGCTAGGAAGGCCATAATGTGGCCGATTTGCATTGAATCTTAGCATGTGACAATTCGTTGGATAGATAAACAACATAACTACGACTTCCATGGGATATTTTTGCATTCTCTAAAAATTCGGCCAAAACGGAGGTTAAGAAAATCTCCTCGTTAATTTAGGACATTACTCGTTTTCGACCCTTTTTTGCTAGGAAGGCCATAATGTGGCCGATTTGCATTGAATCTTAGCATGTGACAATTCGTTGGATAGATAAACAACATAACTACGACTTCCATGGGATATTTTCGCATTTTCTAAAAATTCGGCCAAAATGGAGGTTAAGAAAATCTCCTCGTTAATTTAGGACATAACTCGTTTTAAACCCTTTTTTAGTAGGAAAGCCATAATGTGGCCGATTTGCATTGAATCTTAGCGTGTCACAATTCGTTGGATAGGTAAACAACATAACTACGACTTCAATGGGATATTTTTGCATTCTCTAAAAATTCGGCCAAAATGGAGGTTAAGAAAATCTCCTCGTTAATTTAGGACATTACTCGTTTTCGACCCATTTTTACTAGGAAGGCCATAAAGTGGCCGATTTGTATTGAATCTTAGCATGTGACAATTCGTTGGATAGGTAAACAACATAACTACGACTTCCATGGGATATTTTTGCATTCTCTAAAAATTCGGCCAAAATGGAGGTTAAGAAAATCTACTCGTTAATTTAGGACATTACTCGTTTTCGACCCATTTTTACTAGGAAGGCCATAAAGTGGCCGATTTGTATTGAATCTTAGCATGTGACAATTTGTTGGATAGGTAAACAACATAACTACGACTTCCATGGGATATTTTTGCATTCTCTAAAAATTCGGCCAAAACGGAGGTTAAGAAAATCTCCTCGTTAATTTAGGACATTACTCGTTTTCGACCCTTTTTTGCTAGGAAGGCCATAATGTGGCCGATTTGCATTGAATCTTAGCATGTGACAATTCGTTGGATAGATAAACAACATAACTACGACTTCCATGGGATATTTTCGCATTTTCTAAAAATTCGGCCAAAATGGAGGTTAAGAAAATCTCCTCGTTAATTTAGGACATAACTCGTTTTAAACCCTTTTTTAGTAGGAAAGCCATAATGTGGCCGATTTGCATTGAATCTTAGCGTGTCACAATTCGTTGGATAGGTAAACAACATAACTACGACTTCAATGGGATATTTTTGCATTCTCTAAAAATTCGGCCAAAATGGAGGTTAAGAAAATCTCCTCGTTAATTTAGGACATTACTCGTTTTCGACCCATTTTTACTAGGAAGGCCATAAAGTGGCCGATTTGTATTGAATCTTAGCATGTGACAATTCGTTGGATAGGTAAACAACATAACTACGACTTCCATGGGATATTTTTGCATTCTCTAAAAATTCGGCCAAAATGGAGGTTAAGAAAATCTCCTCGTTAATTTAGGACATTACTCGTTTTCGACCCATTTTTACTAGGAAGGCCATAAAGTGGCCGATTTGTATTGAATCTTAGCATGTGACAATTTGTTGGATAGGTAAACAACATAACTACGACTTCCATGGGATATTTTTGCATTCTCTAAAAATTCGGCCAAAACGGAGGTTAAGAAAATCTCCTCGTTAATTTAGGACATTACTCGTTTTCGACCCTTTTTTGCTAGGAAGGCCATAATGTGGCCGATTTGCATTGAATCTTAGCATGTGACAATTCGTTGGATAGATAAACAACATAACTACGACTTCCATGGGATATTTTCGCATTCTCTAAAAATTCGGCCAAAATGGAGGTTAAGAAAATCTCCTCGTTAATTTAGGACATAACTCGTTTTAAACCCTTTTTTAGTAGGAAAGCCATAATGTGGCCGATTTGCATTGAATCTTAGCGTGTCACAATTCGTTGGATAGGTAAACAACATAACTACGACTTCAATGGGATATTTTTGCATTCTCTAAAAATTCGGCCAAAATGGAGGTTAAGAAAATCTCCTCGTTAATTTAGGACATTACTCGTTTTCGACCCATTTTTACTAGGAAGGCCATAAAGTGGCCGATTTGTATTGAATCTTAGCATGTGACAATTCGTTGGATAG